>NC_062564.1:142420422-143733422 GCF_022837055.1 Prionailurus viverrinus | reverse complement strand
ACAATATAAAAAAATTTTTATATCACAATATAAAAATATAACATGTATATGTGTGTGTGTGTGTATATATATATATATATGCGTTTGTGTGTGTGTGTGTGTGTGTGTGTGTATCTCAGTTTTGTCTTACAAAATAAACCCAGAGGAATCCTATAATACGTCTATACATACTGTTTGATAAGCTGCATTTTCCACTTAAGGCCTTATAAGCATTTTCTATTAGATGTAAAACATTCTTTGAGAACCAAGAGATTTTAGTTTTTGTCATGGAAAATGTCAACCACACCCCAAGGTATATAGAATGTTAAAATGAACCCTCATGTACTCATCACTTACCTTAAAAATTAACATTTTCCAATCTTTGAATATAATTGTTAATGGCCAGCTCATATTCTAACACATAGATGTAACACTGTTCATTTAACCAATTCTGTGTTGTTGGATATTTGTGTTGCTTCTCATTATTCTAAAGAACACTGCAAAAAAAGATCTTTCTGAATAAGTATTTGTGAAAATATAAGATTATTTCCTCAAGATCAATTCCTGTAAATAAAATTACTTAGAGAGGATGAACATTTTACGGTTTTTGAAATATATTGCCCAAATTCTCCCTAGAAAGTCTATGTCAATTGCCCTTACTTTCTCCCAGGAACAGTTTATGAGAGGGCTATTTTACCACACTCTCGAAGGACTAAGGGCAGATTGATGGATGCACTGGTATTTTGTCTTTACCATCACCCACCCCCACGTGTCAAATCAACTATGACTGGATTTCGTATCAATCGGTTTCCTCGAGGCTGAAAAATCAAAATGAAGCCAGAGAACACCATTCTTTGTTCTACACATTTCTCCTATAAAAACATACCCTACTTATCCCTACATGTGGTCCTCGTGTCTGGCATTTGTCCCCAGTTAGAAAAGAGAGAGTCTTGTACTTTGGCAGCAATGGAGAACAGCTGATGGGCCACAGATTCCAGCAAAAGTGGCACAGAGCCACCTGTGTGGGACTAGACCAAAGCGTTGGGTCCTAGCTGACACTGGGCCCATGTTTGTGTGTGCCCTCCTGGTTTCTCAGCCTGCATGCCGATTTACAAATACAGCCTCCAGAAGTGGAGCTTACAACACAGCTTATAAACATGTTTAAATGGACAGAAGGGACTTCAGGACACAGGAAGGTTTATGAGAGAGAATTATTCTGAGAGAACTGAAATGCCCTTCAAGTCACTTCATTCCTTGACCTTGGCACTCCAGAGGAAGATCTGAATGGAGGCCAGAATAGTTCTGTCATTAGAAACTGGGATCCACACCATAAAGGGACAGGGAAAGCTACAAAAACTAGTCTGAAACATGGGCCTAGGGCATCTGAATTTCAATACATAAACTGACATTCTCACTAGAATGGAAGCTCACATGGACAGAATTTTATATTTTTGTTCATGAATTTACCCCAAAGGCAAGAAAAAAATGCCTGATGGATCATAGGCACTCAATTAATATTTGTTGAATGGATTCATTAAACGGAAAGAGAGAATTGGGAAAACTATGCATTCAACAATTATGTATTAAACACTTAATGTATGTATGTTACCCAGTTAGGAGCTAAGCAGAGACTCAGGGAAGGGTTTAAAAATGAACTTTCTCGGGGCGCCTAGGTGGCGCAGTCGGTTAAGCGTCCGACTTCAGTCAGGTCACCATCTCGCGGTGCGTGAGTTCGAGCCCCGCGTCGGGCTCTGGGCTGATGGCTCAGAGCCTGGAGCCTGTTTCCGATTCTGTGTCTCCCTCTCTCTCTGCCCCTCCCCCGTTCATGCTCTGTCTCTCTCTGTCCCAAAAATAAAAAAATTAAAAAAAAAAATGAACTTTCTCGAGCACCTGAGTGGCTCAGTCAGTTAAGTGTCTGACTTTGGCTCACGTCATGATCTCATGGCTCGTGAGTTCCTGCCCAGCGTCAGGTTCTGTGTTGACAGGTCAGAGCCTGGAGGTTGCTTCAGACTCTGTGCCTCTCTCTCCTTCTCTTTCTCTGCCCCTCCCCTGTTAGCGCTTGGTCTCTCTCTCTCTCTCAAAAATAAATAAATTTAAAAAAAAAATTTTTTTTTTAAAGCAAAAAGCCCTGAACTTTCCTTCTGGAGAAGCTGACACACACAAAATAGAAGCCTAAGAATTCCGTGATGGTGCAGACAGCAAGTCCTCTTGGAGTTCAGAGGAGGGGAAACACCTCTCTCTTAGATGATAAAGGAAGGCCATGGAAAGGAGGGAGTTGTGGGGGAGGTCTTTTTTTTTTTTTAATTTTTTTCCCCAACGTTTTTATTTTTATTTTTGGGACAGAGAGAGACAGAGCATGAACGGGGGAGGGGCAGAGAGAGAGGGAGACACAGAATGGGAAGCAGGCTCCAGGCTCTGAGCCATCAGCCCAGAGCCAGACACGGGACTCGAACTCACGGACCACGAGATCGTGACCTGGCTGAAGTCGGACGCTTAACTGACTGCGCCACCCAGGCGCCCCTGTGGGGGAGGTCTTAAAGGATGGCACATTAGTGTCCCAGGGCTGCTGTAACAAGTGGCCACAAGAGAAATTTCTTTCTGTCACATTTCTGGAGTCCAGAAATCTGAAATTCAGGTGTCGGCAGGGCCACACTCCCTCCAATGTCCCTAGGAGAGAAACTGTGCTTGCCTCTTCCAGGTTCTGGTGGCTCCTGGTGTTTCTTGGCTTGTGGCAGCTAACTCCTGTCTCTGCCTCTGTCTTCACATGACCTTCTTTCCTGTGTCAGTTTGTGGTTTTTTTCCCGTCTTTTATGAAGGCATTCTCATCGGATTTAGGGCTTGCCCTAATCCAGTATGATGTCACTTCAAGCCTTATCTTAATAACATCTGCAAAGACCCTATTTCCATATAAGGTCACATCCCGAGGCTCCATGACAGGAATTTTTGGGTGATGCTATTCAACCCACTACAAATGGGTAGAACAACAGTGGTGACAAAAACAAACAAACAAAACTCAAAGCGTATGTATTTGAGACTACGATTGCCCCAAAGCGACATTCTGTCAAAGACTCCAAGCTTTCAGAAGCCAAACTACAGGCAAGGAGAAAACTTCAAACTGTAGGGCTCCCAAGAGACATGTAATCTTCTGAGCTGAATATCCCCAAACTGAAAACACACAGGGGATTCACAAAATGAGAAAATTTGCTTCAAAATTATATTTGAGCTTGAAATGGGCTACTTACTATTTAGAAAGATCAAATAATTAAAAATAGGAGGTCTGGGTTAGAGTTCTGGTTTCTTAACTTACTCGTTCTGTGATTTGGGGTGTATTACTATGCTTCTCTCCAATGCCTTCTTTTCCTCATCAGTAAGATAGGAGTAATGCTACTGCCTGCCTCCTCGGCTTATGTTAAGAAAACCTCCATTCTTGGGGCGCCTGGGTGGGTCAGTCGGTTAAGTGCCCGACTTAGGCTCAGGTCATGATCTCACGGTTTGTGGGTTCAAGCCCCGCATCAGGCTCTGTGCTGACAGCTCGGAGCCTGGAGCCTGCTTCTGATTCTGTGTCTCCCTCTCTCTCTGCCCCTCCCCTGCTCATGCTGTCTCTATCTCTCAAAAATAAATAAATGTAAAAAAAAAATTAAAAAAAAAAAGAAGACCTCCATTCTCCTCCTGTGTTTCTCCTCTACTATGGAGTGGCTACTACACTCAGGACGTTTCTGACCCCAGATTGTGAGGGTTCTTCTCACACCAAATAATTCTCTGTGACATCAGCTGGGCATCCTACAATTTGAATCCATTCTTTTTGTTTGTTTGTTTGTTTGTTTCATTTATTTATTTTGAGAGAGAGAGAGCAAGGGAGGGCCAGAGAGACAGAGAGAGAGAGAGACAGAATCCCAAACAGGCTCCACACCACCACCGAGGAACCTGACGTAGGCTCAAACTCAAAAACCTCAAGATCATGATCTGAGCCGAGATCAAAAGTTGGACTCTTAACTGACTAAGCCAACCAGGCGCCCCTCAAATCTGTTCTGACCCTATCTACCTGGAGATAGAGTAGATCCCATAGGTTAAAGGCTCCGTCCTAAAAGACTGCCCCTCCCCACTTCAGATGCCAATCACAAGTCCACATTGTCACCTGTGCTTCTGACCGACTGGCAATGTATTGGAAGGTCCCGTGACCCCTTTCTCATGTTCAGTTAATTTGCTAGAGCAGCTCACAGAACTCAGGAAACAGTTTACTTACTGTTTACCATATGTAAGGATATGATAAGGAATACAGATGAATGTCCAGACAGAAGAGATGTGTAGGGCAAGGTATGTGCACAGGGGTGTGGAGTTTCCCTGCCCTCTCCAGGCACACCTCTCTCCCAGCACCTCCATGTATTCAACAACCTGGAAGCTCTCTGAACTCTATACTTCTGGGATTTTTATGAGCACTTCATCACGTAGGCATGATTAATTATTAATTCTATTTCCAGCCTCTCTCTAGAGAATGGGGGAGCAGAGCTGAAAATTCCAAGCTTCTATTTATGGCTTGGTCCTTCTGGTGGTCAGCTCCCATCCAGGATCCTAGCAAGAGTCACTTCATTAGAACAAAGGCACTGCTATCACCCAGGAAATTCCAAGGGATTTGGGAACCGGGGACAGAGACCAAATATTAGAACAAAAGATGCTCCTCGTGCCCTTATCACTTAAGAAATTACAAGGGTTTTAGCAGCTCTGTGCCAGAAACTGAGGTCAGAATATATTTTCTAGTATTCACAATTGGTATAAAGATGAAGGGAGATAATGCATATAGAGTGTTTAGACAAGGACCTAGCATAGAGAAACTGCTCAATAAATGTTAATGCATTATTTTGAGATGCTGATGGCAGTGGAGAATGAATTTGATGAGGGGCTGGAGAAAGTTACGAAGCTAGAGACTAAGAGAACAAGAGCCAAACAAGAGATGGTTTACATTCAAAAAGAAAAAAAATAGGGGCGCCTGGGTGGCTCAGTCGGTTAAGCGTCCGAGTTCAGCTCAGGTCATGATCTCGCGGTCCGTGAGTTCGAGCCCCGCGTCAGGCTCTGTGCGGACAGCTCAGAGCCTGGAGCCTGTTTCAGATTCTGTGTCTCCCTCTCTCTGACCCTCCCCGTTCATGCTCTGTCTCTCTCTGTCTCAAAAATAAATAAACGTTAAAAAAATTTTTTTAAATAAATAAATTAATTAATTTAAAAAAAAAAGAAAAAGAAAAAAATAGAGGTGCCTGGGTGGCTCAGTTGGTTAAGTGCCCAACTTCAGCTCAGGTCATGATCTCACAGTGGGTGAGTTGGATCTCCGTGTTGGGCTCTGTGCTGACAGCTCAGAGCCTGGAGCCTGCTTTGGATTCTGTGTCTCTGTCTGTCTCTGCTCCTCTCCTGCTCATGCTTATGCTCTCTCTCTCTCTCAAGAATAAACAAACAAACAAAAAACTACATTACTCAAACTATGTAAAAAAAAGAAGAAAAAATAATTTACATTTTCCAAAGCCTGGCCTCTATTCTTACCAACTGTCATAACTACAATGGCAGTTCTGAGTGTGGTTTGAGGATATCTGGGAATCCCCAAAGCCCTTTGAGGGAGTCTATGAGGCCTCTTTCACGATCATTCTCTCATGAGGATGCTATGGAGTTTTCCAGAGGCTTTACCACATGGGATGTCACACCTGATCAAATGCAGAAGCCGATATGAGAATCCAGCTGCCTTTTATTAAGCCAGACATTAAAGATACTTGCAAAAAGGTAAAACAGTGGTACTTAGGGGCGCCTGGGTGGCACAGTCGGTTAAGCGTCCGACTTCAGCCAGGTCACGATCTCAGGGTCTGTGAGTTCGAGCCCCACGTCAGGCTCTGGGCTGATGGCTCAGAGCCTGGAGCCTGTTTCCGATTCTGTGTCTCCCTCTCTCTCTGCCCCTCCCCCGTTCATGCTCTGTCTCTCTCTGTCCCAAAATAAATAAACGTTGAAAAAAAAATTAAAAAAAAAAAAACAAAACAGTGGTACTTGTATCACCAAAAGTTTTTTGAAAAAACATTTATGTTCACATATACCTTTATTATTGTTATTTTAAAAATGAATCAAGAACTAAAAATGTTAAGGATTTCTGTTTTAATCCCAGATATAGTAAATATCAGTAGATGTAACGCACCTAAACAAAAGCTCTGTGGAATTCTCAATATTTTTGATTAGTGTAAAAAGTCCCTAAAACCAAACGGTTGGAGAATCTGTGGTCTAGAGGAGCATGTGACATGCCACGGGGTCAAACAACCTTGCAACATACCAGGCAATCGCTGGAGCAAGCTCTGAGTTTATATTCAGAGATTATTACTTCATCTGCATGGCTTTTGGGAATCTTATAGGGAGAGCAACGTGGAATCAGAGCTTCTACCTTATATCTATTTCCTTTCCTTCTGAGCAATCGTTCCAATACGGGCAGCAATCCATTGGTTGCCAGAGTTAGTGGTGAACTCAGGATAGTTCAAGCAAAGAGGAACAGGAAGGCTCCCACTGAAAACTCAGACTCTGACATGTAGGTGTGCTGTTGGTTTTCAGCTTAAACTCTCCTTCCACATCTTTTCTTGCTTTATGCCTATTAAATTGCCAATTTCATTTACAATACATTGAAAACCACTCAAGCCTTTACTCAAAAGTTAGGTCACATCTGTGCTTTTTGTTGCTGTGGTTATAGTTTCAGAAACTCTGACATTCCTTTCCATGATATAAATGGTCATATTTTATACCATGTGACCCCATCCTCACTGGCCACAGCAGCTTGAACTAGAACTGGACACTTAACCCAAGGGAAGCCAGTCCAGGGCTCATCTATGACATGCCTCCTCTGCTAGTCTGACGGTGGTAGCCTCCCTTTCCCATCTTTTAAAAAAAAATCACCTATTTTGGGCGCCTGGGTGGCTTAGTCGATTGGGTTTCTGACTTCTGCTCAGGTTATGATCGCACAGTCCATGAGTTCAAGCCCCGCATCGGACTCTGTGCTGACATCTTGGAGCCTGTAGCCTGCTTCAGATTCTGTGTCTCACTCTCTTTCTGCCCCTCCCCCACTTGTGTTCTTTCTTTGTCTCTCAAAAATAAATAAATGAACAAACAAAAATCACCTATTTTAGGGAGGCCTCCATTGCGGAGTGCTCAGATTCCTCAGAGGATTAAAAAAAAGCGGGGGGGGGGGGGGGGGGGAGCTAATTTAAAAGACAATTTCCAGGCCTCTGTCTTGGAGATTCTGATTCAGGAGTTTGGATGGGGCCTATGAATGAGTTTGCTTAACAGGACGCCAGGGATGTCTTACCATCAGCAAAATTTGGACAACAGGTGCCTATTTTATAAAGTCACTGGGAAAAGGGAAGGGATTTTCAAACTTCAGTGGCCATACCAGCCACCTGGATCTACCACAGAGATTCTGACTTTGTAGATCTGGCTTGGGGCCCACGAATCTCCCTTTTACTCCCTTAGATGCCTGATGTGCACACTCAACTTTGAAGACAGCCGAGAGTGAGATGGCTTCATCAGATTGTTTTGTTTCTGAGATCTCTTACCATAAAATAATGTAATTTTTTTTTTAATTAAAAGGTACATAATGGAATGAGGACAACTTTGGAGCAGACCCCATTCTCCCTGCTCCAGGGGACATGTGATGAGACACCATGGGTCGCTTAAGCACAGCTCTGGGGTATTTAGGACCTGAGGCTGAGGTAAGGGTGAGGCAGGGGGGCAGAGACACAGAAGCTCTTTTCCTTCCCTCCTCCTGGCAGCTCCTCAGTCCAAAGTCTAGTAACTGTTACCAGCCTGACTCTTAACACTGAGCATGTGCCTGAATGACAAAAACCACATGGAACAGCCACAGGATATGATAAATGCCTTTGTAAACTGCAGCTCGGACTTAGTCTTGGTGAAGACAGCAAATTACGCCCTGGAGGTCCCCAGCCCCTGGAATCTCCTTATTAATATCATACATGGGCTGCCCTAGCCGGAAACCAGGATGCCAGTTCTCAACGAGGAACTTGTCATTGCTATCAAAAGACCACACAATTCATTTTCCAAGAAGGTCCAATTGCACTCT
Source organism: Prionailurus viverrinus (assembly GCF_022837055.1). Taxonomy (NCBI): domain Eukaryota; kingdom Metazoa; phylum Chordata; class Mammalia; order Carnivora; family Felidae; genus Prionailurus; species Prionailurus viverrinus. The sequence goes on along the minus strand of NC_062564.1, from coordinate 143,725,357 downwards.
GCTTATTTATTCTCCTTCCTAGAAAGAATTTAATGACTTGTGCCAGCTTGATTGGATGCAATAGCTCTTCGTTTCTCTTACTAGAAAAGTGTTGTTGGCTCATCTCTCAGGATTCATAGTGAACCACTACCTCCTGATTTCTTTTATTCCTGGTTACTGCCTTTCAGGTCTGGAGGCACAGGTCACATAAAACAAGCTTTATTTTGCTCTGCAGCAATCTATCCCTATCTATCAAACTGTATATTGACTTATTTATTTTGTCTTCTGCCTCCCTGTACTAGAATGTTGGTTCTGTATGAGAGCGTAGTTTTGGGCTGTTTTGTTCCCTGGGCTTTAGATGGTGCCTAGTTCTTAGCAGACCTTTAGTAAGTATGTGTTGAAGGCATGAATAGGAGGAAACAGATTTGGTCTTATCTCTGACCAGTTGGGGGAGAGGAGGGTAGAATGGGTTGAAGCTTGTTGAGCCAAAGGACAGGTAAGAGTGGTGGGTTCTAGGGTCCAGGCTTAGACAAAGAATATTATTTAAGGCAATAAGAGATACCACGGGCAAAGAGGCAATCTGAACCAAAGTTTAGCAGTTTTAAGGCCCTAATCCTGGAGTGAACCCAAAGCATGGAGACCAAAAGGCCCAGGGGACAGAAACTAAGGTTAGAACCACAGACCCCAGAGATTGGACATAAGGTCAGAGGCTGAGCAGGAGAGAAAGGGCAAGGCAGATGAGTCAGCACAACGACACCTGACCCACCAAATTCTGCTTCCCACTGGTTTTCTCTTATAAAAGTAGGACTTTGAAAACTGGTTTTTGTTTTTGTTTTTGCTTTTTAATTTACACTGAAAAGTAGCAAGTTATCATTGGTGTTAGATAAATTAGCACAGAAACGTCTAAGAGATAAGGAAATACAAGATAGGGTGAACTAGTAACAGCATACCATTTCCCCCATTTATTGTACCATAAAACGTGACAAATTCATACCTATTATGAGACCTAGTTTGAATCTCAGAGTATTGCTTTACATATGTTTCATTTTTTATTTTGAAACAATTCCAGACTTACAGAAAAGTCTCAAAAAAAAAAAAGAATTTTTGTATACTAGATTCCCCACATATTAACATTTACCATGTTTACTTTACCATTCTTTCTGTGTATACTTTTTTTTCAAACCATTTGAGATAAGTTGTAGATATAATATTCCCTAATCCCTAAACATTTCTGTGTGTACTTCCTTTAAAAAGGACATAACTACAGTACAATGGTCAAAATTAAAAAAATAACTTTGATCCACTACTATATTTAATCTAAGGGCCTTATGCAAATGTTGCCAACTGTCCACTACTCTTTTACAGCATCTTCCAGGAATGGCCCTGTGCTGTAACCCCGGCTGTGTCAGTCACTGGCTGGAAGCAGCTCAGCGTGAACACCATGGCAGATCCAGACAGCTGGGGCTGTCACTGAATTCTCATTCTGCAGTGAGACGTCTGTGTGGTGAATTTGCATGAATGCAAAAAGCATCTTGTAACCAAATCAGAAAGGCCAAGAGCATCCCCAGAGGTCCATCCTGAACAAGGTTGGACTGCTGAACCCCTGCCAGAAACTACCTGCCTCTAGACCTCTTGCTAGGCAAGAAACATACAGTAGTCCCCCCTTAACTCTGGAGACACATTCCAAGACCCCCAGTGAATGCCCAAAACCATTGATAGTGCCAGACCCTGTATACATTAGGTTTTTTCATATATATATATATATATATATATGATAAAGTTTAATGTATAAATTAGGCTTATTGAGAGATTAAAAACAACTAATAATAAAATAGAACAATTATAACAACATAGTGTAATATACGTTATGTGAATGTGGTCTCTCTCTCAAAATATCTTCTTGTACTATACTCACGTTTCTACGAATAAGGGGAAAGTACTAAAAACCCTATGCATTTAAGCCACTGTAAGTCAAGTTTTTTGTTATTTATAGCTATAAGCATTCCTAACTGACGTAATCCTCTAAAAGTAGAAATACCAGATTTTTATAGCTGTATGCCCACAGGCACACACGCAAGCACGCACACACACACACACACACACACACAAACTGCTCTCAAGAACAAATTTAACGAATGAACTACGTAATATATGAGTGCACCTGTTTCCCCTCAGCATATCCAATATATTTTTATCACTTCAATTTATGTTGATGACTTTAATAGGCATAACACCCTTCTTTAACAATTCTTACAGGATCACAGAATTTTAGAGTCAAAAGAAACCGGAGTGATTATCTCATCTAAAGTCCTTCACAGTACATATCATTTTAAGAAATGTGTTTGCAAGCAACAAAAGTAGTCACAAAGGGGGAAGAGCAGCAGGTAGGAGAAGCAGTTGAACCCAGGCAAAAGTACTTCAGTGATCCCAAGCCAAAAATCTAAAGCTGTATTCATCAATGTGTTCATTACACATTTTCCTACAATACTCTGTATAGTCAGAATCAGTAAATTCTCTTTTTTATAGATAATGCAATAGTAATTTTAAAGACATTCATGATGATAAAGTTTACTATGTCATTATACCAATACAGTGTAATGGAGGGAAGCAAAGGCTTTGCTATCATTGCTATCAGCCTCAATCAATTTTACTGTAGGCTTCACCACTTGATAAGGATATAACCTTGGGCAACTGATTGGTCCTCTCTTTGCCTTAGTTTCTTTATCTATAAAATGGGAATGATATAATAGTTCCTAGTTCTTAAGGTTGTGTGAGAATTAAAAGAATTAATATGTGTAAACACTTAGAACATGTTAGCTATTATTATTACTATAGTGTGGTAGGTTAAGCCATATACACTAGTTACATCTTGGAAATGAATATGGATTATTACATTATCCTGGTATTTATTGGCCTCAGATTGTCCACCTTAGGGTTAATGAACTTTGGGATCTATCTTCCACTGGATCTGACTGAGCCCTAGCCTCTATGCTTTTCCATTGTTGGCAGGAGGCTAGACCTCAGATCTTTGTACTTTGAGAACCTTTGAACCTGAAATTGCAACAAAAGAAGGGCAGTTTATTTGGCAAGGTTTTAGTCATGTTGCCATGGAGATTGAATCCTTTTCCAGCCTTCTGTCCACACCCTCCAGTGCAGAGTCACTACTTCTTAGCAGACTTTTTTTTTTTTTTTTAATTTTGAAAAAGGTTTATTGGGGAGGGTGGGTGATGAGCATTGAGGAGGGCACCTTTGGGGATGAGCACTGGGTGTTGTATGGAAACCAATTTGACAATAAATTTCATATATTGAAAAAATAATAATAATAAATAAAATAAATTAAAATAAAATAAAAAAGATTTATTTATTTTTTCAGAGAGAGAGAGCATGAGAAGGGGAGGGGCAGAGAGAGAGGGAGACAGAGTATCTGAAGTAGGCTCTGCGCTGATGGCAGAGAGCCTGATGTGGGGCCCAAACTCATGAACTGTGAGATCATGACCTGAGCCAAAGTTGGATGCTTAACCAACTGAGCCACCCAGGCACCCCTCCTTGGCAGACTTTCAAGGAGGACCAGCAGATACCCTCAGGAGCATCTAAAACACTCAAACCAGGGCCTGAGGCTTTCTGTGCAGTCCCTTTAGTAAACCATACAGATCCTTTCTCTAGAACTCATGAAATGTTGTAACTTTATATTAATAAGTGGAACTATGTCTATACCTATGCCTGTATCTTCAGAGCAGAAACACTTGTAATCTAATTGTCTATGGTCCAGCTGAGGTGTTGTTCATGCATGAAGGCAACAGAAGTCCATTCTTTGTTATTCAAGGGCCCAATCTATTACCTTTATAACATTTCTGAAAAAATTACCCCAAGGTATACTAAGCACTGAGAAATAAGTTAAACTTAATAGTGGAAAGCTCATGGCATAAAAAGGACTAGTGATGACCACTGAGACCAGTGAGTTAAGGCCAAATGAATGCCTTTCCTGCTCAAAAGGTAATTGTAAATTAATTATATGGGCTATTTGTGCAACATTTTGCACTTTATAGGTTGAAGCAAGTAATAGTGGCTTTTGAAAACTTAGCTTAGTAGCTATAGATTTCCTTGAAAATTTCCTGGTCCACTTTCTGCAGGAGGTTCAAGCTCATCTGCAGCCTACAGTAAACAATTTAAACAGAATTTTTGAAAAGTCAGATGAGTTCCTTACTTACCTATACTAAGCTGGGGCTAATAATGCTTCAATTTTTTTTTTTAAGTAGGCTTCACGCCTAGTGTGGGGCTTGAATTCATGACCCCAAGAGCAAGAGTTGCATGCTCTACCGTCTAAGCCAAACAGGCACTCCAGTAATGCTTCCATTCTAAATAAAATTTCATTTCTATCCTATGGCTTTGGATCAGATAATCCATCTTTCCCTACTGTCTCTAAAAATAATATATATGATGAAGAACAAGTTGTACCAAAAGAACTGTTATTCCCACTCCCGGGAGACCAAGTGACATAATAGAAATAGCAAGTCAGTCAGGCCAGGGAGTCAATGCTGAGTCTACAAATTATTAGCTATGTAAATGGAAACAAATCACTTCACTGCTCTTTGTCTCAAATTCTTGATTTATCCTTCATTCTACAGCAAGAGGAGACAAAGGAGGTTTCCCAATTCTGTCTAGTCTGGACTCAAGTGAGAGAGGAAATTCTCAGCATTCAGTACTATCTAAAATGACAAACTGTTTGAACAATCCTTCAAAGATAATGAGATGAATTCACATGCCAGGAAAGATTTAAAAACTAGGATAGATATGAGATAGAATGTACAGAACTTATATCCTCCCCAACAAGGGGCGTAACAATTGTATTCACATTTGTACAGTTTTCTCTATTTTTTTCAGTGGGCCTGAGTGTGTGTGTGTGTATAATTTGATCTTTACCAGTCTCTAAGGAAAGAATTGTCTCCTTTTTTTTCAAATGGTGAAACAGAGGTTAAGAGAAATTATTTATTCAAAAATGAATGGCAAGACAGAGTGGAAAGATGTTGGCAATAGTGAGAATGGTAGAACCTCTGAAAAGCTGATCTTCCATAAAAACAACAAGAACACTAACAAAAATGGCCAAAAACAACGTGTTCAGAACTCTGGAAATTAATAAAAGTGTAGCATTCGTGTACAAAAAACCTGCTGTATCTCAGTAAGCACAGTGAGCTTTGTGGAATTTTCACTTGCCCTATTCCCACCCTTCTCCCCAGCTCTGCAGCAAAACAACACTGGTGCAAACCAGCAGCCTAGTAGCCATTAGAAGGGACAGAAAGGATTTAGAACTCCCAAAACACCGTTCTCAGAGAAAGTTATCATTTAACATGTCTGGCAGTTCTCCAGAAAACCCTGTTTTTAAGGTCTTGTCTTAATTTGAACTGGGTCAGAACAGCTTCTTCCCCTTTTGACATTTGTCAAAAACAATCAATAGCAATTATTTAACACCACAACTGCCTGAGTCAGTGGTAATAATGGAAACAAACAAGAAGCTGACCAAAACAAAACAAAAACAAAAACAAACAAAAAGAAAATTAAAAGGGAAAGTTGAGAAATGAGATAGAGGGAGCTTTGAAAAAGTCCAATGTATTCCTAGAAATCTAGAAGGATGCAAATGGGTGAACTGTGCACATGCCCAGGAAAGAGCTAACCAAATGGAAAGACATTTTGTGTTCATGGACACCTTAATGGTGTCACCGTTAAGGTGGCAATACTCTCCAAATGGATCAATAGATTCAATCCCTATCAAAATTCCAAGTGTCTTTTTTGCAGAAATTGACAAGTTGATTCTAAAATTCATGGAAATACAAGGGACTCGGAATAGTGAAAACATGTTTGAAAAAGAAAAGCAAAGTTACAATTACACACTTCCAAAAGTTACTGCAAAGCTATAGTAATCCATTCGGTAAGGTGTTAACATAGGATAGATATATAGATCAATGGAATTGAATTGAGAATCCAGAAATAAATTATTACATTTATGGTTAGTTAATTTCTACAAGGGTGCCAAGATAATTCAATGGGGCAAAGAATAGTCTTTTCAACAAATGGTGCTGGGACAAAAAAATAAAGTTTGAACCCTACCTATATTAGTCATGGCTCTCCAGAGAAACAGAACCAATAGGATATGGGTAGATATATAGAATGGGAATTATTTTGAAGTATTGGCTCACACAATTATGAAGGCCAGGAAGTCTCACAATCTTCTGTTTGCAAGCTCAAGACCCAGAGAAGCCAGTGGTATATTTCCTATCTAAACCTAAGGTCTAAGAACTTGGGGGCTGATGGTATAAGTCTTAGTCTAAGTCTGAAGTCTAAAGAACTAAGAATGCCTGTCCAAGGGCAGGAGAAGATGGATGTCCTACCTTGAGCAGGAGAGCAAGTTCATCCTTCCCCCACCATTTTGTTCTATTCAGGTCATCAATGAATTGGATGATGTCCACCCACATTGGTGAGTGTGATCAGTCTACCAATTCAAATGCTAATCTCTTCTGAAAACACCCTCACAGACACATGTGGGAGATGCAGGAGAGAACCATCAAAGGAAAAGACTTCAAAAGGGAAGGGCTGGAGAAGGTGCAAGGCCTTAGGACATGTTTACACAGCTGAACTCAGCTGCAGCTCTTAAGGAACGCCTAGAGCCATTAACATCGTCCAGGGCTGGATCCTCCTTCACATCTCCTTCCTAGTGATATAGAAACCAATTAACTCGAAGTTCAACCTTGAAAAGCTAAACCATTAGATTGATTAACACACTTGCTTAGCTGACTTTATGCACACAGTCTTTAGCAATAGTCGGGGCCTCACTCAGTCTGACTCGAGTATGAGGACCTTCACTTAACTGCACTTTGTTTGAGGACTCATCTTTTATGACTCTGGCCATACCCCCTGCAACAGACATGACCAAAAATAATGTTTTTCCAGCTCTCTGGGCATCTCTTAGCCCAGTCAAGTTGACACATAAAATTCACTATCACATTATCCACCAAAAATTTAAAAATCAGTTACAATCAATCAAAGACCTAAAGGTAATGTCTAAACTCTATAAAACTCTTAGAAGAAATAGGAGCGAAACTTCATGTACAGTGGTTTCTTAAATATAACACCAAAAGCATAACAACAAAGAAAAAATAAATTGCACTTCATCAAAATTTAAAACCTTCGTGTTGCAAACGATACTACCATGAAAGTGAAAAGACAACCCACACAATGGGAGAAGATATTTATAAATGATATATCTGATAAGAGACTAATATCAAGAATGTATTAAAAACTTACATAGTACAATAATAAAAAGACCAATAACCCAATTTAAAATTGGGCAAAGTGTGAATAAATATTTTTCAGGTAATACAAACAAATCTCCAATAAGCCTGTGAAAAGATATTCAACATTACTAATCAGTTGGGAAATGCAAACTAAAACCACAATGAGATACCACTTCTACCCACTAGGATGGCTATAACAAAAAAGATGGACAATAACAAGTGTTGGTGAGGAAGGATGTAGAGAAATTGGAACCCTAGCACACTGTTGGTGGAAATATAAAATAGTTCAGTCACTTTGGAAAACAATTTGGAGTTTTAAAATGTTAAATATAGAGTTACCATATGACTTAGCATTCCACTTTTTCTTTAAGATTTTTTTTTTAATTTTAGAGAGAGAGAGAGAGCACACGAATGGGGCAGAGGGGCAGTTGGAGAGAGAGAGAGAGAGAGAGAGAGAGAGAGAGAGAGAGAGAATCTCAAGCAGGCTCCATGCTTAGCACGGAGCTCCATGCAGGGCTCCATCCCACGACCCTGGGATCATGACCTGAGCCAAATTCCAGAGTTGGATGAGCAACCAACTGAGCCACCCAGGTGGCTCCCTATTCCACTTCTAATGACAGCCTTCCGCTCCAAGAAAATCGAAGACATATCACACAAAGACTTGCACATAAATGTTCAGAACAGTATTATTTAAAATAGCAAAAAGTAAAAACAGCAAAAAGTAAAAAAACAAAATGTCCACCAACTGATGGATAAATAAAATGTAGTATATTTATTCAAGGAATAGTATTTAGCCATAAACAAGAAGGAAGTACTGTCACACGCTACAACGTGGATGAACCTTGAAAACGTGATGCTAAGTGCAAGAATCCAGACACAAAAGGCCACATATTGCATGACCTCAGTTATATGAAATTTCCAGAACAGAATAATCCATACAGACTGAAAGTAGGTTGGCTAGGCTAAGAGGGAGGTTGGGGTGAAATGGAGGCACCACTAATGAGGATGGGGATTCCTTTTGGAATGATGGAGGAAAGTATTCTGAAATAGGAGAGTGGCAATGGCTATACCACCCCTGAATATTTAAAAGCCACGGAATTGTACACTTTAAAAAGATAAATTGTATGATATGTGAATTATGGCTCAATAAATTTTTTTCAATTAAAAAAATAAAAGATAGAGGTTTGGCCAAGAAGCAGGTATTCCAGCTGTGAGATCAAGGGTCCTCTGCTATTCTACCTGCAGTGAAATGTGTTGGCCAACACCAACTACTGCTTAATGAAGATGCACAAAAAGAAAGGGGATTGTTCTTTCTCCTGGACAACAGTCATGAGGAGTTGCGAGACAGTTAGTAGTCCTTCTGTGGTCCTTTGATAGTATCATAGCCCCCACTGGGACCTGCACAGGGTAAATTCTCAATAAATTCCTGCTAATTACATAAATGAACTAGGTCTTTGGTTCTCTACTGGAAAAATCTCATTGGGAAGATACGTTTAACAAGTTCTGGGTAATTGTCATCCTCTCCCCCCTAGAAATGCTTAGTAAAAATGAGAGAGACGCCAAGGAATCAGAGCATATTGGTGTTTCTTACACAGGAAACAAATTGGACTGGAAGTCTTCTTGTGTCTGTGGCATACCTCGTTTATTCTAAACTCATCTCTGAAAAAAGTTCTTCCCTTAGTTCCAGGCATGACACAATGACTGATTTTATGGAATTTCAGAAAAGAAACTCAACCTAAGCTTGTCTGTGTGAAGAGCTATTCTGCCAATAATCAAAATATGCTTCTTTCCCTTTTAACATTAATTTTGAGCAAATAATATAGATATCAAATATACCATATTTGGTAAAATGAAATTCCTAACAAAAAATAAAAATAATGAAAACAATAACTAAATATCAAAGTTTGCTCCATAGTTAAGGACCTTTCTAGTTTTATGGAAATTCTGATTCTTTGCATTCTTCTAGGGAAAAATGGTCATGGGGGGGGGTGGCTCTTAGCTTGTTTTTTACTTCAAGTGTCAGTATATGAAATATTAAATTCAGTATATGTGTTGAATGTCTTCTATGGTCAAAGAACTGTGTGGAGCATGGTCAAAAATGTATGAATGTGATAAGGACATGGTAGACCTTGGCATCAAGATTATAGCCTTCTTGTGAGACCTTCTCTGATCACCCCCTTGAGAAATTTAAACCTCCATACCTCCCTAACACTCTCTACTCTCATCCATGCTTCATTTCTTTCCTTAGTAACATACTGTGTGTTTTGTCTACTTATGTTTTTTTGTTCATTGCCTTTTCCTCCCCACGGAATATAAACTTCATGATAACAGGCACTTTGTATGTCTTGTTCACCACTGCATCTTCAGTGTCTAGAATGGTGGTTGGAATTTTATACAGATCTAGACCTAGACCTAGATAAAATGAGAGGTGCAGAAATGAGCCTCTCGTTGGTAAATTGGCAAGAATGAGCCAGATGGCTCAGCCATGACTGGTACATGAAGACATGGCTTGGAAGCAGAAGCTGGGTCAATTGCTGGTGTGAGTGATCTTGGACAAGGCATTTTTTTTTTTTCATTTATAAAGTGAAGAAACTGGATTATCAGGACATTCAAATTTTCCCATCTTACAAATTATCAACCATGCCACTAAAGAATCTGAGCGCCTCTATGAGAAACAAAAAGCCCATTCTTTTCCAAGAAGAACATTTATATGTGTGTCTGCATTCTGCTGTATTTTTCATGTGTGACAAGTTTTAAGAACATAAAAATTATAATATTATAGATGGGAGTAAATTTGATTGCTATGATTTATAACATAATAAATAATAATGATATAAACAGTTAAAATTACAGCGATGCCTTTGGGAATATTTTACTGTAATGCCAACAATAAACACACTAGTAATAAATTAAAAATTGCAGTAATGTGGGGCGCCTGGGTGGCGCAGTCGGTTAAGCGTCCGACTTCAGCCAGGTCACGATCTCGCGGTCTGTGAGTTCGAGCCCCGTGTCAGGCTCTGGGCTGATGGCTCAGAGCCTAGAGCCTGTTTCTGATTCTGTGTCTCCCTCTCTCTCTGCCCCTCCCCCGTTCATGCTCTGTCTCTCTCTGTCCCCAAAATAAATAAAACGTTGAAAAAAAAAGATGTTTTTTAAAAATTGCAGTAATGTTATTAGGGGAGATATCACGTATGTCTCCTGAAAACTACTTATAGTCTTATAATTTACTTTTAAAATATTTCATGCCATACTTATGTAAGACATTACCATTAAAGGAGACTATAGGTGCCTCAAGAGAACCTTTTAATCAGACCGACACACCTAAAAACCCCAGAAAACTGGGAACTTAACTGAGCTTACAGAACAGGTGGTATAAACCATATGCTGCTTGCTAATGGAGTTTGCTTTGGAAAAATAGGCAGCAGAATTTGGTGGGAGGCTCACATTTATTATAACCAGTTATTCATGTGTCATGATTGAGTTGGGTGGGTGGGTAGTTAATTGTCTCTCCCACCTTAAATTTCTTGAGCAGTTACTGTCATCTTACAAAAAGAAGCTGAGTGCTGTGTATGATCCAATTTTCTCAGGTCAGTTTGTAATAGTCCTGAACTAGTTGACAACCTGTGGGTAAAATAACCTCTGGGCCTCCTCCTTTGTAGTCAGAAGATCGTTGGAAAACACACGTCAACAGGTCAGGTCACCACCCTACTGAATCTCCTCCAATGGCGTCATTGAGCCTTCAGGAGAAAGCCAAGCTCTGTAACAGGTTTTATGGCCCTCCAAGATCTGGGCCAGCTACCCATTTCTGTTCATAGCTGAGCACTCCCCATTCACTCTCTGTTCCAGGCATTCCTGTAATTTAAGCTTCTTTCAGTTTCTCAAAAGTGATGTGCTCTTGTTTCAGAATTTGTTTTTCAATTTAAAAAATGGAGATAAAATTCACACAACATAAAATTCACCATTTAACCGTTTAAAGTGTATAAATCATAATGTTATGCAACTGTAACTACCACTTAACATCTCCATCACCCCTGAAAGAAACTCCATACCCACAGGCAGTCATACCCCATTCCTTTTTATTCCATCCCCACAACCACTCAGCTACTCCCTCCTTCTATGGATTTACCTGTTCTGGACATTTCATAGAAATGAAATCATACAATATGTGTCTGGATTCTTTCACTTAGCATCATGTTTTCAAGGTTCATCCACGTTGTGGCATGTAACAGAACTTCATCCCTTTTATGTCTGAAAAATATTCTACTGAACAAATATCCCATTTTGTTTCTCTATTTATCAGTTGGTATACAGTTGGGTTATTTCTCCTTTTTTGGATATTATGAGTAACGCTGCTGTGAACACTTGCGTACAGGCTTTTATGTGAACATACGTTTTCAATTATTTTGCATCTATACCTAGGAGTGGAATTGCTCAGTCATATGATAACTCATGTAGGTAACTTTTTGAGAAACTGTGCAACTATTTTCTCTCCAGGATATTTTTATTGGCTGCTGGGATTATTTTATAGGTGTCATTCCTTACTCTGGTGCATTCATCCTTTTAGGTCCCAGCTCAGACAATACTCCCTCAAAGAAGCCTTCCCTGACCACTTAACCTGAAACAAGATGTCCTTAAACTCTAAGGTAGAGTGGGGTGCCTGGATGGCTCAGTCAGTTAAGCGCCTGACTTCGGCTAAGTTCATGATCTCACGGTTGGTGAGTTTGAGCCCCCGGTGGGCCTCTGGACTGACAGCTTGGAGCCTGCTTCGGATTCTGGGTCTCTCTCTCTCTCTCTCTCTCTCAAAAGTAAACATTTAAAAAAAGGGGGGCACCTGGGTGGCTCAGTCAGTTAAGTGTCTGACTTCAGCTCAGGTCATGATCTCACAGTTTGTGAGTTTGAGCCCTGTATCAGTCTCTGTGTTGACAGCTCAGAGCCTGGAGCCTGCTTCTGATTCTGTGTCTCCCTCTCTCTCTGCCCCTCCCCTGCTTGCGTTCTGTCTCTCTCTCTCAAAAATAAATAAAAGTAAATATTAGAAACATTTTTTAAAATTTTTTTTAATGTTTATTTATTTTTGGGACAGAGAGAGACAGAGCATGAACGGGGGAGGGGCAGAGAGAGAGGGAGACACAGAATCCGAAGCAGGCTCCAGGCTCTGAGCCGTCAGCCCAGAGCCTGACGCGGGGCTTGAACTCACGAACCGTGAGATCGTGACCTGAGCTGAAGTTGGACGCTCAACCGACTGAGCCACCCAGGCTCCCCAAAACATTTTTTTAATCTAAGGTAGAGAATACTACTCCAGCACTCACCATATTATTTTGTACTTGCTTGTTTCTGTCTTTACCAACACATCTCTAGTCTCTGGATTCTGTTAGGAGGAATATGTGTATCATATTCTCTAGCACAGTGCCTGGAATCTTGGGAGGCACACAGGGAGAAACTGTTAGATTGAACACTCACAGAATATACTCTATTCAAAGCAACAAAAGCCTCTGTTAAATGATTCTTTCACTAACAGAAGTCTACATAAACTGATTTATGGAGCTATCATTGAAGAATGATAATTAGTGAATTGTTTATATACAAGTGTATATGTACAGACATATATATATCACTAACGTTCATGACTAATTATTTTAGTGGTTGATTTTTTTTAAGTGTATACGAATAAAGTTTAGGGACCATCTGTTATGCCCAGATTGAAATTGCATTAATTTGTACAAACATTTCAAAAAATAATTGTTACTTTTTAACCAAGTAATTTTACTTCTGAAAATCCTAAGGAAACGATTTTAAATACAGAAAATGTTTTCTGCATAAAAGTACTGACTGAAGAATTACTTATAAGTAATTAAAGGGGTGCCTGGGTGGCTCAGTCGGTTAAGCGTCCAACTTTGGCTCAGGTCATGATCTCCCCGTTCATGGGTTCAAGCCCTGTGCCGGGCTCAGTACTGACAGCTCAGACCCTGGAGCCTGCTTCTGATTCTGTGTCTCCCTCTCTCTTCACCCCTCCTCCACTCATGCTCTGTCTCTCTCTGTCTCTCAAAAATAAATAAACAAAAAAAAATTTTAATAAATAATTAAAAATTGGAAACAGGCTCTCTCAATAGGTAATAAAGGAAGGGCTACACAAATTCTACAGGTATTAGAAGTAATGTTCAAGAAGAATCTAGAATAATGTGGTAGAAATTGTATTATCCTATGACTACAACTATTGAGGAGAAAAAAATCCCAAAGCTGTAGTCAGAAATCTATCAAAATGCTAACAATGGTCGGGCTCTGGGCTGATGGCTCAGAGCCTGGAGCCTGTTTCCGATTCTGTGTCTCCCTCTCTCTCTGCCCCTCCCCCGTTCATGCTCTGTCTCTCTCTGTCCCAAAAATAAATAAACGTTGAAAAAAAAATTAAAAAAAAAATGCTAACAATGGTATGGTGTGTGTGGTGGGATAATATATGACTTTCCCCTTTTATTCCCTTTTCTAAATTTTAAATGTGACTTTATTACCATTATAATTTTTCTAAAAGTGTAGTAAACATTGAAGCAAATAATATGAAACTTTTTTGAAGCCCTTCTGACTAAAATGTGTGTCTCTGGTGAAGTTTTTGTTTAGGACTTTGACTTTGAGAATATAGGGACAAAGATTTATGATGTTTTATGAGATCCTGTAGGAAACTGGCAATTCAAAAAACATTTAGCCCAAATCAACTGCAAAAACTCTCTCAGACTCCCGGAAATATTGGTGGTCTTATCTGAAATTTTCCACATTATACAATGCCTTAGGAATGCAGAGCAGAAGTCAGTCCTCAAACGTCAGTGAGCAGAATAATTACCAGAACCTCGGAATTAAATGAGATTCCCCAGTCCTGGCCCCAGAGGTTCAGACTCACTAAATCTAGGTTGGAGGTTAGGTTTCTGCCATTTTTTTCTAAAAAGAGAAGTAATGATACAGATGAGCCATAGACCACATGCTATGAAAAACATGCTTCCCATCATCTTCCAAGGTCATGACCTATTTGTAATTCAGAAGTGGCCAATTGTCCTGAGCTCTGTCTGCTATGGAAGATAAATTCTGCAAAGTTCACCGACCTACAGCACGGCTGACCCCTGCCACCCCAAGTTGGGAGCTTTACAGAGCACTTCACATTTGCTTGCCTGCTCTGATGGAAAAAATAGAAAGTAGAAAAAAGAAAAAGAAAACGCCTATGCTTTAAATTTGAACCGGTGTCTTATGTCTTGTCATTTTGGGATAATAACACTATAGGTGAGCAGTCGCTTTTATCACTACTAAACTGGCCGCTTTGATAGGTCTGTTAATGTAAAAAAACAAGCTGAAGAATCACTCTAACCTTCCTTTCCTGATTCTAAGAATCTCTGCTACTCAGTCACTGGACATGCACTTCGCATAAACAATGATAATATCTCCTCAGTGCTTCAGTGTAATTTTATCATCTTAAAACTTGGAGGGTGCAGTGAGAGTCTGGCTGTCTGGCACGGATTCCTCTCCCAGAGGTGCCCTAGAGGCGAAAAGGTGGGATGTCCACACATTCCATGTGATCACCATCCTAACACTTGCCAAATAATACATCCAACTGCTTGGAGACTATGCTGGGAGGAAAAGGAAATCTTTGCTGGAAGCTTTCACCTAATTCTAAAGGGAATTTTATTCCATTTGTAGCCAGCCCCGAGTTCCACTTCTCCGTCAGGCGTGTAATTAAAACACAATGATTCTTCAAGAGTCTGAGTCATAAAGTGAAGCATGTAAGAAAAAAATTGCTTCAACACACCCATCAACTGCTGTGCTGCTGTTGTTGTTACACTGTATAATTTAACTTCTTCCTTACTTCTCCCCACCACCCCCCCTTTTTTTTTCTTACCTCAGGTTAAGGGGTTGGTGCCGGTGCATATATCTACCTCTTCCCCTCTCCAGAGGGCGTCTCTATGAAATTGGCTGGGTGAAGGAGTGGTTAGGTCAGGAGACTGTGGGGTCTTTGGAAAACTACCAGCAGAGAAGACAAGGGCTCAAGATACCCTTTTAAAACTCAAGTGATTTTGGCAGCTGGGTGGCTCAGTTGGTTAAGCGTCTGACTTTGGCTCAGGTCACAATTGCGCAGTCTGTGGGTTTAAGCCCCACGTTGGACTCTGTGCTGACAGCTCAGAGCCTGGAGCCTGCTTCCGACTCTGTGTCTCCTTCTCTCTCTGCCCCTCCCCTTCTTGCGCTCTATCTCTCTCTCTCAAAAATAAATAAACATTAAAAAATTTTTAAACTCAAGTGGCTGCTAGGATATACTTCAGGATTACACTGGAACCTTTATTTCTCTGGCCAGAAAATAGCCTGTAGTTATTTCCTTCTCCAGCCCTGCCCACTTCCTCCTTGCAGGGACCTGGATTCTGCCCAGTAACATGTCATTTGAGATTCCCATTGGCTGTGACTAACCTTAATTAACAATATCAGCAACATCCCTTTATCACATTGAAGGAATAATTATTGTTGGGTCATTGAGGTTAGGTTTAGTTCAAGAAAGGGATAATCTGTTATATATTTTTTAACTTTCTAGTTTGAAATAATTTCAAACTTGGAGAAAAGTTACAAGAACTGAACAAAGAACTAGTTACCTTTTATTCCTATTCCTCAAATGTTAACATGTTACCATCTTTATTCTGTACTTCCCTTCCTATCTATTAATAGACTTATTAAGAACAACTTTAGATTTACAGAAAAACTGAGATAGTACATAGAGTTCAGATATACTGCCTCCCCCACCCCCACAGTTCCCCTATTAGTAATATCTCACTAATAAGATTACTATAAACAGGTATAGTACATTTGTTGCAATTAATGAACCAACATTGATAGCATATTGGTATTAACTAAAGTCTACAGCTTATTCAGATTTCCTTAATATTTACTTCCTTGCTGGTATCACTTTACCTTGACTCAATCTTTCTGAAGTACAAGCTGATAAATGTAACAAAAAAACTAAAACTGCACCTGGTAAAATAGCCAAGAAATAAAAGAACCTCCTAATTATTTTTTTTACAAAGATATTGACATCAGTACTATTTGTGACCTTGAGAAATGACCCAAATGTCAAACAATAGGGGAATAGCTAAGCAAACTATCATATATTAACATAGCGGCGTACCTTCTGGCTATTGAAAATGAAAACTAAATTGTTTACATTTGTTCTGAAAATAGTTTTAATGTATGGAATATGTTGTTAACGAAAATAATGCAGGGCAAAATGAAATACGCAAGCTAGTTTGAATTAGGCAACCCAAAGTTAAAAAGGAATGTAAAGGATTGGAAATCATTAGAATTTATTACTCCTTAGACTGTATCTTCTGTGAGCATGACAAAATTGCTTTTAAAAATTATTACGAAAAAAATAAAACTAAAACTTTGCTCATCTTCAGAAAATGCTTTCAATAAAAGATCTATGATAAGATGTAATATATGATAAAATAAAAATATTTTCGATTCGGGGCGCCTGGGTGGCTTGGTCGGTTAAGCATCCGACTTCGGCTCAGGTCATGATCTCGAGGTCCGTGAGTTCGAGCCCCGTCGGGCTCTGTGCTGACAGCTCAGAGCCTGGAGCCTGCTTCAGATTCTGTGTCTCCCTCTCTCTGCCCATCCCACGCTCACGCTCTGTCTCTGTCTCAAAAATAAATAAACATTTAAAAAAATTTTTTTAAATATTTTAGATTCCTATTCTCCCTTCTGCATCCTTTCATTGAGTGCTAAAGTAGTTCTAAAATAGACTCCCTAACTCTCAGGAAAAATAAAAATAAAAAAACTGGACCAGTGGTAGTGGTAGATCTAGCCCATTTTGAGTTGCAGTCAAGCGTAGTAAAGGTTCTTCAATCGTATCTGGCCCACACCTGTCTCACGTCTCCGCTGCCCCATAAGCAGTTACAGGTGAGAGATGGGTAGTCACATTTGGGAGTTCCTTCCCTGGGTGGGAGCAGGCAACCAGTTTCCTGGAGGAGGGGCCTCATACCTGAAAAATCCTGCATCCAGAACAATGGGCAATGAAGCTGGACAAAAACAAAAGAAAATTATTGCTTCTAATGAAAGGAATGCAAAGAATGACTTTTTAAATAATTCAACACTTAGTACATTTGAGATATAGTTCCTTGGTTGCCAGAGAAAGGAAGTGACACTGAAGCAGAATCTGGTCTACAAATAAATTCTGAAGTGGCCCACATTCAGCCATCTGAAGACAGAAACTTTTCTTTACCTTGAACTCAATATATAATACCTAATTCAAGTGGGAAAATAACAATACATTAAACAAAATAAGTTGGAAACTGCTATGCATAGCATCGTTTCATTTTTGTTATAAATTCTGGAAGGATACACACAAAAATATTATAAGTAATCCCTTAAGGTGAAATGAGGGCAGTTTTTGTGTTCTTTTCTTCTCTTTACCTGTGTTATCTGATCTTTTTTTTTTTTAGCAACAAGCTTGTATTATTTGTATGATTTTCAAATTTTTAAAAATCATACAAATGATGTAAAATTTATAAAACTCAAACTTTCATCAACTGACTTTGGTTCTGTGCATCTAAAATGCAGAGATAGGGGCGCCTGGGTGGCTCAGTCAGTTAAGCGTCCGACTTCGGCTCAGTTCATGATCTTGCGGTCCGTGAGTTCGAGCCCCGCGTTGGGCTCCATGCTGACAGTTCAGAGCCTGGATCCTGTTTCAGATTCTGTGTCTCCCTCTCTCTGACCCTCCCCCGTTCATGCTCTGTCTCTCTCTGTCTCAAAAATAAATAAACGTTAAAAAAATTTTTTTAATGCAGAGATAAAGGGCGCCTGGGTGGCTTAGTTGGTTAAGCGTCCAACTTCAGCTCAGGTCATGATCTCACGGTTCCTGAGTTCGAGCCCCATGTCTGGCTCTGTGCTGACAGCTCAGAGCCTGGAGCCTGCTTGGATTCTGTGTATCCCTCTCTCTCTGCTCCCTCCTCCATTTGCGCTCTGTCTCTCTCTCTCTCTCAAAAATAAATAAACATTAAAAAATTTTTAATGCAGAAATAATTGAAATTCATAATGATAAGCACAAAGCACTTAAAGATCTGCATGGTTTTTTGAAACACACAAATTACTTTGTGCTTAGTTTTACTGCTGTGTATATTTAACTGTAGTTCAATTATCTTAAACTATTAATTATGTAAAGCATATGTAAGAAAACTCTGTTAACTGGAATAATTTATTAATCAAAGCAATCCATTTCCCAAACCTACCAGATAATGGGAATATTTACAGTGGTACCTTTCCACATCACAAAACACTACTTCACTAACCTCTCCTCATATAAATTTTCTATTTCTTTTTATGAACACCAACAATCCATTACTTCAAAGCCATTTTCCATCATAAGTCAGTATTTAGGTGCTGCGGCTTTACATTTATAGATAGGATTTCCTCAACGTTTTCCCAACTCACAGACAATGCATAAAGGCATAGGGAGTTTTGAACTGAAGAATATACCACACTAAAACCTCCAAAACAGAATCTGAGTCAGAGATGTACCACAATAAAGAGGGAAGCATTAACTATGGCAGAATAAGAGCCATCTCGTGCCCACAGTGCTGGGATTGCCAGGTGATACTTGCCCACCTGCTCTGCCACTCGGCTTTTAATGCTTTGAAGAAGCATTTATAGGGAAAACACCTGGACCCAAGAGACCACAAGAACGTGTTAGGTGTCACACATGTAAGAGACAGAGAGTTACGGTCAGGTAACCTCTAATACAACTTCTGCCTACAGATGTCTGTCTTTGCTCTGTGCTTAGAGAATTAATCCTTTTCTCAAAGAATCACAGGCTATTCACAGGATTAGGAATTTTAGTGGTCTCTGGGTTAGCTGCCTCATGCAGATGCTTTCCTTCACTAACAATCGGGAACACATCTTAAATAAGTACAATAAATCCTATGGTGGAAGAATACAGCTACAACCAGTTCAACTCCCTATTATGCCTTTAGAACATACATGGTGGGTGTGGGGGTGACAGAAATATCAATAACACCAGTAATTGATGTTTTCAAATAATTTTACCATCTTGGGGCGCCTGGGTGGCTCAGTCGGTTAAGCGGCCAACTTTGGCTCAGGTCACGATCTCGCGGTCCGTGAGTTCGAGCCCCGCGTCGGGCTCTGTGCTGACAGCTCAGAGCCTGGAGCCTGTTTCAGATACTGTGTCTCCCTCTCTCTGACCCTCCCCCGTTCATGCTCTGTCTCTCTCTGTCTCAAAAATAAATAAATGTTAAAAACAATTTTTTAAAAATAATAATTTTACCATCTTAATAAGTAGTCTTGAGTTTCAACCCCTCAGTCAGTCCCTGACTAAAGCCTGTAGCTGGCCAAGACTGAAGATCAGAAGAGAAAATGCCTGTGAAATATCATCTATGCTGAAATTCACACTGATTCTGAAAGAAGTGCTTATACCTCAGTTTTGAAAGGTGGTTCTAGAATTCGGTTTTCCCAAGCATCTGTAACAGGCATCAGGAATCTTGCCCAAGAAATCAGGGCAATATTTTCTGATCTCTCTGCAATGCACAGAGAGATGGCTCCACGGATTAGCTAATTATATGCCATTAGGAAATGTTACTTAGGTCATATGCCCCTTAGGAATCAAGAATTAAAATCACTACTGTGAGAAGATTTGGCCTCAGGATAAAGCAAAATCCACCTTTTATGGTTTCCCCAAATTTGCTGCTACCTGTTAGTAATATTGCACATTTCAGCACCTTCCATCCTGAAGATCAGAGGCCAACTTGATGCCATTGGTCTCTTTTTCTTTTTCTTTCCCCTCTCCTTTCCTCACAAAATCAAGGCTCACAGAGATTTCATATTCAGCATAGAGCAATTTAGTGTCATATGAGGTGAAAATTAAGAACATTCAGTCAACATACACTGTAAAGGCATAGCTAGTCCTATGTAGGTGATATATGCTAGCCCTTTCCAGAAAGAAAAATCAATGTGACTCCCTAGACCATCAGTTCAGACAAAGCTATTGGCATTAGCTGAATGAATACTCATTTGCTCACTTTTTTTTTTTAAGTTTATTTTTGGGACAGAGAGAGACAGAGCATGAATGGGGGAGGGTCAGAGAGAGAAGGAGACATGGAATCTGAAACAGGCTCCAGGCTCCAAGCTGTCAGCACAGAGCCCAACGCGGGGCTTGAACTCACAGATCGAGAGATTATGACCTGAGCCCAAGTCGGACGCTCAACCGACTGAGCCACCCAGGCACCCCTCATTTGCTCACTTTTAAAAACTTTTTTTTTAATGTTTATTTATTTTTGAGAGCGAGCGTGAGCGGGGGAGGGGCGGGGAGAGAGGGGCACAGAGGATCTGGAGGGGTCTCGAAGCAGGGCTCCAACTCGCAAACTGCAAGATCATGACCTGAGCCACAGTTGGCCGCTTAACCAACTAAGCCCCGCGGTCGCCCCTCATTTGCTCACTTTTTAAAGTTCATTTTAATTAGAAACTCCAAATACTCTCATCGAGACAACCTTATGTGATCCGGCAAGCCTAAGTCCTCAGACCACTAAGGAAATAGGACTATTCCTGGCCTGATTCCTCCTGGTCTCGGTCCTACCTTGACTGGCTCAGTCATTCGGACTATGAGACCCCTCGTGGGATTGAGGTAAATTGCTTGGTTTCACTATATTCATGTCCCTGCATCACTTCCCTAGTTGACAGCAAAAGATAAGAGCTCAGTGGAAAGCTGATTGTATTTCAGGACATAAATGACAAAAAGCTTCAAGTCCTGTAAGATTAACTCTTATGGTTTCAGAAAGACTGATGGTATAGAAATACCTATTAGAAACTGCTAGATTTGGGAGTGTTTACTCATCTCAACAGAAGAAATAGAACACAGAAAAGAATTAGACCCTCTCAAAACAGGGTGCTGGCTTTGGTCCCAACAAACTAGTTGAAAATTATCTTTATTTGTCTTATCATTTCCTTGCCTAATTGAGGCATAATTTACATACAATAATGCTTTTTTTTTTTTAACCCAACTCTTAAAAAGTAGAAGAGTTAAACTTGGAGGTGGGGATCAAGAAGTACTATTTTCAGACCAAAAAGGAGGAATAATTTAATATGTCAATAATTTTTTTTAGATTTTATTTTTAAGGTATCTCTACACCCAACGTGGGGGTTGAACTTACAACTCTGAGATCGAGTTGCACGCTCCACTGACTGACCCAGCCAGGTGCCCCAGTGTCAATAATTTTTAATCCACTTCAATGAGATTTCATTTTGACCAAGTTAGTGAAATTTTGATGAAGTTTACTACATAGTTGAATTTAGATGTTTTAAATTTCACAAGTGATAATGGCTTCAAATAACCACACACTCAACTCCTCATAAACCTTACCTCTTCAGAGTTTTGCCCGGGTTTTAGTTCCAGGCCAGAACAGAACTGCTAATTTGACACCTGTCAGTTTATGTGACTTCAGTTCGACATAATTCTGTTTAATGACATATCGTAATAGCTAGTGATTGTTACACACAAGGGATAGTTAAATAGACTTTTTCATCAGAAATGAGAAATGCGAGCATCTTTTTTATGTAGGAGCATAAGGAAAAACGTTTGAGTAGCAAACCTTGTTCTTTGTAGCACCTTTTTAGTCAACCAGAGGATTTTTGTCTCCAGCATAGATGGAAATTTAAAGTGAACTGCTTATTTTAAATGGTGTTAAAAATAATAACAGCTGGGGTGCCTGGATGGCTCAGTCGGTTAAGTGTCCGTCTCTCGATTTCAGCTCGGGTCGTGATCTCACAGTTTTGTAGAATTGAGCCCTCTGTGGCGCTCCATGCGGACGATGTGGAGCTTGCTTGGGATTCTCTCTCTCCCTCTTTGCCCCTTCCCCACTCATGCACGCTCTCTGTCTCTGTCTCTCAAAATAAATAAACATTAAAAAAAAGATTCTCTCTCTTGTCCCTCCCCTGCTTGTATGCACATGCTCTCTCCCTCTATAGATAAATAAATAAATAAATAAATAAATAAATAAATAGGTAACAGCTAACATTTATTCAAGATCTATTGTGGACCAGGCACAGAGGAACTCAGGCAACCTAGCTTCATTGTCATGTGCTTAAGTACTGCACTTCCCTATGCTTTCATTACACATTTTGAATTATTTGTTTGATGTTAGCAAACACAAGCACACACGCTAGCTCTGCTATGCTGATCAGCCCATATAGAGTTTGACACTCTTAGATCCAGTGGCATCATGAACCTAGACAGTCATCAGAGTAATCAAATGATATAATCACTGAACGAGGGCAGTTTACAGATGAGAGGAAATAGACCCTTTTGGTTCTTCCCTAATTCTATTCAACCAAATCAGCCTCTGACTAGAATTTGCTCTCCTCACTGTAGGCAACCAATCTTATTCACCTTATCTGGCTACGATATTTGTAATATTTCTAACATAAATCTAAGAAACTATAGTGACTGGTCTCTGCTTCTTGTTTGTTTCCCTTACCCTAGCAAGAGGAATCTGTTTTGCTTCAGTCTACATAAAGCATCCCCCTGCAATAAATTGTCAATGGCTTCCCATTGCCTGGGTCAGTGGTTCTCAAACTTATATAGGAATTTATTGTGGTGATGGTTGAGAATACACTAAAACCCACTGAAATGTATGTTTTAAAGAGGTGAATTGTATGGTATGGGAATTGAATGTCAATAGTTATTTTTTAAAAATTTACAATCAGGGGCGCCTGGGTGGCTCAGTTGGTTGGGCATCCAACTTCGGCTCAGGTCATGATCTCACAGTTTGTGAATTCGAGCCTGGCATCGGGCTCTGTGCTGACAGCTCAGAGCCTGGAGCCTGCTTCGGATTCTGTGTCTCCTTCTCTCTCTGCCCCTCCCCAACTTGTGCTCTGTGTCTCTATGTCTCTCAAAAAATAAATAAATGTTAAAAAAAAAATTAAAAAATTTACAATCAAAAACGTCCGGAAGTCTTGGCATGCTATAGGTAACATCCTGAAATGTTGAACCATAAGCGATTTTACTAGCAGGAAATAAGACTGTGGTACATACCATATATATTTATAAGATTGAAATTCACTACTTTACAACTATGTCTACACAAAAAGGCAAGAGATTGAGCTAAGGTTATCCAACAGTTTCTGATGTTTGTCTTTATTATTAAATTGCCATTTGTTAAATTATTCTGTTGCCTACCACTACTTCCTGGCAAATAAGCATTAACAACACTGAAGACTTAAGAAAGATTTGAAAGGGAAACTTTTAAACTAAGTACATCCTACCTAATACTTTGATATATATTTTTGTCTTCATATTAAGACTTTAGGAAATCATCTATATTTGCAATAACACTAAGGCTTTCTGGAGGAGTTTCGACAATCCTTAGCTTCTTAGAAAGCGCCTATATTTCTTTAAAAAAATTTTTTTAATGTTTATTTATTTTTGAGAGAGGGAAAGACAGAGTGCAAGCAGGGGAGGTTAGAGAGAGAGTGAGACACAGAATCTGAAGCAGATTCTGAGCTGTCAGCACAGAGCCCGATGCCAGGCTCGAACTCATGGACGGCGAGATTATGACCTGAGCTGAAATAAGACGCTCAACCAGGCGCCCCAAAAATGCCTATATTTCTTGACATAGCATAAAAGACCCTTTTCTCAACCTGGCCTTAAATTACCGTTATATCTTCATCTGTTTCCACACTACCTCACTTCAGCCTGTGTATTCGCCACAGCCACAAGTGTCCAAGTATCCCTCAAACACACCCTGCAGCTTTACTCAAGCTCCTTTCTTCTTCTGGAATATTCTCTCCTTCTTTCTCCACTTGGCCCTTCAAAGACTAACTTCCATTTTACCTTTGTTTTTGTTGTTATTTTGTTGTTTTCTTTCAAGAGAGAGTGTGAGAGCATGAGGAGGAGGGGTAGAGGAAGAAGGAGAGAGAATCTTTTTTTTTTATTGATTTTATCATTTATTTATTTTTGAGAGAGACAGAGACAGAGTGGGAGCAGGGGAGGGGGCAGAGAGAGAGGGAGACACAGAATTCAAAGCAGGTTCCAGGCTGTGAGCTGTCAGCACAGAGCCTGACACGGGGCTCGAACTCACGAGCCATGAGATCATGACCTGAACTGAAGTTGGATGCTTAACTGACAGCCACCCAGGTGCCCCAGAAAGAGAGAGTATCTTAAGCAGGCTCCACTACCAGCACAAAGTCCCACAGAGGCTCACTGGATCTCACGACCCTGAGATCATGACCTGAGCCAAAATCAAGAGTCAGACAGTTAACCAACTGAGCCACCCAGGCAACCCCATTTTACCTTCTCAACTTCCCTGGTCCTGAAAAGTGCTGTGCGAGCAGGAAATGTGTCCACCTTATTGGATGTTGTATTTCTATAAACATGTTGTATGTCCTACAAACATAGAGCCTAATACAAAGAAAATCCTCCACAAATACTATTCTCATAGTCTAGATGCACACATCTATCCACCTACTTTGCGGTGCTAAAATTCTTTTTCAGTGACCCTCCTTCCCCAATAGATTATGACTTCTTGAAGGTAAGAATTATATCTTTGTCACATAGTAGATGGTCCATAAATATCTGCTAAATTTTGATGCATTGCAAACGTATTCTCCAATCTTCAGACGTTCAAAGTCTTCAGGAAAAATAAAACATTCAAACAATTTATTAAACTGCCCTGTGGCAGAAACTTTCAGGGAAGTGTGTGCACAGCATTATGAGAATTCTGGTGAAAAAGCTATACATCTTCTGGTTTGGAAGTGTTTACCCTGGAGTCTTCTTAGAGGCTTGACATTTGAGCTGTCCCTTGAAAAATAAGGAAAAGGTTGCCACTTAAACTGTGATAGGGATTCTGAGCTGAGGGAATTTAGTACCAAGACAGAAACTGAGAGGGTAGGGCCATTAGCACTCCAGTGGGTCTGGTGTGGCTGCAGTGTAGGGTTCATGCCAGGGAGTGGTTGGCAGGAGGCTGGAAAAATATGCTGTAGGCCTGTCAGCCCTCCTTAGCCTGGACTTCACAAGTTGAGCAAGAGAGTGACACAATCAGATTTGTATTTTACTCTGCTCTCGGTACCCTCTTCAGCCCTGCCCCCTCCTAACATAAATGTTGACCATGTAAGAGAGTTAACCAAAGCCATAAGTATGATGTGTGGACAAAGGCCAAAGGAACCTGAATCCTCATAAGAATCAACATGAGACCCAGGACTGTGTTCTAACCAGTGAGCCATCTGTCAACACCAGTGCTATGCAAATCACACAGTGAAACAGATGTCAAGAATGTGGTAGAACCAATAAAGCTGGTTTCTTTGGAAAGCCAGCAGCATTCACTTGAAGATCCCAGGCCTCCATGAAGCCCTCCCTGATTTTCCCAGCCGAAGGAAATCTCTCCTTTGAAATTCTCTGGAGCGCTTAATTTTGTACTTAGGACACTTTGAAAATTTTTTCTTGCATAGTGGTCGTTTTGTCCTCATTCCTGGTACCACCTTTTTTCTCTTTGTCTCATTTTGTTTTAAGTAGGCTTCACACCCAGTGTGCAGCTCAAGGTGAGACTTGAACTCATGACCCTGAGATCAAGAACTGAGCTGAGATCAAGAGTAGGACAATTAACCAACTGGGCCATCCAGGCGCCCCACTCTCTGTCTCATTTTAAAAGCTTATATCTAATATAATGCAGCTTTGAAAGACACCTTGGGAGCAAGATAAGGTATACATCAATCAGCAACAAATCTCATTAGACTTTAAGTTAAGATGAATTATTAGATGGTAAGTTTCAAGAAAGGTGAGGTCACAGCACACTCACCCTTGTAAACCCCACAGCACTAGGCAATAATATGTTTGCTGAATAAATTGATGTTGTGATGAAAATATGGTAAGGTAAAAACATTCTTTGACTTTTAAAAAAAGTTGATATTTAGGGGCGCCTGGGTGGCGCAGTCGGTTAAGCGTCTGACTTCAGCCAGGTCACGATCTCGCCGTCCGTGAGTTCGAGCCCCGCGTCGGGCTCTGGGCTGATGGCTCAGAGCCTGGAGCCTGTTTCCGATTCTGTGTCTCCCTCTCTCTTTGCCCCTCCCCCGTTCATGCTCTGTCTCTCTGTCCCAAAAATAAATAAACGTTGAAAAAAAAAATTTTTTTTTAAAGTTGATATTTATAAATTTTTTTCCTTGAAAATCTCTCACTAGGGTACTTATATAGTTGTTTATCTTTTATGCTTTCAAATTTCATTTCTCCTAATCATGCCCCCACCGTCTGTGATAGTTGTTTTTTTCTTGATTTGATTTGCCAAAGCTTCATCTCTTATAAAGGTCTTTTTGGAAAAAAACAACCTGTAGAGTTATGTATTATACCTATCTTTCGTATGTTTCCTAATTGAACAGAGTTATATTTATTTCAGCAAAATTATAAGGTAAAACTATAAAGAAAGAAATATTTGACACTCATTTGAAACACAATTTTCTAAAGAAGAAAGTCAATAGTAATCAGCATAAGTACAATAACTTATAAAGATTTGTTGATATTTCAATGGTGAAAAATAACCAGAAGAAACACAAAAATACTGTGAAAATACATCACTGACATTGCACATGAAAACATTCCATAAAATATTAACAATTTCCATAGGGAAATTTAATTTTTAAGCTCTCTTTGAATTTACATTCTGAAATCTTAATGTTCTACTGCAATTTACAGAGTAGCCATTCTCTCATTCCATGGACCCACAGAGATCAGAACCATCACAAACAAATAAAAGGAACACTTCCTGTTAGAGATACAGCACTTCAAGGCTAATGTTTAATCTTAATTGGCAACAAGTTTAGTGCAAATTAAATTATATTTTTAGCAGCTTAGAAAATTCCCGGTGGGGAAGCATTTACCTCTTAACCCTTATTGCTTCCCCAGAATATGAACACTGGCTCTTCCATCCTATTGAAAACTACTAATGCTGATTTTGCCATTTGTTACACAGGGAGTTTCCATGAAAGATGATTTCAGCAACTATGCAAATGAGCCAACAGTTTTTACATTTGGAAAGTTTCCCTTAGGTTGATTTATTTAAAAAAGCAGAGCCTGAATGCCAGTCATAACTGGATCCTACCTAACTGCTTCTCTAATCGTGGAGAAGAGATACAAATAAGGTATTAATCATCTCACATATTAGCCACCTTAGGCTGAATTCAAAGGAAGATCTGAAGATAGGGCTGAGGAATCTTAAAATAAGTTCCACTCTCCAGTAATAATTTTATTTCATTGATTTGGAAAGAAAGAAAGAAAGAAAGAAAGAAAGAAAGAAAGAAAGAAAGAAAGAGAAAAGAAAGAAAGGGAAAGAAAGAAGAGGGAAGGAAGAAAGGAGGGAGGAGGGAGGGAGGAAGGAAGGAGGAAGGAAGGAAAGAAGGAGAGGGAAGGAGGAAGGGGAGAAGGAGGGGGATGCAGGGAGGGAAGGAAGAAACAGAGAAAAAGAAGAAAATAGGAGCCATCTGATTTCAAACCTGGTGCTTTCCACTCAGCCAGGATTTATTCTCCAAATGAATAGAGGCCAGAGAGGTACTAGCCAGAGGATTTTGTTTGAGCTTCCTCAATCCCTTGAATTGGCTCCCTTTTTCTTAAACATCTGTTCTCTCTGTAGTCAAGGCCTGGGGCTGCTGCTTCGAAAACCAATGTGGCTCACTGTGCCCAGATCTGTGGTGACAAGGAAAGAGGAAGACTATTTACTGGGTTTTAAGTCTGACTCTGCCCTGTGTCTAGGTTTCAATGGCCCAAAGACTTGAGCTGTCAGAAAGTTTGGGTGACCCCTAAGGTTCAGGATGTGCTGACATAAAATCCAGGCAGGTAAACACGAGGTAAACCACATCAGACGATCTCTTCCTTGCCAATGCCTCAGCAATTTTTCTATTCCCCCTGAATTTTCTCAATGAACACCTCAAGGATGTGCTGGTGTGTGGTGTGTGGCTGCATGTTCAAAAGAGGGACCCACCTCAGTCACTATACTCTTCTCTTTCCCTTGGATTGGGGAATTTCTCATACTGGTTGGCCAATTTCCATTTGCTGTGCTGACTTTTGAGTAGTGCAGCAAAGGAAGACTTCCGGGTGATATTTCTAGATATTTCCCGGCTCTTGGCCTTCCTGGTGGGGGAAGAGCTTCGGACTAAAGGATAGACAGGAAAAATGGGCCTTCCCCGAGGGGCTTCCAGTAGCTGCCATACCTCCCCAGAGGTATTACTGGTCAGATACTGCCATGGCTTCTTCCCACTGCTGTCCCGGACATTGACCCGAGAAGCCAACCTCTGCACTAGCACTTTGATGACCCCCTGGTGGCCGTGAATAGCTGCAAGGTGCAGAGGGGTATATCCACCACTGGACTTCACATTTACATCAAGAGTAACCCCGGCTTTCTGTGCACTAGAGACAAAGTCCTGAAGGGCCCTGAGGTCACCATGTTTGGCTATCCAGTGCAAGGCCGTGTACCCAGTCAAGAAGTCTTTGTGCAGAGCCAGCTGGGGGTCTTCCCAAAACAAAGTCAACACGTGAATCCAAGAGCCACTGGCAAGCTTCACGATCCATTCATGCTCCCTGGCATCTAGGGGGACCAGAGATGACTTGTGCTCAGGTCTGTGCGGGACCAAGGCTGCAGATTCCTCCCCACCCTCGGCCCAGGGGGTGTGAGGACGCCACTCAGCAGCAGCAGCAGCCTTAATGTCTGCAGGTTGTGGTGTCAAAGCAGCATCCACTCTTGGGCTGGACACTGCTCCTGCCTTGGAGGGTTTTCTGGACCGTGGTGGGCGACGAGTCCTTTTCAGCAAGTCCTGCTCAAGACACTCCTCATCGGAAGAAGACAATTTGGCTCTCCCTGCCTGTGAGCTCCTCCTGAGGGCTCTCCTTAACTTAGGAGTTGGCCAGGGGAAAGACTCCTGGGGGTGGCCTACAAGGCCATTAGCCTTTGTCGAGACCTGCTGAGAGGTGTGACCATCCCCTCTGTTTCTGAGGCCCTGAGGGCTCCTGCTGGGGCTGCCCTCTTTTGGAGAAAGGCCCCCAGCCGGATCCCTGAGCTTTCTCCAATCTGGGGTTCCCAGGGTAACTTGCAGCCCCTCTTCAGAACCCCCTGGGGATTCTTTGGGCCCACTGCTGCTCTCCTCGCTGCCATGGCTCTCTTGGTCCACAAAGTCATCCAGATCTTGGAGGGACAGCTGACTACGAATGCTACGAAAGATTGTCAATGGAGTATTCTGGGGACAGGATTCCGGAACAACAGGAAGGAGAGAATGAGATGAAAGAGAGGGGTCTAGAGGCTCTGAGTTAGGTTCTGGGACACAGAAGTTGGGCTCAGATGGTATCTGGGGGAAATTGTCCGGCAGCACTGACCAGGCTCTGATGGGTCCTTGGTTCCGGGCCTTGGGTATCTGGGGATGTCTGGCCACCCATTCCCAAGTGCGCTGTTGCTGCTGCTGCAGGATGGAATAATGCAGAGAGCTCGGGGTCAGCAGCTCTGGCTGGTCTGCAGGGGAAGTAGGGAGGGACAGGAGGGGAGGCGGCCAAGCCCCACTTCCAGCAGCCTCGACGGTTGCAGGAGGAGAGCAGGGCGCTGTGGGCACCGGTGCGTGCTCAGCGGGCAAGCCTTCCGGCTGCTGCCCGGGAGGCTCGCGATCATCCCGAGCCAGCGGGACACGCGCCGGCTTGTCCCCGGCGGTGGCGGTGGCGGTGGCGGGGTCTGGGACTGCGCCGAGCACCTGCTCGCCCGGGAGTCCCTCCAGGCTGTTTTGGTGGCATTCCCAGCAGCAGCGGCCCTGCGTCTCCACAGCCGCGCACCTCGCTCCGGCCCTGTGGCCAGAGCCGCCCCTCCGCCCGCTGCCTCCCCGGGCTGCCTCCCGGGTGCGGCTGGCGGTGAGTCCATTACAACCTGCGTGGGCGGCTGGGGCTGCGGCACCTGCTGGCTCCTCCTCTGGCCCCTTCTCGTGCCGCCGCCTCCTGGGCGGCTGCGGCGGCGGATCCCTTTGGCGCGCGCCTTGCGGGGAACAGGGAGCAGCTCTCCCTGTAGGGGCGGCGGCAGCGGGCGGGTCGCGGGGTCGCTGCAGCCCCTCCTCCCCCAAAAGGTCCCTGTACCTCCTCTTGAGCACCACATACTTGGTGCCGTCGGGGTCCTGGCGCACTGCGGCTACCGAGTTGACGAAGCCCTTGAAGAGCTCGCGGCGGCGCTGGTGTTGGCTGGGGGGCGCGTCGGGGTCTCGAAGAAAGCTCTTGAAGTGGCCCAGCAAGGCGGCGTTGGTCACTCTTCCTCCAGCCTGGCACAGAAAATCCAGTAGTGCCTCCTGGCTCAACTCTCGGGCCATCGCTGCCTTGTCGTCCCCTGGCCCCGGGTGTCCGCGCCCTCCCAGCGCTCTCCCCTGCCAGCCGAAACCCTGGCCTGCGGTGTGTCACCTGCGCTCGGGGCGGCGCCACCCGCCTCCATCAGCCGTGGAGGGCGGCGCTGCTTGCAGTCCCGGAGCGCGCCAAGAGCGCGCGAGGCCCCCGGGCTGAGCCCCCGCACGCAGTCCGGGTGGGAGAGGGCGGTTCCCCCACCGCCCCTGCGCGACGCGGGCCTCTCCCAGCGAGTCCCCGCAGCGAAAGTTCCCGGGATAGGTCGGAATCGGTTTCACCTGCGCCCCGGCGACGCCTCTTCCCTGGCTCTGGAGGAAGGGCCCGGCCCGCCTCCTCCTGTCCTTCCGCCCTCTGAGGTCTCCCCGGCCCTGCCACCTCTCCCAGATGAGTCAGGCTGGTCCCAGCCAGAGACAGCTCCGTAGGTGAGTCGCCAGCCAGAGGGAGCCGGCAGCGAACCTCTCTGCAGGACGCGGAGCCCCTCCCGGGCCGGGAAATGGAAAGCAGGTAAGCGACCGGCCGCTCCTTTGGGTCTCGGCCACATAGAAACGAAAGCAAGGAAAACCCGTTCCTGCGCAAGTCATGGCGAAAGTCGATGGGTGGGGAAGAAGGTGTAAATTTACTGGCATTCTGCGGTCTCCCAAAAAGGTGCCTTTATTAACGCTCTGGGGTAGTAATTTCAGATTCCCTGAGGTGGTATTGAAGTCGTGGTATTGAAGACTTTGCGTCCCAAATAAGCCTTCCTTGATCTGGACACACTGCCCCGGCTTCTCCTCCGGCACCCGGCTGCAAGAGATCTAAATACACCTAAGTCTGTACTGAAAGGAGAAATCATGCTGAAAGTTGCCGGTTGGTTTTGGCCTTTCTTTGCCTTAGTAATTGTCTCACGTTTAGGAAAAATCAGATAGTTGATTGCCCCAGCAGCTTTAAGGGAACAGGAACTATGCAGTTAAGGTATTTGTTGTCTATTGTTACCTTGCTTCTATTTACTCCAAAGTTTGTGAACAGAAGAGATTTTTGTACAGTCCCTTTTGTGTTGGCCTGAGTGGTGTTTCTTGTCTTTCCTCTCGGAATGTAAGGTTTCTCCCCACAGGTTGAAGCCTATTAAGGTGCACATTACAAGCTTGCCTACTTTAACCCCACTGCTCCCAACCTTAGAATGGCGGCTTGACTCTCATTCTTCATTGAGAGGCTGCAAACTTCCTAATATCCAGTCCATTTGTAGATTGGAGCTGTCTTTTTCATTGGCCTCAAGACTGTGGAATTACAGTGCTTTTCCTAACAACTGCTTTCCCCTTCCATTTCATCTGTTTACTTTCTTTAATTGAGGTCTTTGAGTGGAGGTCTTTCTTGTTTGTCGGTTCTGTTTCCATGCCCAAGATACTTTTATTGTTTTACCTGTGTGTGTACCTGTACGGTTCCATGCCCTCCCCCACTCTTTCCTTCAGCTGTATTTCCTATTATAAAGTCTCTATCTCCTGCCCTGTCACACCACTTTTTTCTCCTATACTCCCTGCTTATCTTTGCACTTTTCCTTCTGCTCTACTATTTTTGGTGGTTTCATGAGTCCCTATCCTTTTTGCCTAAGGGAGGGTGTTGAAAGTATGTTGGCCCGACAGTTGTCAACACGGACCAATCTTCGTGACTGCCAGGCACATGAGCTTTAAGTTCCCAGTAGTACCCTGGTAGTTTTCCATGAATGAATTGGAAGCCTTCGCTTTACATTATCTAGGTCAGAATGAAGAACTGGGAACAATTTTTGTCTGTTTTTGGCATTTTCAAATGCCAATGGTGGTTCAAACCCAACACTGGGTTGAGAGGGGGATAGTGGGTTTTGCTGAGGTGGAACATTAACATCAAGTTTTTCAGATGATTATTGAAATAAAAGTTTTGTATTAAACTTCAGCTTCCTTTTGTGTTTATTTCCTGGTGTGGAGTTTTGATGGGACTGAGGTGTGTGTATGCCTAGGGCAGGAAGGAGTCCAAATGATAAACTCAGGTGGGCATTTTAGAGCAGAAAGTGGAAAGAACCATTCCCCCCCCGCCCCCCCGCCCTTTGATATTTCTCAAAACTTCTGGTTAAACAAGGGGTCTTGGGGCACCTGGGGGGCTCAGTTAAGCATCAGACTTGATTTCAGCTCAGGTCATGATCTCACAGTTGGTGAGTTGGAGCCCCACATCAGCCTCTATGCTGACAGTGAGGAGCCTGCTTGGGATTCTCTGTCTCCCTTTCTCTCTGCTCTCCTCTGCTCGCTCTCGCTCTCTCTCTGGAAAATAAATAAGAAACACTTTTTAAAAATAAAAGAAGGGGTCTTATGGCAAGGAAGAGTGATGATATGGACATAAGTTTGGACTTGAAGCACTACTCATACACTTGTATTGCAAGACATCATTCATTTATCAAGTTAAAATTTAGTAGAAATGTTTGCTCATCTTGCAGAACCTTCGCAGAACAAGTTACTGGTAATCCAGGTTTTACTGTACTAGGCTTTAAGGGAGACTGTGTGCAGATGTGCTGGAAAAGAAACTGGAAAAGCAGGAGAGTCAGAAAATGAAGGGCCTATAGCATGGAGGGGAATGGAGGTGGGGTGGTGGGGGGGACGGGGGAGGGGAAAGGAGGGGAGCTTTGAAGAATTTGGGGGAAGGTAGTGACCTGACTAGATTCGTACTTTAGAAAGATCATCCTGGAAGCAGTGCTGGTTTGGAATCATTACCCAGATTAATAAGTAAAAATAGTACATTGCAGAACAGTAGTGTATTTAAGAAATTTAAGGTGCCATGGATTGTATGATACATTTTGGTTTCAGAGATGTTAAATGTGAGGAAAAACAAGTGCCTCTTAAAGTAAAACAAATAGAATATGTTGAATATGATCATATTTTTAGAAAAACCAAAAGGCTTATTTGGGAGTAAGATCCGAGGACTGGATTAAGGTGACTTTAACTTTTTCTTTATGACCTTATAAACTTTTTGGCTATTTTACAATAACAGTGTATTACTTTTTAGTTTGAAAAAGACACTAAAGAGAAAAAAGGACATAAATGAATCGCCATGACAAAGAAAAAAACAGTATCAAATCTCCAGGCTGGAGGAGGGAGAGGAAGCTCTCAGCAGGGAGAACAGTCCAGAAGTTATTGAGATGATCCAGAGCAAGGTTGTGAAAGGTCTGAGTTCAGCAGTGTCAAAGACAGGGAGATGAACAGATGGATTGAAGAGATAGCTAGTGGGTAAATTCGACAGGATTTGGAGCCAGAGGAGCCAGGACGGTGGGGAGGACACAGTTGAGGTGGAGAGGAACAAACTTGGCTTCTCTCTTGCATCTAGCCTGAGTCACTGGATGGATAGTTGTTATATCTACATGGATAGAAAATATGGAGGAAAGTCAGTTTTTGAAATGGGAAAGATTATAATTTCCATTCAAGGCATATTGAGGTAGAGGTGCCTGTGGGCCATAAAAACAGGAATATCTAGAAAGCAATATAGGTTTGAGACTCCAAGAATGTATAAGATTAGCATATGTGAATAACTGTTGAAGCCTTAGGCAATGACAAAATTGCTTAGAGAGAGATTTACAGGTGGTGGGAAGGGAAGGGGTGGAGGGTAAATCCTCCCTTACCAAAGAGAAAGAGGAATAGAAATGAGTTAGGGAGACTTAGAAGGAGCTGCTGGAGGGGAAGAGGAACACCACAGAGTGGGGTGGCACAGAAGCACAGAAGCAGAAGAAGGGACAGCTTTCTAGAGATGACGCCAAGTTTGATAAGAAGTGAAATAGGACCGTAGCTTGTTAGGTCACTGGAGTCTGGTCTGGAGCAGTATCAGAAGAGTGGTGGGGACAGAAGTCAGGTTTCAGAGGGATGAAGAGTGAGTGGGGTGACCGTGGGGTGAGAGACTTGGCCATGAAAGGAAGGAGAGAAATCTAGATAAGGAGAATATCAGATCCTGTAATCTAAGTTTGGTTGGTTGTTTTTTCAGTAGTTGTTTGAAGAGATATGATCTATGTGCTGAGGGAAAAACGCCAGGAAGAGATAAGTTGAAGACCTAGAGGAGAGAGTAAATAATTGATAAATTAGGAGCTGGAGGTGGGGCTGGAGTCCAGAGTTCAGGTAGAGAGATTCCCTGGGACAGGACAGGGAGAGCCACTTTTCCTATTGAGAATAGAAAGAAAAAAAAATAGCTACTACATTAATTGGTGGGCTAAGAGAGGGGGAGAAAAGGTTTGAGGAAGTCTTGGTGGGGTTTGAAAAGCAGGGACAATGGGAGTAAGTGAATATGAGAGCTAGAAGGGTGGGATATTGTGAGCGGAACATCAAATATTCTTACGTCTTCTGGCTGAAGGTTTCCACAGTGGAGTTGTTTTGAGGGTACGATAAGATTCAGAGTACAACCATGAGGATGAAGCATAGTGGAAGTGAGAGCATCGTAACATTACGGAACCATGAGGGGGGGCTGAAGGAGATATGGGAGTCATCTGGGATAGAGAGGACACCGAAATCGCCTTTGTAAACCCCCCAGTCTTGTGGCATGAGTAACACAGAGGGCATTTTGCCAGGAGTACTCACTCTCCTCATCAGCCGTGTAATATAGTGACTTATCCATGTGTGGCACAATCCAGATCACTTCCCTTTATCTGATCTTCAGAATACATGTGGGAAATGTGTAGAGTAGAGACCATTGCCTTGCACAAAGTAGCTCTCTTTGCTATTAATATGATTGTATTTCTTGTAGGATGTATTCTGATGTGCTTATTCTTTGCCTTTGGTCCAAACCTCTACAGTGGATATAGAATGACATTTCCATCCAAGAAGGTGGAACTGCCCAATGTCCATCATCCAGGTAGGCAGGGAGATCCTCAGGGGAAACCAGAGCTAAAGTGAACCTTACACAAGCATGAGAGTAAACCAGGGCTCCCCACCACTCTGTCTTTCTCTCCCAGTCTCTCTTTCTATCTCTTCTCTTCCTCCTCCTTCCCCTCCTCTTCCTTTCTGCCTTCCTCTTTGTCTCTCTCACTCACTCACCCACTCACTACAAGTCTGGGTAGTCCCCAGGGCACTCTGAAGTAGCAAGGGGAAGGCATTTTCCTGCTGAAGTTCAGGGCTCTAACTTACAAGTTAGATGAACTAACGATACAGGGCTCTCTGCAC
The DNA here is from genome assembly GCF_022837055.1 of Prionailurus viverrinus. Taxonomy (NCBI): domain Eukaryota; kingdom Metazoa; phylum Chordata; class Mammalia; order Carnivora; family Felidae; genus Prionailurus; species Prionailurus viverrinus. The sequence goes on along the minus strand of NC_062564.1, from coordinate 143,689,601 downwards.
TTATGTCCTTTCTCCAGCCCAGAGCCTACCTTTATTTATTTGTTTGTCTGTTCATTGGTATTCATTGAAGGCCTACCATGCATATGCATTTTTCAGAGGCTCCAAAACCCAGTGGTAAACCAAACAGACAAAATCTCTGCTTTCAGGAAACTTACATTCCAGTAGGGAACAGTCACAATAAACATAAAAGTGAACATGAAAATATCACTAGTGACAACTAATTAGAAACAAAAGCCAATGGATATGATGGAGACCGACCAGAGAGCTACTCTAGCAAGGATGGACAGAGAAGGCCTCTCTCCGAGGATGACAATAAACAGAGACCTCAGTGATGAGGAGGACAGCCATGTAAAGATGGAGAATAGCAGAGCAGGATGGGGAAGGCACCCCAGATAGAGGGAATAGCTAATGTTACATCAGAAATGAGTGTGGTGTGTTTCAGGAGCAGAAAGCAAACTGGGGGCTAAGCTGGATCAGAGAGCGAGAAAGAGAGAGTAAGAGATGCAGAGTGAGAAGAGTCCAAACAGTGAGCAGGGTTGGATCTTATAAGGCCTAGTGGGGTTTGGGTTTTAATCTAAGTGTGATGGGAAGCCTTGGAGGTTTATAATCAGGAGGGTAACCAGTGATTTCCATAGAAACAGTTTATCTGGTTGCTGTGTGGAGAATAGATTCAGGGGGATGCTGAGGTAGAAGCAGAAAATCCGCTTGGGAAACTACCGCGGTGGCCCAGGTAAGAAGAGATGGTGGTAGTTTGCAATAGCAAGTATCAGGTGTAGAGAGGGATTGAGATTTGGAAAATGTTCTGGAGATAAAACCTAGAGAATGTGCTAGTGTGTTGACTAAAACTCACCAAGATCGTGACTACTGAGGTAAGACCTGGTTTGGGGGCAGGAAGTCAAGGGTTCCCTTTTGGAAAGCTTAAGTTTGAGATGATTATTAGACATCTAAATAATGGTCTAGAGTAAGGTAGCAGGGCATGTAGGTCTGGAGCTCAGGGGTGAATTCAGAAATGGAGAAATAAATCTGAGAGTCTTGGGGCATCTGGGTGGCTTAGTCAGTTGAGCATCCGAATTCGGCTCGGTTCACAAACTCACGGTTCATGAGTTCGAACCCCACATCAGGCTGCATGCTGACAGCCTGTCAGTGCAGAGCCTGCTTCAGATCCTCTGACCCTCTCTCTCTGCCCCTCCCCTGCTTGCACTATCCCCAAAATAAATATTTTTAAAAATAATAAAATTATTGAAAACTTATTTTATTATTAAAAATAATAAAAAATTAAAGCTAATGGATGAGATGAATTTATCTACAGAGGGGATCTAGAAGGTGAAACAAAGAGTTCCATGACCAGCCCCAACCTTAGAGGTCCAGCCTTTACTAGTATCTTACTTAATATTATATAACGTGTCTCAGCCGTACTAATGGCAAAGAGAGGAACTGTAAATCCATGTTTTCCTCCCATGGCCCATCTGCTGGTTGTGGCTATGAGTGTGACAGAAACAAGAGTAAGGTTAATTTCAGGGTCTGGACTAAGGTCCAGCTACTGCTCTCCAAGTGGAGTGACTCCTCCCAACTTTAGAAGGTATAGGTATCAATTTGTCAAAAGAGTCAGTAGATTTTCCACATACGTCCTGATTTTACCCGTGGGATACCCAAGTCTCTCAGAGTTTAGCATCCTGTGGAACTGATACTCAAATCAAGTTGACTTCAAATGTAGCATTTTGCACTAGAGTCATACTCTTTTTTTTTTTAATTTTTTTTTCAACGTTTATTTATTTTTGGGACAGAGAGAGACAGAGCATGAACGGGGGAGGGGCAGAGAGAGAGGGAGACACAGAATCGGAAACAGTCTCCAGGCTCCGAGCCATCAGCCCAGAGCCTGACGCGGGGCTCGAAGTCACAGACCGCGAGATCGTGACCTGGCTGAAGTCGGACGCTTAACCGACTGCGCCACCCAGGCGCCCCTAGTCATACTCTTTCCTCAACTTTCTGGCGTATTTGACTCAGCTGACCATTTTAATCCTTTGAAGTCTCTGTCTTGGCTTCATTACTCTTGTCTGGTGCTTCTCTTACCTCCTTGACCACACTTTTTGCTAGCCCTTCTTTCCCTTTCTCCTTTCCACATTCTCTGCTCATTCACTATGTCCTACTTGAGTTACTTTGACTGTGTGCCCAGATTCACTTACCACTTCTATTCTTAGGATTTCCAAATCTATATGTGAAGCCCACTCAGGGAAAGCAGACTTTCAATTGATTAGTCAAGTCTTGGCTCTGCCTCCAACTATTTCTTTAAACTTGGCCAATTTACAAACACTCTCAGCCTGAGTTTCTCCATTTGTACAATAAAGGCATCTGACTAGATGATTCTGAAGTTCCTTTCAGTGCTCACATTCTGATTCTAAACCTGATGCTACTTTTAATAATGTTAATAGTAATAATGACATTTATTGCATACTCATTGCCAGACACTGAGCCAGATACTTTAAACACATATTAATATATTTAATTCTCCTAACAAATTCCTATGAGGTAGGAGCTATTGTTATGCTTTTTTATAGTTGAGGAAATGAAGATCCAGCGAATGTAATTTCCTACTATTTTACAACCAGTAAGTGACAGATGATTTTAATCTGGAGTCAACATCATTTAGCCTTTACTCTGTACCTGTTTCCCTTCAAAGACCCTGATACCTACACTGTTTTCCCACCTTTGCCTCATAACATCCCACCTCCTCTGAATCATTACTCCTTCTGAACCCCTCTGCCCTGAATCTGCAGCCTCTTCTCGTCACCTCCACTGGCTGTTTTCCTTCCTAAAGTAAAACAAAAGCAAAAATGAGTGCCTTGTTTGGAACTGCCCTACCTTTAGTCACTGCTTTAGCTCATCTATTCTTCTGCATATATCACCTCCCCCAGACCATCTTGATCAGTGTCCCACCTCCATGCATCTCAGGCATTTCTATTTGGGAAAAGTTAAGTCTGAGATGCCCGTTAGACATTTAAGTAGAGACAGCAAGTGGGCAATTGGATATAGAATTCAGAGCTTAACTTTCATAGCCCCTAACACCTACTATTAGAAATAATTTATGGGGGGGGGGGTGCCTTGGTGGCTCAGTCGGTTAAGGGTTCAACTTCCGCTTAGGTCCTGATCTCAGGTTGTGAGTTTGAGCCCCGCGTCAGGCTCTGTGCTGACAGCTCAGAGCCTGGAGCCTGCTTTGGATTCTGTGTCTCCCTCTCTCTGTGCCCTTCCTCTGCTCATGTTCTCTCTCTCTCTTTCAAAAATAAATAAACATTTAAAAAAAATTTTTTTAATTAAACAAAAAGAAGTAATTTATAGGGGCGCCTGAGTGGCTCAGTTGGTTAAGCATCTGACTCTTGGTTTCGGCTCAGGTCATGATCTCATGGTTCATGAGTTCCAGCCCTGGCTTGACACTGACAGTGCAGAGCCTGCTTGGGATTGTCTCTCTCCCTTTCTCTCTGCTCCTACCCCACTCATGCTCTCTCTCAAAAGCAATAAAAAAAATTAAAAAAAGAAATTATATATTTGTTCATTTTTGTGTGTCCCTCTCAATCAGAATGTAGGCTCCATGAGGGCCAGACTGCATCTTGTTCACCACTAGCAAAGAATTAGTTGTGCAGAGGACTCCGAATAACAATGTGTATTATTCCCGGGGCTGCTGTGATGCATGGTCACAACCTGGGTGGCTTAAAATAACAGAAATGTATTCCTTCATGGTTCTGGAGGTTAGACGGTAGAAATCAAGGTGTTGGAGGAGCTGGACTCCTTCTAGAGACTCTAAGAGAGAATCCTTCTCTTCTTCTTCCAGCTCCCAGTTACTGTCCACATTTCTTGGTTTCTTTGGCTTGTGGCCACATCACTCTATCTCTGGCTCTCTTCACATGGCCTTCTCTTCTTCTGTCTCTTACAAGGATATTTGTCATTGGATTTAGGACCCACTCAGAAAATCCAGGATAATATGATCATAAGATCCTTAATTTAATTACATCTGTACAGCTTTACCTTTTTACAAGTAAGGTCACATCCGCAGGTTGCAGGGATTTGGACATGCACATATCTTTCTAGGACCCAACATTCAGCCTACTACACAAGAGAACAAGAAGTTCAGGAATGTCTTTCTCTATATCCACCCTTTTCCCCCTTATGTTAGCTAACTTAAATTGTCTTCAAGATTCATCTCAGTTGCCACCCAGTTGAGGGAGCCACACTCCTAGGCCCATTACCTGCCCCTCCTATAATAACAGTTAATACATATTCAGCACTGTTTTAAGGGTTTTATGTGTAGAGCTTATTCAATTCTTGCTACAGCCTATGAGATAGTCCCTGTTACTATCCATATTTTACTAAATCCTAATACTCTGTTTTGTTGTCCCTCTTCCCCAGGCCATCAACCAAGACTTAGTCATCTCTTTGTCTCTGGCACACACTGTGGCACATCCAGCTCTCTGTAAGGACTGATGGGTTGAATAAAAGACTGAACAAGAGATAAGTTGGCAATAGACTGAGAAGGGTTTTGAGTATTGATTTAAGACATTTGGATTTTATCTTTTAGATCACAGGTGTCCAACAGCCTTAAAGCTGAGAAGTGATAGGATGAACTTCTCTTTCAAATGTATCATCTCTTTGGGATAAATCTCATCATCAAATATTGTTTTAATTATCACCTCAAAATAGGTCATTGCATTTGAGCCTTCCTCGTAAGCTCCAGTCTCACATTGCCAGCTTTTTTCTGGGTCTCTGTGGGCTCAAATTCAGCATGTCCAGACCAGCCCTCATTATCCTTTTCTTCCCCCAAAGTCACTCTTCCTATATTATCAAGTTCACAGGCATCCAAACTAGACAACTTGAATTAATGCCAAACACTTCCACACCCCCACAGCCCATAAGTCATTAAGTTCTATCAACTCCATCTCTTGAACTTTATCTCAAATTCCTAGTCTTCCTTCTCTAACTCCAGTCCATCCTCCACCCTGCTGCTCATCTTCTAAGCCTAAAAACTAGATCTGATCATGCTGCTGTCTTGTTAAAACAGTAACAGAAAAGGTCTACAACTCTGCAATGGTTCTTCATTGCTTACAAGGTCAAGCTCTTTAAGATCTACCTGCAAAGATCTACCTTTTCTCCCTATTCATTCTTTCATTCATTCAATACATGTGTATTGAATGCCTCCCGTGTATATGGTATTGTGCTCATTGACTTTATATACTATTGAGGGAGATGCCACACGCATATATAGATGGGCACTTGGACTGCCTCGTGTTGTAGGCAGTAAGGGAAGTACCCTAAGGGAAGATGCTACAGGTTGATGGTGGCATCCTCACCTCTTTGCTTTAGTATAAAAGTTTTTATACTAAATAGTTTTTGTTTTTATACTATACTATAACATTGTTGGTATTTGTATACCTTTTTTAAAATAAGTGTTTATTCATTTTTGAGAGAGAGAGAGCGAGAGAGTGCGCGAGCGAGAGAGAGACCAGGGGAGGGGTGGAGAGGGGGGGACAGAGTATCCGAACTAGGCTCTGTGCTGACAGCAGTGAGCCACCCAGGCGCCCCTGTATTTGTACACCTTTTGAGTGAATTTGCAGATTATATTATGTAGTTTTAAATTAATCTTCACCAAGAAGGCAAATGATTTTTTAAAAATTCTCAAAAGAAACTACAAATTAAAGATAATACTTAATTTTAAGCCTAAGGGAGGCTTACGCCTAGTATGAGCCTTAAACAGCCTTAAACTTAAAACAGTATCTACATCTGACAAGAATTGGGCCCCAAATTTAAAACTGTAGTAAAGAACATTTGAAACAGTGATTTATATTCTCCATTTTTAATGATGAGCTACTCCTCAAGTGTGAATTGGGGCTTGAAGTATTAGCTGATAATAGTATTAAAAGCCATCATGATAGGGGTGCCTGGAGCTCAGTCAGTTAAGCATCTGACTCTTGATTTAGTCTCAGGTCATGATCTTACGGTTCATGGTTTCGAGCCCCACTTGGGGCTCTGTGCTGACAGCTCAGAGCCTGCTTGGGATTTTCTCTCCCTCTCTCTCTCTGCCCCTCTCCAGCTCTCTTCCTCTCTCTCTCTCTCTCTCTCAAGATAAATAAACATAAATCTATCGTGATTAGCAATATCTTTTTTTTTTTGGCAACATACACGTAGAGCCTGCTGTGACTATAATTTTTGTGTTTATAGAATGATGGTTCACAAACATTCCCAAGTAGTGTATCATGCTGTTATTAGCTCTCACGATCTTCCCCACTTTCCCAGAGAAAGTAAAGCACCCAGCCAAACATAAATAAATTGTTCAGTTTCATATTGTTAGACATTACAAAGTTAGAAAATAAATGAATGAGCTTTCAGTTCTCACTGTTTTTAACTACCTAGTGCTCACCATGATCATGATTACAACTGCTTATTTTTTCCTTATAATTTTTATTTATGTTTGTTTTTATAGTGTACATTAGTATAACAGTATATGCATATAGTTTTAAGTAAATAAATTGCCCTGGGCTACTTGCCATTCCCTAAGCCTGTTCCATTTTTTTCTACAGTTTTATGCTTGTGTTACTTTTTCTCAGTCTGGTTTCTCTCTTCTCCATTTGGCAGGGTCCTAATGATTGTTCAAGACTTCTCTAACATCCTGAGGCACAAATAATCCCTTTCTTCTCTGTTCCTTTAGAACTTACCTCTGTGCTTGTCTTGTTAGCATCTCCCTAGTGGATTGTGAGTCTCCAGAAAGGAAGGATCATTCTTAGTCATCATTTGTCCCTATGCCATACAGCTCTTGTTAGTGGGTGTTGCAAGTGTTAATTGAATTTAATAATCTCAAAACATTCTTTTTAAAAAATGTGCTTATTTATTTATTTTGAGAGAGAGGCAGAGAGCCTACGTGGGGAGAAGATCAGAGAGAGAGTGAAAGAGAGGGAGAGAGAGAAACCCAAGTTCCACTCTGTCAGTGCAGAGCCTGATACAGAGCTCACACTCATGAACCGTGAGATCATGACCTGAACCGAAATCAAGAGTCTGATGCTTAACTGACTGAGCCACCCAGGTGTCCCTCAAAACATTCATTATCTTAAATCTCCAACCAACATGAGATACATATGAGATATACAGAAACATATGAAATATAAAGAAACAAGAAACAGAGGGCCGCAGATTTAAAGCAAGAGCCTTAATTTCACATATAACATTTTATAAGGATGATTCTCAAGGTATGGCCTGTAGCTCCTTCTGACAGACTGTAAGTTGAGCAAATGCAGATCTTCATTCGTTACATGTGAAAGATGTATAATTTCGGTGATTCTTCTTTTTTCAGGCAGCTAAGGGCTACTTAGTAATCTACTAAATGGGTTATTAAAAATTGACGTTTATAAACTACAATTGACACGTATCAACAGAGTGCTAAACATTCTAATTGAGCTCTCTACTCTAGTTTTTTTTCATATTTATTTATTTTTGAGAGAAAGACAGAGCATGAGCAGGAGAGGGGCAGAGAGAGAGGGAGACACAGAATCCAAAGCAGGCTCCTGGCTCCTGTCAGTGCAGAGCCCTATGCGGGGCTCGAACCCATGAACCGTGAGACCACAACCTGAGCCAAAGTCGGACGCATAATCCACTGAGCCACACAGGCACCCTTAGCTCTCTACTCTAAAGCCTGGCAGCCACAGAAATGCTTGGCCAATGCACATCTGCGGATAGTTGGATTTCCCTCCGATTTCAAACAGTCCATTTCTTATGTATCATCAGGAGTAAACTGAGGTGGCTGAGGCTCTGCTTACAGTTCTTCTTGTTTATTAATAATATATTACTGTTAGCTTAGTATTATCATGGTCAATTTGTTCTTGGTTCATTAATTTGTTGGTGTCTCAGCCGGACAGTTTCAGACATGAGCTCTGGACGCAGTGTCTTCTGTGTGTAATTTGTGTGAACTTGGGCAAGTTATTTAATTGTCCTGAGCCTCAGTTTTCTATCTCAAACTGAAGGGAGGTGGTAAGTGTAAGAGCACTTATCTCATTGGTTTGATGTGGAGGATCACTGAGTTAAGGCACACGGAGTGTTTCTGTAGGATGGTACCCGGCCCAGAGAGAAGGTGCCCAGCACGTTCTGGTAGACAATTATTGGTTAGGATTCAGTTCAGCCAAGAGTGACAGAAAACCAGTCACAGTGACCTAGTAAGATAAAAGTTTCTTTCTTAGGGGAACGCTCTTGTACTGTTGGTGGGAATGCAAACTGATGCAGCCACTCTGGAGAACAGTATGGAGGTTCCTCAAAAAGTTAAAAATAGAACTACCCTACGACCCAGCAATTGCACTACTAGGTATTTACCCAAAGGATACAAACTACAGATTTGAAGGGGTACGTGCACCCTAATGTTTATAGCAGCACTATCAACAATCACCAAACTGTGGAGAGACCCCAAATGTCCATTGACTAATAATGAATGGATAGAGAAGATGCGGTAGAGGCGCCTTGTGGCCCAGTCAGTTAAGCATCTAACTTTGGCTCAGCTCATGAGTTCGAGCCCTGCGTCAGGCTCTGAGCTGGAGCCTGCTTCGGATTCTGTCTCCACCTCTGTCCCTCTGCCCCTTCTCCGCTCATGCGCTGTCTTTCTTTGTCTCTCAAAAATAAATAAACATTAAGAAGATTTAAAAAAAACACAATAGAATATTACTGAGCCATCAGAAAGAATGAAATCTTGACGTTTGCAATGATGTGGTTCGAGCTAGAGAGTATCATGCTAAGTGAAATGTCAGTCAGAGAAAGACACATACCACATGATTTCATTCATATGTGGAATTGAAGAAACAAAACAGATGAGCATATGGGAGGAGGGAAAAAGAGAGAGAGGGAAACAAACTATACGAGACTCTTAAAGATAGAAAAGAAACTGAGGATTGACAAAGGGAGGTGGGTGGGGATGGGCTACATGGTGATGGGTACTAAGGAGGGCACTTGTTTGGATGAGCTCTGGGTGTTGTATGTAAGTGATGGATCCCTGAATTCTACTCCTGAAACCAGTATTACACTGTATGGTAACTAACTAGAATTTAAATAAAAATTTGAAAAGAAAAAAAGTTTCTTTCTTTACACATGACCACGAGCAGCCCAGAGTTGGTATGACAGTGTGCAATCATCATACGTCCATTTCCTCCCATCTCGTTGTGCCACCGTTTCTCAAAATGGGATTTTCCTGTCATAGTCTAGATGGCTGTCCCACCACCATCCATCACATCTGCATTCCAGCTGCCAGGAAGGAAGAACTGACCCTCACCAGGCCAAATAAAATCTTTTCCCTGGTTTTTAAAAATTGGCGTTGGGGCAAGCAAGCGAATGAATAAACAAAAAAGCAGAAACAGACCTCATAAACACAGAGAACACACTGATGGTTGCCAGAGGGGTGGATAAAATGGATAAAATGGGTGAAAGGAAGTAGGACATACAGGCTTTCAGTTATGGAACAAATAAGTCATGGGAGTAAAAGGTAGGGAATGCAGCGCATAGTATTGTAATAGCATTGTGTGGTGGCGGATTGTAGGTACACTTGTGGTGAGCATAGCATTACTGTAGAGACATGTCAAATCACCATGTTGTACACCTGAAACTTATGTAACATTGTGCATCAACTATACTTCCATGTAAAAAAATGGAGCTAAGGGAAGAGTTTTCATTTCTTCATGGGTGAAGAGATAATATCCAGTGCTGTTCGCACACTCCCGGGAGGAAAGTAAAACGGTGCTGCTACTTTGGAAGACAGTAATTTTCCCAAAGGTTAAATATGGAGAAACCATGTAACATAGCAACTCTACTCCTACTCATATATCCAAGAGAAACGAAAACACGGTCACATAGAAACTTGTACCTGAATATTCATACCAGCATCGTTCAAATAGCCAGAAGACAGCAACAGCTCAAGTCTCACACACCAAATTGATGATGATTTTTGTCTGGATGAACAAAATGTGATCTATCCCAATGGAATGGAATATTGTTAGTCAATAAAAAGGAATGCAGTAATGATGATTCATGCTACAACATGGATGAACCTTGAAAATATTATACTAGTTGAGGGGTGCCTGGGTGGCTCAGTCAGTTAAGCATCCGACTCTTGGTTTCAGCTCAAGTCATGATCTCACGGTTTGTGAGTTCGCGCCCTGCGTCAGGCTCTGTGATATCAGCACAGAGCCGGCTTCAGATCTTCTGTCTCCCCGCTGTCTCTGTCAGACCCCTGCCTGCCCTCATTCTCTTTCTCAAAATAAATGAATAAACTTAAAGTTAAAAAAAAAAGAAAATATTATACTAGTTGAAAGAAACCAATCACAAAGACCATATACTATATGATTCCATTTATACAAAATGTGTAGTATAGGCAAATCCATAGAGATGAAAAGTAAGTTACTGGCGGCTGTGGGAGGTGTTAATAGGGAGTGACTGCTAATTGTATGGGGAGACTGAGACCAAACACATAACTGTGATTTAATGAATCATATCTATGTAATAATGAAACCTTGATAAAAACTCTAGAGGTTCAGAGTTGGGGAATATGTCAATGTACTGGGACGGTGGCATAGGCTTCCAACCTTTCCTCTTCCAGACCTGGTCCTATATGTACTTCTATTTGGCTGATCCTGAGTTGATCCTTTGTAATAAAACAGTAATTAAAAGTACAGTGCTTTCCTGAGGTGCCTGGGTGGCTCAGTCCATTAAGCATCCAACTCTTGATTTAGGCTCAGGTCAGGATCTCACAATTCGTGAGTTGGAGCCCTGCGTTGGGCTCTGTGCTGACGGTGCTGAGCCTGCTTGGGATCCTTCCCCCCTCTCTCTCTTTGCCCCTCTCCTGCTCACACTCTCTTTCTCTCTCAAAAAATAAATACATAAACTTTAAATAAATAAATAAATAAATAAATAGATAAATAAATAAATAATAAATAAATAAAAGTATAGTACTTTTCTGAGTTCTATGACTCATTCTAGTGAATTATGAAACCTCAACAGATCATAGGAAGCCCCAAATTTGTAGTCAACCTCTTCTATTTAGTGCAGGTGGCCCCCTGGACTTGCAGATGTTTGCCAAGTGGGGGCAGTCTTGTGAGACTGAGCCCTTAACCAGTGGGGTCCTCATAGTGTCAGATTTGAATGGAATTTTTTCTCATTTTAAAAGATTGCTGTTAGAGTCTTACGATGGGTCTTTATAGAGTGCCTTTACACTAGAGAAAATGTCTTATGTTACTTTCCTAATATTTTAAAACTATAGGAGTCTCTGTTCATAGCACCTTGAGGAAATAGCGAACATGAACAAAATTATGTAGACAATTTTCAGTTTGCTAATTGAATAACACTTTATTTCATTCAAAGTGGTTCCTAGAGACCATAACAAATAAGTAGTTCATTTATTTTTAATTGCTTATTTAATTTCAGCTTTACTACTTTTATTTAGGAAGTTACTTTATAGGAGAGAAAGTATCAGGCAACACGAAGAGAACTAATCAAATACGTAATAATCTTTAGGATTCCATCAGGCAAGACTCATGATACTATTTAGAAGAAATGAGGCCATTCTGTAATTTTAACTTCCAAATGGAACGTATATTATATTTGTGATAAAAATAAATATGTATCTTTTTATTTTCTCAATGAGTTAAATATATTTACAAAAAGGGCTGTGCATTGCAGTGGAAGGAAACTGTATGGAAGTCTCAGGTGTTGGTTCTAGGTCCTACTCTGAAACCATCCAGCTCTATCATCTCAACTCACAAGTTAATGCAGCATCCTGATTCCTTACCCTGGGAAACAGACTCAAGAATCTCTAATGTACTTCCTGGATCCAAATTTCTGTAATTAATTCTATAATCTTCAGGGTGTGCCTACAACATTAACGTGTTGTAGGAGTAGTAATGAGCATAGGATTGTAGTCACACTAAACGGATCCCTGGTCTGCCCCTTACCTGCAATGTAACCTTAGGCAGGTAATCTTTCTGAATTCTAGTTTATTAACTTTAAAACCAAGTTAATGTTGCGATGAGCACTGGGTGTTGTATGGAAACTAATGTGACAATAAATTTCATGTTAAAAAAAAAAACAGGTTAATACACTGACACTGTCAATGCCATGTTCCATTGCCCCTCAGCCCACTGCTGCTGCATGGGATAGCTCCCATACCCTGTCAGCTGCCCGCCTCTGGGCTGCTTCCATCTCTTTCACTGCTCTTGGGCTTTTTCTGGTGCCCAGGGACTTGGACAGCCCAGAAGTACAAGGAGTTAATGTCCCCAAGTGCAAACCTCCACCAGTGAGAGAGAATCTTCCTGACTCTCAGTGGGGCAATTTGGGGCACATTAACAAGTTCCTCAGTGTATCTCCAACTGGATTGAGCCCCACAGTGGTAACCAGCTCATTAATAAACCCTGTACTGGCTTTTCTCACCTACTTGTCTCACTTTTCCCGCTACCTCCCTTGTGCTTCCTGGGATCACCTTCCAAATAGTCTATTTGCACGTAATTTCTTGTCTCAGATCTTGCTTTTGGTAAGCCCATTTCACAATTGCTGCGATGACTGAGAATGCGCGGATAGCACCTACAAGATCCTATAGTAAGATCGATCCTAACAGATAGTAATTATTATTATATCTGACAATTGAGACAGAATTTCATGGTTCTAGGCAATGCTTAGATTGTGTTTCTACAGTAAGCCAGCGTTGACGTCTTGCTAAAGCATGTTTACATAATTTTGTGAGGTTATCTAAAATACACAGAAAACTTTGTAAGCAGGGAAATTTTAGGTATGATTAAAAATTTGGTATAGAAAGTGGTGCCTGGATGGCTCAGTCAGTAGAACATGTGGCTCTTGATCTCAGGGTCATGGGTTCCAGTGCCGCATTGTGTATAGAGCTTACTTAAAAAAAAAAAAAAAAAAAGGAAAAAATAATCTGGTACAGGAGAATATTTGGTAAGAATTTTTTGCTCTTTCTTTCTCCTTTCTCATTTCTCCTTTTCGTTGTGTTTCTATATTGAGGTCATAGTTCTACTTATATAAGAAATGTCATAAATCGAGTACTATTTCCTTGAAGAAATAAGTAGAAGAGCATTAATAAGAAACAGCCTGTGTATAAATATAAATCCTTTGACTATTCAATGATTCCACAAATGTTTAGTCACAAAAGGTCATTATCTAACATGACAATTCTACAGAAGAATGCTAGAAACTTTGTGTTTCTTTCAGCACTAGGATTGAATTTCTTTAATTATTTCTTAGGCTATATCTTTCCTAGACAAGTATATTTAACAAGTATGCTGTTGTTTGCTGTCAGTATGTCCCTTTTCAATTCACAATACTTTTGTGGCTTATGTGGAAGTTCTAAAAAATGGTGAAAATGGAATAGAATGAATCTTGTAATAAGCAGCCGTAGGTCTGTCAATACAAGTTCTTAATTACACATGCTAATTGAAAAGACCACTGTAGGACTTCTGGATTTATCTGAACAGGCTTAAAGAAGGGCATCCCTTGGGCAGTGCCGGGTGTGTGCAAAGGGAATAATTTCTCTTCTATTTTTAAAATTTTATTTTTATTGAGGTATAATTGACATATAACATTGTGTAAGTTTAAGGTGTACAATGTGTTAATTTGATGCATTTATGTATTGCAATATGATTACCACTGTAGCTTTATCTGATAGCTCTATCATGTCACATAATTATCATTTCTTTTTTGTGGTGGGAACAATTAAGATGGAACTCTTAGTAATTTGGATATTTATAATTCAGTTTTGTCGCATATAACTACTATGCTGTGCGTTAGATCTCCAGGACCTATTTATCCACTGGTTGCAAGTTTGTACTCTTAACAACATCTCCCCAATTCCCCCACCCCTGGTAACCACAATTCTACTCTCTGTTTTTGTGAGTTCGGCATTTTTAAATTCCATATATAAGTAATGTCATACATTATCTGTCTTTGCCTGACTTATCTCACTTAGCATACGGCCCTTACAGTCCTTTGATATTGTTGCAATGGCAGGATTTGCTTGTTTGTCATTGCTGAATGATATTCTATTAATATTTATATATTGTGTGTGTGTATATATATATATACACACACACATCTTCTTTATCCATTCCTCCACTGGTGGACACTTAGATTGTTTCCATATGTTGGCGGTTGTGCATAATGCTGTAATTAATGGGGGGGGGTGCAGATATCTCTTTAATATCCTGTTTTCATTTCCTTTGGATACATACCCAGGGGTGAAATTGCTGGAACATATGGTTGTTCTGTTTTTAAGGAAGCATTTGTCTTTATGAAAGTGTCTTGGCCTGGGGACCCCAATATATTAGTAATGGGAATATAAATTGTTGGTTCTTTCTGAAAAATAACTCTATATATCAACAATTTTTAAATATTCATACTCTTACATCCAGTAATTTCACTTCCAGGAACATCTCTTAAGGAAATAATTACAAATTTAGACACTTGTGTGCAAAGATGTTTATTGTGTTTTTTATAATAGCAGGAATGAAGAATAAAAGGAAGGAGAGATGAAGGAAAGAGAAAAAAGAAAAAAAAAACATGGAACCAGCTAACATTCAATAATCAGAGAATGATTATGAAATTTTGATGCACTGATACAATGGACTATTTTGTAGCCAGAAAGATGTTTTATATATTTATAACAATGGTTGATACCCTTCATGCATAAAAACTTCTATGATTCAATAAAAAAGTTAAATACTCCTTATGGAAATAATAGGCAAACAATACAAGTAGAAAATTTACAAAGAAAGAAAATAATGGCTAATAAAAATATTTTAAAAATTCAACCACTAATTGTCATAGAAATTTAAATTTAAAAAACTACAAAAAAATAAATTTAAAAAACTACAAACTATCATTCGTTACTGTGAAAATGGCAAAGATTTTTAACAGTGATACCCAGTGATGACGTGTGGAAGTATTGATTTGCTATATGGTACACCTGAAATTAATATAACACTGTATGTTAGCTAACTGGGATTTAAATAAAAACTTAAAAAAAAAAAAAACTGAAACTCAATAGTGGCTAGAGTGTAGAGAGCCTTCCTGTAAAACATCAATATGGATCAAAACCTTCAAAATGTGCACACACACAAAAAGAATCCTAGCCTAATTAAGACTTCTTAAAATTTTCTTTATAGGAACTTGTTTCTATCCAATAGTAGTTAGATATTGAATGAAAGGTAAAAAGGAAGTATGGGCATATTGCTATCTGAAAAAAGTCAGCCTGAAAAGGCTATATAATGTATGATTGCATTTTTATGACATTCTGGGAAAGGCAAAACTATAAACTCTGTAAACAGATCAGTGGTTGTAAGGGGTTTGGGAAAGGTTGAATAGGTATAATACCGAAGATGCTTTAGGATGGTGAACCTATTCTGCATGATGCTGTATGAATCATGTATGGAATGAAACCGTGACATTATGCATTTGTCAAAACCCACATAACTTGCATAAAGAGGGAACCTTAATGAATGTTAACTAAAAAAAAAAAAAATCATTTAGGAGGTTGGGGATCCCAGGATGCAACACAGAGTGTGACGAAAGAATCTAACTGTATTACAGATGAATGAAAAGTCCTCACTGAAGGGAAAGGTGCTGACCTGAGTAACTCTGGAAATGAGTGAAGTCTGTAGGTTAAAGTCAAAAGAAATTGTACACAAGGTAGAACACATAATAAATACTGTGCTCCAATTGATACAGTTGTTTCTTATAGGGTATATGTTAACAATTCTGAAACTACTATACGAGTACACTAACATTGAACAACTCACTAAATGAATGGTGGATGATTTGAGCCACGTTTCTCATTGCTGAATTGGGAGGTTACAAACAAGGAAGAAGGCTAGAATGTTCTATGGACTAATGGATTTGAGTTGGGGACGTTCATATGGACTCATGTTTATCTTCATATAGATATAAATCACTATATATAAAAATATGTGTAGACATATGCAAATACACAGGTAAGTAGACACACATATGTCCTTACTCCGACACTAGGAGGGCCTAGAAGCAACCATACCCCAATTAGCAATGAGCACCCCTAGCACCTAGATCTCAGTTTCTAAATGCCATCCTCCAGTGAAAGGAAGCAAAGCCTATTAGAGAAGTGGCAGATTCTAGGACTGGAGCAGGGAATATACAAGATAAGCCTGAAGCATTTTGTAGTGCCAGAAAATAAGAAAGTGCTCAAAAACAAAACAAAACAAAACACCAACCCCCCCCCGAAAAAAAACAAAACCCAAAAAACAAAAAAAGAAACCACACCCAAAAACAAAACCAAAAATCAATAAAAGAGGTATGTTAAAGGGACACAGTCGCCAACTGAAATAGCTCCCAATGCTATTCTCATTACATCATATCATGGATACTATACTATCAACATGACTCATTGTTGATATTGACTTAATCATCAGGCTGAGGTAGCGTTTGTCATCTACACTGTATGATGTAATTAGAATGGCACTTTACCTTTTTTATCTTCCTGCCACAGACTCATAACCTCAGTCTAAGCGTGAGGAAAATATCAGACAAATCCAAGCTGAAAGACATTCTACCAAACACTTGAGCAGTACTCCTCAAAAGTGTCAAGGGAGGGGCAACTGGGTGGCTCAGGCAGTTGAGCATCTGACTTGGGCTCACGTCATGATCTCACAGCTCTGTGAGTTCGAGCCCTACATCGGGCTCTGTGCTGACAGCTGGGAGCCTGGAGCCTGCTTCGGATTCTGTGTCTCCCTCTCTCTCTGACCCTAACCCACTCGCATTCTGTCTCTGTCTCTCTCAAAAATAAATAAACATTAAAAAAAGAATTAAAAAAAACTGTCAAGGGCATCAAAAGCAAAGAAAGTTTGAGAAACTGTCACAGCCAAGAGAAGCACAAGCAAACACGACAACTAAATGTGCTGGAACAGGAAAAGGACATTAGGTAATCTGAATTACCTGATGAAGGAAATCTGAATAAATTATGGATTTAAGTTAATAATGATGGATAAATATAGGTTGATTAATTCTAATAAGTGTACCATAAAAATATGTTAATAATCGGGGAGACTGAGTGTGGGTTATATGAGGTATACCATCTTTACAGTTTTTCTACAAACATAAAAACATTTTTAATAGAATGTTCATTAAAAAATGACAGCCAATAAAAAAAAAATAAATAGCTTTGAAACTGGGAAAAACTTTAAAGGACCAGAGACTTGTAGTAAACAAATAAATACCACAGATCCCTTTCAAGGAAGGATTTGCTTTCCAGCCACTGGGAGTGCAGTTAGCAAACAGTCTCAACTAACAGTTCTTCAGGGTGTGCCTGAGCTGTGGAGAAATGCCCCTCATAAGGTCACAGCTTCCAGAAGCCGTCATCTAGTGACTGAGCAGGGTGGGTGTAAAGGCCTGGCCATCTCTGCCCAAAGACAGACAACTCTGATGGGTAGTATTTGCTCTAGAAGTCCTCACTGGGGGCGGACTCTCCACTATTTGCTCTCTTCTCTGTTTTGGATTACTTCGTTCTGGAAGGTCAGTTGCTGTGTATGTCACAAGGACACTCAATCAGCCCTGTGGTGAAGTCTGCGTGGCGAAGAACTGAGTCCTCTCACCCACAACCAGTGCCAGTTTGCAGGCGTCTGAGTGAGTCACCTTGGAAGCAGACCATTTACCTCCGCCAAGCCTTCAGATGACTGCTGCCTCGACGTTGCGACTGAGATGTCATTAAGAGACCCTGGAGCCCAGAATCACCTAGCTAGGCTGCTTCTGATTTCCTGACCCACAGAAATTGTGATAATCATTGTTTATCAAGTCACTACATTTGGGGGTAATTTGTTATACAGTAACAGCTAACCAATATTCAATATCATATTAGTGTCCTATTTGTCTTCTGCTCCAACATCAGACAATTGAGAGAGCAGAGTTTGAGGGCAGCATTTTTGGAAAAGAGAAGGGATGCTGAGGGCTACTGACACATGCACCAACTTGTACGTGAGGGTATATAAGGGCACCTCTGTTCGGAATACATGGTTTTCTCTTTAAGTAAGAAGCATAAAATAGCTACTAGAGGAAATGTCAGGCAATAGAAAAAAACAAAAAGCAGGTGTATTGTGTAGATAGCAGAAATATATGGTGATCTGATTTACAGGGCTCTTATCTTTCTCCCTCCATCAATTCTGTAGTGTAGGAGTAGAAATGATGAAAACAGCCAGCAACTGGGGAAAGCCCCAGGGAAAAGTTCATTGAGGGCCAGAATATTCAGGGCATTGGCATGGGAGGAGTGATGCCCTTGGTACTAACATGCGTATAATTTCTTTCATGTGAACACTATGGCTAGTAATTTATACTATAAAACTGCCAGTATTTGGAGTACCAGGGTGGCTCTGTTGATTAAGCATCCAACTTTAGCTCAGGTCATGACCTCGCAGTCTGTGAGTTCGAGCCCCACGTTGGCTCTGTGCTGACAGCTGAGAGCTTGGAGCCTGCTTAGGATTCTAGGTCTCCTTCTCTCTCTGGCCCTCCCCTGTGTGCTCTCTCTCTCTCTCTCTCTCTCAAAAAAAAAAAAAAAAAGGCATTAAAATTGCCAATATTTGACCATTTTGATATATAAATATGTCAATTTCATATAATTCCACCTATATAACTCTGTAAAGGGTAACTCCACATCCTTAAGATTAAAGGGAATTTTTGTTAAGTGCGATTTCCCAATGCTTGGAACACAATGAACTCTTTTTTTTTTTTTTTAATTTTATTTTTTTTTCAACGTTTATTTATTTTTGGGACAGAGAGAGACAGAGCATGAACGGGGGAGGGGCAGAGAGAGAGGGAGACACAGAATCGGAAACAGGCTCCAGGCTCCGAGCCATCAGCCCAGAGCCCGACGCGGGGCTTGAACTCACGGACCGCGAGATCGTGACCTGGCTGAAGTCGGACGCTTAACCGACTGCGCCACTCAGGCGCCCCGGAACACAATGAACTCTTAAACTCTTTTAAAATAGATGTACATGCACATGATTTAAAAAGCAAAATACGGGGCGCCTGGGTGACGCAGTCGGTTAAGCGTCCGACTTCAGCCAGGTCACGATCTCGCGGTCCGTGACTTCGAGCCCCGCGTCGGGCTCTGGGCTGATGGCTCGGAGCCTGGAGCCTGTTTCCGATTCTGTGTCTCCCTCTCTCTCTGCCCCTCCCCCGTTCATGCTCTGTCTCTCTCTGTCCCAAAAATAAATAAACGTTGAAAAACAAAAACAAAAACAAAAACAAAATACAGGAGATATATAAAAGGAAAAATGTCTTTATCTGCATTCATTGTTTTCAGCTGCAAGTAGCAGAAACTTGTCAGCTGACTAAAACTGGCTTGGATGATAGGGAAATGTATTCGTTCGCTTACCAGAGAGATGGGGATAGGGTTCAGAGTTAGTTGATGTAGCAGCTTCACAGTATTGTTAAGGACCCATATTTTATCGGTCTTCCTACTCTGCTGTCTAGTCCATGGGCTTTAGCCTAAGGCTGAATTCCTTTTATACTTGAAAAATGGAAACCTTGGGCTTCATGCTTCCTTGTTTGCATCGAATAGGACATAGAAAAACTGACCTATGAACTTATAAGAGTGAGAAAGCATAAATCTGAGAAGCTTTCAGCAAACCTCTCCTCTCATTTCATTAGACAGAATTGGGTCACCCATAACAGGTCACTGTCAAGGGAATGGAACCATATTTATACCAGTCAGAGCCATCCCTGGAGAAAAAGTCAGTTTTCCAGATGCATTTGAATAAAATGGATATGGTTGAGTCACCCACAGTGTTTATTACCTTGGTTCACACCTGCCCCATATGCTCTTTCACAGAGGCAAACAGTATTTGCAGTTTCCTGTGCATCCTTCTAGAGATATTCTATGCATGTTCATTTTTAGGGGTTCTTCTCTTTTTAGAGAAATGGTGGCACAGTACACATTGTCTTACATTTTGCTTTTTTGTATAGTACATTATTGGTAAATGTTTAATAAATGGTAAGAACATGTATTTTGCAAGCCAGATGGGTTTTTAAAAATATTTTTAAATTTATTTATTTAGAGAGAGAGTATATATGCACATGAATGGGGTAAGGACAGAAAGGGAGGGAGAGAGAGAACCCCAAGCAGGCTCTGTGCTGTCAATGCAGAGCCCGATGTGGAACTCGATCCCACAAACTGTGAGATCATGACCTGAGCCGAAACAAGAGATGACACTTAACTGACTGAACCACCCAGGTGCCCTGTAAGTCAGATGGTTTTTATCCTAGTTACTGACTTTGCTTATTTGCCTTTTGTACTTCACTAGCATTAAAGTCTTGTTGTAAAGTTCTAGCCAATTTCTATTGGGCTAAGGGGCAAATAGGGAGGAGTTTTTGGCGAGACTGAGGCCAAAGCATTAAATGGGATCAGTGGACTCTGGATATCAGTATAGTAGTGGCAGCAGGGAGGAAGAGATCCTAAGAATTAGTGAAAATGATAGAACAACAACAGTAATAGCAAATGTATATTGAGTGCCTCCTATGTTCCATGTTGTGCTAAACATATACTCTGTAAGAATCAGATTAGGTCTGCTCGGTCAGCTATCTCTTCCCATCTAAAGATTCTCCTTCAAATGCTAAAGCTTGTGTTAGTATTTTAATAATGCAGCTTATTCTTGGTAAGTAAAGCTCCCAAGAGCTGCATTAAGAAAGATGCAAGTGCTAAGAAGGAGGGACACAGCCTGATGATGAAAGATGTGAATAATGAAGTCTAACAAACCTCAATTTTGATCTTGGCTCTGCCTCTTACTAGTGTCGCGATGATGACTGGACGCTGGACAATTTTCTTAATGTCTCTGTGCTTCACTATCCTCATCTGTAAGGTAGGGAGATATCAGAGAGCTCTTGTGAGGACTAAATGAGATAGGCATACAAAATACTTTGCATGGTGCCTGACAGAGTAAGCATTCGA
Organism: Prionailurus viverrinus; assembly: GCF_022837055.1. Taxonomy (NCBI): domain Eukaryota; kingdom Metazoa; phylum Chordata; class Mammalia; order Carnivora; family Felidae; genus Prionailurus; species Prionailurus viverrinus. The sequence continues at coordinate 143,668,621 of NC_062564.1, read as the reverse complement.
TAAGTCTAAACAGAAATTTGATGGTATGTAATGACTTCTAGAGAAACAGACCTATCATAGAGTTTTTGATTATAAAAGCAACTACATTGGTACAGTGATTTTTTTTTAATATATTTTTTTAACGTTTATTTATTTTTGAGACAGGGAGAGACAGCATGAACGGAGGAGGGTCAGAGAGAGAGGGAGAAACAGAATCTGAAACAGGCTCCAGGCTCTGAGCTGTCAGCACAGAGCCTGATGTGGGGCTCGAACTCACGAACCGCGAGATCATGACCTGAGCCGAAGTCGGATGCTTAACCGATTGGGCCACCCAGGCGCCCCAGTGATTTTAAAAATAAATTTTATTGATATATAATATACAATATTACATATCCATTTTAAGCATATAGATCAATAAGCTTTGACAAATTCACCTGTATAATCACTACAATTATAGAACATTTTCATTACTCCAAAAATTCCTCTTGTGCCCTTTTCAAGTCAATTCTCCCCAGTTGAGACCCTAGGTTACCACTGTTTTGCTTTCTATAACTATGTTTGTTTTTATAATTTCATATAAATGGAATCACATTGTATATACTTCCTGTCTGGTTTCTTTCACTTAGCCTATTTTTATTTTTATTTTTTTAATTTATTTTTGAGAGAGAGAGAGAGCATGAGCAGGGGAGGGACAGAGAGAGAGGGAGACACAGAATCTAAAGCAGGCTCTAGGCTCTGATCTGTCAACACAGAGCCCAATGCTGGGCTGGAACTCGTGAACTGCGAGATCATGACCTGAGCCAAAGTCGAATGCTTAACTCACTGAGCCACCCAGGCTCCCCATCACTCAGCCTATTTTTTAGATTTATCCACATTTTGCATATATCTATAGTATATTTTATTGCTAAGTAGTGTCCAGTTGTATTGGTATATCACAATGTATCAACTAACCAGTTGAGACTCTTGGATTCTTTCCATTGTTTAGCTATTATGAACAAAGCTGCTACAAACACTCTTTTTGTGGATACATGTTGTCATTTTTCTTGTGTAAATACCTCTGATAGGAACTGTTGAGTTACATAGTAGATAGATGTTTAACTTTATTAGAAAGTGCCAAGCTGTTTTTCAAAGTGGCTGTATATTTTACAAACAATGCATCAGAATTCCAGGTACTTCATATCCTCCCTAACAATTAGTATTGCCAGGTTTTCTGATTTTCAGCATTCTAGTAGGTGATATGTGTGTGTGTGTGTGTGTGTGTAGTCTAATTTGCATTTCCCTAAAGATAATGATGAGTGTCATTTCATGCACATTTGGCCAAATATGTATCTTGTTTTATGATGTGTATATTCACGTGTTTTGCCCATTAAGAAAACTAAGTATTACAGATATTTTTTTTTTTCCAATCTGTGGCTTGCCTTTTCATTTTATTGATAGTTTCTTTGGAGAAGCCAAAGTTTGAATTTTGATAATGTCCAATTGGTTAGTGCTTTCTGTGTCCTAACAAATTATTGCCTAATCCAGTCATTAAAATTTTCCTATGATTTCTTCTAGAAGTGTTACTTCTTAAAAAAGTAATCTCTTGGGGCGCCTGGGTAGCTCAGTCAGTTGGGTGTCCGACTTCAGCTCAGGTCACGATCTCACGGTCCGTGAGTTCGAGCCCCGCGTCGGGCTCTGGGCTGATGGCTCAGAGCCTGGAGCCTGCTTCGGATTCTGTGTCTCCCTCTCTCTCTGCCCCTCCCCCATTCATGCTCTGTGTCTGTCTCAAAAATAAATAAATGTTAAAAAAAAAAAAAGTAATCTCTATGCCCAGCATGGGGCTCAAATTCATGACCCTAAGATCAAGAGTTGCATGCTCCACTGACTAAGCCAGCCAGGCACCCCAAATGTTAGTTTTAGTGTCTACATTTAGGTTTATGACCCACTTGGATTTAATCTTTGTGTATCAGTAAAATAAAGGTTGAGGTTCTTTTTGTCTATATGGACATGTAATGGTTCTAGTAGGATTTCTTGAAAAGACTATCCTTTCCCATGGAATTACCTTGGCATCTTTATCAAAATTCAATTGACCATACATGTGTGGGTCTATATTTGGATTCTCTGAATCATTCAAAAACTATGTGACTATATTTTGGCCAATTCAACGATGTCTTGATTATTTTAGCTTTTTAGTAAACCCTGAAATTAAGTAGTTTAAGTTCTCCAACTTTGTTATTTTGTTCTTTTTCAAAATTATTTTAGTTATCCTAGGTCTTTTGTGTTTCTGCATTAAATTTTAGAATCAGGTTTTCAATTTCTATTACAAAAGCTCCCTGGGATTTCAATTAGGATTACACCAAATCCATAGACTGATTTGGAGAGAATTACATCTTAAAAATATTGAGCCTTCTAATCCATGAACATGGTATATTTCTCAGTTTAGGTTTCCTTTCTCTCAGCAGTGTTATGTAGTTTTGAGAGTACAAATCTTATGCATATTTTCATAAATGTATCTCTATTTTATGATTTTGATACTATTGTAGAATAACTTTATATTTAGTTATTTCATTATCATAATGACCCTATCTATGAGGTAAATATGAACTTCATTTTATAGGTACAGAAAATGAGACTTAACGAGATCAAGAGACTGGCTCAGTATCATAGGATCGGCTAATCTTACTTCTGGAAATGTATCTTACAGATATGCTTTCTCATGTTCAAAATTACAAACACAAGGTTATTATTTCAGTATCATTTGTAGTGGTAAAAGATTAGAAACAACCCTGAATTTATCAATGGGACTATTAAATAGATGATGATACAGCCTTAAAAGTACTAGGCAACAGTATAAAAGAGTAAGAAAGATAACTAGTCAGTCATATAAAAGGATGTGCAAAATAGTGTTAAATAAACAAAATAAGGTACAGAATGATCTGTGTGGTTTTTCTTTTATGTAAAACTTGGGATAAGGTAAGAAATAAGAATATATATTTAAATTTGCTTGAAGTTGCTTCAAGAAAACTCTGGATGGCTCAGAGCCTGGAGCCTGTTTCTGATTTTGTGTCTCCCTCTCTCTCTGCCCCTCCCCCGTTCATGCTCTGTCTCTCTCTGTCCCAAAAATAAATAAACGTTGGAAAAAAAAAATAGGGGTGCCTGGGGGCGCAGTCGGTTAAGCGTCCGACTTCAGCCAGGTCACGATCTCGCGGTCCATGAGTTCGAGCCCCGCATCGGGCTCTGGGCTGATGGCTCAGAGCCTGGAGCCTGTTTCTGATTCTGTGTCTCCCTCTCTCTCTGCCCCTCCCCCGTTCATGCTCTGTCTCTGTCCCAAAAATAAATAAACGTTGGAAAAAAAAAAAAAAAAGAAAACTGGAAAGATATACCAGACACTAATAAATTATTTATCTGTCAGGGAAAGGGATGGGGACTGGACAAATGGTATATGGAGTGGGAGACTTCATTGTACACAATTTTATATTATTTTTTTAAACTACGTAAATATAGGGGCGCTTGGGTAGCTCACTTGGTTAAGCATCCGGCTTTGGCTCAGGTCATGATCTCACAGCTCATGAATTGGAGCCTCCGTCAGGTTCTGTGCTGACAGCTCAGAGCCGGTAGCCTGATTCAGGTTCTGTGTCTCTGGCTCTCTCTGCCCCCCCCCCCCCCCCACTATCTGTCTCAAAAATAAACATTAAAACAAAATTTAAACTATGTAAATATATTACATCTGCGACTGATTTCCCCCAGTATCTATTTTTCATTTCTTCCTTTTAGCGTGGCATTTGGTGTCATATAAGAGATCACAAATCCTAGCCTCCCCTGCACCTGAGCACATTTGTGTGACCGAATTTTCGCAATGGATTGTGAGCAGAGGTGACGCATGCTATGACCAGGTCACTTCCTTAAAAGGAAATTGCTTCCCTTCCGTTGCCTCTTCATCTCTTTCATCTTTCCCACGGGCTGGACTATGGATACGGTGTTGGTGAACCAGCTTTATTCAGAGTGTACAAGGTAATAATCAGAACTCGATGGAGCAACAAGGTTGCAACAAGGAATGTGGACTTCTGGATGGCCTCAAGAATCACAGCTGCCAGGCCTCTGGACTGCTCACCACCTCCTGAACTTTTCATCAGACATAAACATTTATCTTTTTTGGGTCACTGACTTTTGGGGTGTTTCTTTTCTTTAACATTTTTTTTAACGTTTATTTATTTTTTTGAGACAGAGACAGAGCATGAATGGGGGAGGGTCAGAGAGAGAGGGAGACCACAGAATCTGAAACAGGTTCCAGGCTCTGAGCTGTCAGCACAGAGCCCGATGTGGGGCTCAAACTCACGGATCGTGAGATCATGACCTGAGCTGAAGTCAGATGCTCAACTGACTGAGCCACCCAGGCACCCCAACAATTTTTTTTTAAGTTTATTTTACCTATTGAGAAAGAGAGAGAATGGGAAGGACAGAGAGAATCAGAGTGGAGCCTGACAAAGGACTTGAACTCACCACTATGAGATCATGACCCGAGCAGAAATCAAGAGTGGGTCGTTTAATGCACTGAGCCACCCAGGCATGCCTGGGGTGTTTTTACTATAGAAATAGCCTATACCCAAATCAATATATCAATTTAAGAAACTGCATAGCAGATGATATTTGGCAGTGCAGGAACATGACCCCTGTTGTTCTGACTCCCAAGCCCATGTTTTTCACTATGGATGAATATGGAGGAAGCCTTGCAATGGCTGACTCTATTATTCTTCTAAAGAGTATAATGGCGAGGCATGAAGCATACTCCGCTAAAATTTATCATACCAACTGACTGATATCCACTTCTGTTGATCTAGATGGACTAAATGAAAACAGAAGAAACTTGGAATATAGTGCTGGCAATTTTTGAAATCTCAGGTTGGAAAGGGAGAATTAATGGCAAAGCAAACAGAACTTGGAAAACTTAACAGAAGGAAATGAATGCAATTGAACAGATATTGGTAGATGAAATAGCAAGGAACCTATGGCTGAAATACGGAAGTATTACCTCATTCAAAAGGAACAAGTCTACAAGACAAGAAATGTAGGTTGCAGAGTAACCCCGTGCAATAGAATTATTCAGCTGGTGGAAACTGATAATGGTGGAATGGTAGCTAGCAAATAGGTTGAGACAAAAGGTGAGAATATAGAAGCAATATTGCTGTCATAATATACAGGTGCACATATAGGATTCTCTTCTCCGTGGCAACATCTAGTAGTCAGAGGGACTTCAACTACATACTTTTTTTAGGCTCACAAAGAGAAATAATAACTGACATGGAAATGACTGCTCCCAGGGAGAAAGGAATTATCTGATAATTAGGGGTGCCACAACAGGGGAACTGACCCTACTCCAGGGCTGGCTGCCAAAGAGAGTGGCCAGTGTCCAAGTCCTCATATTCCAGGGAGCATGTCATTTCACAGGGTGTTTCTTAACAAGATCAGATTTTAAAAGAGCATGTATGAAAGAGTAGCACAAGCCTACAAGGATGAATACTTTACTGTAGGCTTACATAATTTTTGCTTTTAAAAAAAGAATACCAAGGAATTTCCAGATTTTTTTTGTTTTTCAAGTAATGCTTGCCACAAGAGGGTGAACAAGGAAGGATGAAAGCCACTTCTTGGGTTCTGAGGATATAATGCTATCAAATGACAAAAAGGGGTGGGGGGGGACAAGACCCCTCAATTTTTGTCTCCTCTCTTAAAGATAGTAATTTCTTAATGAAAAAAAATTATTTTAATGATTAAAAGGCTACTAAAATCCAATGTGGTTAACGAGCAACCAATTATTTTAAGTGAGTTAAACTTTCCAGGCCTAAATGAATTATCCATGAAATACTTAGCATAAGTGATTGTGGAATCAATACAGTCAGCTCTGGAAAGCCAGAGAAAAGAAATGCCAGAAGACTAAAGAGGGGCAAATGTTGTCCTGATTTTCAAGGAGCATAAAAAGCAAGAGAGAATTTGAGAATTACTGGTAAACTTACAATGTTTAGAATGAATTTTTTTTTTAATTTTTTTTCAATGTTTATTTATTTGTGGGACAGAGAGAGACAGAGCATGAACGGGGGAGGGGCAGAGAGAGAGGGAGACACAGAATCGGAAACAGGCTCCAGGCTCCGAGCCATCAGCCCAGAGCCGGACGCGGGGCTCGAAGTCACGGACCGCGAGATCGTGACCTGGCTGAAGTCGGACGCTTAACCGACTGCGCCACCCAGGCGCCCCTAGAATGAATTTTTTAAAAAGTAATCTCTACACCCAATATGGGGCTTGAATGTACAGACCCTGAGATTAAGAGTCAGAGGCTCTACTCACTGAGCCAGCCAGGTGCCCCCAGAATGAATTTTTTAACAAATGTTTTCACAATTAGGAAAAGAGATTGAGCTCATGAATAACAATTTCAAGTTTTTGTGTGTTTCCATCTATATATCTACCAGGTTCTTAGTGGAAAAAAGAATTTAATGCAGATTTTTCAAACAAAGAACCTTAAATAAAGGAACTGCTTCGCAACTGTAAACCCTTGCTAGTCTAGTATGATTGATTACCAGACCAGCAGTATCAGCATCACCTGGGAGCCAGAGGGAACTGGAGACTCTCAGGCCCCACGTAGACCTAGTGAATTAGAATCTGCATTTAAACAGATCCCTAAGAGGCACCTGGGTGGTGGAGTCAGTTAAGCCTCCCGATCTCAGCTCAGGTCATGATCTCACAGCTGGTGAGTTCAAGCCCCGCATTGGGCTCTGCACTGATGGTGCAAAGCCTGCTTGGGATTCTGCCCCTCTCCCACGTGTGCTTGGTCTCTCTCTCTCCCTCAAAATAAATAAACTTAAAAAAATGAACAAATAAACAGGATCCCTAGGTGACTCATAGGTACTAATATTTGAGAAGCGCTGAAGTAGGCAAAGTTAGAAGGACAAATAAGAGATGGCAAGGCATCCCAAAATTAGTAACACTAAGAAGCTGTTACTACTCCTAGGGCTAAAGGAACAAAGTAGAATGTCTTTCTTGCTCTCTCTCTTGCTCCACTTCCTTGGTGAACCCTTTCCTGTTCTGACAGAGTGAATAGTTCCTTTTACCATACTTTAAAATCCCATAATTCATATATCTTTTCTTTTTTTAAAAAAATTTTTAATGTTTATTCATTTTTGAGAGAGCACGAGCAGGGGAGGGGCAGCGAGAGAGCAGGAGTGAGATTCCGAAGCAGGCTCCAGGCTCTGAGCTGTCAGCACAGAGCCTGACACGGGGCTCGAACCCACAAACTGTGAGATCATGACCTGAGCTGAAGTCAGACACTCAACTGACTGAGCCACCCAGGTACCCCCATAATTCATATCTTTTCTAGGATTTGTCTTATCTAGCAGAATTGTTTAAACATCTGTCTCTCAGCAGACTGCACACTGGTTAAGAGTCAGAGAGGCATCTGCATTTAAAAATTTTTAGTTCTTACCACAGTATAATCTAAAAAGGTAATCTAATCCCTTTGTAACTCTATTACGGAAGAGCTATTATTAAACAGATTTTAAGATGAGAAAATTGAAGTGCCGAAAGGTTAAGTAACTCGCCCAAGGTCACACAGTTATGAAGTGGTAAAGCCAGGATTTTTGAACCTAGGTAGGTCTGGTTGTAGAATGATTATTTAAATAGCTTCATAATGAGAAATGACATTCTGAAATAGCCTTCTTGGCCAAAAGTAATAAAACTGTATTTTTATTAAATATATTTATGCCTACCTGCCAAAACAAACAAAAAGCAGAGAGGGGGGAACTTAAGCCAATGTTCCTTGTCAGTGAAAAAATTCAGGCAGAAGTGGGGTAAACTGGGATCATTTTGTCCTAAAAGGCTTTCTTCCAACAGTTGAGCTGTTGGAATAAGTGACTTTAAGCTTTTGTGATGAGAATAAACTAACCCACCCACCAAGTAGCGAGTTCATAGTCTTACCTAATCTGTTTTACCACCTAATCTGAGATTTTCAACATAAACACGAACCGAAGAAGTAAATAAAAATAAAAACAATTAATTAAATCCTGCTATCTGGCCTGGTCAACAGAACACAAAATGGAGAGCTGGTTTCCAATTGCCCTTACATCTGGTTGGCAAGGTGAAGAGCGATGTTTTTTTTACAGGGTTTACGTGAGACCTTTGGTCCGTGGGCAGTGCCACTGTCTAATCCTCCCTAAGGGAGAAGGAAAAAATGGCTATATACAGAGAGCAGATCAAAGTATTTCTCTTTTCCCCTTCCCTTTGCACGTCACCCATCCACACGGTCATCTGAATTCAACACCTAGTGACTACTGTATGCCTGGCATAAATGTTGGTCCATTTCTTCAAAAGATTTGAAGTCAAGGGGGCAGATACTGGCCAAAACTGACTAGGTTCGTTCCCTGCTAGTCTGGGCCCGCCCACACGCACAACAGGTCTCCATCCAGAGATCCTCATCTTCCTTTCATCGGTACTCTCAGCCCTGCGGGTGGAATTCAGCACCCAGCCCCTCAACCCTTCCCGGGGCAACCCAGCGTCTGCTTCACAGCGGCTGGACCCACGCCCGGAGCCCACTCATCCTTAGCCAAAGGCGGCGCGTTCTAATCCTGCGGCCCACGGTGGGTGGGTGGGTGGGTGCGGGTGGACAGAGGCAGACGCAAAGCCGCGACAAACCTGGGCGCTGAGGTCAGACTCTGAGGCGCCTCAGTCTAAACAGGCGGTTGGTCTTTCACCTAATTCAATAGGCCCAGGCTTTCCCTGAGGGCGCGATCGCGTGGGCTGATCACCACCCTTCACCTCCGCACCACACTTTCCCCGCTCTCCAATCCAGCCGCGGACAGGTTGCTATGCCCAATCACCTCGTCCTCGAGGTCCGCCCCTCCCGCTCCACGAGGGGCCGCGACACCTACAGCAGCTCTAGCACACTTCGCCACCAAGCACGCGCCAGAACCCTGCCATGCCGTCCGCCACACAGACACGCAGTAACGCCCCAACATCTGCTGCGCAAGTCCTTCCCCACAGCGGAGGAGTTCTCCAGCCCCACGCGGCCGGAGTCGCGCCGACTTCACGGTCACCCGCCCGGCGCTGTCGCCGCGCCCCTCCCCAGCCGCACTCCCGCCCGCGCGCCTCCGCGTCGTCGGGTCTGTCTCCAGCAATCAAATAAGGTCGGCTGAGCCCCCACGGGTGACCAACGAGCTCTCGCTGCACCCGGGGAAGGCCTTGGCCCCACGCTCTGGGGCTGCCAACAGCTGCGTGAATTCTCCAGCGGGGGCGTCCTTTTCTTCCTCTCCAGCCGGCGGTGGTTGGGTCGTCCGCAGCCGCAACTACTATGGCCTCTTCCTCTCCATGTGATCCCCTACCCAGCCGCGCGCTTTAGGGACAGCTTCCAGCCTTTTAGTCTCTCCCTTATGAAAAGAATTGTGGAGGGGCAACGCTTCCTCGTGGGGGTCTGCCCAGCCCCACCTCGGTCGCCCACCGCTCTCTCTCCCCGGTTGGCCCACAGCCCTTCCAAGCCGGTTCCTCCGGGTGGAGCGTGCTTGCCCTGGGCTAACTGGCCGCGAGATGCTGTCCCCGCAGACCCGTCTAGCCCCAGTGTCCCTTCACCTTCTCCGCAGCCTCTCCTGCTTGGTGAATCGCGTGGCGGAACCCGAGGCTAGGACCTCCGCGCCCAGGATTTTACTCGGACTCCAGCACGTGGTGGAGCGGGGGGGTGGCGGCCAGAGTACAGGCTGCGGGAGTCTCGGTGGCACTGGAGAGGGTCGTTTCGGGGCCCACGGCTACCTTCGCTGAGGGCGAGTCCTGCGGCCTGAGCCCGCTGACCCCGGCTGGAGGCCCGCACGCCATCCCTCCTCCCACGGCCTCAGCCCGGGCGCGCAGACTCACACCCCTTCCCGGGGAAGCAAATGGTCCCTTCCAGGCGGGTGGCCATGTTGCTCTAATAAAGCGGGAGGGGCGGCGGCGTGGGGGGAGCAGATGCCGCTGGCTTCGAGCGGGAGCCGGGTGCTGGCAGAGCGCAGCCGCGAGGGAGGCGCGGGGGAGGCGAGCCGGAGCCCGAGCCCGAGCGGGAGCAGCAGCCAGTGTTGGCGGAGAGCACCCGGGCGCAGCTGGAGTCGGAGCCGCAGCCGCGATGGCCGTGGCCGTGGGGAGACCGTCTGTGAGTGCTGGGGCCTCACCACCCTTGCCCGCGGCTCTCGCGGCACTGGGTGGTCCCCGCTTTCAGGCGGGTGCCGGGGTGGGGGGGGGGGGAATACCGGGGCCCGGGCGGGGGCTCCGGATGGTGGCGGCTGTGGGTGTGTGCGTGAGATTGGGCGCGCGTCTGGAGCTGAGGGGAGGGCTAGGAGACAAGAGGCTGGGCTACTACGTGATGCAACAGTGTATCGCCTCATCGCGCCCGGGTTCCGGAGATGTGGGAGAGAAAGGACCCCTTCCCTCTTTTCCCTTTAAAGGGTTTCTTTCAGGCACGGTATTTCTCGGCTGCCTCCCTCTCGGCGTGCACACCTTTTCTCTCGTGACAGTCGAGAGAGGCACCGAGTGCGGGGGTTTCCTCCTGACTCCCCCTCGCCGAGGGGCGACCAGGGCATGGGAATTGTTCCCCGAAGCGCGCTGTCACACGGCCGTAGAAGCGGATCAGAAATGAAAGGCTGGGATTTCCGTGGTGGCTTCCCCATCGTGAGAGCCGGGACACCCCCAGGCACCCACCCGGCTGACCTGGCCCTGCCCAGGATGTGGACAAAAGCCCTAGCCACACACACAAAGTTTTCACAAGGCCCCCTTGTCGTGGTGGGTGGAAGTATTAAATGCTCCGAGGTTAGAAGACCGGGGGCGGCGAACCGAGGAGGCGCGGACGCGAGGAAGAGGAAGGTTAGGGCGGCGAGTGGAGAACCCGGTGCCCGCGGCTCGGGGCGAGCGAAGGACCGAGGGTGCGCTCCCGCCCCAAATTCAGAGCCGGGCAGGAGCAGCGCCTGGTGGGGTGCAAGACTCAGCTCGCGATTCAGAGCCGGACTTTGAGGGTGCGGTCTCAGTCGGTGCTCCGCATCCTAGGGTGAAAGGCGGTGGGGGGGCAGGGGGAGGGACGGCGGCGGCCCTTCCTTTTTTATTGAAAGGAGCAGAGCCGGGTGGGAAAGGCGGAGTCCTCCTTCCTTCTCTTTCCCCGTTTCTTTGTCGATGTTCGAAGTCCACTTTCGCACCACCGGTTTTGGGGCGCGCCTCGAGCGAGGTTTTTCCCGCTCTGCCTCCTTCCTTTTCTCCTCTCCCTCCCACAACTGTGTGGCCGCAGGTGGTGGCTTGAGAGGTCTTGTGGTTCCACACGAGAGACTTTCAGACGTACTGGAAGCTCCGAAGCCCCAGGAATGCAAGGCTGTGCTCGGACTCCAAGCTCTTCCTCGAACTCCTCTCCAGATACACGCGCCTTTTGCTGCCCCCGCCCCCACCCCGCCCCGGGAACTTCGCGGGGTCCTTCTGCGTGCTTTAACTCGGTTTGGTGGTTTGGCTGCAGGCGTGTTTTCAAAGACGGTCTCCACTGTCACAATGTGCTATGTATGGTCCTATTGAAGTGTAACTGGGTTTTTTGGGCATTTTATACTCTAATATTTAATGACCTGACGCTTAAGAATCAGGTTTCCTCTTGCACACAAATTGTGCCCTTGATAATTAGTGGTCCTGGATTATTGTTACTGAGGGAATTTACATAGTCTCTGTGTTAATCCCTTTATTTTTCTGGTGGGGGAAATTGAGGTACAGAGAGGTCAAGTTAATCTGGTTAAAGTACCCCCTTCTCTCTCACCGTCCCCACACTGTACTTATTTCCAGGGCACGTATTTCCATAACTAAAATAACTGATAACTGCTTGAGATAATTGGAGAGTGTCTAGGAATGCAAATTTGGGGGGGGGGTGCTGTTCAGTAACACCTATTGCTGGTGCATTCTTGAGGCTTGGGGGAGGTGGAAGAAATAATTTGCTGCACATTTTCTATAAATTAGTTAGTTCATATATGTCAGTTAAATAGGAACAGTATGTGGATTTGAGATTTAGTTGTGTGGCCATAATCATATCCAACACCAGGTCTGCCAACCAGATGTGAGCTTAATCCCACAGAATTCTTCTCTAAGACCTCTTATTCAAATAATAGAGGAGATTCCAAAAAGAGTATGTGTTCAGAGGAGGTAACTGCTTTCTCTGCACATTCCCCGTTGTCACTGGAATTAAGATTAAATTGCAGTTTAAAAACAAGACTTTTTTTTTTTTTTTTTTTTTTTGGACTGAGCTGTGGTCTGGGTGATCAAAAGTTGACTACAAAGTTGAAAAGTCTTTTCATACATTTCCAACGAATTGTTGAATTGTTTTACTTTGTTCATTCAGTTCTTGCCTTAAGTGTGGTGCCTATAGTCCTACCTTCAAAACAACCCTCGTGAATACATATTTATCCAAACCCTGCTCCAAGGGATCAACACTACATCCTTCATCTTAGAATTCTCTGCCCCTCCTGTCCCTTTATCTATTCTCTGATTTGAACAAATGAAAGGAAGGGTGTGTTGAGAGAAAAGAACCACTCCAAAGTTGATCTATGTATGAATGGAGTTTCCCTAGTTACTCCTTTAGAATTTAGACTTTTTAAAAAAGTTGTTTAGGGAAACATGAATAGATCTCCTTTCCCTACAAACTGCCTCTCCCATCCAGATTGAAGGAAAGTTCAGTTAGAATAATTTGCTCTCAATGTTAGGCATTCTTGAACTTGAATGTCTTTGTGTGATATCCTAGGTAAATATGAGATTTTACTGGGGAAAAACCTTGTATGGCAGATGCAGTATTTCTGTCTTTTGAATTGGTTATATTCAGTTATAACCATTTAAACCTTAAGGCTGAATTAAGATGTTTCTTAAGTTGATTTGTTGGCTGGAAAACAAAAGTTTGAGTTTAGTGTGATACTGTTTATTTTTGTTCTAATCTCGACCCCTAGTGTCTCCATTTTCTCTTGGATGGTGTTGGTGCTTGGCTCTGAGAAGACCCTAAAGCACATCTGTTTCAGAATATAACTAATGATTAATGAGAGCATTTCTCCCTTAGGGATGTGTCCACATTTTGGGTGAGTTAGTATTTTTGCATCCAAGTCTCAGGACAGCTATTATCTTTCTTTTAAACAGAACATGGTAATTTACTCTACCTGGGAATCAGGCTTTATGTAGCTGATCCACTCTCTCTTAAGGTGTGGTGTTCAAGTTATATAGCCTAGGAGTTGAAAGGAACTTTAAGAGATTATTCAGTTCAGCCTTCTTCCCAATGCAAAAATATTTCTTACTTTATCCCTAACAGATGGTGTGTATTTAAACTTTTGCAGCGATGGAGATTTCGCATGATATCCTTCAAGAAACCTATTTAATTATTCTTTTATCTGTGGAGCCAAAAGAAATGGAAAAACCAAGTTCATTCACTCATTTAAAAGTATTTACCGAGTACCTCCTATGTGCCAGGTACTGTTCTGGGAGCCAGGGTTATATCAGTGGACAAGAGAGACCTTCTCTTTTTACCTGGAGCTTTTATTTTCTGAGAGATTTAGTGTCTATGCGTAGTGAAGTGATGAACTTCAGTGAGTATGGAGTATGTAAGCCATTTAGGGAGAAAGGAAATTATGTGCCTGTTGCTGAGTCAACACTTATGATGCAGGTAAAGATCTTGTCTGGGAATCATTAGAGACGGTTCCTGAAGATATGGTCTGTTTTCAGCAGGAGGAGGGTGAGGACTGACAGTGAAACGTTATTTTCCCGTGTTACAAAATTGCCATTTCTAAGACTTGATGCTGTGGTCCTTGCATGAAGGATTCTGGCTCTTTTGTACCTGGCAAAAGCTTAATGGAGCTGAAAAAGGTCTGCGGGATGGCTATCTAAATGATAAAGGGACTGTCATCTAGGGGGAGGTCTTTAAAAATTAAAATTCTGTCAGTGGTATAAATTATACACACTGAGACTCTGTAAGCAATTATTAAGGAATGCTCGAAGTGTTTGAGGTATCGTAATCTGTCCTTTTCAAATCTTTGAAAGCTATAGGGTTTTTTTTTTTTTTTTATGCTTTAAAATATCTTCCTTAAAAATGAAGTGTTTACAGGGGCGCCTGGGTGGCGCAGTCGGTTAAGCGTCCGACTTCAGCCAGGTCACGATCTCGCGGTCCGGGAGTTCGAGCCCCGAGTCAGGCTCTGGGCTGATGGCTCAGAGCCTGGAGCCTGTTTCCGATTCTGTGTCTCCCTCTCTCTCTGCCCCTCCCCCGTTCATGCTCTGTCTCTCTCTGTCCCAAAAATAAATAAACGTTGAAAAAAAAAAAAAGTGTTTACATTGCAATGAAAAACAGACCTGTGGAAATTGATTAAAAGAACAAAACTACCCATACCCCACCATCCTGATGTAAGAGTTATTAGATTGTTAGCACGTTTTCATCAACTTTGTGAGATTTACACAAGTAAGCTTAACCCATCTCCTAAAAACTGTGACTTAGAAACCAAACTGTGTGTCTGCTAAACCCTGTCTTTTTGGACACCCATATAATTGACACCGATGCTTAGTGCTTTCAAAGGGGCCACCCTCTGTCTGTGTCCAGACAAAGGAGCGAATGATTTGGATGTCCTACTTTGATTGATTGCCAGAAGGCCTAGTATTTATATCCACTGATGATGCCACAGCTGATAATGATCTTTGGGTTTAGACTTCCTGTGGGGCAGGGTATAGAGTTTTCTAAGCCAGTGTTTCTCTTTATAGGACCTTAAACTTGACTGGGGGTGGGGTGGGTATGGGCTGCTCTTGGATTTTATAATTTATTGAAAACTCTTTCATAGTGCTAGCTAGACCTGTTTCAACTGGGGTCAGTGAAGTGAACCATTATTTAAACAAAGACCCAGCAGATCCAAAGCTTCTATCCTGTTCCCTAAGGAGATTTACTTTACAATATAATTGATACCTGCTTTGTGGTTGTTGTTTTTTAAATCCAGATTGACAGAAAACTCCCTCCCAACTAAGCAGTACTGCCTCTGACCCACTCAGGCCTGCTGGCAACCTATCAATGCAACCACTGTGGAACATGAAAACCAATATTTGGGCTGAGGTGATAGAGATAGGCTTCTAAAAATAATTTGTTGGGTGATATGAAATCAAATTTGTGTCCTCTCAGGCCTGGTCTCAGGTAGAAATCAGGAGTCTTTACCCTCATATGCCAGAACCAAGGCATTAGAAACACCTTTTTAAGGATCCATGCCACTGAGTGTGAGTGTCTTGCTCAAGTCAAAGGATGCAGGAACTTGACCTATGTGGTTGCATTCTGTCCACCTGCTGAACTGTGACCGTGTGGGATTGAGTGTGATATGTTGTGGGAGGGGCAGGCTGAGATGAAGAGGTTGATCAGGCTTCATGTTCCAAAAAGAATGTCTTTGGTATCCAACAAGCAGAAGCTTTGTTCATGCCCCCCTCCTTTTTTTTTGCATTTTAAAAATTGTGAAAAAATACATAGCATAAAGCATAAGCCTCTGAAAAGAATAGAGTATGGCAGCTGAAAGCTGGGGAAGCAAAGCCGAGATGTTCCTGATTGAGGGGCTTGTGCCAAAGCTGGACTCTGAGGAGGTGAAAGGGAAGATGCTCGAGGATGTGATCTCCTCCATGTGGAACTTCCTCAGCTATGTGGCCCTGCTGCAAGTCACATCTTTTAGCCTAAAGAAATTGGAAAGCATGTGAAGATGGGCATCACATGTGAATGCATGATATGAGGAGCCCAGTTACAATTTCTACTCCTATCTGCAAATGAATAGGCCCAGAAAGATGTAAGGGACTCTTTGATTGAATGGATATAAAAATTCTACTTGTTAAGAACAAGTTTGGCTCTGGTAACTGACCTTCATAGCTATAATTTAAAACTACTTGAGAAGTAAAGATATTTTGTAGTGATAGTACACCCATATATCTGTGACATTCAGCCTGTGTGAATGTTGAAATAATAGTAAGTAATGTCAAACTCCATTTTCTAGCAAGTATTAATTATAAGGGAATTATGTCTCCAAAAAAAATGTGTGTGTGTGTGTGTGTGTGTGTGTGTATACACATACCTGTTTTGATAATTAAGTAACATTACTTTGGGATGAATTTATGATTTTCTTCATAAGTTTTTTCTTATAGAAGAAGTAATACAGATAGCTTAGAAATTGAAAAACAAAACAACCCACAACAACCTAAACACATCAATAGCCATTCTTAGTTTCCTAATCCATCTGCTTCATCAGATATTTCTTTCATACTTTCTCTGAGCAGATGCTGAAGTTACGATGTTGAGTATTTGAGATGCCATCCCTGCTGCTCTCTAAAAATTTCTCTGAAGGATGGGTAAGGAAGCAAAAGGATGAGTAAGGAAAATGAGGTGGAAAAGTGTACTAAGCCAAGGGAATAGCTCCTGCAAAGCTCTGGGTGTGAGACAGCCTTTTGAGGAAATCCACCTACGACGTCACTGTTCAGGGTGGGGTAGAGAAAATAGATGTGGGTCTAGGCAGGTGGGAGGAAACCGGATAATGCAGTGTATTCTTTAAGACACGTGCATATTTTCTACACAGTTTTAAAGATATTTTATATCCTACCCACCCTGTGCCCCAACTTAAGATATCTCAGATTCTTGGAATTGGTTGATAGAAGACCTTGAAAGTCTGCAGGGTATTGAATTCTTCAGGATTCAGTAGAATAGAGGGGAGATGAGAAAGGATAGAGGAGTTGATTCCTTTCATGACCAGATCGCATCCTTAAGAATAGAGGAAGTGAAGACAGAGGAAACACACAAAGAGGAGGAGGGATCCAGTGACAACATCCCCAGTATAGGTCTTCCTCTGTTTAGTCTTCTGTACTGAGGCCTTCCTCACGATGTAGAACTACAAAGTCTTGTTTTTTTAAACATTGAAGCAAGTGAGTCCTAAAGGGTGGAAGAATGGTAGGACCCCTTCTATCTTGGACTACAAGTGTCCAACAGTGTTCTCCATAAAGAATATTTAAAAAAACCATAGGATTCTATGAAAGTAGGAGTAAAGTCTATTAAAAGCTATGGTTTTCTTAAGACTTAACACCTTTTCATTCACTTCATCCTTTTGTGTATTGTTTTCCTGTCAATATAAATTTTGTGAGTATCATTAAGGGTGCCCATTACATTTACTCAGACCTACTGTTGAAAGGAAAAGGCTTAACCAAAACCATCTGTGAACAGGAAGCTGTTCAGCATCCTGATTTTTAATTTTTTTTAAAGATGAAAGAAATTGATGACACAAATGGAAAGATATACCATGCTCATGGATTGGAAGAATTAATATTGTGAAAATGTCCATACTACCCAAAGCAATCTATAGATTCAATGCAATCCCTAGGAAAATGCCAATAGTATTTTTCATGGAACTAGAACAAATAATCCTAAAAGTTGTATGGAATCACAAAAGACTTCAAATAGGGCAATCTTGAGAAAGTAGTAGGTATCACAATCCTAGATTTCAAGATGCACTTCAAACTTATGGTAATTAAAATAAAAGGTACTGACACAGAAATAGACACATAGATCAATGGAACAGGATAGAGAGCCCAGAAATAAACCCATACTTATGTGGCCAAGTAATCTATTACAAAGGAGGCAAGAATATACAATAGGGTAATGAAAGTTTCCTCAATAAATGGTGCTGGGAAAACCAGACAGCTACATGCAAAAGGATGAAACTGGACCATTTTCTTACACTATACACAAAAATAAACTCAAAAGGGATTAAGGACATAAATGTGAGACTTCAAACCATAAAACTCTTTAAAGGAAGTAGTAATCTCTTGGACATTGACCTTAGCAACATTTTTCTAAATATGTCTCTTGAGACAAAGGAAACAAAGCAAAAGTAAACTATTGGGACTATACCAAAATAAAAAGCTTTTGCACAGCAAAGGAAACCATCAACCAAACTAAAAGGCAACCTACTGAATGGCACGAGATACTTGCAAATGAAATAGCTAATAAGGGGTTAATATCCAAAATATATAAAGAACTTTCACAACTCAACACCCTCCCAAAAAAATCAATTACAAAATGAGAAGAGGACCTGAATAGGCATTTTTCCAAGGAAGACATGCAGATGGCCAACAGACATATGAAAAGATGCTCAACATCATTAATCATAAGGAAATGCAAATCAAAACCACAATGAGATATCACCTTACACCTGTCAGTACCAAAACAATAAGAAATAACAAGTGTTAGCAAGGATATAGAGAAAAGGGAACCTTCATGCACTGTTGGTGGGAATGTAATTGGCACAACCATTGTGGAAAACAGTATGGAGGTTCCTCAAAAAATTAAAAATAGAAATACTATATGATCCTGTAATTCCATTATTGGGTATTTACCTAAAGAAAATACAGACAGTACTTCAAAAAGATATATGCACCTTTATGTTATTGCAGTAGCCAAGATATGGAAACAACCTAAGTATCCATTGATAAATGGATAAAGAAGTTGTGTGTGTGTGTGTGTGTGTGTGTGTACACACACACAGTGGAGTATTACTCAGCCATAAAAAAGATCTTGCTATTTGTGACAACATGGATGGACCTAGAGGGTATTATGCTAAGTGAAATAAGTCAGAGAAAGATAATACTATATGATTTCACTTAGGTGGAATCTTAAAAACAAGGTGAATGAACAAACAAGATGCCAAACATAATCATAAATACAGAGAACAAACTGATGGTTGCCAGAGGGGAAGGGGTTGGGGGATGGGCAAAATAGGTGAAGGAGATGAAGAGAATACAAACTTCCAGTTATAGAGTGAATGGGTCACAGGAATGAGACTTTCGGCATGGGGTATATAGCCAATAATATTGTAATGGTGTTGTGTGGTGACAGATGGTAATTGCACTTACGGTGAGCATAGCTTAATGTATGGAGTTGTTGAATCACTATGTTGTGCACCTGAAACTAATGTAACATTGTATATTAACTATAATTAAGTTAAAAAAACCAAAAACCTCTGTGCACAGCAAGCCTTCTTGGCATCTTGATTTTTAAATTTTATTTGAATTGTCAAGATAATTATCTCACTTTATCCTTACAAAATTCCCAAGAAGTAACATAGACAAGGAAACTGAGGAACAAAGAAACTAACACCTAATGTGTACAGCCAGTTACTGGGAGCACTAGGCTTTAGAACCAAGGCTCTTAGACCAATATACATATAGACCTACAATTTGTGTTGGTCTGTTAGACTAACTTATGCTACAATTTGTGTCAGTCTGTTAGACTAACCTATGCTGAAGTAACGCATTTGTCCCAAATTTTGGTGGCTTACACAACACAGGTTTATTTCTTAACCACAATCTTTGATTCATCCTCCGAGATCTCCATGCTGTTCTGACCCCAGGATCCAGGTCCTCTATCTGGACCTTGCCAGTCTGGTGGCAGAGGAAAAAGATATACTGACCCCTGAACTATCAAGCTCTTACCATGGGTCACTTCTACATGAATTTCATTGGCTAAAGTAAATTTTCACTCCTAAATTCAGCAAGATGGCGATGGATAATCCTTCTGCAAAGAGTGGCTTTGCCAGTCAATTGACCAAGACTTGAGGGCCCTGGAATGAGGATTTAATTCCCCGTCCTGGGCTGGGGTGGGGGTGGTTATTTTGAATAGTAACAGTTCACCATACTGTCCTAGTCAGGGAATCTGCTACGGAGCCAAGGGTCCTCATTATTTTTGAAAAGTCTTTCCAAGTCTGTAATGATTTTTCCCACTCTCTCTGTCCTGTTCTGATTCTAGTTGGACATGGTAGAATGCTGAGGAATAGTGTGTGTGTGTGTGTGTGTGTGTGTGTGTGTGTGTGTGTGTGTGTGTGTTAAGAAGCCAGAATGAATTGAAGGCAGAGGATGTGATTATTCCTATTGTTCACTCACCGTGAGTTTGCAGTAGCATCCTAACTAAGTAAGGGATGGGTGGTGACCTTCTGAAAGACCTTCTGTGCTGTTCTCTGGTGGCCCCAACTCTGGGACTGTACTCTCTGGGAAATGGTTTTGAGGCCATTAGGACTTCCAGCTGCTTGACAGAATTATTTCCCTTGGGATGCTTCCAAATCTGTCCTTTCCCAGCCCATCTGTTCCTAAATGCAGATGCATCAGATGGCACCCTTCTCTTTCTTGCTTTGTTTTCTCTCACTGAGAGGCAGTAGTACTATATTACATTTGGATTATGAACATAGGCTCTGCAGTCAGACTGCTTGGGTTCTAGGGTATCGGCTCTGCCATTTAACCATCTCTGTGATCTTAGGCAAGTTACATACCTTGTGTACATCTCATGCGTCAGCTATAAAATAATGTACATTCCTCAAAGATTTGTAGGATTAAATAAGTTAAGACATACAAAGTGCTTTCAGTGATGTGTGAAACATTCATCCTCAATAAAAAGGAAATAAATATGGAACTAATAATGACTTTATACCAAAGACTGGGCTCCAGCCAGAACTGCCAACCCACCGCACCCCACCCCAGCAGGAAGTGAACATTTGCCCCTTCTCTCACACACCTAAAATGCAGTCTTCCCTTTTTCTAATCAGAGCACACCTCTGAGGCATAGATCCAATATACTGTCTCCTCGAAGCCTTGACTCGCCATCCAAGTTTTGGTAATTTTTCTGTCTCTGAATTCCTGCAGCAGTGATTGCCTGCAATGCTCGTGTGTCACCTTTATAGTGTTCTGGAGTCTCCACCCCAACCCTCACCACTCCTTTCTTCAAGACCCTATTTAAAATAAATAGGAATGGGGCACCTGGGTGGCTCAGTTGGTTGGGCATCTGACTTCAGCTCAGGTCATGATCTCGTGGTTTGTGGGTTGAGGCCCTGTGTCCAGCTCTAGGCTGATAGCTCAGAGCCTGGAGCCTGTTTTGGATTGTGTGTCTCCCTCTCTTTCTGCTTCTCGCCTGGTTGTGTTCTCTTTCTCTCAAAAATAAATATACATACATACATACATACATACATACATACATAAACAGGAATGATCAAATATAGTTGTGAATGTTTTTAAAAAAAATCTCTCAGGGGTGCCTGGGTGGCTCAGTCAGTGGAGCACCTGACTTTAGCTCATGTCATGATCTCCCAGTTGGTGGGTTAGAGCCCGATGTGGGGGCTCTGTGCTGTCAGCTCAGAGCCTGGAGCCATGATTCAGATTCTGTGTCTCCCTCTCCTTTTGCTCCTCCCCCACTCACTCTCTGTCTCTGAAAAATAAACATTAAAACATTAAAAAAAAAAATAAATCTCTCATTACCACAAACATATGTTCTGCTAGCCTTGACCACATTCATGTATTCTTAGCCTTACTTCCAGATTTGCAGGGAGAGACTGTGTTGTGCACCACCCCCCGCCACCTTCCCCTCTGGTTAATAAACATGTGACTGAATGAACAAAATTGATCCTTTGGATAAGACTTGTGCCAGCCTGCTTCCTCTCAGTCCACCTTTATGTAATTCATGCTGTTGCTGTGTGCGTTTGAGGCAGGTGTAGACCACATATCTATAGCTTTCTCCCCCAGGCTTCTCTGCTGTAGCCACCTGGGCTCTGCTTCACTATTTTGACCTGTGTACACATCTGGCTGTCCAAGGGCGTTTCCATCCCATGGGCCAACACTTGCCTGATGGGGGATGGAATCTGGTGGACAAATACTTCTCTCTTTTGTCACTAACTTTGGACAATTCTGAGGCACAATATATATGGCTCCTCAGAGGGGTCCCACATGGGCCCTAGCCTCAGCCCACAGTGTGATTAGCTCCATATACGTATGTTTAGGATGACTGTGCCTCCTTCACTGTTTCATACTTCTCGGTCCCCACTCCTGTTCCTTTGGATCATTTCCCCAAAGAGCTTTATGTGTGCGAGCCCTAGTTTCAGGCCTCTGCATTTTGATGAAAACACCTTGTTTCCTGGTTTGGGACTCTTGTACTTTATGCAAATGAGGGAGTGTGAATGTTACTTGGTAACATACCAAATTCCTCTAGAATTAAAAAAAAATACGCTGAGAACAAACTGATATTTCTTTAATCAGGGTTTTACTATTTATTGGAGGGAAGACTTCAAACTATTAAGAGCTATGCTCAGAAAAGAAGAAAACTGGATGCATCATCTAATCTTTTCTATAATTTTCATTTCTACTTCATTGGAGAGGAACCCACAGTCTCTCAGGATGGAAGTACTTGTCTCTGAATGTATAGTGCTTACTTTGTTGTGTGATTTCTTTTTTTTTTTTTTTTAATTTTTTTTTCAACGTTTATTTATTTTTGGGACAGAGAGAGACAGAGCATGAACGGGGGAGGGGCAGAGAGAGAGGGAGACACAGAATCGGAAACAGGCTCCAGGCTCTGAGCCATCAGCCCAGAGCCTGACGCGGGGCTCGAAGTCACGGACCGCGAGACCGTGACCTGGCTGAAGTCGGACGCTCAACCGACTGCGCCACCCAGGCGCCCCTGTGATGTCTTTAATGTGCCCATTTCAAGTCAGTTACATATTTTATAATCTAGAAACTAGATACAGAGTGTATGGGGGAAAACGTTTTTGATACATGAACTGTGAACTTGGGCCAAAGCTTAAAACTGTCTTTGAAAAAGAAATTTTGTGGCCTATACTGCATAGATTGGAAGAATGAGGTAAAAATTTTTGAGGCAACTTCTTGTGAGCTAATGTTCAGCCATTTTATGGGCCCAGATTAACTTAAGTATCTGCCTGAAAGTTCTTCAGCTCATCAGAGTTATTCACATCATCTCTTCACTTTGAGCCTATCCCATAGGCAGTTTCTGATAATGTAGGGGACATCCTTGGAAATACCACAAGCCAAACAGATTCATTCTCCAGTTTTCCCCAAATTTCTTACCTTTGCTTTCACTCTGAGGTTGGTTTTGACTTTTTTGGGGGTGGGCGATATAGGTCTGTACCTCTGCCTTTTGGAATGACTTGATTGTTTATTATATACGTCTTTGTTTTCAAAGCCTTTCCAATCCTTTGCTTTTTTTTCCAAAATAAAGGGAGTGGGAGGAGAAAAATTGGATACTGAAATGTGTTATTTCTCAAACTAAAACTGGAATTATTTTTCAGATTTTTTTTTTTGTCTTTAAACATACATTTGGAATGTTGCTAATTTGCACATTGCCTTTGCCATTGAACTCCTTGCACCCACTACAGTGGTGTCCTAATTGAAATTGTACAATTCCACACATTTTTCTTGTTGATTAGCTTTCATTGGGTAAACATTGATCTTTACAGTTTTCTTATGAGATGGTCTGAGTAGACACTGTTCTTGAACCCAAGCTCTTCAGCTCCTATTTGATGGATCAGGATTCAGACTTGCCATGGTAAATAAGTTAAAGTCTTCTAACTACTGGTTATACCTTCTTTCCAAATGGAGGTACAACCCTAGTCTGCAGAATAATGCTGTCAGAACTTTTTGCAATGATGGAAATGTTCTATTACTGCATTCTCCAGTATGTATTCACTAGCCATATGTACCTATCGAACACTTGAAATGGGGCTGGTGCAACCATAGAATTAGATTTTTTTTATCTTGTTTAATTATAATTAATTTGCATTTAAATTTAAATAGCCACATGTGGCTAGTGGCTACCATGTTGAACAGTGAACTTTACGAGTATTGTCTAGGGGTACCTGGGCGACTCAGTCTGTTAAGCGTTCAACTTTACTTCAGGTCATGATGTTGTGGTTCATGGGTCTGAGTCCCACATTGGACTCTATGCTGACAGCTCAGAGCATGGAGACTGCTTTGGATTCTTGTCTCCCTTTCTCTATGCCCCTCCCCTGCTTGTGGTCTCTCTCCCTCTCCAAAATAAATAAACATTTAAAAAAATAAAAAATTTAAAAATTTTAAAACAAGGGACGCCTGGGTGGCTCAGTAGTTTAAGCATCTGACTTTGGCTCAGGTCATGATCTCATGGTTCATGAGTTCGAGCCCTGTTATCAGGCTCTGTGCTGACAGCTCAGAGCCTGGAGCCTGCTTCAGATTCTGTCTCCCCCTCTCTCTCTGCCCCTCCCCCACTCATACTCTGTCTCTTTCTCTCTCTCTCAAAAACAAATAAAGATTAAAAAATTAAAAAAAAAATTTAAAACAAGAAGTATAGTCTAGAAGTATTTATAATCTGATATTTCTTTCTCATATTTTAGAAAACTTTATTAAGAAAAATTCCAAACATTACACAAGAGAGAAGGTATACTCAACCCTTCTATCCTATCACCTAGGCCATTCTTTTTTTTTTTTTTTTTTTTAATTAATTTTTTTTTTCAACGTTTATTTATTTTTGGGACAGAGAGAGACAGAGCATGAACGGGGGAGGGGCAGAGAGAGAGGGAGACACAGAATCGGAAACAGGCTCCAGGGTCCAGGGTCCGAGCCATCAGCCCAGAGCCTGACTCGGGGCTCGAACTCCCGGACCGCGAGATCGTGACCTGGCTGAAGTCGGACGCTTAACCGACTGCGCCACCCAGGCGCCCCACCTAGGCCATTCTTATGTCATCTCTTACCCCTTCTCTCTAACCTCCTCTCTCCTCATCCCGACCCCCCAAATTGTTTGTTTTTTCAAGTTTATTTATTTTGAGAGAGAGAGAGCAGGGGAAGGACAGAGAGAAAGAGAGACAGAGAATCCCAAGCAGGCTCCACACTGTCAGCACGGAGCTCTATGTGGGGCTGAATCTTACAAACCGTGAAATCATGACCGGAGCCCAAATCAAGTCTGATGCTTATCTGACTGAACCACCCAGGCGCCCTTGTTTGTTTTTCAAGGTTTTATTTTTTAAGTAATTTCTATACCCATCTTGGGGCTTTGATGTACAAACCTGAGATCAAGAGTCACATGCTGTACCAACTGAGCCAGCCAGGCACCCCAAGTTTGTTTTTTAAAAACTATTATTATTATTATTATTATTATTATTATTATTATGTAATCTCCACATCCAACATGGAGCTCAAATTTGTAACCCTGAGATCAGGAGTCATATGCTCTTGCTCCAGCCAGTCAGCGCCCCCCCCCCCCCCCCATGCCCCTAGTTATTTTGGAGTAAATCCCAGGCTCAGTCTGATCTCATTTAGTTTTAAGAGCTATGCTGGTGACCTGGGGGTAGGAGGAACATGGCATCAGGAAGAGGTATTCAGGGATCTTCAAAGTGAATTTGTGATTTAAAACAAAGGGCAAAAAAATGTCAAGCGTATGGATGGTAAAAGTTATAGTTTGTCAAAGATAGGTACTGAGTATATAGATGAGTGATATTCTCTGTGGTTGAGATATTTCATCATCACCATCATTGTAATGAATGGCCAGGCATGAGTGCATAGATGGAACAGTTACTGCCCCAAGCTTGATTACATGTGCTTTTCTTGAGCTTCGGGTTCATGGATAATTTCATCATTTAAACATTCATATGCAGCGTTTATCATTGAACCTTATTGAATGCCAACAGTGCAATAGAGTCATAGGATTTTTAAAGGTGGAAAGCAAGCTGAGAATCATTTGGCTTTAGCCCAATCTCCTCAGAATGTTTATTTCCAGAGAGGAGTAGCTTGTTCTGAGCTCCCTTTGAGTGGCCCAGCACTTGGTCTGTCACCCTGGCCTGATCAGCTGACTGGCTGAGGTAAAACTGTAGCATTAAGTCACGCTTACCTACTTTTTAAAACGGCAGACTCTTAGGGCCTCTTTTAGAGCAGACATGTTTTTTCTAAGTCTATTTGAGGTATTATAGATACTCTTTTGGAGAGAAATGTTTGTGTAAATAACATAAAATTTTCTCTTATGGGTTGAGAATTTATGCCTGTTACTGGTGTATATTATTATAGGAAATGCCTGTTTATTTTCTGTATTTCTGTTTATAAAAGAAACTCTTGTAGCAAGCACATTTTGATCATGTGGACACATTGAAGGAAATAATGCTTGCGTCATTGATATTTAAAAGTGCTTTTCTTCCTTCACAACGTAAAGCAAGAATTGTTACTGTGCTTTTGTAGTTGAATTTAGGAGCTAATAATGATTTTCTTCCTTATGATATTGTGCAGAATATGTATATTCTAAATTTGGACCTTAGAATTTAAGAGGAAGAATTTGTGATGGTAAAGGATCTTGTATCATCAGAAATGTGCCCAGGCCTTGGCTCAGCTGTTTTATTGATGGAAAAAGATGATATATGTTTCAGAATAAGAGCTATTAAAAATTTCAGCAACATTCTGAACAACTGCAAGCTTACTGTTGCAACAGGATGCCATTCCTTTTCCATAGTTAACTCTCCAGGAGTTGTTCCCTGAGCTTCTGTTAACCACATTCCTGGGAGAGAGGGAAGAGCTATGTCTAATCTCAGCATCTACATTGCAGCTTCGTCCAGTTTGCTTTTATTGCATGGTTCCTGGAGAAAGCGAATAGTTGGTTAATACCCTATGTGTTGATGTTACTGTGACTCATGATTTATGCCATTTTTTTGCAAATACTCCAGTGAAATGGGCTTTCTTATCTCTACTTGACAAGAAATATTTGAATCCACATTAGGGCTAAGAACACGACTTAGGGAGATGTTTTGTCAAATCACACGCACTGTCCTTTTCATGCAGGGTAAAAACAAGTAACTAGTAAGGCTTGTAAAATGACCATGACCTGATTGGGAAATACAGCAACCATTTTCAGCAAAGAGGGTGAAATATTAGTATGAGTAGCAGATTTTTCTTATTATATTAAGTTCACAGATTTAGAAAAAAAACGAAATTTAAACCCAGCAATAACACATCTTGAAAAAGAAAATAAATTCATGTAATCTAAGTCTCAATTAATGCTTACACTTTATTACAGTTAGAAAAGTGCTCAGCTTGATGTAGCCATCACATTAATAAAAAATAGAAGTTGGCCTTATGTATTCTCTTTAAAATAGTTAATGAACAGTGGTTTATCACAGCTTTGATAGGCCTCAGTTTGGTTCTGGATTGAATTATTTATGGCATGGTAAAATAGTAAGGGAGAGATATAAATAAACCATTTTTGACCAGCTTCATTATTTGGCTTATTGATGAGAGGGAAAAAAAGTACCGAAAAGGACAACTCTCAGATTCTTCAGTTAAATGTTGTAAATGGGCCAACGTGTGCTGCCTCTTAGCTCTACCTGGCTAAATGAGGTCCTCAGTGGTGCCATAGTTTTCAGTTTTTCAAAAGAACACGGACATTTAGAGTTTGAGGTGAAATTTCCCCATCTGAAAATGTTGGCAGTTAAGTCAAATATTTTTAAAATACTGTGTGGGCCACATAAACATGTTCGTGGGCTGAGACTGCCAGTCAGCAGTCTTATTTCCATTGAAGATAATTCATTTATATTTTCTTGTATTTGAATAAAGAAGCCATTAACTTTTGGGGGGGGGGTGTCTTTTTAAATGCTTTCACATTTGAATAAGTAAAGCATTTTTTCTAGAAAAGGTGCTTGTTTTTAAAACAGAAGTGAAGCAATTACTTGAAGGCAGTAAGGAAAATGGTTTCCTTAACAGGGTATCTCCTAACAGGTTTGAGCTGTAGGAGATCCGATTGGGAGGAGCAGGACCTCGTTGCAGTGTGTCTAGGGCCCACAACGAGAGAGCAGGGGGGACTCTTGAGTGTTGGTGTCCAGTGCCAACGTCCCTCTGCAAAAACGTGTGCTATATATAGTGAACGGGGTTGGATTTTTTTTCTTTTTGGTTTAGGTCCAATGACGGTTAATGGCTGTTCCTTACAGGCTGTGAAATTATTTATGAGTTTGGCAGTAGGATGATGTGAAATGCAAGTGGAGATAGGTAGAATAGGGTCTGTTACCAAATCCCAATAAATTGTTAGTGCTGGAGCCAGGAAGACTTCAGAGGTCACCCAATCCAGGGCCTTCCTTTGAGATGAGGAAACTGAGGCCTGGGGAGTTGGGCTGAGGCTGAAAGTTCTCATTAACTCTTTCCTGTCCAGCAGGAACCCAACCCTTCCTTTCTTTTCCTCTCTTCTTCTTCCTGCCTATAGGAAAATGTGTCTTCCAGGATTTATTTGTGGCAATTAGACAGTCTTTCAGAAAAACAAAGAAGTCAGATGTTTAGTAAACAGAATAGGTAGAAAAGATCTTCCTAGGCAGTAGATTTAGTTTGTCCTTGTTAGAACTTTTTTTTTTTTTTTTTTTTTTTTTTTTAACAGAGAGAAACAGTGAGTGTGTGCCAGTTGGGGTGGGGCAGAGAGAGGGAGAGAGAGAATCCCAAGCAGGCTCTACACTGACAGACACCAACAGGGGGCTTGATCTCTGGAACTGTGAGATCATGACCTGAGCCAAAATCAAGAGTCAGACACTTAACTGCCTGAGCCACCCAGGCGCCCCAAAACATTTTTATTGTTAAAATTTCTGGTGCTGTTCTTGTGTCAGTTTTCGTATGCTTCTTTCCAAAAGCCTACCTTTCCATACTATTTTTAGAAAGCAAAAACCAGTTAGGTACTCAACAGGAAAATGTGGCAATTTATTACCTTTCTGCAGTTTCCTAGTGGTGGGTTGAACCACATGAAATAGTTGATTTCAGTTGTTTCAACTACAAAAATGGTAGTGTCATATGCTTCAAGACAGTAGCTTGAGCAAAAGGGTGATGAGTATTGGGGTAGCTTCCTGTTCTTCTAAAGGCATGGTTGACATTTTACATGGTCATCGACCATTCAGCCTTTCTCATGTTATCCTGCTCAAACATTGTTACACTAGAGCATTTTTTTACTGAGAAATGTGGTATTGAAAGCTCTGTGTGCATATGTGGAACAGTCTTTCCCCCACGTGCTATGTTTGGCTTGAAAAGCCTCCCTTCGCATTGAAGAAAAGACGACCAAGCCAAAGTCAGATGCTGGATTTGTTTCTGATTTTTCAGGCCACCAGAAGTCAGTTGAAATGAGAATGGTTTTCATTTTGTCTTGGTCAACAGCACAATACTTTGGTATGCAGTTATATTAATATTACACCCCGAGTTGAGGATCTGAGACTCTTGAAAACATTGCCCTGTTACTGAAATTGAAGCCTAATTGTGATTTGGTGGTGGAGGAGTGGGGGGAGCAAATGGACCCACAGAAAGAAATGTCATAAACTTTAGACCTTTTCTTCTACTAGTTTTCTGAATTGAATCCACTGAACATTGGCTTTCTCAAAACAACTTTTGTAAAAGACGTGGCATTTTAGTATTTTGGGGATTACAAAACTAAGTATAAAATAAGAGACATTTTCCTCTGATAGGGGAAAATTTATTTGAAGGATATTATGACCTCTGAATCATATTTGAGACCGCTGACAAAATGAAATATATCTTTTGACTTTAGGCATCAAGGGAATTAATATTTAATATATGCTCATTTTTCTTAATAAATTAGAAAACAGAAATCCAACCTAAACCCAGTCAATTGGAGAAAGCCAAACTCTACAAAATTCATGGTTCGTAAAGATCTTAGTGCCCCACAGCTGAATAAATACAGCTAAAGAGCCATCACAAACAGCCACTTGGAAATGCGATTTTTCTGTACTACTTTGAACTGGAGGGTTAGTTAGAAATTCACTTCTGACATTTCAGGCCCCTTTTGACTATTACTTTAAATTCGAGTGCTTTACTCTAGTTCTTGAAAAGAACTACAGAACTAAACTTTAGAACTAAAGGGCCTTTTTATTGGGGTAAAGGTTTTCTGAAGGAAAAAAGTGTCGGACAGGCTGAGTCTGTTTTCCTCCCTCTTAATTTATTTCTGCAAAAATACCCTTCCCTACTGTTCTCTTCAGGATGAAGGCTCACCTCCCCAGGATGGTATGCTGGTCTTTCCATGATTTGATGCCTTTCTTTTCATAATCCTCAACTGGTTCCTGCAGTTCCTTGCAGGGCCTGCCTCCTTGCAGGGCCTTGGGCACCATACGTCCCCTTTTTTCACACTCTGTCTTGCACCTCATGTAAATGCCTTTCTCCTAGCTTCTTCCCACCCTCTGTAGCTACTCATCCTTCAAGACTTTCCAGGCCCCTCTGCTTTCCCTTCACCCAGGCAGAGTTTGGAAGACAGCTTTCTGAATTCCCATTTATCTTAGGCTCTTGTAATAAGCAGGTATGTTGTACCATAGTTTTCATGCCTGATTCATTTTCGTATTGTCCATTCAGCAAAGAATAGTGCCTGGCAAAAGGAATTCCTCAGTAAATACATCAAAAATAACTGTGCAGTAACAGGCCCAGGCTTTCTGCCTGTATAGTGGACTTAATCAGTAAAAATAACTGGCATAACATCCTGGAAGGAGATTACAGAACAAAGAATTTAACGATCTGCTAAATTTCCCCAGGAATTCTCAGCATTATTTAATGGTTGACAAGAGGGAGCTTTGAAGGGCTAAGAAATGAACACAAATGCAATGGGCTGAAGATTTAATTTTCATTTCACCTGTTTCTTGTCTCAGCCCGGGGTTGCTCAGACCATAAAAATTGGAGTTGACAAAGCATAAGATAATTTGCTCCTGTTCATCAGAAAATATTGTGGAGTGACCGGGTGAGGCAGCCTTGGGAAATGGTAAAGGTTGTTCTCTTTGTAGTTCTCTTTGATGCTGCGTTCAGGGTCTTCCCTGGGTTTATTTTTCCTAATTATTGAAATTATATGTATGGCAACAACCCCTGAAGCTATTCTGTGTAGCAATTAGTGTGCTGCTTGGAGTGTTTTTATTACTTACTACCTTCCTGAGAACTGCCAACATGCTTGGTGGAAATGCTGGAGATTATAGCGTGAGAAGTGGTTTTTCATAGATGTCTTGTCCTGTAGAAGTGAGGATACAGGATTCATGGGAAGAACAAATCTTCACATTTTTTTAAAGTTTATGTGTGATATCTGTATGTATGTATCATATAAATGTATTCAATGGCTAGCAGAATTGACATTAAATTGATAAATATTTTAAATGTTGTCTACTATGAAATTGCTCAAAGTGGTCAAGACTATACCAGGGGCTTTCTATTATGTCAGTTGAAACTATAGCAAACCTTTAATATAGATACTATCCCTACTTTACAATTAAAGAAAAGGGGACTTAGAAGCAACCTGCCTCAGCAGTTGCAGAGCTGGGGTTTTTTACTCGTGACTGACTTGTAGCTGATGCTTATCACACTATTCCATGCATCTTTGTGTTTTTTATATTAATTTCAGAGAGTTCTTTTTTTCCCAAGCCTATCACTTAAGATATTGGTATTTAAATATTAAATTAGATCTAAAAATGGCACCAGAGACTTCATGCACATTTGCCTGAGATGTCGGTTGGTGAGAGATCACACAATTTTTAAAACTTAAATCATTTTATGCGTTGTTCTGTAACAGAGTATTGAAGTTCATTATTTTAGCTAAATGTGTCTTAATTATGATCACTGAATCTTGTCTGAGTGTAGCATAACACTTGTGAATATACCAAGACTTTTACGAGCTACTTAAAAGGGTAGTATTTGCTTGGGAAAGTGGGGGAAAGAGAGCCACCTTAACATGGTCATGACTGTGGGGATATTTGGTGATACACTGCTCATCTTAAAAGCATATCGGAATGAGCCAGTGAGGGTCTGGGTATGAAATGCCAGGTGGTACTTACGGTGCCTCTTTTCTGTCCAGCTTTACATGGTCCTTTAAAAAATAGGCCTTTTAAAATATAGGAATGGAAATTACTTTCCTAAGTAATTCTTAAGTCAAGATGGTCGGTGGCACTGCAAGATACAATAATCTTCAGGTGGTTAGGCTATCTAACTGCCATGATTATAGTGAGGCTGAACATCTTTTCATGTGGTCATTGGCCATTTGTACTTATTTCTTGTGAATAACCTATTCACATGCTTGCCTTCCACCCTTCCCCCCCCCCCCAGCTAGGCTATTTCTTTCTATTTTGCTGACGTCCATCCTTTTATATGTGCAAATAATCTTCTCCCAGTCTGCCATGTATCTTTACTTTTGTTTTTGGTGTCTTGTTGTACAGAAGCTTTAAATGTGTCATCGTCTTTTTGGTTTGTATTTTGGGTCTTGCTTTAGAAATCTAGTTCACTCTTCACAGAAGTTCATTTAATTATAGTTAACAACTGTTTTGTCTTTTGCTCAGTGGTTTAGAGGGGACAAGAATGTAGCAACTGTTAAGAAACAGAGTCTATTCATCCAGTGGGAGATGTCCTGAAATAATAAATTAGAAACCACTCAAAGAGGAGACAGAAAGGGAAGAGCTCGGAACCCAGGACGTGAAAAGTAACAGAGCTCAAGAATCCAGCCTTTTTTAGAGGGATGCAGACATTCAATGCTCTGTGACTTGAAGAGACTTTTATGAGTTAATTAACACCTAACTTGTAATTAACAGTTGAGTACACACTGAGCTAGCTGGAGGACAAGCAAGGGAGCTTGGGTTAGTGATAGGGCCTTTACGTTAGCAGTTTGGAGGTGGGGGAGAAATCCCCTTTTAATATTCCTTTCAAGTGGGTTATTTCCAGGTTTAAAAAGTTCTCTTAGTAATAATAATAAGTAATAATACTGGATACTCCGTGTATGGCAGGTACTGTGCCTGAGCACTTTATATGCATCATTTCATTTAGTCAAACTTACGAGTAGGTGCCATAATTATCCCATTTTACAGATGAGAGAACAGACTCTAGGAGGTTAAATAACTTGCCCAATTCACACAGCTGGTAAGTAAGTGGTATCAAGATTTGAGTTCAATTCTTTCTGAACTATGTGCCATCCAAAAGTGATTGTTACACATTTTTGGAAATAAAAAGTAGTTGTGAAGATACTGAGCGATGAGTCCCTGGAGTCGATGAGTGTGCCTGTTCTACTTGAAAAGCAGGCTCGGTCAAGCATCTTTTGGCATGCCCTGAGTTAGTTGCTCTTAGTGGAAGCAAGAAGATTTTGCAGGACTTTATTGCTTGAAACTTTTAAAAACAAATCAAAGCCCTTTCCTTGCAAGGGTCCATCTTCTCTACCCTTCTTTGCTACCTTCTGCCTGGGTGAGGAATGGGCCAATTTCTCCCAAGCTATGACCTGGCTCTCTAGCACCTTCACTCAGGTCAAGGGCAAAACTCCATGTTGCTGTACGGGATTGGGGATCCAATCGCTAAGGGGATTGGATGGACCTTGTTGGCATGTCTTCATGAGACACATGCATGCATATGAGGCAGCCACACAGAGCATGCACGAGGAAAGCAGGTGTCTTGCTGATACTCAGAGCATGACCATCTCCCCAGGGCTCCTCCATCCACGGTTCAACTCTCCAGCTTGGCATGCATTTTGTCAGACTATCCTAAACCTAACCTTCCACTTCATTGACAGTGAGACACGAGTCAAGCAAACCAGACAAAAACGAACATTTGTTTATATGGAAGAAATGCTGAGGTGAATCACTAATACAATTTCATAGTGTTGAAGCAGGTTAAAAATTCTGGCATTGCTACTTACTTGCTCTGAGACCTTGGGCAAGTTTCTTTATATCTCTGTGACATCTGTAAAATGCGGATCATTGTATCTCTCTTATAGGGTTGTGAGGATGCATACTTTAATGCATATTAAGCCCAGGATATAAATAGAACCATGTGAATGTTAGCACATTTTATAGATTTAAAGCAATAAGCTGCTATTTCTAGAGTGGGGGTCATTGTACAATTTCAGTACACTTCATGGACATCTTTATATTCTTATCTCTGATAGTTTGGGTGAATTGGTAGCACTTTTACCTCCCCTTGTTGATGAAGGCATTTCTTAAGGTCTCTAGAGAAGTAGGGTTTATTTGAGCCTCAAGAATACTCCCTCTGGCTTTGGTTCTTTCTTTTTTCACTGTCGCCATGTTCTTTTGATCACTCAAATGAAGTCCCCCCCCCCCCCCCCCATTTAAACCTAAAGAAATGGGTTCTTTCCCCTTCAGTATTAGTGGTGGTCATACATTTTACCCAGAAGCTGAAATCTGGATTAAAGTATCCTGTGCGCCCCTGCGTGGCTCAGTTGGTTAAGCGTCTGACTTCAGCTCAGGTCATGATCTAAGTTTGTAAGTTCAAGCCCCACTTCAGGGTCTGTGCTGACAGCTCAGAGTCTGGAGCCTGGAGCCTGCTTCAGATTCTGTGTCTCCCTCTATCTCTGCCTCTCTCCTGCTCACCTTCTGTCTCTGTCTGTCTTTCTCTCAAGAATAAATAAACATTAAAAAAATAATAATTAAAAAAAAAAACAACATCCTGGATGTCCCTGTTGATGCTCCCTACTTCCTCTTCCTGTTGCCCTCTTCCTCCTTAAGATTACCCCTTAGCTATGGTGCTTGTCAACTGTTTACAGCTCAGTAACCCATGTTGATCCCTGACATTCTGCCACACCCTGTCCTAGATGCTGTGGAGGCAAAATTAGCCTTTGCCTTCGGGTTTTTGTTGCTTGGACTTTCACAGAGTGTTTGAGCAGGAATGATTTTTAAAGAAATAATCTTACCCAGCTCTTTCATTTGACAGAGAAGGAAGCCAAGACCCAGGAGAGTAAGTGACCTGCTTTAGGCCCACAGACTCAGAACTGGAGCCAAATCCCCTGACTTTTGCTTATACTACAAATCCAAGGACAGTTGAACTGAGGCATTCTAGATAGGTAGTTTGTCAGCAGATTCTTTGGTGGTTTCTAGTTGCCCAGTGGAGAAAACCTAAACTCCCCTTTCAGGCTCTTACCTCATGTTTAGGACACTGGTCACCCACTAGTTTATGATGCAAAATATCTTAATGGTTTCAGAGCTGGGCTGCAGATGATATTGAATCAAGTTTAACTTAGGTCCTCAACGCACTTGGACATTTATGGTGAAGCACGCTTTGTAAAAATGTGAGCCCTTGTAAAAGTGTTATGTAACACAGCTTGGGCTACTGTTGGTGCTGTGTGTGCCCCTCTAGCCTGTAGACTAAAGAGTATCCAATGACTTACAACACAGAGCACCATTTGAAATTCTCTCTGCCATCCCAAAGTGCTTACTGTGACAGTGTCAATTTGGGACATAACTTGGTTAGTGGGCATACTTTACAAAACAAAGTATGTCCCATAGCCATTCCTAAGGGGTTTTTGTGACAACATCAATCCACTTTTGTTTTTTTAAGTTTTAAAAACATTTATTAAAAATATTAAAAATAACAATGATCACATTCTATGTTAACATACATAACCGTTTTCTGCAATATAAATACATTTTTCCAAACCAAAAAATTGATGAGATACATTGTTTTATATTTTTGCAGATCTTTTTAATGTCTGACTTAATAGAAGACAGCCTGGTCTTCAGATCTGCTTTTCATTTACTCTAATGCAATATATCATTGTAGTTGAAGTACATGAAGAAGATTTAGCTGCACAGAAATATGGTTAGAAAAGGAAGAACTTACACACCCCAAAAAAGTTCCCGGAGAGGCCCCAGGAAACCTCTGACCACACTCTGAGAACTGCTCGTTTCAAGTAGCTCTCCTAGTCTCTGTATCCCCATTCATTCCCCTCCAGGGAAGAGCATTGGATTTCCTGATAGGAGGCATGAGGAAGGAAGCAGGCACTTCCGTTATTTTGAAGTTAGGACTCTTGATGACTATGCCGAGGTGGTGTATAAGTAACACTATAAAGAAAAACAAGAAAATGATTTTATGCAAATCCAGGATAGAGTTTGCATCTGCTGGTGGCTATGAGAGACAGGGATGCCATCATGTAGGCTGCTCTGGCGCATCAGAGCTTTCGGTTAATGTTCAGTTACTTGGGCTGGATGTTTCTAGTACTTGGGGGAAACGATGAATCTGTTCTTTTCCTCATCCAATCCTTTCTGCTGTTTTGGCATAGATCTCTTGAATCTTTCTAGCTTTAAAACACACCTGTTTTGGGGCGCCTGGGTGGCGCAGTCGGTTAAGCGTCCGACTTCAGTCAGGTCACGATCTCGCGGTCCGTGAGTTCGAGCCCCGCGTCGGGCTCTGGGCTGATGGCTCAGAGCCTGGAGCCTGTTTCCGATTCTGTGTCTCCCTCTCTCTCTGCCCCTCCCCCGTTCATGCTCTGTCTCTCTCTGTCCCAAAAATAAATAAACGTTGAAAAAAAAAAAAAACACACCTGTTTAGATACACGAATTATAATTATATCTATCAGAGTCCCTTTTCACTTCCTGTACTTGTGTTAACACAAGAGCTAAGGCTTATGATTCCCTTATTGTTGTATGAGTAAAAAAATTAGAGACTTTCAAACTGAAATATGGGGCTAGAATCATGAGCTCCCTTGGTGTGGGAATGGTCTAATGACAATGGCCTCCCACTGCTTCAAGCCTTCTGTGTCTCATTGATACAGGCCCACAAAGGCTAGTTAGTTGTTTTGCTTTCTGCTGGAAAATAGGCTGGTTTTGTGGTTTCAAAACTGTACTAAAGTTTGTGCTTCTTGAACAGGGCAACCAACTATTTGACTTGCATTAGGATCTGTCCCTCCGTTGTTTCTTCACATTTGGCTTCAGTATTTTATACTTTTGTTTTGATGGCTGAATATTTGTACTAAGGTACTCTAATGTGGGCTCTGGCAGCTTTTCTTCTCTGATCCCATTGTGAGTGATAGAATCTCGTAATTTAAGAAGTAGACATCATTCATGTACCCTTGCTCAACAACCCCTCTCATCTGTGTTGAAATGGTAGTATGTGTCTGAAGCCCAGAGAAATGGTAGTATGTGTCATTTAAAGTATACCCAACCTGGAATAAGGCTGGAAGCCTTCAATGATTTTTAGCTTTGGAACATAATGGCTGAAGTAGTTTTATATGTGTGTGTGTGCTTATTTGCTTTAAGGTGGCTTTGTCCAGCTACGCAATATAATATGGAATGAGGTGGGGAGGAGAGTATTCTGAAGGGTACATATTTGGTGAGAGAGAAATTTAGACCATAGGAAAAATCTTAAGAAAAAGCAACTACCAGTTTTTATTGGAGGGGAAGAAAATGGTATTCGATAATATGTAACTTTAGATTTATTAAAATTTGATTTTAGAATCTTTTGCCATTTGTTTCCCATGCAGAAATATTATTGCCTAAATAGATGAAATCTGAATATGGTTTCCATGGCCTTGAGTAAACTGTTTGTAATTACCTCATAGATTGTTAGCAAACAAAACAAAACAAAACGGGTATTTTGTGTTGGTGCCACAGTGGCTGGCAGTCTGGACATTTGTTTCAAACTGTAAGCTGCAGAGAAGTGCATGTAAAGGAATGTGATTGCAAGTAAAATGCCTTCAGAGATGGGAGTCTGAGTAAATATTACATTAAGTGAAACAACATAAGTGAAATTGCCAACTAATGCCTAGATCAGGGTGAGCTTTAGAATTATGAATGTTAGTAACCCTGAGGGTGAAAATATTACTAGTTTTAAAGGTTTGTTTTTATTTTTATTTTTTTAAGATTTCATTTTTAAGTAATCTGTATACCCTGCGTAGTGCTCGAAATTACAACCCTGAGATCAAGAGTTGCATGCTCTACTGACTGAGCCAGCCAGGAGCCCCTAAAAGGTTTATTTTTTAATATAAACTCAGGAAAAGTGGAAAATGGTGTTCCATCAGTATATCAACAGATATTTATTTTCTCTTTAGTCTTAAATATGTGACTGATAAGCCTCCTTACCCTCCTCTAGACTGGATGAGGTAATGAATCTGGAGATGTCCTCTTATCCCAAAAGGGACATCTTTTTAAAGAAGAATTAAGTTGATAAAATGGCTTGCCAGTTCCTTGCACACAGTAAGCAGGGATACAGAAAATATTTCTTCTTCTGTAGCCCTTACTTCCTGGAAGTTTTAGGGGGAAATATAACCATCTTTGCCTTCGCTCCTCAGTGGTCTATGAGTAGCCAAGGTGGAAGTGAGGAATTTGATGCATTAGTCATGTGGTTTTAATTAGTCCAGATGGCTAACTGCATTTCTTACTCTATCTCTGATGCATGTTCCTTGCATCTTCTGTATGAGCTTTGGTTGATTTTCTTCTGTGACTGGTTTTTATAGCTTTGCTAGAGAGAAATAAGAAGGAGGCTTGCTAAGTTTTGCTTTTTAGATGAGTGAGAGATTGCTGTGGGCTGTTAGCTTTAATCTATAATCTTTAGTTTAGACTTGTTCTTTCTGTGTGCAAAATAAATCAGTTTGGGCAGTTGTGGAAATGCGTCGCTTCTCAGATTCTTACTCCTCTTGCTTCCTGCTTTCCCCATGCCCCTTAGCTTCCACTTTCCTTGTGTTTCCACATAGTGGCTTAGGACCTGTGGTGTGGCAGGGCTACTCTCATTTCTGACCCCGGGGATGGTGACCTCGGTAGTACAATGCACTTGTGTGAAGCTGTGGATGTGCCCTCATGGCCAAGACACGCATATCACTCTGTGGTATATAAAAGGTTGGCCAGGCCTTATTAACGTGGTGGCAGTCACTTTGGAGGTAGTCTGCCTGGCTTGGAACCAACCACCCTGAGCAGCTCAATCTCTGAGCTTCAGCTATAAAATGGGAATAATAATAGTACCTATCTCAGAAGTGATGGTGAGAGATAAGTGAGATCAATGTAAAGTACCCAGGATGGTGCCTGGCATATGCATATAAATCTATTTATGGAGAGAGGGAGAGAGTGCACATAAGCGCTTTGTAAGTGTTAACTTTAACGTAGCAGAATGATTATTTCCTGAGAGCAAGAGCCCGTATGATGTTGGACTTCACACTAGGCACAGTTGCTTGCCTCTAAATGTTGGGAAGAGACCATACTGAAGCATGTGGCTGAAGCATTAATCTCTCTTCTCCATTTTCCAATGACCCTCTTAAACCTCATCTCCTCCATCAAACACACCCTGGGCATTTTAGCCCATAACGAATGCCACGCCTGCATGGCAGTCCTTTTTTGTTGGGGGAGGCAGAGGAAGACTGTTAACTCTGTGAGAACTGTGTCTCTGCATTCATTCACCCTAAATATACAGCACTGGCACAGGTACCTTGTGGTACCGTACAGAGGAAGAGGAGTAAAGCAGGTTTCCTGTCCTTAAGAAATCCACATTCTTCCCAGGGCCTGACCAGTGGAAAGCTAAATGTAGTATTAGATGCTGGATGTGACAAGTGGCCCCAGTACAGTGAATAGAGAGCAGTGGTGTGTAATTTAAGGAACCAGGGAAGCTAAATGAAGAAGATAGGATTTTGCCTGAAATTTTAAGGATGAGTAGGATTTCTCACATAGAGTTAAGGATGGAGGCATTCTCGGTGCAGAGATGGGTTGCTTCGAAAAGAGTCAATTGTCCAGTTTAAGGTATTGGTGGTGATGGATTTGGAATCTGGCAAAACTGGTTTGAATGCTGGTTCTGCCATTTAATTGAGCTTTGGTTTGTTTCCTCATCTATAAAATGGAGCTAATAACATCTGTTTCACGAGGTTATAAGGGTTAAGCAGGAAGATTTTTTTATAAAGGTCCAGGTACAGTATGTGGTAAAAAAAAAAAAAGTATCCAGTAAACCATTATTTACATGACGGTTGTGGGGAAAGGAGGAAAATATTGAAATACTCGAAGAGACCACACATGGTCATCTTGGGGTATCTTGTTATCTTGTTTGTTTTTGCTAAACCACACTTAGCATTGTAGTCTTTACATAAATCTTCAGTTATTGCTTTTTGGTTGATTGATCAAGAGAAATATCACCCCCCCCACACCCCGCTTTTTAGTTCTCTGGCTAAAGTAGTGGTAGAGCCTGTTCCCTCTTTTCACTACTCTGAATACTTTAACCTTCATTGTTCACGTACTCCAGGCAACTTTGAATTGATACCTTTAAAAGATATCAGTCTAGGGGCGCCTGGGTGGCTCAGTCGGTTAAGCGTCCGACTTCGGCTCAGGTCACCATCTTGTGGTATGTGAGTTCGAGCCCCACGTCGGGCTCTGTGCTGACTGCTCAGAGCCTGGAGCTTGTTTCAGATTCTGTGTCTCCCTCTCTTTCTGACCCTCACCTGTTCATGCTCTGTCTCTCTCTGTCGCAAAAATAAATAAACGTTAAAAAAAAAAAAAAAAAAGATATCAGTCTACTTTTCCACCCTGATCCAAGTACAAAGTACATTTATTAGTGCTTTACTCTTCTGTGAGGACTGAAGCTTCACTAATAATTAGTGATTATTCCCTGAGTGTTTTGTGCATGTGAGTAGCCAGCCGGATGACTTGTGGCTGTCACACTGTCCTTCTGAATTATTAATATCTGGGCTAAAGAGTGTGTAGGAAGTTGGCTTGAGCAGGAGTCCTGGGGGGATAGATGCCAAGTTTCCCTACATTGGTGGTTGCAGCTACCACAGTGCACAAAACCCACTCCTGGTAATAACCAACCTCACTATGCACAGTTGGTGCAATTGTGGCAAAAGGGGTTTAACTCTGTGTAGCCATGATTATAGTAAGATATATGGTCTGACCCTCTTTATGTGGGAGGGATTTGAGGCTTGGATTTTTCTCA
This sequence comes from Prionailurus viverrinus, assembly GCF_022837055.1. Lineage (NCBI taxonomy): Eukaryota > Metazoa > Chordata > Mammalia > Carnivora > Felidae > Prionailurus > Prionailurus viverrinus. The sequence goes on along the minus strand of NC_062564.1, from coordinate 143,628,217 downwards.
AATCTAAATGGCCAAAGTTGCTTTTCTTGTTTTTGCCAGTGTAATTACCACTTTTCCCCCCCTGCCTGCCTTTCATTTTCACTATGTGAATAATAATTATTCTAATGAACCATTAGGCTTTGGAAGAGTTTAAAGGCAGCTACTTGGATCAGTGCCTAAGACTTTCTTTCACACTGGCTCTCATTTAACTTTCTCAGTTTTTCCTTCGTACCGAATATATGAATTACAGTAAGGATCTCTTGCCAAGGTATAATTTTTCAAGTTTTGATTTCAGTTTAATGCCTCCCTCTAATCGTGCTATCAGAGACTGTCAGAAACATATTCCCATTCACATATCCCCTAATTCTTAATCTGTTAATCGAGGAGCATTGGGGTGGAACCAGACCCCATCTCAGTGAGAAGTCTGGGCTGCTGACCCAGCCCCTTTGTGCTCTGTGGGAACAACGTGCATGAAATTGTAACCTCTGCTATTTGCTGCACATATTTTATCATCTATTTTTGAGAGCTAATGGGATTTTATAACAATGTTGTATGTAGTAGAGGTTTCCATCCATCCTCCTTGGGTCCTACTTGGTTATTCAGAAATACCATGATAATAATGATAATGAAAATGCTTCTTTAAGAGACAATGGAGGGGGTGAAGGGGACTGTGGGAACATTCTTCTGTGGCAGCATGTGAAAAGAAGGTTTGTTTTGCATTAGCTGATCAAGACAAGGAAGCCAGCATCCAAAACCGTCCATCAGTAGCAAACATTTGAGAATAGAGGAAAATTATAATGTAGTCCCTTGGGTCTGCTTTCCTAAGCACACCAATATGTGTGAGAAAACCCCTAAACCACCTTTCTTTTATGGCTGGCTGGATGCTTCTATAATATGCAGTTAACTTCTTTAAGGCAGAAAGTTGTCTGTTCTGCTGGTGGAAGTATTTCTTTTTTAGGGGTTAATTGGTTCTATTTTTTTGAGGAGAACAGAGTAAGAAAGAAGAAAGCTTTAGCTTGATTAGAATGGCAGAAATTATAGTCATAACTACTGGAGTCAATGTATTAGGTTCTCTGCAAGATACACTTTTTTTTTTTTTTTTTTTAATGCTCTAAAGGAAGTTTGCATGAAATAGCTTACCATTTGGATGGTTGCCCAGGCTTCTAATCTGGGTTAAAACCTTGGCTAGAAGGCAGTTCTACACTCAAGATCCCTTGGTCTGTTGCTCTGGTGAGATGTTCCTAAGTGCACTGGTTGGAACTGAAAAATCTTTCATGATGACTGCTCAGTGATTGTTCCTAGTTCCCATCCCTCACTCAGCACTGGAACTCCCAGCAACAGAGCCTGGGCATGTATTCAGTTATGTATTGCTTATATGTTTCTTTATAATACTTCACTTTAAGGAATATTTCCAGTAAACTGAAATGTGAACCAGTTTTAAAGTCTTATATCCTCTATTCTTAATTATTCTTCACTTTTTCCAGTTCGTTGATTTCCTTGCCCTGTGGATCTCTTTGTTTTCCTGCTGCTTCCCTTGACAGACTACTTCTTTCTCTCCTCCCATCTCCATTCCTTCTCCACAACACTCTGAATCCAATTTAACCTTACCATGACCTAGGTCAGATCTGTCTTCCTCTAAGGAAACCTTACTTTCTTGCTAGGGCCGATGTCCATCTCCATTGTCCAATCTTGATAAGCTTTGTGCTGTATTTCATCACCAGACATTTTGCATTTGTCTTCTGTTTTGTCTCAGTGACTTTCTCCCCTAATAAGGCTTAAGTTCCTTAAAAGCTTTTGCATTTCCTAGAATTCTTATTATGTAGAGGCACTTAAATATTTGCAAAGTTTACTTCCGTTATTGGAAGGAAAGGCAAAGTGACTCTCTAGTTAGTGGTAACTTGCCTTGAGGGAGATCTCGTTCACTATGCTTTTACTAATTTGTCTTTTTTTTTCCTGGAGACTTAGCTGTGTTTTGTTTTGAGTTAGGTAAGTGCTAATATTATCCTATCCTAAAGTTACATGGGAGAACATAGGCATATTATAACACAGAATCATAAGATGGCCCCCAAATCCCAGTGCCCTGGTGAACACACCTGTATAACCCCCAGAATTTGGGAATATGATGGGACAGTCACTCCCATGATTGAGTTATGTTATGGCACAGCTGACTTTCAGATAGGAAGATTATCATGGGTAGACAGGACCTAATCAGTCCCTTAACAGGAACTAGACTCTTCTTGAAGGAGATTTGAAATGTGAAGAGGGACATGAGGGATTCCCTGTTGGCTGTGAAGAGGTGGTGGCCACATGGCTAGTAACTGTAGGCGACCTTTTGTGTCAGTCCCTGGCTGATAGCCATCATGGACAGGAGGACGTCAGTCCTACAGCTGCAAGGAATTGAATCCTGACAATAATTAAAATGAGCTTGGAAGTGGAATTTCCCCCCAGAGCTTCCAGATCAGAACTCAGCTTGGACACCATCACCTTGATTTTAGCCTTGTAATATCCTGAGCGGAGAACGAGCCATGCCACACCCAGACTTCTGACCTTTACAATCAAGAGCTAATAAGTAGGCGTTGTCTTAAGCCCCAGGTTTGTGGTAATTTGTTACATGGCAATAGGAAATTAATACATGCCCCAAATGTATGTAAACGACCTCCATTCCACCCTGATAGTGTTTTATCCAGGATTGAGATTAAGATGCAGTAGAACACTTATGAAGACTTGAGAATTTTGGCCAGGATTGTTTAATAATATTTGCTGAGTGATATCAAATGTTAACTTGTATATTTATTTCCTGAGAATGTATTAACCATGGCGTTGGTCATTTTCGGTATAGCCCCTCAATTCTCAGGTGCTAGAAATGTATTGCTGCACTCCGAGATGTTCTAGACCAGCCTGATTTAGGAACTGAATATGGCTACTTTCATTAGCAAGGTTGGGGCTGAAACATCCATGGTGCTTTTGTTTCTGACTGCTTTAGAGCTGGTTTGGATTTTTTTCTTCTCCTTTTTCAGAGACTACCATTACATGGTCATTGACATAACTGAAATCCCCTTCCATTATCAGAAAGGGACAGGACAAAATGATATCTTTCAAAAAGGAAGTGGCTAATTTATATCCGGTGATAGAAATGGTGGCATAGGGAAGGAAGTGTCCCATCCATATTTCATTATTTGCTGATTAATGCATTCAGTGAATAGAAATACATGAACTGAGCCACAATATTTCTCAGAAAGGAAGCACTGAGGAATTGATGTGTGAATATGAGGAGTGGAACTGTACATGAGAAGTTGAGGAAAAAACTCCCAACTGATAAGGGCCATTAATTATCTTTGACCTCCTATTCATCACTGTTTTTTTTTTTTTTTATAAATTTTTTTTTCAACGTTTATTTATTTTTGGGACAGAGAGAGACAGAGCACGAACGGGGGAGGGGCAGAGAGAGAGGGAGACACAGAATGGGAAGCAGGCTCCAGGCTCTGAGCCATCAGCCCAGAGCCCGACGCAGGGCTTGAACTCACGGACCGCAAGATCGTGACCTGGCTGAAGTCGGACGCTTAACCGACTGCGCCACCCAGGCGCCCCGATCACTGTTTTGAAAAAGCTTGCATGGAAGCTATACTACACCATAAAGGCAGGCAGAAGGGACAAAAATGACCCACATGAGCAACTGTGAGACATTTGGGTGTTTTCTCCTCTGCAAGATAGGTGATATGTTTGAAATGGAATCCAGTCACTTGGGATCCCACTGAAGAGCCAGAGGGTTTTTAAATGATTATGGCCCTCCTCCATGGTTTTTTCATTAACTTTCCTAGGTGGCTAGCCATGGGAAGGGCTTCTCATCATCTCTGTGATGTGGAGTGGTGCGAGAGAACAGCTGTAGCATCTGTTTCTAATTGGATCGTGCTTTTATAAATACTTCTTGACTGTTTGTCACATTGCTTCCCTCCCACCTCGCCTTCCTCTAAGTACTGCAAAATTTGTAAGAGTCTCTGGAATGCACATGTGGGCCTTGTCATTCCCAAACATGAGACTTTCTGCTGATCAGCACTTTGTAACGTTAGGCTGTTACAGGCATTAGTCACTTTGACTCAAAAAGAAAGACTGGTCTTTGGAAACTTAAGAAAATGTCTTTTTTGTTGTTGTTAATTCTTGGCATGCAGTTAGACTTAACCTCTCTGAGCTTATACGGACTTTTAAAAACACATTCTGTCTGTAAGAAAAAAGTGCTCCCACTTTTTGCAATTTTTGGATTGTCACGCTCGGTGGCTATTTGCTGAAAGTCTGCTTTACTAATAATTCAACACCACCTCCCTCCTCCCCCTCCCCCACTTCCTCACGATCCAGGGTTGTAAGTGGCAGCTGGGGCTCTGTGCGCTTCTCATACCCATTTCTGAGGACTGCTTTTAAACAGTATCTTTCCTAATTATGTGAGAAATCGAATTTCTGATGGGTCAGAGGTGAGACTTTAATCACAAACAAGCCAGCCAGGTCTTGGAGGAAGTGTGGGCCATTGCTGTGTGATGTGAGGTAGGATGTAGAGAAGACAGAAGGGAGCTGGGGGGCACCAGTGAACAAGAACCACGCCAGCACTGTGTGTCTCCAGGGCTTTGGGATCAGGCCTCACTCAGCAACCACTGTGAATTCTTCCCTTCAGAGCCAGGCCAAGTGTAATGGAGAGAAGGGCAGACCAGGCACCAGGTGCCGGGTGTTCACTGCAGTGCTGTCTGTCCACCTGGCCCAGTTTATATGGAAAACCAATCGGGTGCTGTACTTGCCTCTTTATCAGAGAATGAGGAGGTGGAGAATATGACTGTGTGAAACATTACACAGATACAAATTTTGGTGAAGTCTAATGGGGGTAGTGTGAGGAAAAGGGGAGTATCCAAGTCATGAAATCAGCTGATAGACTGGATTCAGTCACTTAAAGGGTTGGGTGGGAAAGGTTTGGCCAAAAATGGTGTGGTGGGTGGTTGTTACATTTGGACACAAAGGAGAAAAGCCAGCTTGGTACGAATGTCCTCAAGAAGTCTTCACGGTTGGGGGGCCTAGGTGGCTCAGTTGGTTAAGCATCTAACTCTGGCTTAGGTCATGATCTCTCAGTTCATGGGTTCGAGCCCCACGTGGGGCTCTGTGCTGACAGCTTGGAGCTTGGGGCCTGCTTTGGATTCTGTGTCTCCCTGTCTGTCTGCCCCTCCTCCACTCACACTCTGTCCGTGTGTGTGTGTGTGTGTGTGTGTGTGTGTGTGTGTGTCTCAAAAATAAATAAACATTTAAAATAATTTAAAAAAGAGAAGTCTTCACTGTTGAATTCAGAGGCTAGCAGGGGGTTTAAGATGATTATGCAGTGGACTTTTTTTTTTCCTGCAAGAGGGTGGAAGCCTATAAATTTATGCAGATTTTTATCAGGGTTATAGCAATATGCATACTAATCAATGTTATTCTAGGGACTCACTGATACCTTGAGGTAGATGTTGCCACTTGACATAAGTAAAGGTGAGGAAGGACAGATTTAAGTTGAGAATGGAAGATAGGATGAGCTCCACTTGGGAGATGTTGGCTTAGTGATGCCGGCACCAGGGATGCCCAAGAGGGAGAAGTGGCTACGGGTTATGCCAAGGCAGTCATTAGCCTTTGGAAGGTCACTCAAGTGGCGGGCTAGGAAGAGGTCATCTGAGAAAAGTGTGTAAACTGAGGTGAGGATAGAGAATTATGTTAATTCCTGCAATAGCCCTGTGAAGTCCTTTATCTTAAAGTTGACAGAATTGAAGCTGAGAGTTAAATGACTTACCATAGGTCACACAGCTAAATAATGCCAAAGTTGCCCTTGAGCCCTCTGACTTTACATGTCAAGCAATTTCCACTGCGCTGTTCTACTTTTCTGCTCACTTTTATCACTTTCAATGGGACTTCGTTCTGTTATTAGAAAAAAACAAATACTTGCACATTTTATCCTGTTACCCCTTTATTATTACTTCCTCTAAAACGATTTTTATAATTTATTTGTTATTATTGCTTTTAGCATTTCCTGATGTTTAAAATCTTTTATTTCTTTTCCACTTAAAAGGTGTGAGGTGTTTGTTCATAATAAGTCAAATATTACAGAAACATAACAATTAGAAAGTAAAATTTCCCTGTAGTCATATCATTCCCAAAGAAAACCCTACACCACATTATTTTTGCAAGGATCTGGCAAAGCAAAATTTGTTCCTCCTCTGGCAGTCTTTTGGAGAGACTTAACTTAGAAAGGACACTTGAAATTGGGACAGTTACTCAATATTTATCAAAATCTTTTCCGGTTACTTGGTGGTGTTTTTAAGGGTGGCTCCTTGGGTTTGTTGGGCAGAACTGATCTACCTGGATTTCTGACTTGGGAGCTTGCCCCTAGGGATGTTCCTTCTCTGGGTTTTGTGACTTGGGAGCTGCCCCCTGGGGATGCTCCTTCCTTGGCTTTGTGACTTGGGAGCTGGCCCCTGGGGATGCTCCTTCTCCGGCTTTGTGACTTGGGAATTGGCCCCTGGGGATGCTCCTTCCCTGGGTTTGTGACTTGGGAGCTGGTCCCTGGGGATGCTTCTTCTCACTCAAGTTTTTTTCCTCTTAGTGTTTTCCTCCTGACTGTTCCTTCTTCCTGGCTGTCTCTATACTGCTGCTTGTGTGAGACAATTTCCTTGGGGGTTTTCTTGGCTCCAACATTGGGATTTCATGGTATAGATGACAAGCAGCATAGCCAGTGTTTTCCAAGTCATCCTTAAAGAATGGGATCCTCATTGGTAACAAGATGCTTCAGACGTTTTATATTATGGAAATTACCCCAGCAATGCCTGGCTTTAATGGCATCCCCCTGCAGACTTCATAGTTGTGGTTTGAGATACTTCACATTCCAGGGTTTTCCCCTTTGCCTGGGAACTAAAGGCGTCTTCCATCTTCCCACCAACTTTGCTTTCTTTAAAAGAATACGAAACCAGTTCAATACTCTCTAAAACGTGGTGTCGATAAGAATGTGTATTTATGAAAATGATCCATCAGGCACTTGGGTATAACTTACTTCTTGGGAAGTTGGTGAGGCCAGGATCTCTCCAAACACTGGCTGGTGTTCAGTCAAGGATTTCATGTAAGGCACAGCATGTTCTTCTCTGCCCAGCTTCATCTGGGTGGCACCCGTACCACTGAAACAGGACCTCATGACAAGGCACTACCTAAGATGAAGAAGGATACGCACCTTCTCTTTTCTCCTAGTGGGCATCATCATTATGGGGATAAGACAGAGCAGAGGGAGTATGTCTCCTGGTTCCATCTCAGCAGTACTTAAAATTGGACATTTGCTTTAAGACTTGAGTCTTAGTCATTTCTACCTCCACCCATCAGGCAATGCTGGTCAAATAGACTCTGCTTTCATCTGAATTCAACTATACATAGGGGCTATATACTAAATTAATATCTGACAGTGGTGCAGGCTAACACCGTTTTTACATACTCCAGGCAGGTGGATTCCCTGGAAGAATGACTAGCTAATTACATGAGTTATAAGGTTGCACCACATCTTGTACTTTGGATAGTTTATGACTATATGTTAGTGACTACTTGATTAACATCGATGTGCCCCACTAGACTATATGGTTCGTGAGTTAAGGATGCTTTATTTTCTCATTGTCACCTCTTTAGCATTTTACAGTGTCTAGCACATAGTGGCACACAATAAATATTTGTTGAATGAATAAAAGCATGAATAAACATTTACTTTTTTTCTTGAGCACAGATTAACTTACACAGAAGAGTTATTTTTTGTTTTGAGGCTATAAATCCACTTTTCAAAAATCTTGTGGAAGTCAGCAGATACAGCTGAAGGAAAAAAAAATGTTTCTAAGCAGGGCAGCTGTAAAGGGTGGGTTTATAACATTTTTTAAAAACTAACTCATAATTATAGTTAACTTTACATTTTTGTTTGTTTAAGCCGGAAAACAGAGGTATACACACAGATTTCAATTAGGTTTGAAGTTTCCCAGGATAAGTGATAGAAACTCGCTTTCAAGGGTCATTTAAAAATTGAGCCATCTTGATTTGGGAAGAGAAAATACACCAGCAGGAATTTTCCACCTTGTGTTGGCTTTCTTCAAGCAACATGACAACTGGATTTATGTGTCTGTGATTTTCAGACTCAAGAAACCATAGGGGACACCTGGGTGGCTCAGTGGTTAAGTGTCGGACTTTGGTAATGATCAGGTAATGATCTCTTGGTTCGTGAGTTCAAGCCCCTTGTTGGGCTCTGTGCTGACAGCTCAGAGACTGGAGCCTGCTTCAGATTTTGTGTCTCCCTCTCTCTCTCTCTCTGCCCCTCCCTCTCTTACACTCTGCCTCTCTCAAAAATAATAAGCATTAAAAAAAAAAAAACCCATAGAATTAGCATTAGAACGAAAGACTTTGCTTAGAGGCTTTTTGGTTAAACCTCCTCATTTACAGATGAGGAAACATAAGCCCAGGATTTGACTTGGATCAATATAACTTATTATCTATAAAATGAAGCTTTGAGAAGAATGTAATTGCCACTTCTTGTCAACAAAATCTCCAGTTCTCTGAATGCATAAAAGTTATTGCTTATATATGTGTATATATATATATATATATATTTTTTTTTTTAAGGGGTGAAATCTTTCTAAACTTAAATGGTAATATCTACTTTTGAAAGTAAAACTTAAGTCTAATTGTTTGCGTGGTACATTAAAACCTACGTCACCTTGGTTAACAAGCTCTCTTTCTTGTTTCTGCCTGATAAGGATCGGCAGCCATAGATCACCTAACCACACCCACGGAAGCCTTCAGTTTTAAATGTAAAGAAAGGGGCTAGCCTTTCACTTTGAATACGGTGAATAGAACCCATCTGGGCACATCCAGTTTGTTCACCTCTGGAGGCTCTGGGCTGAATTAAAATACAGTGAAGAGTGAAGCGGGGAATCCAGAATGGTTTCCAGCTGTGGAAGATGTTGATGCCTCCAGACAGGAATGTGATTCTGTGGCTTCCCCCCAGCTTTGTAAATGACTTTCCTATTTAGGGTGAATTTTCTTCCTGTTAGCATCTTCTTTCTCTCCTTCACTTCCTTTTTGTTCTTTCTGTTCTTCCCTTTGTGATCTTTCTTTCTTGGTGAGTCTGAGGGTTTTGCTGATCAGCAGCTTCTCCTGGGGTGCCCAGCAGCACTAGCTGAGCTCATTCATTTCTGATTTTAAACTCACAGCCGTCTCTTCCTCCCACCCAATTTAGGGAAAGGAAACCCAGGTTTCCTGAGGACCTGTTAAGTGTTAGGCACTCTCATACTTGCTGACTCCTTCACTCCCAGCCACCCTGCCAAGTGCTCCATCAGACTAAGAAAAGTAGGAAGCAAAGCTGGCATTCAAATCCACGTCTGTCTGACTCCAGGCCCTTTGCCATCCTGCTCCTTGTTAAGCAAGATTTGGAGTTGTGGAACTTATTTTAAAGTAGCACTCATGGGGCGCCTGGGTGGCTCAGTCGGTTAAGCATTCTGACTTCGGCTCAGGTCATGATCTCACAGTCCGTGAGTTCGAGCACCACGTCGGGCTCTGTGCTGACAGCTTGGAGCCTGTAGCCTGCTTCAGATTCTGTGTCTCCCTCTCTCTGACCGTCCCCCGTTCATGCTGTGTCTCTCTCTGTCTCAAAAATAAATAATCATAGGGGCGCCTGGGTGGCGCAGTCGGTTAAGCGTCCGACTTCAGCCAGGTCACGATCTCGCGGTCCGTGAGTTCGAGCCCCGCGTCAGGCTCTGGGCTGATGGCTCAGAGCCTGGAGCCTGTTTCCGATTCTGTGTCTCCCTCTCTCTCTGCCCCTCCCCCGTTCATGCTCTGTCTCGCTCTGTCCCAAAAATAAATAAAAAACGTTGAAAAAAAAATTTAAAAAAAAAAAAAAAAATAAATAATCATAAAAAAAATTTTTTTAAAGTAGCACTCAGAATGTAGGTGTTGGCATATATTCTTAGATAACTTATTTTATAATTATTTCAATAATGAAATCAGTTAGGCATCTTTGAAAAACTTGTCGATTATAAACTTCAGAGTCTATATTCATAGTAAACTGACCCTTTGGGCAAAGACAGGCTTTTCTGGAACATTGGAAATGGTCGATAAATATTTATCTAGAAGGCGTCTGCAATCTGGACTTCTTTCCCCTGGTAGAGTTGGGGAGCTCTGGCCTCCAAAAGATGTTCCTTGAATTTCCCTAGCCAAAAGCTACTTCTCCCCCTATATCAACCTGTCTCAATCATAAAGTCACTTTATCATTTTTATCCTTAGTAGTATTACATTAAATTATATCCTGCTACGTGGTAAACCTGTTAAGGGCAGGAAGAGTTTATCAATGAATAACAAAAATAACATCTACTCCCTTAGTGCTTTGAGCAGTGAGTATATTTTTTTAATGTTTATTTATTTTAAGAGAGAGAGAGAGAGGGGCGCCTGGGTGGCGCAGTCGGTTAAGTGTCCGACTTCAGCCAGGTCACGATCTCGCGGTCCGGGAGTTCGAGCCCCGCATCAGGCTCTGGGCTGATGGCTCGGAGCCTGGAGCCTGTTTCCGATTCTGTGTCTCCCTCTCTCTCTGCCCCTCCCCCGTTCATGCTCTGTCTCTTTCTGTCCCAAAAATAAATAAACGTTGAAAAAAAAAATTTAAAAAAAAAAAAAAAAGAGAGAGAGAGAGAGCAGGGGAAGGGCAGAGAGAGAGAGAGGGAGACACAGAATCAGAAGCAGGCTCCAGGCCCTGAGCTGTTAGCACAGAACCTGAGGCGGGGCTCAAACTCACAAGCTGTGAGATCGTGACCGAAGTGGAAGTCGGATGCTTGGCTGACTGAGCCACCCAGGTGCCCCTGAGCAGTGAGTGATTCTGAGTGAACAAATAGATAATTGTGTTCATGTGGAGGTGACCTAAAAAGAGAAAAATGAGTCCATTAAATTACTTTATACCATAGAATTTAGTCACAACTCATTTCAAGATGGAGCGGGCAAAGAAATCACGTAAGCACAGACCCTCCATAGATATATTAGCAAATGGAGGACTAACTCAATTAAGGTCTTATAGTTAGTTACCTAGTGGCTCCGTGTTGGCACTTTCATTTAAAGAATGGTCAGAACTAAGCCTTATTATTGGCTTCATGTGCCATGGCTGCATAAATCAGTCTGGCCTTGGCATTGCCAGGACCAGTGAAAATATATTTGGAGCTACTTTGCCAATTCTCATTCTCAACTTCCATCTCTAATGGTTGCCGAAGAATTATGATTTTAGAGAATTTTTTTCTACTTTAACATAACAGATTTTGTTAGTGGCAGAAACCATTGTATTGTCTGGGGCTACCTGAGAACTTAGTAGATCATCCTGTGATACCAGTGACTAAATGCAAGGTCTCTGGATTCTAGAACCTAACTTCTGGGCTCAGATTTCAGCTCCTCAGCTTATCTTTGTGACCTTGAGCAAGTTACTAAATTTCTGTGCCTGTTTTCTCATCTGAAGTTGAGGTTGGGTAATAGTAACTACTTCATAGAATTGTTAAGATAAATTAACCAGTTCACTGGTTATTAAGGCTTTTCTGGAACATTGGAAATGGTCAATAAATATTAGCTGTTATGATGTACATGGAATACCAAATACCCTGACCCATCTTTATCCAATCATTATTTTCCTTTCTTTGTTAAGGGGAGTATTTATTGAAAGTCTGAGATTTAATAATAAGGATAATGCTGAAGATCAAATTTCAGCAGTATCTGGAAGGTTTGGATATGTAAACATTGGCTATAAAGGTCCTTCCAAGTAGAGGAAATGGTGTGAATAAACTGTTGGGGAGAGACATGGGGGTTGTCTGAGGAACAGTAAGTAATTCAGGTTAGCTGCAGTGGAAGGTGCTCCATGGGGAGAAGTGTGAGAGGAGGTAAGGGATTTGGGGTTAACCCATGGAGGCCCTGAGATGGCAGGCCAAGGGGTTTGGATTGTGGGTCTTTGTGTTCTGAGATCCTTTTGCAGCTACAAAGATTAGGGGGAGTGGGGTGGGGGCAAGGAAACAAGTTGGAAGGTGGTTGAGTAGGTAAGAATAAAGCGGAGGATGTGGTCTTGGTAACTCTCTGGAATTTATGCAAAGTGTAGGAGGGTCTCAAGCATAGGTAAGTGCCATTAACAGAAATAGAGAACTCTGGAGTAGGAATGGGTTTGGGATAGAGAAATACAATTTCAGTTTCACGAACATCAGTTTGAAGTACAGGTCGGACAACCCAAGGGAACCATTCCAGAAAGTCAGAACTGGAACTCAGGCAAAAAGTTCAGTATTAGAAAATGCTGAGAGTCATTTCTAGATGTGTGGTAATAGTAAGGGCATGAAAATACAGTAAAACCTTGGATTGCAAGTAACTTTTTCTGCGAATGTTCCACAAAACGAGCAAACATTTCTAATAAATTTTAACTTGATAAACAAGTGATGTCTTGTAATACAAGTTGTATGTGGTGCCAAATGTCACGTGATCACAACTGAGCCAGTGGTTCTTGAAATTTACTTTGATATACGAGTGCTTTGGATTACAAGCATGTTTCCAGAACGAATTGTGCTTACAAATCAAGGTTTTACTGTATACGAAATTCCCTCAGACTGCATTCGTAACTCGAAAGAGATCCCATACTTTTTGGGGAGAGGCAGCTAAGGCAAGAAGCAGTAAACATGGAAACATAAAATGTTGGAGTGCAGGAATTCAATTCAGCTGCTGTGTGGGACTTAGAGCCTTTCTTTGCTTTGCTTATAGCGCTTTCCAGTTTTTAAACCGGCTCATGAACCACAGGAGGAACTTCCTACTTGCCTTTTCCCAATCACATACTGATGGGCAATAGCCCTCAGAATTTTTTTAATCCTGGGCAGAGAATTCAGCTCAAATTATGGAATTTTAAAATGGCAATATAATATTTACATATTTCATATTACAAAGTTAGAAGACTCTGAAGAAATAAATTTAAATTTAAAAAATTTCAAGACCAAACTGTTTTATAACCCTTCATTTTGTATGTGGTTTTCAGCGGGTATAAAAATACTCAGTGGGTGTGTGGGTGGTTTCTCGTGTTTTGGAAATGGTGAGAATATGAGATGCTGTGCATTGGGTTCTGGGATGAGAGCTATAATTACTAACTCTGATTCTTTCCCAGGATTGGCTCATGGGTGGATATCTATCTGAATCTAAAAACCCAACAATGTGGAATCCACAGTAATAAACCACTCTTTCCTCACCCCCACCCTCCTCCGGAAATGAAAAGAATTGTTGTGGTGGGAGGAGGGGGAGTGTAGGATGATGGTTCTTCCTTGCTTTGCCTCTTTTCAGGCCCTTCACTGACTGTTCAGGTCAGTGATGCAACTAAAATGAAGGCTCGCGTGATGGTGTCTCCCGGGCCTGATGCACGACAGCCATTGTGCAGCTGTGGTGGAAAGAGATCTAAATATAACCCAGACTCCTTTCAAATCCTCCTCCCCCAAGTCTTGGAGGATGTGGTAAACACCCTAAAAATACCTGATGTCTGAACCTTTGAGGTATTGGAGAGGCAGGGGCAGGTGGTAGAATTGGGGCCACACAGTGGTATTGGGAGGCCTGGCCAGCTCCCAGGCCTGCCGCGCATGGGGCCCTGCTACCAAAGCTGCTCGTGAGCTGTCGACCATGCCATCCTGTTCAAGGAGAAGTGCCTACTCTCGAGTCTCATATTCACTGTTGGCAGGTTTCAAGGAAACTATTCATAGACCAGGCATCTGTTCTTTGTCCCATTGACCTCAAACCTGCAGCTGCCATCATGGTATTCAGGCAGTGTGCTGGTTTTTAGTTTTATTTCACAGAATTAGAATTTTAGAATGGCAAGGACCTTAGGCATTATAATGTTCATAAAACATTCCATTAAAATCACTATATTTAGAGAGTCACATTTCCCTGCCTGTATAGTGACCAGAGTGATGTGAAAATGGAGTCTCAGTCCTTGATTATTAAAAGAAATCACTCTCACCATTGTGTAACAAATAGAAGAATAATGAAAACCAATCTTTTTGAAAAGAAATACTGACTAAATGATCCTGTGCAAAGCTTTTTCTTTTTTACTAAAAAAATAGAATTTTGAGGGTCATTTTCTCACTCAAAGTTCAGTATTTTGAATTTACCTATTTATTTAAGTGATCTCTGCACCCAGCGTGGGGGGCTCAAACTCATGACGCCAAGATCAAGAGTAGTATGTTTTACCTACTGAGCCAGCCAGGTGCCCCTAGTATTTTGAATATAAAGACCTGGTAAGAGAGCCAGAATACCAGGAGTCTTGTTTTCAAGGAGGCTTTCAGTATCTAGTTTCTGGAATCCCAGACCATAACCATGATGTTGTAATTGAAGGACCATAGCTAACCTCTGTTTTCCTGGAAAGAAAGTTTTCACAGATTACCTCCAACACATATGAGATTCATTCAAAGTCATGGAGGCAGTCAGCACATTATAAAGAATATAAACCACCCAACTTTTTAAGTGTATGATGACTACCTTATCCCAGTCTCCTTCAGTAGACTCTGAGAAGTCCCAGTGAACACAGAGCCTGTGCTGGTGCTGTCCAGGGTGAAGCAAAGATGCCCCGAACACCTGTACAGCAGATGGTGGAGATGGGATCAGTTCAAGTGCCAAATAGTTTTAAATATGTTGCATGTATAGTGGTTATAGGATTTTTATATTTGTAACAAGTATGTATCCTCCACTCTGAGGGTCTCAAAACTCCTTCCTATATCTAGAAGAGTGTTACTTATTTTTCATTCTGGGTTGAAAGTAAATTGGAAGTTTTTTTTGAATTCTTGAAGCCATCAACATGATTGTTTTTTATATCACTTAATGCATATCTGAAGTAGCCACCTCCGGAAGCTCCTATTTCCCTGGGCCAGTACACTTTTAGCAGGAAGCGAGATGCCTTGGGATAGAATCTGCTTTGGGAGTCAGTGTGATTTTGTGGTAAGAGCATGGCTTTGGAATTTTTGGTCCCATCAGCTGTGCACTAGCCAAGAAGGATGTGGGTACAGAGGGAATCTCCTTCTTCCATACCTGTCAAGAAGAGAGGAAGGGAAATGGTAATGTCCACAACGTGGGAGACCCAGGTGGCATAGTTCAAGAATTCTCAAATGTTTCCCCTCTGAAATTCTAGAATGAAGAGCTTCGAAACTTGTCCCTTTCTGGCCATGTTGGATTTGACAGTCTCCCTGACCAGCTGGTCAACAAGTCTACTTCTCAAGGATTCTGTTTCAACATCCTCTGTGTTGGTAAGTGACTCATCTCTTGCTGCTGAGCAGGGAGTCTGACCCTTAGCTGTTGGCAGGTGACTGTCAGAGTGGCGCTTTTCAGGGAAAGCGGGGAATGATAATTTTGTTCGCTTTTTTCATCAGTAAAGCAGGGCAATAATACCTGCTCTGTATATGTCACAGTTACAGAGGTTGAGACTTGTGTTTGGTAAATGTTTTGTAAGCCTTGTGATGTTACTCAAATTGTTTTTATTTGTGTCACACCATCAAGCAGTCATTCAATATTGTTATTAAAATATTTATTTTAACTTTTTTGGGCGGTGGGGTGGGGAGGACTTAGATCCTAACTAGACTATAGGAAATTGTAAGAAGGAACTGATATGTACACACATTGTAAGATCATTGAAAAGCATTTTTATTTCCAGGGTCTCTGACTACAATGCAACAGTTACCACCGTTGAGATCTTTTTAAAGATATACTACCTAACATAAGTAAAATGTGAAATTATTCTTAACTACCTTAATAAACATAGTGTTTAAATTTTTTTGTTTTTAGAGCAAAAGAATTTAAAATTCTATTTTATAGTTGAAATAAGTTTTCTGCCTGAATTATCAAATTAAACTTCGTTTTTATTTTTTTTAATTTTTTTTAATGTTTATTTATTTTTGAGACAGAGAGACAGAGCATGAATGGGGGAGGGTCAGAGAGAGAGGGAGACACAGAATCAGAAACAGGCTCCAGGCTCTGAGCCATCAGCCCAGAGCCCGACGCGGGGCTCGAACTCACGGACCGCGAGATCGTGACCTGGCTGAAGTCGGACGCTTAACCGACTGCGCCACCCAGGCGCCCCTAAACTTCTGTTTTTAAATTGGAATTTAAATTGACCTTAGTTTATTCCTGGTAGATAACTGGAAAAAAAAACCCAAGAGACCTGATATATCTGCTTCCTCAATATGTTTGTTGTTGTTGTTGTTGTTTCAGAGTGGGTGCCAGAGGGGGAGGGGCAGACTGAGTGGGAGAGAGAGAATCTTAAGCAAGGTCCATGCCCAGCATGGAGCCTGACCCCAGGGTCAGTGTGGGGCTTAATTTCACAACCACTGTGAGATCATGACCTGAGCTGAAATCAAGAGTCAGATACTTAACCAACTGAGCCACCCAGGTGCCCCACCTCCTCAGTATGTTTTATGTATCCTGTAAATGTTGTACATTAGCCTAGGCCTCTGGCCTTGCTACTTTTCTTCTGTCTTAGCCATATCCTTTTTAAAGTAAGAGAAGGAAAGTTAGAAATGAACGTGGGGGAAGAAAGAGGAAAATAGAAATATAAATTGGTTGGTTTGAAGCAGAAATGTCCCTGGAACAGATAATGGCCTTTCCTTCACTGTCACTCCTGACGAATGGCCAGGCTATACAGCAGTAAAGTGGTTTGGACTGCACTGTTTTGTGGCCATTGTCTTCTGGGCATATACTTAAGAGATATCAGTCTGAGATGGACAGGAAGAAATTACACATATGTAGCCAAATGGACCATCCTTTCCCTAAACTTGGCAGAATGCACCAGAGTTATTTCTCTCATCCAAGTGAAATGAAGTGAATTTAGAAAAGGTATGCATTAAACATAAGAACCATCATTTTTAAATTTTCTTGGTTATTGGGAGAAGGGGCAGATATTTTCTTTTTCAAAAACTTCTTGGGGCCACCTTGCTGGATCAGTTGGTTAAGCATCTGATTCTTGATATCTGCTCAGGTCATGATCTCACAGTTCGTGAGATCAAGCCCCAGTCTACTCTGTTGACAGCATGGAACCTGCTTGGATTATCTCACTCCTTATCTCTCTGCTCCTCCTCCTCCTGTGCATGCATGTGCTTTCTCTCTCCCTCCCTCCCTCTCTCTCTCTCTCTCTCTCTCTCTCTCTCTCTCTCTCAAATAAATAAACTTTAAAAAAAAAAAAACTGCTTGAACATATTAAATGTGGCCCCTGTACTGGGTGTTCATTTGTGGAGAGCCACAACTGGCACATGAGATGAGCTCCCACTCTGGCATTATGTCTTAAGCGTTGGATGAGAGAATAACTGGAGAGAAATATGACCAAAGCAGCCAGCTCTCATGCATTCCCCTTTTCCCTGCATGAAGCCATTTAAAATTCAGCAGCAGAACTCCTGAATGGCAGCTAGTTGTACAGCGTGGCATAAATGAGTTGTCTTTTCTCTTAGGGTAAATGCTCATTGCAGAGCAGGGCAATTCTTCATTAGCGTAGCAATTTGTTGGCAATTTGTTGATTTTCTATTGAAAAGTGTGCTAAATTGTAGGCCAATTACTATTCTGGCTTCTCTTCCCCATTCCCCCCAACCCTGTCTCCAAAATCAGCTTCAAGAATACATGTGAGAGTTATGTCCCAGCCCCTGCAAGCAGGGTAAAGCCTTTCAGTGGGGTTGGGCTGGCTGGAAGGACCTGGTTTGACCCAGTATGTAGTGTGCAGTGGGGTATATTGGCTCATTGGCTGACCCTGTCTGCTAAATAGCACAATTAGGATGCTGGTTGGAATTCATCACAAGCCACATGCATGCTGCCCTGATGGATTTGTAAAGCAGCTGCTGTCCTGACTGTCCTAGGTGGGTGAACATGCCTGTGATCTTTATTCTGGGCTTATTTTTGTCTTGTTCTTTTCTTTTCTATTCTTTTTTTTTTTTTTAAGGGAGAGAGGGAGAGAGTGCAAGTAGGGGTGGGGCAAAGGGAGAGAGAGAATCCCAAGGAGGCTCCATGCCCAGCCTGACTTGGGCCTCGATCTCACAACTGTGAGATCATGACTTAAGCTGAGATCAAGAGTCAGATGTTAACCAACTGCACCACCCAGTTGCCCCTGGGCTCATTCTTAAACATTAAAAAGAAAAAAAAATTTTTTTAATATTTATTTATTTTTGAGAGAGAGAGAGAGAGAGCGAGAGCACACAAGAGAGAGCAGGGGAGGGGCAGAGAGAGAGAGGCACACACAGAATCCAAAGCAAGTTCCATGCTCTCAGCACAGAGCCTGACTCGGGGCTCAAACTCAGGGGACTGCAAGATCATGACCTGAGCTGAAGTCGGATGCTTAACCGCTGAGCCACCCAGGCACCGCTCATTCTTAAACATTTTTAAAATCAGTTTTTAATCTAATTAAAATAATATGTATTTGTTGCTTAAAAAATTATAAGGTCTCCCCCAGCCCTTTTCCCCTCCTATCCTATTTCTATTCCATAGAGGTAGCACTGTGGAATCCTTCTAGAAATCTTCTGTATTTTTCCATACTTAAAAATTATTTTTGGTGGCTTAAAACAACACCAATTTATTATCTTACCGTTCTGTAGAAGTCCCACATGTGTCTCACCAAACTAAAATTAAGGCATCCATAGGGCGGTGTTTTTTTCCAGAACTTCTGGGGGAACATACATTTCCTTACCATTGCCAGCTTCTAGAGGAGACCTGAATCCTTGGCTCGTGGACCCTTTCTTCCATCTTCAAAGCCAGCAGTGTTGCATTTCTCTTTGATTGTTTTTGTATTAGGAAAATTTCCACAGAGAACTCCAGAAATCTGGTTTAAACTCAGTTAAGAGGCCTCTGCAACTCCAAAGCACACTAAAAAGGTAATCTTCGGAATCATGTAATTAAGAACAGCTGTCTCTAGGGATCTGCAGCATGTTTTCAAGACTGTGTCTCTGGTTCTTGATCCTGCCTGCTTCTGCTTGGCTTCATGTTCAGGCTTTTTCTTCATGGGGGTAGTATGGCTTCCAGCAGTTTTGGCCGGCTTAACAACCCCAGAGGAAAGAACCAGCCGTTCTGACAAGTCTCGCTGAACAGTCACAGGATGTCTCTGATTGACCAGGCCTGAATCATGTGCCCACTCAGGGTGGGATCAGGGGTTAGTCCACGCAAAACACAAGAGGTTCCCTGTGAGAAAGAAGACACAATCAGAAAGGAGGTTGGGCATGGACAGATACAAACAGATCTCTCACAATTACATAAATACTTTTATGTTTTGGTTTTATACAAATGAGATCATGCTGTTCATATTCTTCTGTTACTTCTTCTTCTCCTCCTCCTCCTCCTCCTCCTCCTCCTCCTTCTTCTTTTCACTCCACTGTGAATCCTGGCTATTCTTCCATGACTCCTTAGAGCCATTTGGCTGGAGCCAGCATTAGCTCTTTGGGACACCAGAGTGTCAGGATTAAGTATTAAGCATACTTATCCACAGAGGGTAGAACACATCAAATCCCTTTGCCACAAATATTTTATAGCAAAATATCTGTATACGGAAACAACTCTCACTGCCAATTAATGGTCCATCTATTTTTAAAGTAAGGGTGTATGAAAAAGTAACTAGTTGATTGAAATATTTTGACAGCCACTCAGAGGAGTAGGTGTCATTTAATTTAAGTGTATCCATGGTACTTTCTTTTCACCTTGTCATCCTAATGTCCCTTTGTTTTTGTTTAAATTTATTTATTTATTGAGAGAGAGAGAGAGAGAGCACATACATGACAGGGGGAGGGGCAGAGAGAGAGGGACATAACGCATAGCCCAACTTGGGGCTCAAACCCATGAACTGTGAGCTGAGCTGAAATCAGGAGTGGGAGGCTTAACCACCTAACTGACTGAGTTACCTTGGGGGCCCGTGTATTTTAACACATTATGCACATGTGTGATAGTTATAGCATCATTTTCATGTGATAAATATGGGAGGGGATTGAGAATTTTAAAAAAAGAATTGTGATCCTTGAAAGGAAACTGATCATGTTTATCAAAAAGGTCTTAGAATCTAATTTTATTTTGTGGCAAGAGCTTTTACCTTGCAAAGAAAGGAAACAAACCAGGGCAGAAACTAATCCTGTCATGAGTTTAGTGTAGTTTTAGAGGGAATGAATTAAATGTCTGGTATGGTATTAGAACCCATCTCTGTTGAGTCCTGGAAAGAAATGTAATAAAGAGGAGAGTAGTATTCACTTAGCAGGGACGAAAATTCTTGGTGTTAAATTGGGCATCAGAACACCCAGGAGTTCATAGTCTCCCTTCCTGCCTTCCGTCTTGCTTATAACACACAAAATCACCCCCCACGTTGCACTTGCTTTTTTTTTTTTTTTTGCACTTGCATTTAAATAAAGCCCTTTCTTTCTTATTCATGCTGTATTTCTCCAGAGAGTCTAAAATTATTCAGCCTTTCTTCACAATCTTAAATTTATATATCTTATTCGTTTTCAAAAATGGCATTTGATCTATGAGAAGCTTCAACATCAGTCCAGAAGTATGTAAGTTCTTTGTGCATATACAAAGATGGATAAAATACTGTACCACACATGCTTTCGAAGAGCAACCAGTTCAGTAGTAGGGTCAAAGTAAATTAATAATACATCTTGAAAATAAAAACCTTTCTTATAATCCAGCTATAGTTGTTTTGAGAGGATGATAGAAGAGGAATGGAAAACACACAAGTTTAAGATTTTAGCCAAGACTACAGTATCAGCATAAACTGTGGAATTTTACACCTCAATTTTTTTTCTAAAGAATGTTATTAAAAGATTTTTATTTGGGAACAGCTGACACGATGTTACATTTGTTTCAGGTGTACACTTTTATCCTGGTTTGCTTTTCTAGGAAAGGATATGAAATGGTTTATAGGGTGAAATAATGAGTAAATGCATAAAGATAAGATTAACCTGAGAAAATAAAAGAAGCCAGAGATAGGGTCAGAACTCAGAGCTATCAAGTCAATCTGTGCCAGTTAATTCTGTCAGGGATACGTTTGTGTCTCAGCCAGGGGTCAGAGCTTAGAATGAATAGAATGAACCCATTCATCCAAAGGACACTCACTGAGCACATATTATGTGCCAAACATGAGTTAAAAGTTCAACAGTGTCAGATTTATAGTATTTGTAAAGTAAAAACTAAATAGTTGCTGCAGATGAAATAGTTTCCCCTAGAAAAATCTCCCCAGGGATTTTGAGAAGAGCTATGGTGTGTGTCACTACAGCTAGGCCTAGGTTTCTGGGTATTCCCTAGATCACTGCATCAATCCATGCAATGCCAAGTGTCATAATGCCGTTCTTTCAAGTCCCTCATGCAGGCTGATGGTATTAGCCAAAGCACGTTTCATCAAAGGAGTTAAAAAACACAGCTTAGGTACATAGCTCTCTGATTATGTGGCTCCATCCAAGAATAAAATCTGGAATATTTAGAGGAAGCAGGCAGACCTTCATGCACAATTACTTGGATAATTATATAGGTTGCCAAATGTGGCAATCAGTAGAAGATGCTGAATCATCGATCAGCGTTGATCAGCATCACCATTGACCAACTCAATCTGCAGTTACCTTCTAATTAATAATACAATCCTTCTGTGTCTTTTTTTCTTTTTCTTTCTCTGTCTCTCTCTCTCTCTTTGTTAATGTCCAGCTTAGGGCTTGTGGTTTAAATAAGCCTGAGAATAGCATGGAAAGTAGCACTGCTTCCCTCTGTGATGTGGGTGTCATGTTCACCAGCACTAGCAGGAGCAAGAAAAACAGAAGCCACAGATAGCACTTGAAGAGCAAGTCTCTCCTGCAACAACGGAATGTTTAGGCAGATGTGTTTATAGCAGAATACACAACAAACTCTGAAAAATCTACCAGAATGGTAAATCTCAGTATAAATTATCACCATGATCATTTTTCCCCCCTCAATTAACTTTTAATAAATGCCTGTTCTGTGCCAGATAGTCTGCTAGGGAGTTCTGAAATGCTTCAGAGTTGGTGTTAGTCATTTATTTTCTCAAAATATTGTTATGGTTATTGGGTTTGAATCCAAGCCTTTGCCCAGAAGGCTTTCAGTTACTCAATTAGAATGAAGCCTTTTTGCTCTTTTGGGTATCTCAGAATTATAGAGGATGCCCCACTTTCCGAGGATAGAGAGAGGCCTCACAAGCTAATGCACTCAAAACCTCCCCTAGTTCTGTAATTCCTTTTATTCCAAAATCTGTCATTTCCTTCTCAGCTGCTTTTGGTGAATCACACTGCTGCTAGAGTAGCTGCGTCTAATTACGGCCCTTAAAAGCACGGAGCATAGAAATGGAAAGCAAAGCACTCTGAAATTTAGAGGAACAGTGGTTTTTCCAACCCATTGATTAACCCTGTGCTATAAGTAGTGCCTGGAATGCTAATTGTTCATAATTTCCACCTTAATGTACATGATAATTAAAATTACCTTGCCTTAAAAAAAAAAAAAAAAGAAAGAAAGAAAGAAAAAGCACGATGTTCCTGATTCACACATGCTTAACTAACTCTCAACCTAGTAAAATGGGATGGTAATTTCAGTCCTAAGTAACCAAGAATCCTTACCATGTAAATTGAAGTCTTGATTGCTGTTTTAGGAAAAGAGATGAAAGTTAAATGGGTCACTTTGTACTGACAGAAACTTTAACCTTGTGGAGAGACGTTTATAAGATAGTTCTGCTCTTGTTCCTTTGTCCAAGTTCTGAAAATGGATAAATCCTGAAAAGAAGTTGGCTGCACTTGAGAAAGTTACACAGGTAGCAGGTGCTTCAAATGACTCCAGTGCCTACAGTATTGACTTGCCTACCAGATTCTAAGTATATAGAGTGAGAGCTCTCTTTGTTTCTGTATCCATCACATAGTAACTTTGTTTTGCTCAAAGTTATTTTTGTTAAGCCATGAAACATGGATATGAATGTTTTGAGCTCTATCACATTAGGGAGCAGAAACTAGTTCAGATGACTAAAAAAAAATTTTTTTTAATGTTTATTTACTTTTGAGAGAGAGAGAGAGAGAGAGAGACAGACAGACAGACAGACAGAGTATGAGTGGGTGAGGGGCAGAGAGAGGGAGATACAGAATCTGAAGCAGGCTCCAGGCTCCAAGCTGTCAGCACAGAGCCCAACACAGGGCTCAAACTCACAAACCGTGAGATCATGTCCTGAGCCAAAGTCAGATGCTCGACCGACTGAGCCACCCAGGTGCCCCTAGATAACTTTTATTGATGGGCTTTTTTGTAAGAATATTCAAGAAGCCAAGGAAGACAGGAACAGTCTTCAACTGGTGCTAGACTTTGTGAAGATCTGGGATGACATTCAGGATATTATAGAAGTTCAGTCAGTATCATTTGTATTCTCTGTAGCATCTATGCTTGTCACAGAGTACTCAAATATTAGTAAGGAATGAATTTTGGATACTAAGCTCTACCTCATCTATCTGCTCTCTTTTCCTGTATTCTCAACTAGTTGTCTGTCAACAACACATCTTCTATTTATTTACAGCCTTTTCTGCCTCAAGGCTTCTTTTCTTTTCCATGCTGTTGCTTTGTGTGTGGATTGTGTATCTCATTCAAACTCCGAAAGAGAGAAGTTCTAATTGGATGGACAGGTCACTGTCCAGTATGAAGCACTTTCTTAGAGCTTAATGATCAGGCTGCTCTAGGTATTTTTGGTCAAGGGAGCTAATCCTGGTCCAGTTACCTGTGGTTACTAGCAAGATCACAGGTTGTGGTCTTGCTCATAAGAGGAATGTAGTTATGGCAGACACTTAGAATATCATTCCGTAACAATAAATTAGAGCCTGACTGCTATTCATTCATGTTCCAGGTCAAATTCTACGCAATGGGAGAGCACCATATCAAGCTAGATCATTCTTGTATTCCCAGAACTTGGCACAAAGTAGGCACTGGAAAAAGTACTGGCTAAATGAAGCCTGGTGAAGGAGGACATTCTTTGATCTTAGATGTATAAGGGCCCAATGGGAAAGGTTAAGGAGTAAGGCAGATGTACTTCAACAATTTTTATCCTGTGAGTGAATTGTTATTGACAGTGGTAAAACATAAAGCTTCTAAGAGAAAGCTCAAATCCAAAAAGACTCCGTCTTCACTTTCACATTGTGTTTGAAAGCCATGAGTATTATTACAGAACTTCTCATTAATATGTGGATTTGTCGTTACAGTGGGACTGTTGCAAATCCCAGAGCTCTTCTTTTTCCCATAGAACTGTCACCATCCTAAAAGTCTTTATAGCAATCCTTTAGAAGAGGAACATCATGGGATTTGGATTTGTTGAAAGAGCTGCAGCATATTGGCATGTTTAAATTGAACGGGAAGTGTAATTGGGAAATTTTCCAGATTTGAAAAACAAAGGCATTGTTATGGATAATGTTTCTTGATTTTTACCTCCCTCTTTCCATGATCACACACAATCACCACCACCACCCATGACAAAGGTAGGTTCTTTCTCATTGCCAGCTATTTTTGACTCAACATAAGAATTGGGTTGAAGAGAGAATCTTGCCGGGTGCCTGAATGGTTCAATCAGTTAAGCATCTGACTTCGGCTCAGGTCATGATCTCATGGTTTTTGACTTTGAGCCCTACGTCGTGTTTTCTGCTGTCAGCACAGAGCCTGCTTTGGTTTCTCTGTCTCCTTCTGTGTCTGCCCCTCCCTTCCTTCCTTCCTTCCTTCCTTCCTTTCTTTCTTTCTTTCTTTCTTTCTTCTCTCTCAAAACTAAAGATTAAAAAAAAAGAGGGAATTTTGCTCGGCATGATTTTGGAGGCCTAGCTCACGTTCTTCATTGCTCCCTCCACATTTGGGTCTCATCATTTTGATTAGAGTAGTGTTACCAGTCCCTGCCACTCTTCTTTGTACACATTAGAGCTGCGATAAACACAGATTTAACTATCAAAGTGAATTAACAAGGCTGTTGTTGGAAGTCATTCAACTGCATTTAGTCTCATTGTCACAGATATCACCTTGAAACTGGGAAAACTATGTAATAAATGTTTCCCATCTTGATTCCAGTTGAATAAAGAAAGAAAAATGGAAATAATAGGGAGGATTCACACAGATGCATAACTAATATTAGGAAAGATCAGGCCGTCGGTTTCTCTATAATAGTAAAGTCAGGATGCTGTGTTGGTTGAGTGTAGGTGTTAGAACCACACAAACTTGGGTTTGAACCCTGACTGCCACATAACAATGTGACTTTAGACAACTCCCTTTACCGTAGCTAGGCCTTACTGTCCCATCTGTAAAATGAAGGAAACCTATTTAATGGAGGACAGTAGTAGGATTTAAATGTGATAATGCATGGGAAGGCCCTGCTACAGGACCTGGCACAAAGTAAGCCCTCAGTAACTTTAGCTGGATTTGTTATTATTGCTGTAGTTGTCAAGAGTGTTGTTTTGAAAAATGTAATTCTTTTCAACTTTATATGGTATCAGGTAATTTGGTGACATCAGATAATATAAATGAGATCAGTCTTTTTTTCCTGGTATCAGAAACAATAGAGTATTTTTTAAAGTTCTATAACTTCACACATCAACATTTAGGAGAAGAAGAGATACAGTTTATGTCTTTGTAATGTACAAACTGACCACAGGCAAGCTTACAGGTTCTTTTTCTCTATATAGAGGTTAAGAACAGCATCCTGACCTGTAAGTACAAGATCTTTTATGCTAATTGGTTTCTGGAATTCATTAAGACTTTTCTAAGGAGATATTTGATCACATAGGTAAAGAACTATCTTTTCATAGTGCGATTTCTGGTGATACTGACTTCTAAAATTTTTTTACAAATATAAGAAATTCCTAATGAATTGAACTGATGTCTGAGAGGCATTGACAGACACATTCTCTGATGTCTCTCTTGTGGCCACGTAGGTGAGACCGGCATTGGCAAATCCACGTTAATGGACACTTTATTCAACACCAAATTTGAAAGTGACCCAGCTACTCACAATGAACCAGGTGTCCGGTTAAAAGCCAGAAGTTATGAGCTTCAGGAAAGCAATGTACGGCTGAAGTTAACCATCGTTGACACTGTGGGATTTGGAGACCAGATAAACAAAGATGACAGGTACGTTTTGGGACTTTGTGGGGATATAAATGGATCAGGAGATAGCAGGACTTGTCCTGGGTAAATTCAAAGGCTAAAAATGTTCACTAATTATGGGGCTGATTTTCTGTTGCCTAAAAGATAAGACATTCTTTTCCTCTGAGAAGTTTTCTTAGAATGTTCTTCCCCGAGGTCAGAATGAGACAACACAGTTGATTCTAGCTCGTGTAAGGAAAAAAGGAATTTCTTAGGAATACATTAGCTTATGGCATTTTTCCAGCAGGGTCATGGAACTAGATTTGGGACCTTTCCCAGCAGGAAAAGCAATCTAGAGAAACACTCAATGACCCAACAGGACAGTTAGCAGAAACCCCTGCCACTGGTCACCTGCCACTGGTACCCGTGATGCTGAGGGGAGGTGTTTAGAACCTCCACCAGTTCTGTCCTAGAGTTGGGACAGTGTTACAGGATGATTTTTATTGCCTTCCCCATCCCTTGCAAGGAGAACAACAGTGGCCTCTGCTGTGTGTTCCTCACTCCCTGCTTCCGGGTCTTGTGTGGCTGCATCTGTATGGTAGAAACTAAACCACATCTAGAATACTAGCTGCAAGAATCTGGGAAATGCGTTGTTTTTGTTTTGTTTGTTTGTTTTGCAACTCTGCAAAATAAGAAGGCATTAAAGAGTCAGGAATTCAAAAAAGCATCTGCCAAACTCTCCTAGTCCCTGAGGCACATTGGGATTTTGACTTAACCCCCAAATTCTTACAGATTTTGAATGAAAACTGAGAGCTGATGAGATTCTGCCAAAGAATCCACAGCTCAGGATTTAGGCGACCTGGGTTAGAGCCTGGATTCTGAGATTGACAGGTTATGGGACCTTGATAATTTATCTCACTTTAAGAGAATGTCACCAGACGATCTCTGAGGTCTCTTCCCGTGTGATCCTGTATTCAGTCCTATTCTTAGGCAGAGGCCTAAGGAAGGACACTGTGAAAGGCAAGGCCTGGAAGAAGGGTATGGTAATAATAGGGGGGTATTCCTGTATTTTGATGTCTTTGGTCAAAGTGGTATTAGCTCCTAAAACCTCAAAGTGAAGAAAGCATTTTTATGGAAGATCTGTTGGAAAAATCTTGATTTCCAGCTGGCACAGATCTTGCTATTGATGTGAGTGCTTGGTGTGAGGCACTGAGTCTTCTGTGAAGTGTCTGGGTCTTTCTGTAGGCTGCTAAAGGGGTGGGCAGCATGCCTGGTGCAGAATTGTCAAATCGAGTCTGAGTAATGATTGTGGATTCAGTCAAGCCTAATGGGGAATTGAGGTCAGCTGGATTAAACTTTCCCTTTCTATCCAGTGGAGTTTGTTAAGCTAATAAAGTAATGTATACAATAATCCATATATGTGGAAGAAAAGATGTGTTTAAGCTGCTTAAGAAATAAAATACTTTCTAAGAATTTTGTTCCAATAGTTTGTGTGTAGATAGAGGTTACTACCTGGTAAATCAATCTTATGTATTCATTCATTAAAACTGGTTCACATAAACTTGAAGATATAATACAGTAA
This sequence comes from Prionailurus viverrinus, assembly GCF_022837055.1. Taxonomy (NCBI): domain Eukaryota; kingdom Metazoa; phylum Chordata; class Mammalia; order Carnivora; family Felidae; genus Prionailurus; species Prionailurus viverrinus. Next base: position 143,600,574 of record NC_062564.1, on the reverse strand, counting down.
GGTTTTATTTTTATTTTTAGAAAACACATACTCAATTTATAAAGCCAAGTAAGTTTGACTCTGCTCTCTGAGTTGCTATATGCCCTTATTGAGAGAAGCTGTTAATCTTAAAACTTGCTGGTGCTCAACCCATAGGTTAACCTCAGTCCCAAAATATTGTTCACACTCCTCGAGATCATCCATCCTATTCATCATTCTCAACATCAAGTGTCTTAGGACTATTTTGAATACTGTATTCATTTTCAAAAGAAGTCAGAGAAAGTTAAAATTTTCCCAGGCCCAAAGATGATTCTAGAAGGAGGCTTCCAGAGACATTTTCGTGCAGTGACATTAAGGGAGTAAAACACCACATCAATAAGTTATGTTTGCTTAGGGCTCGGAAATTTTATTAGTACCAGGGATTTTTCTTTAAAAATTTTTTTTCTCCAAAATGGTATGTATTATATGTATGTGTTTTGTAAAGAGGAACTTGAACTATTTTTTTAATCTAGAATGTGTGTGTATTGCCTAGAGATATTTTAAGTATCCCTGATATATACGGGCACCATGGTAATTAGGAAGAAATATTTAATTCATTCTCTAGCTGAGCACTGAGCTCTATTTTATCTATAGAGCAATTTAAATGCTCTTCAATAAACATTGTCCTGTAATAACAGGAGCAATTGTTACATGTAGTGAGAAGGATTTTATTTTGCATCTGGTCAAAGTGAACTATCTGTACATTGTGCGGGGTGGGGACAGCTAAGCTCAGACCCTGCAGCTGGGCTATTGCTCTTCATTTATGACCTCAATGCCAAGGAATGATGGAGAGGTTACTGCCTGAAGGCTGATTGTGATGCCAAGTGAAATAGATGAGGGGAAAGCCTTGGCAACAAGAAAAAGAGCACAGGTGCATTGTGGGAGCTGGGGAGAGAGCCAGGGTTCCTGGTCATTGGGCAATCACAGTGTACTCAGAGCAAGATGTATCTCCATCTCTCCGACCCACACAGGTTTCTCTCTGGGGTTAGAGAATGTTATGTTTGTGCACTCTGATTGGAAGGCAGTAACTGGACCTTTTCAGGGTCCCTTCCTGCAGGAATGAGAACATCTGCCAGCATCTTGCTGCTAAGATTCCATGTGCTCTTCCCGCTCAGGCTCATTGCCTCAGTGTTGCCACTGACTTGCCTGTCCCCTAAGTGGGGATTTTCCTTTAGCCTGGTGGATTTTCACTGGCCAGCACTGAATAGCCAAGTGGCTACTACAATACCAATTCTCATATTTGCAGCTGGAGGTCCCTTTAAGAAATTATCTGACTCATTTGGGTCAAATAATAGTTTCCAAGGAGATTTAGAAGAGAGGAAGTGTGATATTAACCTAACCTAGATACCAAAATTTTTTTTTCTTCTGAAATTTCTTGACAGCTGTTGCATAACCTCTTTAAATGGCATTTTAGAACTCTGTGCCCCAGAAGGCATTGTTGACACTGTTGACTCCAAACCCAAGTGACTATTGTCTTAAAAAAAAAATTTTTTTTTGGACAATCTGATTCCATAAAAGAATTGGATGTGAGGTATGCATTTTTGCATTGATATGTAATCATATGGGAAGCAATATACCGTTTCTCTAAACCCATGATTATTTTTACTACTTTGGGGATGAGGCAAGCTTTTCTGCCATGAATGCAGGACTTCAAGAATGTCCCAGCTTGTTTATATAGGCTTCAGTCATGTCAGCATGCATTCCTGCATGAGTATCTGCCTGGGACTGAGCTAGCTAGAAGGGGGCAGGAAGAGAGATCTGGTAAGGTTTCCTGTTATGTTTAATAGCATGATTAACTCTTCATGGTTTAAGGGCTTCCTTGTTTTGCTGTCTGTACTTTCCAGTGAAGAAGCAAAGAGGTCTGGAGAAGGAAAACCAAGTTTTGTCATAGAACTGGAAATAGAATAATGCATTTGCCCAACATTTGGGAGATGGGAGCTAGAATATCAATGGCATATTGCTAACTGTGATGATTATTAGCCCTGAAAATCATGGATAATTGAACTCCTCAAACTCACCAAATCTTTATATCAGAGTTATAAAATGGTAGTGAAGTGGACCATTTGGTCTTTAATTTCTGTTTTTACCACCTTTCTGATGGGGAGGTAGTTGAGAGATAAGGAAAACTAACTTTCACTAACAGCAAGATAGAGAAAAATATATGAGTGGTAGGTATCTGGCCGTATGTAAAATGGAGAGTCACTCTCTGAACAATGCCATTGGTTCTTTTGGAAGAATGGTCAGTGGGTAACTTGGGTGGATAGAAAACATTGCATAAAATATTTCTCCCATCAGTTTTAGGTCAACCTCTGTATTTTGTTGTGAATTCTGTGGCTGCAGGTATATGAAAAGAAATGAGTTGTGGGTAAAAAGGACCATCCCCATGCCTGAAAAGGAAATGATGTGAGAATGTAAATACTGCATATGATTTGCCTTCCTTCACTTTCCCCTGCTTTGTATGGCTGAAACCCAGAGAAGTTGGAATTGGCCAAACAAAAACCAGATGGGTGTCTTTTCTATAAAATGGAAACTATCAAAAGGCAAAATTGGGATTAAACCTCCTTATCTTTATGACTGGACGTAGATAAGAAGTGGAAAGGAGTAGAAGGGGGGCAGGTAATTTGTTTAAAGGATTGTGAAGGGGAATACAAAACCACTGGCTGACTTAAACACAGGGAATAATGATTTTGGTAAATAGTTCTCCTGGAATACGTTTCTTTAATTTGTTTATAATAGTTGGAAGGTAAAATTGGTGGAATTTCACGCTGGATTGTGTGGAGGAAGTAGAAGAGGAGGTCTCTGATTGGTATGGATGGAGGTGCCATTCGCCGAGCGAAGGAAAACAGGGAGATGGTTTGGGGGCAAGATGAAGAGTCCCATCCTGGACACATTTAGAAGAGCCAATGAAGATATCTTGTAAGCAGTTGTATGGATGGGGCTGAAACTTGGGTGGATGATCTGGGCTACAAGCAGAAATTTGTGATTTATCATCACTTAGATGGTAAGTAAAACACAGGAATAAATGGAATTTTATAGGGAGATCACATAAAGGGAAAAAACGGAGATTGGATGATTGGCCAGAACTCCCTGACAGGGGAAGGCAGAAGAAATTCAAGGTATAAGAGGAGAACAGAAAGTTTCTTCGGGTATATTGAATCTAGGGCAGAAAACATGCCTCACTGGAAAAGGAGAGATGCTATACCTCCTATAATCTTGGAGGATTAGAATCAACACCAGAGGCAACAGGGAAATTAATAGAAAGCAGAAACCTATGTGGACCACTGCTGGGAGGAGGTGCTGAGAAGCTAAAAATCAGGAACTAGTGAGGCAGGAAGGAGCAATTGCTTGTGAGCTGCTTTTCCTTTCCTTTCCTTTCCTAAGAGGGTGCAGGAGAGAGAGCCTGGTTCCCCAAACACATGCCTCAGTGTCAGGAGACTGGAAGATCAGGCTCTCGGCTGGCATGGGTGAACCTCGGTGGCGTGGCCCAGTCCACTTCCCTACAGGGCATGAGCACAGTAGCAGGATGGTTACCATGGAACTGAGTGAGTGGAAGGTTCCTCCCTGCCACCCCCAACTTTCTCAAAAGTCAGGCTTGCTTTTCTCTTAGTTGTTGCTTTTTTAAAATTATTATTACTGTGAAATAGTTGTATCTTTTATGTGCTAGGCCTTTACATATGTTAGCTCACACATTTGTCACAGTAGCTCTCTGATATAGGTACCTTTTTGTCCTTGAGTTACTTATGAGAGGAGACATAGTGGAGACATATGGAGACAGAGAGGTTTAGGAACTTGCCCAAAGTTACATATCCTGTAAGTTGTGGGGTTGGAGTCCATCTGTCTTGAATCCATGCTTCTAACCACTGTTGCTTCAGAATACCCGCTTGTATTTTGAAAGTGGAAAACATAGAAGAAACTTCTCACTTGTTCCTTCTTTCTATTGGAATTTATTGGGATTTCTTTTGTCCTATTTACTTACTGGTGTATCCTACTTTTTCTTTTAACCGCTAGAGTTTTTGTCTGCTCAGATTGAATCAGTGGATTGTAATGAATGACCAAAGAAAAATATCAAAAACCGTTTTCTGAGTGCTTTTGGTTTTTGGTTATAAATGTGTTTTTTGTTTTGTTTGTTTTTTCTCTTAGAATGTGTGCCGTCATCCTTATTTCAAAGATTTGTTGTTCCCTTAAGGATTTCAGTTTAATATATGAGTTGGGGGAGCAAAGTGTTGAAAGGTTTTTATTTTTCTTAAAGCGTAAGTCATTCCTCAGCAAGGTAATAGGTTTGGGGAGAATTAACCCATTGTGTTCCTAGTAACCCAATCTCACTGCTGCTCACACTGGTTTCTCCTGAGCAGGTCCCTGGAAACCTGAAAGTTTATAGCTTTTCCACAGCAACCTACCTAATGTACTGCTTAGTCCTTGGAGAACATATGGTTTATTGAATGCATATTCCCAGTATGTTATTAATGATGATGGTCTGCTAATAGAATCATACATAATTATTCAAAACAAATTTGAATTATGATTTGGTGAGAAGAAAGGGATATAGAGTTTACCTTCAAATCATAAAATTTCAGAGTTGGAAATAATCTTGAAGTCTATAATGGCCCAGGAGCACTGGGCTAGATGAGAGCACAGAGGGGCCCTCATCTCTGGAGGAATGGGACAAAGCTCCCACTAGGTTATGCCATAGCCTGAAATCAAAAACCACTTTCCTTTTGTGCGCCAAAGCCAATCAGTTGGTAGAGGCTGTCAAAATCACTTTACTGAGACAGATTTTGAGACTTCCATTTTGGCCCAGCAGGAAAGAATGTCACAATGTCTTAGTAATGTCTTCCATGGGAAGTGACAGCATGGTTCACATATTTATAATCTCTGCTTTAAAGGATGAATGTTAGCCAGGGGAATACTAGGAAGGAGACTGTTCCGGGTAGGGGGTTAGCATGAACCAGGTCATGAAGGCAGCTGTGTGTGATGACTGGGACAGAAATGGTGAGCCAGGGAGGAAGTGGGAGAGAGGAGCTGGAGAGATGTTCAGGGACCAGATGATGGAAGGCCTGGGATGCCCAGGTAAGGAACTGGGACTTCAGCTCTTAGGAGAGGGAACCATTGAAGACTTGACTGCCTGCATGGAGCTGCACAAGAGGTTGAAGGCTAGAAATATGCTGATTTGAAGATGTGTTAAAAAAAAAAAAAAAAAATTCTTCTGCATTCTAGCTATAAGCCAATAGTGGAATATATTGATGCTCAATTTGAAGCCTACTTACAAGAGGAATTGAAGATCAAACGTTCTCTCTTCAACTACCACGACACCAGGATCCACGCATGCCTCTACTTCATTGCCCCTACTGGCCATTCACTGAAGTCTCTGGACCTAGTCACCATGAAAAAGCTGGACAGCAAGGTACTCACTGACACTTTGGTGACTATCCACTTGCCTTTTGGATCACCTTTATCTGAAGGCTCTGATTTATTTCCTTCTTTTAATGTAATTGGAGTTGTTTTGTTTTACAAGACAGTTTATTGTAGCAGTTTTAGGTTCACAGCAAAATTAAGAGGAAGGTACAGAGACGCATGTATACCCCTGCCCCACGTCAGCACCCCCACCTGATGGGTCCCATTGATGGGTTGTTACAGTCGACGCATCTATGTTGACACACCATAATCACCCAAAGTCTGTTATTTACATTAGGGTTCACTTTTATTGGTGCACAGCCTGTGGGCTTGGACAAACCTACAAAGACCTGTATCGTGGAGGCATACAGAGTAGTTTTCCTGCCCCCAAACTCCTCTGTGCTCTTGCCTATTCATCCCTCCCCCTTCCTCCAACCCCATAATTGTCTTTTCTGGTTTACAGAACAATAGGGTTTAGCAATGTGAGAAAAATGCTTCAAAACCTCTGGATGTTAGGCTAAACAAAATAAAACAAACAAATAAAACCATGGAGCTCTTTACCAAGTATTTTTAGTTCTTAAATTAGCACCAGCGGATGCTCTGATGAAGGTTGGGGAATTATATAGCGGAGACATCTAAATGGTCATAGGAAGGGTTAAATTTAGGGAGATTGAAATATAAAGTCACAAATTGTTTACTTTCCTAAAACCTTCTCTAAATTTCTGTTTTAAAGGTTTGGCTTTAATATGAAGTTTTGAGTGAAAAAAAAAAGGTGTTAATTTTTTTCCTTATGTGATAAGGACAGTCCAGCTTCTTAGATTTAAAACTGAATTGCACCCAAATGTTTTTAAAAAGTGGTTTCAGTTTGACACCTGGGCTTTCCACATTAATAAACTCTTCCTTTTACAACATTTGAAGAAAGGTACTGATAAGTTTGATAACATTAAGTGATGTACTTTACAATTAATTTGATTTTTCATTTTGAAATAAATGGAAAGCAGTATATTCTGAATTGAAGAAGCAAATGAAAAGGAAAACAGCCAGAAAAAGAAGCTGTGGTATTTTTTTTAACTTTCCTTGGAGTTCCATAAAAAGTTGTATCATCTTTAGGGGGTTTTGTTGGGTGTTATTTTTTTGTCCAAACAATGCTGTTTGAAAGATGCTTTCTCTCCAGAGGAACGTAATGGAGGGCAGTCAGACGACCAGCTGTCCCCGAGGCCTCTGGCTGAACTGGCCGCCAAATGGGCTGCAGTGGCTGACACACGGCCAGGTTCCTTGGGCTTCCAGCATGCACAGACACCTTGGTTTACAGAAAAATGGTCTAGTGATGTGAAGGGACTATTGCAGCTGGAGGACTCTCGGGAGAATAAATAGAATCCTTTTCATGCATTTGTGTCCGCAACAGTGAGCCACGGGCAGGCAGGCAGTTGAGGGCTCTGGGCCATGAGGCTGGCTCCCCAGGCTGCCGTGTCCCTGGTAACAGGGCTGGGGAGGGGCAGAGATGGAGGTGGTGTCCTAACTGAGGCCATGTTTGTGGACCAAGCCCAGCAAATATTCAACAAAGGGTTATGCTTAGTAGGGCTGGTTTAAAAAGGGAAAGAAAATAAGGCAAATGAACACAGCTGGAAAAAAAAGTCCCTGAAAACAGGTTAAACTGCTTTTAAAGAACCGATACTGCTGTAGAGATGGAGGGCTGGAGAGCATCTGAAAATGGTATTTGCAAAGGTTGTTTATACAAGTGAAGTGAAGAGTTAAGGTGCTTAAGTATATATATCATAAACATATAATTTCAGAAATGATTTTCAAGCACCTGCCACTGAGGAAAAAGAGGTTTTAAATCTCAATTGCCTGTGGCGTCTATCTACTCTGGTCAAACTGGTCAAGAAAGTATGAACCTCTGCCATTTTGTCTGTGTAATAGTCACTGAATACTAAACATGTACAGAAGATAACCAACAAGAACAACGGGGAAGTGTTCTGTTTCTTGGGCTCTGACCCAGACATATCCCCACCATTAGTGTTTCTCTTGCTGGATGAGTCCAAGCATGATGAGGTAGGAGTGGGTGGAGGAATAGGTGAAGAATATGTTATTCTATCCACATGTCTTCTCATTGTGGTGTATCAGGGGTTTTGATTCGGCTCTTGGAATAAAAAAAGCAAAGGAATGCAGACATGGCCAAGAAAACCTCCCTAAGGACTCCCTCATCTCTTGCTAGTGTGGCTTTCTCACTGAGTCTGTCCCCCTTTCCCCTGAGCTGGGAGAGCATGGCCCCAGGTGTCAGATGTCAGTTGTGTCTTACTGAAACCTCTGTGGCTACCAGGGAATGGAAGAAAGTTAATCTTAAAAAATGAATTTTTAAAAATGTGCTGTGTGGGCAGTGCTAGGCAAAGTTGGGAGAATGACCCACTTTGGGGTTTGAGGCTTGGGCTTGAGGGTGTCCTCAGCTCTCACGCTGGGCTTCCTGCCACTGTTTTCAAACTCTGCCTTCTCCCTGGTCTCTGTAGTCAATGCTCTGAAAGCGAGCCTTTGCCGCTAGGTTTCATTCTGACATGAAGAAGTAATGTGCTAGAAGCTGGTGTTTCAAAAGAATTAATTGGTGTGATTTTGAAAACTTTAAAAGTAGGTGAAGCCGTCTTTGTTCTGGTTAATACGTAGGTTCTCTACCCCTAGTAGTCATTAGAAAAAAAGAGAGGGTGTTATCCTGCATAGAGATGAATATTCCACTATTCTAACACAGTCTTTGCTTTGCACTGTGAGGAACATGCAAAAATCAAGCTTTTAAAGTAGCTGGGAGGGGTCTAAAAGGAGTGGTTGGTTATTCAAAGAATAGGCTTCTTTGTTATTGCTATTTGTCATAGAGTAACACTTCCTTCTACTCTGTTAAAAAAAAAAAAAAAATGAGGTAGCACAGAAGAGGAAATTACAAGTATGCTGTCAGTGCCGGATGGGAGGAAGTAAAAGTGTTCACAGATGGAGCTAAAAGATTATCCATGTCTTAATTTTGCCTCTGGGCACAAAGCCTTATTTTCAATATCTATTTTTTAAGTGAAGCTTTACAACTTTTGTTATGTTTCATTCATTTGTCTTATTTTTCTTATATTGGAATTGTGTAAAAATGGGTATGTTTGTTTTATAGGTGAACATCATTCCAATAATTGCAAAAGCTGACACGATTGCCAAAAATGAATTGCACAAATTCAAGAGTAAGATCATGAGTGAACTAGTCAGCAATGGAGTCCAGATATATCAGTTCCCCACAGATGAAGAAACGGTGGCAGAGATTAATGCAACAATGAGTGTAAGTCCTCAAGTTAGGAAGAACCTACCAGAAATTGTCCTGAAAGCTTTTCTTGGTAGCAGCATTTTCTTGGTAGCAGCAGCTTTTCTTGCTCCAGAGTGACCGGAGCACTGGGCCAGGAATCGGATTCTTTAGCGTTGCCCAGCTCTGCCACTATGGCAAGTCATTTAACCACCCTACTCCTCAGGGTATCCATCTATCAAATGGGAAAGTTAGACAAGCCTATCTCCAGTTTCCTTCCTGCTCCAACAGGCAGGATTTCTACAGCAGACCTCTTGGGAAGGGAATGCCAGCCCAGCACCATCTCACACAAAGCAGCTTAAAGGAAATAGATCTCTGCTTGTTTCTGCCATTGTTGGCAGAAATATCTCCACCTGCCTTCCTTTTGCTTCTGTGATGGGTTCCTGCCTTTAGCTCCATTCTGTTTCCCCTACTCTTTCCTGAATCATTAGGTTAATTGGCAGTTGAGGGTATAATTTCTCCATGTCACAGGCAGAGAACAAGAGAGAACTGAGTAAAGCTTCAGCAATTCTAAGTGCACCTGTGATATGATGTCCGTGTCCTCATGCTATCTGCTGATGCCCGAATCTTTCTCACTGCCTCTTTGTGTATCTCACAAAGAGATACAGGGCTCATCTCTGGGCCACAATTCCTATACTTTTTTTTTTTCCATTTGGGAATGCATAACTTGTGTAAAACTAGCATCCTTTGCACATAGTAGATGACCAATGATGGCTTTTGGGATTCTTAAAATTATAGGTTAGCTTCTGTGAAATATAATTAGAAGCTATTAAATAAGTTGTCTTCCCCTGAATACATGCTAAAAATTGATTCAAAAGTATGCTGGGGGCAGCAGAAGTCAGTGTACATTTTTAAATTGTGGTAGGTTGAGCTGTGTTCTACTTTCCTTAGATCTGATCATGAAAAGTGTCTAATGAAGTCATTATTAAATTGCCCTGAAGGCACTCTTTTTTTTAACAGCCATATTGAGATATAATTGATGTACTGTACAAGTTACCTGTTTAAAGCATACAATTCAGTGGTTTTTAGTATATTCACAGAGTTGTGCAACCATTGCCACCACCAATTTTAGAACCTTTCATCACCTGAAAAAGAAATCATGTTCCTTTTAGTTGTCAACCCTCTAACCATCCCAGCCCTAGGCAACTACTACTCTACTTTCTTGTCTCTTCTGGACATTTGGCTATTCTGGACATTTCATATAAAGGGACTCAGACTGAAGCTCATCTAGAGAATTAAATGGCTTGGTCAAAGCAGCACTGAGATTTCAACCCTGATCCCAGTTTTGTGATGTTTGCTATCATAATTTAGGAGAAAGAGATATTTCACAAAACTCCTTCTTGTTTCTTCAGTTCAGCATATGGACTTTTCTATATAGTACTGTTATCATTTATGGAGGAATATTTTCCTTAAATTATTCCCAATATGACTAGGACTTTGGAAGCAAATGTAACTTCTCCCTTCTCTGGGGCTGTTTGTATGAATTGAAAATTTAGGGGCCCATTAGAGCAGAGATTGTCCATTCTCCACTCTGCTCTAGTGTGGTCACACTCGGAGTTGTGTGACCTACTCTGGTTGTCTTGCTCCTGTGGCCAGGATCACGAAGACTCTGGAATTTGTGAAAACTGGGGAGCAGATTCTTCCTGGGAGGATGGCCGGAGGGGGTACGAAAGGAAGGTCATCATGACGGAGGGTAACTGTTCTCATTCAAAAGACAGAACTGAAGGGTAGTGAGGGGTTGGGGCCCAACGAGAAATGAACGTTTGGCCATCGGTGCCACCGCAGCACAGCAAGCACCCTGTGGAAGGAGTGAGTTCCCATCACAAGGTGGTGGACAACAGATTCCGTATCTCAACTCATTTAGATACTGCAGAAGCAGGATCTAAATGGATAACATGTGAGGTCTCTCCCACGTCTAAAATTCTCTGGCTATGGGTACTGGGAGTTTCATAGTCATCATAGCACCAGACATTTTTGACATTTATGGAGGATTTACTGTGCATCAGCCACCATGAGAGGTTTTATTTACATCTAATCCTCACACCAGTCCCATAGGTAGACGCTATTATTATCCCTAACTCGCATATGAGGAAACTGCAGCCTGGCATGGTCCAGCCATCGGTCGTGCAGGGAGGATTTGAACACAGGCAGCTCAGCCAGTGCCAGCAGAGCAGTGTGCCTGTTTTACAGCATCATTAGAGCCCAGGCTGAGATAGCACTGGTTTATTCTGCTGTAGAACTTCAGTTTGGGGTTCTTCTGCTGTAGAACTTCAGCATAGGATTCAATAAATGACATGAGTGAATATTGTCTAATGTTCTCTTTATATCTCTCCCCTTCCTTTTAAATTATTTTGGGTGCTCATGAAACTAAATTTGTGTTAAATTTCTTGGAAAGAAACTACCCATGGGGATGCCTGGGTGGCTCATTCGGTTAAACATCCGACTTTGGCTCACGTCATGTTCTCGTAGTTACTGGGTTTGAGCCCCTCATCGGGCTCTGTGCTGATAGCTCGGAGCCTGGAGCCTGCTTCAGATTCTGTGTCTCCCTCTCTTTCTGCCCCTCGCCCACTCACTCAATCTCTCTCTCTCTCTCTCTCTCTCTCTCTCAAAAATAAACATTGGAAAAAAGACCCATGAATCTTGGCTCTTTGTCTCTTTATCAGATTAATCAAACTGATAGTCCGAAATTAATCTTGTTCTTTAACAAGATTTTTTTTTTAAGTCTCTTCCTTGCCAATAATTCCTGGTGATGAAATCCCATATGATATGTGGAAAACAGATTTCACTGGCAGTTGCTTTTGTCACTCAGTGTGAGCGGAGAAAACTCTTTTCCTTGGTCATTATGGCAGAATGGTGGCCAGCGGGGCCCTGTTGCTCCTCAACTTCAGGGGACACATTACAGTTCCACACTTGGAGTCTGTGAAAGGAATGTGCTTTCTTTCCTTCCTATAGAGTATGAGATGAACCAGAGAATATAAGTATCTTGAGCAGCAAATGAAGTACCACCTGGGCATCCTGGGCTGAGGGTTATGTCCTCTGTGGGAGAGGATTTGGCTGTAGGACATTCTCATCTTTCTCAACTTGCCTACAGTAGAAGAGCAGTGGATCAAGGAACTGAAATAATAATTCTCAGAACAACCATTTCAGATCTTCTCATTCTTACATTTTAATAGAAAAAAAGATGGAATTACTGTCCCCACCACCCGCACTCCCAGAATGTAGCCATAGCTACCAAATAAAGCAACGTGAAATAGTCAGTTGTTTTGAACACCACCTCTGCTTGGGAGAAGTCTGGGTTGCAAGGCTTGGGCCAATAATTTGGGCTAAAATGTAGTTCTGATTTGAATTTTGTGCAATGGCCAACTGTAAAGCAATGCTGTTAGAAATATAATATGAACCACACAAACAATTTAACATTTCCCAGTAGTCACATTAAAAAAAGTAAAAAGAAATGTGAAATTAATTAAAAACTTATTTAACTGAATATATTTAAAATATTATTTCAAGGGGCGCCTGGGTGGCTCAGTCGGTTAAGCGTCCGACTTCAGCTTGGGTCACGATCTCCCGGTCTGTGAGTTCGAGTCCCGTGTCGGGCTCTGGGCTGATGGCTCAGAGCCTGGAGCCTGCTTCCAATTCTGTGTCTCCCTCTCTCTCTGACCCTCCCCCGTTCATGCTCTGTCTCTCTCTGTCTCAAAAATAAATAAATGTTAAAAAAAATAAAATAAAATATTATTTCAATATGCAATCAATATAAAAATTAATGAGATATTTTCATAGTAAGTCTTTGAAATCCAATGTATATTTTACAGTTACAGCATATCCCAATTTGGAAGCATACCCAAATTACTCCTAACACACTTGAAAATTTTTCAACATGAAATAAGTACCAAAAAGAATTTTCCTCTAATGTTTGCATCCACATTGAGTAGACCAGTTTTTTAGTTTGTTGTTTTTGTTTTTTTTTTTTTTAGAAAATTTAAGTTTAAAGCAAAATGAAGTGCAGTCCCAAAACAATACATTTTTATTTCACGGAAAAATATTTTGTTATATTTTTAAGTTCAAAGGTAAAATAATTAAAAGTAAATAAAAGTGGGACATCTGCGTGGCTCAGTTGGTTAAGCCCCCAACTCTTAATTTCAGCTTAGGTCATGATCTCTTGGTTTGAGAGTTCGAGCCTCACATGGGGCTCTGCTGTCAGGGTCTGCTTGGGATTCTCCCTCCCTCTCTCTCTGTCCTTCCCCTACTTGCGCTGTCTCTGTCTCTCTCAAAATAACTGTACTTAAAAAAAAAAGAAAATAAAAACAAGTATATAAAACTAAAATTCAGTTTCTTGATCCTGTAAGCCCTGTTTCTGATGCTCAGTGGCCACATATATTAGCGGCTACAGTCTTGGACAACATGTGTCTGAAGCTTCCTGTGTGGTTGCAAAGACACCTACGGTTTCCTTTGAATCTAGCTCATACCACATAATCAATATTTGGTCATAGGAGGGGTGGGGTACACGAAGCCCACCTCTGCTGACCTGCAGAGCTTCCTCCCTCTTCTACCCACCCTCCCCTTTGTCTCCCCCTCACTAAGTGAGGCTGGCAGAAGGGGCGGAGCCTAGGCAAGGTGGAGAACCAGCCTGGGCAAGACCTGGAGAAGGTAACAACTCTGTCCTTGTGTTGCTTCTCAGGTCCATCTCCCGTTTGCTGTGGTCGGCAGCACTGAAGAAGTGAAGATCGGCAACAAGATGGCGAAGGCCAGGCAGTACCCCTGGGGTGTGGTGCAGGGTATGTGCACATTAGGGGGAAGGGGGTCTCCACATTTAACTCCTGTGGTGACTGTTCTCGCTTCTTCTCTCTCTGCCCTGTTTGGGGAGGTTTGGGGGGAGGTCCTCAACCAAAGGCAGGACGAAGGGAGGGTTGTACACATGGCAGTTGTGAAGTGAGGAAGCAAGACCCTGTGACCAAGTAGGTAGATGGTGGGGAGAAGTGACCACAGTGCCCTACTTCCGGTGAGGCAGCCCCTCAAGAATATTGGCTTATGTGGCAAATTGAGTATAAATTCCTGGTAGAAAAGAGCTCTTCCCTAGAAGTTTCAACAACTTTCATACCAGTTTCATCAGCAAAGTATAGTAAGAAAGCTGCAAAAGGTTTCTTGTAAACAAGAAGTTACTTGTTTCTCCATTATCTCTGGAAAACCTGTCTTCCAATTAAATGTTATCTCAGTGGATATCTGAGAATTATGACCTATTTGGTGCTGGGAGACATGATCATAGTCTCTGACCTGAAGAAGCTTCCTATATGTCACTTTGATAGGCAAGGACCCTATTTTCCTGCCTTTGTGTGTTTTGAGGGAGGACATCTGATGCTATAGGTTAAGTAGGATAGCTATAGAAAGTTTCTTCATTAGTTTAAGATCTATCAGTCCCCCTTTTTTTCTGAATAAAGGCAATAAATCTGTGAGAAGGGAAAAGAAATTGTACCTTTCAGATCTCTAAGAAAATTACAATTTTTATGAATCTTACCTATTTCTCTATAATAAAGCTTTTTTCATAGTGTTGATGAAATTAAGGGAAGTGGTATGTAGAACCTGCCTTGTATACTTCCAGGGGGCACGGAGTAGCGGAAATAGACCTGGCTTTGCAGCCAGATGTTGTGTTTGAACGTAGACTCTGCTCCCAGTACTCAGGAAGTCAGCTTCCTTACCAAAGCCTTGCTTCTGCATCTACAAGATGAGAGTCACAATGCCTACTTGGCAGAATTGTTCTGAAGGATAAAGATAATATTTATAAAGTTCCTCTTGCAATGCCCTGCCCTGAGCAGACACTCTGCGATCACATTATGGTCCACATTGTCGAAAATCTTGTCCTCGTTGGGAATGTAAGTCGAATCCAGTGAAGGGTCTTCACACAGCTTTGAGATTTCAGGAGCGATGGTGATAACTTTTTGAAAGTGTCACTTCAGATTTTTAGGGATGTCATTGCTGATAGCCGCTTCCACCTTCCCATCTCTTGCAGTTGAGAATGAAAACCACTGTGATTTTGTGAAACTTCGGGAGATGCTGATCCGCGTGAACATGGAAGATTTGCGAGAACAGACTCACACCCGCCATTATGAACTGTATCGGCGCTGTAAGCTTGAGGAGATGGGGTTCAAGGACACTGACCCTGACAGCAAGCCCTTCAGGTATGAGGGCACCTAGCAATCAGCTGTTTCCCAGACAGTGGCTTGAATGGTGTGTTGTTCCATCACCAAAATGCTTGTCGGATTGAGATAGCAGTGATTGAGGGACCTGGTGGGGACACGTTAGTAAGCATAATTGCCAGGCATTGCGATAACCACTTTATTGGTATTATCTCAACTAAGCGATGTAGATGATGTCATTGCCGTCCTCATTTTACAGAAGAGGAAACTAAGGCACTGAAAGTGTAAGCAACCTACCCAAGGTCCTACAAGTAGGAAGTGATGGAGTGAGTTTTGAACCCCTGCTCTTAATCATTATACTCACAGAGGCACAGAGCCTGGTCTAGGCATTTACAGAGGTGTGGCCGCTCAGTACAGTTTGCTCCGTTCGTTCATGGTTGCCAGCCAGGTTTCACTTCCCAGGACTCTTATCAGCAATCTGTGTTTCAGTCCAATGCTAACAACTAATGAGGAAGAAAGGGAATTACTTGTAGAAAGTTTCTTATGTGTTTTCCCACATCATCGATAGATGGAGATGAAGTGGCAAAATGTGAAGGGGGGAATTAATGCAGAATTAGCGGCCCAGCAAAGGCCCAGCTGCTGTCAGAACCTAGGCCGTGGGGGAGGGGCGGCAGGGGCTGAGTACCTTGGCCACAGAGTGGGGAGGGAAGGCAGGGCCACCAGGCCAGGTTTGCCACCTGTGGGCCCAGAAGAGGATTGCTTTGTCCAAACTGGGCCCACACTGGGTCTTAATGGAGATTTCAGTTGAGGTGATGTGAGGTGTGCCTGGGCATGATTAGGGGCTGCCGTTCCTTGGTCTTCTGCTGTCTCTGTTTTTGGCATTTAAATTAAAATACCTCCTGCAAGCGCAGGGTAACTGCCCACCAGAAGGAGGTGTTGCTGGGTAGGTCCAGCAGGGCTCTTGAAGGCCTGGCCAAGCTGGGTCCAGCCTCCTGCTCTGGCCTCGCTCACTTCAGGGACTTCAGGATGGTGGCAGATGTTGTCCAGGCCTTTTGGCTTGTAGAGGATATTCTTTATTCACACATCTTCCATGTCCCATTTGGTTCCATTTCTTCTGGCCTAAGGTTTCCGTTTTGTTTTGTTTTGTTCTGTTTTTACATCTCACTATTTTTTTTATTGAGGTATAATTAATATACAGTATTATATTCGTTTCAGATAAACAACACAGTGATTCAGTAATTCTGTACCTTCCTCAGTGGTCACTGTCTGTCACCAAACAACATTATTACAATATCATTGATTATATTGCCCATGCTGTACTTGTCATCTCCATGACTTACTTATTGTATAACTGGAAGTCTGTACCTCTTAATCCTCTTTACCTATTACACCCATTCCCCTGATCCACCTCCCCTGTGGCAACCACCAGTTTGTTCTTTATATTTAAGGGTCTGGTTTTTGTTTGCTTGTTTGTTGCTTTGTTCGTTTATTATTATTATTATTTTTTAGATTCCACATATAAAGGAAACCATATGGTATTTGTCTTTCTCATCTCAACTTATTTCACTTAGCATAATATCCTCTGGGTCTATCCATGTTGTCACAAATAGCAATATCTCATTCTTTTTTTTTTATAAGCTGAGCAATATTCCATTGTGTATACATGCCACATTTTCTTTATCCACCCATTTATTGATGGGTGCTCAGGTTCCTTCCATATCTTGACTATTATAAATAATGCTGCAATAAACATAAAGTACACATCTTTTCAAACTAATATTTTTATTTTCTTTAGGTAAATATTCAGTAGTAGAATTGCTAGATTATATGGTATTTCTATTTTTAATTTTTTGAAGAATCTCCATACCGTTCTCCACAGTGGTCGCACCAATTTACATTCCCACCAAAAGTGCATGAGGGTTCTCTTTTCTCCACGTCCTCACCACTGCTTATTATTTCTTGTCTTTTTGATATTAGCCATTTTGAAAAGCATAAGGTGATATCTCATTGTGATTTTGATTTGTATTTCCCTGATGATTAGTAATATTGGGCATCTTTTCATCTGTATGTCTGTATGTCTTTGGAAAAATATCTATTCAGGTCCTCTGCCTTATCAGCTATTTCATTTGCAAATATTTTCTCCCGTTCAGTAGGTTACCTTGCCATTTTGTTGATTTCCTTTGCTGTGCAGAAGTTTTTTATTTTGATGCAGTCCAAATAGTTTATTTTTGCTTTTGTTTCCCTTGCCTGAGGAGACATATCTAGAAAGAAGAACAAAGCTGGAGGTATCGTAATCCCAGATTTCAAGATATACTACAAGCCTCTAGTAATTGAAACAGTTTGGTACTGGCACAAAGACCCATAGATCAGTGGAACAGGGTAGAGATCACAGAAATAAACTCACCCTTCTGTGGTCAGAATCTGTGACAAAGGAGGCAAGAATATGCAATGGGGAAAAGATAGTCTCTTCAGTAAACGGTGTTGGGAAAACTGGGCAGCAACATGCAAAAGAATGAAAGTGGACCACTTTTCACACCATGCATATAAGTAAACTCAAAATGGATTAAAGGCCTAAATGTGAGCTCTGAAACCATAAAACTCCTGGAAGAGACCACAGGCAGTTTCTCTGACATTGGCAGTAGCAACATTTTATAGATGTCTCAGACTTTCCCTCTGAGGCATTTCCAGCATCCCCGGCACTTCTTGAGCCTGGGACTACACTGAAGGGGTGCAGTGAGGGGACCCTGCATGAAGAGCACCACAATTAAGGGGAAGCAAAAGCTGCTGCTGATTTGAGTGGTTTCCCAAAATTTCATCTTCAAAGCCATCATTCCCAGATGCTCTTGGATTTTTTTCCATGTGAATTTTGGGTGAGCTGGGAGGAATATAAGTATATTCCCAAAGCAGAGGATTTCTTTGTGGGTGTACAGTGGGGTCCATCCTTTCTTTGAGCACCCGGTATCCACTCTTTGTCCTCGAAGCTGCTCTTGTGTTTTATAAAGCACAGAGTAATCTCTAAAACCAAGGCTAGTAAGGGGCAGCCATCACCTGAATATATCGTACAGCAGGAAGCAAAACCAGGAGCTGGACAAACACAGTAAGAGGCTGTACGAAAGCCTTGGAAGTACGTCGGAGCCAGTAAAGCTAACTGAGTGTATTTCTGGTGGTGTCCTTGACCTGCCTCAATTTAGAGTTGTGTCTTTGTTGTCCTGTGGCAGAATCTGTGTATCTGTCTGTCTACCTACCTACCCACATGTCAGCTTGCTTTCTCCTGTGCCCATCTTACCACCTGCTGCCCTGTGGTCTTCAGCCCAACCAGAGCAGCATGCATTCTCTGGACCCAGGTCCCCCTCCCTCAGACCTTGGCCCCTTCAGGCTGGCATCTGAAGATGCCAGAAGAGGGAAGAGGATGTAGGACACAATAGGGACTGGACTGATCCTGTTCCTGATTCTTTTCTCCTGAGACTCCTTTGTACTTTACCCCAACAGTCCCTGTCCAAACTGCCCATTCCTTATCTCAGAGTGCCCCCTTCCCCTGACTCTTGTCAGGTCACAAAAAGGGTTTAATTACCACTATTCTCTCAAGAGATCACAAAGTTTTCAGGTTCATGAGACCCATTTGTTTTGGGGAACATGCAGACCTCTGTGCAATGGAGTGCAGTGGATAGAGTTCCTGTCTGAGCTTGATGGCCTGGGTGCAAATCCCAGGTCTGTTACTCTTCACTGTGTGACCTGGACAGATTACTAAACACTTGTCTCCAAGTTTCTTCGTCTATGAAGTGGGAGGTAGATAGTAATACCCACCTTATTGGGTGTGTAAGGATTAGTGAATTCTTGTGTGTAAATTGCTTCGTACCACTGGTAATGTGTTATTCTCCAGGATACCCTTCACTAGGTAGTTCCAGAAGATGGTAACAGAGAGAGAATTACACTGTGTGAATTACCAGAATGAAGTCTGAACTGAAGTACCTGTTCTCATTCTCCTTTCCCTTGAAAAGGGAGATCTATTCATTATCATAAATAAAAAACAGAGATTCCCCCCAAATTTTATAGCAGGGAGAGGTCATCTTCTGCCTTCAGCAGTTCTGATCTAAATACTGGTAATGAAGAGTTTATTAGATGCTAACAAGCAAAATCAAATCCATGAATTAGTTCTGTCAATACATTTCTATATCTCCGTGGCTATATATCTTAAATCTCAAGTCTAAATATTGCTATTAGTATTAGCCAATGTCAACATTGGCCCAAAATGTTTTTGTTTCATAAGTGAAAGCTAAATATACCTCTGGAAATTCAAAGTACTTGATTGTTCATTAACAGGTTAGTGTGGACACCCTTGAGGGTAGGAAAACTTATTTTTAATCAACCAATAAAAGTGTTGATTATAGAAGTATAAGCAATCCTATTGAAGACGTTTTCTGACTGTTTGACTCCATGCATGCTTGCTCCTACCATCTGAATGTCCTTTTTCTCCTTCTGAAAGGACCAGTGTGGATGCTGGGAGGCAGCTCTGCATGGTCCCCGGGGTTATCCACAGGTTATCCACTCCAATTTGGAGTCAGCACTTAGGATGAATTCAGCCCACGGGTAGAGATGGATATTCTGCAGACTCGCATTACTGTAACGGGTGCTGTTCTAGGGAGACTGCAAGGGAGAACTAGAAACCGCACCTTATCAAATATCAGCACTTGTCTCTCTGTGTAGGTGTAGGTATGGGGGTGTGTTTTCTTAAGTTGTGTTACCAAAAGCAATTTTTCTGCCAATATATTTGTTCTGACTTAGAGGTAAAGCTGAATCTAGCATTCAATTTAAAATATTGGGCTCAACGTTCTGTAGAGAGTCAGGAGGAGGATGGGATTTAAGATAAAAATAAAACTCTTCCCTGCTCTACTTTCAGTTGATAATATAACTTGAAAAGCAGCAATTTTCTTTAATATGTTTAGATATACTATTGTCTCTAGATGGTTCACTGAGTCTGTTTTCTGAATTGGGGGCTGGAGGGAGGTGAGTGGGGAAGGGTAATATTTGCTAAGCACTGATGGTATATCGAATGCTTTACTCACTTTGCCCTCACTGAATCCCCATAATCCTATCTCTAGAAGGTAAATGCTGGTGTAGCTGCATCTTACACAGAGAACACGGAAGCATAGGGTCTGTGCCCATCCCAAGATCAGTCAGTAAGTTGCTGTGGCCAGAATCCAAACCCTGGTGTGTGTGGCTCCAGTGCCTTTGCACTCTCTCCCTACACTACTGCTTTCATTTTTTAAAATTATAACTCTCATTTTGGTGTCTACTTGTTTGCTGATCTGGAAAATACCAGCCAGTCCAACCCAGGCTTTCTCTGTGTGAATAGAGATAGGATACACTTAGCCAGTAAGACATCCCTGTAGTGCCAAATTGTGTTTATTGACTCGTCTCTGGCTCTTGATGTGCTTGTCTTTCTGATCACTGCATAACTCAAAAGAAGATGGTGTGCCATTTTATGTGTCCTTTGATATGGTAAGTGGCAGCCTTACCTATTTTTTGGAAGCAATGAGTAGAAATTATATGAGCTGAAATTTCCTATTCAACTTCACAACACTGTCCTTGGTTTGGCTTTTGAATAGTCTTCAGGAGACGTACGAAGCAAAAAGAAATGAATTTCTGGGAGAACTTCAGAAGAAAGAAGAAGAAATGAGGCAAATGTTTGTTATGAGAGTGAAGGAGAAAGAAGCTGAACTCAAAGAGGCAGAGAAAGAGGTAAGCCATCTGTCCTCCTTCAAGTGAGAGAAAAATAAGTAAGATGTGTTATTAATACTTCATATTATATAGAACTTCATGCTCTCCTAAGTACTTTCTACATATATTTTATCACATGAGCAGCTACCATGGTAAGAGAAGCAGGTCATGTATTATTCCCATTTTACAGATGATAAAACTGAGAGCCATAAAGCTTAAATGAGTTATGCAGTCACATACCTAGTAAGTAGCAGAGCTGAAACCAAAACTAGACCTTAGGTCTTCAGGTGTGGTCTCGTGTTCTCTGTAGCTCAATATCTCCTTAATTTATAAGTCTTGCAACATAAGAGTTGGGATTCTGGGACTGTTATTACTATTATTGTCTTAGTCTATGAGCCAACTCAGTGAGCTAAACAGTGGATGGGCCCTTGGGCACAACCTGATGGGTAATGGTCTCCATATGCCCTATCTGTATATGCATCTTCTTCGTTTGTGGGCATGCTCTCCCTGCTCCAGCATCCTTTGACTCCTCTCATTGCCCGTGACCAGACCAGATTAACTGCCTCCTAGAAGGTCATATGGGTTTCTGCATAACACTTATCTCATATGGAGAGCGTGAGAGGGGGAGGGAGGGAGAGTAATCTGTTTGTCTCTGATGGCAGATAATGAGTATCTCAAGTGCATGACCTATAGCTATATTCATTTCCAAATTGTCTAAATAATTTCTTCATCATTCTCTTTTCATTTATCTTTATAAAGGCCACTGAAATTTAGAGGTTATTTAAATAGCTAAGCACTCAGTATAGTTTTGCTACAGAGAAAGGAAAGTTGAGCCTTATTTGTTGTTGATTATAAATACCAAGTGGATGCTGGATGGAAATCTAGAATTATCTAGTAAGAGTTATTTCCTTCATTCTTTCTTCCCTTCCTCCCTTCCTCCCTCCCTTCCTTCCTGCTTTTGTTTCTGCCTTGTGATAATTTTCTGAATTTGGTTTGTCAAGAAATTTGCCAGAAATCTCCCAACATATTCTTATTATTTGAACACCATACATCATCTGTGGTCACTGTGTATGTCTCTAAGTAAATGTATATTATACATTTTGTAAAAGGACCAGAAATAAAGAACTACCATTACCACTTGGGTAATTTCTGTTAGGAGCATGGATAATTTTTATTTTCTTCCTTATGCTTTTTACAATGAATATGTATTTTATTATCAGTAAAAATGAACAGAATTCCCTTTAGTGAGTGCCACAGGCTCCAAATCTCAAAGGCTCATAGGGCTCCGAGGGGTGATCTTTGCCCTCTCAGCCTAGCTCCTCTAGGAGTGCCAGACGGTGCTTCCCTCGTGGGATTAAAGCACGTGCAGGAACATGAGGCATGTTTGGGGTTTGAACAGATGCAGAAGATCTTCAGCTGTAACTTTCCACTCCCCTCACCAAACTTGGCCTCCTCTTTTCCTCTCCAGCTCCATGAGAAGTTTGACCTCCTAAAGCGGACACACCAAGAAGAGAAGAAGAAAGTGGAAGACAAGAAGAAGGAGCTGGAGGAGGAGGTGAACAACTTCCAGAAGAAGAAGGCAGCGGCTCAGCTCCTGCAGTCCCAGGCACAGCAGTCTGGGGCCCAGCAAACCAAGAAAGACAAGGATAAGAAAAAGTAAGCGGGTGTCCCCCCCATGCATCGGGGCCCTCTAACCATTGATTCCTCTTGCATGTTTCTACTTTTTCCCATTTACAGACTGGAAACTGGTCTGTTACCAGAAAGATAAATGCAAGTCTTTTCTCTACAGTGCAGGGAAGATGATACAGGTTTTTAAAGTATTTGTAAAGGGTACAGAAATATTAATTTATAACACTTGACCACATGACCAAGCAATCAGGGCTGGAGGAACCTGCTGTCTCCGGTGGCATCTTCTGCACCAACACTAGGACTCTTGAGAAGACAGTCCATATCTCTTCACTACTCCCTGGAGACAATCCTCATGACTCTTGATAAAGGGCATCCTAAAATGATGATTGTTAAAATTTTTCTATCCTGTGTCGTGAGGCTTGATAAGCCGGTCACCGAAAGCCTTGTTTCCGAAATGGAAGATCAGGACGAACCGCTAGTGGCCACAAGTTTTCCCTTAAATTCAATAAGATGGTGAATTGTTTTATTGTGGAAATGGGATCAAAACACCCTTCCAGTTAAGACACCCTCACCAATCCTCAAAACACACCTATCTCCATACAAAAAAAAAAATTTTTTTTTTTAAATATGGCTTTGATTTAATGTGCCAAAGGGTCAGATTCTGCTCTTAAAGTAGTCACTTCCTGTAATACTCCAATAGTGGCTGCCTGAATCCAGTGGGAGACTTGGGCCTGCCTTGAAATTCTCTCATGATTTGAAGCTCTACATCAAAGCACCTTAACGACTAGAAAGTGCGGTTTTATGACAATCGCTACTGGATTGACAATAAGCACAGTGGTCAGTACAGTACCTTCTAGGAAATCTTTTGTGGCGGCTGGATGGCGAACCCACAGATACTGCCCTGCTTGGTCTAACACACGGTGCTCCTAGGGCAGCGATAAGGCAGCCCCGAATGTGTTTCAGGATTCTTGCTCTTTATCCTTAGATGCCGAGATTCTAGGGAAAAAGCGGACAATTAAGTAAACGATAAAAATGTTGGTACTTGGGTAGGCAAAGAATTAAATTTTAACAAATAGAGCAGATAGGATTGAATCTGCGCAGTAATTGAGACCTATCATGGGGGACTGGGCACAGTGGTGGTGTCCTTAGTCTTGGTGAGCATGCAGACTCACCCCTGAGGGACCTCATTACACTGCCTGTGGCAGAAAGCACAATAGGCTTCTACAGTGATACACGGAGAGAGTTTTAAATTATGCCTTTGACTTTCCAAGCTCTGAGACAGCAGAAAATGTGTCAAGAGAGCAAAGGAATAAGCATGTTTTCTAAGCAATAGAAAGTAGCTGGTGTAGATGTGGTGTGATTTCTATGGGGTTGGTGCAGACCCAAGTGTTCAAGGCCTCCCAAGGGCTGAAACTTTACTTATGCTGGATTAATTCTGGGAGTAACAATTGCCTAGATTCTAATCCAGTTCAAGAAAGTGCCTTGTGCTGTGCTTGTTGGGAGAGTATCAGTCACTCATGGTGACGTTCCCCATGCAGAGATTCAGAGATGAAATGAAAGTCATTTGGCACTATCTATACACTTGTTGATCCTAACTAACCCAAGATAAAAATGAGAGAGAGAGAGAGAGAGAGAGAGAGAGAGAGAGAGAGTGTGTGTGTGTGTGTGTGTGTGTGTGTGTAAATGACCACATCCATAGGCATGGATGAAACAAAAAAGCTGCTGACTCACAGCTTAGGAAACCCAAAGTCAAGTTTTTCTTACCCTTAAGCACTAATGTGCATAAAAGTACATGTTTCAGAACTAAAAATGTTTTTAAAAGACCAGCAGTGTTCCAAGGATATTTCACGTACGCTGGATGTGCCTTTAAGCAATACTAGTTCCAAGAGCGGATCCGTACTGTGCCTCCATTAAAAAAAGGTCTCTCCAGTAATAGACTTCCCAGCGTAGGGAGGTTTTTCCTTGCCCTTTTGATCATTTTAGGTTATTTTCACCCCAGCCTTGGGCCTTAGTTGTGTATAATGCTTTTCAAGTTTACATGAAGTATGTGCAAATTCTATTTTAGCCTTATTTATACATTCTTGTGTATCATTAATAGAAGTAGACTTCATTTGGTGTGCAGTAGTGACCAGGTTTTGTACCTGACGATGGCACATATGTGTTGGCAGGTTCTTAACCTTTTCTACAACTTTCCCATTTGAGCACAGAAAGCAACTGCAAGTTGGAGGCCTGAAGTATAAAAGTTAACCACCCCTCTCCTGCCCCCGCCACCCCTTCCAGCCAGGGGAGAGTTCTGGTTAGAGAGGACCACAGAAAGACAGTCACCAGGGTAACCAGAGCAGCTCTTTGAAAATAAATGGGAGACTCCTGTCTCCTCGTGTAGCTGGAAGAGATGCTGGAGTCACCATACATGCCACTAGGGGCTGGCTCTGTTTCAGGGAGACAATTTTTACGAAAGAGACGCTTATTTATTCACCTGGTATGCTTCCACCTCGGAAATTAGTTTTTCTAATAGTTTTAAATTCTGTTTTTTCTATTCTAATGACATGCTCCCTTTATAACGTAGGTAAGGCTTTATGCTTCTACTTGAGCTGTAGTGGCATGAGACCATATAACCTTCCCTAAGATTACAGACAAAGTAGAGCTAACCCTGGCACTGCCTTTAGCCGGACCCCACCTCCTGCCCTTTCTGGCCACCAAGGCACTTCCCCTTGTTTGCGGCTATGCCGCAGTGGTGCAAGTACCCGAGGGTAAGTTGTTCAGTGGACAGCATTCTTTTCTGAAACTTTGCACAATTGCCAGTGGGCGTTGGTGGTGACGTTTCATCCATCCCAAAAGGAAGTTTTAAAATCCATCATTTTAAAACTGTACCTGGCATCTGATAACCATGGTTTATACAGTCATCCACTCATCTTAAAAAAAAAAAAAAAATTTTTTTTTTTTTTTTTTTTTTTTTATTCTTGCTAAGGAATGAAGTTGCATGTTTCAGACTTGCCTAAAATTAGATGTGCGGATCTCGGGTTTGGTTTTGCGTTGTACCTAAACGCGGGGGAAGGCTCCTGGCACCTGCTGTAGCTGTAGCCACACGATGCTCATCCTGTTTTCCCTTTCCAAGTAGATTAATAGCATGACCACTCACTGTATCCCAGTCCCCAAAGTTCATCTTTTGAAGACATTATTGTAGATTTATTCTCTGACTCCAGCCGCTCAGTAATGGGAAGGTGTTGCTCCTATTCAGTACCGATGTGATGACCAAACCTAATAGATTGTGATTTATGTTATTTGAGAAAATGAAAATCAAATGGCAAATCCTTCCACTGTCACATGTAGTGGTTTCAAGAAGTCACTCGTAAATTACATGCAAACGGAAACTAACCATGTGTTAATTCAGTATTAAAATTTTGCTTTTGCTTGTCATGTAGAATAGCTTACTCAAATTTGTGGTTTTAATTTCTGTCGATTCCATAATCATTGCATGAGCATTCACCATCACCGAATGCTGGTGCTGGCACTCCTAATTTTCCTTTCTTTTTTATTTATTATTATTTCTAACTTTTTTGTTTTGTTTTTTAACTTGCAGTGCAAGCTTCACATAAAGCCTGGCAAGCCAAGGATGGTCCCGCATTCACCTGCTTTTGCAGTAATATTGTATCTCTGCCATCTGTGTCCTTTTGTTTTATTTTATTTTTTTACCCTTCCCCAGACACCAATAACTATTAACTCATTTTGCTGAATGTTGTTGGGTAGTGGAAAATGATAGAACAAGAGAATAATACCAAAAGCTCTGTGCAGCTGGACTTTGTTTCTGGAAAGTAAATGATTTGCCTTTTATGCCTGTTCAGAGCGGCAGCAGGAAGCATGCCTGTTGCTTGTATGTTGCTTTGGACCGAGGGACGGAGGGTCAATGGCTCCATGTACGTCTGTCAGGAGAACTTCTCATCGTCTCAGCAGCTGAACCATAACCCTGAATAGCCATGACAACAACTTGGCTTTTCTTGATTTCTCATCTCCATGGTGGCAGAAGCCCTGAACTCACTCTGCCTCTTCTCCACACGTGCCCCAACCAGGGTAGCTTTGTATGTAGGTAGAACGGTGGGTCAGCTTTTTAGGACCTATGCATTTGCATGGATATTCATTATTATAATTTTATTTGACCCATGTTGTGGGTCTCTTCACACTGCCCCCTCATACGGCTTTCAAAATATGTCTGAACCCCTATCTCTCAAATCCTGGACAAGTTGGACTGTAATGAGAGAACTGCTGATGGTCTCTTTTATCAGCACAACCTGATCCTCTCACAGTTAGTGATCTCCAAGGTCAGGTCGTATAACATTGCCTAGTAGAAGAATCCTCTACTAAGGATGATGGGTTTCCCACAACCTCCCTTCCACTTACAATGAGCACTCTTTCATGCTCTCCGTGGTCAATGACCGATTCTAGGATATCCGTACTTCTAATAATACTTTTCAATCATGAGGAGAAAATTTTCAGAAATGCTTCAAATAGAAAATTTGTTATAAACTGTATATCATCTGCAGCACAAATTATAAGGGGATCTCATCAACTTAAGGTAGAAATGGGAAGGGGGGCACGCCTGGGTGGCTCAGTCAGTCAAGCATCCAACTTTGGCTCAGGTCACAGTCTCACGGTTCATGAGTTCAAGCCCCGCATCGGGCTCTCTGCTGTCACCACAGTCTGCTTCAGATCCTCTCTCTGCCCCTCCCCCTGTTTACACACACACTCTCTTTCTTCCTTTCTCAAAAATAAAAAAATAAAACATTAAGAAGGAAATGGGAAGGAACTTGACACAAAGCCATGAGTGAAGAAGGTAGAAATTCAACTGCACATCTAGCTTCTGTGCATGGTCTCCTTTCTATATTTGGCGATAACGGGAAGGAGAACTAGAGCAGCTGGTCTTTCATATCCAGTTGTCTTGAAGGAGTTTCTTCATTTTGTCCTCACCATGACTAGCTCAACCTGCTCTCTCTGTCCCAGCCCATCACCCTGTCATTGAGAATCAGGGCCAACCCACAGGCCACGACACAGACCACGGAAAGGGGCATATTGACTCTCCTTTCGGTTCTGTTCCTTTGTGAGGCTTATCCCTTCATCTTCTTGATTTTTTTTTTCCCCCTCCATTAACAAGATCTTCCCAACTTCTAACTCAATAGTCTCCTGTTCCTTACTTAAAAGAGTATTCTTTCTCACGAACCTGATGCTCCAGCTCTGTGCTTCCTCCCAGCCTTCACTGGTCAGACATTAGGTAAATAGGATAGAAGACACTGTACCTTCCCTGACACACACATGCAATCCACCACCCCCCCTCTTTTTTTAAATAAGTCTCTAGTTGATTCCAAAAAAGTTTCTTTTTTTTCCTTCTCTTCATTCTCAATCATACTTTTAGGGGAAAGAAGTTATGGTCTTCCATGAACTGAGTTAGGCTTAAGTAGGCAAAGTAAAAGTTCAGTTTCACTGGAGCCCAAACTAAGCTGGGCTAGAAACTGCAAACTAGAATCAGCAATGGTGGTATAAAGACTGATTTAGGAGGTACTGGACTAATGTTTTTGTTTTGTTTTCTTGAATGATTCTAGTCCAAAGCTAGTTGTGGAGCAGCCAAATACTAGATGGCATGCCGATTCTAACCATGGCTAAATTTGCTCATGTGCTGTGCACCAGACAAAAGCTTGAATACTTGTGTTGTATGCTTGTTCCAACCGCTGCTTGTGTGAGCATTTTTGTGCCTTGTAACAGAAAATATACATGTAAATTCCAAAAATGGTCATTTTTAAATTACCATTTTTAATGCATCACTGAAACCTTTTCAAAAGTGAGCCTCGCTGTGAAAGGCATCCATCCAGCTGACTTTTTGATTCCAAGATTGTTGATTTTTTTTTTCCTCCCATGAAAATTTTCATGACAAAATGAATCATACGGAGAGTCAGGGAATAAAAAGTCAAAAGAAAGTTCTAGAAGCTTTTTTTTTTTTAACATGTTGCTTCTGAACTCTTTTCTACTCCTGCTCCCCCGCCCTGTTTGGTTTGTTATTGCTGCCCTTCTCTTCTTTCTGTATCTGTGCCTTTTTTCACAGTAGTCCTTGGCTCTGCACGGAATAAATGATACCCTCAAATCTAATTGGATGTGCTTTCGCCTTTGCATGTAAGTACAGTAGTAAGAAAACTTTGAGATCTTTTGGACTTTTTTAAAATTAGAGAAACAAACGGGATAGGTGAATTTTTTTTTTTTTTCCTTTTTTGGAGGGAGGTATAGGGAGGTAATGGTTTGAGTAGCCTTTGCTTACAAAAAAAAAAAAAACTATATATTTAAAATAACCACATTTGTACCTTTTCCACAAGAAATATAAATTCAGTTTTTTCTTGAAACCAGTATGGAGGTCAGAAATTATTGTTCCCAGCTGTGTTCTACACAGCATTGTGGGCATCGCTGGAGATTAGAGGGTCCTTGGTTCTGACTATGTAAGTAAAGGTAGAATAAGAAACTACCACCTTCGATTGGAGAAAAAAAATCAAGAGGAAAATGTTTTTTATGCTAAGCTGCTTTTATGACTGCTTAATTTTTTTGACGATCTTGGTTTAATGGTCTTTCCCTCATGCTAACTGCTAGCAGTGAACACAACTGTTGTTTTGTTTTTTTGCCAGATCTAGCTGGCCTCTCCCCAAATCTTTTGTTCAACCATAATGACCATTGCTTCTGGACTTTAGATACTCGTAACAGTTGTACATGCAGTAGAATGTGATGGAGAAGCATTTTGGGAATTTATTAGCAGTTAGAGACTATGTTTTCCCAACCTAGGCTCCTTCTTAACTGGTCAAAGTTTTGTCCAGAAAGGGCATCTCAACCAGGGGAACATTTAATGTCACACTGAGCACAGGTTCTTTATTACCTTCCTTCTCTGCTTTGGAATCTCACCAGCAATAACACTTAGTCTTCATATCTTGTGCACCTCAAACAAATGGACTGGGTTTCTTCACTTTCTTGACATATCCATTAGTGTGTCACATATAGACTGTTGAATCTTGGTTTCAGCTGTTATCAACCCATGTCATACTGTCTCTGTGTGGTCCTTCCAAACCGTCCTTTCAGATCCCTTTGCTTTGCCATTTGCAAGTGTCTGAAATCGTCAAGTCTCAGCTTCCAGAAGTCTTGGTTCCATTGACAGGATACATATGTGATGACTCTTTAGTGGAAATTATGACCTACAAAGTCTAGATTGTATGTAGGTATGAAGGGAATTTTTTAAATAAATTGAAAAGCTGTGAACAGCATTAGAACTTTGTCTATTTCTTAATTTTAAAATATGCTGATATGCCTTAAACTGTAGTTGTAGAACACTGTCATTTTGCTGTTTGAAAATAACCAATGTGTTTCTAAAAAAAAAAGTGTTGTGTAATCTACTTTCAGTGTTAATGCAGAATTGTCATATATGTAAGCTGCATGTTAGACACTCGTCCTTTTTAAAAACTAAAATAATTGTATCGATATGAACTATACCATTTTTTTCAAGTAAGAAAGTAATCACTTAGCAAACATGCTCGGTAATTTGGTGTCTGTTAAGGTAGGAGAGTGGTGGACAGGTAATCTATGCATATATCACTAGTGCCAAGACATAAAAGTGGGGGAAAATATATTTTTACCCAAACAATGTGTGCCCTTTTGTGAGTTCTTTTTAGTCAGTGTTTGGTATGCATATGTACACATGGTTATTATGTTGGGCAAAAGAAGTAGGGATGAAAGAGTCTCCTGCTTTCCTGCCTTGTCTGGTGGATTTCAAATGCTACCATCTGCACGGCTCCAGCTCCTCCCAGATACTTGCCATGTGGTATCCTGTATTTCACATATGGTCTCTGCTACCCTCTCTCCCCCATTCCCATTCCCTTCTGTCCTGATTGGTGTTCCTGGCACCGCACCGCACCGCCTCCGGGCCAAGACGAGGTCTCCTCTTCTTCCCTGGCCTCTGGTGCTACCGCTGCTGGGCTGCTCAGCCCCAGCTGTGCTCCGGGAAGTCATCCCTGTAACTGATACACTGCTGTTCTTTCACAGTTGTAGAAAAGCGCCCCCCCTTTTTTTTTTATTTTTTAAGACTTTAAGAATCAAATTTGAATCTGAATCTTTCTTTTTTCTCTTCTGTAGCTTCTTCTTTATGTAACCATCCTGTTGACAAGCCCTACTCTCTCCTAATGGACATAGAGCATTAGAAGAGCAGGAGCTGTCTGTTCACACGTGTTGGGGAAGAGTTACCTCATTTCCACCATCGCCTCCTATTCTTTTAAAGTCTGGGTCAAATATTGCATTGCTGTTTGTACTTGTCAATGTCTGTTTACAAACCACTGCCCATAGTGGTTACTAAAGTGACTCATCACTACCAAAAACAGGAATACTCAATAGTACTTAAAAGGAAATTGAGTGAAAAAAAGAACTTGGGCCAAGACCCAAGATAGCCATGTGTTGGAATCCTCTTGCTTAGCTGTCATGTTCTTGAAGCTGCTGATCTGAGAACTCACGGACTGAAGACAGCGTGTACCCTACTCTGAGGTGGTCACCACCTCCAGGGTCCGCAAACTTGATTTCATGTTAACTCCAGACCTCTCTGTCCCATGAGCAACATTCTGAACAGCCCCATCAGGACCCTCAACCATCAATCAGGTCATAAGATCCGGGCAACATTCTCCTTCCTTTTGTTAGTTTTATGAGTTGTTTTCGCGTTTGGGATTTTTTTTTTTTTTTTTTTTTTAACATTTGATATTGCATGAACAGAGATGGCTACAATTTTTTTATTCGGAGTGTTCTATTGATGCAATGTTTTTATTTTTCAGCTGACCATCTGCCTCTTGAGAGAGAGAAGTGGGCATCCTTCCTTTAAATTCAGGAACCATTGTTGTTTTATTTAACTCTTTTTCTGTTATCTGCATCCCTTATAAGAGTTGTTTTGGGTTTGGGATTCTGTTTTGGAAAAAAAAAAAAAATCCAGTTAGCCAGTTCTGTTTTATGTATTGGTTATTCAAACTTAGTTTGGTATCAAAATTATGCCAGTTTTAAGTTCAAGGGGAAATTTAAGTGAAGTTTAAGTCACAGAATTCTGGTTAAGAATCTGTCATCTCAGATACAACCAAAAGATCCCTCTGCTGTCACTGGGGTTATGACCTACAAGTCTTAATCATGTTTAAAATGTGCCAGTGTTGGGTAGAGGACTTTTCTGCCTCTGGGACTCACTTTATACTTTAAGGTACCTTAAAATAACTTTCTGGCCCATCCCTGCCTTTCTATGTACTGTGAACCTCCGCTTTACCTTGTTTCCAAAGTTTTTTGTGTCCCAGACCATGGGAACAAACCCCAACAAACTATAAAGCTGTCCCAGACAATCGCTTCAATACAATGGTTCTGATCACATTGTCTTCTCAGTTACCCAGGTGGCTGTCTCTACCATGTCTGTGGAAAAAAGTTTGCTAGAATTCATTTAAAGTACACCCAACCTGCAAACACACACTTCTGCCAGTTGAGGCTGTGGTTTCTAATGCTGACCCAATTGTGAAGGGCTGGAGAGATGGAAGGGCTAGATTACTTTATTAGCAGTCACCTATTAGGGGCACTTTTCCTAATCAAGGGACAACTTCTAAAGTCATTTCTGTTCTAGAGCACGAACATGCATTTAAGTTACCTTATAATTTCATTACTTGTCTATATATATCTAGTCTTATTTCCATCACTTTTCAGCCCCATGTTAGGAGGACCATGAAAATACTATTGGTGGCACGGGTTGCACTTGGGAGTGTTCTCCATTTAAGAATGGTAACACGTGCTTCTGTGGTGAAATGAAACAACAGTCCCTACCTCTTAAATCATTTGAATCATTTGCTTCTTGGAAAGAGGTTTCTTTAGAGCAATTGGATGAGCACACTGGTGAGAGGCTTTCTTAGAAAGAGACTGTAATTAAATGCAATAAAGTCAAATCCATCTGAGCCATTAAATGATCAAAATATAAATGTCAAGAGCCATCCCCTCCATATTACATTATAATCTGTAAACCTATAAACCTGCTAGTGATGTCACCAGTGGTTTAGGGGTGGAAGGGTAGGTGGCAACTCCTTAACTGATACCAGAGCATGACCTATCAGTTTTGTAAGTTAAACACAAACACCCTATTATGTGGAACCATGTACGTACTAAGAACAGTAATGAGATTTATTTTTAATATTTTGATATGAATTTAACCCTATCAGTCATGTTAAAAATGAATTCTGCATCAGCTGGTAAAGACCTTTTTTTGAGCAATATTTAGAAATCCAAGCAGGTAGTAGTTTTGTTTTTTTTTTTTAAAGTAGAGAAATGTACAGTCTATTGTTGCTATTCCCTTTTTTCTCCCATTTTGGCCAGGTTAGAGGAAACGTGGGGGAACAAGTTATTACAATAGGTTAGCTTCTGTTCAGTGACCTAGGGAAAGCTGACCAGATGCCACCGGTCAAGTGTGCTGTCCTCTCCATTGATTTGGAGTTTTACTTCAGGTGGTTCCTTTTCTCAGGTGTTGAAAAAACTGATAGGTTCTCAAGTTCTCCTGGCTGACCAGTGAAGAGATGTGAAACCATCCCAGGACTAATTATCATCAATAATAAAAATCATTTGCTTATCCCTAGCTAGATTGTCGAAAAGAAAAGCAAGAACTGAGCCAACTGAATGGATTTCCATTGGTAATGGGCTTTTTATTTTTCATTTGGTCTTTTTAAAAATATTACTTGATTTCAGATACAGATTGCCTTCTTGCTTGCTACAAGTGTAGTCTAGATGGTCTACTTGAGATTGGCGCATGTATAAAGGAGAGATCTTCTGAATCAGTATTTGCTGAGCTGGAGCGGAAAAAAAATTAACTCATCTTCCCAATATGCTAAGCCAAAATCCCCCCCCCTCCCTCCACCGCCAATCCACTGTATCTACCAAATGAAACTTCCTTCTTAGTTATTGATGGGTTTTTGCCTATTGGCCTAGCTTATAAGTAAACCGTTCTGGATGTCTGAAAAACTACAGAACCTTCACTGTATTTCAATGCTGTTTCTACACCAAACCTTTTGCTTTGCAGATGACTGTCCTTTCCACCCTGGAGACAGACAGTGGTATCAGTGTGGATCCCTTTGAAGATCCTTGCACTTGAGTTCTTAAGACCATGGCATTTAGTCCTTGTGATTGGTACCATCTGGCTTTCAGATCAGTCTCTAGCAAGTAGCTGAAACCCCCTTGGCTATCAAAGGGATTTAATGTGTTGATTTGAAAAGACTAATTGTAGTTTTGCATAGTTGCACTACAAGAAGAAAAGATGAATTGTGAGCCTAGATATCAACTCACCTCCCTTCCCAACCTTCCTAACCTGACAGGTAGCTATACAGAAATGAGATCTCTTGGCTGTCAGTGGAATATTGTTGAAGCACAAATGAAGATCTAACATCTGCCTCAAATCAGTTACTTGCAGTGCTGTGAGTTGAATGGCACTTTGGTCCATGTAGAAACTTTCAAAATTACAGCACCTAGATCAGAGGAGGCAGAGGCTATTATAATGAGGCTGGCCCCTGTCCCACATTTAAAACAAACAAAAACCCAAAAGTGTGTATGGGGTAGTGCAGAATAATAATTGTTCAAAGAGTCCAACTTAACCATGCCTTCTCTGCCCAATGCTCTTAGAACTGTGAAGGCGCCATTCTAGCACTCCTGCCCTTTATTCACATCCATCCACCCACCTTCCCCACCCTGTCCCTCTCTCTCTTTACAAACACTTTATTCTCTATACCAGGCCTACATTAGATGCTGGGAATGTAGCCAAACACTATGAATTGCACTTGTCTCTGTATATCTTATGAACACAGCAAGTTTTTGGAGCAAAAGGTAAGCCCTTTCAATGCTAAATTGCTTAAAGACATTGTATTCTGAAAAGCAAAAGCTCTCTCCCCCACCTTGCCCAGATTGCTTTTCATTGATTGCTTAAGGTTGCCCTTCAGTCTGGAGTGTCCTCTTTCCTAACAAAATAAGCTGTTTCTGAGAAATGAGAAACCAGTTCACCGGGCCTATACTTTTCTACTACTCTGCTGTTGTGTAACACATTAAGATCAACAATTCTGGCATTTGATAGGCTATGAAGATTGTACTTTATAGTCAAGACAAAGGGAGAGGTTTTTCCCAGTTCACCCTTAACTCAGAAGCTCCTGGAAACTAAAAATGAATTGTGAGCGCTGCCCAAATTTCTCTGGTAAGATATTCTTGGTTACCTCTTATTACACTTTCCAATAATAAAGGGCTTGCAAGACAAGAGGTCTCTATCCTACACCTGGGTCTTAGGCATATTGGTACATCATAGAAACCATAAACTCGTGGTGAGTGAAAGCTTTAATTCCTTGATGCAATCTATGCTATATAAGCATGTACTTCATCTTTTCTGTCTTAATGAATTTGGTCAAATCAACTCAACTCAAAGCTTGCTGGACTCAAATCCAGCAAGGTTTTGGGGGTTGGCTATTTTCAAGTATTCTCAATCGCATTTCTAGGTTATTTTGCAGGACTAGACAACTCACAAAAATTATGATTAGTTTTGTAAAACTGGTTTTGTTTCTGTTTTTGGTAGGAGACCTGTCGTCACAATCTGCTCCATACCATGGCAGATCTTGGGCATTTCCCCTCAGTCCCAGATACATACACAGGTCTCCTGTGCTTAAATGTGAATTTATAACTGCAAATGATGTTAATGTTTAACAAGAGACAAGTGTTCAACTCCTCACTCTCCTACAGTCAGCCCAAGTGACTCAATTTCTCCCAGATACTTAAAAAGATGTTTTATTTTCCTCGAGGCACCACCTAGTGGCCAAAGCTCAAAACATTTAATAACAGGAAGAGGAGACATTCTATTAACAATTTAAAGGCTAATTTCAAGAAATTTGGAGGTTTCAGAAGTAATTACATTAGACAACGCTTTGTGTTATCAAATATAAAGGGCAAAGGTTTGAGTTAGAAATTGAGCCTTATTAAAAATTCTTAGCTATGTGGCATTAGATAATTCTCTAACCCTCAACTTGCTAATGCAGACCAGGGGTAGGAGTTTTCAGGATGGTTGTGAGACCATCTGGCATAGTACCTTCCCTTTCCACCTGAAAATGTACAAACTACCTTTAGGACAAAGACAAGCTCCTTACCATGTTGGCCTAGCATCAGCAGTCACATTAAGTGAAAGGCCAGTGTTGCTCTGGGCAGTAATGTTCAAGCACTTTATTTCAGGAACTCCAGAATGAGTAAATTAGGAAGCTTGAAAATCCAGGTATGTAGAGTACAGCGGACACACATATGTTGTTTCTAACAGAAGAAAATAAATACTACCTGGGGGACAGACACCAATGTCTTAATTCCAACAGTGGAGATGTTAAGCTCCGTCTAATCAGCTCAACTGAGTGAAGAGCTATGCTCTAGCTTCCTTCAAACCAAAGGCAGTGTCAGTGTCAACAACACTTGAGGCAAATTGGTTTTACCTTTTTACTGGCATTTGGGAACACTCCCCATTCCCAGCCTTCCCCCTCCCCCACACTAATACATCATCTGTGGAAAAAACATTCAATTCTCCACAGATAACTTTATACTCTCAAATTGAACAAGAAATAGCTTCTTCGCTATAGTCTGAATTTCAAGAGGTAGAGCATTCACTTTAACTTTTTCTGTTAAATGAAAGATTGGATAATTTATACCTATTTATTCCCTTGCCTTTGTGGAAGTTTCATGGAATGATAGGCTTTCTAACCACGTGGAGATACCAATTACCCATAAAACTCAAGTTTCCAAATACTGAAAGAATAATTTGTGATGTGATGCCAAGATTTAAGACAAGTAACTTGGGACAGAGTAATGAGCAGGAACATAATCAATGAAAAACTCCATGCTGTTCAAGAATATTGTGCTTTTTCTGTCTCGATCCATGAGTTCAGGCTCCTCAGAGCCAAGAACCCATGGTAGCTCAGGTCTCTGGAACAGTGAACTGAAAAGCGTGCTCAGGAAGGTCTGGTCCCCTAAGTACCTTCATTTAATTGAACTATGGGCTAACTAGCTTTGAAGCATGAAAGCTGGCAGCCCAACCATCCCAACTCAGTTTCCCAGAAGAACTACCATGTTCTGGGGCACCTGGGTGGCTCAGTCAGTTAAGAGTCTGACTTTGGCTCAGTTTATGATCTCTTGATTCATGAGTTCGAGCCCCACGTTGGGCTCTGTGCTGACGGCTCAGAGCCTGTAGCCTGCTTTGAATTCTGTGTCTCCCTCTCTCTCTGCTGTCCTGCTTGTGTGCACTCCCTCTCCAAAATATTTTTAAAAACACTTTTTTTTAGAAACAATACTATGTTCCAAACTGATTTATCAGTTTTTGGTAAGATTAGAAAACCTCAAAGTCAACTAATTAAAATCTTATTGCCCTCTTATATTCAATCTCTAGTGGCTGGACTAGAAATATTCTAATGTTAGGCTCAGTTTCATCCCTAGCTTGAACATCTGTTAAATGGAGGTAGGGGGGATTAAGTGCCATTTATTTAACAGAAATGGTGAACATGTGTAGTTGTAAATTTCTTAGAGCTCCCCAACGCAGGAGAATTAAGTAACAGACCAGATGAAAATTAGGGTAAGTGTGATTTTTTAAAATGTGTATCTACAAAGCCAATCTCTTGCTATCTTCACCCATAAACAGTTCATGTTTTTAAAACTTCCCTCCCACTGCCTGTACTTACACGGAAGTAAAAGTTTCCCATTTGAATGGATTGCAAGGTTGTGCAGGCAGTCAAACCTTAGTAATTTCAAAGAAGTGGTGACCTAAGAATACTCTTGCTCTGCTAAACAGGACGAAACCAGTGGGCTAAAAATGATGTCATCCAGACATGGGTGTTCTCACAAACCATTCCATCAAATGAAAATTTACTATTTGGAAGGTAAGAAAAAGAGATAATAGAAAAATTCTTTACGTCAAAACCTACATTCCTCAGTCACATTTAAATCCTGTTTTATTTTCTGTGAGCATATATTTGGGATTTTTGTCCCAATACCAGTGTCTAAGCAATCAGGAACTTGTACCTCTTCACAAGCAGAAAAAAAGTTAAAGATACAAAGGTTAAGGACAACTTTTATTGCTACCAGAGGCTTTTTATCATCAGCACATGGTTCTGACTGCAATACCTTCTTCAGACTGAACAGGGAGCTGAGGATCCAGAAGTCATTAAGAGAAATACAGGGAGGGTGAATAACTTCCATCAAGAAAATCCTAATAGCTTAACATAAATCTAGGGCACTGAATTCAGTTATTACATGTTATAGACCCAAATCACAGAGCTGCCCCGACATCTAGACAGTCTCTCCTACTGATTACAAATGAATGAAAACTGATCAGTTACCAAAAAAAAAAAAAAAAAAAAAATCTTAGTTGTTACATGTTTCTTTGGTGAGCACCTGGATACATTAACTTTATCACAAATTCTTTTATATAAATTTCAAAAATGCTTTCAACAAATCGAACCATATCCTAATTACATGCCACTTTTAAGCTTCAATTTAAGAAAAACAAAAATAAAAACAATAATTTTGTTTCCAGACTCCAGGAATTGAAATAAGAAACACAAAATCAATGTGGTAATGTCAGTCCTTTTTCTATTACCACTTCTCATTCATATGGGGCAATTTTAAAGTACCCTTTTGGATTAATTTGAATCATGGATCAAACATGGCTGTCACACTGAAATGAATTTATTCACTAAATTGCTAAAAAATAATTTTGAGGGTTTCCTAATCAGTGGAAGTCAGGCTATAGATCAACATGCATAAAGTTCATTTAGTATTCAATAAACAAGCAAGCAAAAATGAGGAAAATTAAATCAGGATGCTGGTGACAGAGTGTGCTAGCTATGAATTTTGGAACTTAAAACACTTGAATATAAATTTTTGACATGGGGTCAATCTCCATTACATCTTAGCAGAGAAAAGAATGGAACTGACAAATACTAAAAAAATTTAACTTAAAAAAAAATTTGATCTTTTTTGAAGTTTCTAACTTTTTTGGTCTTTAAATGCTTAAATAATGTTGATTATAATTTGCTACCCAAGTAAATGGGTTTTTTCTGGCTCACTTCAAATCGGCCTGATAAGGTATATAACTTTATAGAACCTTTCCTGGTTTTCCATGTTCCTAATTCCCAGAGTAGTCTACCTTAGTTTGCACTTGAAGGTAACACTTGAAGCTACATGACAGAAACTGGCTGCAAAGGTGGACAAGGAGAAGCATGTCCCTCTTGCCTTGACAGATCGGTGCCACAAACAGAACCCACACTTTCTGAAGCATTATCTTCATTATAGAGCCGTTTGATTCCATCATAGAAGTCATCCACTTCCATTTCCTCTACTTTGCGTTTAGCAGAGGTATGCTTGCACCCACTGGCAGCTGGGAGATGATGGTAGAAGGCTGCTGCACCTCTGACTGGCACTTCTGGTTTGCTGTTGTCCTTGGAGAAATCTAAATCTGGGCCTGGGACAGAGGAGGGATGTAATCTGAACACTCCTTTGTCACAGGTCACCAGGGTGTGCTTGAGGGGACGGTAGACATAAACGGAATTTAGAGGCAGGGAAGACTGCAGAGAAGAAAGGTGATGTGCCACAAGCTCCCGACAGTGGATCAGCTGGGAGCTAGCCATCTGGGCCAGGAAGAAAAAAAAACAAAGGTTGATCATTTAATTAATATGCTGGCAGCTTTTCCTCACTGCGCCCTCTGTCCTCCCCAGCTTTGTCTCTCCCCACATCTTCTACTTGAAATTCAGCTATTCCTCCAGTCTACCCATCATCTTCTTAGGGATTATGACCAAATCTGTACTTCTAATGGAAGTCTCTTTGGAACTTTAATTCTGTAACTGCAATTATATGCAACATCTTCATGAAAACAGAAACTATTCTCTTTTGTTCACTGTGTATATGCAATGTCCACTCTTGTCCAGTGTATTCCTCTTGTCTACAGGGCCCTTCACTCCACCCTCTGCCACTTCCAATCTCTTCATGAGGACCAAGGAACAGATAAACACAAAATTCATTAAAAATTTAAGGAAAAAACCAGAGGCACAAAAAAATTTAAGTAAGGGATGGGGACGATCATCTAGCTAAGAATTTAGAACAATTTAAGTATTTTGTTTTTAAAACAGCAAATGAGAACTTTTGACAAATTATATTTTTGTAGAAATTAGCAGGCTTGACAACTTTAAGAAGAAATGTTTTTAATTTGGGGTTTGACTAATTTCTTCTTAACCTTCAGGATAGTTCAGGTATCCTTTCTGAAGCTACCCTTAACTCCTCTTGCCACCACACACCCAAATTCCAGGGCCATCTACATATCTATTTCAACCTGTCATTACACACCACATCGTATTAAAATAATCAATTAAACATTTACTTTTTCCATTACAGACTATAAGCCCCCAAAAGGCATCCATTGTATCATATTCATTTCTATTCCCAAACTTTCTTTTCTAGCACAGTGACTATAATAGGAGGCTTTCAAGGAGTCCAATTAGTCTCTCTGTCCTCCTTTCCCTGTAATTATAGCTCTAGTTAAAATAATCTTCCTCTAGGCAACATACATTTCTTCCCCTATTCAATTTTTTTAGCGGCACCCCAATGCCTACCAGAAATAAGCTAACCTCTTTAGCTTGGTATAAAGGCTCTCTACAATCTGACCCCAACCCTCTTTTTCAGTCTTATTCCCTGACTTATCCCAATTTCTGCCAAACAGGCCTGCTTTCTCTATTCTGTGTAAATCTTGCCCTTTCTTACTTTATCCTTGCTCATCCTGTTTCTACCTGTTAAAAGTGGATTACCAATTCCATCCAGACCTGCTAACTGCCACCACCTCCAGGAAGCCTATTTAAACTATTAACTATCGGGATCACTTTCTAGTCTTGTATATTTTACAAGTATTTTTGGACATTTCTTAACCACATCTTATTTATACCTATATAACCTGCAGTACACAGCATAACTATGTGAGATACCAGAGAGAAAATAAAGTAATATGGTCTGCGATAACAGAAACATATTTGGTCACAATACTATTTTTATCTGTAAGGATATTATTTGTTATGCAGGAAAGCATCAGTGGAAAGAAGAAATCAACAGCAGGTGTTATCACAGTACAAATGTTAAAATGCCTAAAACTGTCAGAAATAATACATGAAAATGACCACTTTTAATATCTACCGTTTTGTTCACTAAATTTTTTCCTAGTTGAAAAGACACTAGGTAACACCTTAAGGGCAAAATACTATTAACTAGTCTTAGAATTTCTTTTCTTCCCTTAAAAGAATTTATAATACTTAAAGATAGTCCCCAACTATTAAGCTTACAACCATAGGCTAGGGCTTATCATGTCTCAGGGATGCAGAACAAGCTGAGTCATGCTAAGAACAGTGGAACAAAAAACACAGAAGAGGAATGGGGCTTTAAAAGTTCTTTAAAGAAAGAGGTACCCTAGCCAATGCTTCAAGAAGCCCACAAAAGAGTGGTAACAGAAATGAATGACACAAACTGGGAAGTGAAAAAAGGGCTAGAGTATAATACTGTTCTTTAGCAAATGACTAATGCTCGGGGGCCCACAAAAGTATCATAAATACTCTAATGCCTTGGCCATGGGGCATAATACCATAGCAGAATCCTGAAAAGTAGAGTTCATATAGATGCTACTGGTTTGAAAAAAGACATGTATTTCAAGTAAAAGGAAGACTATGCCACTATAATCTTTCTCTGTGGAAAAATTAATAGATTTTAATAGAACATTACACAGTTGACCCTTGAACAACATGGGGCAGTTGTGGGCACCAACCCCCAAAGTTGAAAATCTGCATCTAACTTTCAACTCCCCAAAACTTTATTAACAGCCTACTGTTGACCAGAAGCCTTACCAATAACATAAATAGTTGATAAGCACATATTTTGTGTATGCATTATACACTTACAATAAAGATGGAGAAAAGAAAATGTTAAGGAAATCGTAAGACATATTTATAAAAGCATACTGTAAAAAAATCCATTTATAACTGGACCCATGCAGTTCAAACCTGTGTTGTTCAAGAGTCAACTGTATTTTAGAAAATGACAGAGCTAGAAAGACATTATTCAAACCAATACCATCTATATGAACTCTATTTCATCCAACTAAATCCTTTTTCCAAAATAACCTATCAAAAGAAATTCCTTCTAATTTACTACCTGAATTTGTTCTACTTAAGAGTATGACCCTTGCTGAGATCCAGTGGAGGAAACAAAACAAGCACATAAACTGGAATTACTACAACTTCATACACCAGACAAGTCCTCTAATGAAACAGTTTTAAAGTGAACTCATTCTAATTGTAGGATGTTAAGAGAACATCTATTGTTTTTCATGACTACGTTCACAGACTTCAAATACGGTAAACATTTTTAAGTATCGCTTGCTAAGGAAACAAACACAACTGTAATGTAGCTCACCAAGGAAGGTGGGGCAATTATAGGGCAGACATCCAGATGGGAAAGGGGCGAAGAATACCATCACATAAATGATAGGTTCTGAAGGACCCATGTTTGGTGGACAGCATGAAGGACTGAAAACATCTGCTGCAGCAGTCTGATCTTAGGCACCTTAAAGAAGAACTGGGAGATCTGGTGAGGAAGGCCTGCTTCTTTAATTCCCTACTCTAGTTAAAAAAAAAAAAAAAAAATTTATTTTTTTTTTTATTATTTATTATTTATTTTTTTTTTTTGAGAGAGAGAGAGAGAGAGGGAGACACAGAATCTGAAGCAGGCTCCAGGGCCTGAGCTGTCAGCACAGAGCCTGACACCAGGCTCCAACCCACAAATCACAAGATCATGACCCGGGCTAAAAGCTGGACCCTCAACCAACTTAGCCACCCAGGCACCACATAACTCCCTCCTCTAGTTTTAAACTACTGGAGAGAACATCAACTGTGACTACTGCTTGGCTAGGGACTAGGAAGACCACCACACTCTTTCAGCAAAGTTAACATCCTGAGATTCTCAAAGGTGGGCCACATCAGTCAGAAAGAGGAAGATGTGAGTACAGCTACAGAAGTAGGGCAATGAAAAAAGGGGTTAAGAGAAAGAGGTTTGGCCATCTCAAAATGGCGACCAACATGTAGCTAAGAGGCAGGGGTGG
This sequence comes from Prionailurus viverrinus, assembly GCF_022837055.1. Taxonomy (NCBI): domain Eukaryota; kingdom Metazoa; phylum Chordata; class Mammalia; order Carnivora; family Felidae; genus Prionailurus; species Prionailurus viverrinus. The sequence continues at coordinate 143,558,174 of NC_062564.1, read as the reverse complement.
TCAACTAGGAGGGAACTGGGAGGTCAACTAGGCTTGCCTTTCAAACCAGGGAAACTTTGTCTGAATTCCAGAGGGAACAAAGGCAGAGCCAGTGACAGTGGCTCCCGCACAGCATGAGGTATTTAGGATAAAAATCAGCAGTCCTCTCAAACCAGGATACTGGGAAACATGTTATATAAGTAATTCTGGCATGGTCTCACCAATACTCCACAAAAATTTCCTATACTAGACCCAAGAATCCAGGAGGAATATTTATTTGAACACATCTAATTACAAAGATATTAGACCTCGTATTCCTACCTAAACACAAATGAACTTAGCAAACATAGCACTTAGCCTTCAAGAATCCAGATCCACTAGGTTTAGGCCACATATGTTGGCTATCAGTCCCAGCTGGTTTTAGATAACTGTTAAGAACAAGTACCAAAATCTCAAGTGCTGTGACATTGTTTTTATCTTCTCCATTAGAATTTGAATACTACACGGGGCAGAACGTTTTTTTTTTTTGTTTTTTTACAACTACTGTATTCCCAGTGCCTAGATCACAGATTTTCCAGTAAAAGTTTGTGGAATATAACTATTTATGTATGTATAAGAAAATTAAACACTGGTTTTCAAACTATATCCAAACAATATGCAGAAGGGAAGGGGCCATGTTCAGACTCTGCATCCAACAGGTCTCTGCCCCAAATACATATTACAAAGAAATACTTTCCTACCTTACATTCTGGGATTGTGTGTACAAGATTTTACTGGAGTCAAGGGAAGGATTCCAGTTCTAAAAGAAATTCTGAAAACCACTGAACTAAATCTTTAAGGTTTGTATGGACAAAGCATTGGTCCTTTACTAAGTAGTCCTGTGGGTCTCTGAGAAAGTACCAAGTACCCTGAACTGCAGATTTAAAATAAAGGAGTTGAATGGAATTTCTAAGAATATCCCTTCAAATTCCAAGAATTCCAAGTCTATAATACTACCTCAGAAAAAAAGGAACAAGTTTCAATGAACATTTTCTTAACACAAAACACCAGAAGACTTATGAAAGAGAATAAGCATATTTTCCAGTGTTTTTTAGAAACAAACTCTCAAAGCTACAGAATACATACACTATTTATAACATTCTTATTATTTATGCTTCAAAGTCCGTCCTTTCTTTGTGACAGTAACAGTTCATATAACAACTTTTCCTGTACTAGCTTTGGGAATTAGCACAGAGATCAAGTCAGAGCATTTAAAGATGTCATTTGTCCCAATAAAAAAATGAAAAATGAAATGTAGAGGTTTTCTATTAATGTCCCATACCCCACTTCCATAGTCTAATGTAAATGACTAACATTCAACTTCACTTTCCAATACAATAGATAAGCAAAGTAAATTTCCTGTACCACACTATTCTCTTCTGATTTGTGATAGTTTCTAAAAATTCTCACTAAATATCAACTATCTCCTAGAATCTACTTTCACTATAGCATTCATTTCAATGGAAAGAAATACTTTTCAATTATAACAATCTAAGGTACGCTAGAAGAACTTATCTCAGGGTGCCTGGGTGGCTCAATCGATTAAGCATCCGACTTCAACTCAGGTCACGATCTCATAAGTTCATGGTTCGAGCCCCATGTCGGGCTCTGCTGACAAACAGCTCAGGGCCTGGAGCCTGCTGCAGATTCTGTGTCTCCCTCTCTCTCTGTCCCTCCCCTGCTCACGCTCTGTCTCTGTCTGTCTCTCTCTCAAAAATAAACTAACGTTAAAAAAAAAAAAAAATTGAAGAAAAAAAAATTTCTCTCCTGTAAAGGAGAAACAGCCTGTGTTTCTAACTAACATCTCATATGCCTATCTATCCCAGGGATATAGAACAAGCTGACCCATGCTAAAAACTAAATAAAACAAAAGAGGAATGGGCCTCTAGCTAATATACTGTGTTGATCACCAACCTTTTATGAAAAGACCCTCAATCCTTCTCTGCTCACAGACTAGGGCCTAAAAGTTTCAGAGCTAAGAGGTAGCACTGAGGTATTTCTATGTCTGCTAACTTTTACAGTTCATATCTATGACATCAATTATAAGCATCTTACAAAACGCCAAATTCAAGTATTATTCTCATTTTTCTTTAATAGTATTCTAAGTTTTATTAGTTCAATAACTGAAGCTCTTTGCTAAGACTAGTTTATTATAAAATATAATTACTTTAGCTCAGAATTTAAGTCTCTTCTCTAAATAAAATCCAATAAAATATATCAGAATAACTACTACCAAATAAGAATAAATAAGGACATATAAAGGGAAAGTGAATTCATAAGTCTTTTATGGACTCAGTTGGCAGAGGAGTATGGTTTGCAGATCTAAACTTTACATTCTATTGGGTGAAATAAGATTATTCAAAGCATTTGCTAACATATAGTACCATTACTAACTATCCATTTGAGAATTTTCTCCATTAAAACTCTTACATTTTATATAGATAGTTGACAAAAAATTTAACTGGCCTGTAAAATTTTATACCAATTTGCAGATAGAAGTGATTGACTAATTTTAGGCAATAATAGGAACTACCAGGACAAAACCTCTTTCAGAAAGTTAGCTTCTACTTGACAAAGTCTAGTACAAATACTTTACTTTCTAGTCAATTATTTGCTTGTCTAAAAAGCAAACTTCTTGCCATTTATGTTTTTGATTTTTACAAAATAAGCGAAGTATAGAAGTACTATGGTGAAACCTACAAATATAGCTAAGAAGGTTCTTCGTACAAAACTAAAGGACAATATATTATAGAGAATCTTATTAATTTGTCAAGATTCTTAAAAATTTAAGTAACTTAGAAGGGTTGAAAAGAAGCAAAAAAAAAAAGACTAAGCTTTACAAGAGAAGAAAGTTCACCTAGCCCGTAAGTTTGAAGTGTGTATTACTTTACTCTTGTCTCCTCTTAAAACCAGTTTGCCATTATAAGATTAGAAATGTCTCTTAGTTTTATAGTCATCTAGCAACCCTACGTATCCCAATGAGAGCTGAACTTAAAATGAACACTTAATTTGATTGGCACCTACCTGTGCTTTCTGAAGCAGTTCAATTGTAAGAGGAAGCCAATCAGGAATAAGTTTCTCCATTTCCAAACTAACCATGGCCAGAGCAAGCATGGATCCTTTGAATTGCAGAAGTTGGTTGCAGGCCATACAATGAAGGAGTTGCTTGGTAAGGACTGCCAAATGTTGAGATGGGCTCAGTTTGGGCAAACTGAAAAGTAACTGAGGCCTAGCTGACACTGCAATGGCATGGAACTGAAAAGAAATCGTAAGAACATCATACTAGTTTTATTTTAAGTTTTAGGTAAATTATGCACAGAAACTGATATAACCTCAGGTATTACTCAATTTCTTAAGTCTGTAGTTTTAGTTTCATGTAATTTGACATATATGTTAATTTCCCAGTTTTCCTTGGTTATCTATAATTTTTCTTTTCCTAAAAATCACAACAACAAAAAAAAAATGAGTGGGCAATCTACTTTCTAGGTTACTAAAACAAGACTGCATATTCAAATAAAAATCTGAGAGAATCAGGTATACTTACAATGTGAAGAAAATCCAATGGCGTAGCTGTGTGAAGATCCCAATTCAACTTATCCAGAATAATTCTCTCCATCCTCAGAATTTCAGATGAAGAACATCCACAGAAACTGTCTCTTGCCAACACCTTTAATACTGGAATTCTCTGTCAAAAGCAAAGAGGAACACGGCAGGGCAAGAGGACAGAAAAAAATAAGCTAATTTTCAATTTTTGTTCAGATAAATAGAAAGCAAGCTAATAAATGGAGAGAAATTTTCAAGAAAAAGACATAACTAATCTTTAAAGGAAAATATTTACCTCATCCTCCTCAACAGTCTTGGCAGCTAGGAAAAAACAGCTGATTGCAATACAACTCAAGTATTTTGGGTGGGCCTAAAATTTTGAAGAGGAGAAAAAAGCAACTTCAGTGATTTTTCAAAAAGTTGTAAGAGTTTGTTAAAAAAAAAAACCAAACAAACAAAACTAGATATACAGGTGAGACAGTATGCACAAAATTCTAGGAATAATTAATCTGATTCCCACCCATTGTTTTCTAAGACCAGGACCAACTTTTTTAACTTCACAACCCTAGCCATATTATATTCTATGAAAATACTATACTACATTGCTAGAAATTCAACCAATGCTAGTTAGCTAAAGTTAAATTTCTATCCAGCAAAAAAGAATTTAATTTTAGAAGACAATTTTTTATTTAATAAAGTTCCAAAAATTAACTTTGTACATGTGTGTATTTTTTGAGCTAATTTTAATCTTACTCTCTTTACCTGTCACGTCAGTAATATTAACATACTAGATGTTAGGAGAATTAAACCAAAGAATATAAAAAAAAAGACCATAAACACATTCCAAATGCTTTAAAAATTATAGGTTGGCAGATGAATAGAAATTTTCTAATTAAGTGTCCACAAAAACAAGTGTGTATTGTGTGTGTGTGTATATATACATATATACATATTCATATATTCATATGTATATGCATCATATACATATATACATATACATATATTCAAGTTCCATAAGAAAGGTTCCTAAATACATACAGAATCAATTAGTAGGAGGGAAATCTTTCTAAAGGGTTTAACACACATAGGAGGGCTTGAATTTGCCTGTTTTCCTGATCTATGATAAGGTAGGCCTACTTTCTATCTTATTGGTAGTATAAGAGTTTGCCAACCCAGCATCAGAATACAGTTTCAAATAACCAGGACAATTAAGTCCAATTATACTGAATGACATAGAAGTTATGTAACATAAATAAGCCCTGTTTTGACATTTATTTTATACTCAAATATTACATTCCTGTGAAATTATGGAAATCTTCAGGTAACCTGAGGCAGCTTTGACTAACTTATTTAATAAACACGCCAGTGACCACTGCCTTCAAGTGGCATACTGTCTAGAACCTTCTAGTCCTCTGCCTACATGAAAAATAACAGCTGGTTCAAAACTATCAACATTTTTAGATAATCATTAATATTAATCAGAATATTATGATTTAGAAAGCACTTCCAAAAATATTGTCATGTCTATTATGTCTCAGCAGTTAAGGGACATCACACAAGCGATATAGGAAGTGAAGGCAGATCTTGTAGCTAAGACCATTTTCCAGGCTCCCTTATCTCCCCAAGTATACAACAGACCAAATCCTTGAGGTAATCAGAGTTCACTACAAAGAAGAGCCCAATAGTTAACAACTTTAGGTTAGGTAATGCAACCCTTAAATCAAGGGCACCAATAAATTTTATAATAAAAAGAATCCCAATAGCAAGTGTGATTTTTTTTTTTTTTTAAAGAAACAGTAGTTCTCACTCCTGGATGTACACATCAGAATCATCTGTGCAGTTTGTTTTGTTTCTTTAAATACAGACATCCAGATATCACCAACTAGAGATTCAGATTCAGAAGCTAAATAGGGCTCAGGGTTCATACTTGTTTAAAAAATTTAAGTTTATTTAAGTAATCTCTACACCCAAAGTAGGGCTCAAACTCATAAGCCCAAGATCAAGAGCTGCACACTCTTCCAACTGAGCCAGCCAGGTGCCCCATCAGGGTCCATACTTTTCAAGAGCTACGTAGCATTTTCTTCTGCACAGCTAGGATTGAGGCTCCATTCATTGCTGCAGCCTTGTATGGTCTGCTTTTATTTAAAACATGAATACATATTTCAACACAGATTAACCATCTAAGAGAATCTTATGCTAATGACAGGACCCATTAAATAAGAAACATGAAAATAATGACATTATACTTGGCAACATTCTCTCACTGATCCAGAAACTCCCCCAAATTTGTTTAAAATGTTCAATAGTAAGGTAAGAACCTTTTCTGTGACAGAAGCTACAATAAGGTTATTAATAATTTGTGAAGAACATAAAAATCAAGAAAGGACACTATCTTTCTCTGTAAGGGAGGTTAGCTATAGTAGGGGGAATGTGAGGGGGGGACTTGACACAGAGATAAAAGTAGACATCTCAGATTACCTACATTTCAGGCAATTAGTATCATTATAATTAAAAATTCTTTAAGTCTCTTAAGAGTACAAGTGTGAAACTTTATAAAAAGGTAACTGAGTGGCCATCCAAATTCTTCCACTGGCTTCTATTTTTTATAACAAAGAGTACAGCATCCCCGACACTGAATTCGTAGTTCCCCCAACTTACATATTCCTAGGCATACAAATGACAACAAATGATTTACTCTTCTACTTTTTCATGCCTTGCCATTAAATGAATGCTGTATTTCTGATTTAAATCAATTGAGGGCCTACTATGACAAATTTCACATAATATAGCCAATGATATATTACACCAACAGGGACAATATAAACTTCTTTACGTATTTTTGTATGCTGTCATTCAACAAAAATATAACAAACTTATTTTACGTTGTTCATCTTGTTATACTCCAAATGTATGCCTCTAGAATGTATTTATATATTTTCAAAACACTACACAATATGGATATTCAATAAATAAAGAAAAAAATGTGCAATAGGCTTATACTTTTCTAGTCTAGTTCACTGTCCACTTCTAGTACACCAATGTGTTAAAAGACAATGTTCTGCTGATATACGGTATTTAAAATCAGGAAATCAAAAATTTCACAGGTTAAGTATAAGTTATGAATACTTGTAGCAAAAAGAAAATTACAGAATTAGAAATATTTCCAAAAATTTAAAGCAATGGCAAAAAACATCATGTCTTAATAGGCACATATACCATTTCCAGGAAGGTTTTCCACTCTTTTTCACTTTCCAGAATGTTTACTAATTGCCCCTGGTTTAGCATATAAACCCTCAAACAAGAGGTTGTGTTTAACTGTATCCTAAAATATTTACCTTTACAGTAGCTAAAAACCTGTCCAAAAGACTGCTAGCCAAAGCAAATGTTTCTGGGTAAAGGTTGAATTGGTACTTGAGTTTGGCCAGCCACTGAATCACTTCATCTCTCTGGGATGGAGAAACATTCTATAAGGGAACAAGTAAAAGAGAAAGAGAAAAAAAAAAAAAAAAAAAAAGAGAGAGAGAACAAGTGAAGTTCCAAGTTACCATCAAGAATGAATTCTCTCTTATAAAAGGTTAGCAAATGCAATGGAATACATTTAGATGTTAAAAATGTTAACTTTACTCAAAATCTATCAAGCTTGAGATGAATGAAGATAAAATGTTATTTACTGATCATAGCATTTATTATCAATATCCACCAGTCTCTTTTTCTTTATTAAATAATCTTCATTATGTCATTTCACCATATACTTATACTTCAATTAATCTAAGGTGTTCAGGGAACATATAAGACTTTAAAAGTTTAGGTATCACTATTATCAACTGATAGTAACTTTGGAATTAAGTTTCCCAATTCTAGAGAATAAGAAAATACAGGGAATTTCTTTCTAAGGCAGCAAATAGCCATTAAACCATCTTAGGAAATACAAATGGAGTATGGTAATAGGATAATAGCCCATTAAAATTAAAACTAAAATCAACAAGAATAAATGAAAGATACCAGTGACAACAAATGAATTACAAATTTAAAGATCACAGAAGAATACTGAAGAGAAAATCACCTGAATTAATTTACCAATGGAGATATTACTATACAAACATATAATGTTAATGCTTCCTATATATTATTTTAAACTGCTTTATAGGCTTAATTTTTAGATGGTATACACTTTAAAGTAATTATTATTTAGGTAACTTTACCCTTGAGTTTTGCAGGCCCCACAAAAAAAATAAATAAAACCTAATACTTATAATAAACGAAATAGATCTGTAAGTACTACTTCTGCCAGGTAAACACAACAAAGTACAGAAATGACTGTGATTAGTGGAAAAAAGTATTTTTAGTAAGTGAGGGTTCCAGACAAGTAAAGGTTTAATCCTTAACCCAGATTATAAAGCACTGCAGTCTTTATAATCATAACCATTTTAGATGGAAAGCTTTTAAAATATATTATTTATCTAATTCCTTAGAAAGTAGAGAGGTCATAGCTTAAACCTTTTTCCTGATTACTCTGGGTCAATTTTATGAAATTAATTCTTATAGCACAGAAAGATACATTAAGAGCTATTAAAACATGGAGGGCTGGGGTGCCTGGGTGGCTGAGTCAGTTGAGCGTCTGACTTCGGCTCAGGTCATGATCTTGGCAGTTTGTGAATTTGAGCCCCACTTCGGCCTCTGTGGTAACAGCTCAGAGCCTGGAGCCTGCTTTGGATTCTGTGTCTCCTCCTCTGTCTGCCCCTCCTATGCTCATGCTCTGTCTCTCAATAATAAATAAACATTAAAAAAAAAATTTTTTTTTAAAACATGGAGGGCTGTATATCTTAACAACTTTATCTCCTCCAAGTTTAAGTTGGAATTTCTCTCTCTCCCTCCTCCTGGCTTTCTTTAGTCTTGTGAGAAATACATGACTTGGTGTTCATTAAAATCTCTGCCATTGAACTGGCTAGCCAATTTCTCATTTTTTTTTCCAACTTCTCTGTCACTTTTCACTTTGGCACAACATAGTAAAGTGTTTCTTAGTGTGGGTCAAACCAACTAATCACACTTATTTTCATTTTTACATCTAACTCTAAACCCAGTTTTAACTGGTATTTTAGAAGATTAACTGCCATAGCTACCTTCTGGTCAACTCCTTTTGTCAATAAAGAATGACCCTAGAATACTACACAAGAAATATGGACAAGAAAATGAGATAAAAATGGTTTACAACCTCTCATGTTAACATCTCACCACCAAACTGGTGTTGAGACTATGACCAATAATCTGAAAACATCTGACAATCAAAACATTTAATTCAGTTCATACTAATAAACATTTAGTGTCTATGATATGACAGGTCCTGGGAATACAATGATGAATAAAAAAACTTCCTATTTAAACTCTGAAACTTAAAGTCTCATGGTGAGGCAAACTTAAGAAAATATCAATCAACTATGATTAGCGTAAAAGAGAGGTATGTACGAGGCACTAAGGGAGCATACTGGAAGGGCACTTGGTCCTGTGTGGAGGTAGAATGAAAGCTTCTTATAAGAGACAACAACACATCTGCATTTTAAAAGTGAGGAAACAATATGATCATTTTAAAGGCACGGAAAAGAGCTGTTTTTTTAAGCCTGTGAACTTTACTCTGAAGCACAGGAATGATGTTAACGCAGAGGAAATAACCTATTGTTAAGCTCTTCTGAATTACAAATTAAATCAAGGTGGGTGAAAAAGACTGCTAGAAACAGATACTCTAAGAATCAGTGGTATAATGCCACCGACCAAAAAGAAACATAAGGCAGTTCATGAAACTGAAGCTATGGGCTTGACAGGTTCTGGGTGCATAGAGTAGCAAGGGAATTTATATCCTGCACAGACTATTGTCCAACATGACAGAGGAAACTGGAGTTAGGCTATTAGAACCAGGAGCTTCAATTCTCTCTCAAAGAGTCTCAAAAAGGTGGCAAAACATTATCATCTGGAGCTGTAGCTTCTTGAGAAAGGCGAGAGGAAGCAGACACAGACTGACAGCTAGGCCCTGAGTCAAAAAGCAGTTAGCATAGTCACTGGTTATAATATATCACTTTCCACAGAGCCCTCAGGTGCTACTTTAAGAACTAGTTCTGGTCTAGGGGTTCCCTGAGAGCCAAATGAAGGCAGTCACGATACTTGTATATGGAAAGACTTAAGCATTCAAGAGAAATTAAATTCCTACCAAGATGAGCTTTTATCTAAAATGCCAAAACAGAAAAGTAATGTTAAGCAAGCCATCCAAACAAATCAATGACATGGAAATACATGCATGCAAGGAGAAACAGATGGTGACAGAATCTGATGGAACTGGGGAGGTTTTAGGGAGGTGAAAGAACAATGATCTAGAGTATCAATGAAAGAACAAAGACACCATTAATTCCACCTTCAGCTCAGATATCTACACAATGGGGATAAAGGAGAAAAAGATCCCTAACTCATAAATTATATTACATAGTGTGTTTATTTGGTATTTTTGACATTAAACAGATAACACAAATGTATAACTGTAAGAAGTGCCACAAAAGATGAACATAATGTGCTATAAGAGTATGTAACATAGGGAACATGGTTATATAGATTTCATATCGTAGCTATAAAACTAAATGTAGAAACAGAATGCAAAAGGCACTTAAAATACTAGTTTTGTTCTTTCCACTTCTAAAAATACCTGATGCTCTAGTGATCCCAGAAAAAATTTACAAAATATTACATATAATTTTTAAACCAAGTATAATACAACTAGTTATAAAAGGGATCATAACAAGATCTTTAGATTTACATCTTATATTAAAATTTGGGAACAGAGCCAAGAAAGCATTCCTGCATGGCTAGTATTAATATCACTAGTCAAAATTAACAAAAATAACAACTACAACAAAAAACTCACAAAAGGTAACAGTTTAAGACTCACTCTTAGGGAAGTTGTACTAACATCACTTTTTCAAATCGATTCAAGCATGTACTTATGAAACAGTAATATTATTAGGATAGCTTTAGAAAAATTAAGTTCTGTGTCTAAATAATCCCATTCAGAAGGAAGGACAGAAGGAAGAAAGGAAAGCAGAACTGCCTGCCCACTGCAGATAGTACTTCTTGATCAAGGGATGTTTTCTTTTCCGTGGATTCCTCAAATAGGGTTAAGAGTGTTCAGTTCACTGGTTAACAACCAATCCTCAAGAGAATTTATAATGCATTGATTCAACCTGGTAAAACATAGGGCTTTATATTTCACATGTTACATTCTGATCATTAAAATACAAATCCTCCCCAGCTTTAAACTCTAAAAGGCTCACCATTACCTAAAAGATTAAGTACAATCCCCCAGGCATGGCATACAAATCCCTATGATCTACCTCTCCAGCCTCACTCACCTTCCATCTCTTTCTGCCTTAAAATTCATACTGTAAGGATAGCACTTGTATATTTATAGTCCTTCCATGCTTCTGCCATGCTATTTTATTATACCACTGCTCCTCTGTTCATACTGTTCCCTCTGGTTGGAACACACCCCTTCTCTTTTACCTGTCCTATTATTTATCCTTGAAGAGCTATTTCAATGGTCACTCCTCACTACACTTTTCCTAGTAACTCTAGTTGAGCAAAGTACTTTCCTCTGCTCCCACAGCCTCTCCTGTCACATCTCTAAAGTTCAACATTAAGAAAAGTTACATTTCTGCTTTTCGCTATGACAGATTAGGTAATAACCTACAGTCCAGCGGAGAACTAGAAAAGCTATTAACCACCACCACCACCACCACCACCACCACCACCACTACCACCACCACCACCTGTTTTGAAGTCATCAGAACTTCTAGGACCACCAGGCTTTGCAGATCTAAGATCCTGGATGTGAGGTACAGGTATCCTCAAATTTCAAAAGTCCATGTTATGTCACTTAGCTTTTACTGAAAATCTACATTAGTACATGAAAAACTCTGAAGAGAATTTTCACTTTTACGAAAAAAGGCAAAAAGTAAACACAGCATTCAGCACTTGTTTTGCAACAAGATGTTAAGGAGATGGTGATGGCACACCCAGAGCAGCAGATCGGTACTGCCAATCTCCTTTCCCCAGAACTACACTCAGTATCTCAGCATCAAGCCACCATGGCTTTGAACATTGTCTGTGAGCATCAGTACTATCCTGAGTTACTTTGTCCATCTGTTAGCAAGATGTGTCCTAAGGTATCAGAAAAGCCAAACAGATGGTTTAGGAACACTCAAAAAATTTCCCTGATAAGTTAATGGTAATTGTTTCTTCACTTTACAACATTTCAGCTTACAAAAGTTTTCACAGGAGTGCTCTATTCACTTTTGAATATGGGGAAACCTTAAACGAGAGGAATCAATATTCTATAGTAGTTTTCCTTCAGGGCATCTGCCCCTCCTGTGAGTATGCCAAAAAACTGAGTATGGGCAAGGAAACCTACAGAGCTTTTGAGGCTTTTATAGGGCTAGAGACAAAATATGGAGACTTGAGGAGCCAAGAACCTAGAGGGACAGGGAGGGTCAGAGAACTAAATGTGACATTCAGTTGATTTCCCCCTTAATTTTGAAATTAAATTTTATTATTTATTTATTTTGAGAGAACTAGAGAGCACATGGGGGATAGGCAACAGAGGGAGAAAGAATCCCAAGCAGGCTCTGCACTATTAGTGCACTAATAGTGCAGAGCCTGACATGGACCTGAACTCATGAACCATGAGATCATGACCTGAGCAGAAACCAAAAACAGGACTCTTAACTGAGCCACCCAAGAATCCCTTGAATGAAATTCTGAAGTTGGGAAAGATAGAGATGTAAGAAGCTAAGCAAAAGCCTCTGAAAAGGAAGAATGAGTTCAGCACCCTTCAGCAACCTCCCAAGTTCTCAGGTGGAATTCTTGGTTACACTCTAGGAGGGGGGCAAACCAGAGGCAGATGAAGCCATACCCAACTGCTGCCCAGACTTCAATCAGCACCATCTCTGACTGGGTTAAAGTGATTCATCTCCTACTCAGTTTGCCCACCAAAAAAAGACTGAACCCTTCTGTAACAAGAAAACATCTAGAGCCTTTACAATTTTTCATAATGTTCAGCATCCAATTAAAAATTATTGGGTATGCTATATACTATAATGCTAAGCAAAGTCAGTCAGAGAAAGGCAAATACCATATGATTTCACTCATATGTGGAATTTAAGAAATGGAACAAACGAACAAAAGGGGAGAAAAAGAGAGAGACACACAAACCAAGAAATAGACTCTACTACAGAGAACAAGTTGATGGTTGCCAGAGGGGAGGATGGTGGGGGGGGAATGGGTGAAATAGGTGAAAGGGATTAAGAATACACTTATCTTGATGAGCACTGAGTAAGGAATAGATACACTGAATCACTATATTGTACATCTGGACTCTAATATAACACTGTATGTTAACAATACTGGAATTAAAATTAAAAACTTAATTAAGAAAAATTAAGGAGGTATGATAAAAGAACGAAGTGACCAAAAACCAAGAGAAAAAAGGGATAACAACAAAAAGACCTAGATCTTTGAATTATCAGAAAAGGACTTAAGGGACACGTGGGTGGCTCAGTGAGCTGAACATCCAACTCTTGGTTTCAGTTCAGGGCATGATCTCGTGGTTCATGGGATAGGGCCCCACATCAGGCTCTGTGCTGACAGTGCAGAGCCTCTGCTTGGGATTCTCTCTCTTCCTCTCTCTCTGCCCCTCCCCTGCTCGTGCTCTCTTTCAAAATAAATAAATAAACATTTTTAAAAAAAGGAAAAAAGGACTTAATATACAAGAAAATAGAGGAAAAGCAGGAAAATAGATGAAAAAATGAAGAATTTCACTAGAAAAATGATACCTATAAAAAAAATCCAAAAGGAAATTCTAGAACTAAAAAATATAGTAACTGAAATTAAGAACCCCATGAGGCAAATGAGACATGGTTGAACAACTACACTTCGAGGAAACCTTAATTTTAAATGTGTATCTTAAAATAGAAGAATCAATTTTTTAAGCATCTACTTCAAGAAAAGAACAGCAAATTACACAAAGGTAACAGAAGCAAGAAATGAAAAAAAGAGCAAAACTTAAAAAGAAAACACATGTGTGGGGTGCCTGGGTGGCTCAGGCATCCAACTCGACCTCAGGTCTGGATGCCACAGTCTTGAGTTCAAGCCCCACACTGGGTTCTGTGCTGGGTGGGAAGCCTACTTAAAAAAAAAAAAAAAAAAAAGCAAATGTACAACAGGGAATATCAACAGAACTAAAAGACTAATCCACAGATCTCTAGAAACACTAATCAAAAAAAAAAGCACAAATCACTAAGTAAATGAAAAAAGAACACCATTATGAACTTTTTCAATGTTAAAAAGATATTATAGGGCTGCCTGGGTGGCTCAGCTGGTTGAGCGTCTGACTCTTGATTTACACTCAGGTCGTGATCTCATGGTTGTGAGATCAACTCACATGTGGGGGGCTCTGTGCTGGGCATGGAGCCTGCTTACAATTCTCTCTCTCTCTCTCTCTCTCTCTCTCTCTCTCTGCCCCTCCCCTGCTCATGTGTGCACTCTCTCTACCTTTAAAAAAAAGAAACATGATATTAAACAACTTTACACAAATAATTTGACAATTTAAATGAAATAAATGAATTCCTTGAAAAACACAGTTTACAAAACTAAGATTTAAATGAAGACCTGATTAGTCTCACATTTACCAAAGAAATTGAATTATTTAATACTTTCCCACAAATAAATCTCTAGGCCCCCAGTGGAACCTGCCAACCTTTAAGAAAGAAATAACACCGACCTAAACAAATTGAGAGAGAGCATTTTTTTTTAAAAAAAGCAGGAACACTTCCCAATTCACTTTACAAAGCCAGCATACTTTATTATGAAAACCTGACAAAAGGCATTACAAACCAATCTTACCCATGAACATAAATGCAATATTCCTAAGCAAACTTAACAAAATCCAATGATGTAAAAAACCTTAACACCTATTTAGAAAAAAATCTCTTGACAAATTAAGGGAGATAATCTTCCTAATCTGATCAAGATGACCTAAAGAATATATAACAAATATTATACATAATGGTGAAATACTCAAAACTTTCCCCTCAAACTAAAACTGAGACAAAGATACTTGCTACTTATATTCAGTGGGATTCTGGAGGCCCTAGCTAATTCCATAAAACAAGAAAAATAAATAAAAAGTATTAAGAACTGGATAGGAAGAAACAAAACCATGATTATTTACAGTAAACATGTCTACGTATAATATACAAAAATACAAATGAGTCTGGGATGCCTGGGTGGCTCAGTTGCTTAAGTGTCTGACTTTGGCTCAGGTCATGATCTCACGGTTTGTGAGTTCAAACCCCACCTTGGCCTCTGTGCTGACAGCTGGAGGCCTGGAACCTGCTTCGGATTCTGTGTCTCTCGCTCTCTCTCTGCCCCTCCCCAGCTCACGCGCTCTATCTCTCTCTCAAAACTAATAAACATTAAAATTTTTTTAAATAAAAAAAATACAAATCAGTCTGTAAGCTAATTTAGTATAATCAATATATAAAAAGCTATTTTATTTCCATATACATGTACAGAAACAGCATATTAAAAAAATTAAAAATCTAAAATACCATTTGTAATAGCCTCACCAAGACTCAAATATCTAGAAATAAACCTAAACTACCAACCATTATTAAAAGAAACTTAGGACCAACTTTAATTTTTTTTTTTTTTTTAACATTTATTCAGTTTTGAGAGACAGAGCGCAAGCAGAGGAAGTGGGGCTAAGAGACAGAGAGACAGAGAGACAGAGACACAGAGACAGAATCTGAAGCAGGCTCCAGGCTCCGAGTTGTCAGCACACAGCCTGACAAGGGGCTCAAACTCATGAACCGTGAGACCATGCCCTGAGCCAAAGTTAGATGCTTTACGGACTGAGCCACCCAGGTGCCCCAGAGGACCAACTTTAAAGAACATGAAGAGATAGTCTATGTTCATGAAATGGAAGACTCATATTACAAAGAATTCTCCCCAAACTGACAGATTCAGTAACTGACTCCCCAAACTTTTTAATTGATCAGTGCATTTTAAAATATATTCAAAGAGCAAAGGGCTAAGAATAGCCAACACAATCTTGAGAAAAACACAAAGTTTTTGCCACCAAACACTTATTATAATGCTATAATAACTAAGGCAATGCAGTATTTAAAGAGAGGGAGGGGCACCGGGGTGGCTCAGTTGGTTAAGCGTCCGACTTCGGCTCAGGTCATGATCTCACTGCTTGTGAGTTCGAGCCCTGCATTGGGCTTTGTGCTGACAGCTCAGAACCTGGAGCCTACTTCGGATTCGGTCTCCCTCTCTCTCTGCCCCTCCCCCCTCTCACCCTCTGTCTCTCTCTCTCTCAAATATAAATAAACATTTAAAAAAAATATTTAAAAAAAAAAGGCGGCTTTAAAAACAAGTTCAATAAGCCAACATGACACTGCTGCCAAAACTAAACTAAACAAAATTTAGGCTGCTTTAATGAAATTATCAAACCAAGATAAAGTAATAGTTTCACTTCATTGCTTATTATTAACTACAACTGAAAGATCACAACTTAAGAAACACACTAAAAAGAGTAGATCTTGAAAAAGAAACCCTGGGGTGGTACGAGATAAATCTTAATCAAAAAATGGTTAAAAAACAAGAGAGATGTCGCACAGTGAAGGAAACAATCAACAAAACTAAGAGGCAGCCTACAGAATGGGAGATGATATTTGCAAATGACTATTGGATAAAGGGTTAGTATCCAAAATCTAGAAAGAATTTACCAAACTCAACACCCAAAAACAAATAATCTAGTGCAGAAATGGGCAGAAGACATGAACAGACACTTTTTCAAAGAAGACATCCAGATGACTAACAGACACATGAAAAGATGCTCAGCCTCACTCGTCATCAGGGAAATACAAATCAAAACCACAATGAGATACCACCTCACACCTGTCAGAATGGCTAAAATGAACAACTCCGGAAACAACAGATGTTGGCAAGAATGCGGAGAAAGAGGAACATTTTTGCACTGCTATTTGGAACGCAAACTGGTGCAGCCACTATGGAGAACAGTATGGAGGTTCCTCAAAAAATTAAAAACAGACCTACCCTACGACCCAGCAATTGCACTACTAGGTATTTATCCGAAGGATACAAAAATGCTGATTTGAAGGGGCACATGCACTCTAATGTTTATAGCAGCATTAACAACAAAGTATGGAAAGAGCCCAAATGTCCATTAACTGATGAATAGATAAAGAAGATGTGGGGTGTGTGTACATATATGCATACAATGAAATATTACTCGCAATTAAAAAAATGAAATCTTGCCATTTGCAACAATGTGAATGCAACTAGCAAGTATTATGCTAAGCAAAATAAGTCAGTCAGAGAAAGACAAATATATGATTTCACTCCTATGTGGAATTTAAGAAACACAACAGATGAACATAAGGGAAGGGAAGCAAAAATAAGATAAAAACAGGGAGACAAACCGTAAGAGACTCTTAAATACAGAGAACAAACTAAGGGTTGCTGGAGGGGAGGTGGGTAGAGGAATAGGTTAAATGGGTGATGGGCACTAAGGAGGGCACTTTTAGTGATGAGCACTGGGTGTCATATGTAAGAGATGAGTCGCTGGGTTCTACTCCTAAAACCAAGACTACACTGTATGTTAACTTAGAAAGAAAGAAAGAAAGAAAGAAAGAAAGAAAGAAAGAAAGAAAGAAAGAAAGAAAAGAGAAAAAGAAAAAAAAAGGAAAAGAGATGACTTTTTGGGCTTAACACATCTTTGAATAGATAAAGGGCTACCACTTAAAACAAGGAAATTTATTCTGTATTGCTCCAGTGGACAAAACTAGAACCAGTAAGTGGCCACTAGAAAGAAGGAGTTTTCAGGTTCAATTTAGGAAAAACTTGACAATAATTTATAGTTTTTCCATAGTAGAATGAATAAAATATCCAAAACAGAGGATCACTTACCAGAGATGTTAGAAGGAGAACTTTTCTACTGTGTGGTTAGAGTAAATCAGTGATTCCCAAATCTAATTCATGTTAATAAAACTATAAAGCTTTTTAAAATACATATTTCCATAACTGCCACCACAAGCCCAAGAAGTCTGAGTGAGGCCTGGAATCTCTGTAAGACATCTCCTGGGTGACTCTGATACACTCAGAAGCCCAGTGGCTCAAGATCATGTATTGGAAACTACATAATTATATGGCCTTTGAAGATTCCTTAGAGTTTCAAACTTCTAATGAAAACCATCTTTATAGTAACAGCTTCAAGCATAGTTTTGTCTTTGCATATCAAAAGCACTTTAGCAAAATAAAGAATATCTGAAAGTGCATGTCACTTTGACCAGTCTTCAATTTTTCCCCCAAATTCATATAACAAAATTATCGTGTAATTGAACGTACTATTATGTAAAAGAACTTCTCTAACCTGAAATAATTACAAAGAAATGTTAATGTTCATTTAAAAGATATTTACTACTATATTATATGCCAGTAAATGTTTACTACTATATTATATGTCTATTATATGCCAGTAAATAAAATAACACAACCCTAGCCCAAAGGAACTCACAATCACATCATTAGGAAATAATATTGTGTGCTATAAGGGAAGTAAAAAGTGCTGTAGAAGCACACACACAGGGAGTGATAGGTGTATAACATTCTCATGTGACCACTCTGTTCTAAACTTGGGGATACGAGCTGCAGATTAAAAGAGAACTGTAAGAGAGTGATCCAGAGGTAGAGTTTAGGTAGAGAAAGAAACATAAGGAAACTGAAGGAAAGACGCAAAGCAGAAAATTAAAATATTTTATTTTTCCATTTTTACCAGCACTTAAAAAAACATTAGAAAAGTTGGACAAAGTATGTATATGGCTTAACAACAAGACTGTTTCTTTTCTCCAAGAAATCAAGAAGGGAAAACATGATTAGAAGTAATCGTGGAAAGAGAAGTAAAAAAGCCAGTCCGTGAAGAGTGATAGAAGAAAATAAAAAAATTAGAACTAGAATACAGAAGTGTCTTTGGGGGTTACTATGGAAAGTGGCTCCAGCTCTTACAGCTCTTTCCTCTTATCCCTACCTTATTATCCCTATCTCCATCAGAACAAGCCCATCCACATTTGAGAACTAACTTTGGCTTCTACTTGATGTTACTAAAAGCAAATCCTTAACTTCCCTCTTAGAAGTTTAATACTGTTCTATTCTCTGATATTACCTCAGTAGTATTTACTAAGTCACCTATAGAAATAGGCCAGGTTTGGGGCGCCTGGGTGGCGCAGTCGGTTAAGCGTCCGACTTCAGCCAGGTCACGATCTCGCGGTCCGTGAGTTCGAGCCCCGCGTCGGGCTCTGGGCTGATGGCTCAGAGCCTGGAGCCTGTTTCTGATTCTGTGTCTCCCTCTCTCTCTGCCCCTCCCCCGTTCATGCTCTGTCTCTCTCTGTCCCAAAAATAAATAAACGTTGAAAAAAAAAAATTTAAAAAAAAAAAAAAAGAAATAGGCCAGGTTAAGTGATAACATAGCAATATACTATAATCTTGGTAGAGTATCACCTTTAAAGACTATGTTGTAAAAGAATATTACTGTTGGTTACATGCTGACTCAAGGAGACAGCAGAAGAAGGAAGAAAGAAATGGTTCTAAAGCCAGGTGTATTTAAGCTTTGAGGCATACCAGAATGTCAGAACATAAGGACAGGAATTTCAGTTTTCTCACTGATGTATCTTCAATGCTTAGAAGTGCTCAGAATGTAACAGTTACTTAATGAACATTTACTGAATGACTGAATTCCCAAGTAATCTAAAAAAATCACACAAGATGGGGTGCCTAGGTGGCTCAGTTGGTTAAGAGTCCAACTCTTGATCTCAGCTCAGGTCATGATCTCATGTTTCATGGGATTGAGCCCCACATCGGACTCTGTGCTGATGGCGCAGAGCCTGCTTGGGATTCTGTCTCTCCCTCTCTCTTCCCCTTCCCAGCTTGCACTCTTTTGCTCTCTCTCAAAATAAATAAACTTTAAAAAAATAGTAACAAAAAAAATTAAGGGGCGCCTGGGTGGCGCAGTTGGTTAAGCGTCCGACTTCAGCCAGGTCACGATCTCGCGGTCCATGAGTTCGAGCCCCGCGTCGGGCTCTGGGCTGATGGCTCGGAGCCTGGAACCTGTTTCCGATTCTGTGTCTCCCTCTCTCTCTGCCCCTCTCCTGTTCATGCTCTATCTCTCTCTGTCCCAAAAATAAATAAAAACGTTGAAAAAAAATTAAAAAAAAAAATTAAAAATCACACAAGTAGATAAAAGTAAAAACTGAAAACAAAGTATAATGGGAAGAGAACTACCTCAGGTTCAAATTATAACTCTACTACTTATTAAAGTCTTGAGTCCTGGGGCGCCTGGGTGGCTCAGTCGGTTAAGCGTCCGATTTCGTCTCAGGTCATGAATCTCATAGCCCGTGAGTTCGAGCCCTGCATCAGGCTCTGTGCTGACAGCTCACAGCCTGGAGCCTCCTTTGGATTCTGTGTCTCCCTCTCTCTCTGACCCTCCCCCATTCATACTCTGTCTATCTCTGTCTCAAAAATAAATAAACGTTGGGGCGCCTGGGTGGCGCAGTTGGTTGAGCGTCCGACTTCAGCCAGGTCACGATCTCACGGTCTGTGAGTTCGAGCCCCACGTCGGGCTCTGGGCTGATGGCTCAGAGCCTGGAGCCTGTTTCCGATTCTGTGTCTCCCTCTCTCTCTGCCCCTCCCCCGTTCACGCTCTGTCTCTCTCTGTCCCAAAAATAAATAAACGTTGAAAAAAAAAAATTAAAAAAAAAATAAATAAATAAATAAATAAATAAACGTTAAAAATAATTTATAAAGTTTTGAGCAAAGGGACTATTACCTATTTCAAAGGATTAAATATGGTAACACACTCCAGTTAACTAATTTCAATCTGCTAAATGACAAATAAGTAACAATAAATGCAAAACATTTTTCATCAGCTTATAACAAAGAATGACAGAAATAGGTTAGAATTAGAAGATGCATTTAGATTTCAAAAACCTACAAACAAAGGTTAACCTAAACCAACAAAGGAGGAACTCAGATATTTGCTATTCATTTACCTACACAGATCAAAAATTTCTTGGCCACTGTTCTTTATCCCAAGCACAATGCAAGATACTAGGGATAAAAAAGGCTTATACAATAAGCTTTGGAAGTGCATAAACTGAATAATTATTTGTTAAAAAAAAACATTAATAGGATTATATGTTAGAAGCATAAACATTTCTAAAAGAAAAGGCATAAGGCTAATAGTAATTGAGTGGTAAGAAGCCTATCTCTCTAGAAGCATCCAACATTGGCATTATCTTAGTAGCTTACTTGAACCCCTTATAAATATTCAAGAAAGAAAGAACAATTTTTGTGTACTAAAGATAATTTCAGCTTCCATAGCTAACTATATACCTAGAAATAAAGAAGGCTTATTGGTGTTTGCACTGGGCTATAGTGAAAGAGAACAAATGTATCTTCTTAAAGCTGTAACTCAGATAACACAAGCTAACAAAAAGTTCATTCTTGTTTCAGAATGAAACAAGAAGTTTCTTAAATAAAAAATAGAGCATATCCTTTAATAGTATGTATTTCTCCCATGCAGTGTCAAGACACCACTATATGAGAGTAGTACACTTATTTCTAAGTCATCTATCTAGAGTGAAGAGAAAAATCATTACCTGATTGGTAGGCATTTTCGGCACATTCACCTTCCACATCTGGGCTTCCCTAGAGATTGCCTTTTCCAACAGGAAAGACAATCTCTGGTTTTCCAAAGGCCCTGGAAACTTCATGATATCCTTTGGATCTGCCTGCCTCCCAGCTTGATGTAGCTACCTATAAAATCAAATATAAAACAATGCTTTTTCTTTAATTATAGAGTACATGTAGCATTGTACAAATCTGTTGTTCTTATTAAGCAATTCATAAAACAAAATAAGAATGTTACAAGGCAGTATAGGATTTCATAGGTCTTTAAAATACATTAAAACGTTACAATAATTATGTTACCTAAACATATTCACTTTTAATATGAAACCCAGTAGTAAAGACAATAAAAACATGGACATATAATTGATAGAACCTATAGACTGAAGAAAATATATTATTACATCTCAAATTGTGCCAACAAATTTTAAGTCATTGGATTTTCATACTAGTAATTCTTAGAAGTAGTTATCACAAATATTCCTCTTAAAAATCTAATCAGATAAAGGTTACTAACCTTTTCTTTCATTAAAAAAAAATGAAATCCATAGCATTATATCCCACTCATTCCCATATAATCAGTATGAAATCGTCTTTATTTGTGCTTCCAATACAGTGTCCGCTAACACAGAACTATTTATATTAGAATTAAATGAAGTTAAAATATAATTCCTCAGTCACTACTGCCCCATTTCAAATGCTCAATAGCCACATGTAGTTTGTGGATACTGCATCAGATAGTGCAGAAAAGGAACATCTGCAGAAAGTTCTACTAGAGAGTGATCATCTAGAAAACTCAACAATAAAGTGACGGGCACCCTAAAATGAGCAAGTCTAAAGAGCAACAGTCCAGATCAGTGCAGTGCAACTGAAAGTCCAGGAGAAAGGTCTTTAAGTTTTTTAAAAAAAAATAATAGAATAAAATAAAGAAAGAAAAGAAAAAGAAACTAGAGACTGAGATGTACAACCATGCTTAGAAAATTGGACTGAGGGGTGCCTACGTGGGATCAGCTGGTTAAGCATCTGACTTGATTTCAGCTCAGGTCACTATCTCAAGGTTTGTGAGATCAAGCACAACCCCACCCCCCCAACCCCACCCCAAGTGCTGACAGCACAGAGCCTACTTGGGATTCTCTCTCTCTGCCCTTCCCCCACTCACACTCTGTCCTTTTGTCTCTCTCAAAATCAAAAGAAAATTGGATTGAGAAGCTAAACTGTGGCAAGACTCAACTAGATTTGATAAAAGCTAAGGAAATGAAAGGGTAATTAACATCAGAAAAAAAGATTATGCAAGAAGGCAAACGTAATAATATCGACATTTACATAACAATAATAATGAATATACTAAATAGGGACTTTATCAAACGGATAAAACTGCACTGAGAAGATGAGAGGTATTACAAGGTAAAACGAGAGCCACCCCTTTACATGTCACAGTAGGAAAACTATTAATACCTAAAACTGAAATATCAAAAAACAGTAGGGCAAGTTATTTGAAAATATCTTAAATAACAAGAGAAACAGATAAGTGCTCAGAGATTCACCTCAAGAAAGTGAGAAAAGGGTGAGAAGGTCCAGAAGCAGGAGACTGTGGTTCTTCATTATAAACCTCATATAACTATTTCATTTTTCAACTGTGTATATTATGTATGTGCTTCAAATTTATGGGATTAAAAAAAAATTTAAATGCCTAGAATTGACATGAAAATTTGTTTTAAATAAAATTAAAAATTTTTTAAAACAAATAAACTTATTCAATTTCCATGCCACCCTTATCCTCAACTCCAGATACTCTTTCTTTTCTCTAATTTAAATCCAAGTTAGTTTACAGCATAGTAATGGTTTTAAGAAAATTAAGTGACTCATCACTTACATATAACACCCAGTGCTCATCCCTAAAAGTGCCCTCGTTAATGTCCATCACCCATTTAGCCCATCCCCCCAATCAACTCCCCTCCAGCAACCCTCAGTTTATTCTCTGTAATTAGGAGTCTCTTGTGGTTTGCCTCCCTGTTTTTCTTACTTTTCCTTCCCTTCTCCTATTTTCATGTTTCATTTCTTAAATTCCACATAGGAGTGAAATATTATTTGTCTTTCTCTTATTTTGCTTAGCATAATACACTCTAGTTCCATCCACACTGTTGCAAATGGCAAGATTCCATTTTTTTTAACTGCCGAGTAATATTCTGTTGTATGTATATATATATGTATATATATATATATATATATATATATATATATACATATATACATATATATATAGCACATCTTCATTATCCATTCATCAGTTGATGGACATTTGGGCTCTTTCCATACTTTGTTGATAGTACTGCTATAAACATTGGGGTGCATGTGCCCCTTCAAATCAGCATTTTTGTATCCTTTGGATAAATACCTGGCAGTGCAATTGCTGGGTCATAGGGTAGTTTATGTTTTTTGGGTATTTTTGAGAAACTATTTTCCAGAGTGTCTGCACCAGTATGCATTCCCACCAACAGTGCAAAAGTGTTCCCCTTTCTCTGCATCCTCGTCAACATGTTATTTCCTGAGTTGTTCATTTTAGCCATTTTGACAGGTGTGAGGTGGTATCTCATTGTGGTTTTGATTTGTATTTCCCTGATGACGAGTGAGGCTGAGCATCTTTTCATGTGTCTGTTAGTCATCTGGATGTCTTCTTTGAAAAAGTGTCTGTTCATGTCTTCTGCCCATTTCTGCACTAGATTATTTGTTTTTGGGTGTTGAGTTTGGTAAATTCTTTCTAGATTTTGGATACTAACCCTTTATCCAATAGTCATTTGCAAATATCATCTCCCATTCTGTAGGCTGCCTCTTAGTTTTGTTGATTGTTTCCTTCACTGTGCGACATCTCTCTTGTTTTTTAACCATTTTTTGATTAAGATTTATCTCGTACCACCCCAGGGTTTCTTTTTCAAGATCTACTCTTTTTAGTGTGTTTCTTAAGTTGTGATCTTTCAGTTGTAGTTAATAATAAGCAATGAAGTGAAACTATTACTTTATCTTGGTTTGATAATTTCATTAAAGCAGCCTAAATTTTTTTTCACTGTGCAGCTTTTTATCTTGATGAGGTCCCAATGGTTCATTTTTGCTTTTGTTTTCCTTGCCTCTGAGACATGTCTAGTAAGAAGTTGTCACAGCGAAGTCAAAGAGGTTATTACCTGTGTCCTCCTCTAGAATTTTGATGGTTTCTTGTCTTACATTTAGGCCTTTCATACATTTTGACTTTATTTTGTGTACAGTGTAAGAAAGTGGTCATTCTTCTGCATGTTACTGTCCAGTTTTCCCAACAACACTTGCTGTCTTTTTTTTCCATTGGATATTCTTTCCTGCGTTGTCAAAGATTAGTTGGCCACACATTTGTGGTTCCATTTCTGGGTTCTGTATTCTGTTCCATTGATCCATGTGTCTGTTTTTGTGCCAGTACCAGGTTCTATCCCTTCCCACTATACCTCCTATGAAATAATAAACAATAGGATAATGAAATGATACCTACCAATATTATCTTTTTATCACTCATAGAACCCTGATAAAACTGGGACTCAATCAAAGGCTGGTTTCAATCCTTGGGGCAAAAAACAAAAACAACCAAGAAACAAAACAAACAAACCCAAATCTAATCTTTCACAAGCCAATCCTTCAAATGTTTGAAAGCGGCTACCATGCCCACCAACTCATCTTTTTCATAGCTGTAAAACTGTTCAAGGTTTCCTCACATGACATGATTTTTGTTCTTCTAAATTAGCACCAGTTTCAGTATTGATACAGTCTAAGATCATTAGCTATTTTTTTGGAGTCTGCATCACACTATCAATTCAGATAGAATTTATGGTCAACTAAAACTCTTAAGACTTACTAAGGTACACTCAGGCAAATTCTCTTCACCTGCCCCACTCCATTGTGCGTGCAGTTTTGGTGCCCTTTTTTTGAAGGTAGGCGGGACCTTGTTCAGGACCATAAACATACTCTTTATTTTTAAAAAAATCATCTTGAAGGAGAGTCACCTTATTAGATTCTAACTATTGTTACATTATGCTGAGGTGTTCTGAGATTCCAATTTTGTTGCCTTGGTAGTTTTCCCAGATTCTCTAAAATTAGATGAACAAAGTCACCATAATTTCATCTGAAGCAGATATAAATATTAACCTTGGAAATGGAGTATAAGCTAGATGACCATCTGTTAAGAGATATTTAGAAAAAACACCTATATTAGTTGGAGATTAAACTTCATTGGTTCTAAGGCTTCTTCTTTACCATTTTAGTACATAATTAACTCTTGTCGAAAGTTACCTGTTTCATTCCATTAGCTATACCCAACAGGGTGACTCACCAGGATCCCCCAACTTTCTCAACATTCTCCAATGGCTAGCTGCCCCTGTGATTACTCTTCCCTCAAAATGTTTGCTTTGAAAATTACCTTTAAATCGGATGAATAGGGGACAGAGATGCACGCACAGCATCAAATCATGTAAAGAAGAGTAACATCAGATTCAAGAGATTCCTGTTCTTCAATCTTCTACAGTTAAGATTCTAAGTAAGACCTTCAAATATTTAGATTTGAAATTTAACAATTTCAAACAATTGGGCTCTTTCCATACTTTGTTGATAGTACTGCTATAAACATTGGGATGCATGTGCCCCTTCAAATCAGCATTTTTGTATCCTTTGGATAAATACCTGGCAGTGCAATTGCTGGGTCATAGGGTAGTTTCTGTTTTTTGGGTATTTTTGAGAAACTATTTTCCAATTGTTTAAAAACAATTTAACAATTGTTTTTAAAACAAAGGAATCTGGGTCAAAGAAGAAATCATGAGGGAAATTAGAAAATACTTCAAGATGAATGAAAAAGAAAACCTAATATGCCAAAACTTATAGGGTGCAAGTGGAGCAAACTATACCAAAAGCAAATCAGAAAAAATATGAGCAGAAATTAATGAAGGAATAGAGAAATAGAGAAAAATCAATGAAACCAAAAGTTGGTTCTTTGAAAAGATCAACAAAATTGGCAAACCTTTAGCTACACCAACCAAGAAAAAACAGAAAGGTTAAAGTACTAAAATCAGGAATAAAGAGAAGACATTACCACCTATGCTGTAGAAATAAAAGGTATTATAAAGAAATTTTATGAATTGTTTGCAAATAAATTGGACAATTTGCATGAAATGGACAAGCACCTAGAACCACAGATTATCAAAACAGACTTCAAAAGAAACAGAAAAAGCTGAACAGCCATACAAGAAACTGATTCAGTAAACAAACAATTGTCAAAGAAAAGCCTATGCCCAAGTGGCTTCACTAGTGAATTCTACCAAACATCTGCAGAAAAATTTAAAAAATTCTTCACAAACTCCTCCAAAAAGTAAAGAGCATTTCTCAACTTACTTTATGAGGCCAGTGAAGCAAAGACAACAGCACTAGAAAACTATTAATGCACATCTATTCTTTTTTTAATTTTTATTTATTTTTGAGAGAGAGAGACAGGCAGAGAGCAAGCAGGGGAGGGGCACAGAGAGAGGGAGACACAGAATTCGAAGCAGGCTCCAGGCTCTGAGCTATCAGCACAGAGCCCAACGCAGGGCTCGAACCCATGAACCATGAGATCATGACCTGAGTCGAAGTCAGACGTTTAAGCGACTGAGCCATCCAGGTGCCCCATGAACATCTCTTCTAAATGCAGATGTGGAATTCCTTAACAAAATACTAGCAAAAAAAAAAAAAAAAAAAAAAAAAGACTATACACCGTAATCAAGTGGGATTTAGCCCAGGAATGCAAAGTTGCTTTAACATTCAGGAAATCAATTTATGTAATACACCATATGAAAATGAGTAAATAAAGGAACCATTCTTTGCTCACACTAGGGGAATGTAACAAAAAATAAAGAGTTAAAACTTCCTTTATCTTTCAAAAATAAGACATAAATAATCCAAGTGAAAGAAAAAAGCATGGAGGACACTTGCAGAAATATTCCAGATCAGAGGCTACAGAAAAATGGAAGTTCAATATCTGACCGTAGACTCAATCCTGTACTGGGAAGATAAACTGCTAAAAGTCATTACTGGGTCAACTGACATAATGGGAACAGACAAATTAAAGTAGATGTTATCAATGTTAAGGTCACCTGGGTGGCTCAGTCGGGTTGAGCTCAGGTCATGATCTCACCGTTGGGAGTTTAGCCCCATGCCAGGCTCTGTGCTGAGTGCTCAGCTGAGAGCCTGGACCCTATTTGGATTCTGTCTCTCTGCTCCTCATGCTCTCTCCTCTCAAAAAGTAAACATTTTAAAAAGATTTTTTAAAAATGTTATCAATGTTAAACTTACTAATGATAACTTTACTGCAATTCTGTAAGAGAATATTCCTATTTTTTGGGAAATACACAGTAAAATACTTAGGAGTAAAGGGCCATAATGCATGCAACATATATATGCGACAAAGAAAGAGAGGATAAATGATAAAACAAGTGGGGTGATATATTAATGATAGATGAATCTAGAATAGGGTTTCTTTTTGAAATTACTCTCAAGTTAAGAATGTTGGAAAACCTCCCTCCCCCCTACCCCCCCGCAACAGAAGACAAGTTATGGAAGTATTTATATTACCAGGACACCTTTTAGATTCCTTTTTTAAGATTCTAGTAAGACAAATAATGGTACAGTGAAGAAAACATTAACTTGAGTTTTGTTTCTCTGATAATGCACAAGTTTGTTTTCTGATGTGTAAAATAGATTAAGTTAGATGAATATGAAACCTGCTGAAGAATAAAATACAGGGGCGCCTGGATGGCTTAGGTCGTTGAGCGTCCAACTTCGGCTCAGGTCATGATCTCACTGCTCATGGGTTCAAGCCCCATGTCCCGTGGGTGCTGACAGCTCAGAGCCTGGATGGAGCCTGCTTCGGATTCTGTGTCTCCCTCTCTCCCTGCCCCTCACTTATGCTCTCTCCTTCTCAAAAATAAACATTAAAAATTTTTTTTAAAAAAAGAATAAAATACAAACACTTAAAATATAATTTTACTGTTTGAAATACTAGAACTTTATGGTTATATATATCTTATTATTTTATGCCATTAGTTACATCCAAAACTTTGAATGCTCAGACAGCTAGAAGTCTCTAGGAACTAAGAAACAAAAAGACTGTTTTGGTTGGCATATTCCATACACTTCCAACTTTACAGTAGTTTCACATTTCTCCTGCCATTCTTTCAATTACCACTGCTGCTTCTTTCTCCATGTTTATCAAATAACTTAATGTATGAGTGAATAGTTTATAAAATGCCTACTGTACAGTATAAACTATATTACAAATCTACATACAGAACCTCCTGCTCTTCTAAGAAAACGTGCTGCACAGAGCTGGATAAACAACAGAAACTTTATAAATACAGAATTCTTATATTTATTATCACCATAACACCAACTCCATTAAAATAATTCTGTACTGATGCTGACTTCTGGAACTAAGTTCCTATTCTAAAAGGAGGGATTTTAATGTGACCATCTTGACTTTATGTTCCTAACCTAATAATGAACTGCAGGTACTTGTAATTCCAAAACAGCCTGCTGTTTGCTTCCCTAGCTCCATGCCTTTCCACACACTGGTCTTTCAACCTGAAATGTCCTTCTCTAGCTGGCACTTCCCTTTCTACGGAGCTGTCATTTGCACAGGTCTGTAAATAGTACCCTGCCTTCTCACATCTGTACTTGGACATAATCCTACTTTTGAATTTATCTGCTCTGTGACAGACCTGTCTCTCCTACTAACCCTGAGTTCTTTGATAGCAAACACTCCAGAGTTTAGCACTATGCCTAATAAATAGCTTATGCTTAAGTTCTGAATAAGTAAAAGCAATCAGTGCTTACGACTCAGCCAGGTATTGTTCAAAGTATTACACCATATGACTCATTTAATCCTTATACAACCTAACAAAGTTGGTATTATTATTACACCCATTTTTAAAGATGAAGAAACGTACAGAAAGGTACCTTTCGTTTTTAAAGTATTTTACAATCGGAATAAAACGTGTACACGCTCTCAGCTTCCAATCTTCACCAAAAACCTTCGTAGAGCTCCATTCTAACCTACTAGGAGTCACACTGTCACTTAAACCCAGTTATCGGTCGCTGCAAATCATCGCTACCGTGCCTTCCCCACACATGCTGATTCTAACTAGTCTGTTCTACATCAGTAGTAAGAAATTTATCCCAGTCCAGAAATTCAGAATCTCCCATCCTTCTGGTTCCAAATCTGCAAATCTAAACCCTGTTCATTCTTCATCTATTTGTCCACTACCTTCTATCTCATCTACCACAAATCACGTGGAAAAAGCAGACGCAGATAATCCTATCGTTAATGTTTTCAACAAATGCATTTTTCGGTAAAGAGACTCTACAACATAGGCTGTTCGGGTCTGAATTCTGGCCACCCGGCTCTAGCTGTCACCTACAGGGTAAATTACTTCATCCTGTGGACCCTCAGTTTTCCTCTTGGATAAACTAAGGCTCCCGAACTACCTGCCTCACCACGAGTCCTTTTGAGGCTTCAGTGAGTTGCAAACTGCTTTGAACAATGCCGTCAGATAAAAAGGTTCAACAAGTGTTATTTATTAACATCATACCCTGCTCCTCAAACGGAGGCGCTCTCCACTGAGAGAATAAAAAAGCTGAAGACTTGAGCTTGACATTCAGAGGCCTTCAGTGACTCCATTCTACCTCCCCAGGAACACCTTCCACTACTTTGCTACCCAACTCTCAACCCTTGCCCAAATGACCTGCAAAGGAACCTCCAGCTCAAGAGGGGGCCGTTCTGTCCTCTTTTCAAAATTTCGGGTACTTCAACCCCGCCTTTCTATCTCACCTCCTTTCCAATTTCCCCCACCCACTCACACCCGGGGTAACATTCCCCTCCCGCGAGTGCCCGCAGTACTGGCCGTTCAACGGATCGTTTGGCATTCATTCCGCTTTGTAATGTCAATTATCTTCCTTTGGCTCCCGCAGTAGTGTTGAAGTCTAAGGGTGGGGGTGTGTCTCCTTCTTTGTGTGTTACACAGGCTCGAGGTGCCCAGTGCACCAAAGTAGACAATTTGCTGCTGCTACAAAAAAGTTACTCACTGACAAAAAAACTAGCCCGAAAGGGAACACAGCAGAACCGTTTACAAACTGGGCAGGTGCTGAACCGTTCTGGCGTGGAGAGGGCGGAGTGGGGGGTGGTCCCCAAGGTTTCCTTTGGAGGGGGAGGCGGGGGCCGGGCCTCAGCCAGGGAGCGCGGCTCCCGGAGCTTCCCTCCGGGTGGCACGGGGTGGAGGGGCAATGGGGGGGGGGGGGCGCGAGCGCGGGGCGCGGAGACGCGAGTCCCCCCCCCCCCGCCCCCTCACCTTCTCCTCCTCTTCCTCCTCCTCCTCCTCCTCCTCCCCGGCGGAGCTGTAGGCCTCACAGTGGTGACGCGGGGTCATCCGGGGGCCCGTTACCACCCCATTTTCCTCAGCGCGCGTCGGCGGGGCGCGCGGGACGAGGACCGGACCGACTGAGGAGGGAGAAGAGGGGGAACCGGGCCGGGGGAGCGCGGGCGCTGGCGATCGAGCGGGACGCACGGCTGTGGCCGGTGGGTCAGCGAATTAGTTCCATGACTTCCCCGGACCTGAGGCTGCCGCGGCCACCGCCGGTCCCACTCCTCCAACCGCCGCCGCTAGTGCCCGGGTGGGGAGGGGGTTCCCTCTCGCCATAGGGCGGCGGGGGCCGGGGAGAGGCGGGGGGTGAGACCGGCTCTGCCCCTGCCCGGGGGAAGCGCCTCCGAGGGGAAATGGTGAAAAGGGGGGAAGGGGAGAAAAAGGAAAAAAAAGGGGAAGGGGGGGAAAATAAGAAAAAGCGAGACAGAGGCGCTGCCGCGTCCGCTCGCGGGGAAGGCTGGGGAGGGAGGGGAGGGAAGGAAGAAGTGCCGGTTCCTCGGCTCCGCCCTCGCGGACCGATTCCTAGACTTGCTCACTCCCTGTAAACAAGGCTGAACTGGTCTCGTGCCCTGTCGTTTTTCCTCTCCGCCGTCTTCCTCGTCCTACGAACGTACAGAGGAGCCCGGCAAAAAAAAAGCTGAGCTGTTGGAGACGGGAGGGAGAAGTCTTTAGCACTGGGGTGGAAGAAAGGAAGACGTTTTCTGTGTGCTGAGGGAGGTCAAAAGTGCACGGACTCATTTTCCTTGGAGAAGCGGAAGGGCACATCATCAGCTTCACGGTGACGTAAGCGCTCTCCACTCGCTGGCAGAGGCGTGCGGTGGCCGGAGAGTACGCTGCGCATGCGCCCCGGGGAAGAAAGAAGCGGCTGAGAGCTCCGCTTGGGGGGTGGGGTTTTGTCTGGATGCTCTTCTGGACGACCCCAGAGCCACCTGATTTTATCCAACCTAATAGGTCTCTAGAGCTTGTAAGAAAGGTTTATTGGGAAGGGGCTGGTACTCTGTTGTGTAAAGATCTTGCATTCTTTGTTGACCTCGCAAAAAAGTGTCTGACAATTACGTATAAGTAGAATTGCGGTTTTTCTCTGTGGCGCATAGTGGATGGAGGTAGATTCTCAAGGGCTTTAGAAATCTGGCAATTCGGAGGTTCATATCCATAAGCACCTTCTTGGGTGCTAAAGTCGTCTTTTACAACCGTAAATTATACTCCTGATGGTGGGGAACCTTCTTGGTAATGCGCCAAGGGAATTCTATACACTTAACCAACACATCTGAGTATTTGAGTAGGTTTTATTACCAGGTCTTTAATGAGTGTGTGGGGACATATAAATGTGTTTTATTTGAGGTTCTTTTATTCACCTATGATAATTTTGGGCTCATCTTTTAGTTGCTGCAATTATAGAAAGAATATGTGAAATTACAGAAAGGAAAAAAAAGCCCTCAAAGTCAACTATTTACAGGAGTAGCTCCTATTTTTTATAGGCCTATTTTACCAGTCATTGACAAAAATTATATTGAGCATATTAAGCACTTAGACTCAGTGCTAAGGTCTAGCAAACTGGAAGTAACCAAGACAGAAATAGCTCCTGCCTTCATGGAGTGTACAATCCAAACAGGATAAACATTAATCTGATTATCACTATCTAAAATTACTCAGTACATTTTTACCCAAAGATTACAAAACACTAATTTGAAGGGATATATGCACCCATGTGTTTATTGCAGCATTATTTACAATAGCCAAACTGGAAGCAGCCCACCTGTCCATTGATAGGTGAGTGGGTAAAGAAGATGTAGTGTGTGTGTGTGTGTGTGTGTGTGTGTGTGTGTGTGTAATGGAGTATTATGCAGCCATAAAAAATGAACTTGCCATTTACAACAACATAGTTGGATTTACAGAGTATAATGCTAAGTGAAATAAGCTAATCAGAGAAAGACATATATCCCTCGTGTGGTATTTAAGATACTAAACAGCTAACAAAAAAAGACAAACAAAAACCAGACTCAGCTATAAGAACAAACAAATGAGTTACCAGAGGGAGGTGGGGGGGGGAGGGGGTGGGGAATGGGGGAAATAGGTGAAGGGGATTAATAGTACACTTAACTGGGTGAGCACTGAGTAATACATAGAACTGTTGAATATATTATACACCAGAAACTGATATAACACTGTATGTTAACTACACTGGAATAAAATAAAATGAAATGAAGAATAAAATTACCCAGTATATTGAGTTGTATACATGTAGATGTATTCCCACCCTAAAATAAAAGATCTAGGATGACAGGGATCTTGCATATTTTGTTTCATCCTGTGTCCCTGTCCCTTTAATAACCTCTCAATATTTTATTACTAAAAAATTACCAGATTCAAAAGTATTAAGATGGAAAATTGCAGACTGCAATGGAAACACTTAACCTTAGCCTAGTTAGGGATATCAGAGAAGGTTTCTCTGAGGAAGTGACATTTAAGATGAGACTTGAAACCACTAGGCAAAGAAGTGGGGAAAAAGTGATACAGGCAGATGAAACAACACGTACAAAGGTTCTGAAGCTGAGATGTTCTAAAAATCTCTCAAAGGTAGTATATATACCTGTCTTGAGAATTGAGGGGGAGAGAACTGAGGACCACAGGTCCATAGGACAGAGCAGAGAATGGGAAGCCCAGGAAGGATTTTAAGTGGGTTGTATCCTGCTTTTTTTTCACTTCATGTGGCCTTTTCCCATATTACTATGTGGTTTTCCTTCTACATGGCAAGCATTTTTCTGCAGAATACTTTTGAGAGTGTAACACTTCTGCATAATACCTTTGGGAGCGCAGCGTAATTACATTGTTGGACCATGATTTTCACTCCTGTAAGAATCATTATAAATTTTACTTCTAGGGGCGCCTGGGTGGCGCAGTCGGTTGAGCGTCCGACTTCAGCCAGGTCACGATATAGCGGTCTGTGAGTTCGAGCCCCGCGTCAGGCTCTGGGCTGATGGCTCGGAGCCTGGAGCCTGTTTCCGATTCTGTGTCTCCCTCTCTCTCTGCCCCTCCCCCGTTCATGCTCTGTCTCTCTCTGTCCCAAAAATAAATAAATGTTGAAAAAAAATTAAAAAAAAAATAAAAATTAAAAAATAAAAATAAATTTTACTTCTAGATATGTAGCCAGGAAAAATGAGAACATGCCCAAGCAAAAATTTGTTCATGGGGAGCACCTGGCAGGCTCAGTCAATAGGGCATGCAACCCTTGATTTCAGGGTTGTGAGTTCAAGCCCCACGTTGGATGTAGAGATTACTATAAAAATAAAATTTTTAATTAAAAAAACACCTGTCCATGAATATTCATAACAGTATTATCCATAATAGCCAAAAAAGTGAAATATCACAAGTATCCACCAACTGATAAATGTATAGATTAAATGTGATACATCTAAACAATGGGATATTTGGCCATAAAAAAGGAAGTACTGGTATATGATGTGACATGGATGATCCTTGAAAACATGTTGTCTTTTGTGCCTGGTTTCTTTCACTTAGTGTAATGACTCCATTTATATGAAGTGTCCAGAATAGGAAAATCTATAGAGGCATAAAGGATTAGTGTTGCTTAGCACTGGTTGCAAAGATGGAATTGGGAGACGATAGCCAAAGGATGTTGGGTTTCCTTTTGAGGAAAATGTTCTAAAAATTGATTGTGATGATGGTTGCACAACTCCAAATATACTTAAAACTATTGAATTGTACATTTAATTGAATGGAATGAAATGTGAATTATATATCAATAATGCAGTTGTCAAAAAAAAATGAAAGAAACAAAAAGAATCCAATTAACATCTTCATTTGTGACCTTTTTTGGGTTATTACTGGGTCCAATAGTACTTACAGCTTCATGGCTTTTGATGAATACCAATTTGCCAGGCCATTTGGCAGAGGGGTTAAACCAATTAAAATGTAACTGGGAACATTTAAGAGCTTCTACTTCATTATGTACTTAACCCTTTTGAACTTTATGTTTATTAAAACTGTCTTACTGTCTGTCAGAGTGCCAGTGACAATTTAATCTACAATACTATAAACGGAATTTCAAGTAATTAATAGGTGGTAAGAACAAGTTTCAGTTGTCCCAACAAAAACTATCAACTTTCTTCTACCCTGTTCACCCATAAGACCTTGCAATCAACATCTCTATTTTCTTAATAATTGTGAAATTGCTTTTACAATGAGTATAGTTGTAAAAAAGGAAAGCCTTTGAAGTTCCCTTAGAAAAGAAATAAGGCATATGAAGTAAATATATTAATATCTATGTATTGGCAAGAAATTCATCGTTTTTCATTTTTTTCAGTCTTTTTAGAAATGTTTCCCTTTTGTCCTAATAGTAAAAATAAATATCTTTCCATATGGCACTTGAAAATAATGATAACTAAAATACATTGATTACTTACTATGTACAGGCAGTGCACTCATGTTGCATTCTCTCATTTTTATTCCCACAGCACTCCTCCTCCTCGATAGTAGGTATTTTTTGTTGTCCCCATTTTACAGAAGATAAGGAGGTAAAGTAAATCTGCAGGCGTGAAGAGGCATAGCCAGGATTCAGACCTAGGATGTCTAACTCTGGAGCCTGGTGTGCTTCCAATTACTACCCTTTCCTGCCTCACCCTGTGGATATTTCTGGCCTACATTAAATCTTTGAACAAAAATACTAACCCTCTGGTTATTTTTGTCTTGCCTTTAATCTTAGAACACATAATTTTTTTTTAAGTTTTTAGTTAGCAGTTTATATTTGTATTTCTAGAGAGTTGATTTCTGCTTAAAAAGGGGTTATTAAATTTTCTTAGACCTGTTTCAGTTCATGACTGGAATATTGAATCTTGAAATAATAAACCTGCCTTGCTCCAAATGCAGAGTGGTAGAGTAGGGAAACACCTGAGAAACAGTGTTACTGTCATAAGAAAGGCTCTGTTCGGAAATGCAAAATAGTGTAAAGTGAGACAACTGAAGGGAATCAAGTTGATGAGCAGAAAATGGTTTGCCATCCTTAATCTTTAAAGAAAAATAATTAGAAGTACACTGCTTACACTTTTATGAGTATAGAAGACAGGCTATTGAATCTTTAATGACAGAAATTTCTGGTCTCCTTTGTCTTAAATGAAACTTTTAGGATAATGTTCCCAGCAGAAGATTTATGAAGGTTCTGTCTTGAAGGAGAAATACTGAGGCCTACAGGAACCAAGGAAATGATTTATTTCCACTATAACCACTTATCTTTAGCATCTGCTTACACTTAAGGATCCTTTTTACAGCTTCCAAAATATGTTTTCATTAATCACTATGGTGACAGAATGTAAGAGGAATAAACCTCCCAAATAGACATCAAGAGAAATCAAATAATATAAAGACCTCCTACTTACTAGTAAGTGGGGAGAAAGGGCTCAGACAAAACAAGTCAAAAATTCAAAAATAGGAAGCCACAAGCTGCTTTCCAGACTGACCAACTCTGAAGGCAAGCTGGCTTTAGTTTAGGTTTTTCATATTCAGGTGCTTATTTAGAAAGACCTCACCCAAAGGGATCATTGGTTGCATGCTTCATTAAGAAGGGCCTCAGAAGTCAAACAGCAGTCACCTATTTTAAATTTGTAAGTCAAAGAGTCTTCAGTAGAAATATTCTTTTCTTGTTCTTGTTGGAACAAAAATACACCATTCAAATGCCACCACTTTACTCTTTCACAAACTGTTTTGAATCTTGAACGACCAAATTTAGTAACTTCAGGGAAAAAAATCTTTTTAAACATATCTAATATAATCAAACTACCAATACATATTGTTTCTTGTCAAACATTTATGGGGGATGTATGGACAGAGAGGTAAATGTCTTCCAAAGTTTTAGTCTCATCACAACATATGTTTACTGCAACTCTTCTTCTTGTAAGTAAAGGAAAAGAATTATTTGGGGAATCAATTGAAATTATCCACAATCAGGGTTTCCAAAACTTCTTTCTCACATAGCTAAGCTACTTTTATTACCAGATGGTGATTTAGTAAATACTGAGTCCCAGTCGCATATTGGGCTAGGCACTGTATGGAAGGTGAGTCATACATGGTCCTGTTTGTAAGAAACGTATTCATTCATTCTGTAATTCAGCAACATTTACTAGCTGTGTGCCTGTGAGCAAGTTAATCAGCTTCTCTATAACTTGACCTCAGTTTCATCATCTGTAAAATGAGGGTAATAATATGTCTCATAGGTTTTTATGAGGATTAAACGGGAAAATATTTGCAAAAGACTTAGATCAACGTATGACACTGGAGACACTAACAGGCTAACTATTGTAAGAGTCCTTTATGTGCCAGGCTTGAATGTGATTTTTTTTTTTTTTTACACTTAATACAGTTAAAGATGGCCACCCTCAAGCAGCTCTCAGCCATGCAAGTGAGACAATCGCATTAACGAACATTATTCATATAACATGAAAAGTTTTATAATAGTTTTATGCAGAATGCTATGGGTAAACAGAGGAGAAATTCTGTTGATCAGGGGTGCTTTTATAAACTTGAATGTGGCATTATTTGCTGTGTATCAAATTTATATTTACGAAATAACAGCCATATAAAACAAGTATTTAGGGTCTTACACAGTCTTGGAGGCTCAAGATCCAGGAGTATCTTAGCTGCGTAGTTCTAATTCAGGGTTTCCAATGAGACTACAGGGAAGTTGTTGGCTGGAGCTGATGCCATGAGGGGCCTGGAGAATCCGCTTGCAAGTTCATCGTGTGGCTGTAGTCAGGAGGCTTCAGTTCCTTGCCACTGGGCCTCTCCAAAGGGCTGTTCATGTTGGCTCCCTCATACAAGTGATGAGAGAGACAGAGGCAAACAGAAACAGAGAATCAGAATACCAAGGTGGAAGCTGCAGTCATCTTATAACCTAAACTGGGAAATGATGTACTGTCACTTCTGCCATATTCTTCTACTAGTTAGAAGCAACTCACTAAAACCAGGCCATACTTAAGGAGAAGGGAATTAAACTTGAAGAGCATCAAAGAATTTGTGAACATATTTTTAGAACCATCACAGGTATGGAAAGAAGAGTAAGGTTTAGCTCAGTAGACAGGAACAAACTTACGACAGGCAAGGGAAGAACAGAAACAAAAGAATACAGAATTAAGGGAGTTATTGTTATTCCCATTTTAAAGATGAGGAAACAGACTTAGAAAAGTAAAGTAACTTTCCCATCATGTGTTAAATGGTAAGTGGCAGAGCCAGATTCTGAACCCTATTTTCAGTTCTAGAATCCAGATCTTATCACTACCTGTATTAGGCAAGTTTCTTCAGAGAAACAGAACCAAAAGGATGCAACTCCATCTATATCTACATTTATCTCTATATGGAGAGAGAGAAAGGGGAATTTATTCCAAGGAATTAGCTCCCATGATCATGGAGGTTTGGTAAGTCCAAAATCTGCAGAGTAGGCCGGTGGTCTAGAGACCCAGGAAAGAGTTGCAGTTCAAGTCCAAATGCAGTCTGCTGGCAGAATTCCTTCTTGTTCAGAAAAGGTCAGTCTTTGTTCTAGTAAGGCCTTCAACTGATTAGATGATGCCCACCCATGTTATGGAGGGTAATCTGCTTTATTCGAAGTCCAATTTAAATGTTAAATCTCATCCAAAAAAACACCTTCACAGAAACATCCAAGATAATTGTTGACCAAATATCTGGGGACTACAGCCTAGCCAAGATGACAGATAAAATTAACCATCATATTACCCTGTACAGTACAGACAATTTGGGGTTCAGATTGCAAAGGGCCCCAAATGCCATACTCAGCAGATTGCTGAATTTACAAAAATTAACCAGTGGCTCTCTCATGGCTTTCTGATGTCTAACCAGACATGACTTTGAACATCTGATATTGGTGGGGCATTCCCATAGAATATTGTAATTCTATTAGGGAATGTATATTGGAATATTTGTCATGCTTCATCTTCAGTACTATTTTGACAAGTGAAAAATTTGGTTTTATTAACATTACACTTTTTCCTTTCAATGATTTCCTTTCCAATCCACATAGTTTTAGTAATTAGCCTTTCCCATATTTCAAAATGTTTACTCATTTCAAAACTATTTTTCTCTATTCTCCTCACTTGGACTTTTTTCTCTTAACTTTTTCCTTTGTTTTCGTGCCTTTTTTCAAGGATTCCTTTTAAGTCATGCCTCCTACCAGACTGAAATGCAAAATTAGGAAGAAAGACAAAAATGTAGGTGGGAACTAAAGGACCCAGTTTGTATACCAGCTGGACTTGGTGGTTCTAAAAGTATAAATATTGTTCAAGCATCTTTTCTTTGCAGAGGGTGCATAAAAGAAAAGCTGTTTCATCCTTGCTGCTGCAGATATTTTTCTTTGTAGCTAACATCGAGCAGGAAATTCTTTATGTTTATCTCGGAGCTTCAGAACTTGAAGTCATAATGGTTCCAGCCTATTCTTTTGGCCCACTCCATTCTGGGCCTTCATCGAGAACAAGACACATATAGCGTGGGCAGGAGAGTCTTGTGAGGCCACTGGAAAGTGATCTGAATTACAAGTCTGCGGTTACATCCTGCCATAGCCGGAGAGAACAGGAAGCAAAGTCTGGACAACCAGCAGAGCCAAAGATGCAACAAACTAGAAGGGAAACAGAGCTGGACTTGCAAAATAAATGGGGGCAGAGACCTGGTGGTAAAGCATAAAAGAAGGTAAGAGAGTTTGGGAGTTAGTTCTATGGATATAGGCCAATTTTCACTTTCCCTCTTAAACACATCATTATATAATTTGTGAGTTTCAGAGCACCCATGGGTGGATAACACCACTAGATGGGTTGGTGAATTCTATTAAATGAGCAGATTTTGTGGGTGAGTGAAGAAGACATCAACATCGTTTGAAAGAGATGCTAGCTTCCTAAAAAAGAAATATTTAATGCATCAGTGCTGCTCTGTGTTCTTTTCTTTCCCCCACCATCTCCTCGTTGCTACTGATCATCCTACAAGCTCAACCAAGTGTGATTTCCATATTTAGTGTGTTAGGAAAAGGGCTTCATTAACAGTATGAAGAAACAAAGGTTTTATCAAAATCAGTTTATTTTCAAATATATCAACACAAATACTAGGTCAATGAATAAAGGAGATTTTGATTGTTTCTTTATCTTTCTGTCTTTAGTAAAATTAAATCTAAACCATCTTGGAAAAATAGTTTTCCTGTTTTACCTAGAAAGATTGCCACTGGAGGTATTCCATAAATCCTCTTAACTAATCCATTCTAAAGGAATATACTCCTCCTTTTAATTGTGTTCCTTTGCATATTTCAGAAAACTATTCCTTATATTATTACTCATTTGAAGTCTGTGATGGCAGAAATGAAGACCCCAAAATCTAACTAAACAAAATACTCTTTGGATCAACCTGTGTAGAAAATGATCAGCTAGGGGCGCCTGGGTGGCGCAGTCGGTTAAGCGTCCGACTTCAGCCAGGTCACGATCCCGCGGTCCGTGAGTTCGAGCCCCGCGTCAGGCTCTGGGCTGATGGCTCAGAGCCTGGAGCCTGTTTCCGATTCTGTGTCTCCCTCTCTCTCTGCCCCTCCCCCGTTCATGCTCTGTCTCTCTCTGTCCCAAAAATAAATAAACGTTGAAAAAAAATTAAAAAAAAAAAAAAAAAGGAAATGATCAGCTAATTTTGACTTAAATTTTATCTATATTTATAACCACTTGCATTTTAAAGCAAAAAAAAAAAAAAATACCCCAAACTCAATTTCTATTCCTGAGTCCATATTGTCTTCTGAATGCTTGGGGATAAGGTTGGTAAGGAGGAAAAATAATGCTGCAGAAATAATATTGAGAGGAAACAACTATTGTGCTAAAGAGACTGCAGTATTCCATGGGACCTTCCATTCCTCCTAGGATATCAGATATTCTCCATCATGCCTCTCAGAGAGAGCCACTGATCAATTTTTATAGGTCCATTGAAACTTGGCTTCCTGACCACTATAAGAAATTTATAACATACATATAAATAGGTAATGAATATTAAAAGACTGATTTGAATGCCAAGTCAGGTTTTTTTTTTTTCCACCCAGAGAATTGTTGAATAGAACAGACTTCTTTTGACAACTACTCCCACATGCATTATAATATATGCACCATATTCTTTACTGTAGAAAGTTATAGTTAAGGCCACAGAAACTGGATCTTGTCTATGTGAAAAAACAAGGCTATCTATGTTACTGATAATGTTGCTTTTGTATTTATACATAGTATCTTGCTATTTGCCTTTGCTTTTAACATATTTTAGTGCTTTAGTTTCTAAAACTATTCAAAAGCCAAGTAGTTATTCACTAAGTTCTCACTATTCACTGAATTCAAAATGAATTTATAAAACTTCTAATGTCAAGTGGTAGCTGTTGACTTTTATAAGTTTGATATGCATTAAACTAAGGAACCGAGACAAAATGTAATTTCTATGCTAACAAAACCAGGATCCTTTATCATAATACTAAAATTATTTCTAATTCCAGGAGTTGAATTACAGTAAAAGCCAGCATTAGAAAAGATTTTCAACAGGTTTTTTTGAGTGGGGGGCTTTTTTTGGATTAAGAGTCAACCATCTTACATTAAAAAATTTCATTAAAGCTTGCTGCAATCAGTACGTAGCCTCATGTCCTACAGCAGCTTGAAGGGGTATAACCCAAGGGGTAGATGCCATGACAACAGGAATTGCTGGCTCTGAGCAACCCCTGTCAATGCTGGTGCCCCAATCCTCCTGGCACTCAAACTTTCTACTTTCCCTTGGCAGGTTCGAGAAGAGTAAACTTTGATCTGTTTGATAGACATTGAAAGAAGTTCATGTCTGTTCTCTGCCTGGTTGCCTTTGCACAGCTGCGCTGCTGGCTCTCTTCAGATGTGTACTGACCTTGGCATGACCTGTGGGGGTCACTGCCTCACATTTTATGCTTAGCCAACCATCGCTGTCCTCATTGCTGCTGTTGGGTTAGGTCCCTTGCAAGTCAGTATGTATG
The DNA here is from genome assembly GCF_022837055.1 of Prionailurus viverrinus. Classification (NCBI taxonomy): domain Eukaryota; kingdom Metazoa; phylum Chordata; class Mammalia; order Carnivora; family Felidae; genus Prionailurus; species Prionailurus viverrinus. The sequence goes on along the minus strand of NC_062564.1, from coordinate 143,516,342 downwards.
CTGTTCTAAGTAAAGAAAGAGTGAAGTGAACTGAGGGATTCTCTCTTTACTGGTGTTATAATCCTTTCAATGAATTTCTAAACGGTGTGGACTTGCTTTCCATTTTTATAGAGCTCACAGTGTCAAATTTTATGTTGACACATTTCTTACAGCTTTTAGCTCTTAATGCTCTGTTGTCGACTTATGTGGCACTGGATCAGGTAACATTTAATGTGACACTACTTAACTCCTGAAGTGTCTGTGTCTGGACACTTTAACTTGCAACTCTGCAGAGTGAGTTCCCTGCCCACGTTAGGTAACCCCCAAAGAAATTAGGGGGCAGGCTCTCTCTCACCTGATCCTTTCCTATAGAGACTACTGTGAATTCCAAAGTATTCTCTCTCTCTCTGACCCTCTCTCCATCTCTCTTTCTCAAGATCCATTAGAGCCTTTGGTGGCCCTACTTTCTATAAAGTGCATAAGTAAAGCCCCTGTGTTAAACATAACTCTCACTTTTTAAGAGAAAAATTCACTTTCTGTTAACAAAGGAGTAGAAACATAAAATTCTTTTTATAATAGACTTATAATTACTTACTAATAGAATTATTACTATGAACAATAATATGACTTTTCATTTAATATTATGGTTAGATAAGAAAGAGATAAGGAGAAACTGTTGTAGCTGAAGATTATATATGAAATCAATCTTTATTATTCAGTTTTGTAAGTTTTATTTTTCTTACCAGAAACTTTTTGTATTTAGGTTGACCATCTCCATTCTTTAGAGTTAACTGGGTTTTTTAAAACTGTTATCCACTATCATTCAATAGCTTTTTTTGGGTCAAGCCTCTTTTCTGAGTAGGACCCCCAGAGAAGCTGCTAGAAAGAATTATTTCCTGGGATGAAATATCCTGGCCAGAGCAACATCACTCCATGTTGTATTTGCCAGTAAGTTGATGAGATTATACCTTTTCATTAGAGCCCCCCCCCCCCATTTCTCCTTCTTTCAAGAGTAGGTATTGTAAAAGATACATTTTAAGTAACTTCCAAATTCTTTAGGATGAATGCAATAAATTCTTGAAGGCATATTTAAACGTATCCTGGTACATCATGTGGTACAGACTGAGGCTAATGTCAGTTGATTTTGCAAGCTACATTTACTAGTAAGAGCTGCAGCCATATGGGACTCCGTCTGACTCTGTAAATACCCAAATATTTATTGAGTATCAACTGTGTATAAGGCCTTGGGCTGAGTTGAAACATTAAGCTGAGCACAAGCTGACCACAAAAGCAGGAGATAATGTTACAAACACAAGTATACTTATTGGGAAATATGCAGTGATCATAATTTTAAGGGAAAACTGAGAATAGCTATGCAAATATTTTGTGTAACTTTCCTATGTATTCTTAGAAAATACTTAGAGTTTCTACTTTCCTAAATATTCTTTTTTTTTTTTTTTTTTTAGTTTGTTTATTTAATTTCAAGTTAGTTCGCAGTGTAGTATTGGTTTCAGGAGTAGAACCAGTGGTTCATCACTTACATATAACACCCAGTGCTCATCCCAACAAGAGCCCTCCTTAATGCCCGTCACTCATTTTGCCCACCTCCCCACCCCTCTAGCTAGCACTTCCCTGAGTATTCTTAAATATTCTCTTTATTCTAAGATCCTGTTAAAATCTTAGTGGATCTGTTTCACCTTCCGGGACTCTGTTTCTTGCCCCTGATACGGATTTACTGTATCTACCATCTCTTCAAACATGTTCTGTGCTCTTCCCTTAGATTTATGTCAGGTTCCAGTAAACGGGGAGAGAATCATCTGAAAGGTCTGCACAATGATGGCCTTATTTAGGCTACTGCCTAGGTTGTTGAAACAAAAGACTCAAAAATAAAGATACCAAAGTGGTGGCTCTATAATATAGAGAATCAACTCTGTCCGTCTTGTTGGTTTTCCAGCCTTAGAGATTTGGCTTCATTTTTGTGCCCCGAAAAGAGCTTACCAGCACATCCTGATTCCAAGCTCACTTTGAAGGAAAAAGAGTGAAGAAAACACCTGACCCAGAAGTTGCATATGTCATTCTGCTTACATTCCATTTACTATGCTGTCTTTAGCTATATTTAGATGTAGCTTAAGCTGTCATTAGTATGGAAGACAAAGGATGTTGAGAGGACAATTAGCAAACTCTGCCACATATTAATATGATCCGTATCTCTTAAAAACATTTTTTGGGAAAACAACCTAGCAGTTGGTGCTCTGGCGGATACATCACTTTCATCCTAGTTCCCTTGAGGTTCTTACTAGTCTTTGGAGCAAAGGAGTGGAGGTAGTAAGAAAACAGTAAAGAAAAATCTCAGCCCACTGTGCAGCAGTATCCCTTAATGCTGACTGTCGCTGCAAAAAGTGTCACCTTTGCACCGTCACTGCACTGTCACAAAGGGCCAGCCCATCAGGCTGAGCTTCAACACTCGACGTGCATCCCACAGGAAGCCCTGCAGTCTTGAGCACATTCACAGGATGTGTGCTTCCTTCCTAGTTAACTCTGAAAACTGTGGCTGATAAGCTCAGATAGTCTTGCTTAGGGATCTCTGCCAATGGCAGCAGAAACCCCCTCGACTTAACTCTCTCACCATGTGTGGGAAGGTTATTTATTGAAGGGATGCAGGGAATATCAGGGAATCTAATTTCAGAAGGTAGAGTCCTATTTCACAGGAAGTAGCTGGCCGTCCAAAAGCTACTTTTTCTCATCTCTGCTCCTCTGGGTATGTCCACTTGTTCCATCTCCTCTACATCCCCATTTCTGATCTTTCTAAAGCTTTGGAAGTTCATTCCCCTGTAATTCTCCTCTGAGACTTTGATTTGCCATGGTATCATATTTGCCCCAATCCTCCATGGCTGAGAGCTCCTCTGCACAATTTGACTAGCCTCAATCTCTGTGTTCTCATTCAGCTTCCGACATGAGAACATCTAATTGGCTCAGGCTGAATCAGATGTCTACCCCTGGTTCAATCAGTTGTAGCCAGGAAAGCAGAGTCACCTGAAACAAGCATGACCAAAGGCAGAGTCTTTTAGAATAGTCATGGCCAAAGGCTAGAAGGCAGATTCTCTTAGAATAGTCTGTGAATGGAAAAATGACTGATATATCTAATACAGACATAATATTTTTTTTTATGTTTTTAATCCCAGTTCAAATTGGGCTGATCAGAGTTGGTCCTAGAATAGTGTTAAACCTCTGGTTAGTTACAAAACACCATCTGACCAAATACCATAACTGGTACCAGGGGTGATCCCCCAAAAGGCACTATAGGTCATCTATTCCCATGAACGTATAACTTTCCTCCCTTGCCTTCATCCACTTTATGCTCTAGAATTGGCAGCTTCAGTCTCCTCTCAGGTGGCATCAGTTTATGAAAATGTGGTGCATTTTATCACCAGGATTTCTTCTTTAGTTTGGATAAATAATAATAGATAGGAAGAAATAATAGATTTCTTTATCTCCTTTTGAAATCTTTCATGATTTCCATCATTTCCTTTGAATTACATGATCTGTGAGTAGCATTGATAAGTGTCCTTGGCATTGGTCTTGGCAATGATTTTTTGGATTTGACACCAAAATCAAAGGAAACAAAAGCAAAACTTAACAGGAGGGACCACATCAAACTAAAAATCTGCACAGCAAAGGAAACAATCAACAAAATGAAAAGGCAACCCACAGAATAGGAGAAAATATTTACAAAACACACATCCAATAAGGGGGTAATATCCAAAATATACAAGGAACTCAGTTACATAGCAAAACAAAAATGGAAACAAAAGAACAACAACAACAACAAAACAAAAACAAAGAAACAAAAACAAAAAAACAAACCCACATAAAAAATGGGCAAAAGACCCAAAGAAGACATAACAAATGGCCAACATCTGAAAAGATACTCAATATCATTAATCATCCGGGAAATACAAATCAAAACCACAATGAGATATCACCTCACACCTGTTAGGATCTCTATTCCCAAAAAGACTTGTCTTTACTGACCTCTCCCCATTTCCCCCATTGCTAGTGAGATATGGAGGAAAAGGGAATCCTTGAGCACTGTTGGTAGGATGTAAACTGATGCAGCCACTGTGGAAAGCAATACGGAGTTTCCCTCAAAAAATTAAAAATATAACTAACATGTGGCCCAGTAAACCCACTTTTGGGTATGTATATTCAAAGGAAATGTAATCATTGTCTTGAAGAGATATATGCACTCCCATGCTCATTGCAACATTATTCACAATAGCTGAAGTATGGATAAACCTAAGTTTCCATCAGCAGGTGATAAGAGATATCTGTATATCTATGTCTATGTCTATATATCTATATCTATATCTCTAAATCTACAATGGAATATTATTTAGTCTTTAAAAAAAAAAAAGCAAAGCTTGCCATTTGTAATAACATTGGTGGGCCGGGAGGGCATTGTGCTGAGTGAAATAAGTCAGATAAAGACAAATACTGCACGGTATCACTTATGTGTGGAACTAAAGGAAAAAAATCAAACCCATATAAACAGAGAGCAGGATGGTGGTTGCCAGGAGGGTAGGGGGCGTGGACACAGGTGGGTAAAGAACACAAGCCTTCGGTTATAAGATGAATAAGGTCTGAGGATCTAAAGTATAACCTGGTCCCTATAGCTGTTAAATTGTATTGTACAATTGAAACTTGCCGAGAGTAGAAGTGTTCTCACCAAAGGTGGGGGTGGGGTGGGGAAAGAAGGTAAATATGTGAGGTGATGGATGTGTTAATAAAGTCAAATGTGGGAATCCTTTCACAATGTATACACATATCAAATCACTTTATATACTTTAAATATATTGCAATTTTATTTGTCAATTATAGCTCAGTCAAGCTGAGTAAGCACACATATGTAAAAGATGTTTGTAAGAGTGTTACTTGTTGGCTACTTTGAGAGAAAAACCAGATTCCTGGGTCAGGTCTGGACTACTGAATCTGAACTTCTGAGATGAAGTCCTGAATCTGCATTTTAACTGCTGCACCCTCAGGTAGGCTGAAGACTGCATTTTGAGATAAGCTAAGTGAACTCTGTAGTGAATTAATAAGATTTTAATGATACATTTACTAGAGATTCCAATTATTATTACTATTTAAATGTTTATTTATTTTTGAGAGAGCACAAGTGGGGCAGGCAGAGAGAGGGAGACAGAAGATCTGAAGCAGGGTCTGAGCTGACAGCAGTGAATCCTATGTGGGGCTTGAACTCACGAACTAGGAGATCATGACTCGAGCTAAAGTCAGATGCTCAACCGACCGAGCCACCCAGGAGCCCCATAGGGATTTCCATTATTATCAGTGCCTGAAAGAATACTAATTTTGTATACGGAATTTAAGAGGGATTTGTCATAAACTTATATTTTAATTTAGCTGTTTTATAACCAGAAATAATAAGTCAATGAAGAGAAGGAAAATCAGAAGCTTCAAAAGGTAACAATGAATATCATAATGTTTCACAGAATATTTGCTGTATTTGGGGAATAAAAATGCCCCACAGATGTCATTTTTCCATATCATAAAATAAGAAATAAACACATGAATACCAAATGTAACTTTAAAAAATGAGGGGCACCTAGGTGGCTCAGTCTGTTAAGCGTTCAACTCTTGGTTTCAGCTCAGGTCATGTTCTCACAGGTTATGAGTTCGAGCCCCACATTGGGCTCCGTACTGACAGTGCAGAGCCTGCTTGTGATTCTCTCTCTCTCTCTCTCTCTCTCTGTCCCTTCCCAGCTTGCTCTCTCTGTCTCTCTCTCTCAAAAATAAATTAATTAAAAAAATTTTTAATGAAATTAATTTTTTAAAATTACTCCAAGTACTATAATGATTGTGAAAGAAATATAGAATATGTTTTAAAATGCGAAGTGTTTATGTTACATGTATAAAGCATACACACACACACAAAGATTTAATAACAGTATAAATATACTCTGGTTAACCTTATGAGTTAAGGATATTTTGAATGAATAATTGCTAATTAATTCACACTGATTATTAATATGCATAAAGTTCAAACCACACATGTCTGAAAAGAGGACTTACATATTTATTTGTGACAGAAAAAAAAATCAGTTAATAGAGTTGACTGAATTATGTTACTGAACTAACTTGACAGCCTAAACTGTTAGTACTCAAGCAAAATCTCTGTGCATCTCATATTTATAATGAAAACATTCCTGAGCTAAGGAAAAAAAAAAAAGCCTGCCTTTAAAGCTTCAGGGAAATACTGTTAAGTAAATTTAGGGGACTTCCAGAGGTAGCAAAATGAGGAGGGGAAAACCATAGAATGATCTCACTTTTCTGATAATTGAAACTCAAACTCCTGGAACATAGCTGCCCAATTTCTACCCTTTTCTTTTAAGGTTCGAGGTCCTCCTGGACCTTGAAAATAAAGGGCAGAGGGGTAGTACCTCAGAGTTGGGAATCAGAAATCAGATCCTGAGGGTTTGGGAGTCATAAGTCAGCCAAGGATACAGAGTTCTCTAGAACGGAGCTTTCTTGGGACATGAATCATGTTTATTTTAGACGCAAAACTTTCTAGCTCCAAATAGAAAAAAAAAAATCATTCTTACTTTATGAAAAATGTCTCTGCCAGAATGTTAGGAAACAAGTGAGTCGTCCAAGCACTGAGGCTCTGTGGCTCATTTGCAAAGTTCCTCTTCTTCATCTGCTCTCAGTGCCTCCTCCCTGGCCCCGGGCCAGTCTCAAATTCTCAGTTCTACCATTGTGCTAAGGACAAAAGTATGTCTGAAGTGTATGCTGCATTCTCTAATGAGTTTGTCTACCTACTCCAGGTAAATCAGAATGTCTCAAGAGGATCCTTGGGACACAGAAAGCATGTTGTGCCTGATGAATGCAACCTGTGTGTGAGCCTGCTTCAGAAACTGTCATTGGACAATACCATAGCTCTCTGCTTCCTGGAGAGGTTCCTGCAGGAGTTTTAAAGTTGTTACATGATGTGCAACTTTATTAATTTTAGTTGCAAATGTGAGCGCATACACAATGCGCTATTTAAAACACTAATTTAAACACTACAGTGAGTGGGGTTGTGTTCAGTTGGGCCCTTGCAGTTTACTATAGTGTTGTAAAGATGAAGTCTCAACTCTTAAACTAAGATCTCCAGATGTGGTGCCTATTCCTGCACAGCCTCTTTTGGGCAGTACCCATATATTTACCACTACCACTTTTAAAGTTGGTTACCAATAGATTTTTGAGGTCATGGATCTAGAGTACCGTAATCTGATTTGTTGTCCTCAGACCTAGAAACTGGAGCAAGTGATAGCCTCCATTTGGAGCAAGGTTTCTCAATCTTGGCAATATTGATGCGTTAGGCTGAGGAATTCTTTGTTGAAAGAGTTGTCTTGTGCACTGAAGGATGCTTAGCAGTATTTGGTTTCCTCTAGGCCCTAAGCTTGTTAAATGCTGTAGCTAAATGTAGTCAGCAAGTTTTGTTTTGTTTTATTTCCCCCTTCAGGCAGTAAGAGCTGATCTCTGGTGCCTTCTGTTTAAGTGGAATACTGTGAGCCCATTTTTCCTTTAGGAACCCTAGTCTAATGATTGCCAACTTCTGAATCCGAGCTCTCTACCAACTGGGAGCTTCAATCCACTCTTTTACATTCCTTTTTATTCTCTTCTGTGGGCTACCCCATATCCTTCTAATGAGTTCATTTTACACTATTAATTTTTCCCTCAGTTCAGTAAATAGCAACTCCATTCTTCCAGATGGTCAAACCAGAAACTTCCAAGTCATCTTGGACTCCTTTTTCACCCCCTGTGACCTCAGGGTCCCTGCAGGATACAAATAGCATACTAAAAGGGTATCTGAGGAAAATTCAAAAGATTGTTTAGAAGTATGTGGTCTGGTTAAGGGAAACTAGTAAGAAATGGTGAAGTGCCCAAGAGGTAGTGGAAAGACTTTACTCCCTGTAGGCAGGAAGGAGCATGGAGTGGGGAGGGTTTGCCAGAGCCAGCAAGAGCTATAGCTATGGGAGATTGCTGCCTAACAGGAGAGAAGGGTAGTTTTTGCCAGACTGAAGGGTGGCAGGGAAGGATCCAGGAGAATAACCGTCCTGGTCTTGTTCTCCTCCTGCCCTCCAATCTCCAGTTGTCTGAACCCAACCAAAGAAGGACAGGAGAATCCAGGTGTGTGGTCTGTGGAGGTCAGACTTCCAGCCTATGGGAGAGAATGGAGTGTGGATCTGAAGGGGCAATCAGAGAACATCTAGGCACTCTCACCAGCAAATCTGTCAGCTCTACCTTGAAATACATCCAGAATCCAACTCTCACTACCTCTTTCATTACCTTCCTAGTCCAAGCCACGATTTTTCACATTGACGATTGCATTAGCCTCCCACCTCTGTCCCTCACTCAGTTTTTAAAAAATGTTTATTTTGAGAGAGAGACAGAGAGAGTGCAATTGAGGGAGAGGCAGAGAAATAGGGAGAAAGAGAATCCCAAGCAGGCTCCTCGCTGTTAATGCAGAGCCCTATATGGGGCTCAAACCCATGAACCATGAGATCATGACCTGAGCCAAAATTAAGAATCAGACACTTAACTGACTGAACCACAGAGGCGCCCCACCAGTTTTATTTTTTTACAGCATTTATGACTCCCCCCAAAATATTATATATATATAATATATTATATATATTATATAATCTCCCATAGCTATAGCTCTTGCTGGCTCTGGCAAACCCTCCCCACTCCATGCTCCTTCCTGCCTACAGGGAGTAAAGTCTTTCCGCTACCTCTTGGGCACTTCACCATATATATATATATATATATAATATATCTCTCTCTACTGGAATGTGAATTCCATGAAATTATAAACTTAATCTGTTTTGCAATACTATTAAATTCCTTATACATTCTAGGCAGGCAATAAATATTGAATTAGTTAAGTAATTAATCTTAAATTAATCTGATTTGGTTTCTGTTGCTTATATCCAAAGAACTTTAGATGATTCAAGTGTGTATAATGTAATCTCATTTTGTTTTTTGAAAAGTTTATTTGTCCACAGAGAAAATAGTGAAAGTATATTCAAAATGTTAGATTTGATTACCATTGGAGAATGGAATTTGGGGTAATTTTAATTTTCTTCTTTGATTTTAATACTTCTGAAATATTCTACCATGACCATGTATGATCCTTGTAATCAGATAAAGAGAATAGCTTTATTTTAAAGTATGGCCTAGATCAGCTGGATCTTCTGGAGAAGCCCAGCAATTCTTTTTCATGTTTTGGCTCCCCATCCTTTTTCTCACCTGTCATTGCTGAACATTTCCCACTCTTCTTAAGCAGTTGTGTTGGACCCATTCTACACCTTACCTACCCTGCTCTGTGCCCAGGAAGCTGACCATGAGGTTGCAGCAACCTGGATCCCTTGCCCTAAAATCTAGAGGGTGGGAGGAGAGTGGATCAGATTATTTACTCCCGAGCTACCTCCTTACCAGTTCCCTGCAGGTGGGCTGTATCCCTTTACCGAAAGGCCATAGTTCCAGTCAGATGGTCCTCTCCAAACAGCTATCTCTGGTCCCAGTATGTGTCCTTCCTTTTGTTTCTTCAGGCCTACGGATGGTCGTAGTCCCACCTACTTCCAGCCCTGTGGTAATGCCCCATTCCTTGTTCTTCTTCCTAAGCCTTGCTCACAGTTCTGTAAACTCCCCTCAAATTACCCAAATTCCAATGGTCTGTATCTTTTCTTCCAAGGTCCCAACTAAGCATTCAGCCTCATCCTCTTCCATTCACTTTCAGCAACTGGTCTTGCCTTATTGTTTTTTACTGAGGTTGAGGCCTTTATTTCTCAGCTTTCTTGGCATTCCTTGAATGTCTGCACCATCACTTTACTAACAGTAGTCCATGTAATGGCCTGCTTTCACCTCTAATCCTGACCTCTCAGAGCACATAACACATCTGGCTCATTAGCAGGGCTTTACCCTGTTTTCCTCTTACTCTAAGAACTTTTCATAGAGAACAAACTGGTGGTTACCAGAGGGGAGGTGCGTGAGGGGATGGTGACATAGGTAAGAGGATTAAAGAGTACACTTAACATGATGAGCATAATTGTACAGTCAGCCATGATAATCTTCTTGCTAGTGTTGCCATTTCTGGACCCAAAGCGCTCTGTCACCTTGCCAAAGACCATCCAACTACTCAGTCTCAGTACACACAAAAAGCTGGTTTGTCTTGGGTCTAGCATTTGCCATGGACAAGATAACAAGACTAATGTGATTTGGGATGAAATTCTATTCATCAAACTTCTTCCCATAGGTGAACTTACTAGTCCCATTATGAATGAAGCCGCCACCTGGCACATAAAGTGCAGAATAATTCTGTGAAAACAAAATTCTTTCCAGTGCTCACAACTTGAAAGTTTTCTGCTGTCTTTGGAAATTTGTCTGCAAACAGCTGGAAGGAGATGCAGCCCGAGAGCTCACCATTGATGCCATGTTGAAGAACATGGGGATGACCATGACCGGGCAGCACAGGCAGCTCAGGAGTGGTGGCTTCTGCAAGGCAGGAAGAATTTTAGAACATTTAGGAAACTCCCAGGATCACCTAGCTACTGGTGGTTGTGGGATGCAAGCCCCACATGAAACTAGAAGTCTGCTTTTAATCTTTTTTCTATGCTATCCACATCCTTCAACATGACTTCCAAAGCATGCCACAAATTGCTCCCACCCTTCTGAGCTAATCTTTCTTTTATTTCTCTCTATTACACTGAGTTTGCCAATATACTGTAAACACACCATGTTCATTTCAGTTGTTTGCCTTTACTTTTGCACCTGCAGCTTTTCTCTTGTCATCAAATCAAATCCCTTCTTGAGTTAAGGTCTCATTCCAGAGCACAATGAAGTCTTCACAAATGCTATAGTACAGCTGGATCTTTTCTTGGAGCCCCTAAAACCACTTATTGTCTGTCCCATTAACTTTCACATTCAATTATGGAGCACCTTAAATTTTTATTTAACTGATACATGTACAATTGCTATTCATTCATCCCAGAAGAAAATACTGAGCCCTTGTCATTTGCCAGGCACTGTTTAAGTGCTGGAATACAAAGATGGGTATGATTCAGACTCTGAAAGAGTTTAATCTTTGGGGGCAGTAGATACGTTAACTAAACTATTACAATATGCTCTAAGTGATAATATTGGAGCATTGTGTTGTATAATAGTTTAGCACATGAGTTTCAGAACTGCCCAGATCCAGATACATTTTCCAGCTCTGCTCTTCAATCCTCTACATTTGTACTTGCCTTTCTCCACTGCCAACCAGTATTTTCTTTTTTTTTTTTTAATTTTTTTTTTCAAAGTTTTTATTTATTTTTGGGACAGAGAGAGACAGAGCATGAATGGGGGAGGGGCAGAGAGAGAGGGAGACACAGAATCGGAAACAGGCTCCAGGCTCCGAGCCATCAGCCCAGAGCCTGACGCGGGGCTCGAACTCACGGACCGCGGGATCGTGACCTGGCTGAAGTCGGACGCTTAACCGACTGCGCCACCCAGGCGCCCCGCCAACCAGTATTTTCTAAGGTAAATGCAAACTAAGGGTGATATTAATCTAGAAAACATAAAATTAGGAATATAAATGGCCTGTTATAAAACCATTCAAGTATACGGTGTACTTTTTAAAAATACTTATTTGTAGACCATTCTTATCTTTTTCACTCTGCATTAGGTTGACATATTTATCTAATTCTTGTCTCAATTTTTTTTCACTTTATATAATTTGAGGCTATGGTATTAATAATGTTATATTACTGGTGAAGTGAATTTTCCATCATGTATGTCTTTTATCTCTAATATTGTCTTTTAATCTTTTTTTTTTTAATTTTTTTTCAACGTTTTTTATTTATTTTTGGGACAGAGAGAGACAGAGCATGAACAGGGGAGGGGCAGAGAGAGAGGGAGACACAGAATCGGAAACAGGCTCCAGGCTCCGAGCCATCAGCCCAGAGCCCGACGCGGGGCTCGAACTCACGGACCGCGAGATCGTTACCTGGCTGAAGTCGGATGCTTAACGGACTGCGCCACCCAAGTGCCCCTATTGTCTTTTAATCTTAAAGTCTATTTTAGTGTAGTGACATCAGCTTTTGTTTTTTCTTTTTTTAGTTGGTATTTGCATGCGCTAACATTTTCAACCTTTTCTTTTCAGCCTTTTAGTGTTATTATGTTTTAAGTGTGTCTCCTGTTGTGAGTCAGGATTCTGGTAGGAAATAAAAAGGCAGTACCCTCAAAATGTTCATTGAGGAGAGTTTAACAAAATTTCTTTAGAGAGGTATTGACAGCATTAAGGAATAAGCAATAAGAGATAGTAAAATACTCAGACACTAAAAATACAGAAAAGCATTTATACCCTAGTTCTGAAGGGTCAAAGAGAGGGAGCACTGTTAGTAGAACCCAGTATAAGCTGTTGCTGGGAGAAGGGACACCTGCAGGATCTGTGATCTTAAGTAGAGATAACACTAAAAAACTCTGGCCCAGCATAAGGAAAGCTGGGGGAATTAATACCCCTACTTCTCTCTCCTCCTGCCCTGTGATCTTCTGCCACTATCAGCTACTGACCAAACTCAACTGGAAGTTAAAGAGCAAAGGATCTCAGGAATGCAGAGCACAGACCTGGGCATAGAGCCAGACAGAGAAGAGTAGAGAAGACCCAACACACATGTAAACAGCTCAACAGCTGGACTTTGTTGTTGTTATCCAGTCTAATAGCTTTCTTTTAAATGGAGCATTTAGTCCATTTACTTACATTTATTGAGATTGCTTTTGTAACTTATTTCTCAGCTTTTCTTTCCCACATTACCTATGTTTTTTTTTCTTCTGTCATGACTTCTTTTTTATTATTTGAGCAGTTTTTCTCATTCCATCTCTATTATTTTAGTGGTTACTTTAGAAATTTATACTATCTCTAATTTCCTGCTAAACCATAGAAAGATCTTTGGATCACCTTTGCTTTGATTACCCCTCTCCTGACTTATATACAATTGTTGTTGGCTATTTTAACCCAATAACACATTATTGTTGTTATATTATATCTATATATGTTATATTTAGATAGAACTATATATTTATGATATATAAGCAATATTTATTTAGATGTATTTTCTTTGCTCACCATTCATCCTTATATCTTAGACTTTATCTGAAATTACTTTTCTTCTTTCAATCTTTTGGACATTCTGTGTTAAGATATATTGGTGATAAACTCTGCATTTTCTTGCTTCTGGAAATGTCTTAATTTCACCCTTTTGCTAGATATATAATTTTAGATTTACATATTTGAAGATTTTATTCTATTGACTCAGGGCTTTCATATACCTATTGAGAAGTCTGATGTCAGCATAACTGTTAACTCCTTGGGAGAATAGATTTTAAAATATTTTTTTTGTTTGTTTCTGGATTGCAGTTTCACTATGATATGTCTAGGTATGGATTTCCTCTTATATATCCTGCTTGGGATTCATAGATAATTCTAAAACTGTAGACTGGTGTCTTTCATTGGCTCATAAAATTATCAGATCTTATCACTTCAAATATTGCTTCTACCTTATTCTCTCTCTTTTCTCCTTTTTGAACTCTGAATGGGTAAATATTAGGCCTTTTCCTCTATCCTCCATGCTAATCCTTCTTTTATATTTCACATGCCTTTAAGTTTTTATGCTACACTCTCTGTAATTTCCTCCAATCTATCTTCTAGTTCATGATTTTTTTCTTTAATAGTGGCTAATCTGATGTTTAGCTCGCCCACTGAGTTTTAAATTTTAATGCTTATATTCTCATTTTTAGAAATTCTTGGTTCTTTTTCAAATTTGCTTTGTCATTTTTATGGTATTTTCTTCCATTTTCATATTTTTGCCTTTATTTTATTCATTGGAACACATTAAATAAACAATTATTTTATTTTCTGTGCCTAATAGTTCCAATATCTGAAGGTTTGTAGGTCTGATTCTTCTGTTGGTTGCTTCTGCTAACTTTGCAAAAATGTCATCTTTATGAATTTTATGTATTTTGTGATTTTTGTGCTGCTATTCCTTGGGATGTTTTCTGGGGAAATACTTTGAATTCTGAGTTGAAAAAATGCTCTTCCAAAATGAAATTGCGTATGCTTTTGGATAATGGATTGTATGTGCCAAAGATGGTGACAACAGTATCATGCATTCCACACGCTCTTCTTACAATGTGACTTTGACACTTTTCCCATTGAGAAGTGGGGTCTATGTTCTTGCTCCTTGAATCTGGGAGGCCTTGTGGGTGAGGGTGGAAATGATTCTATGGGACTTCCAAGCCTGGAAGATAAAAGGCAAGACAGTTTTCCCCTGGTTCTATTGGGATGCTTTGCACTTGGAACCAGCCACCATGCTATGAGAAAGCCCATGCAGCCACAAGGAAAGGCCATATGCAGGTATACTTGCCAACAGGCTCAGCTGAAGTCCTAGCCAACAGGATGCATCCACCACCAGACATGAGAGTAAACTAGTTTACAGATAATTCCAGCTTCCAGCCCCTCAGTGACCCCCTGATCTCAGTCTTCTCAGATAGGCACCAGACACCATGGAGCAAAGACAAGTTGTCCCTGTTGTATACTTTCCAAATTCTTGACCTACAGAATCCATAAGTATAATAATATCACTGTTTTATAGTACAAATTTTGGAGGAATGTGGGTTCTTATTCGGCAATAGTGACCAGAATACTTCTGCCAGATACCTGGGAATAAGACCAATATAAGACTCTAACTTAAATTCTAGGTTTTAGAGTTTTTTGGGCAAAAAAATAGTATGACTCCTGGCTACTGACTTGCTTGAGGCTGGTTTGTAACCATGAATTATTAGAAAAGGAATTTTCCCTTCACCCAACACCATGATTGAAGAGTGGGAGTTTTCCTGAAGGTCCCATCCATAGTTTGCAGGTATGAGTAGGGGCCAGGTTTCTTTCTAGCTCACCCTTACACTGAATGCTTATCCTTTCGGTTTGAGGGGGCTTTTTTTAGGTTCCATACTTTGGGTAGGTCTTATGTTTCATCTCCTGTTCTCTTTTCCCTGTAAATTAAAAAGCAAAAGCAAAAAAATGGATGTTTACATTTACCAGGTTTTGACAAGTAATCTCAAAGTGAAAACAGTTTCACTGTTCCCTTTATTTACCTAGGTTCCACTTTAGTTTTTGGCCTGTTTGTGTGTATTTTTTTTCCCCTCTCAGCCCCTTGATGCACTTAAAAAGATGCATTGCTTATTATAAATGGAATGTTGGTGGTTTTCAGCACCAAAATTTGGTGCTAGGGCTCTGTTATGAGCTGAACTGTGTCACTCCTAAAAGTTATATGTTGTAGTCCTAACCCCCAGCACCTCAAAATGTGACTGTATTTGAAGATTGGGCCTTTAAATAGGTGACTAAGTTACAATAAATAATTAGAATTGGTTCTAATCCAATGGGACTAGTGTCCTTTTAAGAAGAAAAAATTAGAACTGCAATGAAATATCACCTCACACCTGTCAGGACGGCTATGATAAAAAACACAAGAAACAGCAAGTGTCGGTGAGGATGTAGAAAAAAGGGAGTCCTCTTACAATGTTGGTGGGAATTCAAACTGGTGTAGCCACTCTGGAAAACAGTATGAAATTTCCTCAAAAAGTTAAAAATAGAACTACCCTACAATCTAGCAATCACACTACTGGGTATTTACCCAAAAAATACAAAAACACTAATTCAAAGGGACACATGCACCCTGATGTTTATTGCAGCATTATTTACAATAGCCAAACTATGGAAGCAACCCAGATGTCTGTCAATAAATGAATAAAGAAGATATGGTATGTATACAATGGAATGTTATTCAACCATGAAAAAGAATGAAATCTTGCCATTTACAATGACATGGATGGAGTTAGAGAGCATAATTTTGAGCAAAATAAGTCAGTCAGGGAAAGACAAATACCATACATTTCACTCCTATGTGGAATTTAAGAAACAAAACAAGTGAGCAAAGGAAAAAGAGAGAAAGAGAGAGACAAACTAAGAAACAGACTCCTAACTACAGAGAACAAATGGATGGTTACTAGAGGGGAGGATAGGTGACATAGGTGATGGGGATCAAGAGTACACTTATCACAATGAGCACTGAGTAATATATAGAATTGTTGAATCACTTTGTGATACACCCGAAACTAATATAATGCTCTGTTAACTGTACTAGAATTAAAATTAAAAACTTAAAAAAAAGAAAAAAAGGAAATTTTGACACAGACACATATGTATAGAGGGAAGATGATATAAAGACACAGGGAGAAGACAGTCACCTACAAGCCAACGAGAGAGGCCTCACCGAGAAATCAACCCTGCCAACACTTTGATCTCATACTTCTTTATTTTTTAATGTTTATTTATTTATTTTTGAGAGAGAGAGACAGAGCAAGCACATGCACAACCAGGGGAGGGGCAGAGAGAGAGGGAGAGAGAAGGAATCCCAAGCAGGCTCCACACTCTCTCACGAACCATGAGATAACCTGAGCCCAAAATCAAGAGTTGGGATGCTTAACCGACTGAGCCACCCAGATGCTCCTGATCTGACTTCTAACCTCCAGGACTGTGAAGGAAAATAAATGTGTTGTTTAAGCCATCCAGTCTGTGGTACTTCAGTATAGCAGCCCTAGCAGACTAGTATAGGAACTCCCTCCAGTTCATGTGGTTAATCAATAGTTGAGAGCACCATTACTAATAATTTATGAAGGGACTGGCTATTCAATTTGTGTTTTTTGCAACTTCTATGTTTCTTCTGACTTCTCTCCTGCTGTCTCCCTTTTGACCAATGCATTGCTCTTCAACGCTCATTCACAACATAAGAGAGGAAAATAGAGTCAAGAAAACCCCATTTCTTCTGTTGTCTTTCCTAGTTCACATCTCGGGTTATTAGGGTGATGTTGGAGGGGAGAAAGTTTTAGGCCAGGTCAAGTTTTTACACACCTCCATGTGTCATTCTGTGTGGCTCCACATCTTTTAATAATACAGCCTCTTATTGTTTTGGCTATAAATGACACTACATAGGTCAATGTGTACTCTATGCTAAAAAAACAAATTTGAATTGAGTAAATTTTAAAGATCAAATTGAAACTGCTTAAAAGCATAAAGTTGAACAAAAGTCAAAATGGCTGCACTAATGCCTCAGCGAAACTCAGTTTTAAAGTAACCCTTTTCCTCTCTATTCTGCATACCTCTCCTCCTTTCTTAGCCTTTTGTTTTAGGAATCCCATATCACCCTGAGGAGACAAATGAAGCTGGCTGACAGCATGTGCACAATTGCTGTCAAAACTGGCTAGATCCTGTATTTCCCTGTAAACCCTCCCACCCCCCACCCCCCGCCTTCAGCCCCTTCTTTTGGGTGGGTTTGCAACGTTTGAAGGACTTGGCCTGCTGCAGCCCCCTTTGCCTGGCAAAGCAAGAAAGTTCTATTTCATCTTTATCCCAAACTCTGTCTTTGAGTTATATTTTGGCTCAGAAGCATGGAGGTCGGTTTTCGACAATATTATTGGCTTTATTCAATAATTCATAAATTGAGCGGCATCCAGAAAGGAGCTCCGAGGAGCTGTGCAAAATGAAAGGCTTTTATAGACAGATGAGAGTTGGAACAAGGAAGTCATACTAGGCAAAAAAGCGAATGGTTATGGCAAGATCACTTTCCTTTAGGGCACGGCACGGTTCTATCAGGCAGATTACCTAACAAGTGCTGATGAGGTGACTTCTGATTGGTTTGAGTTCCATTCCTGGGAGAACTGAAACTATAATAAAGTATAGGTTTGGTGACATGGGGCTTACAATTAACTGATTCTGTTTTGGGCCCGTTGTCTTATATTTAACATCTACAGTGTATTGTATGTTACCAAAGATTCATGGGTTTTAAGCTACTCAAATAACATGGCAATGTGAAGTTGCAACAGGGAAACCTTCAGGGCAGTTATATTATTCAGATATTTTAAATTAGAAAAACACCCTTTAGTCCATCTAATTTTTGGAATTTTAATAAATAGAAAACTTGAAGGAATCATAATTTATTACTCAAATTAGTTGCAATTTTACAACATAGGCAATGAATCAATTTTCCTCCATGAAAATCTGATGCAGGCTTTTCTAAAATTTTTTTTAATTATTTTTGGAGATAACACAGAAACTGATGAAGAATCAGGAACAAATACTTGTTTTATCAAAGAAAGTTGGAATTGGGTTGAAGTACCGAGTGAGCCACAATGTCTGTTCTTTCAGACCAGTTTAACTTCATTATAATTACTCAGGCTTAATACAACAGTCTTCACATGTGTTCGATCTATGACTTATAAGAACTACATTTTGGTCATCTGAATAACCAAAATATGTATGTATTTTTTTAATGTTTGTTTGTTTGTTTATTTATTTTGAGAGAGAGAGAGAGAGTGCATGCAAGAGCAAGCACAGGCAGGGGAAGGCAGAGAGAAAGAGGGAGAGAGAATTCCAAGCAGGCTCCCCTCTGTCAGCACAGAGCCTGATGTGGAGCTCAATCTCACGAACTGTGAGGTCATGAACTGGACCGAAATCAAGAGTCAGATTCCCTACCGACTGAGCCACCCAGGCACCCTGCAAAATATATTTCTTATATGTATTTGGTCTTCCACAGTTCTTGGCTCATAGTTTCCCAAACCCAGGTCACTTCCTAAGTGTTGAGAATGATCAACAGGAGGACCAACCATGCAATTAGAGGTATGGAACTTTCAGTCCTACACCCTGACTGCCTTGAGAGGGCCTGGACGTTGAATCAAATCAATGGCTAATGATTAAATCAGGTGTGCTTATGTAAGGAAGCCTCCACAAAACCCCAAAAGGGTGGGGTTCAGAGAGTTTCTGGGTTGGTGAACACATAGGTATTCTGGGGAGAGTGTCATGCTTGGGGAGGCATGGAAGCTCTGTACCCTTTTCCCACACCTTACCCTCTGCATCTCTTTCATATAACTAGCTATTTCTGAGTTATATCCTTTTATTAAAAAACCTGTGATCTAGTAAGTAAAATATTTCTCTGAATTTTGTGAACCACTCTAGCAAATTAATGGAGCTCCAGGAGAGGGTGGTGGGAACCTCCAATCTGTAGCCATTGGATCAGGAGCACGGGTAATAACCTAGACTTACCACTGGCACATGTGCGGGAAGGACAATCTTGTAGGACTGAACTCTTAACCTGTGGAATCTGATGCTGTCTCCAGGCAGATGGTGTCGGAATTGCTTGTTGACATGTAAGGAACCCCACACACATTGGAATTGGTACCAGGACCAATTTTAATTGAAAAAGATGTGATGACATGTATATGCATTTGGTTGGGGAATTTGGAGATTCTGGGCCCTCTAATAATGGATGCTAAAACGAGACTTCAAAAAATATGACAATCTCATACTTTCATATTCTGAGTAAGTTAGGGCATTTCTTTATTAAATCAGAACATTCCAAATTTTCAGAAAAGAGGTGGTATAAAAATATATTTCCATAATGAAAATAAAATCAGATTTCCTAGAAAAAGTCGACTATGCATCTCAGTTCTTAAGAACATAGGAAAGAGAAATGTTAAAATTTGGAAATAAGGAAGGCAGTGGAAATTCCTACTCAGCCAGCTGAGAAGGGGGAGGTCCAGGAGAAGGGGTGTTCTAAAAAAATCCACACAAGGGCAAGGCCGGGTCCAGGGTGGGGAGAAAACTTGGCTATCACTGAGGACTCCTGGGGACAGGCTTCCCAGAAACCTGTCAGATCTTCATTTAGGAGAGAGAGCCTTTTGAGGAGAGACTCACAGAGCTGTGATTGGAGAGAGAGAAAGAGACAGAGCACAAGTGGGGGAGGGACAGAGAGAAAGGGAGACACTGAATTCGAAGCAGGCTCCAGGCTCTGAGCTATCAGCACAGAGCCTGATGTGGGGCACGAACCCACAAACCACGAGGTCATGACCTGAGCTGAAGTTGGACACTTAACACACTGAGCCCCCCAGGCGCCCTCAGACCTGTGATTTTTGACCTTCACTTCAGGAGCATGAAATGATCTTGATTAGCTCCCATTTCTGGGCCACCCTACTAATAATTCTTTGTGATTTCATAGACCCTTTGTCCCCAAAACATTCTGAGTGTGGATGTGTAAAATCCCATCAACAGATAGCTGTATGGCTCCACAAGAAGAGATAAAAGACTTACAGAGAAAATTCCTGGTTGTGGTAGCTCACTGGGAGAAATGTATTCCTACCTGTGAGCAGTTAATCAATTGAAGAGAATAAATTACTGATTAGAGCAGTTCCCAGAGTTTTGGGAAGAGGGAATTCAGCGTAGGTAGCAGTGGGGTCGAGTGGGCAGAGCTAAGGAAGGAGAGAGCTCAGGGTCCTTTTGTCTATTTGGGCCTCTTTCTTGTCAATGTTTGCTAACACAAGGGTCTGTGAAGGTATTTTTATGCGGATGACTCGGGAGTATTGCCTCTAGGCCCCATTGTGCTACCAAGGTTATGAAGCAGAATTTATGATGACTTTATTGCCTTATGCAGTTGCTAGTGCCACCAACAGTATTAATAAAGAAGTCATTTTCATAGAGTCCAGTGAGCTGATGTCTCATGGAATGCATTCAAAGGAGCTACTCTAATTTCTCGTGGTTTACTCAACAGAGTGGTCATCCCACATTTTTTTTTTTTTTTTACACAAGTCAGGAGTGCCTATTACGTACAATTGTATTTTATTATATCCTACCTCCTTCCACGAAGCGTTTCAGGCTGCTAGCGGGAAATACACTTTATCAATGGAAACCATGTCATTTTGCTAAAGAAGGTTGGGGTCTTGTTGCTAATCACTGTGAGGGGAAAAAAAAGCCGGGGCTCACCAACTGGAGTGAGGTGGAGTGAGATGGTGCACACCATCAACCTGTCAAATCTAGCTGACCTGAGGCAGCAACAACCAGGATTTGTGATGCAAATCCTACCAATCCAGGAATTCAGTTTGTTTATGCTGCCTCACGGACTCTTTTTCTTTTTTTAAATGAGCACTTGGTAACCCAAATAAATCTTTCTATAAATGGAGGAAACATTTTTGAGGGTTGTGGAGGTCTTCCAAATTCCTCATTATGAAGCCTTCTGAAAGTTGCCCAGGGAATTTTTTTGGTAACTTTTTTATTTTAAAACTTACATAGGAAGTACATTCTTATTGTAAAAGTACAGAAGCAGACAGATATAAAAGTCCACCTTCACTGAAGACTTTTTTATGCCTTTTCTAGAACAGAGGCTCTTTCTTTGTAGCTCTGGAAAGTGGTGAGGAGAGCAGGGCTGGGTATATATACCTCCTTGCATCTGTTTCTTCATCTCTCTCTGCATTAGTCAGGGAAGGCTCTGCTATGCTGCAGCAATAAATCAACCCTAAGCCTTCACTTAACTCACTCGTGCAAACGGTACTATAGGTCTAGTAGCTTTTCAGGGAGCTTCCTTGCAAGTGATGACTTAGGAATCAGGTTGCTTTCATCTAACAGCTACTCTATCTGAAACACAAGACTTCCAGCAGCACTGAAGCAGGGAATGAGAGAGAATGAGAACACACATGTGCTCTCAATTGCTATAGACTGGAAATAACACACATCACTCCTACTCTCCATTCATTGGCCAGAACCCATGCATGGCCCCTACTTAACTTCAAGGGAGGCTGGAAAGTGTTTCTGTGTGTCCAAGACTGAGTGGGAACCCAATTATGATGACCACTACTAAGGTTCTACCATATTTTCTCTCTTCCTAATGTCCCTTCTACCCCAGTACTCAGACACGCAGCAGTGATGGCCCCAAATGTCCTTAACTTGTTTGTAGGTATCTTTATACCCACTCCTGAGGACTATCCTTAGCAGTAAGCTAGCTGAGTTAGGATAGAGGCTAAAAAAGGAGAGGGCTTGGACACTGGGGGTGATATGTATAAAGGACTAAATCTTTCAATGGACAAGATTCTTATGTTTGAGAAGAGAGACGCCAGTCAAAACCAGTTTTCCTTGCCCTAAACCTATTTGCCGTCTAACCCTACTGTGATATGATAATGGGGGTAGTAGAATTCTCCATCTGATCCTGTCACTGTATAATGATGGGAAATGTTTAAGATTTATCCTTAGAGACCTATGAACTTTCCATTTACTTGCCCATGCCTATTTATCCCTGCCTCCCCCAAACCAGCTTTCCCTCCCACTTCACACACGTAGTTATTTACAATTGCAGTAAAAACACACACAAATACAGAGTCAACTTCAGAAATTCTCTCTCTAAATCAAGTTGCAAAACCTTCTATGTCTCTACCCCCAAGTCCTCGGTCCTGGTGGAGCCAGATGATTATTCTTGAGGTAAATACCTGGCATAATTTGTGGTTATAAAAGCCTTTATTAATTTATAATTTAATCTATATGTAATTTATGAGCAAACATTTTAATTAGGCTATTAATTACACTCGTGTTTGCATGTATATATCCTATGCAGTAAGATCTTTGCATTTTTCTGATAGGCCCTTATTCCCCAATTTTCTCTAATTTTAAGGGCTTCAGTTACATAATTTCTATAACATGATATTTTGGCCAACCTATCTCAATCCATTTAAAAAATGAAGACTTTTGGGGCGCCTGGGTGGCTCAGTCAGTTAAGTGGCCGACTTCAGCTCAGGTCATGATCTCACGGTCTGTGAGTTTGAGCCCCGCATCGGGCTCTGTGCTGACAGCTCAGAGCCTGGAGCCTGTTTCAGATTCTGTGTCTCCCTCTCTCTGACCCTCCCCCGTTCATGCTCTGTCTCTATCTCAAAAATAAATAAACATTAAAAAAAAAATTAAAAAAAAAATGAAGACTTTCTTGGATGTGATCTGGCCCCCACTCTGTGAGGTATATGAGGTATGGTCAGATGATTGTAGACAGGGAGAAAATGGTCACCAGTTTCTCTAGGTCTAAGGAGGAGGATGGACAAAATCCGAAGCAGAATGAAAGAAGCCCAGTGCTCTTGCTAATGAGGGAGCAGTGTCCCTTTGGCAGTAACCTCATCAGATTCACCATTGAGATCTCTCTACCCTCTGTGTATATACATACAGAATGAGGCCATGTGCATTGCCCATGTGCGTTGTAAGCAAAGACAAGCTCATCTGAGCTGTTCTCTATCCACAGCAGAGTGTGTAAGCTGATTCTAAGTTTCCAGGAATGTGTTCTGTAAACATTAGGGCTTCTAGCCTCCTCTCTTCTGTAGAAAGGTGTTTAAGATAATTCTCATTCATGGTGTATACCATAAAAAGGGTTAACATAAAAAGAGAGGTTCGAAAGATGTAGTCAATCTGAAATAAAACAGACCATTTTAAGGAGTTATTACTCTCCCTTCCTAAAACTGAGGGTTTGGGAGGTTCAGTGACTTCACTTGGACATCCAATGAGAGAGGTAATGCTAGAATCTCTGGGTTCTCAAGTTACTCTTCCAACCACAAGACCACATTTCCTTCCTCTCTTACTGATATGCAGAAAGCAATATAAAATGTAAGCAGCTGGGGTGGTAACAAGGGCATGAAGGGAAACACCACAGTGTTACTTAGCAATGGGCAAAATAAAATATGAATTTTTAAAATTATTTATTTATTTATTTTTAATATTCGTTTTTGAGAGGGAGGTGGAGACAGAGCATGAGTGAGGGAAGGACAGAGAAAGAGGGAGACACAGAATCTGAACCTGACTCCAGGCTCTGAGCTGTCAGCACAGAACCCAACATGGGGCTCAAACCCACAAACTGTCAGATCATGACCTGAGCCGAAGTCAGATGCTTAACCAACAGAGTCACCCAGGTGCCCCAATAAAATCTGACTTTAAATGGCTCTTTTAAGAAACTGCTTTTGTAAATTCAATAGGTGGGGTGCCTGGGTGGTTCAGTCAGTTAAGTGTCTGACTGGCTCAGGTCATGATCTCACAGTTCATGGGTTCAAACCCCATGTCAGGCTCTGTGCTGACAGCTCAGGAGCCTGGAGCCTGCTTCGGATTCTGTGTCTCCCTCCCTCTCTGTCCCTCCCCTGCTCGAACTCTGTCTCTCTCTCTCTCTCTCTCTCTCTCTCAAATATAAATAAAATATTTTTAAAAATTCAATAGGCTACTCTTACTATGTAATTTAAATCAATGAAACAGTTTATTTAAAAAAACCTACTATAACTAGGCACTATGATAAGTACCAGGGATATAGAGCATGTACAAAGTGAAGTCTCTATTGTCATGTGTTAAAACTCATCGCTAAAGAAAAATGAGGAGCATTATGGTAGATGTTCACAGCCCAGGTCCCCTTTATAGGCTGGGGCAGCCATCCTTCAGCAGCTGTGCTAATAGCTTATAGCTGTGACTTTCTCCAGAGACTTGACCTGGGCTAAGTAGGGCTCCTTCACTGGAGATTCCTGAGCGATTATACCTTCCCTTCTCCAAGTGTAACCAAGGACTAACTCATTTCCACTCTTTCATATTTTTCCCAGATTTTACCAGGGACCATATCCTTACTCTACTCTTTTCTATCCTGCTTCTTCTCCTCCTTACATTACAGGTTTTTTAAACGGCATTCACTCAATAAAGTATACATATCAGAACACCTTCTTGGCCTCTGCATCTACAAAACCTGATCTAAGGCAACAGGTGTTGTTTTAAGTTATTGAATAGTTTCCTAGATGCATTGTCTGGGATAGGATTGGTAACATTATGTAGGTCTATAAAAGTTTTAATAGAGACCTCAACATTTTAACATGTTGCCTCATATCCCCTCTATTTTTCTTCTGAAGACTAAACAACTAGTTTTTTAATGTGACTTTTTAATATTTTTTGGCACTTAGTCTGTCCTCCAAGGAATATCTCTAACAGAACAGTAAATATGTATGTATCTACATGAATGATATATGTTTTAGCACTTTCCCACAAATTTGTGGTCATTAAAAGCCATTCAGTCAAGAAATGTTTTTCCATGCTTCTTGCAAGATAATAGAATAAAACCTATCTAGGGGAAACTGGTAACCTTCCTGGAGAGGCAATCATCTTTATCAGAGCCCTAACAAGGTTGGGAGATTTAGCTATTATATTCCTTATTTACACATCTCAACAAATGAGCTTATGACTGCATGATAAAGAACAATATCAATGCAAACCTTATCAAAATTAAAATAATTTTTATCATAAGACCATGTTTTTTTTTCTGGTGGAGGTAATTCTTGTTGTCTCTTCTAACTCTCACAGGCTGGTCCTTCTAAACAATTACACATTCCTTTTCAACTTTCCTATGTAGTTAAGGCATAAATATTCTACTACTAACTCCTAAATATTAATAAATTAGATTAAATTATTCAAGACAAGATTAATATTAGAACCATCTCCCAAATACATCTCTTCTCCCATGCTGCACAAGGATGATTGATCATTTAAAAATAAAAACAGGGCAGTGTTAAAGAAAAAATTATTCATGACACTTGTTAGAGATGGTAAGGCAGACTTTATTCAAGTTGGGGCTACCTCAGTGAAGTTCTATAGTAGAGGAGAGAGATCTGACTCCACTCTGACTCCAGTAAGGACAAGCCAAGGTAGGTGGGGGAGTCAGTGGATGGAAAATTACTAAGAGGAAACATTATAAGTTAAGGAGAATTCTTGCTAGCAGGTTCAATAGAATTCTTGC
Source organism: Prionailurus viverrinus (assembly GCF_022837055.1). Taxonomy (NCBI): domain Eukaryota; kingdom Metazoa; phylum Chordata; class Mammalia; order Carnivora; family Felidae; genus Prionailurus; species Prionailurus viverrinus. Next base: position 143,490,657 of record NC_062564.1, on the reverse strand, counting down.
TGAAAGCAGGCCAGGGTGATAAGAGATCATTAAACTGATTTAGCAGGATTCTTGCTTAAACTGGATTCTACAGGACAAAGAGTGAAACCTAAGGTCTGACCTAGCCCAGCAGAGAGCTCATAGGAGGCTGGTTAAAATTAGGTCAGGGAAAGAGTATTCATCAGCAATAACCAAGAGTCAGTGGAGGTTATAAAGTTAGTGCATTAATAACTAATGCTTAGTATGGCCAGTGTTTTTTCTTTTTTAAAAAAAAGTTTTAATGTGTATTTATTTTTGAGTGAGTGAGAGAGAGACAGAGCATGAGTGGGGAAGGGGCAGAGAGAGAAGGAGACACAGAATCCAAAGCAGGCTCCAGGCTCTGAGCCATGAGATCATGACCTGAGCTGAAGTCGGACGCTTAACAGCCACCTAGGCGCCCTGACCAGTGTTTTTCAAAGAGATTTGCGATATTAAATAATCTTCACAATATTTGTAAGAGTGGATAATGTTATGATTCCCATTTTGCAGGTGAGGAAAGTGAGGTACAGAGAGTTTAAGCGACTTTCCCTAAGCCTCCCAACTATTGACTGAAGGGTTTAAATCTAGGGAGTCTGGTTACGTGTCCACAGTCTGACCAGTAAGGCATACTGTCTTTTTGTGCAAGAGAGAAGTAGAATTCAAGTCTATGATCTGCGTATAGATTTTATAGCTGACAGAGTGAGGTGGAAGCTATGACAGAATAATTTATAATCTCCTTTTGTTGGTTACTGTACCACAGTTACAGAATTTTAGATTAAGTAGGTCAGTTTCTAAGATGATTTGCAGCCCCTTAAATGAGAAAGGAGCTGAAAATATGGGTAATACTTATTAAAATGCATGTAAACACCCATGTTCCTTTTTAAAAAACCAGCTCTTGCTGGACGCTTGTAAATTTGCATTTTAAGAGGACAGAAACTGCAAATTTTGGAAAATTCCCATCTTTGAAAACTCTCTTAGGGCTCATTAAAAACTAAATTTGTTCATTCTTTAGGATGTTAGAAGGTATTGCACAAATGCAGACTCCTTAGGATTTTGCATGTAGTGCCTTCTGTTTATAATATTATTTATTCTGCAAAGAACACAGCGTGATGGCTAAAATGTGCAAACACACAGATAGCAATTACAAAGTAGGTCTGGAAAACAAGACTACTGTTTGGAATGGGAACAGAAGGAAAGGTCAAGATCCACATTTTAGGAGAAATGGGCTGCATTAGAAGTAGTACATTGATGGGCCTCCTTTCTTAATGTATCTTTTTTTTTTTTTTAAGTGGCCCAGGGTTGTTGTTGCTACTGTCAGAACCACTTCTCCCTCTCTCTCTCTCTCTCTCTCTCTCTCTCTCTCTATATATATATATATATAATTGGTATATGTCTTATTTGGAATGGCTAACAGGGTCAGACAACTAAAACTCTAACACAGGTTATTTTTCCAGCTGTTATCATGGAGGAAAAGGCTGCAATATAGAACAGATAGGTAATACTTGGGTGAAGAACAGGTCTAGAAGGTGGAGTAGTGCATGGGCGATGGCCAGCCCAGGTTTGGGCTGTGGGAGGCATAAGGCATATGCTGGGGGAAGTCTGCAAAGGGAGAGATTTCTCAAAACATATTTTGACATTATTGCTGGGTGTCAGAAAGTGGTTTTTGTTGTTGTTTGTATTTTGAGGGTGGTAGATCTCAAATGTCCTTTTCCAAAGCCGTGAGATGGAGCCTCATCAACTTGGAATCACTGAAGAGTTGTTTTTGCTTAATGTGGTGGTGATATATGGTTCATCCTTTTTAGTGGACATCTTTTGGAATCAGCCAACTAATAATAAACACCACCCCTCACTTAATTGCCCCATCTGGTGATTCATGGTAGTAAAACCAAGCACTCCCCAACCCCCACATTATTCCAACCATCAATTCCATTTTGTGTAAGGTGGTTCCTTGACTCTGCCTCTCAGTTGCAGTTCATTGTACCAGTGATGAATATTTGACTGAGGTGAGACCAATCAGAGCATTTTTTCTACAAATTTGGAATTGAGGTGGATGAAGAGTAGAGGGAACAAAGAAGGCAAGGAAGGAGGAAATTGGTTCAATTTCCCCGGGAATTAGATGGTGACCTGCAAAGTCAGGAGTTGTGGGTAGCCTCATTCTACCGGGGAGGCAGAAAGGTAGGGTACATGGACAGAAGAATGTAGTGGTTACACTTAGAGAAACATGATGGAGACACAAGGAATCCAGAGGTGGCTCTTTCTGAGGCTGAGCATCTCTTTAAGTTTCTATGAGATACCCCTGCAGTTTATAATGAATTCTCCCTGTTAGCTTAATTTAATTCAACTGGATTTGTTTTTTGTTTTTGGGGGTTTTTTTTGCAACTAAAATAATCCCAACTGGGGACACCCCAGAAAGCAACAAATTCTCAAACTACACGGTTCCCTCTGGCTTGTAGCCTCTGTATTTTATGTATTTTATGGCTTATGGAAATGAAAGTCATGTCAACCTTGTTTGTTCCCATTGCACCTGATGTGTGGGAGCATTGTTGGTACATATGTTTAAGCCAAGAAATATGGCTTAAATTGAGACAATGATGTGAAAGTACCCAGCATGATGCCTTCCCTAGTAGTTAGGAGTTCATCAGACTGCGGTAGTTACAAGGAACACTCAAATTTTTGTTTTTGTTTTTTTAAACACTGGGTTCTTGGAAGGAAATACATAGACAAAAGGTATCTCAGCGGAGAGCTGAGGCCTGGCACAGCTACTCTTAGAACTGGATTTTCTAGTTAGCCTTTCAGTAGCAGGAGTTTGTTGCCCTTTTACCATCATGATGACTTGGTTCCTCTTCACCTCTTTTTTAATTGCTTTTGCAGCTCTACTGACCAACTTGCTCACCCTCTCTTCAGCCCCCTTTCTCTACTTCATCTGTTTTCCCTCACTCATTGTTTCTTTTCTTGTAGCTTCAGCTTATTACAATTTTTGTATGCTTGTGAGCCATTATAGCCCTGACTACCCCATTTCTGATCTGAGTGTTTTTTTCCCTCTCAGCTTCTATGTCATCTACACTTGCTGATTCTTTTTTCCTCTAGTTCATATTTTTTTCTTTTTTCTTTTTCTTTTTTAATTTAAATTCCAGTTAGTTAACATCCAGTGTAATATTAGTCTCAGGTGTGCACTATAGTGATTCAACACTTCCGTATATCACCCGGTACTCATCACAACAAGTGCATTCCTCAGTCACCATCACCTAGTTAACCCCTCACCCCCATCCACTCTCTTTCTGGTAATAATCAGTTCTCTACAGTTAAGAATCTGTTTCTTGGTTTGCCTCCTTCTCTCTTTTTTTCCTCTTTGCTCATTTGTTCTGTTTCTTAAATTCTACATATGAATGAAATCATATGGTACCCGTCTCTGACTTATTCCACTTATAATACTCTCTAGATCCATCCATGTTGTTGCAAATGGCAAGATTTCATTCTTTTTTATGGCTAATATTCCATTGCATATATATATATATATATATACACACACACACACACACACACACACACCACACCTTCTTAATCCATTCATCAGTTGATGGACACTTGAGGTGTTTACATAATTTGGCTATTGTAGGTAACACTGCTGTAAACATCAGGGTGCATGTATCCCTTTGAATTAGTATTTTTGTATTCTTCAGGTAAATGTCTAGTAATGCAATTGCTGGATGGTGGGGTAGTTGTATTTTTAACTTTTTGAGGAACCTCCATAGTGCTTTCCAGAGTGGCACCACCAGTTTGCGTTTCTGCCAACAGTGCAAGAGGATTCCTTTTTCTCCATATCCTCACCAATACCTGTTGTTTCTTGTGTTGTTGATTTTAGCCATTCTGACAGGTATGAGGTGATATCTCATCAGAGTTTTGATTTGTGTTTCCAGAATGATGAGTGATATTGAGCATCTTTTCATGTGCTTGTTGGTCCTCTGTATGTCTTCTTTGAAAAAATGTCTATTCATATCTTCTGCTATTTTTTAGTTGAATTATTCACTTTTTGACTATTGAGTTTTATACGTTCTTTGTGTATTTTGGATACTAACCCTTTATCAGATATGTCATTGGCAAATATCTTCTCCTATTCTGAAGGTTGCCTTTTAGTTTTGTTGATTGTTTCCTTCGCTGTGTAAAGCCTTTTATTCTGATGAAGTCCCAATAGTTTATTTTTGTTTTTGTTTCCCTTGCCTCATGAGACATATCTGGAAAGAATTTGCTACAGCTGACGTCAAAGAAGTTACTGCCTGTGCTCTCTTCTAGGATTTTTCAGGCCTCACATTTAGGCCTTAATTCCATTTTGAATTTATTTTTGCGTATGGTGTAAGAAAGTGATCCAGTTTCATTCTTTTGCATGTTGCTATCCAGTGTTCCCAACACCATTTGTTGAAGAGAATGTTTTTTTCCCATTGGATATTCTTTCCTGCTTTGTCAAAGATTAATCAACCACATAATTGTGGGTTCATTTCTGGGTTTTCTGTTCTGTTCTCTTGATCTATGTGCCTATTTTTGTGATTCTTCTTTTTTTAATTTCTATATTTAAATTTTGGAGAGAAGGAGTCTGATTTCTGTTTAGTTAATCTCTGTTTCAGAATAGCTCTTGGATTAATGTCGTTATAATATCCTGGTTGCTATGATCCTCTATATTGGGTGTCCTCAGTCCAAAGTCATAGCTGGGCAGTAATAGGGATGCTGGGTGTTATGAAAAAGCTGTATGGTCTCATGGTAAATCATGACATTCCAGAGCTGCTCCATCTCAGGAGAGACCATGGACATGATTCATTTGTTTAATATAGCTCTCAATAAGTTCTTTCTTTCTTTCTTTCTTTCTTTCCTTCCTTCATAGTGACCTGGTAAAACAACTTCCCAAAAATGTTCAGTCATTCACATTTGTATGGCCCTTATATATATGCAAACCTCCCAGAAGATGACTTGTGGCTAGATACTTTTTCAGTTGTCTTGTGCAGTGATTCTCAAAGTGTGGTCAATAGACTCCCCGGGAGATCCTCTCTGGAGTCTGTGAGGTTAAAATTATTATTATTTTTTATTTTTTTAACGTTTATTTATTTTTGAGAGACGGAGTGTAAGTGGGGGAGGGGCAGAGAGAGAGAGAGAGAGAGAGACACAGAATCTGAAGCAGGCTCCAGGCTTTGAGCTGTCAGCACAGAGCCCGATGCAGGGCTTGAACCCACAAACTGTGAGGTCATGACCTGAGCCGAAGTTGGACACTTAACTGAGACACCCAAGCACCCCCAAATTATTTTTATTTTAATACTAAGATAGTACAATATTATAATACTGTTTCTCTGTGTTAACATTTGCACTAATGGGATAAAGCAATAGTGGTTAAAATTGCTGGCATCTTAGTATGACTCAAGGCAGTGGCACCGAATTGTACTAGGAGTCATTATATTTTCTCACCATCTTGCACTCGCAGTAAAAACCAAGAAAGCAAGAAAGCAAGCAAACCAATTTCCCTTAAGAATGTCCTTGATGGAGGGGTGCCTGGGTGGCTCAGTTGGTTAAGCGTCCAACTTCAGCTCAGGTCATGATCTCATAGCTCATGAATTCGAGCCCCGCATTGGGTTCTGTGCTGATAGCTCAGAGCCTGGAGCCTATTTCTGATTCTGTCTCTCCCTCTCTCTCTGTCCCTAACCCACTCACATTCTGTCTCTGTCTCTTTCAAAGATAAATAAACATTAAAAAAAAAAAAGTCCTAGATGGAATGGTAAAATAAATTTTATTGAATCTTGACACTTGGTTATATATTTTTCAATATTCTATGTAAAGAAGTGGGAAATATGCATAAAGCACTTCTGTTGTAGAGAGAAGAGTACAATAGTTGCCTTGAGTAAAATCACTTGGACAATTGCTGTAGATGTAAGCTGAGCTGGTTGCTTTTCACATGGAACATTATTTCTTGAAAAAATGGTTGACAGAAAATTATAGTTATTCAGACTTGGGCATTGGCAAACACTTTATTAAAAATGCATGAAGTGAACCTGTCACTTAAAGGAAAACAATTGATGGTGCTTTTTGCCAATGAGAAAAATAGGAGTGAAAATTAGAATTTGGGAAACTTATCTCCACCACAGTGAGCTTGATAGTTTCCGAGTATTAAAAAGTTTACTGATGAGATTGGTGGTAATATTAGTGAAAATAATTTTTGACCTTATATAATGAAGCATGTCAATATTTGGAAGAGCTGTATAACTCAGTGAAGCAATACTTTCCAAATGACCAATGTTTTATTTTACAAAATCATGCTGGGTAAAAGATCCACTCAGAATGCAAGATAGACTAATGGACATTCTTGTACTAGAGTTTGAAAGTTTATTGTATGGTTTCAGATTCCACATTATAACTAACCTTTAAGAAACTATCACTTTCGGGGCGCCTGGGTGGCTCAGTCGGTTAAGCGTCCGACTTCGGCTCAGGTCATGATCTCACAGTTTGTGGGTTTGAGCCCCGCGTCGGGCTCTGTGCTGACAGCTCAGAGCCTGGAGCCTGTTTCAGATTCTGTGTCTCCCTCTCTCTCTGCCCCTCCCCTGTTCATGCTCTCTCTCTGTCTCAAAAATAAATAAACATTAAAAAAAAAAAAGAAACTACCACTTTCTGAGTTTTAGTGTATTGTCAAAGAAGAATGTCCTCAATGATCTGAAATGGATATTAAAATATGCATTCTTCCTCCTTTGTGTAATAACATATCTACGTGGGACCATATTTTCGTCATATACTTAAACCAAAACAACATATCCCAATAGAATGAATGTTGAAGGAGATATGAGAATCCAGTTGTCTTCTCATAATTCATAATTAAGAGATTTGCCAAAATGTAAAACCATGCTCTTCTTCTCACTAATTATTTTTTGTTTTGAATGTATAGTTATATTTTACAAAAATGTTATTTATGTTAACAAGTAGTGGGATTATTGTTATTTTTTTTTAACTTTTTTTAACATTTATTTATTTTTGAGACAGAGACAGAGCATGAACAGGGGAGGGGCAGAGAGAGAGGGAGACACAGAATCGGAAGCAGGCTCCAGGCTCTGAGCCATCAGCCCAGAGCCCGACACGGGGCTCGAACTCATGGACCGTGAGATCGTGACCTGAGCTGAAGTCGGACGCTTAACCGACTGAGCCACCCAGGCGCCCCAGATTATTGTTATTTTTAATAGAGCTAAGAAATAAAGAGTCGAAAAATTTCTCAGCTCTAATTACTAATGCTGTAAATATTTACAGATATAATTTACATAAACCAAAGTCCTTTGAAGTCCTTAATAACTTTGTAAAGCAATGGTGTGTTGGAGCTTGAAGGCACTGGTTCATGGGAGCCAATTGTGTGGATCTCCTTCCAGCTCTGCATTCAATGACATCATGTCGATGGCTTGACATCAGCGATGGAGGAAGTGTTTACAAAAGAAAAATCAGCAAATGCTACAAATCAGAGTTTTTTTTTTTTAAAGCTGTTTATTCAATATTTACCAGTATATTACTCTCCAAAGGAATGCTGAGATCAATATATTGGTGAACCACTGGTCTGCTGGCTACTCTCTTTCCTCTGTCATCTTCCCATTAGGAAACTTCCTAGAGTATTCCTTTACTCACCCAAAAAAATATCCACCAAATGTCTCTATTTTCTAGGCATTATTTTGGGAAATGGAGATGCCAGGATGACTAATTTAGGAATACAGAGTTCCCCATTTATCAGGGATATAAGAAAACAGACAACCACAAAATTATATGATAATTATTGTGCTAGAGGGTTGTTAATGGTAGTAAGGTGGGAGAGAAATTTCCAGCCTAGAATGGAGGATGGAGCAGGTGAGGGAATCCTAGGAAGGTGTCTGTATCAGTCAGAAGACAAAAAGCACACCAAAATGTAACACAAGGAATTATTATCTAGGTACAATGTTGTTACCTAGCGAACCAAAAAAGACAAAAGAAAAAAAACACCAAATTACTAGGGAAGTAACAATTGCTGGGAGCAGCTACCACTCCAAGGCTGGTGGAATAGAGAGATGTTGGGTTTATTAAAATTTAGAAGCTTGGAGCTGAAATTCAGATATCATAGCCCGAGGGATTGCTCAGTTGGTGCTGGTATCTCTCAAGTTTGGAAGAGGCGCCCTTTGGGCTGGAAGCCAGATCTCTGAGGAAAGGGTGCCTGCTGCCTGCTGCTGTCTTTAAAGTAGGGCAAAATGAGGATGGTTCTACAGGAAGAGGAAAAACTGCAAATAGAGTTAAGCTGCTGCTTTGGGAGGAAAAGAAATGGTGCTGCTAGGGTGAAGACATGATGCTAGAGCAATACTCACAGGCACAGAAAGCAGGCAGAAAGTGCCCTCATCCTCCTGCAGTTTTGCAGTATCCTTCTCGAATACCTTCTTAGTGGTGCCTAACAGGCAGCCAGCTGGCAGAACAAAAGTGTGGGAGTTCCTGTATCAGCATCACAAAACAAGAGTAGAGTGCATTTGCAGCTGAGAGATAACAGCTTAGTAACTGACACAGTTTACTCCTCAGCTACACAGCATCCATACTCACCCTGGTATTTGATCGGATGGAAAATGAAAAGAACTCTATATTTCCACTCAGCAAGATTCAACTATCCTTTGTGTAATTGAAGATATTTTTCCTTTCTTGTCAAATTGAGGAGACACAAGGTGCTGATAATCATTGAATCAGTTTCTGGGCGTCGGTTGCACCACCTACATCTGGACCATGTCAAGTATTCCTCAAATTCAGTCATAGTCTCACCTGAATATTCTTCTACTATAGACTAACTTGTAAAGGTAACCTCCAGCAAAACTTGTGTAAAATACTAAGGGGAAGAAGGAGAGAGAATAAAATCGTTTTTTTTTTCCCTCTTTCTCTCTGTATATACATACACATTCATGACAAGCAAGAAAAAATATACAAAGCTGCTACAGTCTTTATTTCTAAAACTGGTCACAAGACCATCGTTGATACTAATAATTTCTCTCTTTCTTTCTATATTTTATTTCTCCTCGGGTAGGACTTCAGCTGATAGGAATTCTTTGCCTGGTGGTATCATGTAAACTTTCAGTATGGAGGCACCTAAATATTCACTTGTCCTGACTTTTTTTATGGCTGTAGTGTTCTATTACATTGAAGTAGTGAGAAGCTCCTCAAAGTATCCCCTGGGCTCTAGACATAGTCCTCACCCCCTTCCTTTGTTGTTTAGTGTCAATTCAGTTTTACCTCAGTAATCTGGATCCATCGTTCCAGTAGTCTAAAGTATGCATTCAGCCAGTAATAAGAAGAGTCCCAAAGAGGCAGGTATCAATTTTAACTTCCAATTCAATGGAGCCATTGTTCTTTCTCCTAGCAAAAATATTCTGCTCTTTGGAACCAAGATCTCCAAATCAACAGAACTGTAAATTGCAAGGATGGGTAACAAAACTTCTGGGAATGGTCATTAAATGTAATATTGAGGGGATGCATTCCCATGTCCCCCTTGATTCCTGAACCTGTGTATTTTGGTTATGGAAGGGACTGCATTACATATTAGTTGCTGATTTAGAGTGTTTTTATCTTGTATGCTAGAGCCCCATTCTTTGGGAGACATTGTGAGTTCAGGAGGCTATTCCACTCTTCCTGTAAGCTAACTGCTTCTGACTGATAGACATGTGGTAAGACAAGTGAATTCCATGGGTAAACCCATTGCTTCTTTGCTTGTGAAATGAATTCTTTGACCAGGAGCAACGTTGTACAGAATGCCACTATAGCAAATAAAACATTCTTAAAGTCCACAAATGGTGATGTTTGCAAAAGCATTACAACAAGGAAAGGCAAATCTATCTCCAAAATACATGTCTATTTTAGTGAGGGCAAGTCTCTGCCTCCTCTATAATATAGGGATCCACCTTAATCAGTCTGCACTTGGTAGCTGGCTGGTCCCCTGGGGAACAGTGCTACATTGGGGACTCAGTATTGATCCCTTATGTTGGCCAATTATGGACTCATCAGTAACAGTGGCTAGACCAGTCCCTGTTGTTAAGTCCACAAATAGCTTCCATTCTTGCCACCGTGACCATGTTATATATGGGCCCAGTGAGCAAGCCCTGCAACGGCTGGTGAAAGAAACTGATTTATACAGACTATGTCATTTTTTTCTACCGTGATTCCTGAAAGCTTCCTCTGTGATGTATGCTGTTTGGAGGGTATTCACAAACAACTTCATACTCTGTGCTTATTATGAGACATCCATTCATACATCTTTGCCACAGATCCCTTCTCACCATTATTCCAGTCCTTTTTTGTTGTTGTTGTTGTTGTTGTTTTGTTTTTTTTTTTAATTTTTTTTTTAACGTTTATTTATTTTGGGGACAGAGAGATACAGAGCATGAATGGGGGAGGGGCAGAGAGAGAGGGAGACACAGAATCTGAAGCAGGCTCCAGGCTCTGAGACGACAGCCCAGAGCCTGATGCAGGGCTCGAACTCACGGACTGCGAGATCATGACCTGAGCTGAAGTCGGACGCTTAACTGACTGAGCCACCCAGGCGCCCCTGTTGTTGTTTTTTAACTAAGCCCCTGAACATCCAGTCAAACTGTTACCAACTGCCCATGAACCAGGGTAAGTCCATACTTCTGGCCATCTCTTAGTTCAGAAAACATGGACAACCAAATATATTACTCGAAGTTCTGTCCTTGAGGCATATAGTTCTGAGTAGAACTATAACGCTGCAACTGTCTATTCCAGTTTGTCCCAGGATATTGTTTTACTATCTGTAAATCAGGACTGATCTTCTTCCTCCTCATTCAACTGGTAATAAGAAACTCCCCTATGGGGCTATAGATATGGATTGAAGAAGAGCCAGGAGTTGATATTGAAGGAGTAAGCCACCTGCTCGGGCAACTTAATTGTGCCCTTCTGGATCTGCTTGGGCTCAATCTCTTGTATACTATTTCCATTTGATGATAGTCGCTTCTTTGTATACCCAATCTTACAGCCAGGAAGGTCACCTTGTTCATAATGGGAAATTCAGAATATATGTAAGGCATTCAGTACCGGTATCACAGCAGAAGTGGTTTCTGAAAATAATTTTTATCGGTGGACGAGGCATGCATTTGCTTCAAAACCCTGAGTTCTACACTTGATTCTGCAACTGTTGCTTGCCAGAAACTTCACTCAACCTCCCATTTGTCACAGACAGCCCAAGTATCATTGAGTCTTCTGGGTCACCAAGAATAGCAGCTTGCCCTTCATCCCATACTTATTTTGGTCCCCCTCAATGCTGGCAGCTTTGCAGATTACTTGTAAGTGGGACCTAAATAGCCCACTCAAATATGGCATATATTACCTCTAAAATCCAAAAAGTCACCAAGAGGTGCCTCTTCTTTAGAGGTAGACCGTTACAAGGTGCAGCAATGATCTTTCAGTTTGAAGGGCATCTTGAGATGTTCTATACTGTTTGATTCCCAGGAACTTCACGTATGTAATGAGCCTCCGAACTTTCATGGGGTTTATCTCCTATTCTCTGACTCACATGTGTTTTCTAAGTCACAGAAAATACCTGCTACTTCCTCTTGAGGTCCTGATCAGGCCCAACCAATATAATGCCTTCAATGCAGTAGCCCGGTGTGATTTTATGTGGACTGTGACATCAGCATAATCTCTGCCAAATACATTGTGGCAGAGAGCAGGAAAGCTGACATAGTACTGAGGCTACATCTGATAAACACAAATGGCTTCTGGTGGCCGGTGCACGCTGATATGGGAAAAGATTTATTTTCAAATCAATAGCCGCACACCAGGTGCCAGAGACGCTTGATGTGTTCCAGGAAAGAGGCTACATTTAAATAGTAGCTGCAGTTGAAGGCACCTGATGGAGTTTGCCATACTGCACAGTCATGTGCAAGGATCCATCCAACTTCCCTATAGGTCAAACGGGCAAAGTAAATGGGAATACTATAGGTCTCGTTACCCCTGCTTTTTGTCAAATCTTTGATGGGAATGCTAATCTCTGAAGTTCCATCAGGGTTGAGGCATTGTTTTTAGGTTACAGTCCTAGTAAGGATGAGAATTTCCGGGGTCTTCTACTTGACCCATGTTTACGATAATGGTCCTCACTATGCAGAGATTCAGTGAGACCACTGTAGAACAAATGAAAGAATTATCCCATCTCTGAGCTATCCCACCTGTGTTGGGAGACAGATGGGTTATATATCCACCCACTCAGTCATTGGTTCGGGCTGTTCTCACATACAGCCTGGACAGACTCTGGAGGCCAGAACAAATGAACAGGTTACCTGCAGCTTCTGCTACACAGGTATTTGAATGGGACAGTTTCTGAGTTCTGTGTTGCACGTGTTGAGAAGTGAATGATATCCAGTAGGCTGTTGGATTAGTGAGTCTGAAATTCAGTAAAGAAGGCTTTAGTTTCTCCTCTGTACTTCCACGGCCCTGTGCTCACCTATATTATAGCATTTACAATGTTTTATTTAAATGACCTGTGTGCTTGCCTTTTGACCAGTGAAGGGCTACGTTTTCTTCTTCCTTTTTCTTTTTTTTCCAGTGTCCAACATGGTACCTGGTACACAGTAGTTGTTCATTAAGTGCTCACTGAGCCATAGTGAATGTTTTTCTCCTCATCAATGTTTTTGTGCTGTTTTAGAAAACTCTTCCAGAAGTGGCAGAGTAACAACTAATATATAACCCAGTAAATCTCTTTGGGTAGTAGGGAAAAACTTCTTCCAAAAGAATATTGAAGAGGCCAAAGTCTATAATTAATCTATAGTTTGGAAGCGAATACATTTCCTATATTAGGATATGATGTGATGTAAGTGCATTTAACTGTCTTACACCCCAAGGTAAGGCCAAGTCAGTTATTGACACCATATACAATCCCTAAAAGTTAAAAACTGGCTGATAATATTCATATAGAATTTATTATTCCCTGAGAACAAAAAAAATGAGTTACCATCAGCAGTGGGGTAAATACATGAATCACACCATTTTATTTTTCAAATAGGAAATAGATTATTAACAACAAACCTATACACGAAAGGAAATATATTGTTTGATCTGAAGCAGAATGCGTGCGTCTATTTTAGAGTCATTGAAACCCAGTGATCAAGTTCCTTCAGTTGCATTAACAAATAAACAGGTGTTTGATTCCCAGTACTTGTGCAACTGGTTGGGATAAGATCAGAAGTCACCATGATTCAGTGACTGCTGGGAACACACGCTGTTATATATTTATGGAGAAATAAAACAATATTTACTTGGTTTACATTACTGTTGTTCTGTATGCCACATACTACAATATACCAAAAATTTCATACTTTTTAAATGTATGTCACTTTATTATTTTTTTTAATGGAATAACATAAAGGGTTAGCATCATTTGGAGCCAGAATTGTCCCATACAGATGTCTGCTTTCCCTGGCACGTGGCTGACCTGAATTTGGGTCATAAACTTCTTGGAGATGTCTGACCTCAAAGGCTGTAGGGGAAAGTGAATTAAGCCTGTGAGAAGTAGCACGTGGCTTTTCTCCATAGATACCCATTTTGTCCACCTCTCAAAAACCATGGAAAAAAGACAACTGGGAAGAGACAGCCCAAGTCATTTGGTTGTAGAAATGGGCAATAAGGAAGGACAGAGTACAGAATTGTATCTTGAATAAGAAAGAAATAGGCCATAATTGAATTGTCCTTGTATGAAGTAAACAAGCAATATTAATTTTTATCTAAACATTTTATGAGTGTAACAGTCATCAAATTATAGTGATGTTGATCCTTGGGCTTTGCAACAATATTCTTGGCATATGAAATTTGTTTACATAGTTTATGTCCAGGTTGATTCAGCCAGTTAACTAATAAGAACAAGGGTCAGTTCTCATAATGGCAGGTTAGCTCTATAGAGAGAAAACATCTGTTTCTTTGCTTTGGCTTGGGTGCTGTCCAAATCAGATCTCTCTAACGTGCAGGTCATCGACCATATGGACAGTTCAGTATTATCTATTATGATTATTGGAAGAATGACTCAAGCAATTATTCTCCTGATATGGTAATAAGTTACAATAAGAACTAATAGTTACCTTTGCTAAGTCTTCACCATCCGCTCTGTGCTTAAGCTCGCCATATGTATTATTTCATTTAATCCTCATTAAACTGATATTTTCAGATAAGAAAAAAGGCTTTAAAAAATTAAGTCACTTGCCATATAAGTCATAGAGATATTAAACAATAAAACTGGAGTTGAACCCCTCAAAACAATAATAATGATAACAATAACAACAACAACAATTTACATTTGTTTAGCATCTTACGTTTTACTAATGGCATTTATATACGTTCTTTCACCTAATCTTCCCAGACAGTTTTCTAAGATAGTCAGGAGTTATTTTCTGTTTTTACAAATGTGGGAATGGAGACTCTGAGAGATCACTCAGCTAGTAGGTGTCAGGGACAATATTCAGAGCTAAGTGTGATGGTTAGACGTTTCAGGATCTTTCAACTATTAGACAGCTGAGGTCAGGCATATGCATACTTATTGTGAAATTAAAGTCTATGCAGTACAAAGTATAATGTAGATTTCATAATTACCCAGATTACTCAGGCCCTATCAGGCCCAGCCACTCCATTTTTATTTAATGAAAAATTAAAAACATGAATGGTTATCAGTGAAAATTAGAATACATACTATTTTAAATATGAGATCCAATACAATTCATCAGGTGTGATACTAGAAAGCTTATATTCTCTGCTGCTTACTTCATTATCTTTCCTGACTGGTAAAACACAACTTCTCTGCAGTTGAAGTATCTGAAAAGTATTGATTTTCTAATAATTCTCAAAATTATTAGATAACAAAGGCAATTGTCTTACTCCTTGTAATGTATTATCACTTAGTAGTCATTTAAACTTTGGATAAGAATCATGTATTTAACTAGTAAGAAATGGCTTTATTTTTTTACAACTATCATTAAAATTTTTATATTCTGATTTTGAAATATGTCAAAATTTCATGAATCCACTGTCTTTAGCTTTAAAATTACCAAAGTTTTAAGTTGAAATTGATTGTATTGACAGATGAATAAAAAATATATATATTTTTAAATAAACTTGGTTTTAAATTGGCAGCAATGACAGGAAGATGAAAATCTGATATAGAGAAACAGTAAATTTAGAGTTTCAAGTAATTCACCAAAACTATTTTTTCTTGGATAGAGTCATATTTTTTAATTAAGATCACTTTAAACTGTGTATTTTTAAATTTTTTAATTTAAAAAATGTTTATTTTGATAGAGAGAGCTTGCAAGTGGGGAAGGGGCAGAGGGAGAAGGAGAAAGAATCAGAAGCAATCTCTGCACTGGCAGCTCTGAGCCCGACATAGTGCTCCATCCCAGGAACTGGGATGTCGACCTGAGCTGAAACCAAGAGTCGGACCCTTAACCGACTGAGCCTCCCAGGAGCTCTGTATCTATTTTAAGTTTATTTAATTATTTTGAGAGAGAGAGAGAGAGAGAGAGAGACACCACATCAGCGGGGAGGGGCAGAGAGAAAGGGAGAGAATCCCAAGCAGGTTCTGCACTATTGATATGGAGACTGATGCAGAGCTTGAACTCATAAACCGTGAGATCATGACCTGAGCCAAAGTCAGACACTTAACTGACTGAGCCACCCAGGTGCCCCTAAACTATGTTTTGGGTTTTTTTTGAATGTTTATTTATTTTTGAGAGAGAGAGACAGAGCATGAGTGGGGGAGGGACAGGGAGAGAGGGAGACACAGAATCTGAAGCAGGCTGCAGGCTCTGAGCTATCAGCACAGAGCCTGATGCGGGGCTGGAACTCACAAACTGTGGAATCATGACCTGAGCCAAAGTCAGATGCTCAACCGACTGAGCCACTCAGGTGCCTCTAAACTATGTATTTTTAATTTGATTTCTACACAATTTGAGAACCTCTAATCAGTGGTTTCAAACGAGGAGCATGTGAAATGGACTACTATGTTCAAATTACAATGTTTTAAAACCCATTTATTCACAGATTCAAATATCTAAGGAGGAACATACACACACACACATACAAGTGTGTGCCATATACACCATGCACGTACGTGTGTGGGTGTATACGGTAGAAAAATTTCAGGTTCTCTTTTTTTAACTGAAGAAATAGTGTTTCTTTGCCCCCATGCTTTTTGTTAATAATCAAGCATTACATATTGTGTTTGAGTGTATGTATGTGTCTGCATATATGTTTATGTATATACATATTTGTTAATTTAAAAATAAAAGCAGAGCGTTCTCTTATCTATGGAAATAGAACTTGTATGTTTAAGTATAGTGGTCTTGAATGTTCTAGAATATAGTCTCTAAAATCTAGCAACCAGAGAATTTTTACTGAGCATCTGCTCTGTGGTTAGCTTTATATAAAGAAGATACAGACTTGTAAGTCATTCTGAATTTTATTTTTACGTATCAAAAAACAGGTAACCTGTTGGTGAGGATGTGTCACCACAGGAACTCTCATAGAGAGTTGATGGGAGTGGAAGTTAGTTCAACTTCTCAGTTAATCAAACTGGATGCTACTCAATCCAGTTGAAAATGCTCATGCCCTGAGGCTTAAAAATTCCACTTATAGGTATCTAACATAGAAAAACTCTTGGATGTATGTACAAAGAGATGTGGTGGGGCGGGGGGGGGGGGGGGAGGCATGAATTGCAGCAGTTTTTATAATTGTGATAAACTGGAAAGATATCCAAAATCCATCCACAGTAAAATGGATAGAATGTGGTATTTTCATACAATGTAACATTATCCAGCAATTAAAATTGCTATGGCTGTAGGCAAACATGTAGGAAGCTCAAAAACATAAAGTTGATCCAGGAGGGCAGCAAAAGCTAACAGCATCCAGTCTTCTGAAGCTGGGCTCCCATTCAGGTTTTCTCTTAAAAAGGAAAACAAACCAACAAACCATAATATCGAAAGAAGTCAGACTAATGCATTCAATATGATTCTACTTACATAAAATTCAGACACAAAACAATATTTTGTTCAGGGATACACATAAACCAATCTATTTTTTAAAGGAAGAGAATGATTAACTGAAAATTTAGTACTAGAACTACTTTTAGAGAGAGTGGGAGATGTGACCCCAGTAAGGCATCCAGAGGCTTCAAAGGTACAGATTATATTCTCTATATATTAACTTGAGTGGTGGATATATCACTTGTTTTATCATCGGTCTTTAAATGGTGTGTAAACTATACATACTCTCTTGTATGTATATTTCAGCAGTATGACTTTTTAAAAAATTTTTTATGTTTATTTATTATTGAGAGACAGAGCACGAGCAGGGGAGGGGCAGAGAGAGAGGGAGACACAGAATCAGAAACAGGCTCCAGGCTCCGGGCTGTCACCACAAAGCCCGATGTGGGGGTTGAATTCATGAACTGCGAGATCATGACCTGAGCCAAAGTCGGACGTTTAACCAACTGAGCCACCCAGGGGGCCCTCAGCAGTATGATTTTTTAAAAACATCAGAAAAGAGAGGCATCTGGGTGGCTCAGTCAGTTAAGCGTCCTACTTTGGCTCTGGTCATGATCTCACAGTTCATGAGTTCAAGCTCCACGTTGGGCTCTCTGTGCTGACAGCTCAGAGCCTGGAGCCTGCTTCTCATTCTGTATCTGCCTCTCCCCTGCTCGTGCTGTCTCTCTCTCTCAAAAATAAACATTAAAAAAAAATTTTTTTTAGAACATTAGAAAATAGACCAGCAGATTTTACATCACCACAATAACATTAGTTGTGTAGGATGGTTTGGTTATAGGTGATTCCTTTTTCCATATTTTCTCTAATGTGTTTTTATTATCTTCCTAATTAAAATACATTAAAGGAATCCATTTATAGGGAAATGGCAATATTCTACTTAGCCTAAATAAGTCATAAAATGTAATTTGAAGTAGTTTTAGTTAAGATAATGAATATCACAAATACCTGACAAACACCAGTGTTAAAAAAACATTCTGAAGGTAGAAGTTCTACCAACATGAACACCTGAGAAACTTAGATGCTCCTAATCTGTTCTCAGGACAGAAGCAGCTCAGTTTGTGTGTTTTTTTTTTAATGTTTATTTATTTTCAACAGAGAGAGAGAGAGAGAGACAGAGCATGAGTGGGGGAGGGGCAGAGAGAGAGGGAGACATAGAATCCAAAGCAGGCTCCAGGCTCTGAGCTGTCAGCACAGAGCCCCTTGCGGGGATCGAACTCACGGACCATGAGATCATGACCTGAGCTGAAGTCGGATGCTCAACCGACTGAGCCACTCAGGTGCCCCAGAAACAGCTCAGTTTTAAAAATAAATACAACATTCTGAGTTGAATGGAGAAGATAGAGCCGTTAGAGTAAAAGCAACTTTTCTAGAAGCAAGCAATAATCCTGTCCTATATACGGATTTACCTAATCTCCCTTCCCCCTCTTGATACAACTTGTTCCCAGGTCTTGTTTGCTATACTTTGGGCACAGTCCTAGATCACAGAGTAATATTGTTATTTGTAGACTTGATTCTCCCCTACTAGGCTGGGAGCTCCTTGTGGGCAGTGTTTAACCGTAGCCACTTTGTATCTCTTATTTCTACCACTGTGCCTCCTATAGAGCAGCTGCCCTGTTAATGTTTATTAAATTGAACAAAGAAGCAGCAACAATTTTAAAATGCAGTGTGGGCTGCACTTATAAAACACATGGCTACAAAAACCTGAATATTCTAGAGGCTAATCTTCATGCAGAATGAGTCAATAAGTTTCTATTGTGTTTAAATAGAAGATCAGATTTTATGTCCATCATAAAAACTTACAAACATTGCACAACACAATAAGCACAGTAAATTGGTAACATCTGGGTTCATGCCAAGAGAAGTATCTTCCACATAGTATTTGTGCTACCCCTCCTCAGGTCCATCTTCCTTCTGTCCAGCTCAGGCAGTAAGGCTCAAAACTGCTATTTTTAGCAGTGAATGATTAGAGAGCTTGACTTCCTCATGAAGGTTCTGAGGAGAGTACAACTAACCATGGTAGGGCAATCAGAGTATTTGCTGATTACAATCTTCTGTTATAAAGAGAAAAAATATTTACATATCCTAAGATGGAAAACAGCCCAGATATCTGCAAAATAGCCCCTTATTAAGACCAGTAGGAACACAGCAGCAGTTTCCCTCTAGTGCTCAGACATTTGCCAACTACTGATATGACCTTCTCACATGATGTTTTAAGTCTTTAGACATCTCCCTGCAATGTCTAAAGAAAGGCAGAGGAGAAAGTGCCACTTTTTTCTTCCCTTATTGGCTTTCCTGTGATTGGAGTGGTGAAATTGTGCTCAAACAATTGGCCTCTTCGTTAGAAACACATTAATTCAAAATTCCAGGGAAGAGTTAATCCAGGTAGGTCTGGTCTCTATCTGGACAATTTCTTTTTTCTTAAGTTTATTTATTTATTTTGAGAGAGAGAGAGAGAGAGAGAGAGAGAGAGGAGGGGCAGAGAGAAAGGAAGAGAGAGAATCCCAAGCAGGCTCCACTCTGTCAGTGCAGACCCCTACAGAGGGTTCAAACCCATGAACCATGAGATCATGACCTGAGCTGAAACCAAGAGTTGGATGCTTAACCAGCTGAGTCACCCAGGCACACCTGGACAACTTCTTTTCGGATTACTTTGGCAGAGAAAAATCCAATTTCTTGCTATTTAAGAAAAAAATAACAACAACAAAAGAAAAACACATTGCACAAGTATGCAGGTGGCTAATTATTAATTTTCTTAGTAAAACATCCAAATCTAAATTGCCTTGATTTAGGCTAACCTAAACTACTGATACAACCATTTTACATGAATTTAAGAAGAAATGCACTAAATGGAGCAAGCGTATGTCCAAATTTGGAGTTTTATGCTCCTTCTTCCTGATATCAGAATCACTATGTAAAATAGTGGTTAAGAATGTGAGGTCATAGAGGCGCTTGGGTGGCTCTGTCAGTTAAGCGGCTGACTTTGGCTCAGGTTATGATCTCACGGTTCATGAGTTCAAGCCTCTCATGGGGCTCTCTGCACTGGTGGTGCAGAGCCTGCTGGATTCTCTCTCCATTTCTCTCTCTCTGCCCCCTCGCCTCTGGCTCTCTCTCTCTCTCTCAAAATAAATAAACTTTAAAAAAATTCTTAAAAAAAAAAAAAAAGGAGTGTGGGTCATGGAGTCTGCTAGTGCATACTGAATCCACCTGAATCCACCAGTACCTGGTGTGGGATCAAGTTACTTAAACTCTCCAGACCTCTTTTTCTGCCTCTATGTGTGTTACAGCCATTAAAATTATGTCAATACATATAAATCACTTAGTATAATGGTTGACAGTTAATTATTGATTACTAAGTGTGGATTTATTGTGAAGCTGATGTGGATTTATTGTGTCGCTTTAGAGGACCTCACTTGCACAGGCTCTTCCTGAGGTCTCGGGGCAGGGGGGTGGGGGTCTAGCAGAGCCCCCCCCCCCCCCTTTTTTTGTTTAGTTTTGCAAAAGGAAGACATTTTAATTGTAGTCAGTTAAGGCTGCTGTCTCTCTCCATGTCAAATTCCACTGCACCATTTTCTCCTGTGTTTGGAGGTATTTGAGTGTCCACCAGTATTTTGGGCTCTGGCTAAGGGGAAGTTGATCTGGGGACATACCACTTTAACTATTTTTAACTTAGAAACATGCAAATATTATACTTTAGGATTGATGTCTTATTTAAGAAAAACTTTATCCAGTTTTTTTCATGTATTATGATATTCCTAATGAGTCATAAAGCTGAAAGAAATATCTTAAGGTAGCAACAATTTTTTTATTTTAATTTTTAAGCCATGCTTGAGGAAAGACTAAATTTTACAAAATTCTATAGGAAATTATATTACAATATTATCTTATGAAGAGGTAATCGGAGAGTTTGAAGCCATTAACTTTGGCAAAGAGTTTTATAACCATGCATTGAGCAGTTTATTAATAAAAAATTTATTGCTGATTTGATATAAAATATTGATGTTGACACAGATAACATAAAACTCAAAATATGTTTCTGCAATAAGGAAACAGACAAGCTAATTAATGAGTATGGCTAGTTTTCAATGATGCCCTGAAGTTTTACAGCTCATACTATGAATGAGAAAGGTCACAAAGATATTCAAAAGGGGAAAAGGAAGGCAGAAGAGTCAGAGTTGAGAAGGATTTGAAGATTCTAGGATACTGGCTTTGAAGATAAAGAAAGGGGCTACAAGCCAAGGAATGTGATGGTCTTAAGAAACTGGAAAAGGCAAGGAAATGTTTCTCCCATAGAAGCCTCCAGAAGGAACACAGCTCTGCCAACACCTTGATTTGAGCCTAGTGAGACTCATTTCAAATTTTTGATCCCCAGAACTACAAAATAATACACTTGTGTAGTTTTGAGTCACTAAATTTATGGTGATTTGTTATAGTAGCAGTATGAAACTAGTATAGAAACAATGTGATTGCCAGGGGCAGTTTGTAAAAGGAGCCGCAGCGTTCACCTGGGTTTCTTTAAGCCTGGTCACCACGCTGTGAGGAAGTAAAAAGCCCACAGAGAAAGGCCACATATGTCGGCATTCTCCACCAGCCTCAGCCCAGCCCACAGTCAGCCCCCACTCTGGACATGTGAGGGAGCAAGCCACAAGATGGCTCCAGCCCCAACCACCATCTCAATGCAACTTCATGAAGGACCCTGAGAAAGGACTGACTGCATCACTGAGCTCAGCCCAACTGAGAACTGTGAGTGACAATAATAAGATCATCGTTATTTTAAGCCATTAAGTTTTAGGGCGATTCACTGCACAGCAATAAGTAACTGGGCCAGTTAGCATATATCAGCTTTTAAAAATTTACAATTTTTCTTGATTTGCTTCATCTTAAATAAACATTCACGCTCGTATCTAATTTTGTATTGTTAATCCTACTCTTTTTTCCTAGAGAGAACTCCTCTAAATTGGAAAGCTTCAACCCCTCCTTAAAAATTTAGTTCTGTTCAGATGAACATAAGGGAAGGGAAGCAAAAATATAAAAACAGGGAGAGGGACAAAACATAAGAGACTCTTAAATATGGAAAACAAACAGAGGGCTACTAGAGGGGTTGTGGGAGGGGGTATGGGCTAAATGGGTAAGGGGCATTTAGGAATCTACTCCTGAAATCATTGTTGCACCATATGCTACGTAATTTGGATGTAAATTAAAAAAAAAAAAAGTTAGTTCTGTTCTTGAATGTAGACAGAATTTCTTATTCAGAGTGTGGTTAAAAAACATAATATATGTAATTAAGCAGACCTGAGGATCTTTGAAATTATGCAACCTTTCTTCTTAGAAATTAAAAAAAAAATCCTTCATTTTGAAGACACCTTAAAATAACAAAAGCAAAATTTAAGCTTATATTACTTATTCATATCATCTTAAATGTCAATTGCCTTTTCATCTGAGATTAAAATAAGTGATAATTACTTTCACAGAAAATGAAAACTTCCGTTAGCATTGAGACGATGTATTCAACAGATGTCTCCTAAATGATTCTTTACTGACAGTATCAACTTCCCAGAGCGCTGTGATGGCAAGAAAAGACAGGAAATATCTGACTTAGGTTATGGTTCTTGGAACAAGTCATAAAAGAAGAATGTGTTATGTAAATAATAATGTACAATGTCCCAGAATGCAGCCTGGACCACTTAAAATATATTTGCTTTGGGACAGATATACCATTTTGAGATAATCATCTCTGATTTCAAGAATTGCCAAATTATCGGTTGCATGCTCCTTTACCCATCTCTCCATGCCATGTCAAAGCTACTCCATTTATTTCAGTTAACTTTAGCGTAACAGAAAGAGTTCTGGACACTAAGTAATGAGTCAGGACACTGAGGTTAAATGTGCATTGAGTTCGAGGGTTTTTCAGAGATAGTTCTTATAAGGCTGACTCACTTGCAGGATAGTAGGACTGGGAGGGCCCAACCTGGCTGGCTGGCAAAAGGTCTCTTCAGAAGGTCTCTACTGTGTGGTAGGTCCCACAATTCCAAGGCTGAGCACATCACTTTTGGGGGATTAACTGTATTATGAATATCACTAACCCTCTCATGGATAAACACTCCCTCTGAAAGATACAACATGCTCCAACATTGACAACAACAAAAACAACAAGTTCTATATATAGTAAATAAATGGTAAATGTTGAATTCGCTAATTTCAGATTTGGGGGCTTGTCTATGAGAAAAAGTCACAAGGCAGAATATATGAGATGTTCACTCATTTATTGATTGCTTGAAGAAAGGAATTAATTGTCTGCATATAAAATCATCTCATTCCTTCAAGTTCAGATTTTAAAAAATGAGCACTTGGTTGAAAACCTGAATTACTTCAAGATGGCACCCCAGGTTAGTTTATGCTTTCCCTGCTCCTTTCCCTCCAGAAAGCATTCCTGTCCCCTTTGCCAGGTTCTGCTAGCAAGGTTAATCTAAACAGGAGGTTTGGGTCTGCAAAACACCTAAATGACAGAAACTAGCCAAGGCTCAGAGCCAGAAATAGTGCATGAGTGGAAGAGGGAGTGGGCATTATGTCAGCTTTACCAGTCCCCATCCTGAGGTTGTTTCCTTTCAGGGCTGCTTGCTATTAGATTCCTTTGACAAAGCTAGGGATGGTCCCTTCTTTTCCCTCAAGAAGTCACAGCATTGTGAAAGTCCTGACAGCATACATAGGTGGATATAGTAAAAGTGCTTTTACAAACGTTTCTTTACATATGAAGAGGAAACAACTACCCCTGGTGATTATTCCTCCCTATTTTTCTTTCCAGATTACAAAGTTGAGGTTCAGTACAATTCACATTATTCAAGGTATTTAAGGTACTATTTCTACTAAGTAAGGGGGTGCCTGGATGGCTCAGTCAGTTAAGTGTTTGACTTCGGCTCAGGTCACCAGCTCACAGTTCGTGGGCTCAAGCCCCGCATCAGGCTGTGCTGACAGCTCAGAACCTGAGGCCTGCTTCAGATTCTGTGTTTCCCTCTCTCTCTGCCCCTCTCCCATTCACACTCTGTCTCTCTCTCTCTTAAAAATAAATAAACGTTAAAAAATTTTTTTAAAAAAGAAAGCTGGGACTCAAAGTCAGGCATTCAGATCCCTCGGCTAGGGCATTTGCCCTACACTTCAGATGTACCAGCATATTCTGGGGATATTCTGGGACTGTGTTTTATTTACCTATTTTCGTATCCCTGAGGCCTAGTACTATGCCTGGTATCTAGTATATATTCATTAAATGTCTGTTAAATAAAAAGTTAGGATTCATTGTTTAAAACTACCATTTGTAAGAAGAAAGATGTTATCAGAAAAGTGGTATGGGGATTCTGATGCCTTACAAAGTTCAGGGAAAGTCCAAGTATAAAGCACTAAGGGAAGCAGTGCAGCAGCTGCGTGGAAATACTCTATTTTATTTCCAAGGTAGAAGCTTAAGTGCTGAGTGGTTTGAAGGACACTCCTCAAGAGTCAAGGATTCGCTGAATGAAGGCTGTGTTTCTGTGGGTGTGCTGTTTATTTCCTGCTCTGTGCCCACTTTCTAGTTTCACAGTCTCAGATGTCACTGAGGGCAAGTTCCCTGTCTGACCTTCATGGGGTTATTGGGGACAGATTATTACCCAATCACACTGCACCCCTATCACTGTGCTGTAGAACACCAAGTATCTTGTAATGAAATAAATCCCCTCAAAGTCCTTTTTGGGGACTGCCAGATTCCTTTTTTTTTTTTTTTCCCCTGAACTGTCAGCACAGAGCCCAACACAGGGCTTGAACTCATGAACCATGAGATCATGACCTGAGCCCAAGTCAGACACTTAACAGATTGAGCCACCCAGGCATCCCAGGAACTTCCAGATTTCTGATTCCCTGTTTTGTATGCGTGCCTAATGCAGGAAAGTCGCCCCCAAGAAAGCTTAGGAAACACTGAAAGGTAGCTGAAAGGTACCTAGAGGAAAATGTCTTTTAAATAAATAAGACCCACAGCTGCAGGAAAGTAAACTTAAGTGATAAGAGCAGACAAATGGAGCCTGGAGAAAGTCTGTCATTAAAAAAGTTTAAAAATTTGGGACACCTGGGTGGCTCAGTCTGTTAAGTGTCTGACTCGTGATTTCACCTCAGGTCCTGATCTCATGGTTGATGGGGTTGAGCCCCACATTGGGTTCTGTGCTATAGCAGGGATACTGTTTGGATTCTCTCCCTCTCTCTGCCCCATCCCTTCTTTCTCTCTCCCTCTCTCTCTTTCTCTCTCTCTCAAAAATAACTTATTTAAAAATTTTAAAGATTAAAAAATAAAGGCTTCGGGCGCCTGGATAGCTCAGTTGGTAGAGCGTCTCACTCCTGGTTTCTGCCCAGGTCCTGATCCCAGGGTGATGGGATCAAGCCCTGCATCAGGCTCTTCACCAAGCATGGAGCCTGCTTAAGATTCTCTCTCTCCCTCTGTCCCTTTCCCCCACCCCTATCATGCACATGCTCACTCTTGCTCTCTGGAAAAAAAAAAAAAAGATTTAAAAATTAAAATAAAAAAATAAAGGCCATATTAATAACCAAAAAAAAAATGAGCATAACAAAAGAAAACTTGCATTATCAGAATATCATTGTTGTTAAAAGGAGGTGTTTTGAAAAAGAGGATGATGTAACTACTTGTCCACTATTTTTTGATGATTGCTATTTCCTTTATCTTAAAAAGGTAAGTGGATTGAGGTGGGTAAAGGGCTCCATACTGGACAAGTTGATCAGTCTTTTCTCCCTTACTAATAGAGCCTGCTGAGAGCAGGAAATTGAACACAGATTACCAAGCTTTCTTGTCTTACTCTTAGAGAACAGCTCATCATTCAAAAGGCTGCCTGATAAAAGATTTAAAAAAAAAAAACCCAATTATGAAATATCATATAGTATACATTTTGTATAACTTTATAACAGTGATCTAAGTCAAGTACAATTTCTTGATCTCTTTCTTTTGCCTTATACCATCTCTATTTAAAAAATCTTCTACCACATAATTTTACATTTCCTCTTTCACATCACTTATTTTATGTTCCTTTTCTATCTTTGCCCTCCTACTTGAAAAAAGTTTTCATGTTTTGGCCACAAACTCTCCTTTCTCTTGAGGTGTATGTTTTCTGTCCAGCTGCTTTCTGTCTCTGGAGCCTCCTTATATACCGCAATGAGCTGTTATCTACTTAATTCTAATCTTAGCTTTATTTTCCATATTAGTTACATATCCTCACTTATGTTTTTCAGCACAGATTTCCAGCAAAAAGTTTATGTCAAATAAAAACAATAGTTTTAATAGTGTTTACAAGATCACAGGCATTGCACAAAATTATGCAGTCTGTAAATCATTTAAAAGTAGTCTGTTAATGTAATTTTATTTTTTTTCTAAAATAGGATTTGCTCTTTGAGTTTCCCTTCCACTCAGTTGCTCTTGTGCTGGAGACTCTCGTGTCTAGTCCCCTCTAATATGCATAGGAATCTATTTCTAAACTTCCTTAGCTGCTCTGAAAAGAAGAGAAATCTGCTTCTAAAGCAGTGTTGTATGATTTCTCATATTCTACAAGTAATAAAACAATTCACAGAAAACATGCAGATGAACAGAAAAGAGAATCTGTTCCTCAGGGCTGATTTCTTAGACGAGAACTCAAGAACCTACTATTTACTGATTTGTGTATTTGGCTGACTGTGGCTGGGAATTGACAGAGAAAGTGAAGAAAGTATAAATGTTAGAAGGGAGTCTCTTACACCTCTCAAAGACATTCTGTGTGCAGGTTTGTTTCTCTGGCCTAAGGCACCCTTTGTTTTGCCTTTTTGCTCTGCTTCATAAGAGGTGTGGCCTCTTAATAACGTTAATTATAATGGACAATAAGTTATAATTTACGGGTGCCTGAGACCAAGAAGCCTCTGGGAGTCTTCATTAAAACAACAGCACAATGACAACCTCTGGAGGCATGATATATAATGATTAAAAGTTTATGTGCCCTTATCCACATACACAGATTAAGTTGTTTTTTTAAGTACCCTCTTGTACACGGAAAAATCTGAAGGCACATCAAAGTAAAAAGAATACTTATAACCAACACTCTTGTACCCATCTCCCACCTTCATCACCTCTTAACGTTTTCCCAATTTCGTTTCACTTATCATCTCCATTGTTTTCCTCTTGGTAGGAAAAACTTTAAAGCGAACACGAGATAGCATTTTACTTGTAAATATTTCAGTAAACACCCCCAAAATTTTATAATAACTTGATTGACTATTACCGTAAAGTGGACTCGCAGAACAAATAAATGTTTTCTAGCTGTTACGGCTCTTCTAAGGTAAGAGCGTAGAGTGGCAAACCCCAAGGACGAGTGGAGGTGGGGGTGGGAGGGACTAGACCCCCGGGTAAGGTCTATAAATTCCTCCGGAGCCATCTGGCATGCGCAATCCAGACCCTAGAGTTGCTAAGGCCCCAAGGAAGATAGAGGCTCCGGATAAGACGAAAGCCAATCAGAGGACTCAAAGGCTAATCAGTTAGCCAATCCGGATTCTAGAGTGCATCAGATGCTCAGCATTCTGATCTCTGTACCAGTATCCAATCGGAGAGCTGGCTGCTTTGGGCGGACTTTTCAAAACAGCGAAAACAAAACAAATGGGGACCTTTAAAAGGTGCAATGCGACCAGAAACCGTCTCCTTCCGCCTCTCAAGCCTATCACTCCCTGTCTTTCCCCTCTCCGGATCAATCGCGGAAAGCCGACGCCCAGATTCAACCCTCCGCCCAGGGACCGAGAGGGAGGGATGGCTCGGCAAAGCAAAACCGAGCTGAAGAGGGCACAAATCCGGCTGGGGACAGCAGTATGGGGTGGGACTCTTTTTCAAAGTCTTTTCGGTAGCCGCGGATCCCTCCGCGGGGAGTCACGTGCCCCGCCCCCTTGGGGGCGTCGAAAACTCAAAACAAAAACAAGGGGTTTGGTTCGGCCTCCGCTGTGGAGGCGGCGGTGCCCGCAAAGGGCCAGGGTTAGAAGGGCCGGCACTGCGCCCCAGCCGGAGGGTGGGCGCACGGGGAGCGGGATGAAGCTCCGGCTGTGAGGCCGAGGCGGAGGTGGCAGTGGGGGGGGAAGGGTCCGATGCCGGTCCGGGGGCACCGCTGAGGCGGCGGGTCCCCGACCTCCGGAGACAGGTTCGGACGCCCCCGCAGTGCCCAGTCCTCACCGGACCGTGACGCCGCGGGCCGGTGGAGGCTCCTCTCCGGCACGGTGAGTGGGCTCGCCCGGGCTCGCGGGGTTTCTTTGTTTGTGGTTGGGACGTGGTAGGGGGATGTGGGAGTACCCAATCGGCCCCGGAGCGACTCCGGTCCTGCCCTCAGCCCTGCCCCGGGGGAGTGAGCACTGGAGACGGAAAGATGTTGGAAGGAGGAGTGGTGAGTCGAGGAGGCTGAAGACAATTCTTTAGTTGCAACCCACCCCCATTGTGTCACGGGGGCTCGCTGGGGTGGTGCTTCCTGGATTGACAGCCCCAGGGCTCAGCACGGTTGAGGAACCTGGGATCAGTGGATGGACGGGTGATGTCCAGGCATGGGGTGGGCTGGACTTCTGTCCCCCGACTGGGTGGGCCACGCCACCCCACCGCTCTCTCGGATCGGGGTCTTGCCACTCGGGTGGAGTGGGGATAGGCGCTGCCGAAGCGGATGAGAAGGCTTGGGGGCTGGACTCCAGCGAGAGGGGCTTCAGGAGCTGGGCTCCCCGGGAGAGGCGGGGCTCGGGAGTCTCCTCCCTCCGGTTCTTTGTTCAGTCGCGAGACTTTCTTTCCCCTCCCCCTTATTGTGTAAAGCGCCCTCTCCCAAGACCCGCTGCCTTAGGTGCCCCGGGTGCTTTCCGCGGGCAGAAGCCCCTCCCCCCCACGGCTTCAGGTAGGGCGGACGGACACTGCCGCCCCAGGGCAGTTTCCGGTTTGTGAAACCTCCGGGAGGCTGGGGCTGGCCGGTCTGACCCAGCGCTGGCCGGCGGACGACAGCGCGGCCCCTCCTCCTGCCACACCTCCCTGGCGGTGGGGGAGGATTGCGCCGGGGTTCTGGAGGACGTGACTGATCCCCTCATCCGCTCCTACCTAGGGTGTGCTGGGGCGTCTCTAGCCTGAGGTATTGACCCCAGCTCTTTTTTTGCCCACTCCCCACCCCCTCCCCAGGATACCTACTCTAACTGTGCGTGGTGTCTTTGCTGCAGATGAAGGATTTAGGGGCAGAGTATTTGGCGGGTCGTGAAGGGGTCCAGCTCTTCGGATTGTTGAACCTCTATTTAGAACAGGAACAGAGATTCCAACCTCGAGAAAAAGGGCTGAGCTTGATCGAGGCTACACCGGAGGTAAGCTCCCAGAAAAGATGTCTTGCTCAAACAGCTGATAGGGCTTGGAAAAGGATAACTTTTAAGTTGAATCAAGATTAAAGGCTGCAAAGTTTCTTAAGATAAAATTTTGTCTTTCTAGAGTACTAAGATAAATCTTACAATCTTATGCACGAGAGTGGTACTAACCCTCGAGAAGTGTTTCTTCAAATGTGGTACCTCCAACCTGCAGCTTCTGGGGTGGGGGGGGGAGACTCTTACGTCGGAATTGAGTAGTTCCGTTGTGGAAATAGCCTTTGCCCGTGAAATACTTCATAGTAGGGCCTTTTCTTTATTAGAAAAAACAAAAATCTAACTATCTCCATTACAAGGAAGTTATATTTGCTATAACCCCTGGAAGTGACAACAGTTTTCTGAAGCTCTTCTGTAATGTAGATTTTAAAAAAGCAGTGATATGTGTACATATTTTGTACCTGAAAAGGTTTGTAGCATTAAATGATTCCACTCTTTCCCCCCATATTCTTAAAGGTTAAGGGAAAAAATTACTCTATTTGAATCTAATTGTGTGTATTTATCTAGTTCTAAGAAAGTCATAACTTTGGCTCTTGGTTTTTATTTCAGGATGATAACACTTTGTGTCCAAGATTGAGAAATGCCAAAGTAGAAGATTTAAGGAGTTTAACCAACTTTTTTGGATCTTGCACTGAAACTTTTGTCCTGGCTGTCAATATTTTGGACAGATTCTTGGCTCTTATGAAGGTATTTAACGTGTGTGTGTGTGTGTGTGTGTGTGTGTGTGTATGTGTGTATGTGTGTGTGTGTGTGAGAGAGAGACAGAATCCCAAACATGCTCCATACTGTCAGCATGGAGCCCAGTGCAGGGCTCTGAACTCAGGAACCCATGAGATCATGAGCTAAGCCAAAATCAAGAGTCGGACGCTTAACGACTGAGCCACCCAGGCGTCCCTATATCTTTATATTTCTAAACATAGTGCACAGCACAGTGCCTAGGATACAGAGGTTCGATAAATGTTTGACAAGTGAATGTAATTATGTCACTGTGCATAAACATTTTTAATTGGAATTGTGATCTTTAGTGCCAGGTTAAGAGATTACAGAATTAACTGTGTTGGATTTTAAGTTTGGTTTTGCTGTACCTCTTCTATGCCTTCTCTTTGCAGACGTGATAAAATGAAGAACACTGTTTTTAGGTATTCCCTATATACGTATACAATTCTCAAAATAAGGTTTTCACATTTTCATCTTTCATCACATTTTCTGTTGGAGCTTAGGTATTTTTAATACTGAAACATAAATTCAAGTATAGCAGTATGTTAAAGGTGACCTACTGCCTTCCCTGTGAGAAGTCTTTTCAAAGCGGGGAACCATAGTCTTATTAACCAGCTACTGTTAGAAAAATGTGGCAATTCTTCTGCCAATAGGATTGCTGTCAGCTGCTGGGTCAGTTTTCAGGGCACTGAAAAGAAAAGGGCAGCCATCTGTCCATGGCAGCTTTTACATATGCTCTGTTCTGCACAACTGATGCAATATTTCTCTTGGGCAAATTTGCACTG
Source organism: Prionailurus viverrinus (assembly GCF_022837055.1). Taxonomy (NCBI): domain Eukaryota; kingdom Metazoa; phylum Chordata; class Mammalia; order Carnivora; family Felidae; genus Prionailurus; species Prionailurus viverrinus. The sequence goes on along the minus strand of NC_062564.1, from coordinate 143,459,717 downwards.
AAATGTAGGATGATATTTAAAGATAAGTAGAGAAGAAGATAAAAAGATAAGTTACACATTATTTTTATATTCAAAGAAGTATATATTTTCTTGGAGTTGAAAGGCTTAATTTATTTTGGGGGAGATTGCACTATTAGGAATTTCATGTTTGGAATACAAAGTATAATTCAGTGTTAGAAACCTAGCTGTTAAATTTGCATTTAAATTACTTAATTTAAATGCTTGAAATGCCTTTTTTAAAAAAGAGGAAGTTAAGTCAGTTTAAAATGTAAAAATGATTAATTATAATTGTGAATAAGGGTAAAGTATTGGTAACAGATTGTGTTCTGTCTTAAGAGTTAGGGACATCATCATATTAAGTGTCGGCTTTACTGAATCAGAGTGACAGTTGTTAGAAGAAGCTTTTTGTTCTTTGCTTTTCAGGTGAAACCTAAACATTTGTCTTGCATTGGAGTCTGTTGTTTTTTGCTGGCTGCTAGAATAGTTGAAGAAGAATGCAATATTCCATCCACTCATGACATAATCCGGATCAGTCAATGTAAATGTACTGCTTCTGACATAAAACGGATGGAAAAAATAATTTCAGAAAAATTGCACTATGAATTGGAAGCTACTACTGCCTTAAACTTTTTGCACTTATACCATACTATCGTACTGTGTCATACATCAGAAAGGTCAGTGGGATTAAAAGTAAAAATTTTGTGCTTTAGCGTTCCTGTAGCTAACAGTTGTAATGCCAGTGAAGTTTATATTTTTACTTTTCTAAACTTTCAACTTGGATTTTCAACAGCAAGTTTTTAGAATCATTTAAGTCTTTGGAGGTTTAATAAGTAAATATTTTGTCCTACCTTTTCATTGTATAGGAAAGAAATACTGAGTCTAGATAAATTAGAAGCTCAACTGAAAGCTTGCAACTGCCGACTTACCTTTTCAAAAGCAAAAGTAAGTTGATTTCTTGCTTACATAGGTCTCGCTGTTTCTGTTTTTAATTTTTAAAAAAATATTTTTTTCTTTTTTTTTTTTTTTAATAGCCATCTGTGTTAGCTTTGTGCCTTCTCAATTTGGAAGTAGAAACTTTGAAATCCATTGAATTACTGGAAATTCTTCTGCTTGTTAAAAAACATTCCAAGGTAATTGATCTTCAGTTCTTATTCTTTAAAGCAGACTTGTTACCTAATTTATCAGTTTTTTACCCCTGTGGTGATTTAAACATTAAATAATAACCTTATGGGCCTTTTACCTTTTCCACTTTTGTTTTGTACCTCATGTGTTGACGTTCTCAAAATGCAGCTCTGACCCAGACAGTATTAAACTGGAAGGGAACCTGATCACTTACCCTAGCTTCTTTCTATGTTCAGATGTTGTATCTTCTCTGGTATTGTCACTTATTGATAACAGTGTTCTGCAGTGCAACATGCAGATTATTCAAAAATACATACTAGGAAATAGACTTAGTAAATATACTAATGGCAGCCCGTTACATCTGTAGGGCTGAATCATTATCCCATTAGTAGCATTACCAAAATAACTTCAACAATGTTTTTCTTTTTAAACCTTTTAAGCCAGCTCAATAAGTTTTGCAGTAAAGGGTGTTAGTACTAAAAGGAGTGCCTCAGGGTTCTGTTAGCACAGAGGCAGGGCCGACTGTGAGAGGCACTATGACTGGGAGTCTCATTGGACCAAAAAAATCTTAAGACAATGAAAGTTTGGGTAGCAGAGGCTTGTGGCCAGAAGGTTGTGGACTAGAAGAGTTTGGGAATCATTTTAAGGTTGGCTTATAGTTGGAATGTCTAGGTGATAGTCAGAAGCCAGGAGTAAGGAGATCCAACTCAAATAGTGATTTTGGAAGCCAAGCATGGAAATGAGACAAGGAGTCATGAATGACCAAGATTTGAACCTAATGACGGGGAGAATGTTGACCCCATTGAAGGAAGCTTGAGAGACACTAATTTGTGATCAAATTATGATTTTAGGTGTTTGTATATCTTTCAGGTAGGTAGATATTTAGCAGATATTTGGCAGCCTGGAATAAAAACTCAGAAGGTAAATTGTAGTTGGAGATTGAAATATGAAATTTCTCATGAAGAAATAATAATAGAAACCATAAGAAACTTGTGGGAGTCCTTTGTTTAGGGGTCAGTTGAAACTCTGGGTTTTCAGTGTTGGTGGTTTTCCCCTTAAGAGTCCAGTGAAGGAGGTTACATGAGACAAGTAAGTGCGCCGTCAGGTTGGAAAAAAGTTACCAACAAGGAGGTGGTCAGGAATATTGAATTTAGATGAGATGCCCAGTATAAAAAGAATTGAAGGAGGCTATTCTATACCTAGAGGAGATGTCAGTAGAAAGAGAAGCTAGTGGTAGAAGCCAGATTGCAAAGGGGTTAAGATGTAGCTGGATTAGGTGGAAATGGAGACGACGATGATATAAAATTATCTTCTGTTTGTGGCAAAAGTATTTGTGAAGTGTTTTGTTTTTAGCAGATGAATTCTAGCTTTCATTTAAATACTGAACTTACTAGTTTTAATCCAAACCTTTTATAATAATGTTATCTGGAAATATCTTAAGTGAAAATTGACTCATTAATAAATTGGGGCATTTCCCAGTGGTGGAGAGGCTATGCCGTTTTGGGGAAATTCCTCTTCTGTCATATTGCTAACTTCCCCATTAGCATATATCTGGTGTCTTTAGCAATCCAAACAATGCTATGTCACGGAAACCTAAATCATGTTACATTCCTTTCATTGAGGCTATTAAAGGATATACTTAATAATTGGCTGATTAGCAGACCTGATGTTTTTAGGTCAGTGTATTTTCTTAAAATAGGCAAAGGATTTTATTAGGTTCTGTGTAAATTGTTTGTATCTGTGATGCTCCTCCCTTAAATCAGCGGTTACCAAATTTTGACTGCTCATTCGAATCACTTGTGGAGCTTTAAAAAATCTTGACGTCCAGCTCACATCCCATATCAAATAATATCTGGTGGTGGGAGCCAGGCATCAGTATATTTTAAGCATCACAGGTGATTCTGAGGTATTTAACTTCTTCGTTAAAATATTTTTTTCCAGGTTAATGACACCGAGTTCATTTACTGGAGGGAGTTGGTTTCTAAATGCTTAGCTGAATATTCTTCTCCTGAATGTTGCAAACCAGATCTTAAGAAACTGGTTTGGATTGTTTCAAGGCGCACAGCCCAGAACCTCCACAACAGCTACTATAGTGTTCCTGAGCTGCCAACAATACCAGAAGGGGGTTGTTTTGATGAAAGTGAAAGGTAAGCAGGTTCCTTGACAAATTAGACCTCCTCAGAGTAAGTAACACTGATTTTACACTCAAAATGGAACCTGGCAATACTACACAGTATTAGAGAAAGCCAATAGCATCATCTCTTCAGCTGAGAAAATTAGCTAGAGGTAGTTTTATTAAAATAGGTGAGGATTTAGTGATATGCTCCCAACCTCCCCCCCCCCCTTTTTTTTCATTATTAAAAAAAGCAAAACATGATGCTCTGTATTCCATCTCCAGGACTTGTAACTGGAAGTTTGTACCTTTTGACCACTTTCGTCTATTTTATCCCTCCCTCTGTCAACCACCAATGTGTTCTCTGCATCTATGAGTTCTGGTTTTTGTTTTTTTCATTCTTAGATTCCACACTGAAGTGAAATCATACAGTATTTGTCTTTCTCAGTAGGACTTGTTTCATTGCCTCCCTTTTTGAAAACTGGTTGTTTCACATCTCCCTTGCTCTCTGAAATCTAGTTTAAGAACAAACAAAACCTGAAATGGCTTTACCAGCTTTTGAGGGTTAGTATGGATTCCTAATATGGTGCTGCGGGTTAAATGACCAGAAAAGAGAGGGAACCACCGCCACTAATGTGGCAGACTTATGTAGATATTTTTACGGTTTTGTCAGATGCCATTGTCTTGCTCAGAGTTCATTTTCATTCATAAAATGAATACTTTTATTAAATTTGATTGTTTTACCATCTAGAAATAACGAGTTTTATTTTCACAGTTTACTGGTTTCTTGGTTTGATATTTGAGAGTAATAGGGATACAATTGTTAATGCAAGAAAGATATCAAAACCATGTGATTGAAGATATGTTGTCCTTAGTCTCCATTTATTGGATTTAAAGTGGTTAGAATTGTAGTTAGTTGCTAATATGTATTAATTGGTACAAGAATAATAGTTTGGCAGATGGTAATTTATCTAAATCTCTTAGAATCTATATTTTCTAAGATTACAATAGATTACAATTCATTTTAGGAAGTCCTTATAAGTTAAATTTTGTCTCTATAAAGTTTAAATTTTGATACAGAAACCCTGAGACTAAAGATACCCATTTAGCAGTTTCATTTGGCCTGTAAAACCTTTAAGTATTTTCTAAATAATGGAATCTTCTTCTTGTGTCTTGTCCTTCCTTTAGTGAGGACTCTTGTGAAGATATGAGTTGTGAAGAGAGTCTCAGCAGCTCTCCTTCCAGCGATCAAGAGTGCACTTTCTTTTTCAACTTCAAAGTGGCACAGACATTGTGCTTTCCATCTTAGAAATGTAATTGTTCTGTGTCAGAATTTAAAGTGCGTATACAGGTTTCAAAGCAATAAATGGGGGAGTAGGTAGTTTTCTGGTCCATCCCCCATCTAGGCAGGAATCGCATAGACTAGAATACCTACCTTCTATTTATTATTCAGATCAGATCTGGCCTATTTTCATATTTAATCCTAAGCCATCAAATGGGTTAGTGCCTCGTAAACAATTAACAATGTTTTACACATTGGCACTTTATTTTTCTCATTGATCTTTAGCTACTTGGGGGAGGAGGGAAGGTGCTGATACCTTCAATTTATTACTTTTCAAGAAGATTTTTAAAGATGAATAGTGTAGCTTATCTTAAACTTTTTATAAAGCCTTCACGTGTCTTTCTTTAAACAGATTGGGAGCATAAAAGTGCTTCCTCAGCAGGGACATTGGATAATCCTTTAATGGTTTATCATAGATCTCCCCTACTTTCCATTCTCAGAACAGAGAATATACTCTTAAATGTCAGACAACTTTTTTTGTTGCTTTGTTGTTTTCTAAATGATCACTTACTCTCTGATGCAGACTCTATAAACTTAGGAATTATAATAGTGACATTTCTGTGAATTTTAGTATATAATGTGTTAATTGAGGTTTCTGCTAAAGCAGAAATCATTGACAGGCTAGGGTTGTTAGATAGTTGCATTTCTAATGCCTAAGTATTGTCAAACTATAGTATTATTTTAATGTTATTAAAACAATCCATAATCTATTAGTTATGCATGCATCTATATGAAAGCAGTACAGGAAGTTGAAGAGAACTATAGGTAACTGGAATGATAAATGTTGATCTTTGTAGCATATTTTATTTCATTTTCTTATATTAAAAAGAAGTCTGCATGATTATGTTTTATTCCCTTTATAATTCACGTTTCAAAAATATTGGTATTAGTGTATGGGTGCCAAGACTGAACATGAAGTAAAAAAAAAAAAAAGTGTAGCATTCTAGTTTTAAGCATATCTGTGTGGTGGTACAGCCATGAGAATAGGGATTTACAAACTCTGTACACTTGGGATTTTGTACAGAGAATTTTTTTTAACTTTATAAATTGTATATGAAAATGTAAATCTTTAAAAATGTACATAAAAATACTGTATTTTTTTACCTTGTGTGTGTGGTAGTCTAGTCATTGCATGTAAATATAATTTATTGTGTATTCTGTTATTCTAAATAATACATTGATGACTTTTTAAATGGTCAGTCAACATCCATTGGATGTTTTCTGAAGTGAATCTTTTTGAAGTAATGATAGATTACAACTCAAAATAAAAAGATTAATGAATTATACTCTTTGTCTGCAATCTTATCTTAATTTTTTTGGCAAAAAGAAAAAGTGCTTGCTGTATTTCAGTGGGAAGGCTTGAAGTGAGGCTGGAGTGCCTCCAAGGTAAGCTGTCTATCTGGTTACCAGAAGTCCTCTAGGTAATATTTCTTCATCACAGTTTGGCCCTCAGCCTTGGAGATACTGAAAGCAAATCTGTCACTCGAGAATTGACCGCTCTCTGGGGTGGACTTATATTAAACAAAAGAGTGATGTATTGACCTGAATGCCTATTAATTTATAGCGAAAGGCAACAGGTATCAAGTACACCAGAATACTCAGGTTGGGAGATCGATAGTTTCTTTCTGCAGACACACCAAATTCTAATCAGAAGGTTGCTTGGCAAGTAAACACGAGGGGTGTTATTATGACTGACCCTGCCAGCCTCTGGCTCTTTGGACCTCTTTTTCCAAGACTTAGGCTTGTTTTGAAAGTCATGGCATGTGTGTGTGTGTGTGTGTGTGTGTGTGTGTGTGTGTGTGTGTAGGAGCATATGTTGCCCGTCTAGTTAATTTTGCAGACTTGTTTTCTCTAGTTGGTTAGAAAATCAGATCTACTAATGTGGTTTTCATTTAATACTAATACCTCTTCTCCCTTGGAGATAGGGCCATGTTTTCCTAACCCTCCTAGGGGTGACTCTTGGCTTGAGGATGACCTTCTCCTTAGGTAATTTGGGTAATAGACAATATATTCTGCTTTCAGATTTTGATTTGTTGAAACATAAAAGGTATTGGTGGCTTTCTAAATCTCAAAACCCTCTTCATTCAGTTCAGGATTTCACTGCTTTTCTTACTAGATGCTCTTACTGTGAATTTGCACACATGGTTTCATCTGTTCCCCTTTCTGGTTTTCAGTACGTTTGGTCTAGCTATCTTTACTGAGCTTCCAGCTTGTTTTTTCACAACTGGCCACCCCACTTGCAAGTTTTTGAATACTCCCAGACCTGCTATTCCTGTACATTTATCTTGGTGAATAGGTATTCCATTTACTCAAGTTGGAAACTTACGGGATATCCACATCTCCTCCTACCTCTTTACTGGAGGTTTCCATTTATATGATTTCATTTATACTGTATAGCTCTTCGTACTACTCTGTCTCCTCTTTTCTGCCACTGGCTTGGTTGAACCCTGTACTTAACCCTGTACAGCAGAGTCATTACAAGATCTTAGTCATCTCCTAGGATGTGGCATGCATACTTCATTGCTTCTGCTGCCTCATGCTGCTGTATCATTGCCTGGTCCCTTGGTCTCCACCCATTTGGCCCTCAGGAAGAGAGATTGAATAAATAACATGTTTTAATCACCTGTCACCCTCAGTTAATATTCAGGTCAACTGTAGAGGCATTGGTTGTAGAATTCATGACAATTTTAACCAGTTTTTTTTTTGTCAAAGATTTGACTTTTCCCTTCAATTCCTTTTCTTTCAACACTAAGTTCTAACATGATGTTCCCCCTTGCCTCCCACCTTCCCCTGTGCACATACAAATTGCTAGCTTATTTAGGCAACCCATTTATTTTTTATTTATTATTTTTTTAATTTTTTTTAGGCAACCCATTTTACCAGGTTCTTACATGGACAAAGACCATGTACTTTGCATTTGTCACTTTTGAACCAAGTGTTTCTAATTATTTGTACCAGAAATTGGTCAACAACTTACTGTTCTTGTGTTTAGCAAATCAGGTTGTGTGGTAGATAGTTTCCTAATAGCTAATGATTCTTTCCATCCCTATGCCTACATGCTGCTCTTTCCCATCAAGAGGTGGAGTCTGTTCCCCTTGAATTGCAGCTGGCCTCGTGCCTGGTTTTGCTTACCAAAGTGCAGTGGAAGAATTTCAGTGTATGTCCAACCCTAAGGCTTTAAGAAGACTGGCAGCTTCCCTTTTATCCTTCTTGGAGGCCAGCCACCATGCTGCAGAGAAGCTTGGGTTAGATTACTGAAAGAGGAGAGGCCAGGTGGAGAGAGGTGCTTCTTGAGGATGAGAGGTCATCTTGGATGTTCTAGTGTTAGCTAAGCTTCCAGCTGAATGCAACTTGCACAGGTGTCCTCGGCTACAACACACAGAGCCAAGGAACCACCTAGCTCATCCCACTCAATCCACAGACTCATGAAAACAATGAATTTTTTTAAGCCACTAGGTTTTGGGGTGGTTTGTTATATACAGCAAGAGTTAATTGAGATAGGCTGCTTGTTATTTATTGTCTGATGGTTACTTCTGAGTGCTGATATTATGTTTTTCTTTCTAATAATGCGTATCCGTAGTTTGCATTTTTTTCCTTTTAAAATAGATTTATTAGGGTATTAACAGAATAAAGAATGAACTTCAAAAAACCCACACCGATTATATCCTTTCTTTGATTAAAATCCTTAATGGCTTCACATTGTTCCTTCGCATCAAGTTCAAACTGCTTACCAAGGCTTACAAGACCCTGCTTGATTTGATCCCTGCTCCCTTCTCAGCTTCATCCCTCATGGCAGCCATGTACACCTTTCCAGCCTAATTGCCTTTAAGTTTATTTGTGAGAGAGAGCATGAGTGAGACAGGGGCAGAGAGGAAGAGAGAGAATCCCAAGCAGGCTCTGCACTGTTGGTGCAGAGCCCCATGCGGGTCTCAAACCCACAAAACGCGAGATCATGACCTGAGCCAAAGTCGGGTGCATAACTGACTGAGCCACCCAGGTGCTCCAGCCTGATTGCCTTTTACCTCCTGCTATTCACTATGCTTCTGTTCATCTCAGTGGCTTCATGCATACTCTTTCATCTGCCTGGAACACCTTTCCTGTCATCCTCATCTGGCAAACTCCTACCTTCCACTTTCAGAGTCATTCCATTTCCTCCAGATATGTGAATGCCTATTAATCTGTGAGGCACTACAATAAGAGCTTTACACATAAAACCAAACACAACGCACAATGTCCCTGCCCTCATGCAACTTAGTGGTGAAACCAAACAATGCACAGCAAAGAATATGACTTTTAAAGGTTATGATGATATTTTCTTCCAAGAAATCTTTCTGGAGCTCCTTCATTTTCCTCTCTTTCTCAGCGCTACATGTTTCCATAAAACTATATTTTCCTTACCCTAGCAGTCAATACCCTGCTTGTCTGTCTCCCTTGTTTGCTTACCTTACCTGTCCGCTCTGGGAAGGCAGGGGCTGCTTGTTGCATTCCCAACACCCAGCATAGTATCTGGCCCTCCTTCTCCTCTGGCTGTTACTCATAACAAGTAACTTTACTGACCAATTGATATGTTTCAGGCACCCTACAAGAATTATTTCATTTTTGCCATAATCTATTAGACAAAGACTGCTGTTGGTCCCATTTTACAAGGAAAGAAGCTAAGGATTAGACAAGTACTTTGACATAGATCTGATAAGTAGCAGGGCTGAGATCCAAACCAAGCCCGTCTGCCAAACCCTATGCTCTTTCTTAACCACAATGCTAAACTACTACCCAGATGTTGATGGCACTCATTAAACAGTTGTTGAATGAGTGACATAAAAGTTCTTATAAGGAAAACGCTGCTCATTATACCAGTAAAATAAGTCACAGTATTCTTCTCTTCAACTTCTAAGTGCTTACACCCATATGAAGAAAAAGTGGCTAAGATTTAGAGTTAAAATGTCTTTAATTGCCCAGGAGTTACAAGTGGTAATTGAAAAATTCAAGACCGTATATTGGTAGAGAAGATGAAGTCTCTCAAAAGCTGGGATTTTAATTTGCCCTGGAAACTTCTTTGTGCTCTCCTGAGCCCTTCCCAATGTGGGCCCTTCCCAATTACTGGTTCCTTTTTATGCTTAGGTTATAGTTTATACTTTATCATTATCTTGGGTTCCAAGGCCCGCAGTCATTCAGTGTTAAAGGGGGTGGAACTTTGTATCAATAAAGGACTGTTTGGTTAAAGGTCTGCTTGCCCTTTGCTTGTCTTACTATTATCCAACGTAACCATCATCTCCCACTTGCTCATTTACTGTTCTGGGATTTTTCCAATAATTATTTCAATGTGTCTGTGGTTTATTCCTTTGCCTAACTTCTAAGCTTCTCTTGAGAAGAGACCATGTGATATGCTTCCTTTTTATCCTTCATGGTGCCTACTATAATGCTGGGTAAAACAGGTGTCAACATCTTTTACATGTATCTCACCTGATGGTGCCTTTTCCATTCCTGATTGCAGTGATTTATAGCTTGTAGAGATGAACTTCCTTGCATGCAAAGATGAATTCACCCTTCCCAAAGTTAGGATTTCACATCATTACTAGGCATGCAGGGGGCCATAGCCCACTGCTACAATTTATACACGTTATTCATGAGTAAGATGTAGTGATCAGGAACACAGGCTCTCTAACCAGACTGTCAAGATTTGATCCTGGTTTGGCCATTCAGTATGTGACCTGATTGGCTGTTAACTAAAGTGTTTGTGCCTCAGTTTCTCTGTGTAAAGGGGTAAGTAACATTACTTACTTGTTTTGGACACAGAAATGTGCTGCCTAGGTGTTTCAGCTGTTGGGAGTGCTTTTGACACAAAACCTTCAGCTAACAACCCTTTTGAGGTCATGCACCCAGAGAACAGCCCCACCCAAGGTCATACCCTGCCCAGGAGAGCCCACATCTATGCCGGATTAAGGCGAGAGGAGGTATAAAGGCTTGGTCACTTTGGTCCAACACAGGAAAACCCAGATGGATCATTTTGGTCTCAGTGCTCCCCTTGGGGGTTGGCTGAGGTTGCTGTTGGGCCTGCATTGTGGCTCAATTCCCTACACCCTAACATGCTTCCTTTCCCTCTCTGCCATGGATGTTGATCCCAAGGGTGCTTCGTAAGGAACATCCTGCACCATAAACTTTGTCTCAGAGTCTGCTTCCTGGACATCACCACAGTAACACTAACTGGTGGGGTTACTATGTGTATTGAATGACATGATGACACAAGATAAAGAATTTGAAACAGTGCTTGATATGCTCCCAGTAAATATTGGCTATAATAATTATTACCCTACTTTTGCCCAATCTTCTTACTTCCCTGCTAAGATAAGACTCAATTTATTCAACTATTGTTGAGCTGCTATGATGTAGTGACTTTTACTCTAGGCACTTAGAATACAAAAAGGAATCAAAACCCAGGTGTTACCATTGAGAAGCTCATACTCTAAAGGGAGAGGCAGACAGTCAATTACTATGCAATGTAAGAAGTACAATAACAGAAATATGTTCAAGGCACAGTATAGCATCTTCTGGATAGAACCAAATGATTTCTGATAATCATTTGGTGTGATTTTGGTAATTTCAGGGAGGCCTTGATGGTCTATCCTCTTTCCTGTGCCCCTCACATCCCTGTTTCCCTCTAGTGCATTCCGTCATTCTCACTTCTGGAAAATCTTTCTTTTAGCTAAAGATTATGAGTCTGAGGAAATGCAAATATCTCCAGCAGGGTTTATACTGTAATGGGATTCAGAAACTATGGTTTGAATACCTGTTCACTGTGAGTATAGTTTTGGGCAAGAAACATGTGTTAGTTTGGGAACCTTAGAAAGCAGATGCTGAGAAGTCAGAAGTGCAGTAGGTTTGTTCAGGGGTGGTGCCTGTGAATGAGAAAGTGGGAGGAAGGTGGGTTGACAGGGAGAGCCTGGGGCTGTGAGGCAGGTCTGACAAAGACTCACCTAACCTGGGAACTCCAGCTGCCAGTTAGAACAGCCCCATGGGTGGTAATGGCCAGGCTCAGCACTCCCAGTGCTCAGTCACTGGCTGGGGTCTGTTCTCGAAGAGCGTGGCCTGGTGCAGAGGTGGCTCCTGAAGGGGCTGCCCCTGGTGGCTATTGGCTACTGGTCTCCTTACAGGGGATGGCAGGTCCTTTCCAGAGAAAGATGCAACTGGTGCATCTCCAAGGTGTTACCTACCATCTCTGAACAAGTGTTTTAATCTGAAAAGGGGAGATACTGAGAACTGCAAAAATTCTTAGCAAGATCACTCCATCCAAACCCCTGCACTAGAGACTTGAGCAAATTTTAGCAGGCCTTTAGCTTTTGGTTATGTCCCTGGGACAACCCCAGCCCCCAGAGCTGGGAAGAGAACTTTCGGTCCATTCTAGCCAACACCTGACTTCCCTTTCCTACAGCACTTATTAAAAAGGTCCAAACGTTGTGAATCCTTTTTCTAATCCTTTGACATGTGACACTTTTTCTAGCCCTTTGATGTGTGACACTCAGGAGTGTCTTTCTCAAGTATCTGAAAACCTCTGCGATGTAATCATTAGGAACAGTAGGGCTTCTGTCTCCCAGTGTCTGTGGGAAGCTAGCATCCTAACTTCGAAAGCTGCCGGATAGAGGGCACAGCTGGCCTAACCACATTTACACTCACCAACTCTGTCACTTAAAAAAAAATTTTTTTTAATGTTTATTTATTTTTGAGAGAAAGAGAGACAGAGTGCAAGTGGGGGAGGTGCAGAGAGACAGGGAGACACAGAATCTGAGTCAGGCTCCAGGCTCTGAGCTGTCAGCACAGAGCCCAACACGGGGCTCGAACTCACAGACCGTGAGATCACAACCTGAGCCAAAGTCAGACGCTCAACCGACTGAGTCACCCAGGCGCCCCCAGCTTTGTCGTTTTTTATTGAGCCTCTGCTTAGCTCTTTCTCTCCTGGTTTCTCTTTTCACCACCTTAACTAATGCCTAGTTTTGCTAATCTTTGACAATGCTAAGATTTTCCTACATCACAGTGTTGTGAGGACTGAATGAGTTCGTGAGAAAATAGAAGTTATTTTGTAAACTGGGAATCTCTTTTTTTTTTTTTAATTTTTTTTTTCAACGTTTATTTATTTTTGGGACAGAGAGAGACAGAGCATGAATGGGGGAGGGGCAGAGAGAGAGGGAGACACAGAATCAGAAACAGGCTCCAGGCTCTGAGCCATCAGCCCAGAGCCCGACGCGGGGCTCGAACTCCCCGACCGCGAGATCGTGACCTGGCTGAAGTCGGACGCTTAACCGACTGCGCCACCCAGGCGCCCCTGGGAATCTCTTTACAAATATAAATGGTTGTCAGTGTGAAGGCATTGCATATATTTTCCTGAGAGACAGTTTTAAAAATTACATCAAAAATATTTTTTCTGTTAATAAATCCTTTCTAAAAATGTAAACAATATAGAGAAAGTGATAATACCTACAATGCTACCCCTCAGAGATACTGTTAACAAAATGCTATTTATCATTTCATTCTTTTTATACAAGTATAAACATATAAACTTTTAAAAAGTTTTTTAAGTTAATTATTATTTATTTTGAGACAGAGAGAGAGAGGGAGAGAGAATGAGCTGGGGAGGGGTAGAGAAGGAGAGAGAATCTCAAGCAGGCTCCTCACTGTCAGCACAGAGCCTGATGCAGGGCTCGAACTCATGAACTATGAGATCATGACCTGAGCCAAAATCAAGAGTCAGACACCATTAACTGAGCCATCCAGGTGCCCATAAACTTTTTTTTTTTTTTTTTAATATAAGTGGGACTCAACTCTCTATACACTTCTATAACCCACTTTTCTCATTTAACCATGTGCCAGGGCAAAAGTCAGTGTCAATTGTATGGATCTCCTTCCTTAATTTTAATGGCGGTGGAATGTTTCATTGTATGCTTACGTAACAATTTATTTAAGATCCCCTTCTAATGGATGCTTATTTTGTTTCCAATTGTTCAGTATTTGTAGTCAAAGCAGCAGTAAACATTCATATGCATACATTTCGGTTTATCCATATAATAATTTCTTTAGGATACATTGAAAAATTTTTAAGTTTCTTTATTTTTAGTAATCTGTACACCCGATGTGGGGCTCAAACTCACTACCCCACATCAAGAGTTGCATGCTCTTCCCACCGAGCAAGACAGGTGCCCTTCTTCAGGATACATTTCTAGAAGTGAAATTCCTGGGTTTATTCTAAGGGAATACACATTTAAAATTTTATATTGTTGACCTGTTCTCCTGAAACGTTATACTTTCAGAATTTATACTCCCATCAATGAGCATGTCAATTCGTTTCCTTACTTCTGCACCAGAGGATTTTGATGGGGACGGGGGAAGGGGGTCAGAAAAAGTGATTGGGATCATTAGATTCCTAAAGGGCTCAGAGGAAGATGCTACTGTGCAAGGGATGAGGGAGGGGAGGTAAGCAGTGACCCTGAAAGCTGGGCTTAGAAAATAACCTGCTGCCTGCTTTCCATTTGGTCCCAGGTCCCAGCTTGCCTGCTGTTGGGCAACACAGAAGCCAAGCCACCAGAACACCAGGACTCCTCTTTGTAGGATGTGGCAGGCAAACAACTGTAGGGGCTCTCCTTGGGCCTGGGCAGGCAAAAGCCTTTCTGCCCAGCGTTGAAGAAAGCCCTGCCTGCAGCTATACCTGCCTGGCTCGAGCTCTTGTCCCATCTTGTACATGAAAGAGGAACAAAGTTGACATGTCCCACAAAGGAAAGTTGATCAAAGGCTAGACAAGGTGCCAACTCTCAGAAGTGGTGCTGTGCCTGAACTTGGGGCCTGGCCCCAGGAGCAGACATTTATCCTGCTTGCTCCAGGGAAGCCTTTCATGCTATTTTTGGGTGGGGCACCAGGCAGAAGAAGAAGGTGAGGATGACAGGGAGTCCCATTTTACCTGTTTCCATGCTCGTGTTATGCCAGCTGCCAGGGTCCTTCCCTTTCCCTCTTTTTTTTTTTTTTTCCTTATTAATTTTTCTTAAGTTAAAAAGATTAGGATGCATAACTTTTATGGGAAAAAAAAAAACCTTAAAATAGAAATCTAAAGATCCTCCACCATGTATCCATTCTAATGCCATGAATATTTTCACAATATATGTTACCTGCCAGCTGTTGTCTCAGGGGTTAGTATTTTTCACAGAGGTTCAGAGAGCTGGTCCCTTTTTCATTCACATCTTACACTAAGCAGCTTTAGGACACGATGGCACAGCTGCTTAACAGCTGTTGCCTGGACTTAGGGTAGGAGTCCCGTTTGAGGTTCAGTGACATAGCTCCTATAAACAGTTTCCAGGACTCTGAGATTTTGAGAACAGCCAGGGCCACTCAAGCAAGAAGTGAAATGGTCCTACAAGAGGTACTTTTCCTTTGCCTGGGGAGCAGAGAGAACTGTGTGTCTGCTTACTCATGGCCAGTCCCAGCATGTCTCAGAAATGCTTTCCCTTCCTTTTTCGATGCTATTAGAAGAATGTGAACAAAAATGGCACAGAAGGATGCAGGCCTAATCATCCATTTCTTCAAACCATTTTTACCCACTACTGGTTTGTTTAAATCGAGGTTGTCTACTCTCAAAGGGCAAATAACTTAACCATAATCAAGGCCGTGCAATCATGCTCAATAGTTATTTGTTAATTTATCAACTTACAGAAGCTAGGAAGGGCCCCAAAATGCTGAAGAGGGAAGCCAGGTGGACATTAGGGCCATGCTCATGGTGACAGCATTTTGATGGGGTCACCAGAGTTCAAGGTCAGAATATCAGCTCTGCAGGCCCAGAGCTAGAGTCTAACACATGGAGTGCAAGGACAGGAAATGAGAGTACCAACTAATTGATTTATATTAGAAGATTTCCCTTCCTTGGATCTAGAATGTTAATGCCTGCCATCAGAAACATGCCCTTCCTGCTAGCAGAATATGCGGGACACTGAAATGGTTTCAGTTTGGTTCACATCTTAAACTAAGAAGAATAGTTTTGTTCTGTGCATCATCCCGTGCAGACTGGATGGAATTTGGTGCCTCTGCTTGTCTCCAAGAAGCTTTCTCTAGTTAATGTGATGGGACTTTGTGGTTTTTGTGTTTTGTGAAACTCTTCTCAGTCATTTATTTCCATTGCTGTATGGAGAGTTAATATCATCCATTACATTTTGATCTGATTATATTACAGAAGACTAATCCCCCTACAGGAACTTTATATCTTTTCTTGAAGTCCTGAGGTCCCCATGCAATTATTTCAAAACCTACTCTGCTGTCTCAGAAGTGTGTTAGTATTAAGCCCTGGGAATTCAGAAGCATTATTTTTCCAGTAAACTTTATAGTATATTTGTGGAATTGTTACTTTAAAGATAGTTCAGAATTTCCATATACATCAAGCTTTTTTTTTTTTAAAGTACTAAATATAGAAGATACAAAGATAGACACACATATTGGTTTTCTTCCTTTACTGCTCACCAAGACAGAAAAAAACAAAAGGTTCAGGAATAGGAAACACACAGGACTGACAGGAATGCAAAAAATCCTGTGGAGAGAGAAGCAAGAGAGAAGGAAAGGAAACTGCAGATGACAGAAGATAAAAGAAAGGGGGGGGGGTGTGTGGTGGGGATTAAATATGGAAAAAGCAGAATTAGCTGTGGAAGCCAGAGAGGCCAGGCAAATTCAGTGTGGACAGCTGTTGGAAAGTGCCTGACTAAGGAATAGTGGGTTTTAGCGCCTTATCCGTCAAGTCGTCTTACCTAAGCAAGTTAATCTATTGCTCGGGAGCTAATTTTCCTCTTTGTAAAATGAGGATATTGGTCTAGGTGACTTTCTGAAGTGCACTGTAGTTTGCCATTCTTTTTCCAAAACTTAGAGAAGAAAATACTACAGCAACGCAAGACTGTTGTCTTCTGGGAGAGCATTTCTCAAATCCTAGACTAAAGGGCTATCATTATTTCTAGTTGTAATCTCTTTTAAGATTATATCCAGTCTGTGATCCAGTCAAGTCTGTCTTGGGCTTTCTTAATTTGTACTTAGAAGGGTAGAACTGATAAAGGATTATATAAATAATTATGGTGGGAAAATGGAATGATAAACACTAATAAATGGGAATGAGCACATTTAGAACAAATACAATCTGAAACCAAGACAAGGATAAATGCCTTAACACGTACATACTTGGGAGGGTGCTGCAAATGTGCCTGTGCAGAAATAGTCACCAGTTGGGGAGCTCCATTATTTTTTAAGCCCTGGTGAGAGAGAAGCCATCTCAGGCAGGAAGCTATCAGCAGAGGGAATCTTAACGTGGCACCAGACAGTGATAAGCAGCGTAGATTGGTAGAAAATAAGCCATATCCATATTTAATATCCAGTGCATGTAGAGAGGCTTATTGCCCTGAAAACCTTTGAAGTTGTATCTCATAGAGGATGGAAAATTTTAAATATTTAGGTGGCAGAAAAGCTCTGATGAGTGATTCACTCTTCTGTTGACTTACATCTCATCTCTTCTGACTTTTTTTCTGGTTTTGTTTAACTTCAAAACAGCTTCTTGGGAGAGTGCCTGTGTCTTCTTCTTTGTTGTATGCCTAGCACCTGCTAGAGCGTCTATCACTTAGTAGCTGCTTAATAAGTGAAGGTTGAATGAACAAGTAAACAAATGAAGCTACTTGAGGATTCCTCAGAGGAAATTATGCTCTAGAACCGATGCTACTTTATTTTATTTTAAAGTTTATTTATTGAGAGAGAGAGTGAGAGAGAGATAAAGAGGGAATGCACAAGCAGGAGAGGGACAGGAAAAAGAGGGAAAGAGAGAATCCCAGGCAGGATCCATGCTCTCAGCACAGAGCCCAATGTGGGGCTCTAACCCAAAAACTGTGAAATCATGACCTCAGCCAAAGCCAAGAGCTGGACACTTAACCAACTGAGCCACTCAGGCACCCCTAGAACCGATGCTATTTTAAAGACCAGCACCAACAATGTGGATGTAACTGGAAGGCATTATGCTAAGTGAAATAAGTTAGTCAGAGAAAGACAGATATCATGTTTTCACTCATATGTGGAAGTTGAGAAACTTAACAGAAGACCATGGGGGAAGGAAAGGGGAAAAAATAGTTTCAAATAGAGAGGGAGGCAAACCATAAGAGACTCTTAAATACAGAGAATGGGGTTGGGGGGATCAGGAGGAGGGGAAAATGGGTGATGGGCATCGAGGAGGGCTCATTGGGATGAGCACTGGGTGTTGTATGTAAGCAATGAATTATGGGAATCTACTCTTGAAACCAAGAACACACTGTATACACTGTATGTTAGCTAATGACAATAAATTATATTTAGAAAAAAAATTAAATAAATTACATAAATAAATAAATAAATAAATAAAGACCTGCACCAGAACCATGTAAGAAGTAAAAGGGAGTGGCAGTGAGACTTCTTCAGAACCCAGAGAATTGAAACCATAAAGTCAACAACACATAATGGAAGAGAACAGATTTTTGGCATATTATCCTTAAAGCAATAACAAAACAAGCAAACAAATGAACAAAAGAGAAAATAGAATCTCTTCCAGGTCCAAAGGTAGGGAAAACAGGATTGGTTACAGCATCCCATGTTGGAATCAACATTGCCAAGAAAGCAGAAGCCGACAGAACAGAGATGATTTTAATGGAAAAAGAAAAATGGGAGTCAGAGAAGCAGTGATCAACTTTGCCAGTGTTTACCAGTACAGGCTGAAAGCATGGATGTCCTTTCTGAAACACAAGAGAGGAATGCTTACATTGGGAATATCCTCACGGTAAAAGTGGATTCCTCAGAGTAGGCTAGTTTGTTCTGATCCTGTATTCTCTTAGCACACAAATATTATTTGATTTCCATGGAGATTTCTTTATAGGGAACAATTCTGCTGCCATAGTCCTTTCCTCTAAGTTCAGCTCCTGTAGAAAGCAGATGCTGAGATAGAGTTAGGAGTACGGAGATGTGGGGTGCCTGGGTGGCTCAGTCGGTTAAGCATCCGACTTCAGCTCAGGTCATGATCTCATGGTCCGTGAGTTTGATCCCCGCAACGGGCTCTGTGCTGACAGCTCAGAGCCTGGAGCCTGCTTTGGTTTCTGTGTTTCCCTTTCTCTCTGCCCCTCCCCTGCTCATGCTCTGTCTCTCTCTGTCTCAAAATAAATAAAAACATTAAAAAAAAATTTAAGGAGTACAGAGATGTATTTGTGGGATAATGACCAGGAGAGATAAAGAGGGAGGAAACAGGACTGGGCGGGGAAAGTCTTCTGGCCACAATGCCGATCTGACATCTGTGAAAGGAAATGGGGAAGGAAGCAGAATTGTGCAGGGAGAGCTTCAGACTGTGATGTGGATCTGAACAAGTCTCTACCAGCTCAGTAGGGATCTCTGGAACAAAGATGAGAGGAGTCTTGCATCGGGTGGACATGGCCAGACCCTAGTACTCCCAGTTTGCACAGTACTGCCTGAGGCTACACAGGAACAGTATGGCCTTGGCTCAAATATGAGGCATATCCTGAAGGTACTGCAGCTAGAAGCTGTCAGCCAACTGCCCTGTCAAAGCGGAACCATGAGCTCTATTGAAGGGAGGTCTGTGCAGCACACCCTCCACAGCTGCTACAGTATCCAAGGCCATTTCCAAATCTCTTTCAGTGCTGACTCTTACCACTGAATAGGGGCTGGAGAGTTCGATGCTTGCTTTCCCAACGTCCCTGACAATTGGAACGGCCATGAGACCCAGTTCTTGCCCATGGAACTTCTGGGACGCTAACTGGGCTAAAAGACAAACAAAGCCTTATGAAAAGAAAGTGTTTTCCCTCTCTGCCAACCAGCTATTTGTTTTCTGATTTTGAATGCAGTACTGATGTCTAGGGTAGCAGCCATCTTGTAACCATGAGGCCATAAGCAAACATGCGAAATGGTATAATTCCTTGCTGACGCTGATGAGACTGCTTGCTCTTCTTGTTGAATAAACAATAAATAATGTTCCTATGGCTTAATTCATTTTTTTCCCTGTTACTTGTAGGTGCTATATTCATTGCCTGGTTCCCATGACTTATATAACATTTGTAAAGTTCCCATATCATAGATCTTATTTTAAATCGTAGGTTGGCATTCTGCTTCACATATCAATTTCTTACTACTTTGGTTAGAGTGAGTCAGTCCTTGTGAAATCAACACTCACTGAGAAAACTGAGTAAATTAGTTTTGGGCTTCCCAATCTTAGCAAAGGGAAATGCCTTTATTAAAACCTTAGGGCAAGGGGCGCCTGGGTGGCGCAGTCGGTTAAGCGTCCGACTTCAGCCAGGTCACGATCTCGCGGCCCGTGAGTTCGAGCCCCGCGTCGGGCTCTGTGCTGACAGCTCGGAGCCTGGAGCCTGCTTCTGATTCTGTGTCTCCCTCTCTCTCTGTCCCTCCCCCGTTCATGCTCTGTCTCTCTCTGTCCCCCCAAAAATAAATAAACGTTGAAAAAAAAAATAAATTAAAACCTTAGGACAAAGTAAGGTTATATGTCCTAGTAAGTAACAAATATTAAAACATGAAAAGCTTGAAATCTCTAACCTATGGGGTTTGTTTTTCTTTAGTGAAGAAATGAAGCAGAAGAGAAGGCATGAGAGAGGATCTGTGACCTCAGTTGAGGAGACACAGCCCATTTAAAGGAAGGAGCCAGGATCTCATATTCCTTCCTCCCTCTGATCTCTGCAAGGGTTCCCTGCTGGCTCCCCTAGAAGCCAGAGAGAAGGAGAGCCCTGTGATACAGCCCATCTTATTTCCTGGGTAGAAAGCACAATGGAGAAGAACTGAGAGTGGAACTGAATGACAAAGTCCTCTGTCCTCTTGTAGAGATGGTGCTCAACATCTTTAGGACTAAAATAAGGAAGAGAGAGATAAGGAAATCAAGTCTGGGTCCTCTGTAGAGGGGTGTGAGTCGTTCTTCCAAAATTGAGAGATTCTGAAAACAAATAGATAAAAACTTCAGGCTTTTAAGGAAGACAGTTTCAGCAGGCTCTCCAGGGAGGTGCTAAGGAGGGTGTTTGCAAATGTACCTTTGGCTGGTATCAAAGGGAAGAAGAGTTCTAATTTCAACTAATTAGTTATTTCATCCATGAAATAAAGTAATAAAAAATATATGGAAATGAATATTCAAGTGTTGGGGGGGAAAAAAAAAGGGAAAGTGGAGCCAAGTAGGAAGACGAGGTGAGGGGTGGGTGAGCATTTACGGAGGGAAGCAAAGTTTTCCAGAAACTCTCAGCTATGACTCACTGCCCAGAACTTTATCACATGGGTAGTGGGCACCCTTAGCTGTGAGACAGTCTAGAGAAGTCAATGTTTCTATCTGGCACATTGATCCTCTGAACTAAGCCAGGTTTCTAGTAGAAGATACAAAGGGGAGTAAACATTGAGCAGGTAACTAGCAGTGTCTACTATCTTACAGAAAACTAAAACCTACTGATGTGAGGGATTTATCCCTAAATTTAAAGATGGAGCTGGGATTCTAATTCTGCTTTCTGACTCCAAAGCAAATGCTTTTGCGGCTATGGCGTTGTAAGGGAAGGTTGGTGCTGGCTTCTTCCCTTAACATGTAGCATGAAAGAACTGCTACTTATTAGATACTTATTAAATACTTATTAGGATCTGGTATTTCTTAAAGGGCTGATATTTATTGTGTAGGTAACAGAGGCTTTGGACATACAAGAAGGAAAAACAGAACATTTTCAGGAGATGAATTAATCTCTTCTGGTGTCAGGAACACTGGATATTGGTCCCGGTTTTGCCACTGACTTATGACATAGATAGGTCACTTACTTCTCTATGTGACATTTTCTTACTGTCTATGAAATGAAAGTTTAACAATGTCATCTCAAAACTCATGGTTGATATGAAATGTAATGATGATGTTAAATGTTTACTATCCATAGACAAAGTGTTTTAAGGAAAAGCCTAAGACATGTCAAACCAGCATTTCTGACCATAGTACTCATCAAAAACATTCCGGATAAAGGCAGAATACCATCCCTGTGGGATGAAGTATCAGTGGGATAAGTACTACCAAAATCTAAGTGCTTGGAACATTACTGTTAGGAATATGAACCACAGAGAATAACAATGCTTCCTCTTCCTTTCCTTTTTTCGAAAGAACCCTTCTGCCTTGTTCTGAGCTTCTGGATCTGAAGCAGACCTGCAGGGAGGAGACGAGCTGCTGCAGAGGTCACTGTAGGGACCTCTTCTAACATGTGGGGTCCTCAAGAAGCACCGTGGGATTCCAGAGCTGCCACACAGTAGTCTCATTTCAAAGAGAAAATGTGAAAAATACAACTGTGTCAGCTACTGAGGTATGCAAGACAGTAGGAATTGGGGCTTAAAATCAAGGGAGCCTCGTGATAACAGATCCATAGTATTTTAGAGCTGGTGTCAACCCAGCTTCAAAAATACCCTGATTTGTAGGGGTTTTTTTTTAAGGCTATAAAGCTCCCCTTTAAAATGCTGAAAATGAGTAAATATACTCACAGCTGTTGAGATGATCTACAAATACAGACTGGCTGGGTTTGAAAGCTGAATTCTAAGTATCCACTTTGGGAAAGTTGCTTCATCTTTCCAATGTACTTCCTCATCACTGAAGTGCGGTGGTAGTGGAAGCTCTCCTGGGTTACTTTGATTACACAAGATAACCCACATAAAGTCCTTGGCACAAAGTATGTCCTCCATTAATTCTAATCCTTATCAGCATGTACTGTAAATGATAAGAAGTACCTAGCCATGGTTCCTATATTCCAGAGACCTAAGTTTCTCACATGCCCTTCTCTCCTCTTGTGTCAGTGACACAATGGAAGGAGGCAGATTGACAGAGGAAAATGCCCAGGTTTTGAGTCCTGCTCTGTCTCCTCTAATGCTGCTCTTCGTTCAGCCTTCATTCAGTCACTTTACTTCTCTGAACCCCAGTTCCTTCTCTGGTTGACTAAGGAAATGTGTCTTCCTTCTTGGACCCTTGTCTTTCGCAGCCTGGTACCAATCTTGATGTAAATAAATCCCTTCACTAACTTTCACAAAAAATCCATTCACAGTGATCATATAATGTTTTTGTAAAAATTCTTGCTGTGAGTTTATAATGACCACAGAAAGATACTTCATTGCACAGAGTGCCCACAATTTCATTTGGAAAATCTCCATTAGATTGATTTCTTCTCCTAACTCTTTCTTCCCAGTCCTTGGCTGTTGTCTTCCTCTTCCTCTTAAACTAGCCCCAAGTTTCAACCCCATTCTCCTTCCCTTTCTCTCATTTATCATCCAGAAAAAGGGGCTTCTTCTGCAAGAAACCTGGGCGCCAGCCTATTGCTCTTCTTTATAAGAACTGGCTTGGGGTGCCTGGGTGGCGCAGTCGGTTAAGCGTCCGACTTCAGCCAGGTCACGATCTCACAGTCCGTGAGTTCGAGCCCTGCGTCAGGCTCTGGGCTGATGGCTCGGAGCCTGGAGCCTGTTTCCGATTCTGTGTCTCCCTCTCTCTCTGCCCCTCCCCGTTCATGCTCTGTCTCTCTCTGTCCCCAAAATAAATAAACGTTGAAAAAAAAAATTAAAAAAAAAAAAAAAAGAACTGGCTTATCAAATATTTCTCTCTCTTTAGAAATAATTCTCTTACCAGCTGCAGAGAAGACAATTTTTCTTTGGTTATTACTCTTAAACTGCTTAACCTTTAGGATGCAGCCAGTGATTTTGTTCTTGGAAATAAACTGTTGCCTAGTTTCCATTAGTTCTTTCAGATCTCCTCCCCAGCCTGCTCTGTGCCTTGAGAAGTTGGCCATGTTGATTGCATCATGGGCTCCCTTGCCCTCTGGTGTATGGTGGGTTTGACCAGTGAGAGGCAGTAGCAGGAGATTGGAGGATAGGAGGAGAGTGCCTTCAGGCACTTTACTCTTTCAGCTCCCATCACACCAGGTCACTTCAGGTTGGATGTATCCTCTATTGAAGGCCACTACTGAACTTACCTCCTGTCCACTGCTCTTCCCCTTCAGTGACTCTTCTGGATTCTGGAAGGTACTCTCTCTCTTTGTATCTTCAGACCTAGAGATCGTCCCACCTCTTGCTGTAGCTGGCCCCAGGATGCTTCGTTTTTTCTTATGGTTTTCCTTTACCTTGTCTACATCTTTATAAATGGTGTCTTTATTAAACTCTTCTCAATCACACCATTTGAGTATGTCATTTATTCCTAGATAGAGTAACCTGGCCATTTACTCATCCCTTCATTCCTTCGTTCCCTCACAAATCATAACTGAGTAACTATTTCTGGTCAGGAACTATTCTAGGGACTGGGCCTTAGGTGAATTAGAAGACATATTTTCCATGATCTCAATTTTGGTGAAGGAAACAGACAAGTGAACAGATGATGACAACAGAGTTGTAACAAGAGGTTATAGATTTTTTTTTTTTTTTTACTTTCAGAGAACATGAGGGAGGTTCTTAACTTATGTTTTGGGGAGTCTAATAGAGAAATGCTTTCTGAAAAAGACACAACTTGTGTTGTTCCCTGAAGGATGAATGGGAATTAGCCAGGAGATGGGGAGAATAAAAAGAGAGAAGATGTACTAGAGGATGGAACAGTAGAGGGGAAATGCTAGAAGGAGAACCAAAGGGGGCCAGAATAGAGATGGCACTTGGGTGATGGAAGACTGAATCAGTCAATAAATGAGCCCTCTCTTTCTCTCCCTCCTTCTTTCTCTCCCTCCCTTCCTCTTTTTTGTTTTGTTTTTGTTTTTTACTGTGGAAAGAATTTGTCTTTATCCCAATCATGATGTGGAGCCAGAGAAGGGTTTTGTCCTAGAAAGACCTCTCTGGATATAGTGTGGAGAATGGTCTAGAAGGTGGGACCTTGCAAATAGTGAACACAGTAGGAAGGGTAGAGAAAAGGAATAGGTGAGAACTAAGGGCTTAAGCTACAGTAGTAGACGAATGGATGCTGCCATAGGTGGACTCATGAGAAAGTCTATATAGGTAGGCTTTTTGTTACACGGGCAGCTGCTTTCTCATTTCAAACAGGGGACATAGAAATATAGGCATGAGAGGGAACTGGAAAGTTCTAGGTCTGTTTATATTCTAAGTTAGGCTTCTGAAGTTCAATATCACATGGATGTTGTAAAAGATCAAATAAATACTATGATATATCTGTATATGTAATACCATCAGCTCCATACAATGAGTTACAGGGTAACAAATCCAGCTTCCAAAGGGCAGACCACCAACACAGAGAATTCTTTCTTCTGTGCTTGTAGGGATGGTGGCCGCCTTCCACCACCTGTTCCCTGGCTACCTTTGTTCTTCAAAGAATAGGCACAGGATCCAAGCAGGCATCAGAATGCACTGAGAGCAGCAATTAGTTCTAGTGAACAACCTATTGGAATTAGTCCAGTTTAGAATGAGTTAGGAAAACTGAAACTGGAATTGTTCTTTGCACAAACCATTTTTCTCCTCCATTTCCTCTTTCACCAATTCAGGTTTTGGTGGAGGCAAAGGAGACAAAAAGGTTGAGTAGGATTTGGAGTCTAGCAGTTTGCCTTGGTTCAAAAGTAACAGAATTGAAATAAAGCTGTTGAAAAAAAAATTGGAGTACTTTTCCTGCACCTCTTCTCTCTGTGCCTGTCCCTACGGATGGCTCCTGTGGCAGAAAGAACCATTTTTCTCTCTATTTTTTTGTGGGTGTTAGGGATCTTTCATTGGAAAAAGGGATAATAAGGCCATAACAAGTTGTTACTGGCTTTGCCCTTCAAATACACTTTCTTGACAACCTCAACTGTATATCTTAGTGCTGAAGAGCAGGGCCTTGGAATTTGAACAACTGAGGTTTAAATCCTGGCTCTGACTTTCACTAGCTGTGTAACTTAGGGAAAGTTGTTTAATCCCCCGAACCTGAATTTTCTCATTCATAAATGGTAATGTCAATATTAATCTCATGGGTGTCAAGGGTGAATTAAATGAGTCAAAGTATAGGCCATCCGGCTCAGAGTAAGGACTCAAAGGATGGTAACATTTGAACAGTAAATTAGAGATGGAGTTGTCAAATTAGGAGTCCAAGTTGGGCCTTCACTTTTGTGGTTGCCCTCTACTTAGGCTGGGAAGCAGTAGAGGCCTTCAAGAATGTTGCCTCAGGCTTGGGTTGGCTTTCACCTTGAAGAAAGATGATTAAGTGTGGAATGTTGGCTGGCTCCTCTACAGTGAGGATTGTCACGGGTCTAGTTTTGAATTGGACTGTCTGGTATTTGAGCTTTCTGTCCAGGAAATCAACTGAGAAAATGCTGGGATAAGCATGTGGGGAGGGCATGTCTCTAATTTGGTAAACTTTACTTTTACAATGTTATTACATGACTTATAAAGGAATGTTCTCACTTACTTTTGGGCCTGCAGAAGCAAGTGCTACCACTCCAATTGGCTTTTAGACATGAGTTTGATATCATTCCCAATTTATACCTGCATTATTTATATATTTGTAGTACCATGGTAGAGCTGACCATTTCCCTCCTATCAAGGTACCTGTTTTTGGACCTCTCAACATGCCATGTCCCCTTTCTTCTTGCTTCCTTTCTGATAACAGAAGAGGCAGTGCAGTGTTCTGGCTAAAAGCAAAGATTCTAGAGCCAGACTGTTTGGGTTGGAATCAAGCTCCATCGCTTATATGCTATGTTGCCTTGGGCCAATTATTCATTGTCTTGTGGCTCAGATTCTCCATTTGGAACATAAAGATGAATGACAGGATTGTTGTGAGGATTAAATGAGTCAATATGGATTGGATGTAGAACATATCTAGGTAATAGTAAGTGCTGTGTATATGCCATGAACTATTCTAGATGCTTTTTATACATGTTATTAATCAACCCGCACAATAATCTTATGAGTAAGCACTCTATTCTCATTTCACAGATGAGGTGCTGAAGCTTACAGAGGTTAACTAGTGTGGGAACATAGAGCTAGTAAGCAGAGTTAAATCTAGTGGAGAATTAAACACAGGTCTGTCCCCCTTTATAATCCATGTTCTTTACTACTTACTGTATCTCCCATAGTAGGTAATGTGCTTTGTTTTTGGCTTTTAGGTGTTGTTTTTTAAAACCACATACTTTGCAAGCATATTTGGCAATTTTGATGCTACCTGACTGCCTCAGAAGAGAATCTTCTCTCTCCTGACTATAGATACATGAACACTCAAGATGAAAATGGATGATTGGAATTAGCAAATTCCCAGAAAGCACTGGTAGCAATCACAGAAATAAAAAAGTCAATTTGTTCCTACTTGTCCATTGGCTTATTGCCTTAGACTTCTTGCTTTGTTATACCCTAGTTCAATTCCAGCTGGCCTCTTAGCCTCTGGCCTTATCCCATCCTCCAAACAGCTTTGGGATTCATCTAGCTAAACACACCACTTTTCAAACTTTTGCTCTAAATTACCTCTAAAAATGGAAAAGTGCTTATACCAAGTCTAGAGGAGGTATAGTTTAAAGCAGCTTGCTATAGGCATAAGATTTTGAAGACTTGTATTTTATCTTTAAAATTCCTGTGGGTTTCTTTTTCTAATTTTTTCCTTCAAATAAATGTTTTATTTTTAAATTCTATTTAATTTTTGTTGTGTGTGTGCAAAAAGGTGATTTTGTTAAAGCACAGAGACAGGACCTGTGGGCAGAAAGATCGGCACTGGGGTTGTGAGGACTGACTGATTATATACTATGGATTTGGGGGAGGTAAAGACAAAAGGGAGTTTTCCAACATGACTTTCATATGCTAAAAAAGACTCCAGAGACACTGGAGGCCTAGCTATTGTCAAGCTAAGATTGTTTTTTTTCCTCTAGCCAGGTATTAACATCAAGACAGCAGGGAGTTCCTAGAGAAATGTTATACTCTGCCAGTCTCAAGTATTTGTCAATGGGCTGCAGGTTATAAGGAAATTTAATTTTACCTACCATTTCCTTCTTGTCTTTGTTTCTCACATCACTGTAGAGAGGAGGGTGATCTTGGGGCTCCAGGAAACTGAGTCTATAGGTTTCTGGAGATAGGTTACTGATAAGATTGCCCCTCCCCCCTTTTTTTTATAATTTACTAAGGCATTTGTAAACTGATGGAGACTCATGTTCTGCATAACTGTGATCTGTATCAGTTAACCATTGGTTTTTTTCCTTTCCTTTGTTCTTGGGCAGCCAGGAGTGCCTGTGGAATGTCACACATATCCCACCTGGGGCAGGGGTGTTAGCTTGTGCTTTGCCCTCAGCTTGCCTTTGGCTCCCACATCATTCCCCCCCTGAACCATTTTGACCCTTAAATCTTTAAAGTTGCTGAAGGCAGAGTATCTCATCTTCTATAGTTTCTTCCTGCTGAGTAGGGGCATAGAGATGTTCCTACCTTTGGGTCAATATTCATCAGTTGGGGAATTTATATATAGGAGTTACCAAAAGCAGAGGCAGCCAGCCCAAGGTAGATAACTATAAATTGAACCTCCTTGAATAGAAAGGATTATCTATCAGCTGGAAATTATGGCAGTGAAGGAGTCTTGGCAACATACAGGGAGACACTGGAAAAGACAACAAAATATGGTTACTATTATTGGAAAAAGCCCAATAAAAACAGCCTTTGATAGTTAATCAAATTTTCCTCAAGTCCTTCATTGTCATTTGAAGATAAATTTGGGGTCTTCCACAGGTTCACAGGAATAAGAAGGCCTGTCAGCTGGCATACTATATTCTTGTGAGGAAGGTACAGTTTAATTATTGATATAGGAGCCCATGGAGAATGTCCTTCTAATTTTACTGCAGTGGGACATAATATGACCTGGTAGGAGCCCTTCCATTTTGGGGTTAAATCTTTGGCAGTATTAGGATTTCAATTCTTTAAATAAACCATGTTTCCTGGGTTTATATGGGATGAGTTTCAGTAACTGTCAGGTCAGGTTTAGGGAAGATATGGTTTGCATATCCATTTAGAAATTTATGAGTAAAGCACTATAGTCTTTACCTATTGATAGGTTTACAGGAAGAAAAGGCTTTTTGGAAGAAGATTGGAAACCTTAGTTTGGAGAGCCACAGCCAAATGTTTGAGGAAACCAGAAAAATTAGGATCTAAATAGTATTAAAATTTAACATCTACAGAGATGAGTTATTGAAACATAATTTTTCTCTATAATTACCCTCATTTCCAGAGGTAGCCAAATCAAGACTAATTCATCTCATAAAACAAGTCCAGTTTTAACAAGCTCGGCTTAATTATTTATACAAGCTCAGCAAGAATAGCAATTGAACATATAGATCTTTTAAATTTGCTTTGCTGTAACTTTTCATAAGGAAGCTAGATTGAACGTTTAGTAGACTCTCCAGGCCAGAAGTCAAGCCAAATACTTGCCATCAGACATGTCTACAATACCTGTAGATTTGGGCGAATTCCTCTTCATGAGGTCCCCAAGATATCCTGAGGTTCCTGCACCTGCCAGGAAATGACATTCTTTACTCACCTGGTAAGGCTGCTGGGAACCCTGTTACCAAAGTATCAGGCCAACATTTCCAAGGGCCTTTATTGGTTCCAAGCTTCATAAAGTCAACCTTAGTTCCTTAAAGCTGTCTGGTCATATTGGAGTCTATGCATGTCACTCTCAAATATGACATTCCAGTTAAAGCCTTGGTAAAATAACCAGTATTTCCAATAGCGTCCTGGGACACCATGGGGAAATCTGAAGTGCGCGGTCCAAGGGGGTGCTCTTCACTCCTAGACATCTCAAATGTTTTATTTATGAATACTTTTAGATTTATATAACAATTGCAGGGACTGTAAAGAAAGCTCCCTATTCCCTTTACCCAGTTTCCCCTAATGTTAACATTTTATATAATCATGGTACATTTGCCAAAACTAAAAGATCAACATCATATATATATATATATGTATATATATATATATATATATATATATATATATATATATAGTCAAAATGGTTCAGGGGGGAATGATGTGGGAGCCAAAGGCAAGCTGAGGGCAAAGCACAACATATATATATATATATATATATATATATATATATATATACACACACACACACACACACATATATAATGAACTAAACTCCAAACATTTTGGATTTCATCAAATTTTCTATTAATATATTTTTCTGTGTCAGGATTCCATGTGATATCCCCTTAGTCTCTTCTGGTCTGTGACAGTTTCTCAGTGTTTCCTTATTTTTCATGGCCTTGATTGACTGTTTTAAAGAGTGCTGATCAGGATTTTATAGGATGTCCCTCAATTTGGTTTTGTCTGATGTTTTTCTCATGATTATATTGGGGTTATGGGTTTTGAAGAGGAATATCATGGGGATGGAGTGCTCTTCTCATTATACCAAAAGGTACTTAATAGCAACATGACTTACCGCTGGTGATGTTAACCTGGATCACTTGGTTAAGGTTGTGTTTGCCAGGTTTCTTCACTGTAAAATTGTTTAAGTTTTAGTTTAAATTACAGTTAGTTAACATATGGTATAATATTAGTTTCAGGTGTATGTAAAATTATTATTTTTTCCCTTTCTCTACTCTGTTCTATAGATACCTGAGTCACTAAGCCCAGCCCACACTCAAAGGGAGGGGAATTAAACTCCACCTCTTGGACTGGGGAGCAGGGACATATATCATTTCAAATTATTCTGTAAGGAAGTTTTGACTCTCTTCCTCTATTAATTAAATCACTTATTTATATCAGTTGGATTGTTAGTGTCTAAACATAGTACTTTTTACCCCCAAATTTACAAACGAATGAGCCTTTCAGAAACATGTGTATCCTGAGGATTCTGAGAAACACAGACAAAACCCATTCCCACTAGGTCACTTCTTGCTTCCTCTGAATCATAGGCTTTAATGATAGCTGTGAATGAAAAAAATAAATGAATGACACACACAGGTGAGCATGAAGATCATTAGCACTGTCTGAGGGTAAGGATGTTTGACTCTAACACCAGTGTCTGACCAAAATCTACTCATATTTCCTTTTGCTTTGTTCTGTTTTAAACAAAGAATCAACCTTATTGGACATTCGGGGTCAGTTTCTCTTTTTGCCCTTCCCTGTGACTTTGGCTGGTGTGAGGCCTGGGACTGCTGCCTGATACAGAGTGGAAGAGGCCTTGTTGATGTAGCATAGGCCAACCATGGAGAATGTGAATCAGGTGGTGAGGCAGACTCGGTGGGTGAGGCCGGATGCAGAAAGAGCCAACGGGAGGCAGAGAAGAATCTCATGGAAGATCTTTGCTTGGAATCCTTTGCCAAAGACAAGATTCTCCAGATTATTGAAAGCGGTCAGAGAGAAGACAAAAAGGCCAAAGCCCAGCAGTCCCCGTGAATGGCGAGCTACTCGCTGCAGACAAGCTGGTGGCTACCATCTGCATCCTGGTGAAGAGTAGCAAGTACATGAGGGAGGAGCGTGCTAGAGAGGCATCTGCATCTTACCCTTGGGCCCAATCGATGCCTCAGGCCAAGAAATAAGGTAGCCTACCTGAGCCTTTGCTCTGCGCATGCGTCGGCCCCTCAGGGTTCTCCTTTTGATTCTCCTTAAGGCTCACAAAATCTTTCACGTTAAGACTAAGTGCTAGAGGGGTAGCTGATTCAGCCACTTTTGGAAGATGACTCTAAAGTATTCCCTCACAATGTCTTCAACAGCTCAGTGACCTTTACCAGGCAGGAAAAAAAGCAGAGGGAGAGCACTGCTTTTTTAAAGTGAGAAGCCTAAAGCTTGAGGCTCTGGCAACGGGGTATTTGGAAGGCTATTTTTTTTCACCAGCCGGAAATCACGGACCAATTGTAGACCGGCTCCTCGGTGTTCTCATTGGTCCGCACCCAAGAAGAAGGCGGGGCTTTGAGTATAAAAAGGAGGCTGGCTGGAGGCCACAGCTGCTTGCTGTGCTGCTGCAGGGTTGGGGTGTGTGGGTCACTGAGTGAAGTAGTCCGCGGTTTTACAGGCGTACTAGTAGCTGAGGGGGTTCTCTGAGGGTTAAGGAGGGGGTGGGTGGAAAGAACCAAACTTCTCGTTGGATCTCAAGGGAAATTTTGGGTAGCTTACTTTAGAAGTGAAAGGAGAATGAAGAAAAAGACGGGTATCTAAGCAAACAGATCGAGGAACTCGAAAGCAGTCATTTGCAGACCGAAAATATCTCTTTGTTATGTAGGATGTTATGGCCACTTCCTGAAGTCACTTTATCAGTCATGTCTTCCTCGAAATACAGATAGAGGACAAACTTTTATGGTTATTGGGAGTCCGGCGGGGGGAGGGGCGGTTCTTAAAGAAACTTAACATTGGGGCTCCTGGGTGGCTTAGTTAAGCATCCGACTTCGGCTCAGGTCATAATCTCACAGGTTGTGAGTTCGAGCCCAGCGTCGGGCTCTGTGCTGACAGCCTGGAGCCTGCTTCGGATTCTGTCTCCCTCTCTCTCTGCCCCTCCCCTGCTTGCACTCTGTCTCTTTCTCCCTTAAACATTAAAAAATATAAAAAAGACAACATTGAACCTTGAACTTTGAGTTTTCTTCTCGTGCTCAAACCTCGCTGAGAAGTCACCTGCTTTTAACTGACTTCTGTTTAACCTCCCACTTAGAAGATGGTTGATCAAATCACTCTTCCAACTAACTTCAGTTGTATAAGCCTTAAAAGGACAGAAGTTTAGAGCTTCTACACTCAAAGCAGATTCAGTAATCTAGCTTTCCTCACAAAAATTTCCTAGATACTTTTTCTTTCTAGCGTTCAGTAGGAGTCCTAAAATCTCTATTGGAAACTCCTGTCTAGACTAATGGCAAAAAGTGAGGACAAACCACCTCCTCCCTGCGTTAAGAGACTAAAAGTTAGATTGGCTTGGGTGGAAACCGTGGGAGAAAAATGTAGAATACTTTGGAATTACATTTCTTTGGGGGAAGGAAGTGTCTTTAGTGATAAGTTGGTGAAGAACTAAAGGGAACTTCTAGCACATGTGGCTTTTGAGCCCTCTTACCAAGGAGTTAAGTTTTAACCACATTCATTTTGCAAGCCCTTGTCTGACCTGAAAATGATACAAAACCTGTGAGTTGAAACTTACCTACTTGTATGTGGAGCTGGAGGGGGGAAATGTATTACCTCTCCCTGAACTCTTCATTTAATGTCAGAATTGCTCACCTGAGATCACTTTTCTGATGAGGAACGGATAGGAGCTTTTGCAGTTGGAATAGTAAAGAAATTTGACTTAGATGGTTACCCAAAGCACCGTGAGGATTGTGAAGTTTCCTTGAGCTTATTAACAAAGTGTCACAAAGGAAGTCGATAATGTGGCATCTTTGTAACAAACTGATCAAGAGCATCCTACGTGACAATCCAGACTATGATGATTTCCCAAGTGCTACCTAGCAAATCGTAGTGTGTCATCTGTATAACAAAGTGGTCTCTTGTAAAAAAAAAAAAAAAAAAAAAAAAAAATCGCACTATATCTAAACTATACCTAGGTCTACCTGCTTTAAGAAAAATCTGGAAAAATAAAGTAGGATACACAACTTTGTCTACCTGCACCCCTATCAGTGGGGAATTAATTTTGTTAATGTACTTGTGAAGGAAGCCGGGCTCAAGAAGAGCAAAGATCTTGCCTTGTAGACAATGTGCTCAAGACACATATAGTTCTGGGGTTGGCAATTTGTTTGACGCAGAATCACTTGACCGATGAGATCTGGGGTCTTGAGTCCCAGCTTTTCCAAAAGACGCTGCTGCTTGCTAACTGATGGTTATAACTAGAACTGGGGTAAGGGGAGGGAGTGCTCCAGCAGGATGAGGCCCAGGGATCGCAATTAATGGCTTTGCTTCTTCATGGCTGCCTAACACTGAAAACCAATATTCTCGTTACTCCTCCTGTAGCGGTCTCACCTGTAATCGTGTCTTTACTGATGGCAAAATTTCTCTGCTTCCAATAATTCCAGAAACTGGTATACTGGTGACTTAACTGGCAATGAAGAATTCAGTTAAACTTAAGTGAATTCTAAGATGAACAGCATGGTATATTTTGTCTACCAGCCCCCTTTCCATTTCTGTAAACTTCATTAAATATAAAAGTGAAAGGAAAAGATGAAAAGCAAACCATATACACAACTTCAAATCTACAAAATACTTGTGTACTACTGGACAAAATGCTGACTTCCCAGTAGAAAACTAACTGGAGACCCTGAAAAGCTTTGCTTTTCTCTCTTAAAAATGCAGACCAAAACAATTAACACCTACTGTTTGCCTATTTAAAGGACTCCACTGCAGGTGAGTCCTATAAAACTGGTGTCTGTATGTTGGTGTTCCTGCATAGGCTTCTGGAGCCACTTGGCTCTAGATATCAAATTAGGGTATGAAGAGAGGTTAGTAGTCACTCTTGTAAGACCATAACTGGAGAGTGGGGAGAAGAGGTTCAATAACACCAAGCTTCTTAAATGTCAAACTTTTTCTAGAACAAAACCTGGAGCAGTGCAGGGTTCTCTGCCAAGGGGAATTTGGCCATGCTCTAGGACCTTTTTATCTGTGTGGTTACCTCTGAGCTGTGGCCTGATGTGCATTCTGTCTGCTTTCTGGCCACTGGGCTCCATTCAACCCAAACCTCTTAAGTTTTTTCTTGAAACTTGTCTGGGATTTAGCTCTTTGTAACTCCAACCCCGACAAACCCTTAGGGTGTCATTAATAGAAATTCTTCAGCTGTGGCAAGACGATTTTGCGTTCAACTCATTACTTGGGTTTCTGCTTAGTATTCAGTGGTTACCCAGAGCTGCTTCACACCAGAGTTCAGTGCTACCTTCCCAGGAAATTGGTTGTTTGCTTAGTTTATTTCTTAGCACTAAATCTTAGTGTCTGTAGTCAGACCATTATTATCCTAATTGTAATCAGCCACTCAGACTAGAACTAAGCAAGAAGAGTAGGAAAACTATTAAAGGTGAGAATTCAATGATAGAAATTGTAACCAAGTAAGCTGAAATGTGTGCCTCGGAGAGAAGCAGTTTCTCAGAAGGGTTTTTGTTAAAGGCAGCACTCTGAATATCAAGAGCCCCCACTCACCATAAATCTTACATGTAGCTGATGCATTATTGGCTATCCTTTTTTTTTAAAATAATTTGTCAAATTGTTTAACATACAGTGTGTAAAGTGTGCTCTTGGTTTTTGGGGTAGATTCCCGTGGTTTGGCTATCCTAACTCAAGCCAGTAGCTTTTGAACCTTTGTGTTGTGTGTGTGCAATCTTGATACAAAACAAAAAACCTGCTCTAGGAACAGCAGGGGAGAAATGTACATTTTTATCAGCCTACTGCCCCAGAGAATATTCAAGGTACTAGGGAACATAATTTGAAAGTGTTTAAAATATACTTAAGCTTGTTGAAGGAAAAAATACTGACGCATTAGTTTTAAAAGAAAAAAAGTCCTCATTCAGGAAGACACTTCAAGCTTGCAGCTGTGATTACAGCATTAACTTCTCAATTTTCCCAGTGCTTCTAGGGAAACTCCATATCTTTAGGCCTCATTTCATTTCCTCTACGGCAAACTTAAGTTTAAGTAGAAATGAACTCCCTCTGGGTCTTTGGCTTCTGTGATGTCTGTTCCAGTGTTGTCAAGTCTGAGGTCTTGCATGAAATGGAGATGGAATTGGAGAAAAGGCTCACTGGGAAGCTTCAACCTTCACTATGGTTCTGAATCCTTTGAGGCATAAAGCAGTTTGCTTACGTAATAGTCCTTTCACGGACCTGATTCTGTTGAACTCCAAAGGCTGACATTTTTTTTCTCCAGGGGAAAAATCCTGTAGAAGCCTGTGGGTGGGAGCTGTGGTGGCCAGAGGTGATCCAGGTCAGTTTTCCCTTCCCCCACCTCCCAAACCTGAGCCATGGTCCAGGAGACTGGTGACTGCAGCAAGTGACTGGCTGGGAGCAAATAACTCTTCTCTGAAGCTTGTGTTAATGTGAGGCTGGTCTGAAGGCAACTAGATTCAACAGCCCTGTGCTGAGCACACTCTGAAAGAAGGCCTTGCCCTCTTAGGAACGTACAGCACAGCTTAGGAAGGAACACAAACACCCAGCTGTGGCCGAAGGTGCTTAACTGCAACACACAACTCTCCACAAGAAAAGGGTGAGGGGGGAGGCTGGCTGGGAGTCAGAAATGAATTTCATATCTGGCTGTTACTCTCCAAAGTAACTTTGAAAAGTGTTGAGTAGACTTCTCTTTTGGCCTAAATTTCCCTTGCAGAAAAAACCATAAAGGCTTGTTTAAAATCTGATATGGAATCCAGGCACAATCTTCCTCAACTGCGTGATAGAAAGGGCTTCT
This sequence comes from Prionailurus viverrinus, assembly GCF_022837055.1. NCBI lineage: Eukaryota > Metazoa > Chordata > Mammalia > Carnivora > Felidae > Prionailurus > Prionailurus viverrinus. The sequence continues at coordinate 143,423,840 of NC_062564.1, read as the reverse complement.
GAAGAACCTAAGGATGGAGTGAAGGGAATGAAGCTTCACTGCAGTAGCAGGAAGGGTCTCACTTCCCCAGTGGGATGGCCTAGGTGGAAGCAAGGCCAGGTTTTGAGTGGAAGGGGAAGCTTGGAAAAGCCCAGGATGGCTTTTGGTCTGTGCTACTGCTGGTGAGGTTTCTAGAAGCAGTAGAGAATTCTTTGAGGGATGTTTACACTAGGTGTGATCAGCTAAAGGACAAGCAATCACTGTCTAAAGATACCTGACATAACATTTTTGTTCCATGTCTGAGGTTTAGGAATTCCCAGGTAGATGGGATGTGGTATAAACAGAACAATCTTGTGATCTTGTCTAATTCTCTGAAATCAAGTTCTCATCCCAGAGAACCCTCAACTTCTGAAGTAGCATTTGTGGAAAGCTTCTAGATGACAAGGTTGTTGGCACATAGTCTCCTATAAATTCTTTATAAAGACACTAGAATGGTGCTGTCTGAGACACATGTGAAACACAAGTACAAACCACATACTATAATCCTAATGACCCCATCAAATGAAACTCAGTTTTAACCCAATAGACAATCGATTTCAACATGTAATACAAAAACTAAAGGGCTTGTATTTTGGTACTTCTTGTAGTTGCTATGCATTTTAAACTTACAGCACATCTCCATTCAGACTCATTTCAAGTGCTCAGTGGCTAGTGGCTATCCCGTGGGAATAGATAAAAGGTAACATTGGGGGGCCTACTATCCCTCTTAAACTTCACTTCCCATGTTTTAGATGTTGGTCCAAGCTGACTTGTGTAGAAAGTAGTTTCACTATTGCTGCCAGTGGAGTTCAAACCTTTCAAGAGGGAAATTCCCAGGAATCAGAACATTGGAACCATTTCAACTATTTACTTGGACTTTGTCAGAATGATTGCCTTTGTGTTGAATACCATCCTACATCAGCAGTATGGCCATCTTCCACACCCCTAGCAATCATTTTGATTATTGTTGGCAAACTTTGTCCTGGAATCTTCAGGGCCATGTCTAAAAGCACAGTCTAAAGCTTAGTTTACTAACTCATGGCTGTTCTAAGTAGAGGAAACTGGAAAAATACCACATGTAGCTCTTACTTTTTGAGTATTTTCCAATGGAATTAGTGATATCATAAAGAGAACAAGTACTTAAGCATTTAATACCTAGCCAGAGCCTCACTCATTACCACCACCGCCCCCCACCCCCCACCTCCAAAATGCATACCAGAGTTTCTTCATTGTGGGAGAAACTACCTCTTAGTGTTGAATTCCACTCCAGTTAGGCTGGTGATGGACTGTTACCAAAACCCTTCATGAACCAACTGAAGTATAGATTCTGATGGACTTAACAGGACTGGAGATGTTGTGCCTGCATAAGGACCAGTGTAAATGGGTATCAAACGGAATTGTCTTCGGAGTAGAGAGGAATCCTCCTTATAACACTACTCCTTACTCAAGACTTCCTAGGTAAACTGATTAAGCCTGGATTGGAATTTAGAACTGGGCTAGTCCCTGCACCCCCACCAGGTGTTTGCATTCATTGGCAGTATCTAAATTGGCCAAGGGGAAGTTGTGTTGGGAGCAGGAAGGTGAAGAGAAGCATGTCTCTTCCTCAGACCTGTGTTAAAAAGCTGTGGTGAGGCTGAGCCCCAGGTTCAAGTTGGACAGCTGTACGGTCAAGGTGTCCAGTGGAATATGGAAGTCTCATTTAAGAAATTGGTCCTCACATAGTGAAACATGTTCTCACATACCCTTGGCACCTCTTAGAAGGTAGGTTGGGCAGTTGACATAAATAAGGCCAAAGCAGAACTGGAACCAACTTTTTCTTGAACCTATCTGAGGTCCAAAAATAATGGAGGGTATTTGGGGGAGGTCGTGATACTGTGGGGGTGGTGGTAGGCATAAGCCAACAAAGTGGGTTTTGATATCATGCCCTCATTTATAGTCCTAAAGGGCTAAAACATGAGCAATCAGGGGTTTCTGTTTTGGAGGCATATCACCTCAAACAGTACACAATGCAAAGCTTTGTGAGCTATTTGAGTGGCTACAGAATAGAAGCAGAGTCAGTATCTTTACTGTCTGTACTAATTAAGGAAATACTTCATAATTGATAAAAGTGATGTACTTGCTAAGATGGCAAGTCCCTTAGTGGTGCGAGTTCCCAGCAGCCCCAAAGTTGAGGAATGGGAGCCTAGGAGCAGTGTCAGTGTGGAAGTTAATAATGCAGGTGGCCACTGTTGAGATCCATGGGGTGACTGAACGGCATGCGAAGTATCTGCCTGATTCTCAGGAACTTCCCAGCATTGTTGGGGGTGAGGGGAGGAGGATGATGGTGCTTGTGGTATTTTCAGGTCTAGATTTAGACCTCCTGTTGATGGCCAGCATGCAGATATGTGCCTTATTATATCTTAGGCGCAGACCATTCAACCACCCTTGAGCTGCAATAAATCTCCAGAGGCCAATGGAGAAGTCATCTGGAGGTACTAGCTTTTTTTTGTGGCAAGTCATAGCTGGGGGGTGGGGTGGGGGGTGGGGGGGGGTGGAGAGCATTACTCAGCTGGAAGCTATACTGTAAAACGCTTTGAATGATTTGGCCGTTACTAAGATGTTTTTGAATAACTTAACACTTGGTACTAGATCACTGGCTTTGTTGCTAAATACCTTAAATATCCTACCTAGTTTAAGAATTAGACTTTAAGCCAGAAGTGTGTGTTAACCCATTATATATCTGAGGGAGCTGGGATCCCATTTACCTTGTCACACGTTGATAACGCTAACCTGGAAGCTCCGGTGCTTTCTCCTCACTGCTGCCTCTCTGGATTGTTTCTTGATAGTAAGGATAATGAATCTCAAGTATTACCTGTGGCTTTTATGGTTTTAAAATTATGCATAATAAACTATAATACTTAAAGCATTTTCTAGGAGTTCTTAACCAGTTAGCTTATATAATAGGCCAGGCTAACTTGTAAATAGGAGCCAGTAATAATGCAAGAGTGGTTTCCTTCACCTTGTGGGCCACTAGAAATGAGGCTTTGTAGAGACAACTAATCCTTCATGGTAACTGGAAAAGTTTCTACAACCTGAAACGCCTTGTCAAGTTACCTTAACCTGCTTTTACTGGCAGTTACTGTTTTTACAGGCAGCACTTGCTTTGTTTTGAAAACTACTTACTACTTTGTTTTGAAAACTACTACTCAGATCTCCTAGAATAAGAGTGGTCCTGTCCCCTCTACCCAGTCTTAAGATAGACTTCAGTATTTTTCCCAAGCTAAGTTTTGGTCCCCAATCCAGCAATAAACATTTGTCTAAAATGAGTCTTCAAATGCCAATCATGGTCTTAGCTAATGTAACATGATTACTCAAAGACAAAATCTAAGAGACTGGTGACAGATCTGTCTTAGGGGGAAGGTAATTCTTACACATTTACTGTTATGTAACTGCCCTTGACTACTGAAACAGAACCAGTCTTTTTACTTAGGGATTCTCTTGCTCTCAAAATAAACTTAAGCAGGACCCACGGTGCCAGACATGGGGCTCAATGTCCCCCACAGATCATGACCTGAGCCGAAGTCAAGAGTCAGACGCTTAACCAACTGAGTCACTCAGGTACCCTTGAACTAGTCTTCCTATAAAATGCCTAAACACATTAGAAGACATAGGCATGGGGAAACTGACCAATATTTGATGTGACTCAACACTTAATAGGCTGAAGGGAACTTAACCTGTATTGCCAGCTGTCAAATAAGTTTGTCACTTTAGCTAATGCTAACAGATTTAAGTCCAGTCAATGTTTTTCCCTGTTCAAAGAATATACAGGATAGGACCTTGTCTGGTAACAAAATTCCCTCAAATAGATACTTTGTAACTGATTCACAGGTTTTTTAAAGTTTTACAAGACTGAAAACTTGGAATTGTATTTTACAGGTTTTTCATTTATGATCTGATCCTCCATAAATTGCCTGAATCTTTGCAACTCGTTTGATACTTGGCATGTCCCTATCACTAACAACTTGAATTAATAGATCCACCTATGTAGAAGGGGAGTTTGGAATTGTTTTAAATTTTTTTTTTTTGACTTTGGAATTTTCTAGAGTGCTACCTGTTGCATACCTTCCTGGTCTCCACCCATCCTCATTGTTCATTGGAATTGAGTGTATTTTAGAATGCTTATTTGAAAGGTTCCTCTACCTCTGTCAAGGGTGAGGAAGATCTATCAGATCAATAGATGAACCAGACAGGACTTAATTCCGTGGGCACCTCAATCTAGGCAATGTTGATGTTTAGAAGAATACCTGAAATTTGGAGTGAGGAAGCCGGGTTTATCTCTACTCGGTGTACTCCATAGTGAATTCTTCATTGAAATGCAGCAGGTAGTTTGTTTCATACTATGTTGTGACCCATAACTGGAAACTATTCTGCTTTGTGGTCAATTCACAGATGTTTAAAACACCCTGGATCCGTGGCATAGGGCCCTTTCTGTTTGGGTTCTCCAGTATTCTCCTGGTTCCATTCTCGTGTCTCCATACTAATTATACACTCTTGCCTAATTTTATACCACTTTCAGCTCACCTCTTATGTTCACATTCTGTTCCCTATCCTTAATCCATTGTACCACTTGGCTTTAAATTTGAGTGGATATTGATGGTTTTAGTTCTCCCTTTTCCTTAGGTTAATAAGAATTTTCAGTCTTAAATATAAATGTTCTTTGCTCAAATACATAGAACCTGGTCACCTTATGTGAACAGATAAGTGTTAAGTCTGTAATACATGTGTGGATACGACAAGGAATAAACAGTAGCAACAGGAGCCAAGACAGTACTATTCTGAATGCTTCTACATATTTTGGTTCACTTATTTCTTAGTAACTACTGCACAGTGTCTCCATTTCTAGAGAAACAAATCTGTGACCCAGAGTCTAAGTTTTCTCAATCTCTCAACCTGGGAAATTGTTTATTTTGGGTTAAAGTGTTTTTATCTATACAATTAAGTTGCCCTTACAATGACTTGCTATAATATACAAATAGAACAAACATTTCATCAATGCTTTGTCATAGTTAAGTGTTAGGTACCTCTATTAATCGCAAACCATCTCTAAAATAAGCCTAAACTACACATAATCAGGTGAATGTTATTTTTACCTTGCTCAGCAGGAAGCTAGGCATCATAAGGGAATAGTCACTTCCTGTAGAACAAAGTCTTATCTGCTTACCTGGTTCCCTGGTACACTGACTCAAATGTCAACCGTGGGTAACGTGGGGCATCTACCATTATGTGAATGGAAACTCTTGTTGTGGCAACATGAGTGATTAAATATCATGAGCTTAGTCATGTACATGTTTGCATCAGACTAAATGACCAAGTAGACATAAAAAGGTGGTATAAATCTATCGTAATCACTTGGCATATACCTTGCTGTCTTTTCCCTCTTTTGTGGCTTAACTGTAACAGATATCTCTGGTCTGCTTTAATAAACTAAAATCATTTAAGGGCTGCTGCTTAGTACACGTGTACACTTAATGCTCCTTAATAGTAAACTCTAGATATAATAGTCTATCTGATTCAGTGAGGCAATCAGTACCTGTCACCTTGATAAACCAGAACTGATGTAGAAATCTTCCTCTGAGGTGTTTAAGATAGTCCATTTCTATTTCTGACTTACCTGAGAATGCATGCAGGAACTGGCCCACTGCCAGTTAAACGAAACTCAACTACTCAGTCCTAGGTAGCTATCAACTTCGATAGGTGATGCTCAGAGGCTAACTGCCCAAAGTATCCCTTGTAAAACGTACTGTGATTTGAACTCTAGGTGTGGTCCAAAGCCAGATACTAGTTCTCTTATATGTGGAGGTGCTAGATGGTTGTGGAAATGCTTCCCTCAGCCCCCAACTCCGCTCACTGTCCATTGCTTCTATTCTCTCATGAATGGGTGGTTAACACTTTGCACTTTGTTTTCCCAAATACCTAACCTAGTTATTTTACTCACTTTGTCTTCTCTTTAGTTGGGCTGTTCAACTCTTCACACTTCAGTCCTGTGAAAATTGTTGTACATCTTCATGGGGACCTCCAGACCTTCATGACCCCTCTACTTTATCTCCATATTTCAGTTGTTGCCTTTATTTCCTTGTTAACTTGTCTTTTTCCCAAGTAACAATCTTGTAGGCTCTATTTGTTATGGCTTTCTTATTTTTTTATATGCGTTTTTAAAAATTACTGTATTGTAGCTGAATACTATAATAAAACAATGTCAACATAATTGAAACTATCAGTGTAGTATAAACTTTTGTCAAGATCATGTAATAGACATCCTAAAAAATTAAGGCTTCTACAAAAATTAAGTACCCAGTAAATATTTTGTTCTACCACCAGGATCTCTCTAAAGGTACAGAAACTTTTTTTTTTAAACTTTCTGATAAACCTAATCCTGCATGATTCTAAATGCCCACTTTGTCCTTATACTGAAAAGGTAGAGCTTGGATGAATTAATAAAGATTAAGGTAGATCTTTGCCTCTCAACTTAAATGGAGTTTGGATTCTCCCAACTGCCAATTATTGCAGTAAAAGGAGGGGGAGAAGAAAAAAGGGAGAGTTGTTAGGCAATCTTAAGCTTAAATTCTCTTTGCACTCTCCCTGCTCCCAAGAAAAAAAGTAAATTTTAGCTCTTACAACAGAAGTTTCCCCTTGCCTTCAGATATTCTAAACAAGTTGATAAAACATGGCATAACCACAAATCAAGGTAGCACAAGAATTGAAACTTGTGTGGTAGTCTTTATTTTCACCAATTCTTGTGTGTTAAACTCCCCAACCTAAGTAGCTGCCTTAGTCTAAGATGGGTTCCACTCACTGACTTCACTCTCCTTTCTGAATCAGTCTCTGGCCATCTGTGACTGTTGGAGGCTAAGTCTAGGGTCTGTCCCTAGCAGCAAGGATGCTAGAACGGAGCCCTTGGGAGTGGCAAGACTCATGTGAGAAACTCTTAAGTGGTTCAAGAGATCAGGCTTCTGTAAACATGACTGACTTCCACAACTATGTTGAATGACTTGTCCTAAAAGGGCTTGACTTGGGTGACTGTTTCTAACCAGCTAAGCAGATAGCCATGGAGGGTTATATGAAATTGAGAACGAGTGCCTTATAGCAGATACGGCGAAACACATTACCACAGTGACATAGATGCCAGCTGAAAAAGAATTCCCCCTTTAAAAATATAGTCCCCAATTTTTCAGGCAAGTTAGCAAAAGCAGCCAATTTCACAACTTGGTCAAGCTTTCCTTTTTCTATGGTTGCTAAGTGCCCCCTGTTGGAAGATGTGTTAAAATCTTTAGTTGGTAGTTGTGCTCTGTATGCTTAAATAACAAGATCCTGTGTTTTGAATGGACCAAAGCTCCACAAACATGAGGGCATGGGGTTAGTCTCGATTGGTTCTCTCCCTGTGGCATTTGCTTTGATATGTATTTGGTACAGCCTTCACGGTTTGAATGTTTCCTGGTCTTGGTCTTTTATTCCAGAGAAAGGCTTTTTGGAAGTGGCATCAGTATCTATAAACATCATGCTTGCATTTCTCCCCCTAAAAGCTAGTTGTTTGTTGAAGATGGTTGAGAAAGGGGGGAGCTGGACATTTTAGGCTGGTTGGCATCCTGAAAACTGGCTTCTGTTCTTAGAAAAAACTTCCCTCCCCAATAATTCCCTCCTACTTTCTGGTACAAACTTCTGAACCTGGGCCTGATGGGATGTTAGGAGTAAAATGGTTAATTTTCTGGCAGTAATAACTTATCAAATGAGATGAGTTAAAAGCCTGGGATGTCCCAGACTGTGCATCTCAAACTATCAGGTGTAGGATCAGTTGGTTTCTAATCTGTCACAGGCTAACACTTTGTAAATACAGTGAACTATCAGAATCCAAATTCTATTAGACAAAATGTAGAGTTATATTTTCAATAATCCAAACAAAAGGGGAAGGAATAGATTTTACATTGATTCTTTAAAGTGACTAAAAGAATAGTAAGATATGTAAATGTTGAGTTAAAATGGAATACAATTGCACTAAATGTTATGCAGAATGAATACTTGTATTAGTACTTCCAAATATTCAGTTTTTAGTGTGACGGGAGGTTTGTTTCTTAGCTTATTGAATCTAGGTTGGATCCACAGCAATGCTACTCAAGAAATAACTACCATGTTTTAATAACTTTAGTAGGGGAACTCAATTGAGTTGATCACAATGGAAGTCTTTGAAGCCATCACAGCAGGCACAGGAGATAACTTAGCTAAAATAAATGAAGTCATGCTGTATTTGAATGCCCCTTCAATCCTTTATTGTTAGCCATTTACAAATTTACCCCATAAAGCTATGGATATCTTTCTACCAGACAAAGGGATTTTGGATCTGAATTTCCTATACTTGGATCTCTTGATGGAAAACAAAATTCAAGGTGTTCGAATTCAAAAGATGCTTGATCATTTAGCAGACTTGAAATATCCAGAATACCTACTTCATTGATTTGTCAAATTATGTAACCTCTAATGACTCTTTCAGGAGTCTAAATTTTGTCTTTATCTTACCTGAACTGCATACCCATTTTTATTGGGAGCTTTTAGAGGCTGTTGGTATGGTTTGGAGGCCAGGGAGAATGTGGTTAGGCCCCTTATCTTCTCATCCACTTTGATTCTTCTGTCAACTAGATTATCTCAAAACACCCTTGGGGGAAGGTAGGTTGCAAATAAATGACATTAACTATTAAACACAGCTTTTGAGGTCTTATGTGGCTGAGGAAGAACTAAAATTTATGATACGAACCTTAAAAGTGCTAGCGAACTGAAGTTTCCAGGATTTCAGCATGGAAAGAGTAAAAAATGACTAAATCCTAGATCTACAGTTAGGATGCCATGCTTACAAATTCCCTTGAATGACTGTGCCAAGTGGGGGGTGGGGGCTTGAACTTTAGCCATTTCTTTATCCTCTCATGATGCCCAGTCTGCCCTGTTTCTTAGTAATGCAATTGGTTCTTGCTTGATATGTAAACATGGTTTCAAGCCATAAATGTACTTCTGTAAACCAGGGTATCATTTCCTAAACCCATCCTATATAGGAATTCTGGAAATGCTGCTTTCCCATGGAATAGTCAGGTTTTCAGCAAGGTGACATAATCCAGATTCTAGAACACAGGTTTGGCACACTGGCCTGAGCTGGAGTTCTAGATATTCCATCCTCTGGCTGTGTAACCTGTTGGCAAGTTAGCTACCCTCACCAATCAGTACACAAGATGTTTTGCATGGGATGAGTAAAATGGTTCATCATTCCTCAAGGCTGAGGCAGTTATTTTTTGTCCTAATACAGGACTGTGTAAAATGAGATTTTTTGTCAGTAAAGGGAATGGAGCCTTTCAGAAGGCTACATCTAGAGTCTGGAGGGAATTAGGTATTCACAGGCTGCTTACAAAACTGGAGCATTAAGTCCCATAGCAGGGTGTTATAGCACAACACTTTCTAATCACTTTCAGTCATGGCTCTCATGGAAAGTACTTAGTAAGCTGGATGAAGGTGCTCATGGCTGAAAGTCCTAGTTTTCCTGAGGAATGAGAGATTTATGTCCTATAACTATCAATATAACCCACTCTGACTCACTAGGAAGCTCTGCTTGTGGGTGCTGACTGTTTATTTGGAGAAAATGTCCCTGAAGACCTTGCTAGAAAAATGTGTCAACTACCTTCTGCACATTGGGGAAAATTTGGAAGTCAGTGGTTTTTGAACATCATTGCTAGCAGACAGGCAAAAGGTAGGCAAAAAAGATGAGACTTGAGTTTGTCTAGAATGTCCCATCTTCACAGGTGAAGCCTCTTAGCTCTCTAACCCAGGTTCTAGAGCCAATTCTATTTATGGTATAATAGGCCAGCGGTGGTCACTTAGTATTAAGTCAGTTCTGTTATTGGTCCATGCTAATCTTGACAAACTTTAGCGACTGATTACTACTTTCCATTTTCTAAGCTCCCATGTTAAACCCCACTCCTAAGAATTGAATCTCTACTTAGATCTTCAAGTCTTCCTGGACCATGGCAATGTACTATGCAATCTACCAAGGAGCAGTAGCTGTCCCTGAGGCAAACCTCCCTGTGTAGTGTCCATGTCCTGACTAACCCTGGTACAGCTTGTTCTCCCAATGAAGTCTACCCAGAATCAGTTCTGACCTAAGTAGCTTGCTTCTTCTGAGATTCAGTTAGATAATCTACAGAATAAGGATAAGGATGGGATTCTCAACTACTGAAAACAGGACTGACCATAGGCTTTCTTTTCATGAGACTGATGGTCAGGGAAAGAAGGTAAATAGAAACATAATAGAACTATCTAGACCTTACAATGTACCACTTCAATATAACAGAGAATCATGTCTTAGTGATTTTTACCATACTCAGAGGTCTTTGATCAAATGGTGGGTAGGAGTTGTAAGTGGGAGGCATGCCCAGACATGGACTCTGGGGCCTTCCCCATGCCTGCCTGTGTAACAACAGCTCTAATTATCTCTTCTATATTGGGTTTTCTCTAAATTGTCACTTGGTGGGTTTCAGCATTGCAGTCTGGAAAAAATGCACACAATTATGATCAACATCAGAGTTAACACCTGAGACTAAACCTGGGCAAAGTTCCCTAAGCCCTTCTGGTGAAGGTTTGTCTTGTTGTTCAAGACTGGGGCTAGGAAACGGACATGGAACTGAGTCCTGTTGGGGAAGCTCATGGAAAAGATATGACTGCCAGTTTACCTATTAACTGGACCTGGGCAATTAGATTCTTACCTCCTCCTTTGCCCTTGGAATGTGGACTCCAATTTTCCACATTCCTGCTCTGAGGCTGTTCCAAGGACCTAGCCTTGAGATAATAATGTGGTATTGAATAGGTACTGTTATGCCCAGAATTTGTGATCCCCAAAGACCACCAGGGAGCCCAGTCCGATGCAAAACCAAAGAGCCTTTATTCGAGCTAACTCGAGCTCAATCCCTTGTCTGCACCCGACGCAGCCGTGAGATACCGGAGAGAAGAGTGTGTTTCGCAAGCACAAAGGTTTTATAGGGGTCTAGGGGCAGTTGGGGGGGGGGGGGGGTGATGGTCGTGGCCTTAGCCGATTGGCTGGGGAAGGGTCAGAGTCCCGTTGCGCAGGTTGCCCGGCGTGATTTGAAAGGGAAGTAGGCGTGGTCTGAGGTTTGAGCGGGAATTTCTATCTGCGGTTTTCCCAGAAAGGGGGCCATGTCGGGGACATAATCACTCAAGATGGAGGACACAGAACAAAATGGAGTTGGCCAGCCTAGGTCCGCTCTTTCAGTACATGGTATACTTGAATGTCCTCAGTTAAAGCCTCTCTATAAACAAATTTTAAGACTTGGTGAGTGGGTGCAGGGATCCATTTGTCTTCTTGCTGCCCAAGACCAGACTCATATGTAAGTTCCCATTGCTTACTAAAACTGCTACCTACCAAACTGGAATGCCATGCCTCTTTCTTTGGTCTTTCGTTGCCCTTCACATATAATCTCAAGTTGTACCCTGGAAATTCTGGAGAGGGTTGGAAAACAAAAGATCTGTCTCTAGTGAGCTCGTGAAAGGCAAGGAACTGAGGGCTGCCTGAATAAATTTTTGTCTTACTCCTTTTGGGGGGGGAAGAAAGGAATAAGACTCCTAAACTGGGAAGAGGAATGGTGAAACCCCAGAGACATGGGAGTTGGGGAGGATTGAGGCAGTGGCCACTGGCTTCAATGGTTCTGGGAGACCATGGAAAATTGAAGAGTAGGCAGTGGAAGGGCAAGGAGAAGCCTTGTTTTTATGTACTTGGTCGTGTATTTCTTGCAGTGCTGACAGAGCTACAGTTGCATCTTTAAATGCGATGAGCTAACCAAATTCTGTAGGCATAAGACATTCAATAATGTTAACTATGTTTATGTTAAAGGAAAGGAAATGGAGTTGGGGGTATATAATGTGATTAACAGGGTTTCTAGCATTGGAGTACCTTACCAGTAATTGTTGATCACATGAAAAATTCATTCAAGTTTTGTTTGCAATGTTTTGTAAGAGGCAGCCATTGGTTCCTTGAATATAGGACAAATTCGAGGAGGAAAAACCCAGTAGGGTTACCAAGTTGATAATTTAGTCCATTTAAAACAGAAAGGAAATCCGTCTTGGTGGACATAACCCATCTATAAAGTTTTCATCTGTAGTTAATTTTTAAAGTGGAGCAAAACTTTTGTTAGGGAGTTGGCAAATATGGAAAAAAGGCTTAGGGCTTTGCTTGTTTTAAAGATTGCTAGACAAGCCTGGGTGCTTTAAATTCGTAATGTCTTTTGTGGGTGGGTAATGTCAGCTTTGCTTCCCCAGTATTCATTGGGATGTACCTTCAAGAGGTTCCTTGGAGTCAGAAGTAGAGTTGGGCAAGAGAGTTGGAGGATGGCTTAAATTCTTGAGGTGCCTGGTTCTCTCAGTTGGTAGAATATGTGATTCTTGATCTTGGGGTTGTAGGTTTGAACCCCATGTTGTGTATGGAGCTTACTTAAAAATCTTACAAACAAAAAACCTGGCAGTGCCTGGGTGGCTCAGTCAGTTAAGTGTCCAACTTTTGATTTCGGCTCCAGTCATGGTATCATGGTTCGTGAGATCAAGCCCCACATTGGACTCTGTGCTGACAGCATGGAGTCTCCTTGGGATTCTCTACCTTTCTCTGACCCTCCCTTGCTCACATGCATGTGTCCTCTCTGCTGTCTGTCTCTCACACACTCCCAAAAACAAAACAAAACAACACCAAAAAAAAAAAAAAAAAAAAACCTGGCTCATGAGGTGGTGATTTTGTTTTCTCTGTAATAGAATTCCTGTTCTCATTGTAACATTAGGAACTTTTCTAGTTTCTGCTTCCTTCCCTATCCCCTCACTCAATTTTACTCAAAGGAAGAAGAGGAATTGGGTTAAGACTGGAAACAGTTCATGGGGCACATGTAGCTGAACATTTCTCTTTAGCTTTGAGCAGTCTGCCCCCCTCAATTTGTGTGGAAAAGCTTCCTACCAAGCAAGATTTCTCTACCTTATGGTAGTAGGTTCATTAAGCTTTGGAAGTTCAGTGGGACTTCCAAACATGGTTCTGATTTGATACAACTAACAAAAGTATTTGGATTCTGTGATTTCAAGTCTAGTTCTCAACAGGTGCAGCACCACCTGGGGACAGTGAGGTGAATATGACACCTCAGATACCAACCCAGGATCTGAATTGCTGTCCTGCCTGACAAGCCTAGAGAGGCACATCAGTTACAGTGTTGCTGGTCTCCTATCCATGGCTCCACACCAGTATGCAGAAGAGTTGAGGGTCAGGGTAAGGGATTTCAAGGCTCTCAAGAGCTTTCAACAGTGTGACAGAGTATCTGGGCCAGGCTCTCCTCCATGGTACTGGTGGAGCTGGGGATACCACTACTCTAGGAAGTTGCTGTAAAAATTGGGTCAGATGGACCGGGAACTCAGCCCGGTCCTACTACATAAGGAAGTAAATCTAATGGTCTTGGGCAGTGGAGTCTGTCAGGTTCTTGCAATGTGCTCTATTGTCCATATTCTGGATAAGGATTTCTTTGCAGATAGGTTGGTTTGAGTACAAAGCTTGGGCTTCCCAAGATAGACAAATACCTAAGTCTAATCTGGGAGAACAGGCTGTGTTATTTCTTGGGTCTGGTCTGATGAGACAGTTTTGGTGTTCAGCAGTTTCATGTACCATAGTGCAAGTTGAAGATGGTGTTCACAACTCTTTTGCATGCTATATCGAATTTTAATCTGTCACAGTAAATTCATAGTAGTTTATATTAGGAATTCGGAGAAACGACCCTCTCTAAGGTCTTAGAGACTTGGGTTTATGTTGTAAGAGGTAATGTTAGATGGGGTGGGTTAAATTGAGAGCAGAAGTCTTAGTATTCTATGGCTAAGTCTGAGCAGAAGAGATTAGAATGCCAAGATTTGAACTAATTGGTGAAGACTCTTCTATCACAGAAGAAATGGTAAGGGTTTGAGGGTCAAGAGGAACCTTCTAGAACCAGCTTTGAGAGGCTTTTGACCAGAGTGCTAGTACCTCTTCTGAGGTGGTGGTGGGGTTGGAAGAGTTTAAAGCAGCCTCACAGGACAATTAGTCTGCCAGAGATAGTTCATTTGCTAGATACCATGACTTTTTTCAGGTCTATGGGTTAGAGATTTTTAAAGTCTCCATCACGGTAAGGGGTTAAGAGATCCCAGGTTGTATGGGTATAGAAGATGCTATAAAAAGAATAATGGCTGTGGATGGATTACAGGAAATAGTATGTGAATTTGCTTAAGTATAGGATGTGGCCAAAGTGGATTGTTTATGAGGGCCAAAGTATTCCTTGGATTATATTCATCTCATGGTACGTTCTTAGGAGAGCACTGAGTGCAGACCTAGAGGGCATGCATGCACCAGCAGGCAGCTGTGTCACTTTGGGTCTTGGAGTTAAGACCCAAGAGACTTCATGGGCATAACGCCTGGGGGCAGGGGTGGGGTGGAGGAGGGGGGTGATGAGATAGGACCAGGCAGAGAAAATCTTCCTGCTTTATTGTAATCTCTGTGAACGAGGAAGGGAGAATAGGAAGAGCCCGAGGCTGCAATACAGCTCTGTATCCAGTCTCTGCCAGCCTAGGATGGAGTTCCAGTGCAAAGATAGCCAGTAGAGGAGTCTTGGATTGGGTAGAAAGTGAAGCCTTAATACACTATATTTAGTCTTTGGCTAATTGCTCCTTGGGAAGAGCATGCCCTAGACTTGAATGCTGTAGTAGATCCTGAAGCATTGCAGCTGGAAGCTGTCAGCTGACTCAAATGTTTATAGCTGCTCTAATCTCCCTTTAAGGCAGAACCTACATGTCCCCTTGACTACAACAGCCCCACCCTTGCACTCTACAGATACAATTCTCTAAACTCATCTGGAGAGAAACTCTTTTGTGATTTCTATGGGCCCCTCTTCCTGAAAACCATTTCATAAGAGGGATAAGTGGGAAGAACTGCATTTCTCACTGCTGTAATTACTTTCCATGCTGTATTGGTACTTATCTCCCTTCTCCACTTGCCATTCCAAATTTTCCTTACCCTCAGCTATCACCTCTACAGGTCATTGGGACAGACTGAATCCTTCATGCCTGAAGGATCTATGGTCATAAAAACCATTATTTTATGAAGCCAGGGTTCTCCTATTTATTCAGTTATAATTGGAAAAAGGTATGTGGAGAAGTATCCAGTTAGATCACCTAAGTTCCATAGACCTTCTTCCTTCTCCCTGGAATAGCCTTACCACCCACTGGTGATCAAGGTCAATTACTCTTGCTAAAATAGTGACTCTTCTTGTGGGTTGGTTCCTAGGCACAAAGAATCAAAAGTGCAGTGGTAGCAGATTATAGCTTGTAGTTCAATGAAACCCATTCTGGGTCCTTTGGTAAGACTTCATATCTTTTTGTGGCCAATAACCTCTAGCCCTGCAAAGCCAAGAGTTGCAGGAGTGAGAAGCACACCATCCCCCAGTGGGTTACTGGGAGATGGTGTGGGTCACTCCCTTGGTTCTCAGACTCCTGTAGCTATCTTACTGGGGATGCAGCACCATACAGGCCTTTCCTACTGTGTGCATATACTACCTCATAGAGGATGACCCCTTCATGTATACAAAGTATTGCTTTGGAGCTGGTAATTCTGCTTTCAGCAGAATATATGAAGACTGAGGTCAGGAGCTTCTGGGTGGTACAGTATGAAGTGACCAGTGAATCCCATGGTCGTTGGTCCATCTCAGTCTTTGCTTTGAATTGAATCCTCTGGTCCTAAGCTATGACACATACAATTTTTTGTGGATTTCATGACCCCTTTGGATAGTGTTGCAACTTGGGTCTTGCAGGCTGAGAATGAAAACCCATGCTTGGAATAAGTATCTTGCAGTGACAAGCAACTTCTGGCCCTAGGATGGAAGATGCTCAATAGTTGCCACAAGCTAGCATCTTGGTCCTCCAGTAATATTGCCTATCTAGGGCCTCAGTGTTGATCTGTTGCAGGCAGATTGGACCTCCATAGGCAGTTGTAGCTCAGTTGGTTCGGGTAAGAGCAAGTGTGTGATGTTGGGTCCACATAGTCTCTCTCTCTCTGACTCTGTGGCTACTTCATTCATGTATCTGTGTGCCTGAAAGACTGGCTAATGTCATGTGGTAGCCATATGTACTTGGTTATTCCGTATATCTTCTGGGGTGGATCCTTTTTGGTGGGGGTTAATGTGGGATAAAAATCTTGATACTTCATGCCCAGCACCAGAGGTCCATCTGTATTTCTCTACCAATATCTTCTAGTTTGATTTTCCAATCTTCTTTCTAGGCTGATGACCAGATATCTAGGCCATAGCCCACCCATTGCCTGTGTGTTCATGTATATTTTCCCCTTGGGGCCTTCTCCTTCATACAAAGTAGAGGACAAAATGTACTCTTTGAAACCTCACCCATTCACAGTTGGGGCTAATACTTGACTGAACTTGAACTAGTGTTGATAGTCTCTAGTATTTGGTTTATTTATGGGCTGGAATGTAGTTAAATGGAGACAGAAAACCACCAACCCTTTTTGCTTGACTCTTAAATATTGCATGAGGGTGGCTAAGTTAACGCTATATTTTTGAGTTAACATTTTGGCTGTGGTAGGGCCAGTTTCAGAAACTTGCTATTTGTGTTATCCTGTGATAGCCCTTACTTAACATGCCAAGGACCCAATGTAGGGGTTAATCCAAATGCCAAGTGTGTTAATCTCAATTATATACTCAGGGGTAGTAACTTCTGAATGGGTCCCCAGACCTATTGCATTATTGATCAGCCAATCTTGGTCAGAACTCCATTTATTAATCCCCATATGTCTGTATTTTAACATAGGGTCATGATCCTTTGGGTCTCCAGATATCAATTTCAGATCTTAAATCCAATAGTGCTCACATTCTCCATATTGTAATGTATGTTAAAAATGAATAAATGTCTATAAGAACATTTGCCTCCCTGACCGGTCTGGTCCCCTAGCTATACCTCTAGAGTTCCTGACACTAGAACTCCTTCTGTGGGCATTGGAACTATGGCCAATATGAATAAGGCCTGATCCTGTCTTTGAATGAAGCAATCTCATGGGAAGGATAGGACTGTAGTAGAAAGAGTTTAGTGTGATGACAGTAGAGCATCTTATTAATACTATAGAAAAAGCACAAAAGTCCATCATGGGAGGAGGGCCAGGGAAAGAGCCCTAAAATAAGTCTTCTAGAAGTATTGTTTCCCTTGTGAAAGGTAGAGGTTGAGAAACAAGTGCCTTTGATGCAGACAAGGCAAGATTATGGAGAACCTCAAATTTGTGATTGCAAGTATCAAGCTGGAGAAGGGAGCACTTTTTAAGACCTGGATGTTAACACCTATCTAAAAGGTAAGATATCTGGTCTTTAGGCAAGGAAGTGTCATATTCAGACTTGAATCTTCAACTTTATAGCAACATTCAAGTAGAAAAACTGATTTTTGGAACTAAAAGATATGTTACAAGAGTGGTTGGTAATAGACATCAAGACTAGCTTACAGGTTTCTGCTATGGGCACTCCTGAATAGATCCAAAAAAACTAGCTTATGGCAGGTAGCTGCAATTGAGCTATTACGTGGTGTCTCATTTTCAAGACCAATAGTAAATTGTGATCTGTCTGAAATGAAGCCATAAAAGATGTGGCCTTACCCTCAAACCCTAGGGGTCTACATTCTAATTTGCCTATTAGGGTTTTCCAGAGACTTACAGAGAATATTTATACATCCCAAATACCGCTAGCACCACTGGATTTGGTAGATCAAGGTGGATCCAGGATAACTTGTATTATAGTTTGAATGTCATTTTTCCCATGGGTCTGCAATCTCACTGGATGCTTCTAAAACCATAGCACTTCTTAAGGCATGGACAGTTTTCTCAGGATGAACCCACTGTAGGGTGTCCTGCCTTTCATAAAGAAAACTCTTAATGTCCCATTATTTCTTGAGGAGGTTTCTTTTCAGCATTGTTTGCCTCAGGGTACCTGGTTCCTCTATACCAGATTGAGGGATGTAAATGTGGTTCAATTTCAATGGATTTCAGGCAATGGAGATCTGCCTTTGTTTACTCTGGCATATTCTTCGTGGGTGACATATCTATGTTCAACTGCTGATCACATAGAATCCTTTAACAGCTTCCAGGGAAATGAGAATTTCCATGCCCAGTGGCAGGGCATTTACTCCTGGAGTGGTAGGGATAACCAGAGACTACACATGGGGTTGGAAGGTCTTGGGGGTCAAAACCAGATCCTTGGGGGGGGGGGGGTGGTGGTGGAAATAAAGCTCCAGAGTGCCAAAGAGGTAAGGCTGAAAGTTAGAGCAGGTACACATAGCTGTGTCTGGTAAAATGTCTAAGAAAACACAAAAGTCCATCATGGGGGGAGGCATTTAAGATTTAACCTCTTTTAGGCATTTAAGTCCTTTCAGAGGTTCTTTTAAATACCACAATACAGCTAAGGAGTACAATATGATCCTAGAGTTCCCCTGCACTTTGAGGCAACTGACTAGACCAGGTTTCACATATGTGTTTAGGCTTGGCCAATAACAAATATGGACCTCTCTCCAGTCATCTGTATTACATTCTTACTGTCATTTGTCTCCCTTCCTTATGTCAGTCTGCCTTCAGGAACTCCCATCAGCTTTTGACCAGCTCCACCCTTCAACTACGATTCCTCAGGACACTTAAGCACACAGCTCATGAAATTTTATAAGGGAGTGCTTGCTCTTTAGCTCTTTATGATAGACCTGGGAGAAGGACTTAGTAGTTTTTTAAGCTTACCAACAATGGTTCTGAAGTTCACACTTCACACTAGTGTTTGTGGGCACTGTAAGCTTTCTTAATGAAATGTCTGTGTTCAGTTAGAACTTGTTAATAGCTACTGTGGTAGAGAGGCCTGGAAATACAGTGAAAGCTTAAGTAGCTAAATGAATTCTCTTACTCAAGGTGCTGCCATCATCTTGCACTACTTTAATACTCATTTGGATGACCCAACCAGCTTAAATCAGTTTCTTAAACTGAAATTCGAGGTTAGACACTAATATTTTTATGTGTGGGGGCTGTCCTGTGCATTGTAGAACATTAAACATCTGGCCACCTCTACACATTAGATATTAGTAGCACCCTGTCTCCCCAGATGGCACCCAGAATATCTGTAGGCATTGCCAAATGTGCTCTGGGAGGCAAAACTGTATCTTTCTGCCTCCCATACCCCTTGCCCCATTGCAAGTCTGGAAAGACTGTGTATGATCTTAAATACACAAATCAATGTTGTACTTCTATCTAAACTGTGACATTTTTAGATGGTGTCCTCATTTCCTGAACTCCTGTGTTTAGGCCTCTGATGTCTAGATCTTAGGCCTTCATTCTGGCCCTACTCACTTGCCCTTCTTGGATCTTTGTCTATGAACCTCCAGGTAGTTTCATTAACTCCTTTCTACATACATCTTTGTGCTGGTATTTCATCCTGGACTCTGATAAAATACCAGATGAGTACTTCAAGTCTGGTTGTGACATCTAAGCCAATAGTATCTTTGTTACTGCTTCTCTAGGCTGTCACCTGCCTAGCTTCTCCCTGCTCTACATTGATAAGAATGCCACATCAGGGCAGCTCTGAGCAAATAGTAGGCCCAGCAGACCACATCCTGTCTCATCAATGCTTTCAGCTATCACTGTGGAAACATGCTGTAGAGTGGAAATGTCTCAGTGGGACTGTTTCCAGCCTCTCCCAGAGGAGAAAGGTTACTTTCATAGTATAGGGGAACCTCTTCTAAGCTTCTCCTCAAAAGGTGAGGTCAGGCTTCCTTAGAGCCCAACCAGGCATTGTCAGGATTGGAATCTTTTGGTTCTGCTAACTGGGATTTTTCACAACTGGATAGTCACTTCCCCTGTGTTTGCTGGCAGAGGATCTCCCAGGTTATATGGGACACCTGATTTTGTACAGTAGACCTTTCTTGCCAGAATAAATGAGTTCTAAACTCTAACTCTAGGGAGCAAGGCCTAGGTTTGCCCAAAAAACTTGTAAAGCTCTGGCAGGCTAGAGAGATGGCTCTGGTGGTAGGTTTATTACAGGAGGGAAGATCGAGATCACTGTTAGCCCTTCATATCCTGTTGTAGTTAGGTTATACTAAGCACAGTGCAGCAGATCCTAGTTTAGGAAACTGCTGAAGGAAAGGTCATCTCCATGGTTTTGGAGGTATCCAGCTGTCCCACAAGGGGGAATGCCACAGTGGAGTGGGTTAATATGAGTGCAAGAATGACAGGGTGCCATTTCCCAAATGTTCTAGGCTATGGCAAGAGTTAAGTGGGGGGAGAATACTTAAATCCTTCATGATCATGAAGTGGTAAGTTCCCTGCACACTCAAAGTAAGTGTTCACCACTTTGAGGGGAGGCTGCTCTCCACTAGCATTATGGGCTATGGTGCTCCATGAACAGGTTTCATGATTCTGTCTGGTAGAATCCCATGAGGAAAGTGAAGTTCATTCCAGGGAGTTGAATAGAGAATATTTGTCAATAGTTTGCAATATCAAAGGTGTAAAAGACTGAAAGAACAGGGATCGGTAAGATCACCTCTTAAGCACTTACCCTAGTACACGCAAAATGTCTTTAACACCTTTGCAACACCTAAAATGCCACATGAACAGTCTCTTAACTAAATGGCCTGCACAACTTTATTAAAAATAGGGGAAACATCCAGAGAAGAGTACAAATTAAGGTGAATGTACCCATGACCAAACCACTCCAGGAAGCTATAGATCATCAATATTTTTGCTGACACAGGCACAGAAATATCAGTGAAACCAAGACTATGCCAGGACACCATTCTGGGTGCCTTCGTGGGAAATTCTACTTAAAATACTAGCTTGCTTTAGTACTTTGTCCTAAAACCCAGTGCTTAACTTTGCCTCAGGACACTTTGTCTTTGCTGTTATTCACTCTTCAAATAGAGAAGAACATTTGGATAGGATCCTGAAACCACCAGCTAGCTCTTAATTTTTTTCTGGATCCTTGTGGGGAAAACTTGGTATTGCTGGGAAGTAGAGAGGCAGTGGAGCTAGTCTCCCTTTAGAAAAGTCCAGCTCAACAGGCTTCTCCCTAGATGCTAGTTTCTTGGTATGAATCATTAAGTCCTAATAGAAATAAGATAGGAGTTTCCTATTACTGCAGCAAATTACCCACAAAGTAGCTTAAAATAGCAGATATCTTAAAACTTGGGAAGTTGGATCTGAAACCAGTCTCATTAGACTAACCTGGAGGTGTAGGCACAGCTACAGACTTGACTAGAGGTTCTGGACTGGAAATTACATCCACTTTCTTGATAGGCCCCCCCCTTATACTTTGGCTCATGGTCCCCTTCTAAAACCAGTGATTGCTAGCTGAGCCTTTCTTTCGTTTTTATTTTTGAGAGAGTGAAGGAGACAGTGAGGGAGGGGCAGAGAAAGAGGGAGACATAAAATTGGAAGGAGCTCCAGGATCTGAGCTGTCAGCACAGAACCCCATGTGGGGCTTGAACCCATGGACCATGAGGTCATGACCTGAGCCAAAGTTGGAAGCTTAACCAACTGAGCCACTCAGGTGTCCCAAGCTGAGCATTTCTTACATTGCATCATCCTGGTACTGACTCTTCTGCCTCCCTTTTTCCATTCTTAAAGACACTTGAGATTTTACTGGTCCTCCTGGGATAATCTGATTTACATGGTAAACTGATTAGCAATCTTCCATTTGTAGTCTTTTCCCCTGGACTTAAAACCATAGTATATGCACAGGTTCTAGGAGTTAGGAAGTGGACTTTGGGGGTGGTTGTACCTACGACAAAAGGGTAAGAGAAGCATTCTCTACCTGGAAAGGGACATGTTTTTATGAAAGGAATCATGTGAATACAGTCTACAATGTCGGTGCTGCCCAGCATATGGGAATAAATAGTGGACACTTGCACCACGGCAAGAACTCTAAAGGCTCTGAGTGATCATTGGATATGGAGACTGAAGGAAATAAGTCAGAACCAGGTCTGTGGTGATTTTTGGGAAAAAGATCATGTTTTTTGTTGCTTTCACTTGGACCTGTGGGTTCTTTCTGAGCTTTATATAAGCTGCTGAGCTCTTCTACCATTTGGCAACAATCTGAGGTGCTGAGACTTGGTATTTTCTACCACTTGTGTTCGGATAAAACAATAGGGCTTGGTAGTAGGTGTGCTCATAGTCCTTCCCTGTGGTCTGACCATTGTTTCCCTACAGCTTTGTGTTCTTCAGCATTAATGTTCTTGTGGATTCTGGATGGTTTCTCTACTCGACACTTGTCTTTCTTTGACTTTAAAATCCCTGGGTACTCACTGGTACAATAGGGCTGATCAACAATGACTGGAAATATCTTTCCTCAAAGCCTCTCATTTATCATTTTTACTAACATGGTGTGGGGGTTGGTAGAGGGAAGCCAAAATGCCTGGGTGATCCCTATGGGTCCTAGAACACCCTTCTTTTAATACTTAAAAATTTTAAGGCTTAAGACGTATCAAAATACAGTGAAATGATCAGTAATGCTAAATAGAACTTCTCACATAACCACACTTTATTTTGTGATAAAAACACTTAATGCAGTCTTAGAAAATTTCTGGTATTCAATGCAGTATTAAAATATAGCTTCTATGATATACAATATCTTTAGAATTTCTCCTCCTACAGAACTGTGGCTTAGAACTCTCTAACCAACATTCCCCCACTTCCCTCACCTGAGCCCTTGGTAATTACTGTTAAACTGTTTTTGTTTTTTTTTAAACTGCATTTTGCGTTTTAGATTCTAAATGCAAGTGAGCTAGTAAAGATTTTTTTCCTTTCCCATCTAACCCAGAACTCCTCTTGTAGCATCACTAATACTGAGGAATGACAAACTGACAAACTATGGAGAGGATTGTCTGGTGCTGTTGACCTGCTTGTTAGGGTGACTTCCATGGAGAGATAGGTCATTAATAATGTATATTCATCTTAGGATATCCATACTTGGGTATTTAAAAAAACATAAAATACAACTTGTCTTTCCTTTTCAAAGTTTGTTAGTAGTTACTCCATAGGGTGTTTGTTTCCTTCAGGGTTAATCCTAGATTTGAGAGCCATCTTTTTTTTTTTTTTTTTAACATCTTCCAGTCTGTTTCTCTGTTGAGTTGTTAAAGATGGCTTCTCATGATCCTTTTTTTTTTTCCCAGACAGCAGGAAGTAAACCAAAAGTGGCAGGCCTACAGCTTTCTAAAGGTATGGGCTGCCATTTGCCCATAATTTTTAACATCTCCTTGTCCAGTATCTGGCTTTGTGGTCACAGCTAGCAAAGGTTGGTCACGTAGTCTTAGCTGGGGGATTATACAATCCCCTGTATATGAGGGGCTCTGTTACTAAAAGGAAGAACATATTGGATAACCAGGAGTGCCACTCTGTATTTAAAGAAGGCCTCCCATATTTGGAATCCAATTGAACTATGTTCTGTAACTAGATAATTCACCTCAGATTTCCTCTGCCCCTTCCAAAGCAAGGTGGGCTGATCATGTCTAACCCCTCTAAGGTTACCTATCTGGCCTAGAGCAAAGTCTGGCTTTCAGTGTGTTGGTTAGACGCTTGCTACTGTCAGGTTCAAGTGGAGTTCTACCACTGAGGAACCTCCTGTTGGACACAAATAATGTATGGGCCTGTGGAGTACCTGTCACACTAATGTTTGTACAGGTTCTGGCCCTTAAGCTGATGTCATGTATGGCACTTCACTGGCATTCAGGTAAAGCAATAGTGTGTAGCCTGGCTGTATGGCTTGGATGAGGTATAGTAGCAAAACTCTCTGAATTCTGTTTTTCATTGTACAGATGTAAACAAAGCTTGGGCATGAGGTTATTTAAGTAGCCCTGATGAGAAGTCGAGGAAGTAGCTGGAAATCCTTCTTACCTTCTACCACAGGCCTTCTGATAGGTCCGTGGTGTGGGTTTTATACTTGAATGCATGATTCTTAGGCAATATGTTATATGGAAATGCAGCTGTGCTTGACTGTTCGTGTTGGACTAGGTGCCGGGGGTCAGCTAAAACAAAGTATGGGTGATAGCATTAACAGCTTAATCTGTTCTTCTGATCCAGGGCTTTATAGGAAGGCATTCCAAAGCTGATGTTAGAGTGGAAGAGGAGGGGAGTATGTTGTGCCTTGTGCTGGTCTAGTCCCCAGCACATCAGAGTCCACTATCATTGATCTCTAGGTAGTTGTGGTACTTGTGTTTTGTTTTTTTGTTTTTTTTTTTTTGCCTTGAAACAGTTAATAAACAATAGGGGCAGGGATATATTTGCCCTAGGAGAAGAGTTGGATCCTACTACTTTGAGCCTGGACCTTTAAAATTAGGTTCTGGGGCACCTGGATGGCTCAGCTGGTTAACTTCAGCTCAGGTCATGATCTCATGGTCTGTGAGCTCGAGTCCTGCATTGGGCTCTGTGCTGACAGTTCAGAGCCTGGAGCCTGCTTCGGATTCTGTGTCTCCCACTCTCTCTGCCTCTCTCCCACTCAGGCTCTGTCTCTCTAACACTCAAAAATGAATAAACGTTAAAAAAATTCTTTCTTAATTAGGTTAAGAACCTCTATGGTATTCATTATTGGTTGTCTAACCCACACCTTTTTTGGTCTGCCTTCAACAAAGAGACTATGAAAACTATATGGCTATGTGTAGCTTTAAGAAGAGCTGAGAAAGAGTTACTAAGACACAAACATAAGTCTACTGGAGGGCTTCTGGGAGAGCTATTTCTAGTTGATTAAAAAATCAAATAGGAACTAAAGCCTTTTCTATATTTGTGCCTGCAATTTCCATGTGATAGCTGGAGCTTATTACACTTTGTGCCTGAATTAAAAGCTTGCTGGCAAGTCAACATTCTAAAGATGATAGAGTGGATGGAAAAAGCCTGGGTTCGTGGAGACCCCACTGAGCAACAGAACTGTTTATAACAATCTGTCTCCAGACTTGCTGTATGTGGAAAACTGTCCTTGAGCTCTTGAAGCCAAACTGGCATTCTGTGTGAAACCAAATGTGTAACTTAACTGAATCCATTGTGCATGAAACAGTGTTTTAAATTTTGCCTTCTACCAAAGAAGCTTCTGTAAAGTCCCAAAGGAGAAAGAGGAACACGGTCAATCTCTTGATTTAATGCCATAACACAGCTTTTAAAATGGCTAAGAGTAGCCACTTTCATGTAAGAGGCAAAAGACACATAAAAGCTTACCATAAAACCTAAGGTGGACAAAAATATTATATCTTTTTTCTACCTAAAGTAATCTCATCTCTTCACCACCAGTTAAATGTCTGTTATTTGAGTCCCTTTATGATTAAGGCTATTTTCAGGTAAAATCTAGGTAACTAAGACTTAATTCCTGGTTAGAGTTCTCTAAAATGCAGACCCTGAGAAAAGGATCTGGGAGGAAGTAATGTACTGGGGAGGTGCTACCAGGAAACAGTGAATTAGGGAACTGAGAGGGAAGGTAGGTACACCAGTGACTACATTAGTGAGTAGGTAACCACTGTGGCAACTTGGGCCAGTTCTCAGAACCTTCTTGTGGGATAGTTCTGAGGAATGACCTTTGAAGACTCCCAGGGGGAGGGTACCCACTCTTGACCCTCCCTGGCTGAGGATTGTTCCTGGGGGACTCCCTCCCAGTACTCCTGGCAAACATGGTCCTGTGGCAGAACTTGGTGGAGAGACAGAGGAAGCCATTGGCCTATGGAACTATTGACAGGTGACTTTGGGTGACCTGAGTAAACAGGAAGAGTTCGGGATCTACTCAGTCTACCTCTTAAATATTTGGATCCAATTTTGCCCCATATTGAATTTACTTGACTGGTTATCATTTTGAGTCAACCTTAAGAAAGCTTAAGTGTAACAATCTACCCACACTGTAATTAGTTCTTAAATTCTTATATACATTCCTTACCTATTCTGGATTCCCTTCTGCTTCTACCAGTAGTTTGGATCAGGATACTTGGCCAGACATCTGGTTACCTTGTTCATATGAGGTTGTCATTGCTACAATAACTGCAATATGTCCCACCCATGGTGGCATTAAGGCAACCAATCTCATAAGTCTAGACATAAGCCTCCCTCTTCGTAGAAACCTATGTTGTCATGATTCTCGGGATCATTGACCTGACATATAAGTAACTCTTCTCTTTCCCTATTGGCCTACTGGCATGGGATGCCTAGCATCACCAGTTGTTAGTTTAGGTCCTGTGTAACCCATTACATATCTTCTGGGGGTCAGAAACTCTAATCTGCAATACATGAATTTGTAGGGAAATAAGCCATCCAACTGTAAGTGGGTATTACTACTTGCTGTTGGTTATAGGTAAAATATTGTAGCTCCTGGGGACAAAATACATGACTATATCTTCATCTTAGAGTGTAACTTGATGGATATGACACTGGGGATATCTAAGAGTTGATTTGAATTGAGCTGAAACATAACCAATTACCTCAAGACACAAAAGCGCTAAGACATGGGATAACAGGCAGTAAACATGGGAAGTGAAGGCTTTTGAGTTCACATGGTTCCAGTACAGTCATGCCTGAGGGGGTTTTAGAGTATCTACCTGAGAAATTCAGACTAGCTTATCAAATCTGAGGCTTATCTTGTCTGCACCATCTTACTGGGGCCTTGAGGCATTTCACCTTCAGGAAGTAGTTCCCCAGGAAATCATAGGGCTGAGCATATTCATGGTTTGTAGAGCCCAGGGTATGTGGATCCAGCAGGGGCCAGGGTCAGATATTTGTCCAGGTATTCAGGAAAGAGGATAAAGTTGATACTCTTTCATTCTGGAAAGAGGATAAAGTTGATACTCAAGTAGCAACTTCAGAATACCTTTGGTGCCTTCATCACTTTATTCTGTCTGGTCCCAGAGAAAGTAGTTTCATATCTTAATAAGGCCATATCCTTGTGGTCAAAATAGCCCAGTAGAGGTTTGCTCAGATGCCAACTGACTAGGTGGTTGGCAGCATCATCTGCGTGGATGGAACTACCCTGGAGTATATTAAAGTTTATGGTGAGAGGCAGGTGCTATCTATAAGGATCTAGGCGGGTCAGGGACTGGTCATGAGTGTGGAGTGTGTTGGGTTGGGCTTCCTAGAAGCAGACGCTAGGATGAGAATTTGAGGGCACACAACCAAGTAAAACTCCATAGGATAGTAGATAAGATGGGCAAGAGGAGGCTAAGCAAGGGTGTGAGACCAAGTAGAGTCTTACAGATGATAAATAAGTCAATATGGCAGAGGACCTCTGCAGATAGTATAGGTCATATCTCAGTTCCAATCAAGGGAAAGAGAAAAATATTCCTGCCATCTCACTCATCCCTCTTGGATTAAAGCTTGTCCTAGACCGGTTCTAGGTGCTTGGGCCCTCTTCAGATGGCCCCTTTTCCTGCCTTCCCACCAAAAAGACTGGCTTTTGGCAGTCAAATAACCAGGAACTATAATGCCTAAAATTAGAGGCTTTAAGGAGGTGTGGGCTGAGCACTGACAGCTTCTGATAAACGATTTTCCTAAAGCTTGGAGCTAGAAAGAGAACCCTTAGTTTTTTTTTTTGTTGATTCCAAACACTACTAAATCAAGAAGTAGATGAGCAAATCTGGAAGTGCACTGAGTTGTTGTGGATTTAAAGTAAGACCAAATGAGAACTAGATTTTGTTTAGGCTTCCCACAAAAGAACATGAAGTTCATGTAGATATAAGGAAGTGTTCTCAGGAGAAATCCATGAGGGAGTGGGAAGATAGACTGTAGGGGTTGGTAAGTAAGCCAAGGAAGAATCTCTAGCAAAATCCTGTGTACTGTATTATCCACATGGATCACACAGGGGGGCACTAAATTACAAATAAGACTTGGTGAATTGAACTTTCATATATCTGACAGTCATTAGCTAAAATGCCTTTAGTAAGGTGGGGAAGTGTAAACTTTTAGGCACATCTGGATCTTTGGGTGTACAGGCAAAATAGGTCCAATAATCAAAGGATGGAATTTTAGAATAGAGGCAGCAGCTGGCTCTGGAAGTCCCATGATAGCCAAGTTGAGGAGACACAGAAATGGTAAAATAACTTTGAGGGGATTATGCACATGGCCTTAACCTCTTTCATTAATGATTGTGTGGTTAGAGGAGGAAAAAGACAAAGAATAGAGGAGAAATGAGGCCTAAGGTATTGGATTTATTTCATAAAGCATGTACAAAGGTATCCTGGAAATGTGACCCCTCATTTTGTGTGTATGCTTGCCTTTGGGCTTAACTGTAAGAAAAAGATCTCAAAGCTTTGTGAAGTACTTTGTTCTTTAATTCAGCATCTTCTGGAATACTCCTCCAAAACTTGAACCAGTGGCAGGATGAGCAGTTACCAGAGGGTAGCCCACTGGCAGGGCACCACCTGGAGGCTGAGGTAGGTCATTATGGAGAAGTAGGCAACAGACTAGAAACATTGCTTCTTGTTTTTACTATATACTGCATATTCTAGCATTGCCTCCTGGCAGGGACAAGAATCTCAATATTGGCATTTCACCAGTTATTTTGGTTGTTCTGGAGGTAGCTTTAGTGGATTGTAAGGCAGGGCCTGCTGGAGCAGAATTCTGAGTCCTATTAACCATATCTTGTGGGCTCATTCATGGCAGTTCTAGAAAATTTTCAGGTTATACTTTCTTTCCTTGATAAACACTTCTACATGGTCTCTGGCTTAGTGTCTCGCTATTGAAGTTATAAGTGACTTGGTCTGTTTGCCAAAATGCCCAGAGAATTTTGTTGACTTTGAAGTTGAATTTGCCCATGCGTTGACCATGATGAGTATACTTCTCCCTGGAAATTTTATGCTAATGGGCAGAATGAAGATGTCATGGATTCCTCAATACGGGAAACCTCCATCCTTCCATGCAAGGGACTGATAGAAGAAACCAAGGGAATATGATGGACACAACATTAAAAAGTAGTGTGCATTTTTTTTGTACTTTGGTATATTGTAATTTTTTTAAAATGGTAGCTGGATGGGATATACCAGGTGAAGGAAACTCTTGTAAATAGAACTTTAATAATGTGATAAAATGCGGGAGAAGCACTGCATAGTTATAAGGTTAGGTCTCAGGCTTTCCACGAGCCTATGAAGTGGGACTATGACCTCCACAAGTGTTTTATTAGTTGTTTACCTCCTCCTGTAGGTGAGACAAATGGCTAGAGTAGGCTGAAATTGGGTATTTTTCTTTCAGTTAAGTTAGGCTCTGATAATACCTGAGCAGGTTAAGCTGTGGTGCATTACTTACCCTTAAAGGTAGACCTTGTTAAGAACAGAGCCCTCTGGCACATTTTAAATCATTCTTACTCCTCTGCTGCTGCCAGAAACAGAAAGGAATTTGTCTTCTATTACTGTGGAACTTAGAACTCCTGGAGGTAAATCTATTCTAGGGTTGGGGTGGTCCGTATGACTGAAGGCTGTGGAGTTTTAAAATCTTAGACTTGTCTACTCTGAACTTGCAGAAACTGATCAAATACAGTTTAGGTTTTCCTCCTTCCTGCTGGTTCCCTCTGAAGTTTCCAAAAAAAAGTCTCTAATAAGCCAGGACTGTGTATTTAGAGGGCAGTGGTTTACCCTGTATTTCCCCCTCTTATAGATCCAGACAGAGTTGACTTTGTGTTGAAATTTCCACTTGTTAGGGCAGAGTGAGTGACTTCCAAGCATATACATGTGGAAATAGAAATAGGAAGTCTCCTCTTCACCCATTTTGAATACCACCTGCTTGCCTTCTGTAACCACAGCAGTCTGAGATCTGGGTCCTCAGAGGAAGTGAAACCTGGCACAGAAAGAATAATGAGGCAATAGTTACATTTCCTTTAAAACATGTGATTTTTTTTTTTTATAATGCATCAAAAGTTAATCTTGGCACAGGATTGTCTGTTATGACTTGGGGCTAAATATTCTTGCTCTCTGGTGATGGACCTGAGATCAGCAGAGTTTGTGTGTGTGTGTGTGGGGGGAGCAAAGGAGTTCAGCTTTGAAGGCACATCCACATTGTGTGTAAAATTTGTGAGTGTTAAGTAAGGCAGCTCTTTCTTGAAGTGGGTTAGAGAATTCTAGACATCCTCCTCACAGAATGGTGTGGGCACGGGACATGATTCTGCCTAGCGGTCCGGGAGAAGTTCTTCCTGTTCCTAGTGATAACAGAGTCTGAATCCTGTGCAACTCTAGGTTCTGATCTCAATGCTTCCAAGATTTCTTGGTCTAGCGAAGGATGGGAGAATGGAGTCCTTGGCTATGAACCAACTGTATCTGTTTGCCATTTTCCTTTTTATTTCTGCCTGAGCTGCTGCTTGTCAGCCATTGTGTATAGTAGTGACCCTTATTTCTACTACTGAGATCCCCTTGGTTTGGATATGGATTTACAGATATTAGAGTGGGAAATGAAATGCAATTGTTAGCATCTCCATTGATCTCAGGTCTCAAACTCTTCCTAGAGTTACTCTCATAATCTCGAGGTTTCTTGATCCCAACATTTGAGTTACTGGGCTAGGTTGGCATGGGTGGGATTGGGCACTAAGGCAGAGACTTGGTGAGAATTTAGGACTGCAAATCTCTAATAGAGCCAGGTACTTGAAGCTGTAGGTTTGGGGGATGTATATGGGACTTAGTGATTACTAGTGTCTTGAGCCAAGATTGAGATGAAACTGGTGATTTCTTGTGTGGAATCAAATGTATAGGAACTAGATGTATAGGAACTTGAAGATGAAACTGATGAGGGAAAAGGAACTTCAGGAGGCAGAGAAACTTCATTCTGCAAATAGGGAAGGAAGGAAGGTTGGTATAAAGCCTCAGATTTGAAGTCCTAGAAGAGGCTTGAGTAGACTGATAGGAAATCTTGTACTAAAAATTCTTTGAAAAAACAGTCCTGTGTCTTGTAGAAATGGGCTTGCCTTAGTCTCCTAGTCAGGGGGCATGAGCTGGGCAGTTAAACTGCCCACCACAGGATATGAGTGGGCTCTTAATCATTTTCTAATATGGGAGCTCTTTGTGGATGTGGATCTACAAACAATAACAGAGTATGAAATGTAAGAAACCTAGAAAGTGGGTAAGGAGATATGTGTCCCCAAAAGATGATTTAGAACTCACTTATATTGGAGGCTAGATAAGGATCCTCGGTTAACTCTAGATCCCGAGGGGGTGGAAGTAATCAGCTGGTCCAATGGTTCTTGATCTCAGCTGCACTTGGAATCGATAAATTTTACCAATTACCTCTAGGCCTGAATTTCATATGCCTTGGGTTTAGACTCAAATCATTGAAAAGTAGTCAAGTGGTTTTCTTTCTTTCTTTTTTTTTTTTTTTAATTTTTTTTTCTTTTTTCTTTTTTTTTTTTTTTCAACGTTTATTTATTTTTGGGACAGAGAGAGACAGAGCATGAACGGGGGAGGGGCAGAGAGAGAGGGAGACACAGAATCAGAAGCAGGCTCCAGGCTCTGAGCCATCAGCCCAGAGCCTGACGCGGGGCTCGAACTCACGGACCGCGAGATGGTGACCTGGCTGAAGTCGGACGCTTAACCGACTGCGCCACCCAGGAGCCCCCAAGTGGTTTTCTCTATGTATCTGGAATAGAATAGAAATGTGATACAATCACTATTTTGCCCTGGTTGTTTTGCAGAATCTGTTAATTAGTAGTCCTTTAGGGAGAGACCCTCTCAAGTAGGAGAGTACCATAGTAACTTGGAGTATACCTACGATTTCATTAGCTGTCTAAGGAACTGTTGCTTAAGTATAATACCCATATCTCAAACCTTCAGAAATAACCTTTAGGGGCGCCTGGGTGGCGCAGTCGGTTAAGCCTCCGACTTCAGCCAGGTCACGATCTCGCGGTCCGTGAGTTCGAGCCCCGCGTCAGGCTCTGGGCTGATGGCTCAGAGCCTGGAGCCTGTTTCCGATTCTGTGTCTCCCTCTCTCTCTGCCCCTCCCCCGTTCATGCTCTGTCTCTCTCTGTCCCCCCAAAAATAAACGTTGAAAAAAAATTAAAAAAAAAAAGAAATAACCTTTAAAGGTAAACTTTGTTTTTGGGTAAGCATACTAATACCAGATGGCTAGCTAGAATTTATTTTTTGCCTCCTTTTAATTGGGAAGGTCATCTTGACAGATATCAAGGGATAATAACTAATGTCAAAGCTGGACCTGGGATTTTCATGGTGGCAACTCCTCAGAAGTTGTGAACTCTGAAAGCTAATCATTCTACTCTGGGCTTAAGTATTACAGACTTACATTGTTTAACATTTATTTCTGTATTTTCAGCCAAACATACTCCTGACTTTCTTGTAAGGAATCCTTTCTCAGTTTCCCTCTATCCTTGGTCATTCTGTCATAGACCAGACTTAAGCTCACCAGGATATTCCATTTGCCTACCCACATATCCATGAGTACAGTGACTAGTTCAGGGATGGGCATGCTATCAGACATTAAAACACAAGGAGATATTGTTGAAAATGAGCAACTTAGTTTCCAGAAAAATATATGGAAGAAATAGGACAAAGGTAACAAGGTGGAGGACTTGGTATCATAAGAGGAGACTTTGGAATTTCCTAGAAGGTAGAGCCTCTTTAAACCAATTTCACCTGGAGACACAAATTTAGATGTGTCAGTTTTGCCGATGTATTTCTATCTTAAAACAGTTATGGTTTGGATTTACCATCATTTACAACCAAAAGAATCTTAACTGTTACAGCCCAACGGAATATCTCTGAAATGTGGGAATTAAACGGATTTGCTTCATTTGCAATGTTAAAATTTTTTTTTTTAACGTTGATTTATTTTGGGGACAGAGAGAGACAGAGCATGAACGGGGGAGGGGCAGAGAGAGAGGGAGACACAGAATGGGAAACAGGCTCCAGACTCTGAGCCATCAGCCCAGAGCCCGACGCGAGGCCCGAACTCCCGAACCGCGAGATCGCGACCTGGCTGAAGTCAGACGCTTAACCGACTGCGCCACCCAGGCGCCCCCATTTGCAATGTTAAAGCCAACTTGGTAGTTACTAAATCTGAGGAGTTAGAAGGGTGACTAAAAGAGCTTCCAGATAATTTAAAATGGGGTTGGAGTGGGAATGAGTTTACTAAAGAGTTGTAAAGGCTATGCAAAGGCAAGTATAAAATGGAAATAAGCCCATATCCATATGGCTTTTCTGATATACTTCTTACCAGCACGAGTGCTACTTTCATAATGGAAAGGTGGTGCTTTCATGAGTAATGGAAGTTGAGAAAAGCTAGGAAACTACTACCACTTTGGGGACTCTTGTCTAGAAGTGATTAAAGTTTGCAAGGAAGGAAGAAACTTAAAGTGAAATGAAAACTGCATGCCAAACAAAGGATTAGCAAAGTGTAATGGCTAACACCAGCCCTAGTGCTAGCATTGGTAATAGTCACCCAAGATTTCCTGGATCCACTGAGCTTCCAATCCAAAAGAAACTTCCTGGTCAGTCTGGGTTCCTCTAGCCACTTAATTTGGATACTTCTTGGGGCAGGATGAGGACATTGGGGCCCACATTAGATAATTATGCCCAGGAAGGGCATACGTTGATCTGGGTTAGCAACAGAGAAATGGCATAAGGCAGAACATAAAACCAGAAGAGAAAAATCCAAAATACCCATAAGCAAATATGAGATGGTAACCTGGCAAATAGTGTTAAATTGGTTTAGAAGTAAGTGGTAGGGACTGGGTTTTTGTTTTTGTTTTTTGTTTTTTTAAAATAGGATCCACATACTTCAGCCATCCCA
This sequence comes from Prionailurus viverrinus, assembly GCF_022837055.1. Classification (NCBI taxonomy): domain Eukaryota; kingdom Metazoa; phylum Chordata; class Mammalia; order Carnivora; family Felidae; genus Prionailurus; species Prionailurus viverrinus. The sequence continues at coordinate 143,389,999 of NC_062564.1, read as the reverse complement.
GGAGCTGCATTTATCCACCTCATCTACATTAGATGGCTTAAATCTTTGTTTTGAATGGAGTAGACTTGCAGATACCTACAGGCCTATTTCCATAGCTAAATGTAATAGTGCTTCAGTCTTTGGTTGGGAGCCAAAACTATTTTTTGTTGTAGTTTGAAGTTACATTATATGTTAACTGGAATTTAAGTAACAATATTTTCAGGAATAGAATTTATTAAGTTCTCACATATGCCCCCCAGTGCTCATCACAACAAGTACCCTCCTTAATACCATCAGCCATTTAACCCATCCCCCTGCTCACCTTCTGTCCAATAACCCTCAGTTTGTCTCTATTGTAAAGAGTCTTTTATGGCTTGCCTCATCTCCCCACCCCCCCCCCCCCCATGTTTTCCCTCTATTTTGTTTCTTAAATTCCTCTTGAGTTAAATCACATGGTATTTGTCTTTCTCTGACTTAATTTACTTAGCATAATACACTCTGCTCCACCCATATCCTTGCAAATGACAGGATTTCATTCTTTATGTCTGAGTAATATTCCAGTGTGTGTGTATGTGTGTATGGGTATCACATCTTTATCTGTTAGTCAGTGGATATTTGGGCTTTTTTCATAATTTGGCTATTGATAATGCTGCTATAAACATCAGGGTGCATGCACGTTTCCCTTCGAATCTGTATTTTTGTATCCTTTAGGCAAATACCTAGTAGTACAGTTGCTGGATCACAAGGTAGTTCTATTAACTTTTTGAGGAACCTCCATATTGCTGTCCAGAGTACCTGCACCAGTTTGCGTTTCCACCAATAGTGCAAAAGGGTTCCCCTTTCTCTGCATCCTTGCCAACTGTTTCTTGTGTTAATTTCAGCCATTCTTTCTGGTGTGACGTGATATTTCATCATAATCTTGTGTTTCCCTGATGAGTGATGTTGAGCATCTTTTCATGTGTCAGCCATCTGAATGTTGTCTTTGGAAATGTTGTCTTCCCATTTCTTAACTGGACTATTTGTTTTTTGGGTGTTGAGTTTGATAAGATATTTAGATTTTGAATATTAACCATTTATCCAATATGTCATTTGAAAATACTTTCTCCCATTCCAAAAGTTGCCTTTTAGTTTTGTCGATCATTTCCTTTGCTGTGCAGAAGCTTTATCTTGATGAAGTCCCAATAGTTCATTTTTGCTTTTGTTTCTCTTGCTTCCGTAGATGTGTCTAGTAAGAAGTTGCTCCAGCCAAGGTCAGATTCATTCTGCATGTTGCTGTCCAGGTTTTCCAACACCATTTGTTGAAGAGATTCTTTTTTCCATTGGATATTCTTTCCTGCTTTGTTGAAGATGAGTTGACCATATAGTTGTAGGTCCATTTGTGGGTTTTCTATTTCATTGATCTATGTATCTGTTTTTGTGCCAATACCATACTGTTTTGATGACTGCAATTTTATAATATAACCTTCAGTTGAGAATTGTGATGCCACAGCCTTTGCTGTTTGCCAAGATTGCTGTGGCTATTCAGGGCCTTTTGTTCTATACGAATCTTTAGAATTGTTCTAGTTCTGTGAAATATGCTGGCAGTATTTTGATAGGGATTGCTTTAAATGTATAGATTTCTTTGGGTAGTATAGACATATTAACAATATCTATTCTTCTAATCCACGAGCATGGAATGTTTTTCCATTTTTTTGTGTCTTCTTAAATTTGTTTCATAAGTGTTCTATAGTTTTCAGAGTACAGATCTTCTACCTCTTTGGTTAGGTTTATTCCTCTAGGTATCATTGGTTTTGATGCAATTATAAATGGGATTGATTGCATGATTTTCTTTGTGCTGCTTCATTATTGGTGTATAGAAATGCAACAGATTTCTATACACTGATTTTATATCCTGCGACTTTGCTGAATTCATGTATTAGTTCTAGCAACTTTTTGGTGGAGTCTTTTGGGTTTTCCAAATAGATTATTATGTCCTCTGCAAAGAGTGAAGGTTTGACTTCTTCCTTGCTGATTAGATTCCTTTTATTTCCTGTCTGCTTGTTGAGGCTAGGACTTTCAGTACTATGTTAAATATCCATGGTGAGAGTAGACAACCCTGTAGTGTTCCTGACTGTAGACGAAAAGCTGTTTTTCCCCATTGAGGATATTAGCTGAGGATTTTTCATATATGGTCTGACCCTCTATCCCTACTTTGTTGAGGGTTTTTATCAAGGATGGATGCTGCACTTTGTCAAGTACTTCTGCCTCTACTAACAGGATCATACGGTTCTTTTATTGTGGTATATCACATTGATTTATGAATATTGAGCCACTCTTGCAGCCCAGGAATAAATCCCACTTGTTTGTGGTACTTTTAATGTAATGTTGAATACGATTTGCTAGTATGTGGGGGAATTTTTGCATTGATGTTCATCAGGGATATTGGCCTGTAATTCTCCTTTTCAGTGGGGTCTTTGGTTTGGGAGTCAAGGTAACACTGGCCTCCTAAAATGAGTTTGGAAGTCATCTTTCCATTTCTATACTTGGGAACAGTTTGAGAAGAATAGGTATTAGCTCCTCATCAAATGTCTGGTAGAATTTCCCTAGGAAGCCATTTGGCTCTGGACTTCTGTTTGCTGGGAAATTCTTTGATTGATTCCATTTCTTTGCTGGTTATGGGTCTGCTTAAGTTTTCTATTCCTGTTTCAGTTTTGGTAGTTTGTTTCTAGGAATTTCTCCATTTCTTCCAGATGGTCCAATGTATTGGCATATAGTTTTTTATAATCTCTCATAATTGTATTTCTGTGGTGTTGTGATTGCTTTCAGTCATGATTTTATTTGGGTCCTTTCTCTTTTTGATAAGTCTGTCTAGGAGTTGATCAATTTTATTCTTTCAAAGACCCAGTTCCTGATGTCATTGATCTGTTCTGTGGGGTTTGTTTCTATATCCTTTATTCTCTAATCTTCATTTCCCTTCTTCTGCTAGCTTTAGGCTTAATTTGTTCTCCTTTTATGTGTAAGGTTATGTTGTGTATTTTAGATTTTTCCAGATTGAGCTAGGCCTGTATTACTATATACTTCCCTCTTATGACCACTTTTTCTGCATCCCAAAGGTTTTGGATCATTGTTTTCATTATCCTTTGTTTCCAGGTATTTTCTTTCTTCTTTAATTCCCTGGTTCAACCATTCTTTAGTAGGACGTTTAACACCCCTCATGTATTTGTAGTTTTTCCAAGTTTTTTTTCTTGTGGTGGACTTCAAGTTTCATAGCATTGTGGTTAGAAAATATGCATGGTATAACCTCAGTCTTTTTGTACTGGTGAGGCCTGATTTGTGACCTAGTATGTGATCTATTCTGCAGGATGTTCCATGTGCACTCAAAGAATGTGTATTCTGCTTTTGGATGAAATGTTCTGAATATATCTGAAGTCCATCTGGTCCAATGTGTCCTTCAAAGCCATTGTATCCTGTTGATTTTCTGCTTAGATGATCAGTCCATTGTTGTAAGTAGGGTGTTAAAGTCCCCTATTATTCTATCAGTGCATTCCTTTGTTTTCTATATTTGGGTGCTCTCAATTTGGAATAAATATAGTTAGATCTTCTTGTTGGATTATGATATAGTGCCCTCCTTCATCTCTTGTTAGTCTTTCATTGAAAATCTAGTTTGTCTGACGGAAGTATGGCTACTCTGGCTTTCCTTTTGACATCCATTTGTATGGTATAAATGCTCTTCATCCCCTTTCAGTCTGCAGGTGCCTTTAGGTCTAAAATGAGTTTCTTACAGGCAGCATATAGGAAGGTCTAGTTTTTATCCATTCTGACACCGTATCTTTTGATGGGAACATTTAGTCCATTTACTCCAATTAGAGTAATGATATGAATTTAGTGCCATTTTATTGTTTATGGAGAATTTATCTTCCTTTCTATGTTGCTTTTGGTCTTTCCCACTTAGTCCCTTCTAATATTTCTTATAGGACTGGTTTAGTGGTCATATACTCCTCAAGTTTTTGTTTGATAAATTAAAAAAAAATTAATGTTTGTTTTTGAGAGACAGAGCATAAGCAGGGGTGGGGAAGAGAGAGAGGGAGACATAGAATCTGAAGGAGGCTCCAGGTTCTGAGCTGTCAGCACAGAGCCCAACGTGGGGCTTGAACCCATGAACTGAGATCATGACCGGAGCCGAAGTTAGACACTTAACCAACTGAGCCACCCAGAAGCCCCTGTTTGGGAAATTAAAAAAAAAAATTCATTTTATTTTGAGAGAGAAAGTATGAGTTGGGGGTAGGGGCAGAGAGAGAAGAGAGAATTCTAATCAGCCTCTGTGCTGTCCATGCAGAGCCCTACATAGGGCTCAAACTCACAAGCCTTGATATCATGAGCTGAGCCAAGATCAAGATTTGGATGTTTGAACCATTGAGCCACCCAGGTGCCCCTGTTTGGGGAAACTCTTTATCTTTCCTATTCTGAATGATAGTCTTGATGGATAGAGTATTCTTGGCTGCATTTTTCCCATTCAGCATGTTGAATATATCCTACCACTCCCTTTGGCCTGCCAAGTTTCTGTAGACAGATCAGCTGCTAACTTTGTCTTCCCTTGTAACTTAGGGACTACTTTGATCTTGCTCCTTTTAGGATTTTTTTTTCTTTATATTTTGAAATTTTAACTATGATGTGTCTTGGTGTTGGCCTGCTTTAGTTGATTTTGATGGGAGTTCTCTGTGCCTCCTGGATTTGAATGTCTGTGTGCTTCCCCAGATTTAGGGAGGTTTTCAGCTATAATTTCCTCAAATAAACCTTCTGACCCCTTTTCCCTGGGGAAAAGGGACTGCTATGATGCAAATGTTACTATAACTTAAGGAGTTACTGAGTCTGTATTCATCCCTAAGTCTATATTCATGATCTAATATTTTTCTTTACAGCTTCATTATTTTCCATAATTTTATATTCTCTATCTCTTGGTCCCTGCTTTTATCCTTGTGGTCATTCCATCCTGTTGGTTTTAAGTCCTAGTTCCTGCATTTTTCATTTTGGCATGACTAGTTTTTAGGTCTTTTATCTCTGTGGTAAGGGACTCCTCCGTGTCTTCTATGCTTTGTTCAAGCCCAGATAGTGTCCTTATGATTGTTGTTGTAAAGTCTGGATCAGGCAGATTACTTATATCTGTTCTGGTTAGATCTGTGGCTGTGACTTTTTCTTCATTTTGGGATGAATTTCTCCATCTTGGAATTTTGTCTAGGTCTCTGTTGTCTTCTGTATGTTAGGAAAGCCTGTTAGGTTTCCTGCTTCTGAGAGTAATCTCTTTATAAGGAAGAGATCATTTACAGTCTAAGTCCTGGTGCTTTAGGAAGTGTTTCTGTAATATGCTGTGTGTACTCTGCTGCTGTGTTTTAGCCATTCTTTCCTTCAGGTCAGTCCTCTACAGAGATTCTCCTTGCCTGAAGTGGGAAGTGTTTGGACCTTGGCTAGAGTGTGGGGAGTTTTAACTAGGTATGTTCTGGACTGCTTGTTAAGAGACCTGATGCTATTTCTTTTCTTTTTTTTTTTTTAAATTTTTTTTTCAACGTTTATTTATTTTTGGGACAGAGAGAGACAGAGCATGAACGGGGGAGGGGCAGAGAGAGAGGGAGACACAGAATCGGAAACAGGCTCCAGGCTCTGAGCCATCAGCCCAGAGCCTGACGCGGGGCTCGAACTCACGGACCGCGAGATCATGACCTGGCTGAAGTCGGACGCTTAACCAACTGCGCCACCCAGGCGCCCCCGACCTGATGCTATTTCTGTTAAAGCTAAAGCTTTATAGCATTCCATGGTTTGTGCTGGCTTCTCTGGAGGGGCCCACTGCCCTGGTTCTCAGGCATACTTATGGAGAAAAGCAACACTTGCAGAGTGTTGGCAGCCACTGTTGGTGCTATGTTGCTTACTGAAGTTTATGCTGATGGGTGGCAGAAGGAAATGGTGCCAGCCTCCCACCCTTCTCCCTAGAGAGGGGCATTCATGCCTGCCAATGTTCAGGAAACTCTCTCAGAAGAGCAACCTCCATTCGTGTGTTTCAGGTATTCCTTGGATACCTTCCCTGCCTTTACCTTGTCTGTGTTCTGGCCATCTGCCTGTTTGTAAGCACAGTGCACCTGTGTTTTATCCCAGGCTGGCCAGCTGAATTTTAAAACATCAAACTTTAGGGAACTGGCATGTCATGGACCCATGCTGGTCCTCTATGGAAGGGTCTTGCGGAGCTGGGACTGATGAAAGAAAGTCACACCAAAGTGCAGGGCATGGAGTTTGGAGTAGAGCATAACAAAGAGCCAGTGCCCAGGTTAGTCACATTCAGCAGGTGTCTCTGTGCCTGTGTGTGTGGGGGTGGAGTGGGGGGAGAGGATAATAATGCCTGCTAACTCTTTTGTCCCTAGAAAGGCAATGCCACCTCTGCCAAATGTGCTCCATGAAGGGGAGGGTACCACCTCTCCCATGAATCCCAGGGACTCCTCAGATTATGCTGTCTGCTCCAGGGCTATCTGCCCTTCTCCACCGGAGCATTGCACTCACAAGGCTCCACATTGGTCAACCCACGGACCTCTAAAACTCAGTCTTTGAGCCCCACTGACTACAAAAACCCTGGAGAATCAGCCCCTCTGGTTTCTCAGTCAATGGCTTTGGGGACATGTTTTCTTTGTATGATCCCTTGTGTGTTCCTCTCTGGCTGACTGTCTAGCTCTGTGTGTCTGTCTCCTCCCCACCCCTCCAGGGCTCCCTCTTTCTCCCCCTCCCTCCCTTCCTTGTGACCAGGGCTCCCTCCCCTCTGCAGCACCCACAATAAATTTCTCCCACAAATCCTGTCTCCATACCTCCTGCCTTTGATGATGTGGGCTCTTCTCTCTCTAGTTGTGAAGTTTGTTCTATCAGTCCTCAGATAGATTTCTTGGGTATTTAGAACAACGCCAGTCTGACTGAAGGGAATGAAAGAAACGTTGTATAGGAAGTGGCTTAGACTGGTGCAATACCAAGTGCCTTGGCAAAATCAAGGGCAAGTAACAGCAAAAAGTGTCCCCTCAGAGGCCAAGTCTCCCACAACAAATGGGACTTCCTCAATATTCCTGATGTGCTTAACTGGGATATAATCCATGGGAAATAAGGCTTTTTAAATGACTGTCACAGTCTGTCTCTTGTGCTGACAGATCTTATCTACCCAGGTCCACAAAGCAGCAACTTCATGATTCCTGCAGGTTACAAAGGGGAGACTGAGAAAGGATATAGGTGGGATGAAATACAGCTCTCCTTGGTAGAGTTGATCTTGGATTATAACTAGTAACCCATCTTATCCCTTCTCCATTCTCCACTGTAAATTCTTTTCATCCTTGGCTCTCACCTCCTCTGGATTTTAGATTACTTTAGTAGTGTGACCTGAACTGTCATCCTAAGGACTCTGAATCTGTACTGTTCATACCTTTTCAAGCTTGGGCTGCTGAAGTATCAATTATAATGGGGCCAGGAAGGAAATAGGAGATAACCACATGGATCACATGGTTTCAACATGCATTCATTTTTAAATACTTATTTTTGAGAGAGTATGTGAGTGAGCTGGGGAAGAGCAGAGAGGGAGAGAGAATCCCAAGCAGGCTCTGTGCTGTCAGCATGGAGCCTGATGCAGAGCTTGATCCCACAAACTGAGATCATGACCTGATCCAAAATGATAGTCAGATGCTTAACTGACTGATACCCAGGAACCCCTCAACATACATTCTTATCTGCTTCCATCATGTCAGAATAGTCCAACTTTCTGCTAATTAATATCCCTGCAACTGTGACTCAAGAAATGACTCAGATGATTGGGAGTGAGGGACGATGGGACTGCTCTTATCTTTATCCTTTGGTTCTTGTGCCCATGTGATCTTTCTCAGTAGGGATAAAATAACCTATAGATAATGACTTTTTAATGGACAGACTTCAGGCTGACAGAAGGCATCCCAAACTTACAGCATATTAACTGAGTTAGTGATTTTCCTGTGTTTTATGAATGCTTTGTTTTCTAAGAGGCTAACTGGTTTTGAATGGTTGTATGATGTGATAGGAACAGTGGACTCATGATCAGAGGGCCCATTCTCTACCACTTCTGTGAAGTGAGTCCATTGGTCAGGTGCTTCACTCTGGTATCCAGGCCTATGGATGGAACATGGTAGAAGTCACTAGAGTAGTACTGTTTGAGGCTCTGTGGGCAGGAAAGACAAACCTATATCAAGATTAGGTATCTATTGCTAGTAGGCTAAATTTCTGGGTTTTTTATTTTTGACTTTTTAGAATGGAACTGGTGTAACGTAGTGAGGATAGTCAACTTCTGTCAAGTGGCAAGTTGGTCTACTTAACAAATAGTGCCATTTGGGGATTCAACAGTTCTCTCAACAGGTTGTGTATTCTGAGGCAACAGTAGCTAGATTGCCTGAAAATTGGCATTCCATGTAGTTAGACATGTATGTACTCTTCATCCCTGTAACCATGGCTACAGTACTCAATTATGCATTGGCTGAAGAATGCTGGGTAAAAACTGGCAGAACGATTTTGACCATTTATTCAGTGTCTCTTTGGTTAGAACTTGTGCGTATTAACATGTGATATGAAAATCTGAATATTATATCAATATGCTTTTTCCTAGACCTCATCCTTTCTGATTTTTCCAGTCCCTTTTTATCTGGAACCCATCTAGATGGCTAGACAATTGGCCACGGCCAAGGGAGCAATACATATTCTCATCTTGAGCCACTTGTCATTTCACTTAGTTGATTTGTAATTTAGCAGCTGGAACTATCAATTACTGTTCCCTAAATAGAGGGTTTGTCACAATCCAAGTATAGCCAAGATGCTTTGGAATTGGACCTAATCTTTAGCGTTTGGAACATAAATTTCTTTCCTAATCCTAAAACTGTGTCGGTGTGGACAGAAGTTCTTAAACACTTGAAGAATCTGGGTTATAGTTGAAGAATAGAACTGCCTTTGCTGTCTGCTCCCTTCCAATTAGGAATAGGAGATACTTGATTATTGGATAGTAAACTAAGGAAACGTTTGAAGTATAGTTGTGATTCACTTACTGGCAAAGTGGAGAGTGGGGGAAAAAAAAACCACACCAAAAAACTGTTGGGGTTGCAGGTCCTGGTAAGTGTTAGCTAGGCCTGTTGGCAGAGCCCATGCACTTGCAGGTTAGGAAATGAGGACTGGGTGGTATCTGTCAGTTTGGGGCAGAAGGGATATTGATGATAATAGTGATAGTTTTTGTTTTTTTGCCTAGTTGGTGTGTCCTGATTTCAAGCCAGGCTTTAGTCAGACCAGTGTGTTGAGTTACCTGTTACTGTCCTTCAGAATGGGATGGAAGTCTATAGTAACAAATTATATATATAAAAATAATCTAATGCCTTCTTACAGAATCTCTGTATTGAGTTTAGTATAATAAGGCTGATATTTCCCATTTCCTAACAGATGAGCTTTCCAGTCTAAGAAGAATCCTGTAAGAGGTATATACAAATATATCTAAGCTGGAATGACATGATTTACCTATCTTTCAAGTCTCCTGTGTCAGTGTGCCAAACTGTATCCAGAGTTGGGAGCTTCCAGGTAACTGGAAAAATGCAGGATCAGTCAGGTCTATGATTTGATTGGAGAGACTTGGGCCCACACAGCTTCAATGGACCACCTGGGTGTGCACAGGGGAGTAGCTATCAAGCTACTATTGTCACAGATGGAGTAGCATATTACTGATGTTACTGATCTGGCCTGGTTTTTGTTTTTGTTTTTACTTATCAAAGTTGTCAACTTTTACATAGTGGGTTGCTGAAGACTAGCCTTGGTTGCATATCTTTCAATCCTGGGTAGGAAGGTTATCAGTTTGTCTCCAGAGGGAGCAGATTTCATTTACACATTTAGATCAATAAGGGATGCTCTGTATTTATAATAAGCCTTCCATCAAAGGTTTGCTTTTCATGTGATGTCACTCAGAGACCAATCTTATTCTACCTGACAAATTTGCCTTCCATATGGAGGCAAGGCTGCACCTAAAAGCTAGATAGCATTTCTATAGATCCCTTCACCTGACTCCTTTGACCAGAGAATCAAGAGTATTTGAGTAGATCTTTTATGAGAGATGTTTTAGGATTCTAGAATCAGTGAGGTCTGTTACTTTCTAGGACATTGTTAAGGTACTGTAAGATGTTCTATGTTTTCTAAGATATGGGTGGTCTTGAGGTTATCTCTCATCCTGTGTGGCAATGCAGGTGGAGAATCAGACAAGGCTCAAGAGTGAACTGTGGGGTAAATATAGTAGGGATGAGGTTAGTGTTTTGCTCAGGAGATGAAGACCTTGTTCATGTATTGGAGCTTTGTGTTCCCTGAGACTCCTCAGAGGCGAGTTAGAACTTCAGTTGGGCTGCTCTTGAGATGGCTTTCTGTGTAGAAAGAACCAACAGTGATGGACTAGATGTATACTTGATATATCCCTTAGGACTAGTACTGGATGGAGGCAGTTTTTGGCAAAGAATGGGTTATGTGTATCAATTTTGGGAAGAAAGGTGATGGTGGAGGTGCTCAGTTGGTAGACCCTGACTTTATGCCCTGTTCATTTTGTGACCAAGTAAGGAGGCACCAGTCATTGTTGCCTTTCAGAAGCAGATAAAAATCAGTAACAAATTGATGTCAAAGGTATAACGCTCTTTGACAGAATTCCTGTATTGAGATTAGTATGAAGGTTGGTATTCCCAATTTCCTAGCAGATGAGCTTTCCAAGCTAAGAATACTGTAAGGCACATATAATATACCTGCCTTTCTACTCTCTCAAGTCAGTGTGCCAAACTATATCCAGAGTTGGAAATTTCTAGGTCACCGGAGGGATCCTAGATCACAGGCAGACCTAGGATTCTGATTGATGGAGGGGCCTGGGTCCACTCAAATGCACTAGGCACCTGTGTGTGCACAGGGGCGCTGCTGTCAAGCCAGTTCTGGTGTTACAGGTTATGGAGTGGCATATTGGAAGTACTGCTATGATAAAGCTGTATGTGTATGTATACACACACACACACACACACACACACACACACACACACACACAGATATTTTCAAACTAGGCTAAAACCAATTGTATTGTGGGCCAGGCTGAAAACTTGGTCTTGGTTACAGATCCTTGGTAGAAGATCCTTAGATCTTTGGTAGAAATGTTGCCTTTCTCTTGCCTTTGAGAGAAGCATATTGAGGCAATAGTTCATCTACACAAGCAGATAAATAAGGGTCTGCTCTGTATTTCGGTAGGAATTTCCATGAGAAGATCCACCTTCCTTGTGGGTGGGAATCCATCTTCTCCCAGTGGATAGAAAGAAGCCTGGAATTTCATGGGAAAGGAAGTCTGTATTAAGTAGCTGGTTAGTTACATAGACCTCATCACCTGGCTTTTTGAATAAATGGGCCAAAAACCGGTTAGAACACTTAAGCTGGTCTTTCTCTGTGGGTGAAGTGCTTGTTGCTCTCAAAAACAATGAGGGTGACCTGTGGGGCAGACATACTGGAAACTGAGTTGGGCGTTTTGCCTAGGTGGTGGCAGCACTCAATCATACAGCAGAGCTCTGAGTTGGAGGCTCACCTGGGCTGTCTGAGAGGAAACCATCAATGGAATCAGCAGTGATTGATGAGTTGATAGTTGTGAATATCTAGAGTCAATAGCCCTGTATGGAGGCAGTTTTGGTAAAGAATGGGTTAAATTAAAACAGTTGTGCTGTTTAGCAGAAAGAGGACCTCAGATGGGAGGAAGTGGACTTTGAAGGCTAAAGCACAGCAGAGTGCCTCAGAGAAGCCAGAGTTAGGTCTGGTCATGTATCAATGACATACCACACTTAGATGAGTGGATTGGTCACAGTAGCAGAGGATACCATGTTTTCAAAAGTACCTGTGCTTGAATAGTATGGTTCCTTTTCTACAAATACACTTTCACATTTTCTTTACAAAGAGAAAAATACTTGCTCAGGAGGAATAAGTGTATGGCTAAGTGTGCCTTCTATGGTTTCACCTTTCAGGATGTTTTAGGGCATACAACTCTTCCCTGGACAGAGATTTTCTAGACCCCCTAAGACTCATTTAACTTTCCTTAAGTGGGGATAAAGGGCAAAGCACTGCAAATTAAGCAACATAAACATGAGGTGTGGACCTTGTGGGAAACAGAAGAGAGTAGCTGATCACCATCCACCCCTGTACTTGTGTGCAGCTGAGTTTGCTAGCGTGCACCCACAGGTTCTTTAGTGCATTTTCAATTTGCGTAGTGACTCTTAGGCAGAAACATTTGCTGATGATAGCAAACTACAAATGGTGAATTCAGATTACAACTGAACTTTGGTTTAAGAAATCTTGAATTTCTGGCTTGTCTAGAAAAGTTGAAAAGTTTTAAGATATAACACTAGCAAAAGTGTTCTTTATCAGTCAAAGCAGTCTTTATAATCCTATGATTGTTATCTTGGGGCTATGGTGTGCATGTTCCCCCATCTGGATATTTATGGAGAAGCATCTGCTTAAAATAAGTATTGGGTTAGGTGTAAAACTTAGTTCTCTGACTTAGTTTAGCAAAATTTTTTTGAGAGGGAGCAAGTGAGAGAGGGACAGAGAAGGAGGTAGAATCCCATGAAGGGCAGAGGGAGACCAAGAGAAGCATGGCTTGTGCTCACCCACCGTGAGATCATGACTTGAGCCAAAGTCAGATGCTTAATGAACTGAGTCCCCCAGATGCTCCAGATGAGCAAATTTTAGATACCAATAAATCTACAGGCATGGGAAATACATCTACTTTCACCCTCCTGTTCAGACCTCATTGGAAGATGTATCAGTTACTGGGTTTCAATTTCTCTGACCTCCCTCTTCTCGTGGTGACCACCCTGGCATTACAGAGCATGTATATCCTGTTCATGTACCCTATCCAGACTGTTGATGGCCCTTAGTAGGTAGTGCTCTCCCATAACTCTGGGAGGAAGAATCTAGAAAACACAACATGTTCTTGTGATGCCTGAACTATACAGTCCACTTGAGAGAGTTTAGAATTGAAGGATTTTGTCATAATGATCAGACAACCTGGGCAAGAAAGAATAGAATCTTCATCTTAAGCCTTTTTTGCCTAGTTATGTAGGTTGTGTTGCTTGGAGTTAAATATGGAGGTGGAGTTTGACATGAAGATCCCTTATTAGAGATGAAATTCTGTAAAAGGGATTGGAGAGGAAGCAGGATTGGGAAGTGGTTGAAGCTAACTGAAGTTGTAGGCACAACAGTGCCTCACACAAGCCCATAAGAGCATCAACCTTTGTATGGCCCGCCAGAATTATTCCATGGTACCCTGAGATGGCTGGCCTGTGTAGGCTGTCTGCAGTCAGGAAGAGGATATGGGCTGTCAGAGGAAAGACAAACTGTGGACAAGGTTCCAGCAGCTGGAGCAAAAAGCTCTTCCTTGAAGTGAATTTTGGAAAGATAACACCAGATCATTCATATCCAGTGACTTTCTGAATTTGACTGTCCTTTCTAGTTTCTGGCCTGCTATATACATGTGGATGTGGTCTGCATAGCTACCCTCCAGAAGGTCTCTGCCTTTTCTAAAGAGCCCCCCAAATGGAATCTGAGCTTCAGTTACTGGATGTTTACCAAGTGAAACAGAAGATATAAGTGGGGTGAAAGTTCTATCCTAAGTAGGATGTGAAAGTGTACAGAGGGCAGCTATTCCTTCAACATCTTTATACCTAGAAACTAAGGTGGGAGAATTCAGTTGGTAGGAGTCTAACTCTGAGGGCCATTTTAGAACACATAAGAGGTCTACATGTCTCACATGTGAGCTCTGTAACTTGTACAAAATTAAATAGTTCAGAATACGATTTTCTATGTCCTAGATGGTTTAGACCACACGGGAGACTTCTTTTTCTCTGCCCAAGTCAAATGGTTTGAGGTCCCAAGACCTTGGCAGAATGCAGTCCACAATGGTTATCCCCTACATTTACTACTTGGAAAAGCCTATCCAGTAAAGAGTAAATATTTGGTCTAGTATCTTGACAGGAGTTTTTCAGACTACTTGTCTAGATCCTCAGGTTGGAATATTCTTCAGGCTATAACAGCTTTACACCAGTGATCTTAGAGGCACTTTTGGGAGAGAAATCCAGAATGGCTCTATCCATGAGGGGCCAGGACTAGAACTCTTTGCTTGCTTCATGATCACCAAAGTCTTTAACTTAAATCATGTGCTTTCAGAAAAGATGGAGGAAGGAAGAGGAGGAAGAGCCTTTAAGGGCTCCTGTTATATGGAAAAAGCCTAGTGTATATATTGGGTCTTGACATGTGACGTGAGCCATATGTAGGTACCAGTGATCTCTTATGGGTAGATCTCCTAGGCAGAATTAATGATTCACTATAGTAGCAGCCTCATGACACAGAAATCTTCTCTGTTTAGAATGACATTTAAAAGACTGGGGTGTTCTGGGAAATTGTGTTAATGCAAGTTGGCCATATCTTGAGTGGTGCCAGCCCATATCTTTTCTCATTGTTCTTCCTGATTTCTATTAACTCTCCCTGTAATCTATCAGCAGGATAAAGCCTATTTGGACCTGGATAGAATAGATTCCTTAATCAGCTAGGAAATCTTGGCATTGTATTTTGAAAATGGGATTGTGGGGATTGTAGGAATAACGGTCTTCTGGGAGCAGACCAGAATGACAAAGTAGGAAGCATGCCAGTCCTTGCTAGAGCATCCAAAGCCTGAGTTGGACATCCTCTGTACTACCATAGAGATTGTCCTCCTGATATTTGGGATTTTTTTCCCCAGCCCTAGGCCCGAGGGCAGCGTTGTCCAACAGTGATAACGTGAGCCACATAATAAAAACTGCAGTGTCCATAGTAAATAAGTGAAACTAAATTTGTTTAGTTAGCTTTGTATTCAAATCCGTTACCCCCACTTTTTACTTGTAATTGTGATCTTCATTTAGAATCTTGTTCCCCAGTTACCAGTCTCTGCCTACTGATAGAGAGATTGCCCCATAGGCTTGTTAAATACCTCACAAGCTACCCGGCCTTCCTAAAACTTTCCAATTTTCAGAGAACTTGGTAAATGTTGAAAAATGCACAGTGACTCTAAATGGACCCATTTACAGTGGCTTACATGTTTTTTTCGCTCAGAAAAGTAGCATTCATTTCAGATTGGCTGAGAGTTGACCATTGGTTATTATACCACTTGGTTAAAGAAAAATAGTGGCTATTCAGAGAGAATGTTTTAGAGGTAGCAGCAGGGATTCAATCATGGTAGCATCAAGTATCCTCACCACATGAGGATATCCATTACATTCATAGATGTGGAGGCCATTAGTCTGCACTGAGCAGGAGTTGTAATCAATGGAAGTTGGTGGCTGGTGTGGCAGGTGGGAAAAGTCATGGACAGAACTGCTGGGTTAATCTTGGTGAATGATGGTGATTATATACTAGGAAAAGGCATAATGAAGGGAATCTGGTCTCTGTGCAGGGACAGCTATTTTCAAGTGAAACCACTTGATGAGGGTGACTCCTATAGGGGGAGAGATTTGCTCTATAGTACTTGATTGAAAGAGATGTGAAGTTAATGTCTATTGGTTAATTTGTCAATACGTGATCCTGTTCCCAGTTCCCAAACTCCTAATGTCACTAGTTCCTCTTTGCTAGAAGAGTTCTCAGAAGTTGAGGGAATTAATTTTACTCTTATAGCAATACACGACTGTTAAGATGGTACAGGTTTTGGATGTCCTTGAGTTTGAGAGACTGTATGTATCTGATCTCCTGTGTATCTGGGAGACCATTTTAAAGACTTAGAGTGAGAGGGTCTAAATGTAAGTAGGCTTTGCAATGGTTTTTAATAACTTGTGGCGACATTAGCAATAGGGGTGCATGTCTTCTTGCATGTCTTGTCTAGGATAAAGTAGCTTTCTGAAATCTTTGCCTTCCTTCAATTTGAAATGAGAGCATAATTTTGCTTGTGAATTGAGTACAGCTTTATGCTTTATGGGTACTATTTAAAAGTTACTAGTTCAGGCCTTTAATTCCTTACCTTTTTTATTGTTGTTCTTGTTTTGTTTATTTTTGAGAGAGAACCAGAGCAAGGGAGGGGCAGAGAGAGAGGGAGACAGAATTCCAAGCAGGCTCAGGTGGTCAGCACAGAGCCTGATTTAGGGCTGAAACCCATGAACGGTGACACCATGACCTAAGCTGACACCAAGAGTCAGATGCTTATCCAACTGAGCCACCCAGGCATCCCTTTCACTCCTTACCTTCACCAAAAACCTTTTAAGGTTTTTTGAATATTAGGGATCTTAGACATCCGTATAATGTACTTTTAGTTCAACTAGTTGCCATAGATCTATTCTTTTTTTAAAATATAATTTATTGTCAAATTGGTTTCCATACAACACCCAGTGCTCATCCCAACAAGTGCCCTCCTCCCTGCCCATCACCTACTTTCCCCTCTCCCCCACCCCTCATCTACTGTTTGTTCTCAGTCCTTAAGAGTCTCTTATGGTTTGCCTCCCTCCCTCTCTTTTTTCCCCCCTCCCCCCTCCATGGTCTTCTGTTAAGTTTCTCAAGATCCACATATGAGTGAAGTCATACGGTATCTGTCTTTCTCTGCCAGGCTAATTTCACTTAGCATAATACTCTCCAGTTCACCCATTTTGCTGCGAATGGCCAGATTTGATTTTCTCATTGCCATGTAGTATTCCATTGTATATATAAACCACAACTTTATCCAGTCATCAGTTCTTGTATAGTTTCTTATACTTGGAAATTTTTAATGTTCATCATGGTCATAAACTACTCACTGAAAATGAGTCTCCTTTCTATTCTTTCTTCCAAGCAACTTATTTTCCCTCTTTAGAAGGTACTATCTTTATTTCCTCCAGATATTTATGCATATACTTAAATTTCCAAAGTGAATTATACCATTGACACGGTTTTGTGCATAACCCCTTAAAAAGTCTGAAAGGAGTCTCCTTTCATTAAAGTGTTGGCAGGACTACATTCTTTTCTGGAGGATATAGATGCAATTCAACCTGTTTTCTTCTCCAGCTATACTGGCTACCTGTATTCCTTGGCTCAAGGCTCTCTTTCAGGCTCAGGCCCAGGCCCAGTGATGGCTAGTTGAGTCTTTACATCTATTTCAGCTCTGACAGTAGCTCTTCTGCCTCCTTCTTCCACATTTAAAGACCCCCCGTGATTACACTATCCAATTGTGATCATCAAGGATAATTTTCCAGTTTGGTTAGCTGATTAGCAGCCTTAAATATATCGGCAATTGTAATCCCCCTGCTATGTAACCTAACCTATTCATAGTTTCTAGGTGTTAACATGTAGACATCTTTGGGAGTCTTAATCTGTGTACCACAGAAGGAAATGGGAAGCAATCTCCACCTGAAAAGGGACAAGTGCTCATGAAAGGAGTCATTGAGTGTGGTCCACTATATTGATATTACTATGGGATATATGAGAGACACTCCCACAATAATAGACATGACTTCTAAAGACACTGAGTGCTCATTGGCTGTGGAGACTGAAAGGGACAGACCCAAAAACCAGTGTGTCTGTGCTTGCTCTTTAGAAAAAGGTTATGGTTTCTCTAGTCTTTAACTTTGTGTGTTCTTCTTGGTATCTATAAACTACTGAGATCTTACCTCTGGTTGCAACTTGAGGTGCCATTAGACTTGGTACTTTCTAGCATTTGTGTCTAATTGCAGAACAGTGAGTAAAGGACAGGTGCTTAGGTTATTCCCTGTGGCCTGACCATGTGTCTCCTTAGGTTTGTGTACTTTGAAATGATGTCTTTATGGATTCTGAGTAGTTTCTAATTACAGTATTAATTTTGTCTTTTTAAGTTTTGGTGTTCAAATTATTCCATATCTATATACTGAAGCTACAAGACTGGTCACTTAGATTTGAGAGGCTAAGTGTAGACAGGACAGACCTAAATGCTTTTCATACTAGAGTGGAAAAGCTAAAATATCTTTGATTTCTACCCAAATTTAACTCTACCCTTGAGCCCCAGCTAAATATGCCAATCATTAAGTCATTTCTGGGTTAAGACTTAATTATGAGGAGAATCAGTCAACTGAGGTCCATTACTGCTTAATTTGAGTTCTCCAAAAAGCTCCACTGAGACCAGGGTTTAGATGAAATTTTTAGTAGGAAGGGGATTCCAGATAACATAAGGGAGTTAGGGAAGTGAAAATGTGAAGACCTAAATCACTAAATACATTGAGTGAGCATTGACAGCAACTTGAACCAATTTTGCAAAGGGACCCTCTCAGATAATTGAGAGGAATGATCTAGTCAGACTTCAAAAGGTCGGACCATCCCTCTCATCTTCTTAGTGGCTGAGAGTCCCTTGGAGGACAACTTCTTGTCACCGTTGGCCTGCCCTACACATAGGCATGGACTTGTGGCAGGAGAAAACGTGGGCACACAGAAAGCCATTGACATGTGAAACAGTGTAGGTTTCCTCTGGATGACCTCAACAAATGGAGCAAACACTAACTCCTCTTGCCTATTCATGGCTTACACATTTGGAAGCTCTTCTGGGCCAAATTGACTTCATTGTCTTGACTGGTTGCCATATTAAAAAAATAAACCATTCTAGATAAAAAACATAGGACAATTTCAATAGATATAGAAAAAGCATTAGACAAAGTACATGTATCCATAAACTCAACAAAGCAGGTTTAGAGGGAATGTAAATAAATGTAATAAAAGGCCATATGTGGAAAATCCCATAGCTAACCCAACTGAAAAACTGAGTTTTCCTCTAAGATCAGAAACAAAGATGTCCACTCTTACAACTCTTATTCAACATAGTACTGGAAGTCCTACACCATGGCAATGAGATAAGAAAAATAAAAGGCATCCAAGTTGGTAAGGAAGAAGTAAAACTGCCACTATTTACAGATGACATGATATGATATATCAAACTCTAAAGACTCCACCAAAAAAAAAAGAACTGATAAACGTATTCTGCAACTACTGAATTCAAAATTATACAGAAATCTGTTGCATTGTTATACATAAATGAAGTGGCATAAAGAGAAATTAAGAAAACCATCTCATTTACAATTTCACTAAAAAGAATAAAATACTAAGACATAAACCTAACCAAGGAGGTAAAATACCTATACTCCAAAACGTATAAGACAGTAAAAGAAATGGATGACACAAAAGGGAAAGATATTTCATGCTCATGGATTGAAAGAACTCATATTAGAATGTCCACACTACCCAAAACCACCTACAAATTTAATACAATCCCTATCAACATACTGACAGTACTTCCTACAGAACTAGAACAAATAATTCTAGAATTCACAAGGAACCAAAAACTGAGTAGCCAAAGCAATCTTGAGAAAGAACAAAGCCGGGGCTATGACAATCCCAGATTGCAAGATAAACTAATCTGTGGTAATCAAAATGGTATGGTATTGGCACAAAAATAGACACATAGATCAGGACAGAAGAGAGCCCAGGAATAAACCCACACTTTTTTGGTTAATTAATCTTTGACACAGGAGACAAGAATACAATGGGGAAAAGGTAGTCTCTTCAACAAATTGTGCCGGGAAAACTGGACCA
Organism: Prionailurus viverrinus; assembly: GCF_022837055.1. Taxonomy (NCBI): domain Eukaryota; kingdom Metazoa; phylum Chordata; class Mammalia; order Carnivora; family Felidae; genus Prionailurus; species Prionailurus viverrinus. The sequence goes on along the minus strand of NC_062564.1, from coordinate 143,370,424 downwards.
CTTATGCACAAAAATAAACTCAAAATGGATGAAAAAACCTAAATGTAAGACCTGAAACCATAAAACATGTAGAAGAAAACATAGGCAGTAATCTTTGACATCAGCCATAGAACCATTTTTCCTAGATATGTCTCAGATCAGAGAAACAAAAGCAAAATTAAACTTGGGATTGCACTAAAGTAAAAAGCTTTCACATAGTGAAGGAAACAAAGACCACCTCCCTGAGCAGGAGAAGATATTTGCAAATGAAATAGCTGGTAAGGGATTAATATCCAAAATATATAAATCTTCTACAACTCAACACCAAAAAACCCCACAAATAATCCAATCAAAGGGCAGAGGACCTGAAAAGACATTTCCCAAAGATGTAAAGATGACCTTTCAGGCACGTGAAAAGATGCTCTCAACATCACTATCATGGAAATGCATATCAAAACCACAATGAGATATCACCTTACACCTGTCAGAATAGCTAAAATTAAAAAAAAAAAACATAAGTGTTGATGAAGATGTGGATAAAAAGGAACCTTTATCCACTGCAGGTGGGAATGTAAATTTGTGCAGCCACTGAATATGGAGGATCCAAAAAAATTTTTAAATTACCATATGATTCAGTAATTCCACTACTAGGTATTTACCCAAAGAAAATGAAAACATTAACTCAAAAAAATACATATGTTTATTGCAGCACTATTTATAATAGTCAAGATATGGAAGCAACCCAAATGTCCATCCATAGACAAATGGATGAAAGACGTGGTCTATATATGCAATGGAATATTACACACCCGCAACAAATGAACTTTTGCTATTTGCAACAAAATGGATGGACCGAGAGGGTATAATGAGTGAAATAAATCAGAAAAGACCCTATGACTTCAATAATGTGCAATTCAAAAAACAAAACAAAGGGTAAGAGACACACACTCTGAAATACAAAAACAAAATGTTGGTTGTCAGAGGGGAGGTGGGTGGGGAATGGATGATACGGATAGGAGATTAAGAGCACTCTTTATATATGTACCATATTGTCTTTATCCATACACATACATGCAGGAATATTACTCAGCCATCAAAAAGAATGAAATCCTACCATTTGCAACAACATGACTGGAGCTAGAGTGTATTATGTTAAGTGAAAGAAGTCAGAGAAAGACAAATACCATATGATCTCACGTGGAATTTAAGAAACAAAATAGGTGTACATACGTGAAGGAAAGGAAAGATAAAAACAGGCAAAACCATAACAGAGTCTTAACTATAGAGAGCAAATAGGGTTGCTGAGGCGGGAGGAGGATAGGCTAAATTGGTGATGGATATTAAGGAGGGTACTTGTTAGGATGAGCATTGGGTATTATATGTAAGTGATGAATCACTAAATTCTCCTGAAACAAGTACTACACTACATGTTACCTAACTTGAATTTGAAAAAAATCTTGAAATAAAGAGTGCACTTATCCAGATGAGCACTGAGCAGTGTATAAAATTCTTGAATCATATTGTATATCTGAAACTAATCTTATGTTACACTTGAGTTTTAAAAAAAAAGCAACAGCTTTTACACTCTTCACCTATTTTAAGTTTTTGTCACAACCATTATGCCCACACTTGCAATGAGTCCCTAGAATGCAGTGGGTATTAATCATCTCCCTTTTTACCTGTTCTAGATTCCTCTTTATCTTCTGCTAGTTCCTTTGCTGATCTAGATGATTTACGCATAAGGAGACCCAATTACATATCCTGAGTATGTAGTTACCTTACTCTAGTCAGGTTATGGTTGCTGAAGTGTCACCATACAATGTCATTAAGAAATACCCAACCTCACAAGTCTAGACATAGGTTTCTCCTACAAAATGGAATACTATTTCTTCACAACACTCAGGCTCAATGATCCCTGCCATACCATAAACTTCCCATTTGCCTCCTGGCCAAAGGTATGAGATGCCTAGCTTGACTATTATTTTAGGTTCTCTGGAATATATTCTATATTTCCCAGTGGAAGTCTTTCTTCTCTGGGGACCACTAATCCAGCCAGGCCTAAAGTGGTGAGAACAGAAAGTATCCCATCTCTGCTCTGACTGTAAGGTGTATGTTGACAGGAATCATGCTAATTCTCTCTTGGTTATGATTATAGTATTGTATCTCTTCAGGGACACAAAATGCTAAATCTGGCTCCCTTCAACTTTAAGTTGGATAGGATATGCTATTTGGGATATTTAAGGGTTGATTTGAAATCAAATGAAACATTTCACCAATGAACATGAGACAAAAGCCCTAGGATCCTGGATAACAGCCCCAAACAGAAAAAACCATAGTCAAGTCAGCTAAGCTCAGGTGGCTCCAGTTATACTTGAGGTTGAGCTTCTCAGAAGGTGCCTCCATGCTAGTCTGGGTTTCCTCTTGCAGCCTTTGGGGTCATGAGGTCACTCATTTTCAGGTCTTTTACTACCTTCAGGAAGTAGTTCTCCAGGAAATTACAAGTATGATCATATTCATGGTTTTCAGAGTCCAAAGATGTGGATCCAGTAGGGCCAGGCTCAGATGTTTGTCCAAATGTATGGGTGTGGTCTCATTTATTCTGGGAAGAAGGATGTAGTTGATGGACTCACGTAGAAACTTCTGGATTACTTGGGTTCCCAAAACTTTCTTCCAGGTTCCAGAGAAAGTGGTTCATTCCCTCTAGGGCCCCATACTTGTCAAACTATACAACCCCTGTAGGTGGTAGGGAGAGGGTGCTCAGATGCAAATTGACCAGGTGGTTGACAGCATCATCTGTATGGCTGCAAGTACCCGGGAACACACGGAAGTTTGTGGTGAGAGGCGGGTGCTCTCTGTGAAAGAATTAGCTAAGGGGCTGTGAGTGTGGAGTGTGTGTATTGGGTAAGATGAGAATTGGTGAGTGATCAGGACTTTTAAAGCCCAGTTAAACTCCATGGGGTATTAAAGAAATAGGATGGGCAAGAGGAGGCAAGGCAAGGGCATTATATCAAGCAGAATTCAATGGATGGTAAACAAAGGTCTTAATGGCAGAGGACCTCTGCAGGCAGTATATGTTGTACCTTAATTCTTTCAATAAAGGGGAGAGTATTTAATCCCTTTTACCCCATTCACCATTGGTTAAAACATACCACAATGGGGACTAAATTCCCAGGCTCTTTGAGTTTGTCTCACACACACACACACCATCCCCAACAAAGGCACAGCCATTGGCTGTTAGTAATCAAATCACCAGAAGTTACTGTGCCAAACATGGGAGTGGGATCTAAGGCCATGTGGGTTGAACAGGGACAGACCTTGATAGAGGGCATCCTGAAATCTGGAGCTAGGAAGGAGAATCCTCACCCCAGTCTGTTCCTCCAAACACTGTTTAATCAAGAGGCAGATACACAAAACTAGAAGTGTCGTGAGTTGTCATGAGATCAAGTCTGTTTAGTTTGGTTCCCTAGAAACAGACCATGGGAGACTTATGTGAAAGTAATTAAGGAAGTATTCCTAGGGGAAACAAGTGAAGGAATAGGGGGGCAGACAGGAGCTGGTAGACAGCTAAGTAAGGTGTGATCTCTGATAAAATCCTGTGCATTGTAGTCTTCATCTAGATCTCACGGCAGATGGGAAGTGAGTACTAGACTACAAGCGAGTTGTGAGCTGGGCTTCCACACTCCTGTAATTGCCAGTGATTAGTACTGGCTGACCTTGTTTGGAGAAATGTAAACTCCTGGGCATTCTGGCTCTTTGGGTGTGCAGGCAAAACAAGTCTAATAATCCAAGGGCAGTGTTCCAAAACAGTTGCAGGTGCTGACCTTTGAAGACACATGGCATCCAGGGTTGAGGGGATACAGAGAAAAGTTAAAAAGGATTTTGATGGGATATAGGTATTACCTCCCACATGGTTCATCAATGATTTTGTGGCTAGAGGGTGGAAAAGACAAAACAGGTGGCAAGTCCTATTCCTTTGACTAACACTTTGCTACATGTCTGTCGTAACCCCTTGTGGCTTACAGGCTGGCCTTTGGGCTGTATCACCAGAACAAAGTTCTGTCAAGTATTGTAGAGTCCTTGCTCTCTATTCCAAGGCCCAAATAAGATTTTGGAAGGTGGAGGTACGGGAATCTGCAAGAGTTAGGAAGACTTCCAAAACAGCCTGTATTTGTAGAGTTTTGCATTTCAAATCATGATAGTCTTCATCTATAATCTGCAGCCTTTGGCAATAGGGCCTATTTATGTAGGGTTCATGTGCCTCTTTCTTTAGTTTTAAACTCCTGAGAATGTGTTCAGAATGTTTCTCTGGGACAGCAGTCAGCAAATCCTCTTCTAGTAACACAAGGAATAGAAGTTCTGAAGATAGGGCTCTGTGTTTGTTGGGAGTTTTTTGATTATTGATTCAATTTTGTTAGTAATGTGTCTGTTCAGATTTTCTATTTCTTCCTGATTCAGTTTTGGATACTTGTATGTTTCTACGAATTTATCCCTTTCTTCTTGGTTATCCAACTTGAACTGCTGGAGGTTTCTGTGCCTGGGCTCCAGCTTTGCTTCTATTACACTTAGGAGTAGGTTAGAGCAGCATATTTACTTAATGAAAAAAATCACATGTTCATATAAGTGTCACAGGATGAGCGTCGGGGTAGAGGGAAGAGCTATGATGGGAGATGAGAGGAAGTTTACTGGGGGATTCTCCTGGGGTCAACACCTGTGAAAGGGAAGCAAGATAGGATGGAGGGAGAAGTTGAATTGCAATGCAGATCAGACCAAAGCCTGAGCCATCCCTATGGAGAGTTGTCAGCCTGGGATGATCCTTGAGAGCTACCTGACATGGGATGAGAAGTCTGGGCTTATATTCTCTCAGATTGCTAAATCATTAGATGCCAGCCACCATGGAAGGGGGTGTGATCTCAGATGAGTAGGCTCTCTTCAGCTGATCTAAGGCCTGAAGGAGATGTCAGTTGAGGGCTACCTGTCCATGGCATTCCCAGTGGCTGGGAGAATAAGTCCTTGATTCCTGAAATGGGGGAAACAGGTGCTACATCACAGTTTATAACCTAGCTTTAAAGATTAGATGGCAATAAAAACAAAATACATATCCATACCTAAGAGGAACGACCCTGATACAGATGACAGGTTTCCTATGAGGCCTTTAAAAAAACCTCATAGGACTAGGAGAACAGGCTGTTGTGTAAGTACAGATACATCCTGATGCTTTGTTCAAGTGTGACATCCGTCCATCTTGGAGGCTCTGAAATTCTAGAACTTCACTGGGCCAAGAGCTGTCTGCTCTGATATGAGGGGACTAAATGTTCTTCTTTTGACCAAATGACTGGCTGTTAATTGTCCAGAGGGTACCCCATCCATGACTGGATCATCTGCTGCCAGGGAAGCTGCCTAGAGTCTCAGCTAGGTCATCATGGGTGAGAAGTAGACAGATGGGTATAGGAACACTCCATTTCTTGTTACATACTGTACTTTCCTAGCACTGGTTCCTGGCACAGATACTATATATTGGTGTCTCGCCAGTTATTCTGAAGCTTGTTTTCTAGTGGATTCCAAAGTAAGGAATTGTTGGAGCAGTATTCTGAATCTTATGTTACCAGCTTGTCTACTTACTCTTAAAAGTTCTGTTTTTTGTTTTTTGTAAAGTCTTTGGGTTATATTTTCTCGATAATATTCAAATTTTCGACACTGTCTTCTGGTTTAGTGTTGCTGTTGAAGTTATGTGTAACTTGGTAGTGTGCTTAAATGCCCAGAGATTTTTGGTCTATTTTGAAGTCCAATGTGCTAATGCATTAGCCATTATGAGTAGATTTTTCTTGGAGATCATGCTGTCAATTGAGGAATCCATGTCCTCTTGGTTCTGCTCAAGTGTGGGAACCATCCATTCAGGGGATCAGTAGAAGACACAAAGAAGATCCAAGTTAAGTGTAGTGGACTTCCTACAAAAATTAATGTCTTTTCATCTGCCATTTTGCTTTTGGTATGTCTTGTTTCATTCTTCTCTCTCTCTCCTTCTCTGCCTCCCCCTTCTCCTTCCTGCGCACCCCCCCCCGTGCCCGCCCCCTCGTTCATTCTTTCTCTCTCTCTCTCTCTCTCTCTCTCTCGCCCTCCCTCCCTCCCTTGGTCTCGCCTTCTGTCTCTTCTTTTCTTTTTTTTTATTTACCCTTTTTTCTTTGTCTTTCTCTTTTTCTTCTTGTGATAACCAGACAAGGTTGTACCAGGTAAAAGGAATTACTGTAAATAGACCTTGTATATCATGGGGAGGTTTGGGAGGAATGGCCTGTGACCATATGATTAAGTCTCAGGCTTTCTGTGACTTAAGCCTTGGGACCATGAACTTCACAGGTATTTATATATAGTTTTTTTCCCCATACAGGTAGGAGAAATGAGTAGAGTGGGGTGCAATTGAGTATATCCCTTCTAGATCAGTTAGGCTGTGATAAACCTCAGAGGTTAGGTTTGGTGCACTAGTTGCCCCTGAGAGGGAGGCCATGTTTAGAAGAATAGTGTGCTTTGGCATGTTCTTACCGGTTCCTCTTCTGTTCCTGCTAAACACAAGAGTGGATTTTCTTAGATTCTTATTGGGGAAACCTAGTCAAGTTCCTGCAGGTAAACCTCATATTCTGGACAGGCTTCCTTGACTTTTTAAATCCTCAGACTTTTCTGCACTGAACTTTCCAAATTGGTCACTTACAGTTCAGGATTTCCTCCTCTGTGCTGGTTCCCCCTTGAGTCTCTGTGATTGTAAGCAGGGAATCTTGTATTCACCTGTCTCCAATCTATGGGGAGCACTTTGCCCTGTCTCTTCCTTTCTCCTATGCATCCAGAAAGAATTTTAAAGTCTGTTCGGTATTTTATTTGTTGGGACAGAGTGGTGACCTCTAAGCTCCCTACATGGTGGTAGTAGAAACCAGAAGTCTCTTTGGCTGCTGTTTTGAATACCATTGGCTCAGGTGGTATTAGGAAAACAGATCCAGGTACCTCAGAGGAAATTAAACTTTGGTGTACAAGGAACGTGAAAAACGAAAACAATAGATCTCTGTTTAAACACTTGGTTGTACATATCAAACTTTTCTGGAAAGAGCTCTAGAACATGATAGAACTAAATGTTCTTGTTTGTTCTGATGAGGGACCGGAGAGGAAGACCAGATTTTGTGGAAAAATTCAATAAGTCTGTTTTGAAGACACATCCACATTGTGAAATTTGTGACTGTCATGTGAGACCAGGAGCTCTTTTTTGGAAGAAGGTTAGAGAATCTCAGACATCACCACATGATGGGAATTGGTGGGACATGATTCTGCCTCATGGTCAGGGAGAAGTTCTCCTCTGTTCCTAGTGTCAACAGGGTCTGAGGCCTCAGTGCAACCCTATGCTCTGCCCTCAGAGGGTTCGGAGGAGATTCCTTGGTACCAGTGAGAGGGATAGAAAAATTGGAGTCTTTGGGTACAAGCTGTATCTGTTTTGCAGTTCCCTTTACTTGTACTACTCTTGCCAGCCCTTGTATGTAGTCCTGACCCTTCTTTCTATTACTGGGGTCGTCTTGGTGAGGACTTGGAACTACATATATTAGAACAGGGCATGAAATGCAAGAAGACTAGGATTGTGTTGTAGACCACTGAATCCCCCAAAGATGGTTGAAAACCCACTTATATCTGAGGAAAAGTTGGAATTGTCAAGTTAATTCCTTATTCATTGGAGTAGAGCTAACCAGATGGTTTAATGATTCCTGATCTCAGCTGCACTTGTAATTGAGAAACCTTAGCAATTACCTATATGAGTTCAGTGTATTAGGTTTCAACTAAAGTTTTGTAAAACTAGACAAATGCTTGATGTCTAAATGGGAAGCTTGTCAGAAAGGCAATGAAATCAGTGTTTGGCTTTAAAAGTTTTGTTAATTGGTAGACTTTGGTACTGTGTAAGGGAGAGCACCCACAGTAACCATTGTGGTATACTTACAATTTTATTAGCAAAGAAGCTGTTGCTCAAGTATAATACCACCCTCCAAAGTCATCTCAGAAATATCTCCCAGCTGAACTTGGTGTTGAGTAGGAACCAATAGCAAATATTAGCTACATTTTTATTGTCCCCTTATTCTTATTCAGGATGGCCAACTGCCAGGTCTCAAGGAACAATCATTAATGTCAAACCTAGGCCTGGAATTCTCAGGGTTGCAGTTCTGAGGCAGAGTTCATTTACCCATTCAGGTCAATAAGGGATGTTCTTTATTAATATGAAGTCTTCCTTCTACATGCTATCATTACGGACCAATCTTATCCCAGAAGGCAAAAGAATCAGGCCCAGAATTCCATGTGAAGGCAAGTCTGCATTTAGTAGCTGAATAGTTTTTCTGTAGACCCCCTCACCTGGCTTATTTGACTAGATGGCTCAGAAACACGATCAGCAATTTGAGCTGGATTCCTCTGTAAGCAAAATGGCATTGGAGTCTAGAAATAGGTTTCTGACTCCACAGGACATTTCTACCAACTGGTTCTCTAAAACCTATGGCTTCTAAGATGTGGGTATTCGTGAGTACTTCTAGCTTGGCTAAAAGTACATATGGGGTTATCGGACCAGGTCCAAGAATAAACAGTGGGGCAGACATGCTGGGATTATGTTCAGTGTTTTGGCCAGGAGATGGCAGCACGCAATCTTATAGTGGAGCTCCATGTTCCCTGACACCCTTCAAGTGAGGTGGAGCCCCAGCTGGCCTGTTTATGAGATGGCTTCTTTGTACAAGGAACCAGCAGTGATTGACTAGATGGTCCTAAGGGAGGTCCTGGGTACACAGCCGTAGATGGAGACAGTTTTTGGGAAAGAGAATGAATTAAGTGAAAAGGAAAATGGATCTCTGCAGATGATGCAAAAAAAAGCTCTTTAACATGAAGAATAAACAGATTCTTCAGGTGAAAGCAGAACAGAGTGCCCCAGAGAAGCAAGTAAGTTTCTCATTGTATATCAATGACCCACACCTAGATGAGTGGATTGTGTTATAGTAGTAGAGGATATCACATCTTTGAAAGCACCTGTGCTTGAGCAGCATGGTTCCTTTTCTACAAATAAACTTGCACAGTTCTCTCTTATGCATAGACAAAATGGGACACCAGAAGCAGTGTGTCTTCTATAAGTTCATTTCAGGATTTTTATCACCTACATCTCTTACCTGAACATAGGAATTCGTCTAGGCCACTGAGGTTCACCTAATTTTCCTCCTCAGGTAGGAATAAGGCACAAAGTACTGTAAAATAAACATGACCATGAGATGTGGACCTTGTGGGGGGGGGGAGGGGAGAAGACCACAGCTTATCACCATCCACTCCTGCACCAATGTGTAGCTGGATTTGTTGGTTTGCACTCACAGGTTCTTAAGTGCGTTTTCAATTTGCATAGTGACTCCTGGGTAGAAAGACTATCAATCATAATAAGAAAGTACAAATGGTAAATAAGATTGCAAGAAGTATCTCTGAATGTTGGTTCAAATAATTCTGAAGTTTCAGCTTTTCCTGAGATGCTGGAAAGTTATGAGACAGAACACTAAGAGACTTGTATTAGTCAAGGCAGATTTTTTTTTTTTTTTGCTCTAGTTATTTTAATTTTATTTTTTTAAATTCAAATCCAAGTTAGTTAGCACATAGTGAAACAATGATTTTAGAAGTGGATTCCTTAATGCCCCTTACCCATTTAGCCCATCCCCCCTCCCACAACCCCTCCAGCAACCCTCAGTTTGTTCTCCATATTTGAGTCTCTTTTGTTTTGTCCCCCTCCCTGTTCTTTTATTATTTTTGCTTCCCTTCCCTTATATTCATCTGTTTTGTCTCTTAAAGTCCTCATGTGAGTGAAGTCATAAGATTTTTCTTTCTCTAATTTCACTTAGCATAATACCCTCCAGTTCCATCCACGTAGTTGTAAATGGCAAGATTTCATTCTTTTTGATTGCTGAGTAATACTCCAGTGTGTGTGTGTACCACATTTTCTTCATTCATCCATCAGTGGACATTTGGGCTCTTTCCATACTTTGGCTATTGTTGATAGTGCTGCTATAGACATGGGGGTGCATGTGTCCCTTCAAAACAGCACCCCTGTGTCCCTTGGATAAATGCCTAGTAGTGCAATTGCTGGGTTGTAGGCTAGTTCTATTTTTAGTTTTTTGAGAAACTTCCATACTGTTTTCCAGAGTGGCTGCACCAGCTTGCATTGCCACAATGCAAAAGAGATCTCTTTCTCTGCATCCTTACCAATATCTGTTGTTGCCTGAGTTGTTAATGTTAACCATTCTGACAGGTGTAAGGTGGTATCTCATTGTGGTTTTGATTTATATTTCCCTGATGATGAGTGATGTTGAATTGCTCATAATATTCTTATTATTTTTATTTCTGCTGTGTCAGTTGTGATCTCTCCTCTTTCATTCTTGATTTTATTTATTTGGTTCCTTTCCCTTTTCTTTTTGATCAAACTGGTTAGTGGTTTATCAATTCTGTTGATATTTCAAAGAACCAGCTTCTGGTTTCATTGGTCTGTTTTGTTTTGTTTTTGGTTTTGATAGCATTAATTTCTGCTCTAATCTTTATTGTTTCCAGTCTTCTGCTGTTTTTGGATTTTATTTGCTTCCCCCCCCCCCCCCCCCCAGCTCTTTAAGGAGTAAGGTTAGGCTGTGTATCTGAGATCTTTCTTCTTTAGAAAGGCCTGGATTGCTATATATTTTCCTCTTATGACTGCCTTTGCTGTGTCCCAGAGGTTTTGGGTTGTGGTGTTATTTTCATTGGCTTCCATATACTTTTTAATTTCCTCTTTAACTTCTTTGTTGGTCCATTCATTCTTTAGTAGGATGTTCTCCTAGTCTCCAAGTATTTTTTACTTTTCCAAATTTTTTCTTGTGGTTGATTTTGAATTTCATAGTGTTGTGGTCTAAAAATCTGCACAGTATGATCTCGATCTTTTTGTACTTGCTGAGGGCTGATTTGTGTCCTAGTATGTGGTATTTTGTAGAACGTTCCATGTGCATTGGAGAAGAATGTACGTTCTTTAGGATGAAATGTTCTGGATATATCTGTTAAGTCCATCTGGTCCAGTGTGTCATTCAAAGCCTTGATTTTTTTATTAGATGATCTGTCCATTGCTGTGAGTGTGGTGTTGAAGTCTCCTATTAGGATATCACTATTGATGAGTTTCTTTGTGATTAATTGATTTATATATTTGGGTGCATCCATATTTGGCACATAAATGTTTACAATTGTTAGGTCTTCTGTGTGGATAGACCCCTTGATTATGATATAATTCCCTTCTGCATCTTTTTTTTTTTTTAACGTTTATTTACTTTTGAGACAGAGACCGAGCATGAATGGGGAGGGTCAGAGAGAGGGAGACACAGAATTTGAAACAGGCTCCAGGCTCTGAGCTGTCAGCACAGAGCCCGACGCGGGGCTCGAACTCACGAGCCGTGAGATCATGACCTGAGCCGAAGTCAGACGCTTAACCGACTGAGCCACCCAGGCGCCCCCCCTTCTGCATCTCTTGATACAGCTTTTTTTTTTAAATATGAAACTTACTGTCAAATTGGTTTCCATATAACACCCAGTGCTTATCCCAAAAGGTGCCCTCCTCAATACCCATCACCCACCCTCCCCTCCCTCCCACCCCCCATCAGCCCTCAGTTTATTTTCAGTTTTTAAGAGTCTCTTATGCTTTGGTTCCCTTCCTCTCTAACCTCCTTTTTTTTTTCCTTCCCCTCCCCCATGGACTTCTGTTAAGTTTCTCAGGATCCACATAAGAGTGAAAACATATGGTAACTGTCTTTCTCTGCCTGACTTATTTCACTTAGCATAACACTCTCCAGTTCCATCCACGTTGCTACTAAAGACCATATTTTATTCTTTCTCATTACCATGTAGTATTCTGTTGTGTATATAGAGCACACTTTATCCATTCATCAGTTGATGGACATTTAGGCTCTTTCCATAATTTGGCTATTGTTGAGAGTGCTGCTATAAACATTGGGATACATGTGCCCCTCTGAATCAGCACTCCTGTATCCCTTGGGTAAATTCCTAGCAGTGCTATTGCTGGGTCATAGGGTAGATCTATTTTTAATTTTCTGAGGAACCTCCACACTGTTTTCCAGAGTGGCTGCACCAGTTTGCATTCCCACCAACAGTGCAAGAGGGTTCCCGTTTCTCCACATCCTCTCCAGCATCTATAGTCTCCTGATTTGTTCATTTTAGCCACTCTGACTGGCGTGAGGTGTCAAGATGGTCTGCTGTAAGTATGGCTACTCCAGGTTTCTTTTGTTGACCATTAGCATGATAGATGGTTCTCCATCCCCTTACTTTCAATCTGAAGGTGTCTTTAGGTCTAAAGTGGGTCTCCTGTAAACAGCATATAGATGGATCTTGTTTTCTTACCCATTCTGTTACCCTATGTCTTTTGATCGGAGCATTTAGTCCACTGATGTTTAGAGTGAGTACTGAAAGATATGAATTTATTGCCATTATGTTGCTTCTAGAGTTGGAGTTTCTGGTGGTGTTCTCTGGTTCTTTCTAATCTTTGTTGCTTTTGGTATGTATGTATTTATATTTTATTCTTTTCTCCCCTCAGAGTCCCCCTTAAAATTTTAGCCAAGGAAGTTCTTAGAACCATTTCCAATTTTTACTACTTTGGGGCTGGTCTGAATTTTACGACTACTGTAAGTTATAGGTTAACATAAGGAAATCAGCTTGGGTACTGAGCTAGGTAAAAAAAAAAAAAACTACCCAATTATGACTTGACCTAACATATTTCACATTGAATTTACATGTGCAGAGAATGCATCTGCACATTTTTCAGGTGTCATGGAAGTTGTAGCACTACAGTGTTCAAATTTCACTGGGCGTTCCAGTGGTGGAAACATGGATGTCTGGTATATCCCCCTTCTACTAGTGGTGGATGTGTTGGGATCCTCCCTGGAATTACAGAACATGTGAAGCTTGTTCCTGATCTTGATTTGAAACAATGGCCTTAGTGGGCTGTGTTTTTCTCTGACTTTATGAGGTAGAACATATTTAACTTTTTATACATTTGTGTTTGGGCTGGATAAATGACAGACACCCAGAATTCCCAGCTGAGGGGCTAACACTAGGTAGGAAACCAGACCAGAGGATAAAAAGTATTAGAATCCAGCGGCATAAAGAGCAATAATAATTTGCATATAGCCTGAAACTAAGAGTATGGAAGTCATGGCATGTCCTAGAGGTGCCAGAACTGTGCTGAACTCTTTGAGAGAATTTAGAATTGAAGGGCTACGTTGTGATGTTGAAAAGGCAGGCCAGGCATGAAGGAGTGGAATCATGTTCTTTCATGCCCCTTTTGCTTAATGTTGCAGGTTGGGTTTTTGGGAATTAGATATCGAGGTGGAGTTTGGTATGAAGATCTCTCTTTGGATAAAATCCTATCAAGGGGTTGGGAACGCATGCAAGATTGGGAAGTGCTTGCAGTTAACTGCAGTGTAGACACAACAATGTTTGACTGGGCCCCAGAAGCACTGATGTGTGTCAATCCATCAGAATTGCTCCATGGTGGCCTGAGATGGCAGGCCTTTGTATGTTCTCCGCAATCAGTAACTGCGAGTATGTTGCCAGGGGAATGGCATGCCCTTGTAGCAGAGATAAACCCTGAAGGAGGGGGCAGCTGACTCTACCCCCAGGAACTAGAGCAAAAGGCCCTTTCTTAAAGTGCATAAGCTATTACCTTTCCAAGTTCTCTATATCTGGTAACCTGTTGAACTTGACCATTCTTTCTAATGTCTGAGCTCCTCTTACACATGGCTGTGCTCAGCATAGCTTTCTTCCTGTGGGCCACCAACTTTCCTACAGAGCCTCCACAGTGAAATCTGATGTTAATTACTTGATGTTTGGCAAGTCAGACAGAAGCCACAGGGGACTAGAGTTCTATTCTAAGCAGGATGTGAAAGTGTGCAGAAGGCAAGTATTTTTTTTTTCACTTCCTTTCTTTCATCATATCTAGCAACTTCTCTTAAGTGTGACCTCTGTAACTTGTCCAAACTGACAAACAGTTCAGCATACTATTTTCATGGTTTGGATCCCATGAAGACTTGTTTTCCCTGCTCAGGTCAAATGGTTCAAGGTCCTAGGACCTTTGGGAGAGGGCAATCTACAGTGTTACTCTGTTTTTGCCACTTTGAAGAGCCTTTCCAGTGAAGAAAAGCCACAAATTTGTCTTGGTGCCAGGAGAGGAGCTCTTTAGGTCACTTGTCCAAATCTTCAGATTGGAGTACTTTAGGCCATAGTCTTGTGCTGATTGTCTTAAGGTACAAGGGGTAGAGAATTCAAAGTGGCCTACCCACGGTGGGAGTAGGGGTATGAGTTTAACCCTTTGCTTGCCTCACAATAACCTAAGTATTCAACTTCGAGCCTGGGCTTTCAGCAGAAGAGGAGGAAGAACCTACCTTAGGCTCCTAATGCCTGAAATAATTCTAGTGTAAGCATGGGGGCTTGACCATGACTGTATGGGCTGTGTATAGGTACAAATGATTTCTTAAATGGGATCTCTTAGGCAAAGCCAATAATTACAGTAACAGCCTCACAGACACAGAAACCTCCTAAGTTCATCACGACATGGTAAAGTTCTGGGCATTCTTATAAACTGTTAATGTGATCTGGAAAAACCCAACTCCTGGACCATACTTGACTAGTGCTAGCCCACACCTGTTTCACTGTTTCTCTTGGCTATGAATTGCTTACCTCTCCTTACAGTCCATCAACAGGATAAAGCCTATTCATACCAGATAGAATGGTTGCTTTAATATACTTAGGAATCTCGGTATTATTAGTTTTTTAATGTTTGTTTATTTTTGAGAGAGAGCACAAGCAGGGGAGGGGCAGAGAGAGGGAGGGAGACACAGAATCTGAAGTGGGCTCCAGTCTCTGAGCTGTCAGCACAGAGCTTGACACAGGGCTTGAACTGTGAGATCATGGCCTGAGCTGCAGTCTGACACTTAACTGACTGAGCCACCCATGTGCCCCCTTGGTATTATTTTGAAAATGGAATGGAGGTAGGGGAGAAGTGTGTGTAATAAGAGAGGCTTCCAAGGAGCAGACCAGAATGACAAAGATAGCAGGCATGCTAGAGCCTTGCTAAAGCTTCCACAGCCAGGATGGCCACTCTCTCTACCACCATAGTGATCATCATCCTGGTAGCTGGGAATTGTTCTCAGTCCAAGGAGCTATCTCCTATTAGCTTTGAGGGCAGTGCTGTCCAATAGATTTGAGCCATATGTTTAAATAGTCTAGTAGTTATAAAATAACAACACAAAATTGGATGAAATTAAATTATTGGGATTTGACCTAGGTTCAAGTCTCAGCTGCTCTGACTTTCTAGTTATAACTGTGGTCCTCATTTAGAATCTTCTGCCCCAGGTACCAGCTCCCTACCTATTAATATAAGAAGTGTCCCCATAGGCTTGAGTATGAGCTCATGAACTACCCAGCCTTTCTTGAATTTTCTAGTTTGTGGGAACTTGGTAACTGTTCTAAAAGGCACAGTGACTCTAAATGGACCTATTTTCAGTGACTTAGAGGTTCTTTGGCCCAGAAGAGGTAGCATTTATTTTAGGTTAGCTGAGATGTGATAGTTTCGGGTTACTATACCACCTGGGTTGAGGAAAAAATAGTAGCTCTTCAGAATGAATGTTTTAGAGATGGCAGCAGGGATTGGATTAGCTGTGGTAGCTTCCAATAACCAAATAGGTACCATGGTCAGAATATCAGCATTCATGGATGGGAGACCATTAGTCCTTACTGAGAAGTAATGATCAACAGAAATTAGTGGTAAGTATGGCAGGTGTGGGGAAATCATTGACAGAACTGGATTTTCTGAGTAGGAAATCTTGGTGAATGATGGTGTTGCGTACTATGAGAAAGCATAATGAAGGTGATCTGTATACAAAAACAGCTATTTTCCAAAAGTAAAATCACATGGAGACCGACCCCTGTAGGGTAAGAGCTTCTTTGTGTATAGTCCTTGATCAAATGAGACATAAACTTAAGACTCTCTTCCTTGGGTACCCCTCCCCAGCTTTATGCCACTAGGTCCTCTTTGCTGGAGTAGTCGTCCGGGATTGAAGGACTTTATATCACCACCAGCACAGCACCATTATGGGTATAACTGTGCAAAGTTGGGATAAATGTTTGTTTGAGACACTGTATTTCATCTCCCTTGTATTTGGGAGACCATTTTAAGTAATTAGGGTGGAAAGTTCAAAATGTAGATGTTTTCCAATGCTTTTTAGTAATTTCCCTTATAATTGTATTAGCAATGGGAGTGCCTATATTTTTGCAACCTAGCCAGAATAAGTAGCATTCTCTAATTCTTGCCATTCTTCAATTAGAAATGAGAGCACAATTCTACTTGAGAATCGTGTACATTTTTTGTGTGCTTCATAGGTACTTGTTAAAACCTGTGCCAGTCTTTTGACCCTTTACCTCTTAAGTGTGTTATTTGTAAGTTTTTTAATATTAGTGTTACAGACTTCAGTAGGTAACACGTTTTCTAACCAAACTTGCTTTTATGTCAATTTTGGTTGCATATCTTCTTGTGTCTTTTGGACTTATGTTCATCATGGTCATAAATTATTCACTGGAAAAATTTAGTCTTTAGCTATACTTCTCACAAGCAACCCAGTTCCTCTTTATAGAAGAAACTACCTTTCCTTACTTCTGGGGATTTTACATGTATACTTAAATTTCCATGAAGTAGAATCACACTAGATATAATTTTATGCATTACCACTTACATTTTGAAATGTGTCCTCACTAAAATGGAGGTGTTGGTAGAGCTGCATTCTTTTCCGGAGAATCTATATGGGAGACTGAATCTGCTTTCTTCATTTCTCTAGCTATTTTGGCTGCCTGTGTTCCTTGGCTCATGGCCTCCTTCAAAACAAGTGAGAGCTATTTTAGTCTTTTTATATCCCTGTACTCTGACAGTGACTCTTCTGTCTCTTGTCCATGTTTAAAGACTCTCATGATAATACCATCTAACCAAGATCATTCAGGATAATCTTGTTCTATGTCAGCTGATTAGCAACCTTAATTCCATCTGCAATATTAATTCCCCCTTGCAATGTAACCTAGTTCAGTTTCTGGGAATTAGGATGTAGACCTGTTTGGTGACCATGACTATGCATACTATAGAAGGGAATAGGAAGCAATTACAACCTGGAAAAGGGCAGGTGTTTATGAGTGGAGTCACTGTATATGGTCCACTATATTGATGTAGCCCATGGGATATATGTTGGACACTCCCACCATAATGGAGATGAATTCTAAAGACAGTGGGTGCTCATTGGCTATAATGACAGGAGGGAAATATCTGAGTGCTAGCAGGTTGATTACTTTTGGAAAAGGACAAGTTTTCCTCAAATCATCCTTTATTGTGACTCGTGAGCTTTTCTTGGGGTTTTCATATGCTGTTTTGCTCTTCTAATGCCTGGTTGCAGCTTGAGGTGCTGTTAGGTTTAGTACTTTCTACAATTCGTCCAATACAGAACAATAGGACTTAAGGACAGGTACTCAGATTCCTCCCTTTTCACATGGCTGTATTTCTGTCCTTAGCATTGTGTACTTCAGCATTTATATCTTCATGGATTAAGTGGCTTCTCCATAGATCATATTTTTCTTAGCTTCAGTGTTCAAATTGCCATTTTTAAATTAATATAGTTGCAAGACTGGTCCCTTACATATTTAAGAAAAAAGCAGAAAGGAATGCTTTTCTTCTAAAAGTAGAAAAATGTAACAGTCTATTTATCTTAAAATGACCCTTAAGCCCCAGGAATCCCATATGAATTAACATTTGTTTTCAAGTTAAATCAGCCAATTCAGATTAATTCCTGATTATTTTGGGTTCTCCAAATAACTACCCTGAGACAAGGATTTGGGTAGAAGTAAATTACTGAGAGGGATTTCAGGGAGCATAGGGAAGGAGTTAGGGAAAGCAGGTAAACCATCGAAAATAGATTAGTGAATAGGTGACTGTGGGCAAATGGGCTAATTCTACTGAGGAACTTTGGTGGGAAGATTTTGAGAAGTGATTTAGGTAGACTCCCAAAAGACAGGCTACCAGTACTTCCCTTTCCTGGATGAGGCTTCTTCTGGGACACTCAGGACTCACATGTAAACATGATCCTGTGTAGGAGAACACGGGTAGGAATCAATTGGCCTATGGAGCTTCCTGTAGATGATCTCTGGATGGCCTGAGCAAATAAGAGCTCAGTCTACCACTCACACATTTGGATCCACTTGTGCCCATATTGAGTTAACTTGTTTTGTTTTGGCTGGTCAACATCTTGATTGACAATTCTTTTAATGTTTACTTTGAGAGAGAGCGTGCATGCATGTGAGTTGGGAAAGGGGCAGAGAAAGAGAAGGTATCCCGGGCAGACTCTGTGCTTGTCAGTGCTAGACCC
This sequence comes from Prionailurus viverrinus, assembly GCF_022837055.1. Lineage (NCBI taxonomy): Eukaryota > Metazoa > Chordata > Mammalia > Carnivora > Felidae > Prionailurus > Prionailurus viverrinus. The sequence goes on along the minus strand of NC_062564.1, from coordinate 143,351,987 downwards.
CAAAGTGGGGCTTGATCCCAGGAACTGTGAGATCATGACCTGAGCTGAAATCAAGAGTTGGATGTTTAACCGAGATACTGAGGTGCCCCTGAAAACTAAATTTTTACAAATAAACTTATAACAACATGATCATTATGACAAGCTACTGTCCCATAGTTGCAACAAGCCCCTAGGTAGTAATTGATATTCATCTTTTGCCTTCAACTTTAACCTCTGCCAGTATTTCTGCTGATCTAGTTGCTGGCTCAGTAAGGGTACCCAGACCTATACCATTAAGGCTCAGGTCATGGATGCTCCAAAGTGTACTTGTCACTACTGTGTTTCTAAGAGGCATTCAACCCCACACGTATAGACCTAGGTTTCTCCTATGAAATAGGGACTATTTCCTTTATGATGCTAAAGGTCAGTGACACCTGCCATAACCGTAACTCTTTATTTGCCTGCTGGCCTATAGAAAAGAGATTCTTTAGAGTGACCAGTTGTAGCTTTAGGTCCCATGGAACCCATGCTATATCTCCTGATGGAAGTATTCTACCAGGGACATCAGAACCATGAATTCTGCAGGGCCTAAAGTTGTAAGGACAGGAAGTACCCATCACCAAGTGGATCTTAGGGTGTAATGGTGTCAGGAACCGTTCTACTTCTACCCTTTGGTTATGGATACAGTGTTGTAGATCTTGGGGACAAAATACTAACAATGGCTATTTAATCAACTTAGAATAAATTGATGGATTTTTTGATACTGGATATATTTAAGGGTTGATTTGAAACCAGCTGAAACATCACTAATGAGCATGTGGCAAAAGCTTTAGGATCAAGGATAATATTCAGCTTAGCACGGGAGAGCTCAGATGGTTGAATTTGGATGGCCCCAGTCATACTTGAGGTTGAGCTCTCAGAAAGGTAATTACCAGCTAATCGGGGGCTCATCTTGTCCACACTGTCTGGTCAGAAGGTCACTGATTCTAAGGACTTTTTACTTCCTTCAGGAAGTGGTTCTGCAGGAAATCACAAGAATAGGCATATTCATACTTTCCAGAGCTTAGGATATGTGACTCCAGTAGGGTCAGTTTCTGATCTTTTTCCGTGGCATGCATAATGTACCCCCATGGATTCTGGGGGGAAGGTGCAGCAGATGAACTCAGCAACTTTGAGATTCCTTTGGTGCCTCAACTTTTTTTCTGCCAGATCAGAAAAAAATGGCTTATTTCTTCTAGGACCATATCCTTGTGGTCAAAATAGAAGCTTTGTAGTGGTGGTTAAAGGGTGCCTAAATGTGAAGTGACCAGGTGATTGGCAGCATCCTCTTGGGTGGATGGAACTACATTGGTATACATAGCACCCACCTGTCAGCACAGGCTTCTATCTGAAAGACAGCTGGGTTAGACGCTGGCCAGAAGTTCAAAGTATATGTTAGGTTCAGTTCTCTAGAAGCAGACCCTAGGTTGAGAATTTGTGAGTGATTAAGACTTACAACTAAGAAAAATTCCATAGGATAGTAAAGAAGTAAGACAGGCAAGAGAAGGCAGAACAAGGGCATGAGATGGAGAAGAGTTCAGTGAATGGCAAACATGGGTCAATATGGCAGATTACCTCTGGGGACAGTATAAGTGGTACTTCGGTTGTATCAGTGTAGAGCAAGAGAATGAAAGAATTATTTTCTTACCCCATATGTCCTTTCCTGAAGCCTGCTAGTGGGGGAGGGGACATAAATTTCAGGTCCTTTGAGCTCTATAGGTAGCCCCCCCGGTCAAGACATAAGTGCTGACTGTTAGCAGCCGAATCACAAGGAACTATTATGTCAAATATGGGAGAGAGATTTAAGGAGATATGGGCTGAACACTGATAGCCTCTGATACAGGGATTCCCTGAGGCCTGGAGCTAGAAGAAGAAAATGCCTACCCCAGTCTCTTCATTCTGAACATTGTTAAATCAAGAAGCATATCTGTAAAACTGGAAGTACCATGACTGTCATGAATTTAAAGTGAGACCAAATATGTAATGGGTTTTATTTGAGATCCTCACAAAAGACAGAGATTCACAGAAGTAATTAAGAGAGTATTCCAGAAGAAATAAGGCGTAGAGAGGTAGAATAGAGATTGATAGGTAAGCCAAGGAAGAGTGATCTCTGGCAAAATTTTGTGCACTGTATTCTCCATCCTCCAAAGGAGAGCATTAAACTGTAATTACATTGTGAGTTGGACTTTCAAAGTTGTGTATCTAACAATCATTAGTTAATAGCTTCCCTTATTTGATGGAAGTGAGGAGGTATAAGCCTTCAGGCACTTAGGAATCTTTTAGTATACCAGCAAAACAGGTACAATAATCCAAGGATGGTGCTCTGAAACAGATGCAGGAGCTGGCCTTGGAAGTCACATGAGAACCAGAGCCAAGAGGACACAGAAATGGTAAAAAGGAACTTGAGGGGATGTAGGCATGCCTTCAGCATGGTTCATTAATGACTTATGGTTACAGGAGGAAAAGGACAAAGCATAGATTATATTACCTTTACTCCCTCATGTAATACCTTTCTAAATGTCTATCCTAGGAATGTGACCCCTCATTTTTTTTCTTCAGACTTGCCTTTGAGCTTGATCATAAGAAGAAAATTCTTTCAAGGTAGACTTGTGAAGTCCTTTGCTCTGTTTCTCCAAGATCTAATTTTCAGTATCTTCTGGAATGCTCCAAAATTTCCACTAGGAGCATGCTGAGAAGTTTTTAGAGGGAATACCATAGTCGGATGAGCCACTGTCCGGGAGCCACCTGGAGGCTGAGCTAGGTCACTATGGAGGAGAGGTACACAATGAATTAATATAAAAACACTTCTTGCTGTACCCTGTATATCTTAGCACTGCTTCCTGCAGGGACACTAGTCTTAATATTGGCAATCATCAGTCATTTTTGTTGTACAAACTTGTTCCCCACTGGATTCCAAAGGAAGGGCTTGTTGCAGCAATATTCTGAGTCTTGTTAACAGTATCTTATAGACTCGTGCAAATCAGTCCTGTTTTTTATGAATCTTTGGGTCATATTTTCTAGATAGTAAAGCTTCTACACTGTCTTCTGGCTTAGTATTTCTGCTGAAATTATGAGTGACTTTGTCTTATTGCTGACATGCCCAGAGGATTTTGTTCTTTTACTTTGAAGTTCAATGTGCCCATGCACTGGCCATTATGAGTAGATTTTTCTCAGGTATTCTTGGGTCCAAATGAGGAATCCGTGTCATCTTGATTCTGTCCAAGTGTGGGAACCATACCATGCAGAAGATTGATAAAAGAAACAATGTGACTATAATATAAAATTTAATGGTTTTTTTCTTCTGTCATTTTACCTTTTGTTATATCTTGTAATTTTGTCATGAATGCCAGACATGATCTACTAGGTAAAGGGAACTGCTGTAAATAGGCTTTTGATAATGTGGGAAGGTGTAGGAGAAGTATACCATGATCATATGACTAAGTCTCAGGCTTTTTTTGTGTGTGTGTGGTCTTATGCCTTGGAACTATACATTTCACAAATGTTTTATCAGTTGTTTTTCTGTCCTTTTAGTTGGGAGACATGGTTAAGTGAGCGGGAGTTGGCATTTCTCTTCCAGGCCAGTTAGGCTCTGATAATATTCCAGCTGGTTAGGTTCAGGATTATTAAGAAAAACAAGAGAACTCTGGGGCACCTGTGTATCTCGGTTAAGCTTCTGACTTCAGGTCATGATCTCACTGCTTGTGAGTTAGAGCCCCGCATCAGGCTCTGTACTGACCATTTAGAGCCTGGAACCTGCTTCGGATTCTGTCTCCATCTCTCTGCCCCTCCCCTGCTCACACTCTGTGTGTGTGTGTGTGTGTGAGTGTGTGTGTGAGTGTGTGTGTGAGTGTGTATGTGAGTGTGTGTGTGAGTGTGTGTGTGTGTGTGTGTGTGTGAAATATAAAATAAAACATAAAAAAATAAACGAGTGCTCTGGAAAATTTCAAATGGTTCTTCTCTCCTACTGCCAGAACAAGATGGGATTTTTTTTCTGATTCTTTTTTTTTTTTTAATGTTCTGAGGGAGAGAGAGCACAAATCGGGGAGGGGCAGAGAGAGAGAGGGAGATGCAGAATGTGAAGGAGGCTCCAGGCTCTGAGCTGTCAGCACAGAGCCCAATGTGGGGCTCAAACTCATGTACCATGAGATCGTGACCTGATCTCAAGTTGGATGCTTAACCGACGAAGCCACCCAGGTGTCCTTTTTCTCAGATTCTTATTGTGGAAATTCAGTTGAGCTCCTGGAAGTAAATGTCATGATGTGTGGGTTCCCTATGACTGATTCCCTCTGAAGTTTTTAAATTTCAGGCTTCTCTGCACTCAGCTTCCAGGAATTGTCAAGTAGTGTTTTCCTTTTCCTCCCCTCTGTTGGTTCCCATGTGGTTGTCCCTTGAGTCTGCACTGTAAGCTGGGTCCCCTTATATCCACCTGTCTCTCAAATCCAGGGGGAGCAGTTTGCCCATGTCACTTGTATAAAGACCAAGCAGTGCTTTGAAAACAGTATGTTATGAATAATGCAAGTCTAGAAAATTTAGGAAGCTACCACCACTTCTGGAACTTCTGTTTAGAAATGGCTAAACTTAAAGCAAGGATTGGCTGAGTGATGTCCTAGTTAATAACATCAGCCCTTATGCTAGCATTGGTAATATAGAGTCACCCAGGTACCCACCAGCCTGGATCCAATGAGCCTGTAATTCAAAGGAACAGATCTGAGTCATGGCATCATTGGTCAGTCTGGGTTTATCTAGCTCTATATAAATTTCACATGCTTGATTTTCAGCTTCTTGAAGCAGGATGATGGGTGTGGGGTCAAAGGTAGGTATATTTGGGATAGTGATGATTTCATCTGGGTCAATAATAGAATGAAATGGCATATGGTAGAACATAAGACAAGAACAGAAGAATTCAAAATAATTTTCCCCAAGCAAATATGAGATGGAAACTTCTATAGTTCCCATGCCTTCTAACATTTATGCTTGACTAAATTTTGGAAAGGAGTATCCATATATCTTGGGAATCCCATCAATGTGGTATAAAGTTAATATCCATAGTGTTAAGGTAATTCAGGATCTGTACCTAGCTACTCTTCTGCCTTTTGGAATAAGGTAGCTTTGGGGTATCTATAGATACACACAAGCTTACTTTTTCATTTGAATGGATTAGGATGCTTAAGTTTTTATCTGAGACCCAAAAGTTTTACACTATTATTCTCTATCCTCTGAGATGCAGATGCCTAGATGGGGTTCATCTTCAAGATTTTTTTTTGTGGTGGGAGAAAGCTCTGTGAAGGAAATCTAGAGGGAACTAGAAGATTCTTGGGGGAGTGATCAACTGCAATGCAAGTCTGACTGGCTACAAGAAAGGGGAATAAATATTGGGTAGGGAGTGCCTTAGACTGTGGTGCAATACTAAGTGACTTAGCAAGGTCAAAGGCAAGTAATAGACCAGGAATCACCTTCAGAAGAGTCCAAGTCTCCCAAGAATGGGACTTACTCAATATTCCTTTTGCATTCAGTCACTGGTTGGAATCTATCTATGCAGGGGGTGGATTTTAATGGGCGCCAGACTGCCCTTTGTGCTGACACATCTACTCCTCTATCTGGGTCTTCAGAGAAACTCTATGGTTTCCAAAGTCCTCTATTCCAGAGGAAAAAAGTCAGAGGCTGTAAGTGAAGTGACGTACAGCTCCCCTTGCTGGAGTTTATCTTGGGTCACAATTGATACACTTCTTGTCCTTTCTCCACTCTTGACTCTGAATTCTCTTCATCCTTGGCTATCACCTCACCTGAAGTTTGAGTTACCTGGTGGTGTGACCCAAACCATCATCTTAAGGAGTCTGAACCTAATATACCCTTTTCATGGTTGGGCTTCTGGATGTATCTGAGGTAAATGGAACAAGGAAGGAAGTATGAAGAGATAGTTAAATGGGTTTCATACACATTTTTACTTGCTCCCACCATGTTAAAGTAGCCAAACCTCCTCTTGCTGACCAAAGTCCATTATCCCTGTAACTATGATGACTCACAGAATGACTCAATATGTCATTTGGAATGATGAAATGTGGGATCATCCTAGGTTTTACCTCCTGATTCTTGGATCTAATCTTACTAGGGATACAATACCACATAGATGTCTCTTTAATGTAAAGACTGCATTATGAAGGGAGGGATCCTAAACTTACAGCATGCCAACTCTGAGTTAGTGCTTCTGTTATGCTATCTGAAGGCTCTTTAAACTTGCTGCTGAAAGAAAGGCTAGTTGCTTTTGTATGGTGTTGCATGTTTTGATATAGATCAGTGGACCTCATGATCAGGGGCTCACTCTGCACCTTTTCTGTAAGTGTTCTATTGGTTAGGTGCTTTGATTAGGATTCCATTCCTGTGGATGGAACATGGCAGAAGCCCCCAGAGTAGTGGTACAATTTGAGTCTCTGCAAGCAGGAAGGATAAACCTATACCAAGATTAGTTATCTGTTCCTGGGAGATTGAATTTCTGGCTCTTCTAAAATGGAAAGGGTTTTATATAGTCAATATAATTGCTACCAAGTGGTCTCCTTTACAAGTAGTGCTGAAGTAGATATTCATTACTCCTCTTTAACAGTTGGTGCATTCAGAGGCAACAGCAGATTGCCTCTGGAATATGGCATTCCATGTAGTTGGGCACCTATGTAGGCTCCATGCCCACTGCAAATCATTTGCTTATTGGCTGATGAGGTCTGGCTGCTGTCATCTGTCAGAGACATTTTGTCTGTTTGACCATTCCATGCTTCTTCTGTGATGGATGTTTTGTAGTAGGTTTAATAGAAGATATGAAAATAGGGCCTATGGATACACAAGATTTGCCTTTCTTAGATCTCATTGTCTAATTTTCCAGTCCTTTTCCCTCCAGACCCTGACTAGATGGCCAGGCTAGTGTCCTCCATCCAGGAATCAGTATATATTCTTTTTCTTTACACTTTAACTTGGTTTGCAATGCAACAGCTGGAGCTGTCAGTCCCTAAGTAGGAAGTTCCAAAGGCATATTTCAAGCATATGTGAGATGTTCACAATCATAGAGCATAGCTGAGATGCTCTGGTATTGAAATTAGTGTTTAGCTACCATTTGTAACATAATTATGTCTCTTCCCTATTGTCAAACAACTGTTAGTAATGCTGATGGTTTTCTTATACCTGAAGAATTTACACATGTGATTTAAGAACATCACTGCCTTTGGTACCTGGGCCATGATGAGAAGGGTTGTGAGATCTTTTGATTACTGGATATTGAGGAAGTTACTGAAATAAAATCATTACTCTCATTTACTGGAAAAAGTTGCAAGATACAAGTTGCCCCTGGAGTACTGCAGGACTTGATCAGTACTAGTTAGGGTTTATGGCAGATCCCATGTCCCATGCAGATTAGGGAATGAGGACTGAGTGACATCTGTCAGTTTTGGGCAGGGTAGGTGGTGATGATTTCTTGTCCAGTTGGTACACCCTGACATCTAGCCTGGTTAATTTGTGAACAAGTGTGGAGTCACCTGCCATTGTTCTTGTCTTTCAAAATAGGATGGAAATCAGTAGTGACCAATGTCAGAGGTCTAATGTTATTTTCTAGGACTTTTTGTAAGTTAACTGTGAAGGCTTATCTTCCACATTTCCTAACATGTGAGAATTCCAAGGCTAAAAAAACTGAGAGGTCAGTGAAAACATGTCTGAACTTAGTGGACATAAAATGTACCTGCCTTTCTAGCCTCATGAGTCAGTGTGCCAAATCATATCCAGAGTTGGTAACTCTGTGCTTTGGAAATCCTAGATCAGAGAGGCAGGCCTATGATACTGAGTAATGGAGGAACTTGGGCCCATTCAAGTGCACTTGGCACCTGGACATCCATAGGGGAGCTGCTATCAAGCCAGTTCTAAAGTTACAGGTTACAGAGTGGCATATCATTAGTGTTACTGCTGTAGTAAAGCCATATTTTTAACTTAAAATTCCAACTAAGCAATTGTTGTATTGTGAGTCAGGCTGAATACTTAGGCTTGGATACAGATCCTAAGGAGAAGATCCTAGGATCTTTGGTAGAAATGGTGCCTTTAATTTGTCAATTTGTCTTTGTGGGGAGGCATGGGGAAGCAAGAGTTGATCTACCCATGCAGCTTGATAAGGGTATGCTCTGTATTTATATGAAGTTTTGCTTAAGTCTCCTTTCTACCTACTGTCACTCTGGAACCAACCTTACCTTTACTGGCAGCAAGAATCAATCCTGGAATTATGTGTGAAGGCAAATATGCACTTAATACCTGGATAGTTCCTCTATCCAGGAACCCACTTGGCTTATTTGACTAGAAGAGTCAAAAAATAAGATAGGCCATTTAAACTGATCTTCCTCTGAGTATAGTGCTTGTGAAGTCCAGAAATGATGAGATTTGAGTCCATAAATCATTGTTATTAAGTTTTCTAAGATCTATGCCTTCTAAGATGTGGGAGTTCCTGAGGTCTTCTCCCATCCTAGCTGGAATGCAAGCAGAATTCAGACAAGGCCCAAGGGTGAACTGTGGTAATGTACCAGGGCTGAATTCAGTGTTTTGGCCAGGAGATGGCAGCACGCAATCATACAGCGGAGTTCCATGTCCCGTGAGATCCTCTCAGGAAAGCTTGGAGCCATGACTTGGCTATTTCTGAGATGGTTTCTGTGTAGAAGGAGCCAGCAGTGATTAACTAGTTGGTCATAAGGGAGATCTCCATATATAGCCCTGGATGAAGTCAGTTTTTGGTATAGAGAATGAATGAAAAGGAAAAGGGATCTCTGCAGATGATGCAAAACAAAAGCTATTCAGAAAGAGAAAAGAGACCTAAATAGACTTAGAAAGCTAAGGCAAAGCAGATTGCCCCTGAGAAACAAGAGTTAGCTCTTACCATGTATCATTGACACACACTTAGATGAATAGATTGTGTCATAGTAGCAGAGGATATTACATTCACAAAAAGTACCTGTGTTTGAACAGCATGGTTCCTTTTCTACAAATATACTTGCACATTTTTCTCTTGTGCATAGAGAAAATGGGTCACCAGAAGCAGTAACTATGGCTAAGTGTGTCTTTTATGGGTTTATTTTTCAGAATGTTTTATCACCTACATCTCTTCCCTGAACATAGGAGCTTTTCTAGGCCACTAGGGCTCATCTAATTTTCCTCCTCAGGTGGGAATGATAAGGGACAAAGCACTGTAAAGTAAACAACATGAACATGAGGTGTTGACCTTGTGTGTGTGTGGGGGGGGCAGAAGCAGAGAAGACAGCAACTCCTCACCATCCACCTCTGCAGCCATGTGAGTTGGATTTGCTGGTGTGCACCCACAGGTTCTTTACTGCATTTTCAACTTGTATAGTGACTCCTAGGTCGATACGTTTTGCCAATCATAATAAAAAAATACAAATGGTGAATTCAGATTGCCAGGAATATTTCTATTCAGCTTTGTTAAATTTTTTTTTATAATTTTTAGATCTTCCAGAAAAGCTGTAGAATTATAAGATGGAATACTAGTTAAAGGACTCTGTATTAGTCAAGGTGGTTTTTATATTGTCCTGTATGATTTTTACTGGGACTATGATTTGTGACCACCTCTGGAAGTTACAGGTAGATCTCTTCAGATAATTTGGACTAGGGGTAAAACCCAGTTCTCTCACTTGGTCTAGTGTATTTTATAGACACTGTTAAATTTACATGAGCAGAGAATGCATTCACATTTTTTCAAGTAGCCCTGGAAAATGTAGCAGTACAGAGTGTCCATTTCTGAGCACTTCAGTGGTGAGAACGTGGATATTTGGTAACTTACCTCCCTCTGCTAGTGGTACTGTGTTTGGATCCTCCCTGACATTACAGAACATATGAATCCAGTTCTTGAATTCTATCCAGACCATCAATGGCCCTTAGTGAACTGTGGTCTCCCCTAACTTTAAGAGAAAGAACCATTTTCTCTCTTTAGACATTTGTGTGTTTAGGCTGGATAGATGAGAAACACACAGAATCCCTAGGTGAATTGCTAACATGAAGTTAATGCCAGAATATAACATGGGAATCTAGGGCTATAAATACCTGTTAGAACTGGCATGTAACTAGAAACCAGAGGAGTCGGGAAACCATAACCACATCCTAAGATACCAGGTCTGTGCCAGTCTCTTGAATTAGAGGTTAGAGTTGAATAATTTTGTAATGATCATAGGTATTCTGGCAAGACAGAGTGGAATCCTGTTCCTCCTAGCCCCTGTTGCCTAGTGTTACAGGTTCAGTTTTTCAGAATTAAATATTGAGGTGCGAGTTTATTATGAAGAACCGTGTAAAAGGAATGGGAAAGGGAGCAGGACTGAGAAGCAGTTGCAGTTAAACTGCAGTGTAGACGCAACAGTGTTTGGCCATCCCCAGGAGCATTGACAAGTGTATGGCCCATCAGAGTTACTCCATGGTGGCCTGAAGTGGCAGCCTTTGTATGACCTCTGCAGTGAGTAATTGGATGTAGGTCCCTAGGGGAAGGGTGTGGCCTTGCAGCAGAAACATACTTTTTGGAAGTCAGACCTGACAGTACTCCCAGCAGCTGGAGCAACAAACCCTTTCTTGTGGGAAGAATGGTGTCTTTCCAAGTCCTCCATATCCAGTGCCTTCATGAACTTGACTATCTCTTCTAGTGTCTTGCCTTATAGGTAGGTAGGTAGGTAGATACACTCAGCATAGGTTTCCTCCTGAGAGCCATTGCCTTTCCTATAGAACCCCCTGCCAAGTGGAATCTGATCTTAATTATGAGATGCTTGGCAAGTGACACATAAGCCAAGGAGATTAGAATTAGTTGTATTCTAAGGAGGATGTGAAAGTTTTTTGGAAGGCAACTATTCTTTCAACTTTCTTTCATCCTACTTAGAATCTAGTTTGTAGGAATTAACTCTTCAGAACATTTTAAAGCACAAATGCTAGGAATAGTCTGTGTGTGTCTCTTAAGTGTGACTTCTGTAACTTGTACAAAATAGGATAGTTCAATATGTTTTTCAAGTGCCAGGTCATTTGGACTCAGTGCAAAATTTGTTATCCCTGACTTGGTTCAAAGGTCTTAGGACCTTTGGGAGAAGGCAATCTGCAATGGTTACCCCCTGTATTTATCACTTTGAAGAGCCTTTGCAGTAAAGAAAAGTCAAGAATTTGTCCCAGTGCCTGGACAGGAGCTTTTTAGGCCACTGTCCAGTCCTCAGGTTGGAGTATCATCCAGGCCATAGCAGCCTTATGCTGGTGTTTCTTATAGGCACAAGGGAAAGAGAAATCCAAAATGGCTCTACCTATGAGGGGCCAGAGCATTGTTTGCCTCATGATAATTTAAGTCCTAAACTTTGAGCCTGAAGTTTCAGCAAAAGAGAAGAAAAAGACCCATAAAGACTCCTATTGTCTGTAATAATTGCCCTATTGTAAGCATGGGGCCTGACAGGAGCCATGTGGGCTGGGCCATAGGTACCGGTGATCTCTTATGGGAGGATCTCCTAAATAAAGCGAATGATTATCAATAGTAGCAGCCTCATGGACATGGACATCTGCTCTTAATCCATAGTGACACTGTAAAGGGCTGGAAAGCTGTGGGTTAATGCAATGTAGAAAAACCAGTTCCTGGCCCATATCCTGAGTAGTGCCAGCCCATATTTTTATCCACACAGTTCCTTATGTTCAATTAACGTAACTCTCCCTAACTCTCCTTGTAGTCTACCCACAAGATAAAGCCTACTTAAACCCAAGTAGAATGGTTGCCTTAATATGCTTAGAAATCGGGGCGCCTGGGTGGCGCAGTCGGTTAAGCGTCCGACTTCAGCCAGGTCACGATCTCTCGGTCCGTGAGTTCGAGCCCCGCGTCAGGCTCTGGGCTGATGGCTCAGAGCCTGGAGCCTGTTTCCGATTCTGTGTCTCCCTCTCTCTCTGCCCCTCCCCCGTTCATGCTCTGTCTCTCTCTGTCTCAAAAATAATATGCTTAGAAATCTTGGCATTGTCTTTTGAAAATGGGATTGGGGAGGAAGTAGAAATAATACAGAGTGCCTTTTAGGAGCAGAGCTCATGTCAGGGCCTTCTTAGAGGATCCACAGCCTGGAAGGCCACCCTTTTGTACCACTATAGATAGTAACCTCCTGATACTTGGGAATTGTTTTCAGCACAGGGAACTACCTCTTAATTTGCCCGGAGGGCAACTCTGTCCAATAGAGATAATTTGAGCCACATGTTTTAAATAGTTTTGTAGGCACAATAAAAATAATCAGATGAAATTTAAAAATTATTAGTTGTATTTAGACTTCAAGTCTCAACTACTCCCACTTGCTAGTTGTAATTGTGATTTTCATTTAGAAACTTCTGGCCTGCAATTCCTTGTGTACTTCTAAGGGAACTGTCCCATAGGCATTCTGAAGATCAGCTGATAAACTGCCATGGCTTCCTAAAATGTTACAGCTTTTAGGGACCTTGGTAAATGTTCTAAAAGGCACAGCAAAATCTAAGCACACCTACTTTTCAGTGGATAGAGGGTTTTGGCCCAGAAGAGGTAGCATTCATTGATATTGAGAGTTAATCATTGTACATTCTTAGGCCACTGAGTTGAGGACAGATAGTGACTGTCTAGAGAAACTGTGTTTTAGAGGTGGCAGCAGAGGCTGGGTCAGTGATATGCCCAAATTCGAGAAACCCCCAAGAACAAACCACCAGAGTCCAGAGTCAAAGCCAAGCAGCAAGGGTCGTTTATTGCAGGTTCGAACCCGGACCTCCACGCACTCATTGCCGGTGACGCTAAGAGGCCTCGAGCGAGGTTTTTACAGCATTTTTATAGACAGGCACAAACAAGTTAAGGGGAAGTTAGGGGCTTTCCATGGTTACAGAGCTGTTATTGGTTGACATTTAAATTTGAACACTCAGCCGAACTTGACTGGTTCCCGCCTTTATTTTTTTTATTTTTTTTTTTTTAATTTTTTTTTTTTTCAACGTTTATTTATTTTTGGGACAGAGAGAGACAGAGCATGAACGGGGGAGGGGCAGAGAGAGAGGGAGACACAGATTCGGAAACAGGCTCCAGGCTCTGAGCCATCAGCCCAGAGCCCGACGCGGGGCTCGAACTCACGGACCGGGAGATCGCGACCTGGCTGAAGTCGGACGCTTAACCGACTGCGCCACCCAGGCGCCCCGGTTCCCGCCTTTAGATTAGACCACAACCAGGCATGCCTTGGCTAGTTCCGGGAACGGCGGAGGGGGGGGGGGGTTTCTTTTGTTTCGTGGTTATGGGTACACCTGGTAATTTTTCTTTAGTCTCTCATTCCCCCCTTTCTTTGGTGCCTCAAGAGCCAATCTTGGGTCTTACGTGTCTGATTCAAATGTTTCGGTAACGATAGGTTGGTATTGGGTCCTAAGGACCATCAGTTGGACCGTGTTAACCCGGTCTTTTATAAAGGCAACTAGTTTATTAATAATATAAGGCCCGAGGGTGAGGAGGAGAAGGAGGAGTATAAGGGGCCCAGCTAGAGTAGAAAGTAGGGTGGCTAGCCATGGGGCCTGATTGAACCAAGACTCAAACCAGCCTTGTTGTTGTTCTCGCTCACGCCTCCGTTTGGCCAGGCCTTCTCTAACTTTAGCCATGGACTCTCGGACTACTCTGGTGTGGTCAGCATAAAAACAACATTCTTCTCTCAAGGCTGCACATAAACCTCCTTGTTGGAGGAAGACTAGATCTAGCCCCCTTCGGTTCTGTAGGACTACTTCAGAAAGGGAGGTCAGAGATTTTTCGAGGTGCAAGATTGAGTCCTCAAGTCTGGCTATATCCTCATCAATGGCTGCCCTTAGGCTGTTGAACCCCCGGTGCTGGATGGCTAGTGATGAGATCCCTGTTCCTGCCCCTATGGTACTGAGGCCAAATAAGGTGGCCAAGGTTATGGCCGTAAAGGGCTCCCATTTTGTTCTTATTGACTCTCTTGCTTCCGTCCCTTCTGTCCACAGATCATATACAACATTTTCTTGGTGGTAAATAACCTTTGGAAACACTAATACCATGATACAATATTCTGTTGACGAATTAAAAACATTCCTACTAACACATGGGGTGAGCCCTGTCTTAGAACAAACCCACCAACCGTCAGGAGCTGGAATTATCCATTTAGATTCATTTATAGAGTAATTAGTCGGGGCACAGAGCTGGATATGGCTAGAGGGGTCCTTTCCTATACAAGTCCCATTGCCAGTGACCTCTTGCAGTGTGAGGCCGGGGCTCTTTCGATTCCACCTGCAAGCTGCTGGCGACTCTTCTCCTGATTGTGAAAAAGGGGCAGCTAGACCTACGGCTTCCTAGAAGGGGGGTTTTATATCATAACATAACCAGCAGGCCCTTGTCGCCTCAGGGCCCGAACGGTTTAAGGCCTCATACACTGCTGTTAGCATTTCCATAGGGAGTCTATGCCTTCTGGGTTCTGATTTTCTTGGACAGCTTGTGCTTTTACTCCTGGGGTAAGGACGGGGTCCTGCTGGAGGGAGTAGTGGAGATCTGCCTGGGGATAGGCTTGTTTCTTTTTTTTTTTTTCCTAATACCTGATTTGGCCCCACTGGTTGTACAAGAGGGGAGACTTTTAATTTTATTTGAATGGCAGTCCCAAAGAAGGGATATTGATATAAGTAGAGTCCCCAAGTGAGTCCTAAGACCCACCGCCTGTCCTTTTTCCCTTCCTCTGTAAATCTTATACGAATAAGGTTACAGTTTTCATCATACCTGGTGCGGGTACATGGTCGGACATAGGACATTTCAATAAATTGGGGTTTTACTTTCCACTTCCATTCCCCATCATTGGAGGTGACACAACTCCAGGCTGCGCAGTAGAGGGTTTCAATCCCTCCACATGTACACCTCATTGCCCCCGTCCTAAATCCTGGACATGCATAAAATCCATTTCTACTTATTGACACCCTCCTTTGCAGTTGCCTCCATTTACCTCCTTCCATTTCTTCTAATGGACTAACTTTTTCTAAATTGAAATATAGATCTGGCCACCAGGTATTTAATGGGGAAGTTCCTAGGGTATTGTTGTAGGCTTCATGAGTCTCTAAGTTAGTAATTTCCCATGTCAAATTATAGGGGTTGTGGGGGTTTGGATCTACAGACAGAATTTGCAGAACAATCGAGAGGAGGGCAAGTACCATAGTTACGGTTCAGTCCGTTGGCCACGTAGGGTCAATTTTAAAGGATTGTCGTTAGTCCGGTCAACAGTCCAGGTTGTCTTTGAGGGTCCGATGAGGTCTGAGAACGGGTCCACTGGTTTGGCGTGGGTGTAATGGATCCAGGTGGCGATTCCATCTACTTTGATGGCCGTAGGCGTTGTCAGGATGACCTGGAAGGGTCCTTTCTACCTGGGTTCCAGAGTCCCCTGCCAATGACGTTTGACGAGGACCCAATCCCCAGGCCAGAATTGATGAGGAATAGGCGGGGGTCCAGTCTCATAAAGTTCTTTTAATTTGGGCCATACATCTTCATGGACCCTCTGCAAGGCTTGTAGGGAGAACAAGAGTTCAAGACCATTATCGTTCTCAGTTTTGACACGGTTATCTTTTAGGTTAGGGATGATGGGGGGTGGTCTACCATATATTATTTCATAGGGTGTGAGTCCCAGTTTGTATGGGGAGTTACGCACTCTGAACAGAGCGTAGGGGAGAAGGACCACCCAATTAGCGCCAGTCTCCATGGTCAGTTTGGTTAGGGTCTCTTTTAATGTTCTGTTCATTCTCTCTACCTGTCCTGAACTTTGGGGTCGGTATGCACAATGTAATTTCCAATCAGCCCCAAGTATGGAAGCCAGTTCCTGACTTACCTTAGAGACAAATGCAGGTCCATTGTCTGACCCTATCATCACTGGGAAACCATACCTGGGCAGGATTTCTTCTAGGATCTTTTTGGCTACGATCTGCACCATCTCATTCTTGGTTGGAAAGGCTTCAGTCCATCCTGAAAAGGTATCTACAAAAACTAGCAAGTACTTATATCCATATTTTCCTGCTTTTACCTCAGTGAAATCTATTTCCCAATAGGTCCCCGGTCTGCTCCCTCTTTGTCTTGCCCCTGTTGTCTGAGGATTGCTACTCGCATTGTTGAGTTGGCACACAGTACATTTAGTGACTACTTGATCAACCTTATCGGAGACATTTTTGATTTTCAGTCCAGTCTGTCTCATTACGTCCAACATTCTCCGGGAACCTAAGTGGGTGCTGTGATGGATCTGCTCTAGAACCCGCCATCCTAGCTTCTCTGGGAGTAGAATGCTGTTCTTGGAGTCTCTCCACCAGCCATCTTTGACTCGGGTCATAGGAAGTTTACTCATCCATTGAATATCATTTTCCGAATATTCAGGGCTGGGGGGCAATTCCCGGGGTCCGGGGTCTGGCAACTGCAGGGTCAGTAACTGTGTTGGGGGCCGGGCTAGGTCTTTTGCTTCCGATCAGCCAAATTATTGCCCCAGGAAACTGGGTCTGTTGCCTTCTGGTGTCCTGGGCAATGTACAATTGCTAGCCTTTTGGGTTCCCATAAGGCTGTTAGCAGGGCTAGAATCTCTTCTTTATTTTTGATGTCTTTTCCTTCAGCTGTGAGGAGCCCCCGTTCTCTGTATATCGCCCCATGTACATGAGCGGTGGCAAAGGCATACCGGCTATCAATGTACACGGTTAGCTTGAGATCTCTTCCTAACTTTAGGGCCTGGGTTAAGGCTATTAGTTCTGCCTTTTGGGCCGAGGTTCCGGGGGGCAGGGCTTCTGCCCAAATTACCTCGGTTTCTGAAGTCACGGCTGCCCCCACATACCTTTGTCCTTGGTGAACGAAGCTGCTTCTGTCGGTGAACCAGATGGCGTCTGCATCCGATAATGGCTGGTACTGCAAGTCCTCTCAGATCCCATAAACCTGAGCCAGTATGTCAGCGCAGTCATGAAGTGGGGTTCATGTCTGGATCTGGCAGCAGTGACACTGGGTTTAGGGCTGTCGGGGGGGTGAAGATGATCCTGTGGGGGTTCAGTAGCAGTCCCTGGTAATGAGTGAGTTGGGCATTGCTCAGCCATCGGTCAGGTGGCTGCTTGAGGATGCCTTCGATGGCATGCGGGGTGGTGACTTGTAGTTCTTGGCCCATGGTCAGCTTATCAGCGTCTTTTACCATTAGGGCAGTGGCTGCAATCATCCAGAGACAAGGTGGCCATCCGGGGGCCACTGGATCTAACTTTTTAGACAGATAAGCGACTGGCCTGCGCCAGGGGCCCAAATGTTGGGTTAGCACCGCCTTAGCTATGCCCTGGCTTTCATCCACATATAGGTGGAAGGGTTTGGAGACATCGGGGAGTCCCAGGGCAGGTGCTGATAGCAGGGCAGTTTTAATTTGCTGGAAGGCCTGTTTGGCTTCTTCCATCCAACTAAAGGGTTGTTGGTCTTTTGTTGCCTGGTATAATGGTTTTGCTAATTCAGCAAACGTTGGTATCCATAGTCTGCAGAACCCAGCCGACCCCAGGAATTCCCTCACCTGTCGTGGTGTCTTTGGTCTAGGAATACAAAGGACGGTTTCCTTCCAGGCATCCGTTAGCCAGCGTTGCCCCCCTCTCAGTAAGTAACCCAGGTAAGTTACCTCTGACTTGCAGATCTGAGCCTTTGCTGAGGCCCGGTAGCCTAAGGTTCCCAGAGTTCGCAGGAGACCTTCGGTTCCCTGGATGCAGGTTTTGGGCGCCTCGGCAGCTATCAAGAGATCATCAACATACTGCAGGAGAGTTATATTTGGGTGTTGTTGTCTGTACTCACTTAAATCCTCGTGTAGAGCCTCGTCGAACAGGGTTGGAGAGTTTTTGAATCCTTGCGGTAGTCTGGTCCAGGTGAGTTGGCCATTTATGCCCCTGTCCGGGTCAGTCCACTCGAATGCAAATAGCTCTTGACTTTTAGGCGCTAATGGTAGGCTGAAAAAAGCATCTTTTAGATCTAGAACAGTATACCATTGTTTTTCTGGGCTCAGGGCGCTCAAGAGAGTACAGGGGTTAGGAATGGTTGGATGTATGTCTGTCACCCGCTTATTGACTTCTCTCAAGTCTTGCACTGGTCTATATTCCCCACTGTTGGGCTTGCGCACAGGTAACAGGGGGGTATTCCAGGCTGAATGGCAGGTGCGTAGGACTCCGAGGTCAAGGAGGCGGCGGATATGCGGCGTGATGCCATTTTTGGCTTCTGCGGGCATAGGGTATTGGCGCACACGGACGGGGTCTGTCTTGGGCTTGACCTCTATAAATAGGGCTGGGCGATGTTTTGCTAGCCCCATACCACCTGTTTCTGCCCATGCGTCTGGGAAGCGTTGAAGCCAGGGCTCGATACTCTGATCCCAAGGAGTGGGTTGTTTTTTTTTTTTTTTCAACGTTTTTTATTTATTTTTGGGACAGAGAGAGACACAGCATGAACGGGGGAGGGAAAGAGAGAGAGGGAGACACAGAATCGGAAACAGGCTCCAGGCTCCGAGCCATCAGCCCAGAGCCTGACACGGGGCTCGAACTCATGGACCGCGAGATCATGACCTGGCTGAAGTTGGACGCTTAACTGACTGCGCCACCCAGGTGCCCCGCAAGGAGTGGGTTTCTGATGGAGCCTGTATTCATCTTCTAGTCTCACAGTGAGTACAGATATGGGCTGGTTGTGAGAGTCTGTCACTGTGGGTCCTCCCGGCTGGAAATGAATTTGGGCCCCCATCTTGTTAAGTAAATCTCTTCCTAATAAGGGGCATGGGCTGTCGGGAATGACCAGGAAGGAGTGGGTTACCTTCCCAGTTCCCAAGTCCACAGTCCTCTGAGTTGTCCAGGGGTACTTTTTTATTCTGGCGGCCCCTTGTACCCAGGATGATTTCTCATATACTTTTCCATGGGGCTTGACCAGAACTGAGTGTTGTGCCCCCGTGTCAACTAGGAACTGGACCGGGGTCCCCTCCACTTGTAATGTTATCCTAGGTTCGGGGAGGGGATCCGAACCCCGTTCTCCCTATTCGGTATCTTGAGTAAACAGTATGGGGGCTGTTTTAGGCTGCCATTGTCCTTGGCTGGGGCGGGGTTGTTTCTTTTTGGAACATTCTCGTGCCCAATGGCCTTTTTCTTTACAGTAGGTGCATTGATCCTTATCTAAGTGTCCTCTGGGAGGGCGTGCTGTTTGAGTGCCTTCTGGGGGTGGCTGCTCTTTCTGGACTATTGCGGTCAGGACTTTAGTCATTTTCTTTGTGGCCTTGATCTGTCTCTCTTCTGGGGTGTCCCTGTTGTTGTAGACCCGCTGTGCTATGCGGAGTAAATCTTGGATCTGTTTACCTTCTAAATCCTCTAGCCTTTGGAGTTTTTTCTTAATGTCAGGAGCTGCTTGGTTCACGAAGGACATAACGACAGCTGCCTGTTTTTCAGGGACCTCTGGATCCATGGGGGTAAACTGCCTAAAGGCTTCCATTAGTCTAAGTAGGCAGCTGGACTCTCTGTCTTTCCCTGTACGACTGAATATACCTTAGCCAAATTGGTGGGCTTGCGAGCTGCAGCCCGGAGACCCGCCATCAGAGTCTGGCGATAAATGAGTAGCTTTCCCCTACCTTCTGCTGTGTTGTAGTCCCATTCATCCTGTGGAGGCCTGGTTAGGGGGAAAGCCGCATTAATGAGGTCAGGGTTAGGTGTCGGTTGATCGTCGTCTCGGGGAACCAGCTTTCTTGCTTCTAATTGGATCCTCTCCCGTTCCTCTGTGGTGAACAGGATACGGAGTTGCTGCTGACAGTCATCCCAGGTGGGCTGGTGGGTGAACATAACACTGTCTAAAAGAGCTATTAGGTCTTTAGGGTTATCAGAGAATCGAGCGTTCTGTTTTCCAGTTGTAAAGGTCACTGGTGGAAAAGGGCCAATACTGGAGTCGGGGGTTGCCCGTTTCATCTGGGGGTCCTATTTCCCACAGGGGTAGGGCTACAGTGGAGTAAGGGAGGCGAAGGTTTGGCTCACGCTGGGTGTGCCCGTGGGTTCGGCCGGCTGGCCCTTCGTGGTCGGTTTCGTTTTCAATGGGGCCCGATGCAGCTGCTCCTGGCGCTGCTGCTGCTTCCTGCCCTCCTGGTTCCCCTAGGGAGGCAATTAGCGGGGCGACCGGTGGGGCGGCTGGCGCTGGTGGGGCCTGGGGTACGAGGGGAGGGGGATGATAGGGTGGAGGGTCTAGGGATAGTAGGTCCTGACTACCAGGCAATATAGGATACAAGGGCACAGATGGTATCTTTGGCTTTGGGGGGTCTGCAGGCCGCATGGCAAGGACCTTACATGTTCCTGATGACAGAAAGGGGGCCAACCAAGGGGGTGGATTTTCTACCAAATCTTGCCATACTAGAATGTAGGGAATCTGATCCGGGTGCCCCTCGAGACCCGGTAGAAAAATCTTTGACTTCACCTTAGCGATTATAGGGAGGCAAAAAGTTCCTTCGGGTGGCCATCCAATGCTGAAGGTTGGCCATCCGGAGCGGCAGAGAGTTATTATTTTTCCCCTCCGGATGTCTAGACTCAAATTCTGTCCTCTGGTTCTAACATCCCTGAAGTTAGCAACAAGGAGAGAAAGAGGAGTGCTTTGAGATTGGCCCATCTGTATCCTGGAGGTGGAGAAAAGGATTAAAAGGAGAGATAGTAAAGTTAGGAGGATTCCCGCTTGCGCCAGGCCAGGTCACCTGTGAAAGAGAAGGGGGTCAATGCTTAAAGGTTATAGAATAAAGAACACAACACATAGATCGCTAGCGCGTTTCGGGTGTCTGTAACCTGGACAGAAGAATTCCGATGGGCCCAAAAAGGTGCCCCAGATGGGTGCCAGTGGACGTCTCCTACTGGACCCGACTGACTGCCCTATAGCGCGTCCGCCAGGGCTGTGTCAGTCACCGATACAGATCCCGCGCGGGAGAGAGCCAGAAATGGACAGACAGAAACAGAGCCGGCTCACTTACGGATCGGTCTCAAGAACGACCCGTTGACTTGGGGTCTGGTGGGCTTGGGGGTATCCCGGACGAGCCCCCAAATGATATGCCCAAGTTCGAGAAACCCCCGAGAACAAACCACCAGAGTCAAAGCCAAGCGGCAAGGGTCGTTTATTGCAGGTTCGAACCCGGACCTCTGTGCACTTGTTGCCGGTGACGCTAAGAGGCCCCGAGCGAGGTTTTTACAGCATTTTTATAGACAGGCACAAACAAGTTAAGGGGAAGTTAGGAGCTTTCCATAGTTACAGAGCTGTTATTGGTTGACATTTAAATTTGAACACTCAGCAGAACTTGACTGGTTCCCGCCTTTAGGTCAGACCACAACCGGCACACCTTGGCTAGTTCCAGGAATGGCGGAGGGGGGGTTTCTTTTGTTTCATGGTTATGGGTACACCTGGTAATTTTTCTTTAGTCTCTCATCAGCTGTATTCCCACAAAACAGAATCAAAATACACTGTTTCATACCTTAGCACACCAAAAGATAACTTATAATTCTTTTTAACATATTATATAGATATTTCTCTATCAGTACATATAAACGTATGTGTCTCATTTTGGATTCCCCCAAAACAGAACCTGATATCAGGGGTTTCGTAACTTTCCCATGGTGTGTTCTATAGAGTTGATAATGTATGATAGAAAATAGTATGGGGGCTCCTGGGTGGCGCAGTCGGTTAAGCGTCCGACTTCAGCCAGGTCACGATCTCGCGGTCCGTGAGTTCAAGCCCCACGTCGGGCTTTGGGCTGATGGCTCAGAGCCTGGAGCCTGTTTCCGATTCTGTGTCTCCCTCTCTCTCTGCCCCTCCCCCGTTCATGCTCTGTCTCTGTCCCAAAAATAAATAAACGTTGAAAAAAAATTAAAAAAAAAATAAATAAAAAAGAAAATAGTATGGTCCTTGGTAAAGCTCATTGGCCAAAACTACTGTTTAGTCTGTTGGCACACGTGGTTCACATCTGTATAAAAATTTCTGGTGCAATTTGAAGTTTTCCTTTTTTTTTTTTTTTGTCTCTATTTTTTGTTCTTGAAAGTTTCAACTTCTTTGTTTCAGGAGTAGAATTTAGTGATTTATCACTTATTCATCACTTACATATAACACCCAGTGCTCATCCCAAGTGCCTTCCTTAATGCCCATCACCCATTTAGCCCATCCCTCCACCCAACACCTCTCCAACAACCCTGTTTGTTCTGTCTTTAAGAGTCTCTTAGGGTTTGCCTCCTTCTGTTTTTTTTTTTTTTAATGTTTATTTTTGAGAGTGTGCATGAGTGGGGAGGGGAATAGAGAGAGGGAAACAAAGAATCTGAAGCAGACTCTAGCTCCAAAGTGTCAGCACAGAGCCTGATGTGGGGCTTGAACTCACAAACTGTGAGCTGAAGTTGGATGCTTAACTGGCTGAGCCACCCAGGTGTTCCTGCCTCCCTCTGTTTTTCTTATTTTTCCTTCCCTTCCCCTATGTTCATTTGTTGTGTTTCTTAAATTCCACATATGAGTGAAATCATATGGTATTTGTCTTTCTTGGACTTACTTTGCTTAACATAATATATTCTAGTTCCATCCACATTGTTGCAAATGGCAAAATTTCATTCTTTTTGATCACTGAGTAATATTCCATTGTGTATGTATATACCACATCTTTATCCACTCATCAATTGATGGACATTTGATATTTTAGCTATTGTTGATAGTGCTGCTATAAATATTGGGGTGCATGTGCCCCTTTGAATCAGTGCTCCTGTATCCTTTGAATAAATGCCTAGTAGTGCAATTGCTGGGTCATAGGGTAGTTCTATTTTTAATTTTTTTTAAATGTTTATTTTTGAGACAGAGAGCATGAACGGGCTGTCAGCATAGAGCCCGACGTGGGGCTCAAACTCACGGACCGTGAGATCGTGACCTGAGCCGAAGTTGGATGCTTAACCGACTGAGCCACCCAGGTGCCCCTATTTTTAACTTTTTTGAGGAACCTTCATTCTGTTTTTCAGAGTAGCTGCACCAGTTGCCATTCCCACCAACAGCACAAAAGGGTTCCTCTTTCTCTGCATCTTTGCCAACATCTCTCATTGCCTACGTTGTTAATTCTAGCCATTCTGACAGGTGTGAGGTGGCATCTCATTGTGGTTTTGATTTGTATTTCCTTGATGATGAGCAATGTTGAGCATCTTTTCATGTGTCTGTCAGCCATCTGGATGTCTTCTTTGGAAAAGTCTGTTCATGTCTTTTGCCCATTTCTTCACTGGATTATTTGTTTTTTGAGGTGTTGTTCTTTATGGATTTTGGAAACTCACCCTTTATCTGATACATCATTTGCAAATATGTTTTCCCATTCCACTGGTTACCTTTTCATTTTGTTGATTGTTGTGCAGAAGCATTTTATCTTGATGAGGTCCCATTAGTTCATTTTTGCTTTTGTTTCCCTTGCTTCCAGAGACATGTCTAATAAGTTGCTGAGGCCAAGGTCAAAGAGGTTGTTACCTGTTTCCTCCTCTAGGATTTTGATGGTTTCCTGTCTTGTCTTTAGGTCTTTCATCCATTATGAGTTTATTTTTGTATATGGTATAAGTGGTCCAGGTTCATTTTTCTGCATGTTGCTGTCCAGTTTTCCCAACACCATTTGCTGAAGAGACTGTTTTCTTCCCATTAGATATTCTTTCCTGCTTTGTCAAAGATTAATTGGCCATACATTTGTGGGTACATTTTTGGGTTCTTTATCCTGTTCCATTTAAATGTTTTTGTTCCAGTACCATACTGTCTTGATGATTACAGCTTTGTAATACAGCCTGAAGTCTGGAACTGTGATGCCTCCAGTTTTGGTTTTCTTTTTAAGCATCTCTTTGACTATTTGGGATCTTTTCTGGTTTCATACAGATTTTCCTTTCTTGTACAAACACTCTAAAAACAAGAAAAGTGTATCTCACTGGAGCAGCTACTTCTATAAGAGAAGATCTTGGTTTCATCTGTCCAGATCTAGCCCTTCAGAGTTAATCAGGAGCGCTAATGTTGTTAAAACAAGTTGTCTCATATGTGAAGTTAGACTTGTTTGGGCATCTGCCTTAAACTGCTAACTCTTGTAATCTTGTGGTAGAAATGAAAATGATTATACACCTAATTGAGTCAATTACCCAGATAGGGTAATATAAGCAACCAGTTTTGAAATTTATAAAAACTGTTAAGTAAACTAGGGAAACTAAAGGTAGAACAATTCAGAAATTTTTTATAACTGTAATTTCACTTTGGAACCATGGATGTGGTGAGTATTTGGATGTAAATGGATCTGAGTTGAGATCTCGCTTTTATTTAACTGTTCTGACTTTGAGGGATTTTTCTTTCCTAATAAAGCAGGTATTATACCTAATCTACACAATAGTTACAAGGCACAGAAGAATGTATGAGACAGCACTTCAAATCTGATGAACTACATTTGACTCTTGAACCATGTGGGGGGGTATATGGATGATCACTGCCTATGTTAAACTCCCCCAAAACTTAACTACCAGTAGCCTACTATTGACTGGAAGCCTTACTAATAACATCAACACTCAACACACATTTTATATGTTATATAATATACTGTATGCTTAAAGTAAGCTAGAGAAAAGAAAATGTTACTAAGAAAATAATAGAGAAAATACATTTGAAGTACTGTATTGTGTTGACTAAAAAACTTCACGTATAAGTGGACCTGCACCGTTCAAACCCATATTGCTCAAGGGTTGACTGTATGTTCACTTCTCAAAAGTAGACACACTTTTAAAGGAAAAATGGTGGAAAATTACAGCTTTTATAGACCAAAACTTGCTAGATTCCTTCAATTAATTGGAAGTTCTCTCAACCCTATTGTTGAACAAAATAGGTCCCAAAGTGAGGCAGGTCTCTTACATGGTGGAAGATCTTAAACACCTGATAGTCTCAAACCACTCACTTTCTCATACCACAGCATGTGTATCCTGTCACTGGCATTCTATAATGAAAGAATAGTGGTAAAAGCCACCAACTTTCGGTTCAAAGCTAAATCCAGACACGAACTATACAAACAACCAGATGTGTGCACAAAAGCTACTTTTGAGCCAAGTAAAATAACGGGAAGTGGAAAATGACAGCAAATATTGCAAAATGTAATCATTCAGTAATATCAGTTAATGCCAGGCTACAGTGAATCACAACTATGCCATTTTCATTGGCAATTAAAATAATCATAAAACTACTTCCTTCCCCATCACACCCTTCACTTTATATCCTGTTTTTTTTCCCCCCTCTTTATAGTACTTATCCCTACCTGATTGTCTCCCTCATTAGAGTGCAAACTTCATGAGGGTAGGGACTTAGTGTTTATTGCTGTATCTCTCAGTGCCTACAATCACACTTGTCTGACACCCAGTAGAACTTGATATATTGATTACTGGATGCACTGGGCAGGTGAACTGTTACACAGATTATTAGTACATCTTTTTTGCCATTGCTTAGAAAAGGAACTTTTGTCTTTCTGAGATTCTTTACCTATGTTCCCTAGAAAATAGATCCTGAGACAAAATTTAGGCACATTGTTTATTGGGGGAAGATGTGTGTGACTTGAGGGCAGCAAGAATGAGGGGATTAAATTAAGGAAGGAGAAGAAGGAACCATATACAAGGTGTTAGGTGACTTGAGTTGATCATAGCTTTGTAAGAATACACATAGCTGCTTGTGTAATGCAGGCTGAATGAAAACACAAACATTTCGTGGATTGGAGTATATTTAAAATTTCCAATGAAAAGTACAGCATAGAGGATATAGTCAATAAAATTATAATGTTGTTTGACAGATGGTGACTACACTTATGGTAAGCACGGAGTTAAAAAATTCTGATTGTTATGGTGGACTGCTCAATTTCTCCTTAATTTTTCAATTAAACTAAGTTGTAAACCTAAGCCTCTGAATCTAACAACCTTAAATTTTATTTCTGTTGAATTGAAACTCTTTAAAATTAGGTAATGATCTTAGATCAAGTATTGATCTTGTCTTGATTTTTAACTGTATACTAGCTATCTTGTTGATACCTTGCTATTTATTTTTCCATCTTTTTACTTTAAAAGTGACATACTTAAATCATCAAGTATCACATTTGAATATCAAATACAAGCATTTAAAGAATCCAGGCCTGGTGTTCTCTTAATTCTCTGACAAGAATTCTTAGAAATCTCAAGGGTCAACTTAACATTGCATTTTGTGCTTTCTGTTCTGCTTCTTTCATCTAACTCTGGTTTCCCTGAGTTTCAGAAAAAGCAAAAAGGTGCTATGTTACCAAACTGGTCATGTTCTCATTGATCACACGGGATCTCTTTCATAGCTTGGATTCTCTTGAAGTCATTGCTTAGATGGACTTTGGGGTTCAAAGGATGTCCACCTGTGAAAGGGAAAGGAACCAGGGCTAGTTAGAAACGGAAATGTGATGTAGGCCAAAGCCTTGACCAACAGGGTGGAGGTGCTCTGGAGTTAAAGTTGCTCATTGGTGTCCTATATCAGGCCTCAATGAGTAGACAGACTGCCCTGGGAGGGTGTGGCTTAGGCAAATCAGTTCTCTCCCACTGTCCCTTAGGGGCTGCCTGCTAATAGTACTTCCCCAGCTTCAAGTCAAGCCCTTCCTTGAAGGGGGGTCTGGATGGAGAATCTCCATATCTACCACAGTGTCTGTTTCCAAAGTATGGCGGTTTCTGGTCTGGAGGAATGAAGGGTGATACTCTGCTGGCTTCCAAGTATCTCTCATTTCCCATTGGCATCAAATCCTCTGCACTTTCGGGTTGTCACTTAGCTTTTCCAGCAGCTGCCTGTATAAGCCAGATCCCCTTCTCCATGGTGCATGGTGTTCTGCCAAGTCCACAAGTGGTAAGTGAAGCTGTATCCTCAGAGTCTTATCAGGTTGGGCTTGGGTCCCTGTGACTCCTGCCATGGCAGGTGCTATGGCCACAGGGTCAGAGTCCAGCCTTCTACCTAGGGGAATCATAGAGAGCTGATAAAGCTGGAGATGACATGATGGTGACAGTTGGGGCTCTCTATTGACCATGCAGCCAAGCACCAAGAGGCAGGTAGGACTGAGCAAATTTGGGAAGTGTATCAATCTGGTCTCTGTGAAATGTAACTTCTGTCTCGAAAGCTCATGGGGCAAGTTTTAGGTAAAATGTACAACAGTGGCCACAGTTGTTGTTGTTCTAGGCCACTTCTCACAAACAAAAACAAACTTGAAAGGTCTTCTCAATGTTGGCACATTCTAACAAAGAAAAACTCATTTTACTTTCATATTAAATATTATAAGTAGGCACAATTATATTAGCATAACATTTGAGAATAACTACCACTATAGCAAGGCAAATGACTGCTTATTTTCCATTTCTGAAAATGTCACTAGGATAGAAGGCACATTGACTATAGTAAAGTCTAGTGAATTAGGATAAACAGTGAGAAAAAGCAGTATGAGAATAAAGATTTCTAATGTTAGCTCTTTAAGGTCACAAATTCTATAGAGATTACTTGGAAAATCATTCCCCCCCACCCCCGAAAGAACTGCCTTAATACACTGTGATACTCAAAACTGGCTGCAGGAATTAATCTGCTTTAGTTGGGTCAAATTTCAGTGAATGCTATGTTGTTGTTCAATCGTGGACAATCACTACCAAAAACCCCAGGGCAAAAAACATGGAGGGAAGAGAGTTTTAAATTATTCCTCATCAGCACAAAAATGTCAGAAACCTTGTTGTTGAGCAAACTTTAGGAAGTTTTCCAGTTATCTCTTCTTAGCTTGATGCATCAGGAATGAACTTTTCCATGTGGATTCTGTATTATATATGCCAGACAGATCAACTGGATGCAAACTGTTGGGGGAAGCAGTTATCTCTCAAAGCTCATTGCCAATCAGTTATGGGCCTTGAGTGTTCCTATACATGTTTCTTGGGTATTCTAAGAATGCAAGGCCCTGATCATTCTTGACCTGGGCCAATTCTCAGGGTTGTGTTTTCAGCTAGCAACTCTGAAGGATGAGATAACGTTCTCCCTCCAGGGAAAAGTAACAGGTTTATTTACTGCTTCTATAAAATGGTGAGTTTCCCAAGTTAAGTGTTCCTTGGCTGCAATGCAAACCCACTGTGACCTCTACCTAGACTCTGCCATATCTTTGTCATGAGGCTCAGGGAGGCCTAGAGACATGAAACCAAAATGCTCATGTTGCTTGTTTTGCCATTAGTATAATATCCATGGTCTCTCACCTAGGAGTCTTCTGTCTCCCATAAGCATTCATGAAATAGTAACAGGCCACCTTATTAGCTTAGTAATTAGGGTAGAACTCCAAACCCTAACACAAACCTGCCTGAATTTAGAGAAATGTGATTTCCAGAAGGAAATAGGCAATATATTATAAAATAAGGGTGACATGAGAAAGTGGCATAGGTGGAATAACATGAGAAACTGATCTGACATTGGAAAAGGGAATGTTTCTCACAGAAATGAAATGAAAATTGTGCAAAAATGAATCTTGGCACTTATAAGCCTTGTGCTTTGTGAAAGGGGAGTTCTATGGATGTTTCTTGGCTTTAAGTTCAGTGGTGGTAATTAGGGAATCCTCAAATCAAGAGAGGGTTACTTTCAACCCTAGGTTTGTGGTGACCTCAGAAGTCTGGATAGAATTTCTGTTATAGAAGTCCTTGAACTTTAGACACTAGTTCCCAATAAAAGTTCTTGAACTTTTGGGAATTGGAAAAGGTAGTAATTGATTTTTGTGAGCTATGTTTTTAGTATTTCAAAATGGCTAAATGCACTTACTCATTTTCTTGCATAGCTTTTTTGACAAGTTAACAAATTCAAACACCAAGTTTCTCTGCTTTTGATTGGGATGTTATTGCTTAACAGATGTGAGAATACTGATTCTCTTGATCATGAATGCCATTTGGCAATAAAAAGTTGGGCTTTTCTGACTGTAATGTTCAAATGTTGATGGCAGATATATACTTGGTGTCTAAAAGGACAGTGAATAAATACAAGGAGTCCCTGAATTGTGAGGAACTTTTGCTTTGGAATTAATCTGACAGTGTGATTTGACATGCCTGATCCGAGCTTGATTTCACTTTGCTTTTATTTTGGGCAAGGCTAGGGCAGGTTAGTGAGTAATCAGAGCTTTTGGTCTCTCTAATAAGAGTAACCTCCTGCTTTCATGAATCTTGCTTTTGGCCTCTTTATGTTGCAAGGCACAGACTTAGTAGGGTAACTTCAAATTATGGACTTCATGTGTGAATAGGGGCATAGCCATAAGAACTAAGAATGGAAATTAGGAGCCTATCATGACTCTATGGCCTGGGGGTTGGCAATCCTTTTCTGAAAGGGCCAAGGGTAAATACTTATAGGCCTTGCAGGCCATATAATCTTTGTCTTAACTACTCAATTTTGCTGTTTTAGTGGAAGTAGCCATAGACAACACACAAACAAATGGGTGTGGCTATATTCCAATAAAACTTAAACTGGAAGTAGATTGGATCTAGTCCATGGGCATGAATTTGCCAACCCCTGCTATATATAGCTATACCTCATGATCTTTCAAGTATTTACCTTCTCTTGATATTTCTCAGTATAAATACCTAAGAGGTATGATCAATCTCACCTTTTTGTGCCAGGATGTATTAGTTGTTGCATTAAGTCTTGTCAAAATGAAACCTAGAGTGATTGATTTACAGGATGGTAAGTAAACAGAAAAGGCTCCAGGTAATTCAAGCACAAATGTAATACAATTAGGTCTTTACAAGTGTAGTCAAAGGGTTAGTCCTATTTTCAAAGTGATATGCCATCATGACAGTCATCTACTGGCCAGAAGGAGTTGCTATGTCATCTACCATGATCTTTTTCTTTTACTTTATTATTGAAGTATGGTTGACATACAATATTACTTTCATGTGTACAACTTAGTGATATGACAATTCTATAAATTCTTACCACAATAAATGTAGTCACATTAGTGCAATATTATTGACTATATTCCCTATGCAGTATTTTTCATCTCTGTGACTTCATAACTATAAATTTGTATTTTTTAATTCCCCTCCCCTATTTTGCTCCTCCCCTCACCCACTTTCCCTCTGGCAGCTGCCAGTTTGTTCTGTTTATAAGCCTGTTTGTTTGTTCATTTATTTTATTTTTTAGATTCCACTGAGTAAAATCATGCTATTTATCTTTCTCTGACTTACATTACTTGGTCTAATAGCCTCTAGATCCATTCACATTTTTACTAATGGCAAGATTTCATTTTTTATGACTAATATTCCATTGTGTACATATACCACATTTTTACTGGTTTATCTATTGATGGACATTTGAGTTGCTTCCATATCTTGGCTATTATAAAGCTTCAATAAACATAGTGATGCATATACCTTTTCAAAATAATGTTTTATTTTCTTTGGGTAAATACTTGCTAGTGGAATTATTAGACTGCACAGTGTTTCTAGCTTTTTGAGGAACCTCTATATTCTTTTCCTCAGTGGTTGCATTAATTTACATTTCCGTCTACCATGCACAAGGGTTCCCTTTGCTTCACATCCTTGCTAACACTTGCTTTTCCTTGTCTTGTTGACACTAACAATTCTGACAGGTGTGAGGTGATATCTCATTGTGACTTTGGTTTGCATTTCCCTGATTTGTGATGTTGAACACCTTTTCATTTATGTTTTGTATGTCTTTGAGGAAAAATGTATATTTAGGTCCTCTGCTCATTTTTAAATTAGCTTGCCTTTTTTCTTGAGTTGTATAAGTCTTTATGTATTTTGGATATTAACCTCTTATCAAATATGTCATTGGCACATATCTTCTCCTCTTTAAGTTGCCTTTTTATCTTGTTGAGGGCATCCTCAATTGTGCAGAAGACTTTTATTTTGGTGGAATCCCAATAGTTTATTTTTGCTTTTGTTTTTCTTGCCTGAGAAGATATTTCTAGAAAAATATTTCTTTAATCCATGAGTATGAAATGTTTTCATTTGTATCTTCAATTTCTTTCAATGTTTTATAGTTTTCAGACTGTAGGTTTTTTGCTTCCTTGGTTAAATTTATTTCTAAGTATTTTTGGAGCAGTATAAATGAGATTGTTTTCTTAATTTCTCTTTCTGCTAATTTGTTACTAGTATAAACAAAGGCAACAGATTTCTGTATATTAATTTGTATCCTGTGACTTTACCAAAGTCATTTATTAGTTCTAAGAGTTTTTTGGTGGAATCTTTTGGGTTTTCTATATGTAGTATTGTGCCATCTGCAAATAGTGACAATTTTACTTCTTTCTTACCAATTTGGATGACTTTTACTTTTTCTTGTCTGATTGATGCAACTAGGGCTTCCAGTATTGTGTTAAGTAGAAGTGGTGATGGTAGACACACTTGGTTTGTTCCTGATCTTAGAGGAAGAGCTTTGAGATTTTTCTTTATTGAGTATGATGTTACTTGTGGGTTTCCTGCATATGACCTTTACCATATTAAGGTTTTTTCCCTCCAAAGTCACAGTGTAGAGAGAAGAAATGGATATCCATTTCTTCTTCTTTATCATGAATGGATGTTGTATTTGTCAAATGCTTTTCCTGTATTGAGATGGTCATAGGATTTTTATCTTTTGTCTTGTTAATGTGATGTATCACATTGATTTGCAAATATTGAACCACACTTGCAACCCAGGAATAAATCCTACTTGATTGTGGTGAATGATTTTTAAAAATATATTGTTGGATTTGGTTTGCTAGTAATTTGTTGAGGATTTTTGTATCTATGTTCATCAGGGATATTGGCCCACAGTTGTTTTTTAGTGGTGTCTTTATCTGGTTTTGATATCAGGGTAATGCTGGCCTCATGAAATGATTTGACAGTTTTCCTTCCTTTTCTATTTTTTGAAATAGTTTGAGAAGAATAGGTATTCTTTTTTAAATGTTTGGTAGAATTCACCTGTGAAGCCATCTGGTCCTAGGCTTTTGGGAATTTTTTGGTTACCAATTTAATTTCTTTGCTGGCAATCAGTCTGTTCAAATTTCTTCTATTTCTTTCTGTTTCAGTTTTGGTAGTTATATGTTTCTGGCACTTTATCCATTTCTTCTAGGTTGTCCAAATTGTTGGCATATAGTTTTTCATAATATTCTCTTACAATTTGTATTTCTGTAGTGTTGGTTGTTTCTCTCTAGTGTTGGTTGCTGCATACCAGAGGTTTTGGACCATTGTTTTCATTTTCATTTGTTTCCATGCACTTTTTAAATTTCTTCTTTTATTTCCCAGTTGACTCATTCATTGTTTAGTAGTATGTTATTTAACCTCCATGTATTTGTGGCCTTTTTAGATTTTTTTTCTCGTGGTTGACTTCCAGTTTCATAGTGTTATGGTCAGAAATGATGCATGGTATGACTTCACTCTTCTTAAATTTGTTGAGACTGTTGAAATTTGTTGTAGCCTAATATATGATTTATTCTGGAGAATGTTCCATGTGCACTTGAAAAGAATGGGTATTCTGTTCTAGGATGGAATGTTCTGAATATATCTGGTAAGTCCACCTGCTGCAGTATGTCATTGAAAGCCTTTGTTTCCTTGTTGATTTTCTGTTTAGATGATCTGTCCATTGATGTAAGTGGAGTGTTAAAGTCCCCTACTGTTATTGTATTATTAATTTCTTATTGTTTTATGTATTTGGGTCCTCCAATGGTGGCTGCATAAATATTTACAGTTGTTATATCTTCCTGTTAGATATCCCTTTTATTATTATATAGTCCCCTTCTTTGTCTCTTGTTACAATTTTGGTTTTAAAGTATATTTTGTTTGATGTAAGTATTGTTACTCCTTTCTTTTGATATCTATTTGCATGATAAATGTTTATCCCCTCACTATCAATGTGTAGATGACTTTAGGTCTAAAATGAGTCTCTTGTAAGCAGCATATAGATGAGTCCTGTTTTTAAATCCATTCTAACACCCTATGTCTATTGATGGGAGCATTTAGTCTATTTACATCCACAGTAATTATTGGTATGTATTTATTGCCATTTTATTACCTGTTTTGTGGCTGTTTCTGGAGACTTTGAGTCTTTCTTGTCTTTCATGTTTTTCTGATTTTCTTTAGTGATAAATTTGGATTCCTTTTTCTTTATACTTTACATGTTAGTGGCTTTTGATATATGGTTACCATTATGTTTGTATATACCCTCTTCTGCAAATAGCAGTCTATATTCAGTTGATGGTCATTTAAGCTTGAACCCATTCTTCCCCCCCCCCCCCCCCACATTTTAGGCATATGTTGTTATATTTTGTATCTTTTATGTGTTCCTTGACTGATTTGTTACAGAAATATTCATTTTTAGTCCTTTTGTGTTCCTGTGTTTATACTGTTACTTTTGGTCTTTCTTTTCAACTCAGAGTCCATTTTAATATTTCTTGCAGGGCTGGTTTAGTGGTCATGAACTCCTGTATTTTTTGAGAAACTCTTGATCTCTCCTTCTAGTCTGAATGATAACCTTGCTGGGTAGAGTATTCTTGGCTGCAGATTTTTCCCATTCAGCACTTTGAATATATCAAGCCCTTCCCTTTTGGCCTGCCAAGATTCTGTTGAGAAATCTCCTTCTAGCCTTATAGGTTTTCCCCTGTAAATTAAAGGCTTCTTTTTTTTTCTTGCCTTTTTAAAGATGTTTTCTTTATTAGGGGTGCCTGGGTGGCTGAGTCAGTTAAGTGTCTGATTCTTGATTTTGGCTTAGGTCATGATCTCATGGTTTGTGAGATTGAGACTGGTGTAGGGCTCTGTACTATCAGTGCAGAGCCTGCTTGGGATTCTCTCCCTCTCTCTTTGCCCTTCCCCCATGCACATGCACTTTCTCTCTCAAAATAGACACTTAAAAGATTTTTTTCTTTATCACTATATTTTTGCAAATTTAATTACAGTATGTCCTGGTATTGGCCTGCTTTGATGATTTTGATGGGAGTTCTCTATGCCTCCTGGATCTAGATGTCTGTTTCCTTCCCCAGATTAGGATAGTTTCAAGCTATTATTTTCCTGCAATATACTTTCTTCCATCTTTTCTCTCTCCTTCTGGAAATCCTAGAATATGAATGTTACTACATTTGATGGAGTCACTGAGGTCCCTAAGTCTTTGTGTTGCATACTTCTTTCTTTTATTCAGCTTCATTGCTTTCCATTACTTTGTCTTCTAGGTCATTAATTTGTTCCTCTGCTTCTTTCAGTCTGCTGTTCGTTGCATTGTGTGTTTCTAATCTCTTTATTTTAAAATTTTTTTTAAATGTTTGTTTTTGAGACAGAGAGTGTGAGTAGGGGAGGGGCAGAGAGAGAGGGAGACACAGAATCTGAAACAGGCTCCAGGCTCTGAGCTGTTAGCACAGAGCCTGACACGGGGCTCGAACTCACGGGCTGTGAGATCATGACCTGAGCCAAGGTTGGATGCTCAACCAACTGAGCCACCCAGGAGCCCCTCTAATTTCTTTTACTGTACTCTTTGTCTCTGTTTCTTTTTAACTATTTTATCTCTGTGGTAAGGGTCTCCCAGATGTCTTCTTTTTTCAAGCCCAGTGAGTATCCTTATGATCATTACTTGAAATTCTCTATCAGCATGTTACTTATATCTGTTTTGCTTAGATCTCTGTGACTGTGCCCTTGTTTTTGTCTTTGATTGGTGATAAATTCCTCTGTCCTAATTTTGGCTAAATCTCTATCTCCTGTATTACAAAAGCTAGTTATATCTCTTGCTCCTGAAAGTAATGGGCTTATGAAGAAGAGCATATGTAGTGCCCAGGGCC
Organism: Prionailurus viverrinus; assembly: GCF_022837055.1. Classification (NCBI taxonomy): domain Eukaryota; kingdom Metazoa; phylum Chordata; class Mammalia; order Carnivora; family Felidae; genus Prionailurus; species Prionailurus viverrinus. The sequence goes on along the minus strand of NC_062564.1, from coordinate 143,317,209 downwards.
TGGCACTTCAGGGAGTGCCTCCAGTGTGCTGGGTGTGCTCTGCTATTGTTTTTTTTGGCTGTGGCATCCTTCAGGCCAGTTGTCTGCAAAGGCTCTCCTTGCCTGTTGTGGACAGTGTTTGGTTGCTGGCCTGAATGTGGTGAGTTTTAACTAGATGTGCTCTGGTCTGCTGGTGAAATGAGACCTGCAGAACTAAGGCCTTTTAGAACTCTGGTTGGGAGACATGGTATGGTCAGAGGTTTATGCTGAGCTTCAAGGGGAGGGGTGTGCTATGCTGGAACTGAGGCAAGCATGACTGAGAAGGGAAATCCCACCAGAGTGCAGCAGGCAGGGGCTTGGTGTAAACAAGTTAGGCAGCCAGGTTCCCACTGTGCTGCTTACCACAGGTGGCTCAATGTTTATGCTGAGGGATGAAAGGGAAATTGTGCTGGCAAGCTGCTTTGTTCCCAGAGAGGTGTCTTTTTTTTTTTTTAATATTGTTTTAATCTTTATTTTTGATAGTGACTGTCAGAGTGCAAGCAAGGGAGGAACAGAGAGAAGAAGACACAGAATCTGAAGCACGCTCCAGGTTCCAAGCTGGCAGCACAGCCTGACATGGGTCTCAAACTCACGAATCGTGAGTTCATGGCCTGAGCTAAAGTCGGACACTTAACCGACTGAGCCACCCTGCCTCAAGAGGTGTCATCTTGAACACTGCCTCTCAGGAACATACTCTGAGAAGAGCAAATCCTCTCCCCACTTTGTGCCCTGGGCATTCTTCAGATCACTGTTTCCATGCTGAGTGCCCCTGGTTTGTTTGCCTTTCTTCTAAGAGCAGCACAGAGCTCTCCAGGCTCTATCTCAGCCAAGCCTTCTGACCTTTAAAACTCTAGGCTTTAAGCCCTGCTGGCTGCAAGAACTTGGGAAATTCAACCCTTCTCACTTTCCAAGCCAATCAGCATGAGGCAATGCTCTACTTGTGCTTTTCCCTATATGCTCCTCTCTCTCTCACCCTTCTCTGGTAACCATGGCTCCCTTCCCTTGGCAGCAGCCAGGATCTATTTCTTGCCTAAACTATGTCTTTGTACTTCCTACCTTCTTGGATGTGGCCTCTTCTCTCTCTTTAGCTGTGTAGTTTGTTCAGTTTGTCTTCAGGGAAATTTCTGGCGTAACTAGGATGATTGTAGTTACCTAGTTGTATTTGTGGGATGAAGTGAGCTTAGGGTGGTCCTATTCTTCTTTCTCCTTCTTAATCACTGATATGTATTTATTGACATTTTGTTACTTGTTTTACAGTTTTTGTACTTTTCTCCGCTCCTTTTCCTCTCCTGTGGTTTGATGACTTTTAGTGTTACACTTGGATTTCTTTCTCTACTTTTTGTGTATCAAAGTTTTTGACTTGTGGTTACCATTGGCTTTATATATAACATACATATATAACATGTGTGTAGCAGTCTATATTAACTTGATGGTTTAATTTTGAACTATTCTAAAAGGAATAAATTTTTACTGTCTTCATGTTTTATTTATATGATGTCATGTTTCACATCTTTATTTTGTGTATCCTTTGACTAGTTTTTGTAGATAGAATTGATTTTTTTTTTACTACTTTTGTGTTTTAACTTCTATATCAGCTTTATGTGATCTATTACCTTTAGCATAGGGTTTCTGTTACTCGTGAGTCTTTTTTTTCCCTTTTGTAATTACTTTATGTTATAGTATTTTCTTTCCACTTAAGGAATTAGCTTTAAAATTTCTTGTAAACCTGGTTTAACTCCTTTAACTTTGGGTAACTCTTTATTTCACCTTTAATTCTGAATGATAACCTTGCCAGGTAGAGCATTCTTGGTTGTAAGTTTTTATCTTTCAGCACTTTGAATATATCATGCCCCGTTCCCTTCTTGCCTGCAAAGTTCTGAAAAATCACCTGATAGCCTCATGGAATTTCCCTCGTATGTAATTGTTTTCTCATGCCACTTTTAAAGTTCTCTATCATTACTTTTTGCTATTTTAATTATGTGTCTTGGTGTGAATTTCTTTGGGTTAATCTTGTTAGGGGTGATCTCTGCTTTCTGGACCTGGATGTTTCCTTCCCCAAATTAGGAAGTTTTCAGTTGCTATTTCTTCAAACAAGTTTTCTTCCATCCTCTCTCTCTCTTCTTCTGGGATCTTTATAGTGTGAATATTATTATGCTTGATGATGACATAGAGTTCCCTTAACCTATTCTCCTTTTTTATTCATTCTTTTTACTGTTCAACTTACTGCCTTCCATAACCCTGCCTTCCAGATATCTGATCCATTCTTCTGCACCCATTAATCTGATGATTCCCTTTAGTGTATTTTTTTTCATTTCACCTATTGAATTCTTCAGCTCTGATTGGTTACTTTATATTTTCTTCGTTGAACTTATGGTTGTGTTCATCCACTCTTAAGTTCAGCGAGTATCTTTATGACTATTACTTTGAACTCCTTTGCAAGCATTTTGCTTATATTCATTTCATTTAGCTTTTTCCTTAATTTTGTCTTGTACTTTCATTTGGGACCTATTTCTGTCACCTCATTTTGTCCATATATTTGTTTGTATGCATTCAGTAGGTCAGCTATGTCTCTTGGTCTTGAAAATAGTGACATTATGTAGAAGAGGTCCTGTGGGGTCTATAGTACATTCTTCCCCATGGTCCCCAGAACCAGGTGGTCCAGTGGTGTCTCCTTTATAGTCCCTGTGCACCCTCCTGTTGTGGTTGAGCTGCGACTGCTTTGGACATCCTGGTGGTTTGGGATAGCCCTCAGCCTTGGTGGCTGCAATTACTTGATTTGCTTGTTGTGGGTACACTGGACTGGGTTTGCTCTCCACACTGTTGAAAGGCTTGGCTGCAGCCACCATGGGCTCACCAGTGAGTGAGGCTGGCACACAGCTTAGCTATCTGCATTTATCTTTTGCCACAAGCTCAGGCCCACTTGAAGGGCGGGGTTTGCTCCCTGCACAGTCGGCTAAGATACTCGGCTATAGGAATGGCAGATACACTATAGTTTAGGATTTTCTCCCATCCATTCCTATCCCCAGCAGTCACTTTGGAGGAATGCTTGCTGAGGCCAGTAGGTTGGGTAGGGTTTGTCTGCAAGGGAACACTGGGACATACAGTGCTAGGAAGGTAGATGGAGAGGCAGTAGCCTCCCATTGGTGGTCCCAGCTGCTACACTGGAATTCACCAACACATTCAAAACATAATTCTTTGCAGCACTGGGATAACTGCCACACCATTAGCTGACAACCCTTTTCTAGTTATGCATTTCAGTTTCTCAAGTTCTTGTTTTACCAGTAGGATCCATGTAAGTTGTTTTCTGAAGCTTGACCTATTTTCCTTTAGAAATTAACTTAGTATTCTACTGAACTGGGAGGAAAGTTTCACTGCATACATTAAGCAGTAGCCCTCTTTCTTATGCTATCTCACTTCTTGCCAGCAGCAACCTAATAATTATCAAATCTCTGAAATAACAGACTGATACTTTGAGAATGATATGCTCATTCTTGGCTTTCCATTTTTCAAACTAGTTCATCGTTACAGTCATCAGGCAAGAAGTTCATGGCCAAGGCATAGGGTGAAGGGAAAAGTACCCTTTGGGAAGGGCACGAATAAAGAAAGTTTGAATCTAAGGTAGCAGTCTTAGGAGATGCTAGTGCTACTGCTTCTGCTGGTTAATGTTTTTATGTATCTTTAAGAAGGACTTCTTACCACACCAAATATATAGCTATTCCTTCAATTTTTTATCAAGTCTTGGTGTAACATTACTAATGGGCTCTGGGTTTGATACCTACCTTGAGTCTGGAAAATGGGCAAGAGTAGCTGACATGAGTGTTTTATTTCCCTGATCTAGATAATTTTTGATAAGTCCAGCAAGTCTCTCATTGGCTGTGTATTTCATCCTTATTAACACTGTGGTTTATTAACATTGCCAGAGATCCTGTGGGTCAGAGCCTTGATCATCACTGTAGCTCTTCTGCTTCTTCTAGTGATTACATCTACCTTGCTTCTGCCAATTAAATAATGACTTATGGCTGCTGCTGTTCTAGGACCCTATGTTATCCTCTGATGACAGCCCAGTGCTGTAGTGCTCCCTTTTGTCAACATTTTGGCTTTCAGAGGACAGCCAACACTATATTTCTCAAAGATTTCTGTGCTTCCCTTGTTGCCACAATTCTTCAGTGAAGGGTGTATCTTTCAGGCCTTCCTGGGGAACATAATTGTATGGTGGATTCCCTGGTATTATATAATAAATTCATTCTAGCTTACCCAAATCTGAGCCTTTTGACTATTTCCTCAGTATTCAGTCTACAGTAAGTAAGGTGGGAATACCAGAAATATTTTGGCAATTGTTTTTCATGCTTATGTGGTACTAATCTTAATGCCTTGTTAGGATGATTCTGATGGGATATCCACATTCCCCTTTAAGGAATCATTTTCCCTGGCTACTAGGAGTGCTGTCTGTATAGTCCCCAGCTGTTTGCCCTTTCAAAATTTGCCTCACTTGCCGAGACAGTTTGCTCAAAGATGTGGTCTTCCAATCAAATGATTGATTGGAGTATAAGTATACAAGTCCAGCCATTTTCATCCACTGTGGGACAACTCTAATGAGTTGTACATCCTCCAGAATTCCCTATGGAATTGGGTGAAGTTTTTTTCAGGTCTCCACTGTAGTTTGACTTTTCCCTCTGACCAGCTCTATCTACCTCCCCCTTACATATTAATAAACACAAAAGTTTTATTCAACATGTGTCTGGAGAACCCAACATAAGACAGTTAGCACCAGGGGTGGTCCAAGAAAGCAGGCAATAATATGGTATACTCAGGTTGGATTTAGGCTGGGTTATTCAGGTCAGCCATTTTTAGTAGAATGGAGCACAGATAGCCATGCTACAAGACAGTGCTCCAATTGTTAAATGGCTTTTCCGGTGGTGAATTAAGATGGTGTACTGGTAGAGGGAAATGCATTAGCTGATACTTCTCAAACATACTATGTAATGTATTAGGGAAATAGTCTTTATTCTTATTTTGGCTAAGACCCATTGACAGTGGAGATCCAGAGTGTCGTCATGTCTCCTCTGTTAGAGTGGGGACATATTAGTGCCAGGTTATGAATATAGTCCTGGGCAAAGTTGAATTTATTATGGGTCATTTTTGTCTCTGGACCAGCCCAGTAGTCATGTCTCTGGTCCCTGCATATACTAGAATTCAGTTGTCATTTGGAGCACCCCCCACATTGAGTTATTAGCCTTCTCCACCTATAGGCCAACCTAATAGAAGTTGGAATTCTTTCCAAAGAATGGATGGTGATGTGTCACTGTTAAGATTATAAATGATGTGGGGCTGGTAGTTCCCATCATAACTCCATTTAATTCACAAGTCTGGCCCTTTCAGAGCTCACTTGAATCCTGCAGGATGATAGTGGACAATTGTAAACTCAGTTAAGTACTAATCTCAACTGTAGCCACTATTCTAGATGTAGTATCTTTGCTAGAGAAGATTAATATAGACTTAAGGGTGTGATATGCAGCTGTTGTTTTGGCAAATACATTTTTTTTCTATTCTGATTAAAAACATCAGACAGTTGGCATTCATATGCAATATAAAACCATATTCAGGAACAGTTTTGTCTCTGGGCTATGTTAACTGGTAATATGGTCTGATGAGATTTGGGCCACTTGGTCATCCAACAGAATATTACACTGATCTATTACATCAATAACCTCATGAATAATTAGCTAGGACAAGCAAGAGGTGGCTAGGATTCTGGAGGCCTTGGTAAAACACATGTGCAGCAGATGATGAGAGAGAAACCCTATGAAGATTTAGAGACCTATTCCTTCAGTGAAGTTTTTGGGATCTGGTAGTCAGGTGTGTTCCAGGATATCCTTTCAACATAAATAGCTGTTTCTTGCATCTCCTACTGTGGAGAAAGAAGCCTAAAGCTTTGATAGGCTTCTTCATGTTCTAGAGTTACCACATTCCAAACCTAGGAATACTGCCCTAGCCTTAAACTATTATTCTATGTTCCATCCAAATTCACAATTGCATCTCGTAGTAACTGTGCTGCTCCAATGTGCTAGGGTTATCACCCTGATTTCCACCAAAAAGAGCCCTTTTTGCCATTTGTGTAACAAATGATTTAATTTTGGAATCCTTTCTTAAGTATCTCCTTTCTAAGATCATTTCTGGAACTAATTGCCTTAGTTTGGGTAGCCCTAGAAATAGAACCTGAGGCAAGTTTTTAAGTACCAGTGGTTTGTTGGCTACCTTCTCTTCCCTCTCTCAATCTCCCATCCCTGACTGGTATATCCTTCACTTAAAAAAATAGAGTACATTATCAAGTTTGTTGTCATGAGAATGACTGAAGCTTAGTTCTGCAGGGGAAGCTCTGGGTTCCAGAATAGACACACATGACTCAGAATCCTCCCAACTTGAACCAAGGGATCTGAAATCTCTTATATACTGTTTCCCATCATTCATTGTTTGGGGGTTGTTTGAAGGGGGTGCTGATTTTGATATTTTTGGCCTGCCACAACTGCTTTGATCCTGAGAGCTCTTTAGGTAAAGGCATGCAAACTGATGTATACAGAATTGGCAAGTGGGAGGTGACATGGATAGGGCACCAACAGCATATGCTATAGTAAGGTTGACCAAACTATTTACATATATTATTATGTTGAGTAATTTTAGCTAATTTACTTCCATTTACTGCAGTTTTATTTCCTTCTTGCTCCCCATTGGGTAAGTCAAATTTTCTTTTGCTAGTTTTGGTAGTCATACATTCTATTCTTATTCATGTGGTAGTTGAACCTACATTTTTATGTCTATAACAAGTGTCCTCCCCCAAAAAGAGGCGAAGCCTTGTTAAAGATTTTTTTTTTTTGTCTCTTCCCTCCATCATGCCCTCGCATCACCCTGATCCAATTCATGTGCAGTGTTATTGTCTTGAGATTTGGTTCTGAGTTGGTAATGCAATACTGTTCAGTGCTTGTTTTTCTTTACACAAAACTTTGGTGAAAATGTAACAAGTGTGAGGTTGGTTGAGGAATCCAGGGGATATTTAGAGAGATGAAGGACAAGGGGAACAAATAGAGCTGTCAGCTCCTGTCACTGTTCAATGCGACCAGTTCTTATCTTGTCCATTCCTTGCAGGAAAGGTTAACTCTAGAGGAAGAGCAGAGTAGAATATGACTTGGAGCAAGAACCGTGACTGGAAGTTTGGTGGATCTAGCTCTGGAGTCAGTTGATTTGTGGCAGGTGACTATACTTCTCCTAGGAAAGGCAGAGGGAATACTTGCAAAGGATTGCTACCATGGGTCCAATCAAACAAAAAGACTTAAGTTCTTCATCTTTAACTTCTTCTCTTGACTCTCCACTTGAGCTAAAACAAGAAGAGGGAAGAAACGTGAACATACTTAGTACCTCACTACCATAGGTGAGTCCTTACATATCACCTCTTTCCCTAGCTTAACCTTAAGTTGACCCAATTGTATGAGTTTAGGATGGGACTCCAGTCACTTTCAGGTATTACAAATACTTTGGGACCATCCATGGAAAGCAATTGAACACAGCACGATCAAGGTCAGGGAATAAAGCAACAATTTCCTATTTTGTGCTCCAGAGTTCAGACAAGTTCAGTAAACTGACTACAAATGACTATAATCTATTTCTTTGTCCATCCTCTGCAACAACTTCAAAACTCCACTTGCCATGTCTCCTGTTCAATTTCCATATCCCTTCTCCTTCATTCTGTCCTGTATGACACTTAACTACATCTGATTCTTTTCTTTTTTCCTTTAATCTCAGGATAGCTTGGCATCAAGGCCAACTTTTCTAGTGTTCTTAACATCTCCCGCCTAACACTTGACTTCACCAGTTATGCATTCTCTTCAGGTCTCCACTCCCACTGGCTCTTTCTCAACCCGTAAGTAAGCCTGTCTCTCTCTGATCTTAGAGTACCACCCTTGATCTCCTGCTGTTCTCTAGCCTTTGTTCTTTGCCTCCTTTCCGATCCAACCCCCAAAGTGGTATACTGATTTCTCTATTTCCTTTCTACTTCTCCTCCTCTACAATCTGACTCCATGTCATACCACAAATTATAGACCTTCAATTCACGCAAACACAAATGAACGCATTTCATTAATGAGGTTTTGAAAAAAAAAAAACACCTTCCTATTACTCCTCTATGATAATTTTTACATGCTAACCTAGCTAGGCTACAGTCTTCAGTTATTCAAAAACTAATGTAGGTGTTGTTGGAAAGGTAATTTATAGATATTAAGTTCTTAATTCATTGTTTAGGATAATGTCCCTTAACATCAATGTTAAGTGATCCTAATTCAGTTACTTAAAAGGTGTTAAAAGCAGACATGAGGCTTCTCTCTTGAAGTAATTCTACTTATCAACAGAAGTTTCAACTACGCTTGAGTTCCCTTCTGCACTTCCTGAAAGCCTTTCCTATGGATTTTGAACTTGCCTGGCCAGCTTCTGCAATGGGAAGCCAGCATAGTTGGATACTAATAACCAAATACATATAGAAGGTGAGATTCTGGATGACCACGTATTTGCTACTGTAACACATTCTTGTCAAATTAGGAAGTGTTACTGTGGTTGGCTAGATGCTCCAGACTGCCCTGGAAAAGTGAAAACAATGAGCTCAGGGCTTCAAATTCCCAGATAAAACTCTGGATAAAAACCCTGAAAACTTTCATACCTGTCCTTAAACCTTTGTCTGCTGAAGCCGCAGGCCCAAAACTTCTGAAAACTAAACCCAGAGTCTCATCCTATGAAGGGCTGAATCTCAATACAAATTGAATTCCCAACCTTATATGATATCTTCTGTTAAAGTGAGTACATCGATAAGGAATGAGATCCTGAACATTGGAATGGAGACATTTGGGCAGATCCCAACAAACTGGGGACATCAAACCCCTAAATCTTGCTGACTCTTCTTGCCAGTAGAAATTGCCTTGCCTGAGGAGGTTAATGTTTTTTTGCTTAAAATATTTGCCTTGATAGGCACTGCTGATTCTCCTAAGGGCCTGGTCCTGCTACCTCCCTTGGTTTCTAAATCTAGAAACAAACTAGACCCAAGTTTTAGAAACTCCAAAAGAGTAAGGTAAAAATGTGAGCCATGAGGAGGTATACTACACTCAAACATAACGGCATGATTTTTCCCCCCAATTTCTACTCTAAGGAGTATATAGGAATGGATCTCAAGTGTGGGATGGTGATGGAAAGAATATAAAGTTAGATCAGGCTGAATCTATTGATATGAGCTAAGCCTAAATTCGGATTCAGTGTTTTAGCTTAAGGGACTAGAAAGGTTCTAACATTTTGTCTGAAACACAGACTGAAAGGTGGCCTCTACTAAATGAAGTTGAAATGCCAGAATTGCCTTGGTGTACTATAGAGGATGATATCCAAAGGCTTAGGGAAAATGGAATATTAGATTTATAAAGTAGGACCTTCTCACTCACCCCAAAAGGGTCCAGAGGACACAATTTCACCACAATTTTGGGAGCATCATTGAAGAGTTCCACGGTCAATCTGCTCTATAAACCAAATTACAGTGGGAACTGCTACCATACAACTGGTATCTTGAAATGCAATGGGGATAATGGGATTGTGGGATGGTAGAAACTAAGTGGCAACACTTAATCTCCAAATATAAGGTGAGAATAGCTACCATAATAGACAGTAGAGCCAAAACAATAATCAGAATAGTCTGGCTTGCAGAGATGTGTGATGTTGATTAGTTGATCATGATGTCTCTAGAAAAGAAACAGGCAGTCTAGTAAATTTTTGCTCTGTAAAAGTAGATGGTCTACTAAAGGGTAAAGTCTAACTTGAATCTCAAACACACAAAAGTAATGGGCCCTCAATTTCCAAGCTTGAGTCACTTCACAGACCAAGAATTTCATGAATGCAGGGGAGTCTCGGTCCCTTTGAGAAATCACCTTGCTACATTGTCAAAATTGAATGCTTTTAATCTTTTCCATAGCATTCCCTAAATAGACCACAGTGAAATTTTGGGTAGGAACTAGTGTGTCAGTTTAGAACCAGTGTCTAATAATGCCTGAGAAGTCTGTTTTTTTCCCCCAATGCACATGGGAAATAGCCATAGGTCTACCAGTCACAGTAGGGGCTTATAGAAGTAATATAATGGTATTTTAGCTAAGGTACATCTCAGAGTAGGTCCAGTGAGTCCCAAACTCATCCTGTGGTTATTTTCTCAGTTCTAGAATGCATAACAGGAATAGACCTACTCAGCAATGGGCAAAATCCCCACACTTATTCCTTGACCTATAGAGTGAGGGTTTTTATAGTAGGAAAGGCCAAGTGGAAGCAACTAGTATTGCTTTCACCTACAAAAAGTAATAAACCAAAAGCAATACCACATTCTGGAGATAAGTTCCACTATAGGGACTTGAAAGATGCAGGATGGTGATTTCTACCATCTCCCTACTCAACTTTACTATTTGACTTGTGAAGAAAACAGATGGATCTTGGAGAATGGCAGGCCAGAATTGTTACAAACTTTAGTTGGTGATCCAAACTAAGCCAATGTTATAGATGTGATTTCACTGTTTGAGCATGTTCCCTGGTACCTAATATGCAGCTAGTGATTTGGCAAATGCATTTTACTCTGTACCTATTAGTAAAAAACACCAGAAGCAGTTAGCTTTCGGATAGGCCAGTGATACACTTTCTCTATTCTGCTTTAAGTTCTCACCTGTGTAGGGTATTAGCCCTATGTCATAACTTAGCCTGGAGGGTCTTTGATCATCTTTTTCTTTAGACCTCTTGGTGGTTCATTACATTAATGATATGCTGATTGGACCTGGTGATCAGGAAGTAGTAATTACTCCAGATATATTGGTAAGGCATTTGCATATTAGAGGGTAGGATATAAATGCTACCAAAATTTAAGAGCCTTCCACTTAAGTGAAATTTTTCTAAGGGTCCTGTGATATTGGTATGTGAGAATGTATTTTAAGGTGTAAAAGACATTGTTGCACCTGGCCTTCCTACCACCAAAAAAGAGGTAAGGTTGTTAATGGGCCTTTTAGATTCTGGTGGCAATGTATGTATTCCTCAGTGGCACGTGCTCTAGCCATTTACCAAGTAACCCGAAAAGGTGCTAGCTTTGAGGGGTACTCAGAACAAGAGAACCTTGTTCTTTGGAAACTTCTGTCACTTGTCATATGATCCAGCAGATGTAATGGTGCTTGAAATGTCACTGGCAGATGGAGATCTTACTTGGAGGCTTTGGTAGGCCTTTAGTTGAATCAAAGCACAGACACTGAGGATTTTGGAGTGGAGCTCTACCATCATCTGTGGATAGTTAATATCATTCTGAGAAATAGCTCTTTATCTGCTACTGGGCCCTAGAAGAGACTGAATGAATAACCACGTGCCAAGCTGCCCTTCATAAGTTAATGTTGTCTGACCCATCAAACCATGAAATTGGGAATAAACAGCAACACTCCATTAACAAGCAAAAGTGGTACATACAAGATAGACTTAAGCAGACCCTGAAGGGTTGAGGAATTGGTCTAAATATCCAGAGCTCCCACTTCTACACTACCTTTCTTCTTCCACTCATAGTCTCATGTAGATTTCAGTTGACTGAAGACAAAATTCAGGCCTGGTTGACAGATTGTTCTGTGTGAGATGCAGTCACCAGAAGTGGATAGCTGCAGCATTATAGCCCCTTTCTGGACATTTTCAAAGGATAGTAGTGAAGGAAAATACTCACTGGGCAGAACTTTATCTTGTTTTCAAATTTGTTTTTTAAAAAATTTATTTAAATTCAAGTTAGTTAACATACAGTATAGTATTGGTTTCAGGAATAGAACCCTGTAATTCATCACTTACATATAATACCCAGTGCTCATCCCAACAAGTGCCCTCCTTAAGGCCCATCACCCATTTAGCCCATCTCCCCACCCACCTCCCCTCCAGCAACCCTCAGTTTGTTCTTTGTATTTAAGTGTTTGTTATGATTTGCCTCCCTCTGTTTTTCTTTTTCCTTCCTTTCTCCTATGTTCATTTGTTTCTTACATTCCACATAGAAGTGAAATTGTATGACGTTTATCTTTTTCTGACTTATTTCACTTAGCATAATACATTCTAGTTCCAGGGGTGCCTGGGTGGCGCAGTCGGTTAAGCGTCCGACTTCAGCCAGGTCACGATCTCGCGGTCCGTGAGTTCGAGCCCCGCGTCAGGCTCTGGGCTGATGGCTCAGAGCCTGGAGCCTGTTTCCGATTCTGTGTCTCCCTCTCTCTCTGCCCCTCCCCCGTTCATGCTCTGTCTCTCTCTGTCCCAAAAATAAATAAAAAAACGTTGAAAAAAAAATTAAAAAAAAATACATTCTAGTTCCATCCATGTTGTTGCAAATAGCAAGGTTTTGTTCTTTTTGATCAAGTAATATTCCATTGTGTGTGTGTGTGTGTATGCATACATACACACATCTTTATCCAATCATCAGTTGATGGACATTTGGGTTCTTTCCATAATCTGGCTATTGTTGATAGTTTTGTTGTAAATATTGGGGTGCATGTGCCCCTTCAAAATAGCACTCCTATATCCTTTGGATAAATACCAGGTAGTGCAACTGCTGGGTCTAGCTTAGTTCTATTTTTAACTTTTTGAGGAAACTGTTTTCCAGAATGGCAGTACCAGTTTACATTCCCACCAACAGTACAGAAGTGTTCCTCTTTCTCCACATCCTCACCAACATCTATTTCTTGAGTTGTTCATTTTAACCATTCTGACAGGCATGAGGTGGTATCCCATTGTGGTTTTGCATTTCTCTGATGAGTGATGTTGAACACTTTTCATATCCAACAGGCAGAACCCTAAACAGTGCACCTTTACTTTGCTGGGGAGGAGAAATGTCCAGAGGTAAGCTGGATAATATGGTAGTTTGAATTTTAATTTTTTGAAGATCTCCATACTGTCTTTCATAGTGACTACACCAATTTGCATTCTCACCAGTAGTGCACCAGAGTGTTCCCATTTTTCCACATCCTCACCAATACATTTGCAATTAGCTTCTACCATAGCTGCAGGCACAACAAATGGCAGAGCTTGCTTCCTGTGCAGCCAACTAAGAGGCTCAGCAGCAGAAACTACAGGGATGTGGGTGTGTGGGGTTATCTCCCCCTATCTCCAGGGCAGTAATCATTTTAGAATAGTGGTGGTCCCAGCTTGGGCTACCTGCCAGGTGTTTGGGATGGGAGCTGCTTTGGAGCCATGTTTGCAAGGCCAGTACATTGGGTGGGGCAGATCTGAAGGGGAATGCCAGGGCTGGGCACATAATGCTATTTAGGTTGGGGGAGAGCAAGAAAAGTGGCATTTGTCTGTACTCGAATCCTGGACAAATCTATAGATTATTGCCCCTACAGCATGTGTTTTAAGATTACTCAATTCATCTGCTTCATGTATATCCCAGATGCTTTTGACACAGCTGTTTCTGTGCTGTAACTGGGGCTCAGTTATTGAAGTTACTAGCTCTTCAGGGGTGGTGATTCAGTTTCCTGTTGCTTTCTAAATTTCTTGGAGTGAAGTCTTGCTTATTTTTTAAAGCTCTCTGAGTTAAGTTCCATTGATTTTCATTTCATGTTCTGAGGGCTTATCTTCTAGCATAGGTCCCCAAGGCCGGGGGTGCTTGGTGTGAGGTCTGATCCCCTTGCTCCTTCATGCTTGTGTGGATCTCCTGTTTGTGGTTAGTTGAACATGGGGCTTTGTTCCTGGTGGCATTTCCACCCCTCCTACCCTTTTGGATGTGGACTGCTCTCCACAAATACCTGTGGAAAATCTATTGTGCCAGTCTTGAGGTGTTTTTTAGAGTTGTTTGCATAGATGGTAAGTATTGTCTTAGTGTGTCCATGAGACAAGGTGAGCTCAGGATTCTCCTACTCCACTATGTTCCCCAGTTCTCCCCACAATCAGATTTGTTGTTATTGATCTGTATGTGTTCTTTATGTAGTTCGAATATCAATTCCTTACCAGATACATAGTTTGCAAACATGTTCTCCCATCCAGTAGGTCCACTTCATTGTGCTGATGGCTTCCTTCACTGTGAAGATGATTTTTGGTTTGATATAGTCCCACTTGTTTATTTGTGCTTTTGTTGCCATTGCTTTGGAGTCAGAGCTTTTGAGAACAACATCAAGGAGTTTATTGACTATTTTTTCTTTTAGGACTTTTAGGTTTATTCAAGTCCTTAATCCATTTTGACTTTGATATGCCCTGATTCGAGAGACCCCCCCCCCCTCCCCGAAAACAAACCACCAGAGTCCAGAATCAAAGCCAAGCGGAAAGGGTCGTTTATTGCAAGTTTGAACCCGGTCCTCTGAGCACTCGTTGCCGGTGGCGCTAAGAGGACCCGGGTAAGGATCTTACAGCTGCTTTTATAGCCCCACACAAACAAGTTAGGGATCTTTTTTAGAGGTTACAGAGCTGTTGTTGGTTAACATTTAAATTTGAACGCTCAGCAGAACTCGATTGGTTCCCGCCTTTATGTCAGACTACAACCGGGGGCGTGCCCTGGCTGGTTTCAGGAACGGTGGGGGGGAGGGGAAAGATCTTTTCTTTGCAGTTGTGAGTACACCTGGTAATTTTTCTCTTAGCCTCTCAACTTGTGATTGTATAAGATTGTGATCCAGTTTCATTCTTTTCCATGTAGCTGTCCAGTCTTCTCAACACTATTTATTGAAGAGACTATGGTTTCTCCATTATATGTTCTTGCCTTATTTGTTGTAAAATAATTGATCATAAATGCTAGAGTTTTCTTCTGGGCTTTGCATTCTGTTTCATGACCTATGTGTCTGTTTTTATCCCAGTGCCATACTACTTTGATTACTTTAATCAAATTTGAAATCATGAAAACTCCAGCTTTGTTATTTCTCAAGATTACTTTGTATGGAACCACAAAAGATCCTGACTATCCAAATTTTAGGTTTTTCTGTGAAAAATGCCATTGGGGTTTTATAGTTTTTCCACTGAATCTGTAGATTGCTTTGGGTAGTATGGACATTTTTACAATATTCTTCCCATCCATGAGCATGCAATAGCTTTCCATTTATGTGTGTCTTCAATTTCTTTCATCAATGCCTTATAGTTTTCAATATACAAGTCTTTCAACTCTTTGGATAAATTTATTAGGTATTTTATTTTTTGTACAATTGTGAATGGGATTGATTTATTAGTTTATTCTTATGATTTTTTATTAATGTAAAAAAATACCACTGATCTGTATATTGATTTTGTACTTTGCAACTTTACTGAATTTGTTAATTAGTACTACCAGTTTTTTGGAGTATTTAGGGTTTTCTATATATAAAATCATATCATCTGCAAATAGTGATAGACATCCAAAGTGGAAAATAAATAGTTTTATTGAATACAGTATTGGAAGTCCTAGATAAAGCATTTTGGCAGGTAAAAGAAAGAAAAAAGTGGTAAGACCAGGTATCCTTATCTTGTCCTTGATCTTAAATAAAAAGCTTTTGGCTTTTTACCCCTGAATATAATGTTAGTTGGGAGCTTATCTTTATTATGTTAAAGTATCTCCCATCCATACCTACTTTGTTGAGAGTTTTTATCATAAATGAATGAATTTCACCAAATCCTTCTTTTGTACCTATTGCAATGATTATATGGTTTTTATCTTTCATTTTGTTAACGGGGTGTATCATGATTGATTTGTGGATCTTGACCCATACTTGTATCCCTGGAGTAAATCCCACTGAATAATGGCATATGATCCCATTATGTGTTGTTGAATTCAGTGGGCAAATTGGTGCAAAAATCCTCAACAAAATATGTATATCAGGCATACTGGCTTGTGATTTTTTTTTTTTTATGGTGTCCTTGTCTGGTTTTGATATCAGGATAATGCTGTTCATTTTTTTAAAATTTTTTTTAACGTTTATTTATTTTTGAGACAGAGACAGAGCATGAACGGGGGAGGGTCAGAGAGAGGGAGACACAGAATCTGAAACAGGCTTCAGGCTCTGAGCTGTCAGCACAGAGCCCGACTCGGGACTCGAACTCACAGACCCCGAGATCATGACCTGAGCCGAAGTCGGCCGCTTAACCGACTGAGCCACCCAGGCGCCCCAGGATAATGCTGTTCTTATAAAAATGAGTTTGGGAGTGTTCTTTACTCTTTAATTTTTTGGAAGAATTTGAGGAGGATAAGTGGTTTTTTTAAGTTTTGATTTTAATTCCAGTATAGTTAATATACAGTGTTATATAGTGTTTTAGGTATATTATATAGTGATTCAACAATTCCACATTACTTTTATTCTTTTTTTATATTTTAGTTATTTAATATACATAGGTTTTGAATCTTCTCTGTATGTTTGAATAGTAGTAAAGAGATTGATCAGTAATTGTAAAACTCCAAAAAATAAAACTCCAAGACCAGATGGCTCCATGGGTGCATTCTACCAGTCTAGATTTTTTTATTTCTTCATGATTCATTCTTGGAAGATTTTGTTTCTAGGAATTTATCCATTTTTTCCATGTTGTCCAATTTATTGATCATAAGAGACTACTATACACAATTATATGTCTTTTGTATTTCTTTGTTACCAGTTATAATTTCCCTTCTAATTTTGAGTCATCTCTTTCTTAGAGCCTAAAGTGACAATAGAAAAAAAATCCATGAAACTAAGAATTAGTTCTTTGAAAAGATAAAATTAGCAAACCTTTAGTGAAATTGACCATTCCACCACCATTTTGTTTCTGCTTTGATCTTTATTATTTCTTTCTAGCTTTGGGCTTCATTTCTTTTCTGGTTCCTTCAGTTATAAAGTTTGAGATTTTTCCTTTTTCTTGAGGCAGACCTGTATCATTACAATTCTTCTCAGTATTGTTATGCTGCATTCCATAGGTTTTGGTATGCTGTATTGCCATATTTATTTGTCTCAAAGTGTTTTTAAATTTCTCATTTGATTTCTTCATTGACCCACTGGTTAAGTACCTTGTTGTTTAATTTCCACATATTTGTGATTTTCCAGTTGTCTCTTTGTAATTGACTTCTAGCTAAATACAACTGTGGTTGGTAAAAAATTCTTGATATGATTTGATTCTTAAAGTTACTGAGACTTACTTTGTGGCCTAGCATATGATCTATCCTAGAGACTATTTCAGGTGTACTTGAAAAGAATGTGTATTTTTCTGCCTTTGGATGGAATTTTCTGTATATGCTTAGTCTATCTGGCCTAATGTGTCACTTAAGACTGATGTTTTATTATTGATTGTCTGGACGATCTATTCGTTGATTTAAGGGGAGGTATTAAGGTCCCCTACTATTATTGTATTCAGTTAATTTCTCCTTTAGGTCTGTTAATATTTACTTTATATAGTGAGGTGATTCTATGTTGGGTAAGTAAATATTTACCAATGTTACACCTTTTTGTTTGACCATTTTATTACAGTATTTGTTTGAAAGACAAAGATGAACATTACATAATAATTTTCTATTTTCTAAGTATAGCTACTCCAACTTTCTTTTGGTTTCCATTTGCATAAAATATCTTTTCTATCCCTTTACTTTCAACTTGTGTATGTCCTTACATTTGAGTTTACTTTTTTAAGGCAACATGTAGTGGGTCTTTATCACTACTTTTTTTTTTTTGAAAGTTTTAATTTTTTTGAAATGTAATTAACATAGTGTTACATTAGTTTCAGGTCTACAAAATAACAATTCAACAGTTCTATATATTTCTCATTGCTCAACAAGGTAAGTGTGCTGTTCATCCCCTTTATCTATTTCACCTGTCCCTCCCACCTACCTCTCCTCTGGCAACCACCAATTTGTTCTCTGTATTTAAAAGTCTGTTTTTTAATTTTTCATTGGTTTTTTAAATTCCACATTCACATTAAGTGAAATTCTATGATATAGGTCTTTCCCTGACTTAGATCACTTAGCATTATAACCTCTAGGTCCATCCATACTGTCAAATGGTTAGATCTCCTTTTTTATGGTTGAGAAATTCCACTGTGTGTGTGTGTGTGTGTGTGTGTGTGTGTGTAGATACTACATCTTTATCCATTCATCTATTACTGGACATGGGTTGCTTCCATCTCTTGGCTATTATAAGTAATGCTTGCAATAAACATAGGAGTTCATATATCTTTTGAAATTAGTGTTTTCTTTTTCTTTGGGTAAATGCCCACTGGTGGAATTATTGGATCATATGGTAATTCTATTTTTAATTTTTTGAGGAAACTCCATACTGCTTTCCACAGAGGTTGCATCAATTTACATTCCCACCAACAGTGCATGAGGGTTCCCTTTTCTCCATATCTTTATCAACACTTGTTATTTCTTGTCCTTTTGATACTAGCTACAGGATGTGAGATGATACCTCATTGTGGTTTTGATTTATATTTCCCTATGATTAGTGATGTTGAGAATCTTTTCATGTATCTGTATGTCTTTTTTGGCAAAATGTTTATTCAGGTCCTCTGCCTTTTTCTCCAATCAGGTTCTTTCTCATGACTGTGAGGTCATGACCTGAGCTGAAATCAAGAGTTGGATGCTTAACCGAGCCACCAGGCACCCCATTCTTTTAACATTTTAAATCTATTATCTCATTTTCTCCTGGCCAGCAAGGTCTCTGCTCAGAAATCCACTGATAGCCCTGTGTGGGTTCTCAAATTCTTTGTGTTTGGCTTTAGTTTTAGTATTTGTCTTGGAGAAGATCATTTAAATTAAAATTTCAAGGTGAACCTATTAGGTTCATGAACTTGGATATTCAGATTTTTCCCTAGACTTGGGAAGTTCTCAGCCATTGTTTAATATTTCTACTCTTTTCTCTCTCTGGGATTCCAATGATATGTATATTCTTTCATTTGGTTCTTATACCCCCATAGGATTTCTTCATTCCTTTTCATTCTTTTTGTTCCTCTGGTAATTTAAAAAACTTATTTTTTAGATTCAAGTATAATTCACATACAGTGTTATATTAGTTTCATATGTACAATAGTATTCAACAATTGTATTCGTTCCTTGGTGCTCATCATGATAAATGTGCTCTTAATCCCCTTCACTTTTTTCACCCATCCGCCCTTTTGCTTAACATATCCTCTAGATCCATCCATGTTGCAAATGGAAAGATTTCATTCTTTATGACTAATACTTAACTGTGTGTGTGTATAACATAGATATTATATATATAATCTATCTCACATCTTTATTCATCTGAGTGGTAATTTTAATTGGTCTGAGTTTTAGCTTACTAATTCTCTCTAGCTTTCTCAAATCTGCCTTGAACCTCCCTACTGAATTCTTCAGTCACTATTTTTAGCTTCAAAATTTGAGAAGTTAGAAAGTACCAATTTGCCCTTGTATTGTTTTCCTGATCTCATTGAATTGTGTTCTTTTGTAGTTCTCTAAACCTCTGCATAAAAATTATTCTGAATTATTTGCCTACTACTTCCTGGCTGTCCATTTCTTTGGGGTCTTTACTCCGAGTTTACTGTATTCCTTTGTTGAAGACACACGTCCTTGATTCTTTGTGATCTCTGTAGCTTCCAGACTTTGACTTTGGTAAGGGAAGCCTTTCATCTGCTGGTGGGGCATCCTTGATTGTGCTGTGACCCAAGGTCCAGTGGTGCATGGCATCAAGTGAGGGGGCATGTAGTGTCCCTGGGTCTGGAGTGGGGGCATGATATCTCTTTAGCTCAGATTGCTGGGGCCCAGAGTATCAACAACTTTGCAGCTCTTGCTAAGTACTATGGGGGGGAGGGGTCTGCGGTGGCTGCAAGAGTGGTTGGTGTTCTAAGCATCACCTCCTGATCTGGTATCTAGGGACCAGGGCAGGCAATGGTGGTAACTAGAGCCAGTGGTTACACATTCTTAGTTGTGAGAGCCAGCTGTAGGTGTCTGTGTAGTGGCAGAGGCCAGTTGCAGACACTCGGTGATGGGGAGCAGGGCAGGTAGCAAGGGCTCACTAGCAGCTGCAGGGACCCTAGCTATGGGCATTGTCTCTTGTGGCTGGACATTTAAGTGGACACCAGTGATAGGGGGTGCATGTAGCTACACCTGGGTAGAGAGGCTAGCCATAGCTGGGTGTGGTGGTGCTGGCCAGTGATAGAAGGCAGGGCTTGATTCAGTCTCATAAGCAGCTGCAGGGGATTTGGCTGTCAGAGTACTCACCTGTGGCTGCACTTCCCCCTAACCCGCACCCCCCCCCCCCCCGCCCCCCAGAGGATGCACACAGCAGTGGAAGCTGATGACAGTAGTCAGGCTGGTGACATTCAGGCACAGAGCTGGAGGGACTATCCTTGTGTACAGGCACCGTAGTGGTAGTCAGCCTGTGGAACTTAGGTCAGCTTGTTGGGCTCACACAACTCTAGAAGCCTGAGCTGGCTGTAAGCAAATCTGCTGGGCTCCAGCAACTACAGGGAAAAACTTCTTAGGTGGCTAGCATTTTACACTTTGGCCACAGAGATATTGGATGGCTGCAGTTATGGGTCCTGGACTTTGGTGGAGAAGCAGAGGGAGTAGGGAAGGATTTAGTCTGTAGAGCAGATGACTAGGAACTGTCACTTCTCCTGTTAAGGGCTGCTGTTGGGAGCCTCTTTTCTTCTTTGTTCCTAGCCATTTTTTTTTACATCCCCGAGAATTCTCTAAGAGCTGTTTTTGTTAATGGATAGCTGCCCAATGTTGATCTTTGCTGGGAGACAGAGACTGGGGTCTCCTATATTGCTAGGGTGATCTCACTGGAGATTAAGTATGGTTTAAAGTGATACAGAAGTTGAAAAGGGGTAAACTATGGTCTTTTGATGTCAGTGTGGCCAGGCTATAGGCCTCAGTTGTTTACTCAAACATTACACCTACAGATTACCTTCACAGAAGCATGTAAAGATACCTAAAATAATCAGGTTAGGGATGCCTGGGTGGCTCAGTTAAGTGTCTGACTGTTGGTTTTGGCTCAGGTCATGATCTCATGGTTTGTGAGTTCAAGCCCCACATTGCACTCTATGCTGACAAATGTGGAGCCTGCTTGGGATTCTCATTCTCCCCCTCAAAATAAATATCCCCCCCCCCCAAAAAAAATCAAGTTAAAGGACTAAAAGCAGTGCTGAGACTCAAGATAAAACTATGCCTGTGGATAAGTTTTAGCCATACCTAATAGTTCCAACCTACCCTTCCTGACAGGTTGCCCTATAGATTTTGGATTTACCTTGCCAACCCCACCATTGAACTACCTAATTCCTTGAAACCAATGTATTAATTTATATCTTACTGGTTCTGTTTCTCTGGATGAACCCTGACACATTTTAAGTATTTGATTAACCACAGAGGGAGAGAATGAGAATGACTTCTATGATCATACAGATCTGAGCCTTTAGTGTCAGCTGTCCCATGATTGATCCTCTTCTGCCATCTTGTGATGATACTTAGAAGTTTACAATCATGCCTGCTCAAGGAATTCAATTCACCTGGTAATCTAAACCTACTTCTGCAATAATTCAAGTTGATTGAGTACCTAAGCATGTAATGTTAGCCTTGCAGCTGAAAACATACTTTAAAAAAATGAACATTTATTCTGTTGTCACAAAATGTTTACATTTTAAAGTTTATAATTAGAGGGGCGCCTGGGTGGCTCAGTTGGTTGAGTGGCCGACTTCGGCTCAGGTCACGATCTCGCAGTCTGTGAGTTCGAGCCCCGCATCGGGCTCTGTGCTGACAGCTCGGAGCCTGGAGCCTGTTTCGGATTCTGTGTCTCCCTCTCTCTGACCCTCCCCCGTTCATGCTGTCTCTCCCTGTCTCAAAAATAAATAAACGTTAAAAAAAAATTAAAAAAAATAAAGTTTATAATTAGAAAAGAAATACCTTCTCTAAAGGAAAGCTCTCTATATTTGAGGTTCAAATTTCTTCCTTTCTCACTACCTAGGTCCCCATTCCACTCAACTGGTATCCCTTGTCAAAAGGTCCTAAAGTCATGCTTTCAGAAGGCACATCTTCTTGTAGAAGCACATGGATTATTGTAAAAATTTGCATAAAAACATGTACATAATTTTCCTTTTATGCTAAAAAAATCTTTGTCACTTTTCAGTAAATCTCTGCTTATTCCTTAATGCATGCCCAGTAGTCTGGCATAAGTACTGTGAATGAACCATGATTTAATTTTCTCCTTATTGGTAGACATATAGGCTTGAGCAGCTTGACAATTAAAAAATAACACACTGAACTTACAACTCTAGCCTTGCTATGTGCCAGTATTTCTGTGGGGTAGATTATTAGAATAATGACAACCCCTATTCAATACTGGTGCCAAGTAACTTATCTAATGCCAGAGATAACAAACCTAGCCTAGGAAAGTCCTTCTGTTTTCTCATATACTGGTCTACCACTCAGATGGTATAGTCATCAAAGAAAAGTGTGGCCATGGAAGTATTCTGCATGAATCTCCCTTCAAGAAATAACTTTCGATTCAACTGCTAAGAGTACAAATGGTAGACAATCTCTAGCTGTGGTCCTTGAGGATCCATTTTAGTTTTGGAGCAAGCATAGTTTTTTTAAGCAGCCACTGGCTGATGACTAAGCATGGCCGTTAAAACTATGACCTATTTCTGCCCAAATTGTGACCTTGATAATAGCAATGTTTAAGATGGGGTGCCCTCTTGGGTTGGCCGAAACTTTGCATCACTGTGAGGGCTCTCCCAGACCAATCCTCTCCCATCTTTCCTTGCACACAAGCCATATCTGCATAGCCACCTGAAAACTTCCCTTCAAAGAGGTCCACATTCTCCTCCATGAACCTATGAATGTTACCTTACATGGCAAAGAGGATTTGCAGATATGACTAAGTTGAAGATGATGAGATGGGGATATTACATTGGGTCTACCCCGGTAATCCAAGATAATCACATGGGTTCTTGGAAAGAAGGAAAATTGGTCAGAAGGAGAAATACAGGTTAGAGTGATGCAAGGCCACAAAGGAATGTAGGAAGTCTTTTAGAAACTGTATTTCTTCTGAATTTTCCAAGGAAACATCCCTTTCCTTAATTTATCCAATCTGCTGAGATGTTGACTTTTAGGTCAGTGAAACTTCTAGTTCTGAGGGTTAAAGTCCAAAATAAGACAATACCTTTGTCTTAAGCCATTAGGTTTGTGGTAATTTGTTATAGCAACAATAGGAAATTGTCATGTTCAACCTTGTTAACATTTTGACTTTCATTGGGTAATACTTAGGAATCAACGAAGAAATCAAATAGGAATTCCATCACCCAGTAACTGCATCTTGGCTAAAAGTTGATAAAGAACTTCTGAGTTAGTTGGAAAGCAAACACCAATCACCTTTCTGCAGCAAAATCCATGAGGCCATGGTAATACTCTTCATGACTCAGAGGTTTAAGAACTGCATTAATGGGGTGCCTGGATGGTTCAGTTGGTTGAGTGTCTGAGTCTTGATTTTGGCTCAGGTCATAATCACAGGGTCATGGGATCGAGCCCCACATCCGGCTCTGTGCTGAGCATGAAGCCTGGTTGGGATTCTCTCTCTTCTTCCTTCTGCCTCTCTCGCCCACTTCTGTTCTCTTTCTAAAAACAAAAATTAACTACATTAAGATGGTAATAGGAAAAATCTTGAGAGGGGAATGAACAATGACAAATGACCACAGCTCCTCAGCCATCTCAATTCTCAGAATAAACACCTCTAGCAACTTTCAAGGAAGAGAATTCAACTGAAAGTACAATATTTCCTTATTGGATGTGTATTAAGAAGGGCACTTGTTGGGATGAGCACTGGATGTTATAAGTGATGAATCACTACATTACAGAAAAACTTAAAAAAAGATTCCCTTATTGGAGGCCTCTGCAACTGGCCAGCAATAGATACATATCTATCAATAACCATTTTCCAAAAAAGTTTGTTTTTAAATCAACTCAGCTATGCTATAGGCTGTCTATAAGAGACTCAGTATATAAGTATTCTTAGGTCTGAAATGAAAGTGATGGGAAACGATGTTCAATGCAAATGGGCACAAAAGCCAAGCTGTGGTGGAATACTTAGACTAAGTAGACTTTAAAACAAATATTGTAGTAAGAGACAAAGAAGGGCATTATCTTATGATAAAGGGATCAATCCAAAAGGTACATATAACAATTGTAAATATCTATGAACCCAAGTGCCTAAATACATAATGTAACTATTAACAAAGGGATAAATTGACAGTAATATGATACTTATAACACCACACTTACATCAATACCCAGACAGTACATCAAACAGTGGTTTTGAAGAACACAGTGGACCAGATGATCCCAACAGGTATATGTAGAACAATCCAACCCAAAACAGAATCCATGTTCTTTTTAAGTGCACATGGAACAGTCTCCAGTATAGACCGTGTCAGGCCACAAAACAAACCTTAATAAATTTAAGATTGAAATCATACCAAGCTCTCTTTCTGACCACAATGTTATAAAACTAGAAATAAATTACAAGAACTAGAAAGTACACAAACACATAAAAGCTAAACATGCCAGTGAACAACCACGGAGTCAGTAAAGAAATCAAATTACCATAAGACAACAACAATGGAAACATACCTCTTTTGCTGAATCCCATAGATTTTAGAACATTGTAAGATGAAGTTTATGGTTGTAGACCCACCTCAAGAAACCAGACACCTCTCAAACAACCTAACCTTACATCTAAAAGATTAAGGCAAATGTATACACAAAAAGATATAGAAAGGATGACAGCCCAAAAGCTGCTTGGGAGGGCTCCAATAAATAAAAATAGGAGACAACTGATACCACAGAAGTATAGGACAATGTGGAAGAAATGGATAAATTCCTAGAAACACAAAATCTTCCAAGACTGAATCAAGACACAGAAAATCTGAATATACCAATTATTAGTAAGGAGATTAACAGTAATTAAAACTTAAAAGTCCAGGACCAGAGGGCTTCACTGGTGAACTCTACCAAACATTCAAAGAAGAGTTAAGACCTATAGGTCTCAAATTATTCCAAAAAGTTGTAGAAGGGGGAAAGCTGCCAAATATATTTTACGAGGCTGGCATTACCCTGATGCCAAAACCAGGCAAGAATACCACACACACACAAAAAATTATAGGTCAATAATCTTGAAGATAACCTAAATTCTTCACACAATATTAGCAAACCAAATTCAACAATACATTAAAAGGGGAAGATTTCCAGTCCAAGATGGAGACATAGGAAGACCCTGAACTCCCTCCTTCACAGACACACTCTACAACTATTTGTAGTGCAATTCCTCAGGGCTGACTAAAAAGCTTCACAACAAAAGATGGAGAAAACACATAGCAAATGGCAACAGAGACAAACACAGTAACAAAGGGTACCTCTACCCTCAATGTTGTGATCTGTAGTGGACGGGAATAGTATCCAGGGATAGCGATCTGCAGTGGAGACCACCATGAGCAGAGTTGTCTGTCCTGGGACACAAAACAAAAGCTGTGATTTACAAAAGCAAATAGTATATCAAAGATCCAGCCCTAGAACTCCACCAAATGGTGGTGAAGCTGCTGGAACTCTCTTCCCATCCAGGCTATCAAGGTGGGGGAAGAGTGTAAACAATGGTGTTCACCAGACCCTCTGACCAAGACAGAGTATGGGTGTCATAGCTGGCCTACCACCTCAGTGAGCCCTAGGTCCCTATTCCACACCGGCCCTAGCCATCCCACCATGGTGGCCTAAGCATGGCACTCACCCAAAAACCCTTGGTCAGCACTTATTAAAGCTTTAGCCATTGCATCAAGGTGACACAGATACAAAGCTCCCTCGAATACTCTAAGCTCCAGATGGCTTGCTAGGGCACCCCTGACACAGAGTGCTCTACGTTCTCCTGGTGTCCTACCTGCTTCAGCTCCAGTTAAGCCATAAAAGTGCCCCCTGCTCAGAGTACCCCAGGAATGCCCAGCTCATGCCTGCTTCAGTTCTGGCTGCCTCTCCAGGGCACTCCCTGTGTGAAGCACCTTGTAATATCCCAGCTTGTACCTGTTTCAGCTTTAGCTGTCAGGTGCTCTATGCCAGAGTGCCTTCTGCACAGAGAGCCCTGTGACACTCTGACTTGTACCCACTTCAACTACAGCCATCCTGCCTTGATACCCCCTATGTGGAGCGCCCCAAGTCCTCTTAGCCCACACCCTACCTCAGCTCCAATTGCCTTGCCATGTGTATGAAGTGTACTGGGCTCTCTGGCCTACTCCCTACCTTGGCTTCAACCACCCCAGCAGGGTGCCTTTTGCAGGGAGACCCCAGGGACACTCTGGCTTGCACCCATTTCAGTTTTGTTCTCCTGGTGGGGTGCCTCTGTGCAGAGAGCCCCATATACCCCCAGTATATGTCCACCTCAGCTCTGGACATCCCACCAGTGCAGATACCTCATGGAATTCCCTGGGATCCCCAGACCACACTAGCTACAACTCCAGGGGGCCGGAGTTATCAGGCACACACAATATACACAGGAGATGATTATACACCAGATATTCCTTCAAGCTTAGAAGTAGCTGTTCCACAGAGTTAATAGACACAAACACAAAAGTCAAGCAAAATGGGGAGTCAGAAGAATATGCTCCAAATGAAAGAACAAGACAGAACCTCAGAAAAGAACTAATTGAAAAGGAAGTAAGCAATATGTCTAATAGAGTTTAATGATCATAAATATGCTAACCAGAGAAGAGAGAAGAATGGAAGAACTCTGTGAGAACTTAAATAAAGAGGTAGAAACCGCCCTCCCCACTAGTAGGTATTTACCCAAATAATACAAAAATACTAATTCAAAGGAATACATGCATCCCAATGTTTATAGCAGCGTTATTTACAGTGGCCAAATTATGAAACAGCCCTAGTCCATTGACTGACAAATGGATAAAGAAGGTGTGTGTAAAAAAAAAGTGTGTACAAACACCCCTACAATGGAATATTACCGATAAAAGAAAATAACATCAGTCCATTTGCAATGACATGGATAGAGCTAGAGAGTATCATGCTAAGCAAAATAAGTCAGAGAAAGACAAATAGTATAGGATTTCACTCATGTGGAATTTAAGAAACAATACAAAGGAGCAAAGGGGAAAAGAGAGAGAGGCAAACCTACAAACAGGCTCTTAACTATAGAGAACAAACTGATGGTTACCCCAATGGAGGTTGGGGTGGGTGGGTAAAATAGCTGAAGGGGATTAAGGAGGGCACTTGTGATGAGCACCAGGTGTTGTATGGAAGTGTTGAATCACTATATTGTACACCTGAAACTAATATTACACTGTAGGTTAACTGGAATTTGAATAAAAAGTTAAAACCCATCAATACAATAACTGAAATGAAAAATATACTTGAGGAAATCAACAGTAGATTAGCAGATGTGGAAGAATGGATCAGTGACCTGGAGGGCAGGGTAATGGAAAGAACTCTAACTGAACAGCAAACGCAAAAAAGAATTTTTAAAAAATAAGGAGTTAAGGGATCTCTTGGTCAACATCAAGGGAACAAATATTCACATTATAGGGGTCCCAAGAGATGAGAAAGATAAATGGGCAGAAAATTTGTTTGAAGAAATAAAAGTGAAGACTTACCTAACCTAGAAAAGAAAGCAGACATCTAGACTCAGGAAGCACAGAATTCATCTGAACCCAAGAAGGTTCATATCAAGACACATAATAATTAAAATGGTTAAGATTAAGACGTATTTTTTAAAACATGGAAAAAATGAAAATAAAATCATAGTGGTCCAAAAACCTTTGGGATGCAGCAAAAGTGGTTTTAAGAGGGAAGTTTATAACAATACAGTCTTACCTCAAGAGGCAAGAAAAATCTCAACCTTACCTTTATAGCTAGAGGAGCTAGAAAAAGAACAACAAACAAAACTGAAAAACGAAAGAAAGGACATAATAAAGATTAAAGCAGAAATAATATAGAAACTAAAACAAAAACAATGACACCAAAAAACCAATAGCACAGTTCAGTGAAATCAGGAGCTGGTTCCTTTGAAAAAAGAAATCAATAAAATTAATCACTACCCAGACTTATAAGAAAAAAAGTAAAAGGACTTAAATCACAAATGAGAGAGGAGAAATAATAACCGACACCACAAAAATACAAAAATTAGAATATTACAAAAAATTATATGCCCACAAATTGGACATCCTAGAAGAAATGAATAAATTCCTAGGAACATAAATTCCCAAAATTGAAACAGGAAGAAATATAAAATTTGAACAGACTAATAACCAGCAAAGAATGAATCAGTAATCAAAAATCTCTCAACAAACAAAAGTCCAGGACCACATGACTCCACAGGTGAATTCTAAACATTTAAAGAAGAGTTAATATCTATTCTTCTCAAACTAGTCCAAAAAAATGGAAAAGGAAGGAAAACCAAATTCATTCTATGAATCCAGCATTACCCTGATACCAAAACCAGATAAAGATACCACTAAAAAAGAGAACTACAGGCCAATATCTCTGATGAACATAGATGCCAAAATCCTCAACAAAATGCTAGCAGACCAAATCCAATAATACATTAGAAAAAAAAATCATTCACCACCATCAAGTGGGATTTACTCCTTGATTGCAAGAATGGTTCAATATTCACAAATCAATCAACATTATACGGCACATCAATAAGAGAAAGGATAAGAACCATATTATCATTTCAGGGTGCCTGGGTGGCTCAGTTAAGCACCTGACTTTGGCTCAGGTCATGATCTTGCAGTCCATGAGTTTGAGTTCTGTGCTGGGCTCTGTGCTGACAGCTCAGAGTCTGGAGCCTGCTTCAATTCTGTGTCTCCCTCTCTCTCTGCTCCTCCCCAGCTCACACTCTGTCTCTCTCTCTCCCTCAAAAGTAAAAAAACATTAAAAAATGAAAAGAACCATATTATCATTTCAATAGATGGGGAAAAAAGCATATGACAAAGTACAACATCCATTCATGATAAAAACCCTCAACAAACTAGGTTTAGAGGAAACATACCTCAACATAAAAAAGGTCATCTATGAAAATCCCACAGGTAACATCATCCACGATGGTTTGGAAAAATGGAGAGCTTTTCCCCAAAGATCAGAAACAAGACAACAAGGTCCACTCTCACTTTTATTCAACATAGTACTGGAAGTCTTAGAGCAATCAGACAACAAAAATAAATAAAAGTTATCCAGCTCAGTAAGGAAGAAGTAAAACTTTCACTATGTAGAAAACCTGAAATCCACCAAAAAACTGCTAGAACTGATAAATGAATTCATTAAATTCACAGTATACAAAATCAGTGTATAGAAATCTGTTGCATTTCTATACGCCAATAATGAAGCAGCCAAAGCAACCTTCAAACAGAAGAGCAAAGCTGGAGGCATCACAATTTTGGTCTTCATGTTATATTGCAAAGCTGTAGTAATAATAACAGCATAGTACTGGCACAAAAGTGGATGAATAGGTCAAAGGAACAGAACAGAAACCCCAGAAATGAACCCACAACTATATGGTCAATTGATCTTTGACAAATAAAGAAAGAATATCCAATGGGAAAAAGACCATGTCTTCAACAAATGGTGTTGGGAAAACTGGACAGCTCCATGCCAAAGAATGAAACTGGATCACTTTCTTACACGGTACATAATAAATTCAAAATGGATTAAAGCCCTAAATGTGAGATACGAAACCATATAAATTATAGAAGACAGCACAGTTTGCAATTTATCTGACATTGACCATACACCAACATTTTTCTAGACATATCTCTTAAGGCAAGGGAAATAAAAGGCAAAAATAAATTATTGCCATAAAAATAAAAATAAAAAGCTTGTACACAGCAAAGGAAACAACAAAACTAAAAGGCAGCCTACTGAATGGGAGAAGCATTTGAAAATGGCATATCTGATAAAGGGTTAGTATCTAAAACCTACAAAACCCAACACCCCAAATAAGCAATCCATTTTAAAAAAAGACAGAAGGTATGAACATTTTCCAAAGAAGACATCCAGATGGCCAACAGACATATGAGAAGTTGCTCAACATTCCTCCTTATCAGGGAAATACAAATCAAAACTACAATGAGATATTACCTCACACCTTTCAGAATAGCTAAAATCAACAACACAAGAAACAACAGGTGCTGGTGAGGATGAGGAACCAACCCTCTTACACTGTTGGTGGGAATGTAAACTGGTGCAGCCACTGTGGAAAACAGTATGGAGGTTCCTCAAAAATTAAAAATAGAACTATGCTATGATCCAGCAATCGCACTACTGGGTATTTACCCCCCAAATACCAAAACACTAATTCAAAGGGATAGGATACATGCACCCCTATGATTATTGCAGTTTATTACTTACAATAGCCAAATTATGGAAGTAGCCCAGTGTTCATAACACTTTATTCAGCCATAAAAAAAAAAAAAAAGAAATCTTACCATTTGCAGCAATATGGATGGAGCTAGGGAGTATAATGCTAAGTGAAATAAGGCAATAAGAGAAAGACAAATGCAATATGGTTTCATTCCTATGTGGAATTTAAGAAACAAAACAAATCCACACAGGAGAAAAGAGAGGGAGAGAGAAACAAGATACAGACTTAGAATTAGAATTAGAACAAACTTGGTGGTTACCAGAGGTGAGGTGGGGTGGGGGGGAATGGGTGGAATAGGTGGTGGGGATTCAGAGGACACTTATGAGCACTATGTAATGTATAAAATTGTTGAATCACTGTTTTGTACACCTGAAAGAGAAATATAACACTGTATATTAACAACACTGGAATTCAAATGAAAACCTTAATAAAAAATATTGATGATATAAAAAATGTCACGAGATCTGCTTCTGTAACATCCATTTGTTGTTTTGCTGTTTCTAGTCTCTCACTCTCACTGTAGATTTAGGCCTCTTTATAAAAGCTATCAAGGAGCATTTTGCTCTCACAATTATATCTCAAAAAAGAAGCTGATTTGATACATTTGTATATTGCAATATGATTACCACGTTAGCAAACACCTGTCAGGTCACATATATTTCTTTTTTGTTGTGAGAACAATCAAGATCTTGTCTCTTAGGGACTTTGAAGTTCATTATACACTATTTGTTTTTATTATAATCACAATGCTGTTTGTTATATTTCCAGAACTTACTTCCACCCCTAGAAACCACCATTCTACTCTGTTATTATAAATTCAGCTTTTATAGATTCCACATATAATTTGTACTATAGTGTTTGACTTTTTTTTTTTACTTATCTCAGTGTAATGTCCTCAAGGTTCATCCATATTGTCATGAATGGCAGGATTTCCTGCTTTCTCATGCTGACCAATATATTATTGTGTGTTTGTGTATTTATAGATACCACATCATCTTTATTAGTCTGTTGACAGGCACTTAGGACGTTTCTGTATCTTGGCTATTCTGAATAATGCCGCAATGAATATGGAAGGATATCTTTTCAGTATCCTGTTTTCATTTCCCTTGGATATATACCCAGAAGTGGGATTACTGCTAGTTCTGCTTTTTGTTTTTGAGGAACTTCTATGCTATTTTCCATTATGGTTGAACCAATTTACATTCCCACGAACAGTGCACAAGTATTTCATTTTCTCCACATTCTTTCCAATAGTTGTTGTCTTGTTGATAGCCATTCTAACAGGTGTGAGGTGATACCTCAAGGCTTTAACTTTTTAAAAAAAATTTTGAGGAGATGTAACTGGCATATAACATACTTGTGTCAATATCACCTTGTTTTGATTTGTGTTTCCCTGATGACGAAAGATGTACCTATTAGCCACTATATGTCTTCTTGGAAAAATGTCTATTCAGGTCCTCTGACATTTATTATTCAGATTTTTTATATTGAATTGTATGTACTTTAAATATTTTGGATATTAATCCCTTATCCAACAAATGGGTTTTTGTTTTTGTTCCTTGTGCTTTGATGTAATATGAAAATATCATTGCCAAGACAAATTTCAGGGAGGTTTCCCCCTATGTTTTCTTTCTTTTTTTCTAAGTATACTTAACATACAGTGTTGTATTAGTTTCAGGTGGACAATATAATAATTTAGCACCATATTACAGTATTAGAGTATTCTGAATCTGACTATATACTTACCTTTACTAGTGTAATGTGTAATTCCATGTTTTCATGTTAGTAGTTAGCATTCTTTCATTTTAACTTGAACTGTTTCAGCCTTTTGTTTGTTTTTAGATTCAAGTTAGTTAACATATAGTGTAGTATTGGTTTCAGGAGAATTTAGTGACCCATCACTTACATGTAACACCCAGTGCTCATCCCCAACAAGTGCCCTCTTGAATGTCCATCAGCCTTTTTTATAAGGCATGCATAGTGGTGACAAACTCCCTCAGCTTTTGTTAGGTAAAGCTTTATGTTACCTTTATTTCTAAAGGAAAACTTTGCTGGGTATGGTATTCTTGGTTAGCAGTTTCTATGTGACCATGCTGGCACCTTGGTCTTGCACTTCCCAGCTTCTAAAACTGTAAGAAATAAATTTTTTTTATAAGCTACCCAGTTTGTAGTATTTTGTTATAGCAGCCCAAATGGACTGAGACGGTGTCCTTAACATAATATTTCAATCAAAATAGAACTACTAATGTTTTTTTTCTTTTTAATGCTTTTCCCCCACCCTATTTCATTTATTACATACTTCAGTTTTGGTGATTTCTCCTCTAACCATTTTAATGCACAAATATGTACATATTTATGTATAGAATTTTAAAATGCTCAATAGGGTCATAAGTGCACTTGTTCCACATTTCCCCCCACCAAACAGGACATGGACATGTTTCAATTGTGGTCAGTATTTTTTAAATGTAGAAAAGTGGGTGGCTCTTATGAAGCATGTTCATTAGAAAAGTTACAGCACTGGGGGTGCCTGGGTGGCTTAGTTGGTTAAGCATCCAACTTCAGCTCAGGTCATGATCTCATGGTTCATGGGTTCAAGCCCCACGTCAGGCTCTGTGCTGATAGCCGGGAGCCTGGAGCCTGCTTCTGATTCTGTGTCTCCTTCCCTCTCTGCCCCTCCCCTGCTCACACTCTCTCTCTCTTTCAAAAATAATTAAACATTAAAAAAGAAAAGTTACAAAACTATATAAGTATTTCTAAAGAAAGATACCTAGCAGTGCAATGCAAGACTTTTAATCCAAGGAACTGAGATCCAGAGGGCAAGAAATTTATCTAAGGCCAGATTCAAACCATGGCTGACTCCAGTGATTGTAAAACTTCCATGATACCCTGCCAGCCTTTCATATTAGTTAAGAAGGAAGAAAGGACTCTTCCTTTAATTAATGTGATTGATAGATTTCTTGAGAATAATGTTTGAAAGCCTAGTCAGTAATTGTCATGCATTTTCATCTAGTCACTCTTTTTCTAAGTATGGTTCTTAAAAGTCAGGGACATTTTCATTGGCAGGATGAACACTTAAAATTTTTTTTTTGTAGAATAGAAAATTGAACCTTTGTGATTTAAGATTTTTTATTCTTCCAAGACTATCCATTGATATGATTTCAGTGCTCTAGTATAATAGCCTATGACATGAGGATATAAAGGAACTCTGAACAATGGGAGACAAAACAAGGAAATCAATACTTTATAGTAGAAATAGAGTTAAATATACAGCAGGGCTGCAAAAGAAAGTGAATGGTCAACTCTACCGGGAGATTTACATAATGGGTGATGCATGAGTTGAGATTTGGAGGATGAGTAGAAATTTATTAAGTGGGAAGTACATTATAACATAGGGAACAGTATGTGAAGGACTTGGTGCTCTGAAAGAAAAAAAAGGGTTTAATCAGGTACTTTCTACCCTGGGATTGGCAGAAGTTGCAGTGGGAAGTAAACAGAAACCAAATCACAGAAAGCCTATCCCCTGTTATAAACTTGGTCTTTCTGCCTCCAATCTTTTAAATTTTATTTCTTATTTTTTAAAATTTACATCTGAATTAGTTACCTTATAGTGAAACAATGATTTCAGGAGTAGATTCCTTATGCCCCTTACTCATTTAGCCCATTCCCCCTCCCACAACCCCTCCAGCAACCCTCAGCTTGTTCTCCATATTCGTGAGTCTCTTCTATTTTGTCTCCCTCCCTGTTTTTATATTATTTTTGTTTCTCTTCCCTTATGTTCATCTGTTTTGTCTCTTAAAGTCCTCCTATGAGTGAAGTCATATGATATTTGTCTTTGTATGACTAATTTCGCTTAGCATAATACCCTCCAGTTCCATCCACATAGTTGCAAATGGCAAGATTTCATTCTTTTTGATTGCCAAGTAATACTCCATTGTATATGTATACCGCCTCTTCTTTATCCATTCATCCATCGATGGACATTTGGGCTCTTTACATACTTTGGCTATTGTTGATAGTGCTGCTATAAACATGGAGGGACATGTGTCCCTTCGAAACAGCACACCTGTATCCCTTGGATAAATGCCTAGTAGTGCAATTGCTGGGTCGTAGGGTAGTTCTATTTTTAGCTTTTTGAGGAATCTCCATCCTGTTTTCTAGAGTGGCTGCACCAGCTTGCATTGCCACCAACAATGCAAAAGAGATCCTCTTTCTCTGCATCCTCGCCAACATCTGTTGTTGCCTGAGTTGTTAATGTTAGCCATTCTGACAGGTGCAAGGTGGTATCTCATTGTGGTTTCGATTTGTATTTCCCTGATGATGAGTGATGTTGAGCATTTTTTCATGTGTTGGTTGGCTATCTGGATGTCTTCCTTGGAGAAGTGTCTATTTATGTCTTTTGCCCATTTCTTCACTGGATTATTTGTTTTTTCGGGTGTTGAGTTAAAAAAGTTCTTTATAGATTTTGGATACTAACCCTTTATCGGATATGTCATTTGCAAATATCTTCTCCCATTCTGTCGGTTGCCTTTTAGTTTTGCTGATTGTTTCCTTTGCTGTGCAGAAGTTTTTTATTTTGATGAGGTCCCAGTAGTTCATTTTTGCTTTTGTTTCCCTTGCCTCCAGAGCCATGTTGAGTAAGAAGTTGCTGTGGGCAAGATCAAAGAGGTTTTTGCCTGCTTTCTCCTCAAGGATTTTGATGGCTTCCGGTCTTACATTGATGTCTTTCATCCATTTTGAGTTTATTTTTGTGTATGGTGTAAGAAAATGGTCCAGGTTCATTCTTCTGCATGTCGCTGTCCAGTTTTCCCAGCACCACTTGCTGAAGAGACTGTCTTTATTCCATTGGATATTCTTTCCTGCCTGCTCTGTCAAAGATTAGTTGGCCATACGTTTGTGGGTCCATTTCTGGGTTCTCTATTCTGTTCCATTGACCTGAGTGTCTTGTTGTTGTGCCAGTACCATACTGTCTTGCTGATTACAGCTTTGTAGTATAGCTTGAAGTCTGGGATTGTGATGCCTCCTGCTTTAGTTTTCTTTTTCAAGATTGCTTTGCCTATTCGGTGTCTTTTCTGGTTCCATACAAGTTTTAGGATTATTTGTTCTAGCTCTGTGAAGAATGCTGGTGTTATTTTGATAGGGATTGCATTGAATATATAGATTGCTTTGGGTAGTATCAACATTTTAACAATATTTGTTCTTTCTACCCAGGAGCATGGTATCTTTTTCCATTTTTTTTGTGTCTTCTTCAATTTCTTTCATAAGCTTTATATACTTTTCAGTGTATAGACTTTTCACCTCTTTGGTTAGGTTTATTCCTAGGTATTTTATGTTTTTTTGTGCAACTGTAAATGGGATGGATTCCTTGATTTCTCTTTCTGTCGCTTCATTGTTGGTGTATAGGAATGCAACTGATTTCTGTGCATTGATTTTATATCCTGCGACTTTGCTGAATTCATGAATCAATTCTAACAGTTTTTTTGGTGGAATCTTTAGGGTTTCCATGTAGAGTATCATGTCATCTGCAAAGAGTGAAAGTTTGACCTCCTCCTGGCCGATTTGGATGCCTTTTATTTCTTTGTGTTGTCTGATTGCAGAGGCTAAGA
Organism: Prionailurus viverrinus; assembly: GCF_022837055.1. NCBI lineage: Eukaryota > Metazoa > Chordata > Mammalia > Carnivora > Felidae > Prionailurus > Prionailurus viverrinus. The sequence goes on along the minus strand of NC_062564.1, from coordinate 143,281,232 downwards.
CCTCCAATACTATGTTGAATAACAGTTTCTGCTTCCAATCTTGCGTCAAGTTGCTCTAATTGTCTAGTTGAGAGATGAGAGTCTAAACTATGGAATGAGAGATGATATATTTGAGAGATTTAAATATTGAAAAGATGCCAGCTGAAACTTATCCAGGGTCTTAGTTCTGTTGAACCTCAAACTAATTGGGAGACAACTGGCAGCCAAAGGATGGGAAAATTGGTAGTTGTCCAATTCCTTGTCTGATTCAAATTTTCCTCAATTATTTGAGATCCATACCCAAGATACTTTTTTAGGGACAAAAGAAGGCATTTAAACACACTGCTATTATTTGTGATTCTAAATTTCTTTTCAAGACAAGATAAAAGCAGTCAAAATTTACAAACTACAAACCTAAGGAAGTAGTGGATTAAGAATAGAGTTCAAAAGTTTGAATCTTGGTCATTCCTAATGTAAAAAGTTGTTAGGGCTTAAATCTTGGTATAATTCATTTCCAATGCAAAGGCATACAATAAATTCTTTTTTGATTGTGCTACATCATAATAATAGGGATTTATTGAACTCATCTTTTTAAAAAAAAATTTTTTTTTTCAACGTTTATTTATTTTTGGGACAGAGAGAGACAGAGCATGAACAGGGGAGGGGCAGAGAGAGAGGGAGACACAGAATCGGAAACAGGCTCCAGGCTCTGAGCCATCAGCCCAGAGCCCGACGCGGGGCTTGAACTCACGGACCGCGAGATCGTGACCTGGCTGAAGTCGGAGGCTTAACCGACTGCGCCACCCAGGCGCCCCTGAACTCATCTTTTTATGCTTCAAAGGCAAATACTGTAGAGGCACATTAATACTATCCCCACTCCTAAAATTCTCCACTACTTTCTTTCCCTGCAACTTCACCAATGTTACAGTTTGGACTGTCCATGCCAGAAGATCCCAGGATAATCCATTTCAAAAAATAAATGTCTAAATGAATGACATTCAACTTAGAAACAAAATGGCCTGCCATCCTCTGTAAACAGAAAATAAAGTTAATGAGAGATATTGGGCAGCCTATGGAATTCTCAGGAGCAGGAAAATCAGTTTTCAAGACAACAGTTCAACACAAGAAGGGGCTGAAGACACAGGCATAACTGCTAGGACCTCATACACCTGGTAATGCCTCCATAAATTAATCTGGAGCAAGCAACACCAAGAAACTAGGATACTGGAGTTTTGACACTTTCATTAGTGGATGAACAGTACTCAAAGTCCCATATGCAAGCATTTGATTAACTGAGTCCTGGTCATGTGCCCATGGCCAGCTGCCAAGAGGACAAGGGAAAGTTGAATATACTTTTGGACTTCTAGGTTCATAGCTGTAGGCAAGCTCTGTTATGAACCAAGACTCGCATAGGACCCAATAAGGAGGAGTTCATGCTGAGTATATGTTATCTATTATCACAGTAATGCTACATTAAAAATCATCCCCAGGTCCACTGGGTGATTCTTCTGGTTTTAGATGGGCAGTTCATCTGGTCTTGCCTGGGCTCACTCTGGTGGTTAGCTAGCTGTTAGCTAGTCTAGGATGATCTCAGCTGGGGTTATTGGCTCTTGTCTATGTATTTCATCTTCCAACCAAATTTCCTGGGCATGTTCTCATGGCAATTACATATGTCTAGTACCTAGTCTTGGAAATGGCACACTGTCAGTTCTACCACATTTAATTGGCCGAAGTCCAGATTCAAGCAATGAGAAATTATGGTTTCTCCAATGAAGAGGTGGAATCTAACACTGATTCCAAAAATAAACACATCTCTTGTATCAATACTCTTTTTACTTTTAGAATAAGGAACAAAGTCTCTTGTCTACCCTTATACCTAGCCATCTGGTTTCTTCTTGCTTAGATATTATCAGTAATTATAGGTAAATATGTATGCACATTTCCTTTTTTACACAAATGGTTGCATATTTCAAAATTCTGCACTTAATTATTTACACTTCATGTAACTTGAAGATTATCCCATATTCATAGGTTTGTATATCTGTAGAGTCGATTCCTAAAAGTAGAATTACTGGGTCAAAGAGTATATACATTTTAAAATTTAATAGTGACAAACCATCTTTCATAAGAAACCTTATTTATGCCTTCTCACAATGAAAGATTTGTAATCACATGTTTTTGCAACCCCTTGCCAAAAAGCCAATCATGAAACCATTTTATATTATAAATATATGTTTTTGCAAGGTATCTCAGTGGATTTTTAAAGTTTGAAATTTTTTAATAAAGTTGCAAGAACAGTAAAGTACTACCATGTCTCCTTCACCAAAATTCTTCAGTTATTAATAATTTAGCCTGTCTGCTCTGTAACCCTCCTCCTATGTAAATAGCCATTGTCACTATTTGTCTTCTGAAACACTTGACAGCAAGTTGCTAACGTGATGCCCCTTCACTCCTAAATACTCCAGTGTGTATTTCTGGAACACAAAGATCCTCTCTTACTTATAAAGCCACAGTACAACCATCCTATTCAGGTTATCAATATCGAAGGAAATGGAACATTACTGTGTACAAATGATACTATGCTCTTCTCAGTACATCAGTACTCAGGCACAGGACAGTGACTCACCTTGACACAGTTTATGGTAACCTTGATTATCTGCTTTAGTTGGTGTCTGGTGGATGTACAGGTGGAGAAGCCTGCCATTTCTCCCTTTGTAATTGAGAAGTATTTTATGAGAAGATCTCTGATGAGAAATGGAATATTGGACTATCTCAAATTTCCACTTACCAGACTTAGCATCCATTGATGGATCCCACTAGAACCAATCAGCATTGTAATGGTTGCCAAATAGTTGGGGTTTCTCCCATTTTTTCTTTAAAAAAATTTTTTTTAAATTTATTTTTGAGAGAGAGAGAGGCAGACTGCAAGCAGGGGAAGGTCAGAGATAGAGGGAGAGGTAGAATCTGTGTCAGTATAGAGTCCAATGAGGGGCTTGAACCCATGAACTGTGAGATCATGACCTGAGCTGAAGTCGGATGTTTAACTGACTGAGCCATCCCGGTGCCCCTCTCCCATTTTTTTCTACATCAGTTGACATTCTGTTGTAAGGAAAAAGAGTTAATTCTTTCTCATATGTTTATCAGTATGTACTTACACAGTTTTATTCCATTATAATCCATCACTGTCCTTTATTTTGATGCTCAAATTGTCCCAGATTTGGTCAGTGGGAGCCCCTGAAAGCTGACTCCAAGTCCTTTGAGCATTTTCTTACTTTCTGGCACAAGATATCTCAAGCTCATCTTGAACTTTCCCTGACCTATCCTTGGAATCATCCGTTTCTCTAAGGGGGGTTGATTTCTTTAAGTCAGAGTTCAATATTTTCTGGAGAGGGCTGAATAGTAAATATCTTAGGCTTTGTGAGGCATGGGGCTCTGTCACAATTACTTAACTGTGCTGTTATAGTGCAAAAGCAGCCACAGATAATGAATGGGCATGGCTGTGTTCCAATAAAACTTTATTTATAAAACCAGACAGTAAACTAGATTTGGCCTAGAAGCCATAAGTTCCTGGCCGCTCTTTTTAGAGAAGGATGGTACTTAATTTTTTTAAATTGGGATATAATTGACATTTGACATTGTGTTAGTTTTAGGTGTACAGCATAATTATTTATATATGTGTATATTGTAAAATAATCACCACGATAAGTCGAATTAACATTCATCACCTCACACAGTTATAAATTTTCTTGTGATGAGAACTTTTAAGGTTTACTCTCTTAACAACTTTCTGGTATACAATACAGTACTGTTAACTATAGTTACCATTCTGTACATTACATTTACAGGACTTATTTATTTTATAACTGGAAATTTGTACCTTTTGAAGTACTTAGAAACCAACATCTGGGCATTTAGAATGCTCATTGTTTTCTTTAAAATTATCTTTATTGAGATATAACTCACGTACTGTAAAATTCACACATTTAAAGCACACAATTCAATGATGTAAGTATATTCACAGATTTGTGCAGCCATCACCACCTTCTAAGTTTAGAACATTTTCATTACCTTCAAGAAGAAACCTAGTACCTATTAGCAGTCATGCCACCCCCCCTCCCCACCCCAGGCAATCACTAAACAACACTCTCTCTACAGATTTGCCTTTTCTGAACGTTTCATAGAATGGAATCACACAAAATCTGGCCTTTTAGGTCTTTTTTCATGTAACGTGTTTTCAAGGTTCACCCATATCTTAGCATATCAGTACCTCATTTTTCAAAATTTAAATCAAACTTGGTTAACATACAGTGTAAAAATGATTTCAGGAGTAGAATTTAGTGATTCATGACTTACATACAACATCCCAACAAGTGCCATACTTAATGCCCATCGCCCATTTAGCCCATCCCCCCACCCATAACATCTGCCAGCAACCCCTCAGTTTGTTCTCTGTAGTTAAGAGTCTCTTATGGTTTGTTTCCCTCTCTGTTTTTATCTTATTTTTGCTTCCCTTCCCCTATGTTCATCTGTTTTGTTTCTTAAATTATGCATATGAGTGAAATCATAACATTGTCCTTCTCTGACTGACTTATTTTGCCTAGCATAAATATACTCTAGTTTCATCTACATTGTTGCAAATGTCAAGATTTCATTCTTTTTGATCACAGAGTAATTAGAATGCTCATTGTTATTGGGATATCTCTTAGGTTTGTGTAAGAAACAGAACTAGGAAATATATGTGTGCATACATGCACACACACACACCTGTATCTATTTCTTCATGCTAAAAGCACAAGTTCATACTGTTGTCTACAACCCCAACTTCTAAAGGTTCTTTCTAGCCTTCAATTTTTCCATATTTATAAATCCCTTCTCTGGCTGTCATTATTGCTCAGTCTCTCTCTATACAACCCAACTCCTGACTAGGCTGGGCACCTTCTAGGCTTCATGCCAGGTCCCCAGCCCAACTTTGTTGTTTTCATCACCTCTTCAGCCACCTATTTGCCACCTCTAGGGAAAGAAAGGAAAAGAGCTCAGTGTAGTTTTAATTTACATTTATCTTATAAGTGAGGTGATCATCTCATATGATTAAGGGCCATTTTTTTTGTGAATTGTCTGTTCATAATTCATATACTTTGCCCAGGTTCTCTACTAGATTACTCTCATTTTATATACTTTGCCAATTTTTCCAGTGGGTCATTGGTCTTTTTCTTATTACTTTATAGGAGTTTTGTCTTGTTTTGTTTTTCATTGAATGCTGGAAACACAATCAGCTCCTAGGAAACAAAGACTGGAAAAAAACACATAAATAAAAACAGAGGGGAGGTAGGATCAAGATGGTAGAGTAGGAAGATGCTGAACTCACTTTTTCCCCACAGATAAACCAAAATCTAGTATACAATAATATGTCTATATTGTTAAGAATGAATGAGCATTGAGAATGAATTGAAGACCAGTTCATACACGATTAAGGAAATAAAGAAAAAGCCACATCCAGAAAGGTAGAAGGGTAAAGATGCAGTTTAGTTAGGACCCACGTCCCCAGCCCTGGGACACACAAGTGGGAAGGATATCACAACCATAGAGGCCTTTCCTGAGGAATAAGGTATCCAACCCCAACATCAGGCTCCACAGCCTGGAGGACTTGCACAAGAAAGACCAGCACCCATGCTGACTTTTAAAACTAATGGGACTTGGGGCACCTGGATGGCTCAGTCAGTTAAGCATCTGACTTTGGGCTCAGTTCATGATCTCATGGTTTGTGAGTTCGAGCCCTGCATCAGGCTCTGTGCTGACAGCTCAGAGCCTGTAGTCTGCTTCAGATTCTGTGCTTCCCTCTCTCTCTCTGTCCCTCCCCCACTTGCACTCTTTCTCAAAAATAAACATTAAAAAAAAAAAAAACAGTGGGGCTTATTATGTCCAGGAGAGTTAAGGTCAGCACAAAACCAATACTCTGTTATTTTTTAAAAGTTTTATTTATTTTTAGAGAGAGAGAGTGGGGGAGGGGCAGAGAGAGGGAGAGAGAGAGAATCCCAAATGGGCTCTGTACCATCAGCAGTGGGGAACCAGACACAGGGCTCAAACTTGCAAACTACAAGATTATGACCTGAGTTGAAATCAAGAGCCAGATGCTTAACCAGCTGAACCATCCAGGTGTCCCATCAACACTCTGCTCTTAAAAGGCATGTGCACTTTCTCACTTGCTCCAAGTCCCAGGGCAGGGACAGCAGTTTGAAAAATGCCTGAGACTGGGGCACCTGGGTGGCTCAGTCAGTTGAGCATCTGACTTCAGCTCAGGTCATGACCTTGAGTTTGTGGGTTCGAGCCCTGTGTCCGTCTCTGTGCTGACAGCTTGGAGCCTGCTTCATATTCTGTGTATCCCTCTCTTTCTGCCCCTAACCCACTTGCATTCTGTCTCAGTCTCTCTCAAAAATAAATAAACATTAAAAAAAAAAGTGCCTGAGTTACACATGAAGGAGATATACTGACTAATTTTAGGGCATGTGCCCGATGGGCAGGTTTCTACTGGAACATTCTGTGGGGACAAAAGCACTTGTGGACAGCACTTAAAAAATTTTTTTTAATGTATATATATATTTTTTTTGAGAAAGACAGAATGTGAGCGGGGGAGGGTCAGAGAAAGAGAGAGGGACACACAGAAGCCGAAGCAGGCTCCAGGCTCTGAGCTGTCAGCACAGAGCCTGACGTGGGGCTCTAACCCACAAGCTGTGAGATCATGACCTGAGCTGAAGTCTGACACTTAACTGACTGAGCCACCTACATGCCCCTGTTGGGTAGCATTTTCAAAAACTTCTCTTCTACCTGGGTGGCCCAGAACTGGCATGTACCATTTCTGACACTCTCCATCTATTGTGCCAGTACTGTTAGTCTGGCTCAAGCATTCCACTAAGACTCACCCATCCCAACTCATCCACCCTGCCTCAGAACCCCTCCCAAGTAGCTCCCCACCCCACCACACCTGGATAGTACACTCAGCCAGTGCTGGACAGAGCCCCTTCCAAGTTCTTCCACTGGGGGTGGGGTGGGCAGCCACAGTATAATATCTATAATACTCGCAGCCAGACCTTGCAGTCAGTCAGTCAGAGGTCAACCCCCCCCCCCCCACACACACCAGCATGCCTGCGCACAGAGAAACTGATAGTAATGCAATAATAGTAGGAGGACTTTAATGTCCTATTTGCATAAATGGATAGATCATCCAGACAGAAAAATCAACAAAGAAATAATGACTTTGAATGACACATTAGACCAAATGGACCTAACAGATATATTTAGAACATCCCACTCAAAAACAACAGAATACACATTGTTTTCAAATGCACATGGAATATTCTCCAGGATGGCTCATGTGTTAGGACACAAAACAAGCATCAATAAATTTAAGAAGATTGAAATCATAGCAAGCATCTTTTCTGACCATAACAGTATGAAGTCAGAAATCAACAGCAAGAAGAAAAGTGGAAAATACACAAACACATGGAAGCTAACATGCTATTCAACAATCAATGAATCAATGATTAAGTCAAAGAGGAAATCAAAAAGTACCATGAGACAAATGAAAATGGAAACATAACATTCTAAATTCTATGGATGCAGCCAAAACAGTTCTAAAAGGTAAGTTCAAGTGACACAGGACCACCTCAAGAAATAAGAAAAAATCTCAATCTAATTTTACACCTAAAGGAACTAGAAAAAGAACAAAGAAAGCCCTAAGTTAGTACAAGGAAGGAAATAATAAAGATTGGAGTGAAAATAAATGAAATAGAAACTAAAAAAGAAAAACAATAGAAAAGATCAATGTAATTAAGAGCTGGTTATTTAAAAGACAAACAAACTTGACAAACTTTTAGCCAGACTCTTGAAGAAGAAAAAAAGAAAGAGCCCAATAAAGAAAATCAGAAATGTAAGAGGAAAAATTACAGCAGATACCACAGAAATACAATGGATTATAAGGGACCAAAAGCAAACCAAATTCAACAATACATTATAAGGACTATACACCTTGATCAAGTGGGGTTAATTTCAGGGAAGCAAGGATGGTTCAAAATTCACAAATTAATCAATGTGATGTGCCACATTAACAAAAAGAAGAAAAATCATACAATAATCTTTTTTTTTTAAATAGATGCAGAAAAACCATTTGACACAATACAATATTCATTCATGGTAAAAATTCTCAACAAAGTGGAAATAGATGAAACATACCACAACATAATAAAGACCATATATGACAAATCCATAGCTAATATGATAGTTAAAAGCTGAAAGCTACATCTCCAATATCAGGAAAAAGACAAAGATTCCCATTATTTCCACTTTTATTCAACATAGTACTGGAAGTCCTAAGCACAGAAATCAGACAAGAAAAAAAAAAGTATCCAAATTTGTGAGGAAAAAGTAAAACTGTCACTATTTGCAGATGACATGATACTATATATAGAAACCCTTAGAGACTCCACTCAAAAACTATTAGAACTGATAAATGAATTCAGTAAAGTTACAGGATACAAAATTAATATACAGAATCTTTTGCATTTCTATACACTAACATGAAGTAGCAGAAATAAAAATTAAGAAAATAATCTCATTTGCAATTGCATTGAAATGAATAAAGTATCTAGGAATAAATTTAACCAAGGAGTGAAAAACCTGTACATTAAAACTGTAAGACACTGGTGAAAGAAATTGAAGACACAAATAAATGGAAAAATAGTCCATGCTCATGGATTGGAAGAATTCATATTGTTAAAATCTCTATACTACCCAAAGCAATCTACACATTCAATGTAACCCCTATCAAAATACCTGTAGTATTTGTCACATAACTGGAATAATTCTAAAATTTGTATGTAATCACAAACGACCCCAAATAGCTAAGGCAGTCTTGATAAGGAAAAACAAACCTGAAGGTATCACAATCCCATATTGCAAGATATATACTATAAATATATATACATATTAATAGAAACAGTATGATACTGGCATACCAGAATAATAGACATACAGATGGATGGAACAGAATAGAAAGCCCAGCATTAAATCCATACTTATGTGGCCAGTTAATCTTTGACAAAGGAGGCGAGAGCATACAAGGGGAGAAGATAGTCTCTTTAATAAATAGTGCTGGAATCCCAATCAAAATTGCACCAGTGTTCTTCTCGAAACTAGAACAAGCAATCCTAAAATTCATATGGAACCACAAAAGGCCCTGAATAGCCAAAGTAATTTTGAACAAGAAGACCAAAGCAGGAGGCATCACAATCCCAGACTTTAGCCTCTACTACAAAGCTGTCATCATCAAGACAGCATGGTATTGGCACAAAAACAGACACATAGACCAATGGAATAGAATAGAAACCCCAGAATTAGACCCACAAACGTATGGCCAACTCATCTTTGACAAAGCAGGAAAGAACATCCAATGGAAAAAAGACAGCCTCTTTAACAAATGGTGCTGGGAGAACTGGACAGCAACATGCAGAAGGTTGAAACTAGACCACTTTCTCACACCATGCACAAAAATAAACTCAAAATGGATAAAGGACCTGAATGTGAGGCAGGAAACCATCAAAACCCTAGAGGAGAAAGCAGGAAAAGACCTCTCTGACATCAGCCGTAGCAATTTCTTAATTGGCACATCCCCAAAGGCAAGGGAATTAAAAGCAAAAACGAACTACTGGGACCTTATGAAGATAAAAAGCTTCTGCACAGCAAAGGAAACAACCAACAAAACTAAAAGGCAACCAACGGAATGGGAAAAGATATTTGCAAATGACATATTGGACAAAGGGCTAGTATCCAAAATCTATAAAGAGGTCACCAAACTCCACACCTGAAAAACAAATAACCCAGTGAAGAAATGGGCAGAAAACATGAATAGACACTTTTCTAAAGAAGACATCCGGATGGCCAACAGGCACATGAAAAGATGCTCAACGTCGCTCCTCATCAGGGAAATACAAATCAAAACCACACTCAGATATCACCTCACGCCAGTCAGAGTGGCCAAAATGAACAAATCAGGAAATTATAGATGCTGGAGAGGATGTGGAGAAACGGGAATTGTATTGTTGGTGGGAATGCAAATTGGTGCAGCCACTCTGGAAAACAGTGTGGAGGCTTGTATTGTTGTGGGAATGCAAATTGGTGCAGCCACTCTGGAAAACAGTGTGGAGGCTCCTCAAAAATTAAAAATAGATCTACCCTGTGACCCAGCAATAGCACTGCTAGGAACTTACCCAAGGGATACAGGAGTACTGATGCATAGGGACACTTGTACCCCAATGTTTACAGCAGCACTCTCAACAATAGCCAAATTATGGAAAGAGCCTAAATATCCATCAACTGATGAATGGATAAAGAAATTGTGGTTTATATACAATAGAGTACTACGTGGCAATGAGAAAGAATGAAATATGGTCCTTTGTAGAAACGTGGATGGAACTGGAGAGTGTTATGCTAAGTGAAATAATCCATACAGAGAAAGACAGATACCATATGTTTTCACTCTTACGTGGATCCTGAGAAACTTAACAGAAACCCATGGGGGAGGGGAAGAAAAAAAAGAGGTTAGAGTGGGAGAGAGCCAAAACATAAGAGACTCTTAAAAACTTAGAACAAACTGAGGGTTGATGGGGGGTGGGAGGGAGGGGAGGGTAGGTGATGGGTATTGAGGAGGGCACCTTTTGAGATGAGCAGTGGGTGTTGTATGGAAACCAATTTGACATAAATTTCATATATTGAAAAAAAATAGTGCTGGGAAAATCGGATAGCTGTGTGCAGTAGAATAAAACTGGAAATTTTTCTTACACCATATACAAAAATACATTCAAAATGGATTAAAGACTCAAATGTAAGACCAGAAGCCATAAACCCCCTGGAATAAAACATAGGAAGTATGGACATCGGTCTGAGCAATACTTTTTGAATCTCTATTCAGGCAAGGGCAACCAACGCAAAAATTGACAAATCAGACAACATGAAACTAGAAGGCGCTTGCACAGCAAAGGAAAACACCAACAAAATGGAAATGGAGCCTACTGAATGGGAGAAGATATTGGCAAACAATATAATTTATAAAGGGTTCATATCCAAAATATATACAAATCTCATACAACTCAATATCAAAACACCAAACAATCCAATTAAAAAATGGGCAGAAGATCTGAAAGCCTTTACTCTAAAGGAGATATTCAAATGTCCAACACACACATGAAAAGATGATCATCATCACTAATCATCAAGACCCTGAAAAGTTTATGCCATGGCAGAATGGAACAGATAAGAACATGTCTTCTCCTTATAGATGGGAAGATCAGAGAGAGAGAAAGAGAGAGAGAGGAGCTGAAGTGTCTGCCACATCCTTCCCCAAAACTCATCAATCACAGGGTGGAATCCCCACCCCTCCAGCCAGGTGGAGGAGCTTCCACTTTTGGGGTAAGTGTTCCCTCTACTTTCCAAACTGTACATCTCATAACTTACCTTAGTCATCTCAACCAACTAAACTGCTTTTCAAGGCTTCTTACACTTTTGTCCTCTGAATTATTTTTCTGGGAACAAAAACAGTGAACTATTTGTCTAAACTATTTGTTTTATAAAATAAATTGATTTTCAGCCCTGATCAATGATAGGCATAGTGGATGGTGTCCTGTACCACCCAGATATTTCTTCAGGAGTGAAATGTTGTTTCTCCACTGCTGAGTGCTTATCTATAAGTCTTCACATCTTGCCTAAGAGGTGCACCTTGCTTGAGAGCACAGCCCCTTCCCAAGACAGTCCACATTCAATGGTTGAGGGCTGATTATCCTCATTGAAGCCTCTGCTTTCTTGACCCAACTCAGAACAATGGTAAGGGATCCTCTCAGCTTCAGAGATTCCTGTGGGATCTGGCAAGGTCTGTTTAAAGTTTATGATATAGTCCAACTTCCCCTTATGCCGCATCCTGCTTTCTATCCATCCTTTCCATATGTGTTCAATTTAAGAGCAGGGGTACCTTGCTGGCTCAGTCAGTAGAACATGTGACTCCTTTGACAGCATTGGCCTTCTTGGATCATTCCTGGCACTAAGATGGGACTCTGAAACTGGATTGTCACCAATCAGCTGGTAATGAGGACCCTGTAGTGAATCAATAATACCCCCTAAAATTCATGCCTAACCAAAACCTCAAGATATGATCCTATTTGGAAATAGTGTTTTTGTATATGTAATTACTTCAGCATCAAAATGAGATTATACTCGAGTAGGGTGAGCCCTAAATTCAATAACTGGTGTCTTTATAAGAAGAGGAGACAGATGCACAGAGGAAAAGGCCATGTGAAGGTGGAGGCAGAGATTGGAGTGATGCTGCCACAATCCAAGGAACTTCAGGAGCTACCAGAAGTTGGAAGAGGCAAGGAAGGATTCTTTTATAGAACCTTCAGAAGGAGTACAGACCTGCTGACACACTTGATTTTCAACTTTTGGCTTCCATAATTGTGAAAGAATAAATTTCTGTAATTTTAGGCCCCTCAGTCTGTGGTAATTTGTTGTGACACCCTAGGAAACTAGTACAGACCCCATCAATGATGGTAGGCAGTGCACTGATAACTCCTGGCACAAGGCTAAATTATTAACGGACTAAAATTGTTAAAATGTTCACTCGTGGTGAACTAGAAGGAAATGAACCAGCAGGTACATTATACCAAGCATTTCTGAAACATGAGAAATACCACATAACTACAGTGGAATGAGGTTACTCTTGCTAAGGACAATCAGCACCTTGGAAAAATAAAAGTTAAGAGTGTTTAATCAGTAATTAAAAGCTACCTGTGAAAGCCAAAGACCTTCTTGATAGCATTTAAAGAGGCTCTTATCTCCTACAGCCAGAGGGCAGAGGACCAGACCCTGGATTCAATCATAAGACTAGCAGAGCTATTGTGACACCTAGGTGTCTCAGTCGGTTAATCATCTGACTTTGGCTCAGGTCATGATACTACAGTTAATGGGTTTGAGCCCCATGTCAGGCTCTGTACTGACAGCTCAGAGCCTGGAGCCTGCTTTGGATTCTGTGTCTTCCTCTCTTTCTGCCCCTTCCCTGCTTGTGCTCTGTTTCTCTCTGTCTCCCATAAACAAATAAACGTTAAAAAAAAAAAATAAAAGGAGTAGCAAAGCTGCAAAGCAGGTTTAATTCTCAATGAGGTTTAATTCTCAATAAGGCAAATGTTGCATGTCAACATCTGCTTGGGACAGAATGGGGTCATTTTCAAATCCCCAGATCCCCCAGAACCCAGGCACCAACAGAACTGATCCAGTCTTCCCTATTAAAGACTAGTGGTCTCCTTGTTCATGACAATGTAGACCCCCCACCCCTGCCACCATATGTACACTCAGTCAATAACTAGATTTTAGTCACAACATAACCCAGCTAGGGATGTGCTAGGCTGATTAGGGAGGAAAGGGTCTCTACCCCAAGGGAGCTGAGGAGGTTTTGGGGTGGGAAAGATGACATGTGGAGTTCATGCAAGCCTCAATGGGAGAATCACAATGCAGACTGCCAGGGTTCTAAAGCAAGGTCATTTGCAGCAGAGAATTATACACTGTTTGCAAAACGGCTTCTGACCTGCTGTTTGGGCCTTGCTGCAGATGAAACGTCTGAACATGGTATGCCAAGTGACTTCGAAGCCTTCATAAATTGGGTTAAATCAGAACCCACAAATCTTTAGATTGGGTGGTCTCAGTAATAATTCTTCATTAGATGTAATGTTACAACCAGAGTCAAGCATGAGCAAGGCTGGAGGACAAAACAGCAAAGCATATAGCCCAGACCTCCAGGTCATTTATCACTGTTGCACTTGTGTCTTTCCTCAGGCCGCAGTGGGGTGGGTACCTCTTAACTGGATAATGAAATGGAACTTCTGAAGGGTTCCAGCTGACCTAAACTGCTCCATAGGAAGGCATGGAGGAGACATTGTCTAGCAAAGAGTGAGTAATGTGCTAATGAGAGAAGCATTATCATCATGAAGCAGTTCAGTGGTGTCTGTCTTCTCTGTGCCAGAGCTGACAGTAGGAACTGACACTGCAGAACTGGAGCCACTGAGAGCAAAGGGAATGATCAGATTCTGAAACTGTAGAGGCAAGTGACAGTGGATAACCATTAGAAGCCAAGTGGACACAACCATTATAATCAGCAGTGAGATCAGAATGGCAGCCAGAGGGTGGCAATCTTGTTGAAAGAGATCTGAACCATGAGGTGACAAGGGTCCATTATATCAATGACATCATGGTAATCTGACTAGATGAGCAAAAAGTGGCTAATATTTTGGAGGCCTGTGTAAGGCACATGCATATGGATGAGGGTAAGAGGTAAATTCTGTAAAGTCAAAGGTTTACTGCATCAATAAAAATTTTAGGGTTTTAGTGCTATTGGATATTCCAGCATGTCCACTTCCCTTAGCTTCTATATTCCTTCCTCTACCTAAAAGCAACTTGGGCTTTCCTCACTTCATTGGGAAAGCCAACCACCTTTTCTAGGCTTCTAATTACTATCTCAGCAGAGTGTGCGCTCCATCCCCTGGGGTCCTTGCTAGTGTCTTGAGAGCGTACCCTGAAATCAATTAATTCTTGGTTTCCCAGGCTTATATTATAGCCCCACTCTTGATTAGGCACCCATGAAATCCAAACCTAAGTGTATTCTCCTGATCCCGGATGGTATGTGCTAGCTACGTCTTGCAACGGATGAATAGTTTTCTCCTCTCTTATCAGGCCTAACACACCCCCAGTTGGGTTATGCTGAGATTTAACTCTAATTACCACCCTACAAGGCAGGAAAGGAAATGGGTTTAGCTCCAGGGGAGAAGCTGTTGTCTTGCGGAGGAGAGACTCCTGCAGCATCTTCCAGCCCAGGGAAATTCTAGCTCTTCCTAGGGAAGTTGGGCTACCTCTGCAAACTCAGAGGGTTTTATAGAGCCAAGATCTTCAGGGGTATCCATCCATATATCCAGTTACCATGTTTTCAAGTTCCAGGTTTTACCCACCAGGGCCTTGATCTTTGCTTAACAAAAATACCTTGGCTAAGCATTCCATTGTCTCTAGAGCTCTGTGATAGTAATAACTTAGGTTGGAGATTGTTGTTTAGTTATGCTTGCCCTTCCACTGCAGAAGCTCAGGCCTCTTTGTAAGTGACCACAGAGGCCCTGTGAATCACATTTACCCAGAAACTGCTTGTTAACAACCCATTCTCTCCTTTATCTGCTGCAGGGCATCAGTGCAACTCTGAAATCATCAACTCTGCTGTCTTTGTAGGTTTTCTCCCTCTGTATTTTCAAAGCCTGCATCATTGCACTTGTAGCATTCCCTTTCAGCAGGGCATTTTTCAAGTTTCCTTTGGTGAAATCTTTATCAATTAATCCAGTATCTTGTGACAGATTCTATTCATGCTCAGTCTACCAAGTATGGGATCCTCTTTACCTATTAGGCAATGGATGAGCACATTCCAAATCTCCCCATTATCATATTTTTCCTCAGATGACTCATGGTATCACATGAGAAGCAGATGCCAAGACAGACAGGATTAAAAATGTAGAAAATATATTAGAGAAAATACCTATGACATGGAGAGGAAGCCAGGTGATGCATATCTACTGTAGTGCATGTCTAACCTCTGATGGAAAAAAGTAAGGTTGTAGAAAACTTCTTAGACTAAGTGCAATTCTGATAAAAGTCTGGCAAAATCACTAGAGTCCTTGAGCTACTTCACTTCCTTGCTTGTCCTGCTAGAGTGGCCAGTGTGAGGAAGACCAAGGGTTATGTGTCCCAGATAGTAAGAACAAGATGACAGCTCCACTATGGATTTGGCTTTGGAGGAATTCCAGTTCCATACCTATGTATATTTTGAGAGCACATTAACTTGATTGCCAATTCATTAGATGGTGGGGGATTGCTTTTAATCATCATCTGGCATACCTTTAAATCTAGTGGCTTGTTTAGGATTTAATCAGGCGATAAAAAATTTTTGATAAAAATTACATCCCAAGTTGTTTTATGTTACAAACTTGAGATATTAGAGTGATTTGAGATAAACTAAAGTTGAGCAGTATTCTTTTGAATGAGCTCTCTGAATCAGATGTATTTTGTAATTATTGTTTATTTGATTATTAAGCCCTAAGGGTACGTTTAAGACTTTAATTTTCTGGGAAATGTATACCAAAGCTTGACATTGGGAAGATTGCTATAAAACACAAAGGATATCTAAATGATGGTGCTAACACAACTGACCAGTTCATAAATAATATTTGTATGATTTTATAGGCTGGCCGCCAATAATTATGTTAGTTACCCTTGCTAAGGAAATATCTCATTCCAAGATACTAAAGTTAGGCTTTACTGCAGAAAATTCATAAATATCATCATAAATGTATAGGATTTTAATAAAAACTCATTAATCAAATTGTATAGACACGTGGAATGATGATACCCTCTGGTGAGGGGCAGGTCATGGTGGTCAAGACTATGAAGGAGACTGATAATGTTCATTCTTGTGTTAGAATTTATTTACTATGTCAATGTAACAAATTTAATAATTATGAATTAAATCAAAGTTACAAATCATAGTATAGTCATCATTCTGAAATCACACAGTATTTGGATACTATGATATATTGACTGTAAGAAGTATTAACATAGATTTACATATGAACATGCTTACATACTATGGGTTCCATTCTGTTAGGACCCTGACCCTTTATAGGATGACAACCTGACCTTAGCCAACATGGAATGACCTAGATTTGGAGAAATATACCAAAGTACCACTAATATCACAAGACCACACTATAGTAATCTACACCATGAATCCTGGAAACTGGGAAAAGACACCTCCACATTAATTCTAGAGTAAGAAATAATAGGCATTTTGGGACTAGGGAGAGTGAGGAGGCTCAGCATAGTTTTGTTCATGGGGTTAATTCCATGTGGAGACAGACAGGAGTGAAAAGGAGCACCCAATCTCCTCTTTGTTCAACCATGTCACTGTAGAACCACCCCTTTCCGAGAAGTTGGGATTCAGGATGGCAGCTTCTAGGGCAAGCCTCCAAACTCAAGGGGGCAGGTCTACATTCCAGTCCTGCTATTTAGTGGCAAGGCTGACATTTTGGAGGTGTAGTTATAAGTCTTGTCTTCCTGAATTTGAGAGGGGGACATCAATGAGGGTCACTACTAGAAAGAGCTGTGTGAGCTTATCAGGATGAATAACAGAGAGAAGCAGCTTATAATGGCCAGGAAAGAAAGTTGTAGTAGGAAAATCTGAGACAGTCATTCCAGGGTACATGTAAAATTGTACCTTTGCAAATATCTAGAAATCAAGGTCCCCTTCCTACCTGATTTGAACAAAACAACCCTGTGAGGTTTAATTTGGCCTTTAAAGGAAGTGTAACAATAGCTACAAGTTAGGGACCTCAGTGGATTACCCTGTAGGAGCTCTAAGTTTAGCAAAGTCAGAAGCTGGCAGATAAAGCTTCATCCAAAAAAATCAATGCTGGCCACTTAGTTCAGAAGCTCCCTACCTGGGTGGCTCAGTCTGTTAAGCGCCCGACTTGGCTTTGGCTCAGGTTATCATCTCATGGTTTGTGAGTTTGAGCCCTGCATCAGGCTTCACACTGACAGTACAGAGCCTGCTTGGGATTCTTTCTCTTTCTCTCTGCCCCTCTTCCATTAATTCTCTCTCTCTCTCTCAAAATAAATAATAAACTTAAAAAATTTAGAAACACATCGAAGCCACATGGACTGAGATTTCATTCTGGGTAGCCTGGGACTGCCTCTTCTGGGTCTGGGATCTCCACCCCCATCTAGGAAACAATTCCATCAGCTCTAGATGAGCTATGTCCTCCCAGTGGAGCCTGAATCTCTGACCTTTGAATATGATTCTAAGTACCTGATAGGCAAAGTACCAGAAAAGACAGTTACTATACTCTTATCAACTAAGAAAAAATTAGGCTGTTGCTCAAGGGATATAAAGCCTTTCCTAGCAGCCAACTTTGTCAGAAAATTTTCATGAGGGGCTTTCTAGAGCAAAAGCTGAAGGATGTAGTGGCCAATGTCTTCCATGTTCCTAGAACAAAGTGAATAGTGGATTTCATTAACCTGTTTGTTTTTTTTTTTTTATAGCATCCCTGATGAAAGCTGAAAGCATAACACCAAAACATAGCACAGCAAATGTGATTGTGTGTGAGTCCAAGAAAATATTGTCCAAATAATTGAGGGTCCTATTCAATCTGAGTGTGAAATGTGGAATAACAAGAATTGAATGTGTTGTATGACCTCAAATCAGTTCTTCTCAAACATGAATTAGTCTTTGGAAAGAGGCAGCAGATGGTTTGAAATTAATCTCTATTAAGGGTTTAGAAAATTGTTTTGCTTGTCCAAACTTAACACAATACTTTAAAAAAATTAAATGACTATGTGGACTAAAGTTAATATACAACATTACAGTAATGAAGCAGCTTAACCAAGGCTTTTGATACAGATGAATTTCCATCTCTCTTTTGTTTGGGGGTAACCTTGAAAGTTCACAAAGGCAAAACTAGATGTTTTTAATGTTCCAAGTCTACTGAATACCCAGTTATAAGCTGAAGCCTAGTTCCTACACACTTAGATGTTAGGCTACAGGCTCTTTTTACCCATTTTTAAAAAACCTACCTCTGGCAGTTTCTTTCAGCCCCTGAAGTCCTGGTTGGTTTCAGGGCCTATACTTGCACTCTGGTATCTGATATCTGGCCAGAGGAGCAGATTGTTCTCTTTTGTGATGCTGAAGGAATTCCTAAAGCAAAGCTGGTTATTTCATAGGCCCCGGGAAATTTTGCAGGTAAGAGCTAGCTCCACCCAAGAGGATCTTGTGTGCCATTAGAATCTGGGGATGAGGAATGGAAGGGGATACTATCTACAAGGTCAGCTGGTTTAGAACTTAGACTAGAATGGGTAACTCCTTAGCTTTGATAGAAATGTTGAATACATCATTTGGGAAAATAGGCTCTTTATGCCTGCTGGAGTTAATCTACCAAACAGATTAGTAACTCAACAGGACATTTTTATATTTATAGGGAGCAATCCATCGGAATATAACTCCAGGGGTGCCAGGGTGGCTCAGTCAGTTAAGTGTCCGACTTCAGCTTAGGTCATAATCTCACGGCATGTGAGTTTGAGCCCTTCATTGGGCTCTGTGCTGATAGCTCAGAGCCTGTAGCCTACTTCAAATTCTGTCTGTCTCTCTCTCTCTGACCCTCCCCTACTCATGCTCTCTCTCCATTTCTCAAAAATTAACAAACATTTAAAAAATTTAAAAAAAAAAACCCAGAAATCTGTAGGGATAGGAGGATCATACCTCAAGATCACAAAAGCCATATATGAAAGACCCACCACTAATATCATCTTCAATGGGGAAAAACTAAGAGATTTCCCCCTAAGGTCAGGAATAAGACACGGATCTCCACTCTCACCACTGTTATTGAACATAGTATTGGAAGTCTTAGCCTCAGCTATCAGGCAACACAAAGAGATAAAATGCATCCAAATCGGCCAGGAGGAGGTCAAACTTCACTCTTGGCAGATGACATGATACTCTATATGGAAAATACAAAAGTTTCCATCAAAAAACTGCTAGAACTGATTCATTAATTCAGCAAAATTGGATGTAAAATCAATGCACAAAAATTGGTTGCATTCCTATACACCAATAATGAAGCGACAGAAAGAGAAATCAAGGAATCGATCCCATTTATAGTTGCACCAAAACCCATAAAATAATACCTAGGAATAAATCTAACCAAGTAGGTGAAAAACCTATACGCTGAAACTATAGAAAGCTTATGAAAGAAATTGAAGAAGACACACACACAAAAGGGAAAGATATTCAATGATCCTTGATAGGAAGAAAAATATTGTTAAAATGTCAGTACTACCCAAAACAACCTACATATTCAATGCAATCCCTACCAAAATAACCACCAGCATTCTTCACAGAGCTAGAACAAACAATCCTAAAATTTGTATGGACCCAGAAAAGACTCCAAATAGCCAAGGCAATCTTGAAAAAGAAACCAAAACAGGCATCATAGTTCTGGACTTCAAGCTGTATTACAAAGCTGTAATCATCAAGATAGTATGGTACTGGCACAAAAACAGACACTCAGATCAATGGAACAAAGTAGAGAACCCAGAAATGGACTCGTAAATGTATAGCCAACTAATCTTTGACAAAGCAGGAAAGAATATCCAATGGAATAAAGACAGTCTCTTCAGCAAATGGTGCTGGGAAAACTGGACAGCGACATGCAGAAAAGTGAACCTGGACTACTTTCTTACACCATACACAAAAATAAACTCAAAATGGATGAAAGAGTTCAATGTAAGACAGGAAGCCATCAAAATCCTCCAGGAGAAAGCAGGCAAAAACCTCTTTGATCTTGGCCGCAGCAACTTCTTACTCAACATGGCTCTGGAGGCAAGGGAAACAAAAGCAAAAATGAACTATTGGGGCCTCTTCAAAATAAAAGCTTCTGCCCAGTGAAAGAAACAATAGGCAAAATTAAAAGGCAACCGATGGAATGGGAGAAGATATTTGCAAACGACATATCGATAAAGGGTATCAAAAATCTATAAAGAACTTTTTGAATTCAACACCCAAAAAACAAATAATCCAGTGAAGAAATGGGCAAAAGATATGAATAGACACTTTTCCAAAGAAGACATCCAGATGGCCAACAGACACATGAAAAAAATGCTCAATATCACTCATGGAGGAAATACAAATCAAAACCACAATGAGATACCACCTTACCCCTGTCAGAATGGCTAACATTAACAACTCAGGCAACAACAGATGCTGGCAAGGATGCAGAGAAAGAGAATGTCTTTTGCATTGCCAGTGGGAATGCAAACTGGTGCAGCCACTCTGGAAAACAGTATGGAGTTTCCTCAAAAGATTAAAAATAGAACTACCCTACGACCCAGCAATTGCACTACTAGGTATTTACCCAAGGGATACAGGTGTGCTGTTTTGAAGGGACACATGTACCCCTATGTTTATAGCAGCACTATCAACAATAGCCAAATTGTGGAAAAAGCCTAAATGTCCATCAACTGATGAATGGATAAAGAAATTGTGGTTTATATACACAATGGAGTACTACGTGGCAATGAGAAAGAATGAAATATGGCCCTTTGTAGAAACGTGGTTGGAACTGGAGAGTGTTATACTAAGTAAAATAAGCCATACAGAGAAAGACAGATACCATATATTTTCACTCTTATGTGGATCCTGAGAAACTTAACAGAAACCCATGGGGGAGGGGAAGGAAAAAAAGGAAAAAAAGAAAAAAAAAGAGGTTAGAGTGGGAGAGAGAGCCAAAGCATAAGAGACTCTTAAAAACTTAGAACAAACTGAGGGTTGATGGGGGGTGGGAGGGAGGGGAGGGTAGGTGATGGCCATTAAAGAGGGCATCTTTTGGGATGAGTACTGGGTGTTGTATGGAAACTAATTTGACAATAAATTTCATATAAAAAAAAAACAATAGCCAAAGTATGTAAAGAGCCCAAATGTCCATCGATGGAGGAATGGATAAAGAAGATGTGGTATGAGGGGAAGTAGATGGCGGCGTAGGAGGATGCTGGGCTGACCGCGAGTCCTGCTGATCACTTAGATTCCACCTACACCTGCCTAAATAACCCAGAAAACCACTAGAAGACTAGCAGAAGGGAGTCTCCAGAGCCAAGCGCAGATGAGAGGCCCACGGAAGAGGGTACGAAGGGCAGTGAGGCGGTGCGCGCTCCACGGACTGGCGGGAGGGAGCCAGGGCGGAGGGGCGGCTCCCCGGCCAAGCAGAGCTCCCGAGTCTGGCTTGCAAAAGCGGAGGGGCTGGCCAGACGGAGTGTGTTCCGACAGCAAGCGCGACTTAGCATCTGGGAGGTCATAAGTTAACAGCTCTGCTCGGAAAGTGGGAAGGCTGGAGGACAAAGGGAGGGAGAGCTGCTGAGCCCCCTGACAACAGAGCTCAGTTTGGTGGGGAACAAAGGCGCTCGACAGCGCCATCTCCCTCGCCCATCCCCCAGCCCAAATCCCAAAGAGAACCAGTTCCTGCCAGGGAACTTGCTCGCTCCGCGCAAACACCCAACTCTGTGCTTCTGCGGAGCCAAACCTCCGGCAGCGGATCTGACTCCCTCCTGCTGCCATGGGGCCCCTCCTGAAGTGGATCACCTAAGGAGAAGCGAGCTAAGCCTGCCCCTCCTGCCCCCGTGCACCTTGCCTACCCACCCCAGCTAATACGCCAGATCCCCAGCACCACAAGCCTGGCAGGGTGCAAGTAGCCCAGACGGGCCACGCCACCCCACAGTGAATCCCGCCCCTAGGAGAGGGGAAGAGAAGGCACACACCAGTCTGACTGTGGCCCCAGCGGTGGGCTGGGGGCAGACATCAGGACTGACTGCGGCCCCGCCCACCAACTCCAGTTATACACCACAGCACGGGGGAAGTGCCCTGCAGGTCCTCACCACTCCAGGGACTATCCAAAATGACCAAATGGAAGAATTCCCCTCAGAAGAATCTCCAGGAAATAACAACAGCTAATGAGCTGATCAAAAAGGATTTAAATAATATAACAGAAAGTGAATTTAGAATAATAGTCATAAAATTAATCGCTGGGCTTGAAAACATTATAGAGGACAGCAGAGAATCTCTTGCTACAGAGATCAAGGGACTAAGGAACAGTCACGAGGAGCTGAAAAGCGCTTTAAATGAAATGCAAAACAAAATGGAAACGACAGCTCGGATTGAAGAGGCAGAGGAGAGAATAGGTGAACTAGAAGATAAAGTTATGGAAAAAGAGGAAGCTGAGAAAAAGAGAGATAAAAAAATCCAGGAGTATGAGGGGAAAATTAGAGAACTAAGTGATAAACTAAAAAGAAATAATATACGCATAATTGGTATCCCAGAGGAGGAAGAGAAAGGGAAAGGTGCTGAAGGGGTACTTGAAGAAATTATAGCTGAGAACTTCCCTGAACTGGGGAAGGAAAAAGGCATTGAAATCCAAGAGGCACAGAGAACTCCCTTCAGACGTAACTTGAATTGATCTTCTGCACGACATATCATAGTGAAACTGGCAAAATACAAGGATAAAGAGAAAATTCTGAAAGCAGCAAGGGATAAACGTGCCCTCACATATAAAGGGAGACCTATAAGACTCGTGACTGATCTCTCTTTTGAAACTTGGCAGGCCAGAAAGGATTGACACGATATTTTCAGTGTGCTAAACAGGAAAAATATGCAGCCGAGAATCCTTTATCCAGCAAGTCTGTCATTTAGAATAGAAGGAGATATAAAGGTCTTCCCAAACAAACAAAAGCTGAAGGAATTTGTCACCACTAAACCAGCCCTACAAGAGATCCTAAGGGGGATCCTGTGAGACAAAGTACAAGAGACATCACTACAAGCATAAAATATACAGACATCACAATGACTCTAAACCCGTATCTTTCTATAATAACACTGAATGTAAATGGATTAAATGCGCCAACCAAAAGACATAGGGTATCAGAATGGATAAAAAAACAAGACCCATCTATTTGCTGTCTACAAGAGACTCATTTTAGATCTGAGGACACCTTTAGATTGAGAGTGAGGGGATGGAGAACTATTTATCATGCGACTGGAAGCCAAAAGAAAGCTGGAGTAGCCATACTTATATCAGACAAACTAGACTTTAAATTAAAGGCATCAAAATCCTCAATGAAGAGGATGAAGAAGGGCATTATATAATGAAGAAGGGCATTATATAATAATTACAGGGTCTATCCATCAGGAAGAGCTAACAATTATAAATGTCTATGCGCCGAATACTGGAGCCCCCAAATATATAAAACAATTACTCATAAACATAAGCAACCTTATTGATAAGAATGTGGTAATTGCAGGGGACTTTAACACCCCACTTACAGAAATGGATAGATCATCTAGACACACGGTCAATAAAGAAACAAGGGCCCTGAATGAGACATTGGATCAGATGGACTTGACAGATATATTTAGAACTCTGCATCCCAAAGCAACAGAATATACTTTCTTCTAGAGTGCACATGGAACATTCTCCAAGATAGATCATATACTGGGTCACAAAACAGCCCTTCATAAGTTTACAAGAATTGAAATCATACCATGCATACTTTCAGACCACAATGCTATGAAGCTTGAAATCAACCACAGACAAAAGTCTGGAAAACCTCCAAAAGCATGGAGGTTAAAGAACACCCTACTAACGAATGAGTGGGTCAACCAGGCAATTAGAGAAGAAATTAAAAAATATATGGAAACAAACGAAAATGAAAATACAACAATCCAAACGCGTTGGGACGCAGCGAAGGCAGTCCTGAGAGGAAAATACATTGCAATCCAGGCCTATCTCAAGAAACCAGAAAAATCCCAAATACAAAATCTAACAGCACACCTAAAGGAACTAGAAGCAGAACAGCAAAGGCAGCCTAAACCCAGCAGAAGAAGAGAAATAAAGATCAGAGCAGAAATAAACAATATAGAATCTAAAAAAACTGTAGAGCAGATCAACAAAACCAAGAGTTGGTTTTTTAGAAGATGTGGTATATATGTACAATGGAGTATTACTCAGCAATCAAAAAGAACGAAATCTTTCCATTTGCAACTACATGGATGGAACTAGAGGGTATTATGCTAAGTGAAATTAGTCAGAGAAAGACAAAAATCATATGACTTCACTCATATGGGGACTTTAAGGTACAAAACAGATGAACATACGGCAAGGGAAGCAAAAATAATATAAAAACGGAAGGGGACACAACGTAAGAGACTCTTAAATATGGAGAACAAATAGAGGGTTACTAGAGAGGTTGTGGGAGGGGTATGGGCTAAAAATGGGTAAGGGGCATTACGGAATCTACTCCTGAAACCATTGTTGCACTATATGCTAACTAACTTGGATGTAAATTTTAAAAATTAAATTAAGATTAAAAAAAAATAAAAGATAGCCCATTTGTTAGGACTATGACATTATCGAGGCTGAGTGGTCTCTGGAGGTTTTATTTTTTTCATCTTGAACTGGCTCCAACTGACTTTTAAGAACCAATTTTGTGAACCTCTTCTAAACTCCGAATTCAGTGACATTTTAGAAACTGGAATCAGCCATGATGGGAATATTTCACCATAAAAATGGACAATTATCCTAAAAAAAACAATAGCCAAAGTCTGGAAAGAGCCCAAATGTCCATCGATGGTTGAATGGATAAAGAAGATGTGGTATATACATACAATGGAGTATTACTCAGCAATCAAAAAGAATGAAATTTTGCCATTTGCAACTACATGGATGGAACTAGAGGCTATTATTCTAAGTGAAATTAGTCAGAGAAAGACAAATATCATATGACCTCACTCATATGAGGATTTTAAGATACAAAACAGATGAACATAAGGGAAGGGAAGCAAAGATAATATAAAAACAGGGAGGGGACGAAACATAAGAGACTCTTAAATATGGAGGACAAACAGGGTTGCTGGAAGGGTTGTGAGAAGGGAGATGGGCTAAATGGGTAAGGGGCATTAAGGAATCTACTCCTGAAATCATTTTTGCACCATATGCTAACTAACTCGGATGTAAATTTAAAAATAAATTATTAATAAAAAATTAGAAATAAGCATTAAAATATGCAGGAAATAAAAAAGAAACCTAAGGGAGTGTATCTTGAAATTTCTTATACACAAGAAAAAAACTTTTTGCAACTTTGTGTGAGGACTAATGGTAGCTAGACTTATTATGATAATCACTTCACAATGTATACAATACCAAATTATGTTGTACACCTGAAACTAATAAATGTTAATTATATTTCAATAAAAGAATCTTTAAGAATGAAAGAAAAAATCTAAGTCCAAAAGCTACTGTATAGAAACCCCGCTTAACTTGGTTACTAGGTAACTGCTTAGAAGTCCATGTGAAGACAAGTATGCACCCCAAATTAAGACATAACTTTTTAAGATCTCTTTTAGATGACTCACTTGACCAGCTAGGTTGAAGACAAAATAATGAAGTCCAGGATCTAGAGTTGATTTCCTTCTGTGGAGAAGATGCATTTATACTCTGAGGGAGGTGTAGTCTTTAGATGAGTTCACAGGGAAGTGCTAGCAATTAATTCTCTAAGTTCTATGCCATATAAGCTGTGGGGGAAGGACAGGGGGGCAGTCAGGAGTACCTCTCCAATACTGACTAGCAGTGTAGATGGGTATCATACACAATTAAGCCCAAGGGTGAACTGCTGGGGCAGATCAGCTGGGACCAAGTTCAGTGCTTTGACCAGGAGATGGCAGTGTCTAATCACACAGCAGAGCTCACTGAACCCTGAGGCATCTTGGCTAGATGGAGCTATTACTGAATAGCTTCTGAGAGGCCTTTCTGGGAAGAAATTATCAGCAGTGACTGACTCAAGCGGTATTAGAAGGACATCTGGGTTCCACAACTGTGGGTAAAGACAGTTCTTGGGAGGAGAATGGCTAAGCTAACTGACCTAGTCAGAGGCTGATTAGCAGAAAGAGAACCCCAAGAAGGGGAGGAGATGCTGAAAGTCTAAAGCAGAGCAAAGACAAAACTAGTGAAGAGCAAGAGTTGGACCAACAGGTGTAGATCTCAGAAGAGAGCCAATGCCAGAGGGGCCAGAGGAAAAAGACTAGTTCTATCAGCAGAAGAATTGTGGAGACTGCATTTCAAAGCACTATTGTTCTAGTGCGCATGGCTCTCTTGACCCATTCTCCTTCACTATACAAATAATACTTCCAACATGTACTGAGCTAGCAAAGCAGGCAGCAGGTGAGCAAGACAGATGGTACCTGCTATCTTTGATCTCTGTTTTCTGGTTAAGGCACCTGACATCTTCCACCTATCTTGGGAGCAGTGTTCCTCACAGTGGTTCACAATCCCACTTATGTTGGTCCCTCCTCTTTGGAGGCTGCTCTCTTGCCAAAAGAATGATGGTTCTTGGTTTATATGCACTGCTTTGGAGTCTACTAGAATGCAAGTGATGGTGATAGGGATAAGGCTTTTAGGAGATGAGATACTATGTGCCACAGAAAGAAAATAAACTGTCAGTATTTCCATAGCAACTTTGGCTCTAAAATATAAAGCCAGTGAACTTCCGTGATGCCTAGGAGCTAAAATATCTAAGAAAATAACTTAATAGAATTGTGGTTTATACTTATAAAACAGTGGTCTTAAACACTTATTAAATATACTTTTACTTATTAAAAACTAATACTTTATGGCCTTGTGTTTCAATTATTTTGTCCTATGGTCATATTAATATGCTGCTGACGCTAATACTTATTTGATGTAGTTGTTCATACTTATTAAAAAGTTTTTATATAATTTCATAAGGCAATCAGTGTCTTACTTGGGCCTATTCTATTATTGATGGCTTCATAGGGAGCATATGAGTAAATTAATTGCCTAAGATAATCTGGTCCTGAATCCCAGGGCTCCTACTTTAGTCCAGTGAACTTTGTTCATGATAAAATCTAGTTTATGTAAGCAGAAATTGCACCTATATACTCTTTTAGGTCCCATAGTTTCACATATTAAGGTGTACAAGTTTTGAACATTAGTAAATCCTCTGGAGCACTCATGATAAGATACCTGATGGTGATCAGGGAACCAAGGTAAAGAGACCTGCTCTGTCACTTCCATATACAACCTTGCTCAGGGGGTGGGGACAGAGAAATTGGTGCTCCCTGTCCCCCATCATCTTGGTTCTGAAGCAAGAATCCTTCCA
This sequence comes from Prionailurus viverrinus, assembly GCF_022837055.1. Lineage (NCBI taxonomy): Eukaryota > Metazoa > Chordata > Mammalia > Carnivora > Felidae > Prionailurus > Prionailurus viverrinus. Next base: position 143,253,425 of record NC_062564.1, on the reverse strand, counting down.
GACATCCAACTGCAGAATATGAATCATATTTTTTAAAGTTTATTTGTTCTGAGAAAGACAGTGACAGCGTGAGCATGGGAGGGCTAGAGAGAGGAGACAGAGAATCCTAAGAAGGCTCTGCACTGATGGTGCAGAGCCTGACACAGGGCTCAAACCGACAAAACCATGAGATCATGACCTGAGCAGAAACCAAGAGTCTGACACTCAACCAACTGAGCCACCCTGGTGCCCCTGAATATGAATCATTTTAAAAGTCTGTCCAAAATATTGTGATGCCCTTTGTGGGCACTGTTTTCTCCTAAGAAGCAAGGCCAATGTTAGCTTTCTTAGATATTTGTGTTTTAGAGCCAGATGGATAACAGAGAAACAGAAAAACCCCTGGTGGAGAAGCCAGCACCAGGCAGGGAGCCAGACCATGGGACAAAATAATCAGCCCCCAAGGCCATAAGACACTTCAGTTGTCATGGAATAAATGATGAGAGGGGTCTTTGGTGGTAACCCCAGAAAGCCCTATGGTAGGGCCAAATCTGGGTAAAACATGCTATCAAGAGTCTTAAATTTAGTGGCAACCCTTGTGTGCATGCACCATTGTGCTTTGTTTAAATAGAATGGCTATAATCCAAAGGAATGACTTATTTTGTCTTTGGGTCAAATGGGCCATAACATTCTCCAAATACCTATGGTGTATCCTTTCAGCCACCTATGGTTTCATTCATATCTGTAGGGAATATTTATATCTCGTTCCTATTAGCGTGTTCTCCAGGTTCTCATTGGACCTCTACTGATGAGCTTGGCATTTGCAGCCTGGAAGAGCTGAGGTGTTAGTCCTGGAGGCAAGTCTAAGAGGTATACAGATCCTTCCACAAAAGTAGAAAGCTGAAGTGCAGACTTAAATACAGCATCTCACCTTAGCTTTTTCACCTACCTCTTATCCTCCCCTATCTCAAGTTTCCCCTTTCCCTCTCCCTGTTTCCTGGGTATGGGCAGTTTATTTAGGAGATGATTCTACGAACTTCTCTCAGGCTCTGCTTTTAGGAAAACCCAAACTAAGATACAGGCCCTAGGTTTGGAAGATTTGGGTCACTCAGAATAAAAAAAACCTATAATTCAAACAACTGAGTGAGGGAAAAATACATCATAAGCTATAAAACCACAGTAAGGTACCATTCAACGGTGAAAGAAGAGACCAGAAGTGAAGATAATTCTTGACAGAACATACAGTTCATGTTTTAAGTTTCCTCCATTAGAGAAGAAATAGAAAAATTCAGCTCTAACATGATTTCCACACTTTATGCTATTTGAGCCTTGCTGGGATCCCTCAGTTGGTAGTCTTTTTCTAATCTTTCTTTTTAATCTTGTAGGAGCCAATGAATCTTGTTGCCTATTCTGTCTTTGGTGCTCTCTAGAAGTAGTCTTTCTCATTCTTTTAAAAGGCAACTTTTGCCTCAATTGTAAGGGAGATTTAAGATTATCTGGTGATTCTGATTAAGAGACTGAAAGGGAGACTACTTAAGGAACTGGCACCTTGAGCAGAAGGTTCCAGTTCAAGATGGTGACATAGGAAGCTCCTGAACTCACCTCTTCCCATGGACACACTGAATCTATAGCCGCACAGAGAAGAATTCCCCTTAAAAGAAATCCAGATGAGAAAAAAAAAAAAAACGCAACCAAATGGGTAGAACAGGCTGAGACATACTTTCACCATATACCCTATCCTGGCATGGTGCCATAAAATGGGACAGTAACTCCCAACTCCCAGCTTCTCCCTGAGGAGTGAAGAATTTGGGCCCATCACCTAGTGCCCGAACTTTTAAAATTTCCACCTGAGGGATGGGCCCCCCAAACACCTAGTCCTGAAGGCCAATGGGATTTGTATCCACAAGACCCACCAAACTATAAAAAACAAAGAAATGGTTCTTAACAGGCTCCTGAGGACTCTTCATGGCTATCCCTCCAGCGTTCAGCACAGAGGCAGAAGTCAAATGCCCATCTCACAATCCTTTCACTGAAAAGAGTCCTATTTGCATACCTTAAAAGCTGAAGCCTGAGAATCAGGCTCTTAATTTAGCATGCAACTAGAAGAGACCAGAGTGCTGAAAGGAAAAAAAGCTGCCCACACTTTACCTGATGAAACTGTCCTTCAGAATTGAAGGAGAGACAGTTTTACAGACAAACAAAAGCTGAAAAAGTTTATCACCACTAAACCAGACTTATGAGAAATATTAAAGGACTTCTTTGAATTGAAATGAAAGGGCACTATTAGTAACAGGAAAACATATGAAAGTATAAATCTCACTGGTAAAGGTAAATATATAGTTAAATTCAGAATACTCTAATGTTGTAATGGTGGGAGATCTAGCATAAAGATTAAAACACAATAGTAAAAATAACTATAACCACAATAATTTGTTAGTAGATACTGAAGGAAAAAATATGTAAATTATGTCATCAAAAACACAAAATGTGACAGGAAGGAAAGTAAAAATAGAGAGTATGTATTTTACTTTAGTATGCATTTGAACTTAAGTTGTTGTCAGCTTAAAATTGACTGTTATAGATGTAAGATCCTTTATATAAACCTTTGGTAACCATAAGCAAAAACCTATAGTAAATACACAAATGATAAAGAGAAAGGAATCTAAGCATACCACAACGGAAAATCATCAAATTACATAGGAAGAGACAAAAAGAAGAAACAAAAGCATTATAAATAACGAGAAACAATTAATAAAATGACAATAATAAGTCCATATCTATCCGTAAGTATTTTATTTTATTTTTTTAAATATGAAATTTATTGTCAAATTGGTTTCCATACAACACCCAGTGCTCATCCCAACAAGTGCCCTCCTCAATACCCATCACCCACCCTCCCCTCCCACCCGCCATCAACCCTCAGTTTGTTCTCAGTTTTTAAGAGTCTCTTATGTTTTGGCTCCCTCCCTCTCTAACCTTTTTTTTTCCTCCCCCCCCCCCATGGTCTTCAGTTAAATTTCTCAGGATCCACATAGGAGTGAAAACATATGGTATCTGTCTTTCTCTGTATGACTTATTTCACTTAGCATAACACTATCCAGTTCCATCCGCATTGCTACAAAAGGCCATATTTCATTCTTTCTTACTGCCACATAGTATCCATAAGTATTTTAAATGTAAATGGAATGAACTCTCCAATCAAAAGACACAAAGTAGCTGAAGGGACAAGAAAGATACAACTATGCTGCCTACAAAACACTTGCTTCAAATTTAAGAACACACAAAGACTGAAAATTAAGTAACAGAAAAAGGTATTCCATGCTAGTGGAAACCCAAAGAAAGCAGGGGTAGCTATATTTATTATGTCAGACAAAATAGATGTTATAAAAAAAGAAGGTCATTATATGATGATAAAGGAGTCAATCTAACAAGAGGATATAAAATTTATAATATCTATGCATACAACATAGGAATACTTACATATATAAAGAGACATTAATGAACCTAGAGGGAAAAATAGACAGCAATAGTATAATAGCAGGAGACTTCAATGTCCCACTCACAACAATGCATAAGTTACCCAGACGAAAAATCAAGAAGGAAACATTGGATTTAAACATGTTACCTAGATGTCCTTAACAGACTTTTATGGAATATTATATCCAAAGTAGAATATACATTCTTCTGAAGCACACATGGAATATTCTTCAGGATAGATCATATGTTACTCCACAAAACAAGTCTTAATAAATTTAAGAAGACTGAAATCATATCAAGCATATTTTCTGACCATAGTGAGATGAACTAGAAATCAATTACAAAAAGAAAACTGAACAATTCATAAACATGTGGAAATTAAACTACATGCTACTTAACAACCAATGGTCAAAGAAGAGATAAAAAAATATCTTCAGACAAATGAAAATGGAAATACAACATTTCAAAACTTAAGGTATGCAGTAAAAGCTATTGTAACAGAAACGTTCATAGTGATAAATGACTTGGTTAAGAAACAAGAGAGATCTCTAATGACCAACCTAACTTTACACCTCAGTGACTAGAAAAAGTACAAACTAAGCCTGAAGTTAATAAAAGGAAGGCAATAACAAAGATGAGAGAAGAAATAAATAAAATAGCGATTGAAAAGACAATAGAAAAGATCAATGAAACTAAAGCCATTTGTTTTGGAAAGCTAAGCAGATAGACAAATTTTTACCAAGAAAAAAAAAGAGTACTCAAATAAAATTATAAATGAAAGAGGAGATGTTACAACTAATACCACAGAAATACAAAAGATCATAAGCATAAGAGAATACTACAAACAATTACATGCCAACAAATTGGACAACTTAGAAAAATGGATGCATTCCTTGAAACATAAACCTACCAAGACCAAATCATTAATAAAAAAATCGGAACAGACCAATAACTAGTAAAGAGATCAAATCCATAATAAAAAGTATTCCAACAATAGAAAAGCCCAGGAACAGATGGCTTCACTATAAATTCTATAAAATATTCAAAGAAAACTTAATATCAATTCTTCTCGAACTATTCCAAAACATAGATCAAACTGTTCTAAACTATTCCAAAACATAGACCAAACATTTCCAACCTCATTTTATAAGGTCAGCACTACCCTGATATCAAAACCAGACAAGGGCACTGCTCAAAAAGAAAATTATAAGCCAACATAGATAATAGAAATGCAATAAATGCATAAATGTAGACTCAAACATTTTCACAAAATGTTAGCAAGCCAACTGCAATAGCACATTAAAAGGATCATGCTCCATAATCAAGTGGGATTTATTTCAGGGATGCAAGGATGGTTAAACATCCTCAAATCAATCAGTGTGACACACCACATTACAAAGTAAAGGTTAAAAATTATATGGTCATTTCAATAGATGCAGAAAAAGAATTTTTAAAATTCAACCTCCATTCATGTTAAAAATTCTCAAAAAACTGGGGCACCTGAGTGGCTCAGTCGGTTAAGTGTCTGACTTTGGCTCAGGTCATGATCTCAGGGTCCATGAGTTCGAGCCCCACATTGGGATTTGTGCTGTCAGTTCAGAGCCTGGAGCTTGCTTCGGATTCTGTGTCTCCCTCTGTCTCTGCCCCTCCCCCGCTCACACTCTGTCTCTCAAAAAATGAATAAACATTAAAAAAATTTAAAAAAATTCTCAAAAAACTGGGTACAAAGGGAATGTGCCTCAAGATAAAACAGATAATCTATGATAAGCCCACAGTTAACATCATACTCAGTAGTAAAAATTTGAGTTTCCTCTAAGATCAAGAACAATGCAAGGATGCCCACTCTTGCCACTTTTATTCAACATAGCATTGGAAATTCTAGTTATAACAATTAGGCAAGAAAAAGATAATAAAAATATAAAATAAAAGACATCCAAAATTGGAAAGAGGTAAAACTGTCTATATTTGCAGAAGACATATTTTGTATATAAAACCCTAAAGACTCTACCAAGAAAACTGTTGAAATTAATAAAATTTTAGAATAAAAAATTAATATATAAAAATAAGTTGCATTTCTATACACTGACAACAAACTATCAGAGAGCGAATTAAGAAAACAGTCCCATTTACAATTTCATCAAAAAGAATAACATACTTAGAATAAATTTCATCAAGGAGGTGAAAGATCTGTTTACTGAATACTTATAAGACAGTGATGAAAGAAACTAAAGACGACACAAATAAATGAAAATATATTCCATACTCGTAGATTGGAAGAATACTGTTAAAATGCCCATACTATCCAAAGCCATTTATAGATTCATTACAACTTTTATCAAAATTCCATTGGCATTTTTCACAGAAATAGAAAAAACAATCCTAAAATTTGTATACAACCATAAAAGACCTTGAATAGCCAAAGCAGTCTTAAGAAGGAGGAGAGAACTAGTAGAATCACACTTCCTAACTTAAAATTATATCACAAAATTATAATAATTCAAATAGTGTGGTGTTAGGATAAAAGTGGATATGTAGATCAAAGGAACAAAATAGAGAGCCCCAAAATCCATTTAAAATGGTCAATTATGACAAAGAAATCAAGAATATAATAGTGCTGGCAAAACTGGACAACCACATGAAAAAGAATGACATTAGACCTCTATCTTACATCATACAGGAAAATCAACTCAAACAGATCAAAGACTTGAACATAAGACCTAAAACTATAAAACTCATAGAAGAAAACATAGGAGGTAAGCTCCTTAACATTGATCTAGGCAATGATTCTTCTTACATATGACACCAAAAGTACAGGCAACAAAAGAAAAAATAAACAAGTAGGACATGAAATGGAAAATGCTCCTGCAGAGCAAAGGGAACCATTGACAAAATGGAAATACAATCTGCAGAATGGGAGAGAATATTTGCAAGTCATATAGCTATTAAGGGATAATATCCAAAATATATAAAGAGCCATAAGATTGAATGGAAAAAACAATATGATTTAAAAATGGACAGAGGAACTGGATAGACATTGTCCAAAGAAGACTTCAAAATAACCAATGGGTATGTGAAAAAGTGGTCAACGTTACTATCAGGGAAATTCAGGTATCACCTTACATCTATTAGAATGCCTATCATCAAAAAGACAAGAGAAATGGCAAATATGTAAAAAAAAAAAAAAAAAAGGGAACCCTTGTGCAGTTTAGGTGAGAATGTAAATTGATAGAGTCAGGAAAACTGAATGGAGACTGCTAAAAATTATAAATAGAATTACAAAATGATTCATCAATTCCACTTCTAGGTATATATGTAAAGAAAATGATATCACTGTATCAAAGAGACATCTTCACTCTCATATTCATTGCAGCATTATTCACAATAACCAAGACATGGAAACAATCTAAGTGTCCATGAAAGGATGAATGGATAAAGGTGATGTGGGACACACACACACACACACACACACACACACACACACACACCGAGAAATATTATTAAGCCATACAAGAGGGAAATTCTGCCTTTTGTAAAAACATGGATGGACCTGAAGGCATTATTCTAGGTGAAATAAGTCAGATAAAGACAAATACTATATGATCTCATTTATACATGGAGTCCCAAAACACATATGGAAACAGAGAACAGATTGGTGGTTACCAGAGTTGGGGGGGTGGGCACGGATAGGGTAAAAAAATGGGTGAAAGTTGGTCCAAAGTACAAACTTTCAGTTATAAGACAAATTTGCCCTAGGGATGTAACATATAATATGGTGACTACAATTAACAGTACTGTACTGCAAATTTGAAACTTGCCAAGAAAGTAGATCTTAAAAGTTCTCATCACAAGAAAAAACTTGTAACTATGAGATGGTGGGTGTTAAACTTATTGTGGTAGTCATTTTGCACTACATATATATACACCAAATTATTGTTGTACACCTTAAACAAATATAAGGCTATAAGTCAACTATATCTCTCAACAGAACTGGAAAAAAAAAAAGAAAAAAAAGAAACTGGCACCCTGGGCTGCCATGGAGATACTCCATTCAGATCTCCTTTTGAGAAAGAATTTACTATGGACCTCTGAGGAGAGCAGTTGCTGACACCCTCTCTCTGCAGTGCCTTTGGGATCCAATCCAGTATCAGAGTAGCTCCCAGCCAATGAGTTAACACAGTGACGGCACTAGGGCCTGTCTGGCCATTGCTGACCAACCAGAAACCTCTCTGGTGGGTAATCTTTGCTCCAGAGCCTCTTTGAGTTATTCAAGATATTGTCAGTTATGTAACTGGGGCCAAAACCTTTTCCTGCCCAATCCTGCATCTTTCCCTTTTATTTTTTATAGGTGCTTCTCTCCCCTTAAGTCTCTTACACTCCTAATTTGATGTCAGCATCTGTTTCCTGGAGGACTCAAACTAATACAATTGGTTGCAAGAGTGGTCTGAGACAGCAAGATAGGGTTCAGGGACTGGGCCACTCATTTACAGGTGGCAAAGAAGACCCCGTCCAGGATATTATATGAGGCATGAATAACCTGTGGATTTGTGTGTGTGTATGTGGGGAGAGTGGAGGGACCAACAAAGCCCAAGGTCCAAGTACTACCTGTCACCTGATTTTGTTGCTGTTGTTTTAATTTGTATGGAAAAGTGTTTATTTTACCTTCAGTTTTTAAGAATATTAAAAAATATTAGACTTTTTAAAGAAGTCATTGATTTATAGAAAAAATAAGCAGAAAAACTCTTGTCCACCTTCCTCCAAGGTTCCCTATTATTAACACCTTGCATTAGTGTAGTACATTTGTTACAGTTGATGAGTACAATATTTTTAACTAAAGGCAGTAGTTTACATTATGGATCACCTTTTGTGTTGTATACAAATGGCTTTTATACACAATGGCTTCTGTACACAAATGGCTTTTGACAAATGTACAATGACATGTATCTATATTATAGTGTCATACAAAATCAATTCACTGCCCTAAAAATTCAAGCTCCACCTATTCGTTCCTGAGTCCCTTGAAACCACTGATACTTTTACTGTCTCCATAGTTTTGCATTTCCAGAGTCATATAGTTGGAATCATACAAGCACCTGCTTTTTTAAAAGTTTTATTGGATCACAGCCATATGCATTCATTTATATATTGTGTATTTTTGGAGTATGGGAGTTGAGTAGTTGCTACAACTACCTAATAATAGACAAAATATTGTCTATTTCTCCTAATTTGCACTACAACAAAGGGGTTGAGTAGTTGCTACAAAGACTGTTTGGTCCACAAAACCAAAAAAATATTTATTATCTGGCCATTTATAGGAAATTTGTTGAGCCCTGGTCTATGGAACAAGGTGGCAGCCCAATCACCAAAATTTTCTCCAATTGAGAGAATATTCCAGTGAAGGAGAACTCCTCGGCCAAAGCAATCATTCAATCTCTTCAGAAGTATGAGTGAATGTGGAAGAACATGTAGACAAGGACAATAGAATTGGCTAGCTGGTACTAAATTGCATTGATCCATTACAGAGAGATAATGAAAAGCTGAGGCAGTTAACAAACCTTTGAAGAGTAAGTGTGAATTCCAGAGAGCTTCTTTAAGAAGCTTCCAAAAAGCTCTTGTTCCCTGAAGAGCAAAAGAAATAGAAGACCAAACTCCAGATTAATAGTTGCTGTGATGCAAAATTGATTGAATGCACAACCGAGACAAATCTCTTATACCAAGGTCAGGGCCTGGTTGGACAAACCTGGGATTCTTAGTATGGTATGGAATTATGTTACTTCCCATACTCCTCTGAATTGTTAGACTGCAGACAGGGCAAGCACACCCTTCTTTTCCTATGAAGAGATGGTCACCTCTTGTCCCACCTCCAACACCTCACTATAGTAGCCCCTTCCCTACAAGGCAACAGGGGTTCCACATAACATCTGACCCTGATTTTCTCTGGCATCTAGTCTGCTAGCTGGGGGTAAGCATAACCAGTCATGGAGATTACTGGGCCTGATAAGAGAAAGGAACCTTACCTCCAAGGACCTGTAAAGATTAGCCATCATGAGTTGGCAGGGGCCAGGATAGCACCTCTGGATTTGGATTTTGAGTGTACTTGATCAAGGGGACCAGACCATTAGACTAGATAATGGACAGATTATTGACTTGAGTCATTACCTTTGGATATTAGATTTAACGTCCTGGCAAAGGCTTCAGGGGTTGGGGCAAATATACTGCTAGGGAGACTCCCAGAAATCCAGAAGTTGCAAGGGCCCATGCTGAGCCAAATTGAAATAATTTCATTTCAATGATAAAAGAGGAAGGAAGTAAAAGTCTAAGGATATAGACACGCTGGATTAAATGTATCTTATGAATTATGTTCCATAGGGCAGCCCAAAACGCACCCATTCACCAAATCCATTAGGAATGCACTGGCAAGAGGGCACCAGCATTAGTAAGAAGTAGTCATCATAAGAAGTAGACAGTAGGAGGTGCAGTTAAGGGTGTTAGCTTTTTTCTAACGATGGGATGATAGTGTTCCTGAAGCAAAAGAGTCCAGGTGGTAGACTTCAACTACTAAAAGCCAGCATGTTATGATTATTATAATGTCAGGCCAGGCTAGAATGGCAGCCAGCAGGGAATGACCTCCAGAGGTTATAAAGATGTGTAATAGAACACACATCTGAAGAAGCAAACTACATGAGAAAATCAGTTAAGGGTACTGATTAATACTTATGATGAGAAGAATGAACAAATGGCTAAGAAGCCTAGGAGTAGTTATTTTAATAAAAAGTCATCATTTCTTGCTCTATCACCAGACTGAGCCAAAATTACTCTGCCAGTTGTTATTTGTCAGCCTTTATCATCTTGCCCAGGAATGGCATGATGGACACACAGGCAGAGGGTCCACAGTGGCAGAGATGGAGGCTAGGTTTGGGCCCAACAACGTGGATTCGCATTCAACAAGGCCAATCTAGCTATTGCTGCTTCTGAATGTCCAACATGCACATAACAGAGACCAACACTGAGCCCTTGACTGTGTGCCCTTTTCAAGGAGACCAACCAGCTATGTGGAGATTAATTACATTGAGACCCTTCCATCCCAGAAAGACTAGTGAATCAAATTCACAGGATTAGAAACTTCTGGTATGGATTTACCTTCTTTATAAGATGCCCTCAGAACCTTATTCAGTATCACTATCTAGAGGATTACAAAGCTTCTAATCCACACAACACAGCATCTGACCAAAGCCTCTCATTGTGGTCAAGGAGTTATGAGAGTAAGCCATGACCATAGGATTTCCTGGTGATATCACATACTGCACTACCCAGAATCATCTGGTCTCAGATGGTTTTGGAAAGGCTTGCTGAAGGCAAAGCTGAAGCTTGCATTCAGACAGGGTACAAACTTACAGAATGCATTGTGTGTACTATTGAGAAATTTCTAGATGGCAGAGTGACTCCAGTAGGGAGCACCTTTGGACCAGGAACCAGGTTGAGAAGCTGGAATGGCTTTGCTCACCATCATTCCCAATATTTCACTAGGGGAACATTGTATTTCTCATTCCCACAAAGAAGGGCTCTATAGTATTAGAAGTCCTGGTCTTCAAAGAAGAAACATTCTTGCCTGGTGACACAAAGGATCCCAATGAACTATAAACTATTAACTATGGTCACCACCAGGGGATGAAATTTCTCCTTGGAATTACTCTCCAGTTACCCACGGCAGTAGCTGGCTTGATAATATGCACATTAGTGGCTACTTTGTTTCCCCACTCTTCTATCAGGGTTCCTTCTAACTCTCAAATCAACTATTTGCATTCATACCTCTTGGTCTGCTTTTGAGGGAACCCAAACTAAGGCACAGGTCTAGGGAACATAAGATATACTAATTTTTGCTCCTAATATTCTGTTTGACTAAAATCATTTTAAACCTAAACAAATCTAATAAATCTATACTATATGAACCCTGAAACAAGAACCCCCTAGTTCCTGTTATTTACAAATGGTTCTTCTTTGGAATACTAATGTGCAATAGTCAAAATAAGATGTCATTCAAGTGGTGCTTGATGATCTTACCTGCCCATAGATCATTCCACTGATGGTACAGAGGAACATAGGAGATTCAAACTCAAGGCAATTGAAGTTTACAGAGGCCATTAACAAGATGGGATCCATGGCCAAGAATCTTTCTGCCCATAAGATGGGGAAAGTAGTAGCTAGCTTGGAGCAAGGTTTATTCTTTACCACTTTTTGTGCATTGCATGGCCAAGGTGGGGAGAGACAAGCTCCTCTGCAACCCTCTGAAGCAGGGACTGAGTGGTGATAAAATTTTAATGAAGCCAGATAAATTAACGGAAATACTGTGAAAATATTGAGGCTCTGGGACACCATTCAGACAGGAATAAGGTTGACAGTGTTAGAATGGAAGACAGCAAGGAAGCAGTCATACTCACAGGATGCTGCTGTAACCAAGTTTGTTACGGGAGTGGGTTAGTTATTCATTTTATGGACCACTACTCTCCAGTTTCCCATTTCAGTAAATGAGCTTATACTCTGCCGCACCAGCATCTCTTAAATCTATCTTTGTATTACAGAAGGGATAAGTCTCCCCTGAGGAAGTTGAAAAACAGCAAAAGCAGGATTTGAACCATGTCTTCAGGGATGATTACCTTTGCCCGGAATGATATTCTGTCATTCTCCTATAGGACAGAGGTCATGGAGATCACTGTCCGAGACCATTCTTGCCCAGAGCTGCAGGCCTGTGTCTGGGGGACATTTGGAGGAATAGGGAAGCTAGTGCTCAATTCTCCTCTGCTGTATAATGGTGCCTCCCTTTACTAAATCCAAAAAATGAATTCTGAGCTCTCTGGTACCTTGCACAAAGGAGGAATTGAGAGAACTCCATGGTAGACCAAGTTGCTCTCTTTCCAGGCAGGATATGGGTGTATATAAGGAGAACCTCAAGCCACCTAGTTACTTTCTGGTGCCCTGCATCTAACTGGTTCAGGATACTTAAACTTTCAGGAATAGGAGATGCAGGATCATATTAATGCAGCTGGTAAAGAATGTTGTTGGAGGATTTTATGGTTTGCATATCACTCTCAAAACTGACTGCCCACCGTAATTTATTCTTGTGGATGGAGGCAAATTAACATTCTCTGCATCCAATGTGCTTTAAACTATGCAGAATAAGTTTTGCCTGTGGCTAGATCTAAGCAACTTCCTTTATCTTTAAATACATGCTTAAATCTCTTGAAAGACAGTATTGTATAGAGGCGGGTAAAAGCAAGAGCTCTGCATTTAGATTGCACGAATTCAAATCCTAGCATCAACCTTTCCTATTGTGTGACCTTATGCAAATGACTTAAATTCTCAGTAATTTATTTGCCTGTAAGTAGAAATAATAATAACTTTCTATTTCTGTGTGACATTTGTAAAGATTCAATGAGCTAAGGCCTGTGCTTGGCCCTCTCTATATAAAAGGCACTATTCTAAGATTATAAAAATGACTCATGATTTTACTGTCTTACTGTCAAAGAAAAGCCCATTTAAAGAAAAACTGCCCCTCCACTGAGAAGAAGCCACATATGTCCAAGGCTTAGGGCCCAGCTGGAGTCTAGGCCAATAATCCCAGATCTCAGGTTGGGGCAGGATCACCTGCTTACAAGTCATGGGGAGTGAGAATCCACAGAGACTGTACCTACATGGTGCAGGCCTTCAACTCCTTTGTCCCATGAAACAACACAAATGCCTTTGGCTTTGGCCCTGAAATTTTCTTCCCTGATGAATGAAGAAGGAGGCAGTTGAAACTCACTGCCTGGAGCAGGCCCTGGTGTTAGCATGGAAGTTCCAACCAGAACTCTGTAGGCTGTGTGAGGGAAAAGAGAGGAGCAGAAGGAACTAGTTGTTTCCACTAGCAGAAGCTTTATGGACACAAAAATCTGTGAGTATAATACTCTGTGAGTATAATAGCACCAAGTGGGAAGTCATAGGATGTCTGGGAAGTTGTCCATTGAAATGATTTTGGGTATGGTGGGAAGCCAATCTTCCAGGCCACATCCTGAGTGTTGACAAACTCTCTTCTCTCATGGACCTTCCCTATTAGTGCTTGACAACCCCCTCATATATGATGAACACCTTTTTCATGTTCTACTTTAGGGGTCCCAAACTCAGACCTCCCTGGGGGCCTAGGAGTTAACATAAATGAGTGATGTCTCAGTGAGTAAGACTGAGGAGTTTGGGGGGCAGGAATAACATGGTGAAAACATATCCTGTGTAAGGAAGCAACTGCTATTCCCTTTTATTGCATTGTTGCCAGGTGGGACTTCTCAAAAGAAGTCAGAGTTTCTGTAAAAACTTCAGATAAAAAAATAATAATCCTGCACAAACCAGCACATCTGTAGACCAGACCTGTCCCACATTATTGTGGACCTCTGTTCTGTTGTCTATAAAGTACATTCACATTCTTCTCCAATTTTCCCCAAAAGCCCTGGAGGTCTTTTCATTTTCCAGAGGAGGAAATGACTCTGAAGCGTGGTCTCATCATCATCACTCAGTTGTGGATGATACAGCTAGATCTCAGACCTGCTTTCCTCTGTAAATGGGTCCTTGTACTTTCAATCACACAATGTTCTTCTTCCCCCCCATTTTTTAAAGTTTGTTTATTTATTTTAAGAGAGAGAGAGAGAGACAAGGGCAGAGATAGAGGAAGGGAGATAGATGCCCAAGGAGGCTTTGCACCATCAGTGCGGGGCCCAATGTGGGGCTCCAACTCATGAACTGTGAGATCATGACCTGAGCTGACATTAAGAGTTGATGTTCAACTGACTGAGCCACTCAGGCACCCACCCTTCTTCCCTTCTAATGGGAGTATGAAGTACTTGAGCTAAAAATAATATACTGAAAATTTGACAATGATTTTACAAAAGACCTGTTTTTTTAGGAGCAGTCAGTGCTACTCCAGTTAGAAATGGCTGAAAGAAATACTAGTGAAGAGAAGCTTTAAGGGCTTCCATGTGGAGGGAGTGGAGAATTTCTAGGAAAAGGAGGTCCTTAGGGATGTGGTGGGGGATTTAAAACATTTTAAACATTAAACATTTTTAAAAATTGTTTTCACTAAATGTGCAATAATTGAATAAATCCTGCAATTAAGACAAAGGTGGCCAGATTCTGGTACTGGTTTACAAATGGGCCACCCAAAGCAGGATTCGAACATGAGAGTAAGAACCATCCTTCATTTTTCTGCTTTGGGCAGTTACTCCCTGTGTCAGTTCAGGTCCTCCAAGAATCAGATACCAGGATGGATTAGATATTCAAGATGTGGGGAGATGCCTATGTAAGGGAGAAAGGAGCAGGAGAAGGCAGAGGGAGACTTCTGACCACAGTGCAGATCCGACATTTGTGAAAGGAGAATGGGAAGGAAGTGCTGATTAGGAAGAGACTCACCCTACATGCAGTGCAATTCTGAGAAAGATGTGACTAGGCATCTGGGAATCTGTGAGACAAAGTTGCCTGTTAGATGAAACCTGCATCTGGCAGGACTGCTTTAGCTAGAACTAATGTGGTCAATCATCAGCTGGGAAAGCCCCAGTCCCACCAGCCTCTGACTGAATGCCACAGTGGGGCCAGAAGGCAGAAGCTGGGGTTGCCAGTCAACTATGCTCCCTGAAGCTGGTTTCTTAGTGGAACATCTGAGCAGGACATCTCCATATCCACCACCCTCTCCTTGCTTAGATACAACACAGAAGACCTCACAACAGAGCTAGAGCTTACTCTAGGTGAGTGAAGGGTTTTGGTAGAAACTAACGAATTCTTTTCTTTCCTGCCTGAGTTCTTAAACAATATAGACACAAGATGAAAATCAGTAAATGGTAGATAAAATACTGTCTTTCCTACTGATAAATATCTGCAGGCCAGTGGCCTTCTCAAAACCAAGCCCCAGACACTTAGCCAGTCCCTCCACACTGACCTCTAGAGGACTCTACATCATTATCTGTCTCTGGAAAACTTACAGCATGTAGGAATGGGGAGAAAGCATGTTTCCTTTGTTCAGCCTCACTCCCAAAAGGAAAGAGGAACGAGCTGCACTACACATACCCAGTTTACCCTTTCAGGGAGGAGGAAAGGATTGATGAGAGGAAAGCCAAGAGTTATCTAAAAGGAAACACTAGAAATGAGGAAGAATCATTTTTCTTTTTTTTAACTAAATTTTTAAAATATAATTTATTGTCAAGTTGGCTAACATACAGTGTATACAGTGTGCTCTTAGTTTTGGGTGTAGATCCCCATGATTCATTGCTTACATACAACACCCTTTTCCTCTTTCCTTCTGGTTCTAGCTTGAGTCCTCTACATACAGTTGAAGACTTGAGTGCAAGAGGTTCATTTGTGGTCTCAGTAGGAAAAACTGAAGGAGCTGGGAGAGCAACATGGGAAAGAAAGTTACTCTTTCTAGAAACAGATTCTAGGCAGAGTTTGGGGTACAGATGTTTTTTAGGAATCAACACCTGTGAAAGGAGGGAGGAGGAATCGGGATTGGGTATCCTGTACTATGATGCAGACTGGAAAATCTCAACCAGGCTGGCAGGGGCCTCTGGAGCAAATATTGCTCATCAGCATCATCCTACAAGGGACACAGATAGCCAAACCGTTGAATCCTAATCTTACATAGTCACCAGATGTGGGCTGTCCAAAAACCTGACCTCAGGTGAGATCACTCTAAAATTAAGGTAGACCCTGAAGGAGCTGACATCTGGAGCTTCTGGGCACATTCTCTGAATGGGGATAGTACATCTTCTGTCTACTATAGGAAGAAAGCCAATACAGAATGTTGAGCAGGATACTTCTGTGGGAAAGTAAGACTCAGTTTTCTTGGGGAATCTCTGAGAATCCACTGAGAATATGCCTCACGACTGTCCTATTAAGGGATGGGGAGGCTGAAGTATTTATCCAGTAATCTCTACCTGCCATTGGTTGGGGGGTACTCCTAGCAGTATTTAATGCCAAGCACCACCAGGCAAATGCCTTTAGCACCAAAGAAAATCCTTAGGCAGAGAAGCTCAGATAGATGCTTGAGGTGGAAGGTTGTCCATTGCAGCTGCAGACCAGTTCAGAAATGACCAGGGACGTGTAGAGTGGGATCAATAGCATCTGCCACACCCCTGAATTTGCCTAGGAATGTCATCTGTTTAAAGGTAAAGTAAGTAGCAATTCTGAGTTTCTGCTGCACTTTTAGATTGTGACCAGCAGGTAAATAATTCTGTGATTGGTCTAGTTCTAGAAAATGTGAGCTTCAGTCTTCTCTCTGGGAACAGAGAATGATTAGAGTATGGATGATGACTGTAGGGCTATAATCAATGTGAGACATTAACCCATAGAGGCAGGAACTGGTGTAATTCAGGTTGCATTTAGAATAATCTTTGACTCTCAGTAGGGATATAGAGCCTACTTTGTAAATAGGCTGGCAATGTTTGGCAGTGGGAGGTGTTTGAGCCTCTTTCTAGTCATCCAGTATTTCAATATTAACCATTCTGCACCACACAGTGGGGAAATCTTGAAAAGTACAAGGGCACTTGCAGTGCCCTAGTTTACTGGGGGTTGTCCTGCTGAAGCCCACCTCCAACCTCCCCACTCCTGGTATGATCTACAGAAATCTACACAAATGAATCCCTAAAAACAGTTTTCTAGAAGCTGAGCTACTTGTATGGTCTGCCACTCCTAAGTCTAAGACTCTAGAATTTCTACCCTCGTTTAATATGAATCTAGTAATTGCTGTCCTAAAGCTGATGCCAGAAAGACTGTTGTTTTCCCTAGTGTTTACAAGGGAGCTAGTCCCCTCTTGGGTGCAATCAGGATGCCATGGGTCCAGTGAAGAGGGAGACTTAAAGAGTTGGCTGGGAGAAAGCAGATTGCTAGAAGTACTTCTGTGTTTTGTCCAGAAAGCAATGGCGTCTGGACTATTCTCCAGTGTTCCTCTGTCCTGAAGGGTTAATGTACAAACCATCTGTTCTCTCCCTCAGATAGCCTGTGCTGTGTAGGAAGCAGACTCTTCCTCCTCCTTCATGAAAAGAACATGGCTCAATTTGTAATTACTTCTTCCTTTTTGGACTATACACTTCCAGTAGTCTGTGTGATATAATTTGGCTAGGAGTCAAGATAATTACAATTTGCCACTATTTTTGTCCTTAAGAGATTGTAATCACATAACAAAATGAATCTAGTGAAGACAGTAGTGTCTTGTCACTATGTCTAGGAGTATGACAAATAAAAACATTAGTACATGACTCCCCAGCTTATTTACCTCCCCAACTTGTGAACAGAATTCTGCCGATGTCCAGTGAGCTCTAACATCCCACCTACCTCAACCTGTCCAAAAGTACCTGGATCCATCAGCAAGCCCTGTGGAATTTAACTCTAAACTCTGGAATCAACCCATTCCTACCTCTTCATTACCACCTTTTTTACTTTCATCTCTTTGTAAATAGGCTCCGTGCATCCATTATTGTTCCTTTCATATAATTTTATTCAAAGCAGCCAGCATAATATTTTTAGACATTCAGATTTATTCATGCTATCCCTCTATTTAAAACATATCTGACTTCCCATTGTCCTCAGAATTAAATGCAAGCTTTTTAGGTATTACAAAACCCCATGCCATCCAGCTCCTACCTACTTCTCCACTTTGTCTCATTTTATTTCCCCTCCTTCACTGAATTGTAGCCACAATGAACTTAGACTTAAATGGGATTCTCCTGAAAGCAGACTCTAAGACAAGGATTTCTATGTTTTAGTTTATAGACTAATATGAATGTTCTGCCAACTGTTAAATATATCCATTTCAATTATGCACTCAGGGGCCAGGGAACTGACCACAAGATAGTTTTATGGACTAACTGGACCAACCATGAAATAGATGTGACATTTTGAGTCCCCTGATGTCACTGTACTAAAACCCTGCATTCAGTGACTTTCAAAGTATCTGGGTATTCCTTTTTGACCAGTGTATAGTTACTTTGATAAATAGCCATAGGAAACTTTGGGGAAGAATTGGAAGAATCATTACTATGTCTACTTGCTGTGGTGTTTCAAGTTCTTTGCTCCAGGATACTTGGCCTTTTCTTCAGTGATTGAACTTGTGTCTGAGAAATGACTGGGGTCTGGAACACTGATAAGGAATTGTGATTTTTCACTGTGACAACTGACACCAGATTTCTTTTTGTCTGCTCTTGGTATTTTCTTTGAGGCAGGTAGTGTTTATATATGTCAAGTAATATTCATGTTGGCTGCCTATCTATTTTTCCAAAAGAACATTATTGCCATTTGTCCTTGCAGGTAAGAGCTTCAAGTTGCCATTTTTGAGCCATTCTGTTCTTTATAGCAATTATTTCCACCTTGCATCTCATGACTAAATAACATCATTTGGCCTCTAATATTTCCAGAAGCCATTTATCTCTATTGACCCTATGGAGCCCAATTCTAGAGTAACTTTCCCTACCATCAGCTGTCACCTACAGAGGATGTTTACCACTGTTTGTGTCTCTATGATGCCAGAGGACCCCTCACTGAGATGCCTTATTTTTGTAAGATGCCTTATTTTCCCCCTCATGGAACATGGTCATCAATCTGATGGGTTTTCTGATCTTCTATGATAGTTCTTTACTAGCATGCTCATCTAAGACTTTTGACTCCTTCCTAGAGGTAGTCTGGTGTCTCTACTTCAATTACTTTGGCCATCACTATTTTCAAGCTTCCATAAGCCATTGAAGCAGTGAATTCAAATTTAGAGTTTAGGAAAGGATATGTAGAACTGGTCCTGAGTCATTGGGGAGTATCCTCCACATATTACTATCAACAAGTTTTCTCTTATCCACTCATACTTCAGTCTTCCTGTCTTTTCCCTGGAGAGTCCAATTCCAGCATCCCCAGGTTCACTTCCAGCCATATTCTCTCCATTCCCGTCAGTACATATTAACCAGGTTCCAAAACTGTTTTGGTGATTTTTTTTTCTATGAAAGCATGGATGGTACTTCCTTAATTGGGTCATGGTGGCTCTTGATCCTCACTATTGGTCTAGAAGCCATGAGGAAAGATGAGGTCATATATTTAGAAGGGAAAACAACATCTTTCAAGGCATTGGCCTCAGGTGAGACCTTTGCATGTTTCCAAGTAGTAGGAGGTGGCATTAGCAAGGAGTTATGGGGCATTTCTGTAATCTCCAGAGTGTTCAAGGGAATGTGGGCATTTAGACTTCTTAAGTGTGTTCCTTTATGTGTTTCTAACACAGGCCTTTATTCATAGGGCCAAACTTTAACATAGATTTACTGAGAATGAGAATTCAGCCTTATTTATAATTCTGCTATTATAAAACCAAGTACTGAGATTGATTTTAAGCACAGTCTGCCCTTAAGCTGTAGGAAATTAGCTATTTCAATGCTTCTGGGAGGCTCTCAAGCTTTTATATTGTGACTGAATTGGTAGTTAGCTGACCTGAACCTGTCATTTTCTTCCTTAAGAGCATCATTGGCGCTTAGTAACCAACCAGCTCCATGGTTCCTAAACTTATAATTGTCCTTATATCTCTGTAAATTGCATAAGCTGGTGCATTCCCTTCTACTTCTATCCCAGCCCAACTCACCACAGATGAGAGCCTTAGTAATGCTAAGCACACTCATCCCATTTAAGATAAGGAATGAGGTTAAAAATCAAAGGCAAAACTATCTAAATCTGTACTTTACTTTTAATTTTATAGGTTTAGAAACTGAGGCACAAAGTAATCAAAGTAATCCTCCAGGTAGTTAGTAGCAGAGCTTAGCCTAAAGTAAGTCCCTTGACTTACTCTAGCAGTCCTTCTGGCAGTCCAAGTAGAATATAAATTTCCCATTTTTGTCATACAGATCATTTCTTGAAAGTATTTCTAAGTGGTATTCTTGTTGCTCTTGGTGCTCCACTCAGATCTCTTCTACCAGCTGGTGCACTCATGCCCCAGATGTTCTGAATGTTATCCAGTAACAACTCATGCTGCTCCTTCTCCAGAGATGTAGCTCTTGGCCAAAGGAGGAGGAGGAGGAGGAGGAGAATGAGAAGAGGAAGAAGAAAACAACCTGTGGGAGGTTGCACTACACCTCACCTCTTTCCTCTGACCTGCTCACCTGGGCCAGACCTTGGCCAATAAGTGGCTCAAGGCATAAGGGGCCAGGCCCCTTACTTTGAGGTACAACTACTTTTATTGTACAATTTATGTTTCAGAATTATCATGTAATCAGACTAAAGTGAGTACATTTTTGTTTAGCCTTTTCATCTGTTCTATCCTGCCTCCCTCATTCTCTTTTTCCTAAGAATATTCACTCAATTAATCACTTAAGAATATCCATCTTAGATTTCTAGGGAACTCCAAATAAGACAGCTGGTAAAAGAAGTTTCTAAGGATGGATTCTGAAGTTAGATTTCTCACCAGCTGTGTGGCCATGATTATGTAAAGTCATGATAGCCCCTGGCATGCTGGAACTATGTGATTGCTAAAACTAACTGAAATGAAGTACAGGTAGAAGATAAAGGTCTCTTTGGTACAGTGCCTTGGACACTTGAGAAGTATGGTAGAGGGAACAAGAAATATCCATTCGACAATTCTTATAGTTACTAATGTGCAGGTGATGTATTAAAGAGAGAAAATTACACTTAGGTATATTAACCAATGATTTAAATCAAGGTTTAAGAGTCAGATGTCTTCTTTGACAATATTTTTAAAGACCCACATCTGGTGTAGTGGTGGGAAATATGGTGGAGTAGGAAGATCCTGAGCTCACCTCCTCCCATGAATGTACCAAGGCTGTAACTCCATGTAGAACAACTGTCCCTAGATAATGACGTGAAGGCTAGCAGATTTCCATAGCTAAAGATTTAAAGAAAAATACACACTGAGAAGTGTAGGAAGGGCAGAATGTCCTCTCATCAGGATGCAAACCCTCAGTGTGAAAACCCACAAGTGGGAGGGATAACCCATTTACAGAGGTCTTCCCTGAGAAAGGAAGGTTTCAAACCCGATATGAGATAATCCATGCTCTAGGAAGACAAGCCTCCATAATGCCTGTTTTTCAAAATTAACAGAGCTTAATTCTGGGAGGGCCTGAGGGCTATAGGAAATAAAGACTCCACTCTTAAAGGGCCTACCTGTAATCTCACACTCTCTGAAATTTAGAAGAGGCAGCAATTTAAAAAGGACCTGGGGCTTTCTGCCTGTGGACACCACTGAGTAATAAGCATCATTAAAGCCTCCCCTCCCACCACGTCTAAGTCAGAGTCTCCCAAAGAGCCTGAACAGTTGTGGAAGCTTTTCATCGGAGGTTTGAGCTTTGAAACAACTGATGAGAGTCTGAGGAGCCATTTTGAACAATGGGGAACGCTTAAGGACTGTGTGGTGATGAGAGATTTGAACACCAAGCGCTCCAGAGGCTTTGGATTTGTCACCTATGCCACTGTGGAAGAGGTGGATGTAGCCATGAATGCCAGGCCACACAAGGTGGATGGAAGAGTTGTAGAACCAAAGAGTGCTGTCTCAAGAGAAGATTCTCAAAGACCTGGTGCCCACTTAACCGTGAAAAAGATTTTTGTAGGTGGCATTAAAGAAGACACTGAAGAATGTCATCTAAGAGATTTTTTTGAATAGTATGGGAAAATTGAAGTGACTGAAATCATGACTGACCGAGGCAGTGGCAAAAAGAGAGGCTTTGGTTTTGTAACATTTGACAACCACAACTCTGTAGACAAGATTGTCATTCAAAAATACCATACTGTGAATGGCCCCAACTGTGAAGTAAGGAAAGCTTTATCTAAGCAGAGATGGCTAGTGCTTCCTCCAGCCAAAGAGGTCAAACTTTGGTAGTGGTCGTGGAGGTGGTTTTGGTGGGAATGACAACTTTGGCTGTGGAGGAAACTTCAGTGCCACTGTTGGTGGCAGTCAAGGTGGTGGTGGATATGGTGGCAGTGGGGATGGCTATGATGGATTTGGTAACAATGGGAGCAACTTTGGAGGTGGTGGAAGCTATAATGATTTTGGCAATTACAAAAATCAATCTTCAAATTTTGGACCCATGAAAAGAGGAAATTTTGGAAGCAGAAGCTCTGGCCCCTATGGTGGCAGATGCCAATATTTTGCCAAACCACGAAACTAAGATGGCTATGGCAGTTCCAACAGCAGCAGTAGCTATGGCAGTGGCAGAAGGTTTTAATTACTGCCAGGAAACAAAGCTTAGCAGGAAAGGAGAGCCAGAGAAGTGACAGGAAAGCTATAGGTTACAACAGGTTTGTGAACTCAGCCAAGCACAGTGGTGGCAGGGCCTAGCTGCTACAAAGAAGACATGTTTTAGACAATACTCATGTGTATGGGCAAAAACCTTGAGGACTGTATTTGTGACTAATTGTATAACAGGTTATTTTCATTTCTGTTTTGTGGAAACTGTAAAGCATTCCAACAAAGGGTTTTAATGTAGTTTTTGTTTGTTTGTTTGTTTGTTTGTTTTTTGCACCCATGCTGTTGATTGCTAAATGTAATAATCTGATCATGATGCTGGATAAATGTGTCTTTAAAAAAAAAATGCACCTGGGCCATAGATGAAAGAGATTTATTGATTAATTTTAGGGTGTGTGCCAGAGGGGCAGGGATCTGGAGGAACTTTCTCTGGGAATGTAAGCACAGGTGGGCTTGCCTTCTTTCAGCCTAGGTCATTCAGTTCTGACATTATCTACCTTGCTAACACTGCTTGCCCTGACCCAGCAGTCCCATGTAGATTTGTTCCACCCAATCTGCTGACCCCTACAGGCACCCCTCCAAAGAGGCTACCACCTGCCACATCTGGTGGGCAACCTCAGCTGGGACTGGTGCCCCTCAAGTGACTCTTGTCCTGGAAAGGGTAGGCCAGCCTAGCCTACCAGCACACCCACAGCATCTACTGGGCTTCACAGCCAGCCACACCTGGGGTTAACCCCACTGACCATTATACCAGCAGCAGTTGCAACTGGGCCTCTCAGCTTGCCATTCTGGGGCTCATACTTACCCACCAGTGCACCTGTAGTAGTTGCAGCTGGACATTGCATCCAGCCAGCCCAAAGGCCTGTCCCACCCACCATCACACCCACAGCAGTTGCAGCTCAATCACAACAGGAGGCCACAAACAGCTCACACAAGGCAAACCCCTAGGGCACCTAGTTCTGGTAATAAGGAATATTGCATTTCTGGGCCCACAGAATGCCATCTACATAAGATCATAACCTCTAAGACCAAGAGATGGAGCTGACCTACCTAATATTTAGAAAAAAAACAGGCAGTCAGACAACATAAGGAGACAGAGGAATTCCAAACAAAAGAATATGAGAAAAACTCAAAAAAAAGAATGAAATGAAACAGAGATAAGCAATCTACCTGCTAAAGAGTTCAAAGTAATGGTCATAAAGATGTTCATCAAATTTTGGAAAGAGTAAATGAAGTGAGAACTTCAACAACGAGATAGAAAATATAAAAAGAACCCAAAAGAGTTAAAGAATACAAGGACTACAATGAAAAATACACTAGAGGGAATCAACAGAAGATTAGAGGATGTAAAAAGATGGATCAATGATCTGAAAGAAGGGCAGTGGAAAACATCCACTGATAAACAAAAAGAAAAAAATGAGGAGAGGTTAAGGGCCTCTAAGACATAAGTGATACTAACATTTGCATTATAAGGGTCCCAGAAGGTGAAGAGAGAAAGAGCAGAAAACTTATTTGAACAAATAGCTGGAAACTTTCCAAACTTGGGGAAGGAAACATACATCCTAGTCCAGAAAGTGAGAGATCCACAAACAAGATGAACCCAAAGGGATCTACACAAAGACACATAATTAAAATGTCAAAAATTAAAGATAATCTTAAAAGCAGCAAGAGAAAAGACACTAGATACCTACAAGATACACCCATAAAACTATCAGCTGATTTTTCAGCATTTTTCATGTCAGTCCAAAAGAGAGTGGCATAATATATTTAAAGTGCCAAAAGGAAAAAAACAAACCTACAGCTGAGAATACTGTACCCAGAAATGTTATTATGAATGAAGGAGAGATTAATTCCCTCGACAAACAAAAATTAAAGGAATTCATCACCACTAAACTGGCATTACAAGAAATGTTTAAGGGACTTCTTCAAGCAGAAAAGGTCATAACTACAGGTAAAGCAAACCTAAAGGTAGTAAATTAATCACTTATGCCTAGTATAAAGGTTAAAAAAACAAGTAGTAAAATCAACTATATCAACAATAAATATTAAGGGACAAAAAAATAAAAAGATGTAAAATATGACATTAAATACATAAAATGTGGGTGCAGGGGAGTAAAATGTAGTGCTTTTAAAATGTGTTTGAACTTAAGAAACCCTTAACTTAATGTAGATTGGTGTATAGTTAGGGGATATATATAAACCTCATGGTAACCACAAACCAAAAACCTGTTACAGATGCACAAAAAATGACAAAGGAATCCAAACATAACAATAAAGAAAATTGTCAAATCTCAAGGGAAGAAGGCAAAAGAAGGAGGGCACAGAGAAGTGCAAAAAACAGCTAGAAAACAAACAAAATGGCAATAAGTACATAACTACCAATAATTACTGTAAATGTAAAAAGACTACATTCCAATCAAAAGACATAGGTGATTGAATGGATAAAAAAATAAGACCCATTTATATGATGCCTACAAAACACTCACTTCAGATTTAAAGATATAGACAGACTGAAAGTGAAAGGATGGACAAAGATATCCTATGCAAATGGAAACAAACATAAAGCTGGAGTAGCAATACTTATATCAGACAAAATAGACTTAGAAAAGACTGTAATGAGAGACAAAGAAGGGCATATATAATGATAAAGGGGCCAATTCCACAAGGAGATATAACAATTGAAAATATATATGCACCAAACATAGGAGGGCCTAAATATATAAAGCATATATTAATAAATATAAAGGAAGAAATTTACAGTTATACAATAGTTGGGACTTTAACACCCTATTTACATCAATGAATAGATCAATAAAGAAACAGTGACTTTGAACACACTAGACTAGGTGGTCTTAACAGATATGTATAGAACATTATATCCAAAAATAACAAAATATTCAAGTACAAATTGAACATTCTCCAGGTTATATCACATGTCATAATAAACTTAAGAAGATTGAAATCATATCAAGAAACTCTTTTGACCACAACAGTATAAAACCAGAAATCAATCACAACAAGAAAAGTGGAAAAAACACAAACAAATGGAAGATAAATAACATGCTACTAAACAATGGGTCAATGAAGAAATCAAAGAGGAAATTTAAAAATACCTTGAGACAAATGAAAATGGAAACACAATGATCCAAAATTTAGGGGATGCAGCAAAAACTTTTATTATTATTATTATTATTATTATTATTATTTAAGAATGAGAGAGACAGAACAAGCAAGAGAGGGACAGAGAGGGAGACAGAATCTCAGGCAGACTCCATGCTGTTAGCACAGAGCCAGACATGGGGCTTGAACTCACAAGCCAGGAGATCATGACCTGAACCAAAATCCAGAGTCAGACACTTAACTGACTGAGCCACCTAGGTGCCCCTCTTTCTAAGAGGAAAGTTTATAATGATACAGGCTTACCTCAAGAAGTAAGTAAATCTCAGTCTAACCTTACAACCAAAGGAACTATAAAAAGAAGAACAAACAAAGCCCAAAGAATGAAGTAAGGAAACAATAAAGATCAGAGTGGAAATAAGTGAAATAGAGACAGACAGAAAGACAGAAGAAAGAAAAAAAGAGATCTATACACTAAGAGCTGTTGTTTGAAAAGATAAATAAAATTGATAAACTTTTAACCAGACTCATTGAAAAAAAAAAAAGAGTGAGGATTTAAAAGAATAAAATCAGCAATTAAAGAAGGGAAGTTACAACCAACACCACAGAAATACAAAGGTTTACAGGAGACAACTACAAATATATATATATATATATATATATATATATATATATATACACACACACATATATATATATATATATGCCAACAAATTGGACAACCTAGAAAAAATAATAAATTCCTAAGAATATACAGCTTCTGGGCAATGCACCCCAATATATATGGTAGCACTATCAACAATAGCCAAAATATGGAAAGAGCCCAAATGTCCATCGATGGATGAATAAAGAAGATGTAGTATATATATACAATGGAGTATTACTTGGCAATCAAAAAGAATGAAATCTTGCCATTTGTAATTACCCAATAGAGGGTATTATGCCAAGTGAAATTAGTCAGAGAAAGACAAATATCATATGACTTCACTCATATGAGGACTCTAAGACACAGAACAGATGAACACAAGGGAAGGAAAGCAAAAATATATATATAAAAACAAGGAGGGGGACAAAACATGAGACTCTTAAATATGGAGAACAAACAGAGGATTACTGGAGGGGATGTGGGAGTGGGGATGGGCTAAATGGGTAAGGAGCATTAAGGAATCTACTCCTGAAATCATTGTTGCATTATGCCAACTAACTTGGATGTAAATTAAAGAATAAATTAAAAAAAATAAACATTAAAATGTTTTTAAAAAAAGAAAAAAAGAAACTCCTGAATTTTGTGCACAGAATAATTGGAGGGTTGGGAAAGGCCAAAATGTCAGACAAAGAGAGACATGATTGAGCAAAGTGTTATGTTATACTGATGAAATATTATGCAGGTATTAAAATGATAATCATGAAAACTAAAATTAAAAAAAAGAATATACAGCTTCTAAGACTAAATCAGGAAGAAATGTAAAATGTGAAAAGACTGATTAGTAGTAATAAAATTGAATAAATAATTTAAAATACTCCCAATAAACCAAATTCCAGGACTGGATAGCTTCACAGATGAATCCTACCAAATATTTTTTTTTTTTTTTCAACGTTTATTTATTTTTGGGACAGAGAGAGACAGAGCATGAACGGGGGAGGGGCAGAGAGAGAGGGAGACACAGAATCGGAAACAGGCTCCAGGCTCTGAGCCATCAGCCCAGAGCCTGACGCGGGGCTCGAACTCACGGACCGCGAGATCGTGACCTGGCTGAAGTCGGACGCTTAACCGACTGCGCCACCCAGGCGCCCCTAATCCTACCAAATATTTAAAGAAAAGTTAACACCTATCATTCTCAACTGTACCAAAAAATTGAAGAGTAAGGAAAGCCTCCAAATTCATTTTACAAGGTCAGCATGACCTTGATATCAAAACCAGATAAAGACACTGCAAAAGAAAATAATGCAAGCCAATGTCACTGATGAACAGAGATG
Organism: Prionailurus viverrinus; assembly: GCF_022837055.1. Classification (NCBI taxonomy): domain Eukaryota; kingdom Metazoa; phylum Chordata; class Mammalia; order Carnivora; family Felidae; genus Prionailurus; species Prionailurus viverrinus. The sequence goes on along the minus strand of NC_062564.1, from coordinate 143,225,653 downwards.
CAAAACTCCTCAGCAAAATATTAGCATATTGAATTCAACAATGTATAAAATGGATTATTTACCATGATCAAATGGGATTTATTCCAGGGATGCAGTAATAGTTCAATATGTACAAATCTATCAGTGTGATTATACTATATTAACAAAAATAATCATTATATAATCATCTCATCAGGTGCAGAAAAAGCATTTGACACAATACAACCTTCATTCATAATAGAAACTCTCAGCAAAGTGGGTATAGATGGAACATACCTTAACATAATAAAGGCCATATATGACAAACTCACAACTAACATCATACTCAATGGTAAAAAGCTAAAAGTTTTACCTCTAAGATCAGAAACAAGAAAAGGATACCCATTCTCAACACTCTTATTCAACAACATACTGGAAGTTCTAGTCACATCAATCAGACAAGAAATAGATATAAAGTAGCCAAATTTTTAAGGAAATTGTAAAACTGTCATGATTTGCAGATTACATGATACTATATAGGAAACCCTAAAGATTCCAGCAAAAAACTATTAGAAATGATAAATGAATTCAGTAAAGTTGCAGGATACAAAATATACAGAAATATGTTGCATTTCTATAGAATAACAAAGTACCACAAAGAGAAACTAAGAAAACAATCCCATCTACAATTGCGTCAAAAAGAAGAAAACACCTAAGAATAAATTTAACCAAAGAGGTGAAAGACCAGTACTCTGAAAACTACAAGACATTAATGAAAGAAATTGAAGATGATACAAATGAATGGAATGATATATCACCCTCATGGATTGGAAAAATTAATATTGTTAAAATTACCATCCTACCCAAGGCAATTTACATATTAAATCTGGTCTCTACCAAAATACCAATGGCATTTTTCACAGAGCTAGAACAAATAATCCTAAAATTTGTATGGAACCACAAAAGACCTTGAATAGCCAAAGCAATCTTGAGGAAGAAGAACCAAACTGGAGGTATCACGATTCCAGGTTTCAAACTTTACTACAAAGCTATAGTAATCAAAACAGTCTGATATTAGAACAAAAATAGACACAGATCTATTCAAACAGAATAGAGAGCCCAGAATTAAACTCACACTTATATTATCAACTAATCTATGAAAAAGGAGGTAAGAATATATAATGGAGAAAAGAGTCTCTTCAACAAATGGTGTTGGGAAAACTGGACAGTTACCTGAAATAGAATGAAACTAGACAGCTTTTTTATACCACATACAAAAACAAACTCAATATGGATTAAATACCTGAACATAAGACCTGAAACCATAAAACTCCTAAAAGAAAAGATAATCCTGGACATGAGTCTTGGCAATAATTTTTGGATATCTCTTTTCAGGCAAGGGCAACAAAAGAAAAATGAACAATTAAGACCACATCATAGCTTTTGCACATTGAAGGAAATCATTTACAAAATGAAAGGCAACCTACTGAATGAGAGAAGATATTTGCAAATGATAGGACCAAGGCATATAAGAACTCATACAACTTAACACCAAAAAACCCTCAACAATATGATTGATAGATTGATTGATATTTTCAACATTTATTTATTTTTGAGAGAGCGAGAGACAAAGTGTGAGCAGGGGAAGGGGAAGAGAGAGAGGGAGACACAGAATCTGAAGCAAGCTCCAGGCTCTGAGCTGTCAGCACAGAGCCCGATGCGGGACTTGAACTCAAACTGTGAGATCATGACCTGAGCTGAAGTTGGATGCTTAACTGACTGAGCCACCCAGGTGCCCCACAACAATATGATTTAAAGTGAGCAGAGAACCTGGGACACCTGGGTGTCTCAGTCAGTTGAACGTCTGACTCTTGATATCAGTTTAGTTCATGATCTTCCAGCTGTAGGATTGAGCCCTGTGGCATGGAGCCTGCTTGCGATTCTCTCACTCTTTCTATCTCTGCCCCTCAACCACTTGCGATTTCTATCTCTTTCAAAATAAATAAACATTAAAATAAATGAACAGAGCAATCCCTATAAAAATAACGTCAGCATTTTTCACAAAGCTAAAACAAACAATTCTAAAATTTGTATGGAACCAGAAAAGACTCTGAATAGCTAAAGTAATGTTGAAAAAGAAAACCAAAACTGGAGGCATTATAATTCTGGACTTTAGGCTGTATTACAAAGCTATAATCATCAAGACAGTATAGTACTGGCACAAAAACAAACACATTGATCAATGGAACAGAAGAGAGAACCCAGAAATGGACCCACAGACATATGGCCAACTAATCCTTGACAAAGCAGGAAAGAATATCCAATGGAAAAAAGATAATCTCTTCAGCAAATGGTGTTGGAAAAAACTGGACCACTTTCTTATACTATACATAAAAACAAACTCAAAATGGATAAGACCTACATGTAAGAGAGGAAGTCATCAAATTCGTAGAGGAGAGAACAGGCAAGGACTTCTTTGACCTCAGCCTCAGCAACTTCTTACTTGACATGTCTCTGGAAGTGAGGAAAACAAAAGCAAAAATAAACTATTAGGACTTTTTCAAGCTACAAATCTTCTGCACAACAAAGGAAACAATCAACAAAGCTAAAAGGCAAATGATGGAATGGGAGAAAATATTTGCAAATGACATATCAGATAAAGGGTTAGTATCCAAAATCTATGAAGAACTTATCAAACTCAACACTCAAGAAACAAATAATCCAGTGAAGAAATGGGCAAAAGACATGAATAGACACATTTCCAAAGAAAACATCCAGATGGCTGACACATGAAAAAATTGCTCAACATCACTCATCATCAGGAAAATACAAATCAAAACCACAATGAAATTCCACATCATACCTGTCAGAATGGCTAAAATGAACAACTCAGGCAACAACAGATGTTGGTGAGGATGTGGAGAAAGAGGAACACTTTTGCACTGCTGTTGGGAATGCAAACTGCTGTAGCCACTCTGGAAAACAGTATGGAGGTTCCCCAAAAAATTAAAATAGAACTACCCTATGACCAAGCAATTGCACTTTTAGGTATCAGCCAAAGGATACAAAAATGCTGATTTGAAAGGGCACATGCACCCCAATGTTTATAGCACCACTATAGACAATAGCCAAAGTATGGAAAGAGCCCAAATGTCCATTGACTGATGAATGGATAAAGATGTGGTGTGTGTGTGTGTGTGTGTGTGTGTGTGTGTGTGTGTACATATATGTGTGTATATATATATGTGTGTGTATATATATACGTATATATACATATATATGTGTGTGTATATATACGTATATATTTGTGTGTGTGTATATATATATACATATATATATACGTGTATATATATATGTGTGTGTATATATATATATACATATATATACGTATATATATATACATATATATACGTGTATATATATGTGTATATATACACACACGTATATATGTGTGTGTATATATATATACGCATATATATGTGTGTATATATACATATATATGTGTATATATGTATATATATGTATTATATATATGTGTATATGTATATGTATATATGTATTTTATATATATACATACACATATATATACACGTATATATGTATATATATACATATATATGTGTGTATATATATGTATATATATACATATACACATATGTGTGTATATACATATATATATATATACACATACACATACATACACACATACATACAATGGACTATTACTCAGTGATCAAAAAGAATAAAATCTTGACATTTGCAACAATGTGGATGGAACTAGAGTGTATTATGCTAAGCCAAATAAATCAGAGAAAGGCAAATATCATATAATTTTACTCATGTGGAATTTAAGAAACAAAACATATAAACAGGGGAAGGGAAATAAAAATAAGATAAAAAAAAGAGGGAAACAAACCATAAGAGACTCTTAACTACAGAGAACAAACTGAGGGTTGCTGGTGGGGTGTTGGATAGGGGGATGGGCTAAGTGGGTAATGGGCATTAAGAAGGGTACTTGTTGGGATGAGCACTAGGTGTTTTATATAAGTGATAAATCACTAAATTCTATTCCTGCAATCATTATTACACTATATGTTAACTAACTTGGATTTAAATGAATGAATGAATGAATAAATAAATAAATAATAAAAATTAAAAATTAAAAATTAAAATTAAAAAAATGAGCAGAGAACCTGAATAGACATTTTTCCAAAGAAGACATACATATGGCAATCGGACACATGAAAAGATACTCAGCATCACTAATCATCAGGTAAATGCAATCCACAACTACAGTGAGACATCATCTCACATATGTCAGAATGGCTAGTATTAAAAAGACAAGAGGGGCGCCTGGGTGGCTCAGTCCGTTAAGCGTCCGACTTCAACTCAGGTGACGATCTTGCGGTCCGTGAGTTCGAGCCCCGTGTTGGGCTCTGGGCTGATGGCTCAGAGCCTGGAGCCTGCTTTGGATTCTGTGTCTCCCTCTCTCTCTGCCCCTCCCCCGTTCATGCTCTGTTTCTCTCTGTCTCAAAAATAAATAAACGTTAAAAAAATTTAAAAATAAAATAAAATAAAAAGACAAGAAAAAGAAGACAAGAATTAACAACTGTTGCCAAGGATCTGGTATAAAGGAAACCCTTGTAAACTATTGGTGGGAATTTAAATTGGTGAAGCCACTGTGGAAAACAGTGTGGAGTTCCTCAAAAAATTAATAGAACTACCAACAATCCAGCAATTCCACTTCTGGGTATTTACCTAAAGAAAATAAAAAAAAAAAAAACTAACTTGAAAAAATAGATTCACCCTTATGTTTATTGAAGCATTATTTACAATAGCTAAAATATGGAAGCAACCTAAATGTCCATTGGTATATGAATGAATAAAGAATTGCGGTATGTAGGGGCACCTGGGTGGCTCAGTTGGTTGAGTGTCTGACTTTGGCTCAGGTCATGATCTTGTGGCTCTGGAGTTTAAGCTCTGTGTCTGGCTATGTGCTGGGAGCTCAGAGGCTAGAGCCTGCTTCAGATTCTGTCTTCATCTCTCTCTGCCCCTCCCCTCCCTGCACTCTCTCTCTTTCTCAAATATAAATAAATATTAAAAATTATAAAAAAGAATCACAGCATATATATGACAATAGAATATTATTCAACCATAAAAAAGTATGAAATCTTGCCAATTGCAACAACATGTATGGACATAGAAGATATTATTCTGAATGAAATAAGTCAGAGTAAGAGAAATACTGTATGATTCCACTTCTAGGTAGTATCTAAAAAAAAAACCAAACAAACGATATAAAACATAAGGAGACTCATAAATTCAGAGAACAACCCAGTGGTTTCCAGAAAGGAGGGGGTAAGAAAGAGGGGCCAAATAGGTGAAGGAAATTAAGAGGTACAAATTTCCAGTTACAAAATAAAAAATATCACAGGAATGTAATACATTGCATAGGGAGTATAGTCAATAATATCATTTTTCATGGTGACAGATGGCGGTTACCCTTACCATGGTAAGCATTTTGTCATGTCAAATCACTATGTTGAACACCTGAAACTAATATAATATTGTAGGTCAATTACACTTCAATTTTAAAAAGTGAAAATAAAAGACCCATATCTTCTGCAAATGAAAGGCAGAAACGGCAGAACAGGGTCAGGGCTAGGGTGAAGCAAATGAAGCAGCTAGGGCACCAAATTTTAGGAGACACTTTAACTTGTGGTTCTGTTAGTACAAGGTCAATGCTTGTAAGATCCTGAGAACAAGAACCTCCTTAAATTTTGTGCCCTAGCTGTTTCATTTGCCTCACTCTAGTGTTGAACCTACACCTGAAGACCAGGTAAAGGAGTTAACTTTAACAGAGGCATAACTTCAGAGAAGACTGGATTTCCAGTCTGGTCAAAAATCCCACACCAAAGTTCTGGCCCTATTGGAAGGAGTAATCCCTTGAGATTTGGAATAGTGATATCTGGGGAGATGGACTTAAGAAACTTGAAATCTCCTGATCTTCTGAGCTCTCTGAGTTTGCAGAAGTTGTTTGCACTTTTTGTTGGAAGAGCTCCCTCTCTTCCTTGAAGACTATGCAGAAGCTTCAAATGAGACTCATGCCTGTTAAGACATGCGCCTTCCTCAGCATCTGTACCTCAATCTCCTATCCAGTAGCCTGTAATTAGTGTCAAAACTTAGCAGAAACTTCCTAAGTGCTACATCTGCTAGGGTAGGTGAGATATGTCAAAGGGGTTGCAGGACCTGGCTAATAAGCAGTCAGGAACCAGGAAAGCATGCCTGGGAATGGACCCTGAGGGTGCTGGGCCTGCTGGGGGAGAAATATGAATCCAGATAAGAGGGAGTTTGTCATAAAGAGGGCACATTCCTTTGAGACAGGAGTTAAGTCCCTGGGAAGGACCCTAAGTGACAATTCTGGGGTGGCTTTTAGAAGCTTAGTAATAGTGATGGTCCACATAAAATGAAGCAGAGATGCCAGAACTGCCCAGACAATTGAGGAGGGAATCATGCTAAAATGGATGCACTGTGTTAAGACTTGACCACTGTCTACTTTATGAGAGCTAATCATGGTCCTCGGACACTGTTTAACAAGGTGTTCAAGAAAGTTCTGGTGAGAGGGCACGAGCATTGTTGAAAAGCTATCCTCTTTGAGCTGGAACTGCTAGTAAGGGAAGCTGTTGTGGAACTGGGCTTCCTGGAAGCAATGGGGATGATGGTATCCCAGAAGAGCAGAAGCTAAAGGGTTACATTTAACCCTCTGAACAAGGTGGGCATAATGATGATAATGGGCAAAAAGGTTAGATGATCACCAGGGAAGCCTGACCCACAGTCATTTATGGAAGTTGTTCATATAAAATGTCATTCCTAGAACAGCCTACGAGTATAATTCATAATACAGATAACATAAAGTGATCAAGAATGCAAAACATGAGCAAAACGTATGATATCAGTTGCCCCAGTGGGAAATTATGATCTCTTGCTATCATTTTCATGATTTAATATTCTGGGACCACTTATACCCTGGTTTAGTAGTTAAGTTTGTTACCCCAAATAATACTTTTTCTTCCAAGTAGGACAGTGGTTTCATTTCTTGTGTCAGGGATATACACTTGCTCCCAGAAGAACGCTTTCATGTTTGGATGTGTCCACATACCTATCACCATATTTACATAAATCCACTAAAGTCTTTTTCTGGTTGCCTGGGTATTACCAATCAACTTTTCTTCACAGACTTTCCAAATATGTGAAACTAGTTCTGATCTCCCACTAGTTTGGAAGCATGTTTATTTCCTTGCTGTTCTCCCATAAGTTTTGGGGCAGATAGACAATACTCAGAGTGATATGCAGTAGAAACAAAGGTTCTGTTAATGTAATTTTCAATGTTTAGTGATTTAAACAAGATTTCTTTTAGAAATATTTGATCTGACTCATTGCATCTCCTTTTTGATGCTTATCACATTTTTTTTTGATGAGGATATACCCCCTTTGTTGGCAAAGAGGTGGCAATGATTGAGGCAGAAGTTCAACTGTACAACTTGCATTTCACGGACCATCAACTGGGCATGCTTGTATAATCCAAAATTTAAGGTCATTTCCTTTATTTTTCTTACCAGAAAGTGAATTAGGCTTCCTGCTAACGGGTACCTCCAAGAGTCCCATTCCTGCTGGCAGACAGAAGGCATCCAGGGCCTGATTCAGCACATTTGTGGTAAGAACTTTGAACCAAATTAAGAGTCTCCTTTTGAAATGGGGGCCAGAGGGGACTTCCAAATGCCTTCCTTGAAGTTGCTCAGTGTCCTCAGCTAATTATACCGTCCTCCCAAATATGTAAAAGAGGAACTAGGTTCATGCAAAAAGAGTGGGATTCCCCTTTTGGCTCACAGTGGATTTTAAGACCTTTATTCTAAACATAATATTCATTCTTCTCCAATTCTGCTGCTTTAATCCTTCCTGCCTCTTTCCTCTTTTAAAATAAGGCATGATTGCATGGGCCCATCCCTGTCCAGTGATTAGATCATTCACTAACCATCTTGGTGTGTACAGTGTCTATCATCCATGTCCCCACTGCTTCAGGTGCTACAAGGGAGCTAAGATGGCAGGGGATGAGATAAGAGCATCCTGAGGAGTTTTTCTATGTGGCTCTATAGCGCTTGTTTGAACTGAATACTCTCAGAGAGGACCATATTTCTGGCTAGTAGACTAGTCAGAGAATTGCAGAATGTTCTGTTGGCCTGGACTGTTCAATAGTTCAAGCTCTGTCTTCCCAAACTGTCGCATCATTTAAGCAAAGACCCTATATTCTTGACTATAAATTTAACGTAAGAAATGGGGGTGGCTTTATCCTGAGGGGGCTCAAGGGGCTTGCTTGATGAAACCCAATTATCTCCTAGCAGAGCTCAAACTTGCAAGCAGATTTCCTGCAAGTTTCTTTCTTGCAGATTGCAAGCCTGTTTGTGTTTGGATGTTCCTGTAGTGGCCCTGCTGACCTCTAGATCAAACAGATGTACACCCAAACAAAAAGTCCCTGAGTACTTATTTCTAGGACATCACCCTCCCAAAACAGCCTTCCGAGCATAGTGGGTTCAGGCACATTGAGTAAGGGCTTTTCTACTCCTTTTCTCCACCCCCAAAGTCCAGTCTTTGGGGCAGAATTCTCTATACCCAAAGTAACAGGCTGCTCTGTGAGGTCTTTAGACTTTTGACCAAGGTTTTGTGCTTCCATAAATCCTGCAAAGAGGTCTGCCTGATGATTAAGGAATATGCTTCTTATACAGGAAAGTTTCAGAGCTGATATCTATCCTGAATGAGACTGGCCCTGAACTTTTAGTACTCACTATCCATTTACATTTTCCCAGCACCCAAGGCATTTAGTTGCTATAGGAGTGACTATTAGCTAAGGGAAAAGACTTCCCCTCTCATCCATTATATGAACATTTCTCCTCCAATCTCTGGGTCAATACTGACAATTTGCATTGAGTTCATCTGTTTCCCACCAGTTATTATGCTAATTAAATTGATCCTCACAACCATGTGAAATTATAAGTCAAAAAGACCTTAATATCTCTGCCATTAGTTTCTTTATTAAAAAACATAAGTGTTGGGGGATGGGCTAAATGGGTGATGGACATTAAGGAGGGCACTTGTTGGGATGAGCACTGGGTGTTATATGTAAGTGATGAATCACTAAATTCTACTCCTGAAACCATTACTACACTATATTGTAACTACCTTGGACTTAAATAAAATTAAAAATAAAATAAAATTTTTGCAAAGAAAAAAAGTGCTTGCTCAACATAACAAGTTGTGCAGCTAGAATTCCAAGTCTGGCATATTACATTTCAAATTCAGGGTTCTTTCAACTGTTTTATGCTATCTTACCAGATCTAGAGGACCGCTTCCAAGGTGTTTATTTTTTTTGCTTTTAATTTAAAATTAAAAGATTTTTTCCCTATGGTATTTATTAAAAATACCTTCAAGATACAGGAGTGCTGATGCATAGGGGCACTTGTACCCCAATGTTTATAGCAGCACTCTCAACAATAGCCAAATTATGGAAAGAGCCTAAATGTCCATCAACTGACGAATGGATAAAGAAATTGTGGTTTATATACACGATGGAATACTACGTGGCAATGAGAAAGAATGAAATATGGCCTTTTGTAGCAACGTGAATGGAATTGGAGAGTGTTATGCTAAGTGAAATAAGTCATACAGAGAAAGACAGAAATATGTTTTCACTCTTATGTGGATCCTGAGAAACTTAACAGAAGTCCATGGGGGAAGGGAAGAAAAGAAAAACAGGTTAGAGAGGGAGAGAGCCAAAGCATAAGAGACTCTTAAAAACTGAGAACAAACTGAGGGTTGATGGGGGTGGGAGGGAGGGAAGGGTGGGTGATGGGTATTGAGGAGGGCACCTGTTGGGATGAACACTGGGTGTTGTATGGAAACCAATTTGACAATAAATTTCATATTAAAAAATACAAATTAAAAAAATAAAAAAAAAATACCTTCAAAATTATGGAGTCAGCTTGTGACCACTTCCAAAACACCATTTTCTGCCTTTAGCATATTTTGTGATCCTTGAGGTAAGATATACATATTCTTTTTCTGTGGTAACAGGACTTCCCAGTTATAGATCTTTGTTGGTGGTGGAAACCGTATCATCTCTGCTCTTGATGTTTGTGTTGTTCTTTCCTTCTTTCCAACCTCTCCTTTGCCTCTTTCACCCAAACATCTCTTCTATATAACATAGATGGCAAACTCTTGGGAGTTGGATTTGGCTTTCTGTGTTCTATTTCTCCTTCTTTTTTTAAAAAAAATGTTTTATTTTATTTTTTTAGAGAGACAGAGACAGAGTGCGAACAGGGGAGGGCAGAGAGAGAGGAAGACACAGAATCGGAAGCAGGCTCCAAACATTGAGCGCGTCTGCACAGAGTCCGATGCGGGGCCTGAACCCACGAACCGTGAGATCATGACCTGAGCCGAAGTTGGATGCTTAACCAACTGAGCTACCCAGGTGCCCCTTCTATTTCTCCTTCTAGGTTCACTCACTTGTACAAATTGAATGAAACATGAAATCTAATGTGAGGTTAGGACTAAAGTTCCACCTGGAGACCAGAACCATACCGAGTGAGTCATACCAGACCAAATATCTCTGGCTTCACACTATAATAGATACCTGGGATATCTTCATAGCACATAATAATCCCCTTTTTTCCTGAAACTGTCTCTTTTTCCATTTTAGGGGTGAGCTCCTGGAAGGCATACTTATGTTAGATAATTGTATCTCCGCAGCATTAGTTGAGGCTGTGTGAACCCCATTTGATCCAAGAAGCATCAATCAGATGCTCTCCAAGGACATGGAATTAAGTCAGCATGTTAGTGAGTGGATGGAAATGTAACTTGTAAGCCTAAGAAGTGTGGAATGGCTGTATTCCATCAATAGCCTTGGAGAGCAGAGAAAAATTATCTGAATACATAGAAACAGAGATGGGACAGTTCTGGCAGTTTACCAGACTTAGATTCTTGTCATTTTCTGAGGCCCAGCTGACTTTTTACCCTTAGAGTCTGTTCAATATCCCCCACCTTTCAAAAAAAAGTAGTCAAAATTGGTTTACTTACATTAGAAAGTCATAACTTACAAAGCTGGTTACATTTAACCATTAGCTTCCTCTTTATCTTGATTTCTCATTCTCTTGAATTTCTGCCAGGATCTGGAGTAGAAACCTTACAGGAAATTGATTTTTGCCCATGTGTTTATCCCAGTTTCCTTCCTGCCTCTTCTTTTACCCTGCAAGCCACATCTTCTTTTTGACATTATTTTTTCAACCACCTCCAGTGCCAACTGTAACTCCCATTTTTTGGTATAAACTTTCCTATATATTTCACAGCAAAATAGACTACCTCTATAGTTTCTTCCTCTAACTGAAATCTGGAAATAACTAATTTCTTGGTCACTCACTTGAGAAGAATCTGCCCATTATCCTAGAAGACCTTCAAATTTGTCATGGAACTCACTGGCAATGTCCTGGTTCTACCCCGTCCACAGACAGGATCTTCAGCCATTCTGATAGACTTATTCAGGTTCTTGTTATGTCTGTAATTATTGCTATCATCTTATGAAACCTCCTCCAAATTTTCAAATGTATACATATTCATTGAGGATTTGGGAACCTGGATATGGTCATACTCTTTGACTTGACTCCTATAATCTTTTTTTTTTTAATTTTTTTTTAGCGTTTATTTATTTTTGAGACAGAGAGAGAGACAGAGCATGAACGGGGGAGGGGCAGAGAGAGAGGGAGACACAGAATCGGAAGCAGGCTCCAGGCTCTGAGCCATCAGTCCAGAGCCCGACGTGGGGCTTGAACTCACGGACCGCGAGATCCTGACCTGAGCCGAAGTCGGACGCTTAACCGACTGAGCCACCCAGGCGCCCCATTGACTCCTATAACTTAAGTATATTCGTCATCCATGTCAATGTTCCATCCTCTATTTTAGTCTGTTTTTGACCATTCCCAAGGCCTTTAATACCACTTTGTGGAAAATATTGTTGGTTGTGTGCCCAGTGGGCACTCAGTTCCCTTATTGCTCCTTTTCTCAATTAAGTGAATATATCAGATACTCAGTTATGCAGTATCCTTGGCAACTAGCTATTGGTGGCTAAGGGACCCAGTTACGACCAAGGAGACATAAGAAAAAATTTGGGAAATGCTTTCTTAACTGATAAAAGAAGAAACGCCAGTGGAGGGACCTTGAACATACTTTTCTGCTTTTGGACTTTGTCATGTGAAGATGACTGAAGTCATCTCATAGCTCTGACAAATAGCTCTGACTGACACTGGAGGATGGTAGAAAATACCAAAAACCCTGTAGTTCTCAATGACATTTGGTTTGTTTGTTTTAATGTTTATTATTTATTTTTGAGAGAGAAACAGAGTCAGGGGGTGGGGAGAGGCAGAGAGAGAGGGAGACACAGAATCTGAATCAGTTCTCCAGACTCTGAGCTGTCAGCACAGAGTCCCACGCTGGGCTTGAACCCATGAACTGCAAGATCATGACCTGAGCTGAAGTTGGATGCTTAACCAACTGATCTACCAAGGTGCCCAAGGTACCAAGAATGACATTCTTAAGCTACCAAACAAAGTCTGCAACCAGCTATTTCAGGATTTTGTGTTACTTGGGAAAAGTACACTGCAAATATTTGTCACTTTTAGATCAGTGTCTCTGATACTTGTGGCTGAAAGCAACTTGACACACTACTAGGACACCAAGAAGCTTATTAGGAAATAAAGGAAAAGTAAGAGTCCTTGTCCTTGAGAAGTTTACTTTAGTGAGGAGGTGGTCATGCAAAGTAAAAGTACATTGTATTTGATAGACTAGTGGTGAACTAGACTGTTCAATTCTAAAAGGACAGAGTGTGTGTCTGTTTTGTTGTTGTTGTTGTTGTTGTTGTTGTTGTATCCATAAAGCTTACTGTGGCACCAAGAATATGGCAGATGCTTAATAAAACTGAAGAAAAGTTGGAAGAAAATGAAAAGTCAACTCGGTGTGCCTGTGTGTATAAGCATGCAAGAACTTTAGAAGGACCTTCAACTTTATAACTTATTTTGGGTAAGGGAAGATATACAATTGTGTTGAAATAAGAAAATCAATATTCTAGATTAAACCTCTTTAAGGAAGGTATGTGTATGAGTGATTGAGTGTGTGTATGTGTATGGAAGAAAAAGAGAGGGAGAGAGGCAGAGAGGCAGAAAGAGAAAGAGAAAGAAAGGGAGAGAGGGGACAGAGGGAGGGACAGACCAACCCTCTGACCATTTTCTCCTGAATGAAACTGGTTTTTCAGGTGTGATACAATTTTCCAGTTGGTAATTAGGCTTTATCATAAACTCATTACAATTTTAAATGTTAACAAACATGAATGTTTCTAATATAAAAGTTTGAATTGAATGAAAGTATCACATTTTAATGACAATTTCTATAAAATATTAAGCTAAATAAAATTAATACCACATATTCTTAGAGTCCCACATCTTAGGCAGATTTATATAGCAATGATTTCAGCATTTGATATACTTTATTGTTGTATACTTTTAGTGCTATTTGACTTCACTTATACTAATGTGTTGGATAAAAAGTTTAAAAAAGGAGAAAATAAGAATTAGTTATTATTCATATAAAATATTGAAGCACCATTCTTTTTGCCTAATTGTATGGGGAAAATATTTGTGTAGGGATAATATCTAACTGTTTAAAATTATATTATAGCCAGGGGCACCTGGGTGGCTGAGTGGGTTGGGTATCTAACTCTTGATTTCAGCTCAGGTGATGATCCCAAGGTCATGGGACTGAGCCCTGTGTCAGGCTCCATGCCGAGTCTGGAGCCTGCTTAAGATTCTCTCTCTCTCTGCCCCCTTTTCCCTGCTCACATGTGCTCCCTTGCTAAAAAATAAAATCTTAAAAAAAATTATAGCCATAAGTGGAACTGGAGTCTCAAATTCCAGTCTGAGTAATCATTCTCCTCGTTGCTCTCTAAACGCCAAAATTTTCACTATAGATACATATAGGTCATATGCTCTTTCAGCTCAGTGTGCCATGGAGCTCAAGTGTGGCACATTTATGAAAAGAAAACAGCATCAAAAACACCATAGTCTTACAGTAGAGGAGGTTAGAAATACAAATGTCAAAGTGCTAAGCTCCCAATGTAACAATTTCTTTAATTTTATAAGAAAAACAATTATATACAAGTATAGCGATGTATAGCAACTCTACATATATGCCTCTTTACTAACTATTTGCAAATTGCAAAGCACCATAAAACAGTGGTTAACTAGGATGCACTAAGGGTTTATGACACAGGCACCAGAAGTCTCTGCTACTGGATTTTTTTTGTTGTTGTTCTGGTTTATGCTGGGCTCTGAAGATATCTATTACCTTGTTGGTCTCAGGATTCCCTTACATTCATACAAATTATTGAGGACTCCAAATAACTTTTTTTTTAATGTGGATTGTATCTACTGGTATTTCCTGTATTGAAATTGAAACTGTATCTGTTGATTAAGTGCAAACATTTGTGAAAGAAGGGCAGAGAAGGTTATACTTTCTTCCATTCAAATTTATCAAATTCCCAAAGGGTTTCCCTAATTGAAGTTTCTATTCTTAGTTTTCAGGAGGAAACCAATAGCGACTATATCTCAAAGAGAAGGACCCTATTACACACTGAAAAAGAACACTATGATTGTTTTCTCTCAAGCTACCACAATTAGGATTTGAAAAGTAGTACTTTTGGTGGTGCAATGGCTTTAACCAAGGTCTAAGTACCCAAAGGACTTGAACTATCCCTTCCCTAATACCATGCACTGGGTATTCTCTCCATTCCCATCTTGAAGAAATCCAGTGTTAAAAAGTTGATGGCCAAAATAAATTAATAAATAACTTGTATTTAGTTCAAACTTAAGGTGAACACAGAAAGTATAAATGCCCTAGAAAACAGAATCTGAGGCAAAGCTTACATACAAACATGTGGTTAGAGTGTGCAATCCTAGGGCAGTAAGAAAGAAAGGGAAGTGAAGCAGGGAAATAGTAAAAGAAACACAAGGTGATACATTACCAAGCAAACTATAACTTCATAAAAACACACAGGGTTTTGCTTGGACACAAGGGACATCTCTGAAAAGTCCATATGAAGGGTGCCAATGGGTCTTGGAAACCTCTGGTAGGTGATCAGGAGAAAGGATGTTGAATTTGTTAGCTCCCTTTCACCTTCTATATTTTTTAAATTAAATTTTTATTTAAAAACAAGTTAGTTAACAGTGTAATATTAATTTCAGGTGTAGAATTTAGTGATTCAACACTTACATGTAACACCCAGTGCTCACAAGTGCCCTCCTTAATACCCATCACCTATTTAACAGATCTCCCCACTCACTTCCCCTCTGGTAAGCATCAGTTTGCTCTATAGTTAAGAGTCTTGTTTCTTGGTTTTCCTCTCTCTCTCTCTCTCTCTCTCTCTCTCTCTCTCTCTCTCTCCAGTAAAAATGTTCCTATGGAACAATAACACCCACATCCACATGTGGGTTATGTTACTTGGCCACACCAGGAACTTGCTGCATAACCCAGATATTCCATGGGGCCTGCTTAAATCAAACCTTGCAGTGGAGCTGCTATAGCTGTGGCTATGATAGCTCCATGGAAGAGGATGTGTCCAGGAGAGGATGAGACAAGTGGTGGCATTTGGAGTTGAGGCTATCATGGCAGTGGCCATTGAACAAGGTTGAGAGTGAAGCTGAGCAAATCTGGAAAGATGCATAAACTGAGTCTGGCACACACACAAAGGAGATTTCATGTACATATCTGGAATTAGATTAGTTATTAGAATCACACAGGAACAGGCAGACCAGGATGAAGTGGTAACCTAACCAATATAATCATCTTTGCATCTCTCTTCAAAACTGCTGTACTTAATCCATTAGAAGACAACCTTGCTTATAAATGGTCTGAAGCCTGTTTGTTGCCAAATAAAAGAAAAGCTTGTCATCAGTTTCCTCTAGTTTATTTTTTTTTTTGAGTCCTGTGATAACTGGTACTATTTGGAACATTGTTGGGTTAAAAAAATTAAAATGTTGGGTTAAAAAAAAGTGGTTAAGAGATAATTCATTCCTTAGTTGGTGGTCCCTAGGGTACCTTTAGTTTGATGGATGATTCTTAATAGTGTTACATTGTGTAACTTAGAAATGGAGTTCAAAAATCCCCAAATGTCATAACACATCAGAATTTCAAGGCTTTTCCCATCTAGAGTCCAAAATATGGCACATAAAGCAGTGAGCTTTTTATGGATCTGGGATCCCAGGTAGCTGTGTGTTATCCTCACTGTAAATAGATAAAACTTGGGGGGAAAAGTTTGTTCTTTAAAATTCAGTGACATGAAAATTAGAAGTTTTTAAAAAATGTCAATCATCTGCCATTCCATTTCACTTTAGTGCATATCATCTTTAAAGATCTGGATTCTAAATATAGTTTAGCCCCACCATCTGTCACCCTACAGTTTTGAATAGCAAAGAAGAGAAATGTATGATCAAATGCCCATTCCCATGAGGATATTTTTATCAGAGCTTTTAGTGTGTGTCATTTATCTCATTCTATACAGCCACTGCCTCCACATTTCCTGTCCATGCACTGCTTAATCCAATCATGCCCCCCCCATGCTTCAAGAAGACATTTTATCAGATCAATTGTTCACCATGCATGAAAGCACATCATCTGGCATGTGTAAATGCCTAAAGAGCACTCTTCAGCATTTTATTGGCACAAAGCCTGCTACTCATGCACAGAGATGGCCAACAGGCCCTGAATCTACAAGAGGAAGAGAAACTATCCGAGCACATGAACATTCAACAGCTCCAAGTCTGGAGGCTTACACTAGCAAGGATTATCTCTGATGATTTTTGAGGTCCCAAGGAAAGACAGCCTGTCCCCACTATGCCAACCCCACTTCTACAGCATACTATTCCCTGAATAGGTAGCCTTGGTGACTGATTCCTAAAATCAGAGATGTCTTGTTTGAGGTAAGGGGTTGTCCTTTTCAAAGTGGAGGCTACTACGATTGCCTAGTGGGTTTATTAAGAATGGAACCTTTCATTCTCTTGTCAAAGTGCAAGTAGATGAAAAACCTAAATGCTCCTGGGAGAGACAGGGAAAGAGAAAATTAAGAGCAAGGAGAGTCAGCCCTGCTAGAGTGGGAAGTAGGATAAGGTTGCTCAGAGTTGTCACCCCTGTTTGGCGTTAGAAGGAGAGACGCCTGACCACCTTGCTCAGAATTATCCTGGGATGATTTATAAGACCGAGCATGGAAGCTAATACAGAACTACTCCAATTTTACCACTTCTTTCCCCCCATGAAATCCCTTTAATGCTTTCCACCAACTACAAAAGTCTCACTTCAAATACACACACAGTTTATGGTAAGCAACTATATGATGTTATAAGTAATAAGATAAATAATTAAAACCTCCAGTCATTTATTCTTGCTTAATAACTTTAACAATAATTTTGAACAGGATTACGCCCTCCTCTATTTGAGGATCATTCTTAGATAGGAGAGAGACGGTAAAAAATACCTAGCCTGCCTTTAGTTGCCCATGAACCACAGCCTATCTCATCCATGTCTATAGGATCTTGTCCAAGCTCAATAGTATCCCTACAAGGCCTTTGGGGTCTGAGCTCAGCAATTTATTCAACATCACTTCTAGTCATACTTCCATTCGTATTATTTGCTCCTGCTACACCAAAGGACCTTCTCTTTTCCCTAATATGCATTTCCTCTGACTAAAAACCTACTCCTTTTCCAGTCCCTTAATTTAGGAATATTTGACGTATTTTTACACTAATAAAGTGTTATTGGTTTTAGAAAACAATACTTTCCTGATAAGATCGTCTCTATAACCCCATCCTCACTTCTAGATACCCTTCTTTTGGGTTCTGCTCATATGTTTACTTCCCTTGTTAGTTCCTTGAGGTCTGAAACTGTCTTATTTTTTTCTGTATCCCCAATGTCTACCACACAGATAGATGTTCTTATTTGCTAATTAAGGAGATATAAACTTACATTGCATAAACATTTGTTTCTATAAGTTGTTCAGATTTCATTATCAAATACCTATTAAGCAACAAAATTTAAATGGCAGAGAGAAAACAATTGCATGCTCAGATTACTCCCACTTTTATTTTCTCCATTGTCTTTTCTTGGAATGACAATCTAGGTAATTGATTCCAGCCAAGTGAGTTGTTTGGATGTCCATGCTGCTTTAAATCAGAGGTCCACTCAGCTTTCTCTGTGCTTTGTAACTTAACAGCAATCTTATTGGTAACAAGAAATGGATTGTGACTTGATATGATTATAGTGAGCTATGTTTACTTCGTGTGTATACATTGGGCTGCTCAACTTGCTTAGACTCTGTTGCATGTCTGACAAGTTTTACATTATTTTCGCTTAGTGCCAAGTGAAGAATTACTTCTATATGAATGGAAAGGGAAAATATTTTAATTAAAAATAACTTTACCCAGGAGAAAGGATTCTAAGAACATAGCAGAGTAGGAAGAATCAGGAATCTGTCTCCCTACCTAGACAACAATTGCACTGACAGAATCTGTTTGATGTAACTATTTTTGGAACTCTGGAGTCTGTTGAAAGTTTGCAACTTCCAGGGGAAGACTTGAAAAGTAAATTGTGATTAATTATGTTCAATTTCAGCTCTTAGTACAGTAGCTGCTGCCCACCCCCTGCCCTCAGCCACATGGTAGACAGCTATGTAGGAGCCAAGATAAGCAAAGGAGATTTTGTCTAGTACACAGCTTGTAGGAGCTAGGATAAGCAAAGGGGATCTTGTCTTCCAAATATTAGGAAGCTGTGCTCTGACTTCTGATTGCTGCTTCTGATCACAGAGGTGCAGATAAAATTACTCCTTCTATATAATCACTTTAAATGTAAATGGATTAAACTTTCTAATCAGAAGACAGGGAATGGTGAATGGATAAAAACACATGACTTGACACTATCAACAATAGCAAAAGTATGGAAAGAGCCCAAATGTCCATCAATGGATGAATTGATAAAGAAGATGTGAGGTACACACACACACACACACACACACACACACACACACACAATGGGGTATTACTCGACAATCAAAAAGAATGAAATCTTGCCATTTGCAACTATGTGGATGGAACTAGAGGGTATTATGCTAAGTGAAATTAATCAGAGAAAGATAAATATCATATAACTTCATTCATATGAGGACTTTAAAACACAGAACAGATGAACACAAGGGAAGGGAAGCAAAAATAACATAAAACAGGGAAGGGGACAAAACATAAGAGACTCTTAAATATGGAGAACAAACAGAGGGTTACTGGAGGGGTTGTGGGAGGTGGAATGGGTTAAATGGGTAAGGGACATTAAGGAATCTACTCCTGAAATCATTGTTGCACTATACGCCAACTAACTTGGATGACAATTTAAAAAACAAAACACATGACTCGAGCATCTTTCCATGTGTCTGTTAGCCATCTGTATATTTTCTTTGAAAAAATGTCTATTCATGTCTTGTTCCCTTCTTTTAACTAGATTATTTGTTTTTTTTGTGTGAAATCATATGATATTTATCTTTCTCCAACTGACTGGTTTTGCTTAGCATGATACATTGTAGTTCCATCCACGTTGTTGCAAATGGCAAGATTTCATTCTTTTTGATCGCTGAGTATTATTAAAATATTGATGAACATTTGGGCTCTTTCCATAATTTAGCTATTATTGATAGTGCTGCTATAAACATTGGGGTGCATGTGCCCCTTCAAATCAGCATTTTTGTATCCTTTGGATAAAGATCTAGTGGTGCAATTGCTGACTCATAGGTAGCTCTGTTTTTAGTTTTTTGAGGAACCTCCAAACTGTTTTTACAGAGTGGCTACACCAGTTTGCATCCCACCAACAGTGTAAAAGCATTTCCCTTTCTCCGCATCCTCATCAACATCAGTTGTTGTCTGAGTTGTTCATTTTAGCCATTCTGAGAAGTGTGAGGTGATATCTCATTTTGGTTTTTATTTGTATTTGCCTCATGATGAGCGATGTTGAGCATCTTTTCATGTGTCTGTTAGCTATCTGGATATTTTCTTTGGAAAAGTGTCTATTCATGTTTTTTTGCCCATTTCTTCAGTGGATTATTTGTTTTTTGGGTGTTGAGTTTGAATAGTTCTTTATAGATTTTGGATACTAGCCCTTTATCTGATATGTCATTTGCAAATACCTTCTCCCATTCTGTCATTTTCCTTTTAGCTTTGTTGATGGTTTCTTTTGTTGTGCAGAAGTTTTTTTTATCTTGATGAGGTCTCAGTAGTTCATTTTTGTTTTTGTCTCCCTTGCCTCTGGAGACACGTCTAGTAAGAAGTTGCTAACGCTGAGGTCAAAGAGGTTGCTGCCTGTGTTGTCCTCTAGGATTTTAATGGTTTCCTGTCTTACCTGTAGGTCTTCCATCTATTTTGAGTATGGTGTAAAAAAAAAGTGGTCCTGGGTTATTCTTCTGCATGTCACTGCCTAGGTTTCCTAACACCATTTGCTGAAGAGATGGGTTTTTTTCCATTGGATATTTTTTCCTACTTTGTTGAAGATGAGTTAACCATATAGTTGTGGGTTCATTTCTGGGTTCTCTTCTATTCTATTGATCTATGTGTCTGTTTTTGTGCCAATACCATACTGTATTGATGTAATCATCAATCATCAATCAGCTTTGTAATATAGCTTGAAGTCCAGAATTGTGATGCCTCCAGCTTTTTTTGTTTTGTTTTGTTTTAAAGAAACAGAAACAACTGTCTGTATGCTATAAATATTTCTTCATTGATTTTACATATCACTTTGACAACTGTGCAATAAAACTGATTTGAGGATTTTTGACTGAATAATTTTTATGATTATATTTTCTCATCTATATTGTCCAAACGTGGTATTGATTTTTTTCATTATTTTTGTTTTCTATGTTTTCTTTTAAATGAATCCCTACATTTAAGAATTATATTCATTCATTAGTATGGCTACTATTTAAGATAGAAATAGTACTGAAGAGCATTGTTGGCTCAATTAGTACAGCGTGTGACTCTTGATCTTGGGGTCATGAGTTCAAGCCCCATGTTAGGAGTAGAGATTACTTAAAAGTAACATCTTTCAAAATAATAATAAAAGTTTAAAAATAAACAATACTGGGGCGCCTGGGTGGTGCAGTCGGTTAAGCGTCCGACTTCAGCCAGGTCACGATCTCGCGGTCCATGAGTTCGAGCCCCGCGGCAGGCTCTGGGCTGATGGCTCAGAGCCTGGAGCCTGTTTCCGATTCTGTGTCTCCCTCTCTCTCTGCCCCTCCCCCATTCATGCTCTGTCTCTCTCTGTCCCAAAAAATAAAAAAATAAAAAAATAAAAAAATAAAAAAATAAAAAAAAAGTTGAAAAAAAAATACTGCTGAGGATGTGGAGAAATTGGAACACTTGTACACTCTTGCTAAGAATATAAAATGGCACTGTCACTATAGAAAATCATATGGCAGTTCCTCAAAACATTAAAAGTAGAATTGTCATATAATTTAGTAATTCTGCTTCTGGGCATGTATACTGCAAACAATTGAAAGTAGCATCTCAGGGGCTTCTGTCAGTTGGGTGGCTCTGTCAGTTGAGCATCTGACTCTTGATTTCAGCTCAGGTCATTATCTCACAGTTTGTGGGATTGAGCCCCACATTGGGCTCTGCACCGACAGCATGAACCCTGCTTGGGATTCTTTCTCTCTCTGCCGCTTTGTGTGTTCTCTCTCTCCTTTCTCAAAAATAAATAAACAAACAAAAAAAGCAGTATCTCACAGAGATATTTGTATTCCCATGTTCATAGCAGCATTATTCACCACAGCTAGAGCATGAAATAACCCAAGTGTTCATTGATAGGTAAATAGATAAGCAAAATGTGGTATATACATTAAATGAAATATTATTAAGCCTTAAAAAACTTCTGCACAGTGAAGGAAACAATCAGCAAAACTAAAAGGCAACCAACAGAATGGGATAAGATATTTGCAAGTGACATATCAGATAAAGGGTTAGTACCAAAAATCTATAAAGAACTTATTAAACTCAACACCCAAAAAACAAATAATCCAGTGAATAAATGGGAAAAGGATATGAATAGACAGTTCTCCAAAGAAGACATCCAGATAGCCAACCAACACATGAAAAAATGCTCAACATCACTCATCATCAGGGAAATACAAATCAAAACCACAATGAGATCACCTCACACCTGTCAGAATGGCTAACATTAACAACTCAGGCAACAACAGATGCTGGCAAGGATGCAGAGAAAGAGGATCTCTTTTGCATTGTTGGTGGGAATGCAAGCTGGTGCAGCCACTCTGGAAAACAGTATGGAGGTTCCTTAAAAACTAAAAATAGAACTACCCTACGACCCAGCAATTGCACTACTAGGTATTTACCCAAGGGATACAGTTGTGCTGTTTTCAAGGGGCACATGCAACCCCATGTTTATAGCAGCACTATCAACAATTGCCAAAGTATGGAAAGAGCCCAAATATTCATTGATGGATGAATGAATAAAGAAGATGTGGTATATATATACAATGGAGTATTGCTCGGCAACCAAAAAGAATAAAATCTTGCCATTTGCAACTACGCGGATGGAACTGGAGGGTATTATGCTAAGTGAAATTAGTCAGAGAAAGACAATCACATGACTTCACTCATATGAGGACTTAAGAGACAAAACAGATGAACATAAAGGAAGGGAAACAAAAATAATATCAAAACAGGGAGGGGGACAAAACATAAGAGACTCATAAATATGGAGAACAAACTGAGGGTTACTGGAGGGGTTGTGGGAGGGGGGATGGACTAAATGGGTAAGGAGCGCTAAGGAATCTACTCCTAAAATCATTGTTGCACTATATGCTAACTAATATGGATATAAATTAAAAAAAATAAAACAAGTTACAAAAAAAAGAAAATAGGGAAACTAGAAACTTCAGGAAAACTAAAGACTGAAGTGAAAAAGACATGTAATACTAGTAGTCATCAGTTCTGTGAGAAACAGTATTTGTGTATTATATATATGTAAATTAAATACACTGCCACAAAAAAAAGTCAAGGAAATTTTGCAATATGCTACAACACTGATGAACCTTGAGGACTTTATGTTAAGTGAAGTTTGCTCATCACAAGAAACCAAATACTATATATTCCACTTATATCCATTTATATGAGGTACTTAGAACAATCAAAATCATAAAGGCAGATAGTAAAATAGTGGTTGCCAGGGCTTGGCAGGGGATAATGAGGGGTTATTTAATAGGTAGAGTTTCAGTTTTACAAAATCAGAAGAGTTATGGGATAGATGGTGGTGATCACTGACAAACAATGTGAACATATTTAATACCACTGAACTGCATGCTTATAAATGGTTACGATGGCAAATTTTATGTTATGTGTATTTTACCATATAAAAAAGAAAAAAAAATTCTAATATATAATCATCTGATATCAATCAGTAAAATTCACTTTTTATAAAATTCCATTTTTACGCACTCTTAAACTCAATGAATAAAAGTTCTGCCATCAGACAAGATTGTTCTCTACTTTCCTTGTCAGAAAATAGGTTTTCAATAGTCTTTCAGTTTTTCTCATAATATGACCAAATGCAAATTTGAAAGATTTTCAATTCTATTTTTTTCTGCATAACTGTAATGTCAAAGCTTAGTTTTCTTTTTTTAAAACCAATGATTGCTACACAAATTCATTGAATTATGACACATTTTCCACCTGGAAATGGAAAAATGATTCAAGTTATGGGAAGCCTCATTTTTCACTGCAGTGATTTTAATAAGTTATTTATATAGTTAGAATGAGCAGTAGGGTAACATTCATTAAAAAGGATTTATGTCCTAGAATTAAAGTAGACATTTAAGCCACATATTTGAAAAAGAAAGGCTATGGACAAAAATAAAAATAACAATGAAAACATACCAACCTAATGAAAGTTGCAAATTCATCCTTGCAGGTGTAAGTATGCTTTTGAGTTGTACTCACAGTATATCAACAGGATTTTATTTGGATATGTATCATCTTAAAATTGAGAAGACAGATGTAGCAAATGTGCTCATTTTTTGCACTTAGTTCCCAAAATAGATAACATAAATGTTCTTTAAGTGTTCATTTCCCAAGTGTTCATTGAAAATGGCTTCCTCTCATGGTTATACAAGATTTCTTTTACTGGTACCTTAGTCAGTTTGAACCTAAAGTACCATCAATGAAGTGTTTACTTTGAGCAACTGGGTTTGCTAGTTTACCTGGAGGTGCATTACTTTTATTTTAAACTCTACCACAGATACCACTTAGCTATTTACCAGTAAATGAACATTGCTTCCTTCAGTTTCTAAGATCTGGTCTTGTAGACAATCTACTAGAAGGATACACTGAATAAAGCAGAGGTTTTTTTTTGTTTGTTTGTTTTTTTTGTTTTTTTGGTTGAGGTATGAAGATCTGGATGGAGGCTGAAGTGCAAGGGTCAGACCAGGAAGCTCAAATGGGAAGGGAAGTGACACTGTCCTATATTTCCAACTCTATGGCCAAGGCTGTTATCCTGACATTTCACTCAATTAATCAAATGGTTCCTTTAGTTTTTGTTTCATGTTCTTTTCTACTGGTCACTGTTACAACTTCAACATTAATAGTGTAAACTTGGGGTGCCTGTGTGGCTCAGTCAATTGAGTGTTTGACTTTTAAAAAAATGTTTTATTTATTTTTGAGAGAGAGAGAAAGAGAGAGAGAGAGAACGAGAACAGTGGGGGAGGGGCAGAGAGAGAGGGAGACACAGAATCCAAATAAGGCTCCCGGCTCTGAGCTGTCTGAACAGAGCCCTATGCTGGGCTTGAATTCATGAACCACAAGATCTTGACCTGGGCCAAAGTCAGACACTTAACCAACTGAGCCATCCAGGCACCCAAAGTGTTTGACTTTTGATTTCAGCTCAGGTCATGATCTCACTGTTCCTAGGATCAAGCCCTGCATCAGGCTTCTCACTGGCAGCACAGAGCCTGCTTGGGATTCTCTCTCCCTCTCTTTCTACCCCTCCCCTGCTCATGCTCTCTTTCTCTCTCTCTCAAAATAAGTAAACAAACTAAAAAAAAAATAGTGTAAACTTAAATTTGGTGAGGGACGTCACTAGTCACTGAAATATCACCATCCTGTGGCATGTGGCAAGTTTTAACTAGAAAGCTTGTCCTCTCTGTTTATTCTAGATTTTGACATAGACTGATTGTTTCCAGGCATATTTGCTATTTGTCAGGCTGCCTGTTTTTAAAGGGATATGCTGTGCTCAGCAGAGAACAAGAATTATACTGTAGAGGAGACTTCATCATGGGGAAGGTACATGCAGAGTAACTTGACAGACTTTGGCATCGTGTCATTTCCTTGGTTCAGTGAGTCCTTTCCAAAATTATCTGGATTTATGTGTCCACCATTCTTTGGGAGGTAGAAGAGAAGATATTATGGTCATTCCCTGGTTCTAAGCAAGTCCAGTTGGTATAATCATCCAAACACAGCAGTTACTTTTCTATCTTTTAAGAACTTTTACAGGTACTGGATTCCAGCTTGAGGTCCCTAGAATTGGTGAAGGTGTTGACAAAAATTTGTTGCCTCAGGGGCTGAAGTGTTGTTGGAAGACAAAAGGGTGACCAACTATCATGGCTTGCCTGGGACTTTTCAGTGCTAAAATCAGGACAGTCCTAGGAACTCAGGGATATAACTGGTTACCTTATGAGGCAGTCTTTAGCTACTGGGAACTTCAACGATTATCTCAGCTGCAGAGAGCCATCTAGCATAAGGTCATGTCCTTTCCCAGCATGGCTCACATCCAATGATTGATCTGTGAGGGAGTATACAGGCCTAACTATCTGAGACCAACTCAGAACATCACTAACGTACATTATTGCTCCAGAACTTCCCTGTGG
Source organism: Prionailurus viverrinus (assembly GCF_022837055.1). NCBI lineage: Eukaryota > Metazoa > Chordata > Mammalia > Carnivora > Felidae > Prionailurus > Prionailurus viverrinus. The sequence continues at coordinate 143,199,642 of NC_062564.1, read as the reverse complement.
GTCCAGCTGAAGCTGTTGCTGAGCCTGTATCACGGTTAGACTTCTTCTTCCTCTCAATTTTGCTCCCTACCCCCTTCCATACTTCTAGATCACAAAGGTGCTTCCTAACATCCTGGATGTTAACTCACTTTAGAGTCTGCATCCCAGGGAACTCAAACTGCACAGTGGTCTGTGATCTAGGCTTTGAAAAAAAGAGTATGTGAATTTATGAGCATTTGCAGTTTTTTTCCTAAGTGATCTCAAATATTTATTTGCTTTTGTCTGGAATGATGGGAATGCTTTGAGAACAGTGATTCTCCTGAGTTGACCAGAAGCCATGTTTAGTAATTATATATTTTCTCATTAATTTTCCATTTAAATGTGGTTTTATACACATATTTCCAAATCTGCACTCGAAATGCAGGATAAGTATACAATAGAAGGAATCCTTAAATTACAGGGCACTTTTGGGTGGCAGGTGGTTGGATGAGGCGATATAAAGTAATTAACTGAAGCTAATTTCACTTTGTGATTTTTGTTAGTGGGCAAGGCTGGAGTAGAAGGCATCTTCTAAAAACTTTTTCTTTTAAGAATGGTGTTTTCCTTTGGCTTTTCTGGCTGCTATAATTATCTCAGGTGATAGGTTTGTAAGATAGATAAGAGTAAATTCTACCTCATGGTCTTTCAGCTGCTGTAACTTCAGTTTATCCCCTTATTTTGGTAATAATTCCTAGCTCAAATTCCAAAGAGAGAACTTGGCCTATAACATGGCCTGGAATGAAAAGATGAGCTGTATCAATAACCAGGTTTTGTGTTAATGACCCTTCCATTGGATGTTCATCTTTTTTGTAGTCAGCTGGTCATGTGATACCAAGCATGATCACCAAGAGCTGCCTATCCAGTGTGGGCTGTAAGTAGAGCAGGCACTGACTGACATGTCCAATAGCAGGGGACATACCTGGTACATGATTTGAATTTTTATTCTAACTCCAATTAAGTTTCATCTTGGAACATGGCCTGAATTTTGAAAGCATACTTTCATTTGGCCACATACCATGGCCAAATTAAAGATTTGGAAGATCTGTTCAAATAAAAAGTGCAACATATTTTTAACTGTACTAAGCATTGTTCCAATGAAAAATGATGCTGGTAACATGATCTCTCTCCCCAGTTCAAGCTGAAATAACTTAGGGGAAGGAGACAAGAACTTCTTTAATGTTTAGAGTCAAAGAAACTAGGAAAGGTTACTAAACTCATAATACTCATAACACAAAGAGAAGAAGGTGAACAGGCTTTTGCTTCCCCTACCACAAAAAAACCCAAAGTACATTAATGAAAGATGTCAGAATATTCCCTAATACCCTATAAGTAGGGTCAAAATTGATGGTAAAATATTACCTAAAATTCATATATCAGCTCCTTGAATTCTGTTTAAAAAATTATAAGATACTCCAGGCAGAAAGGAGGAAAGAGCAAAAAATAACCTAAAGCAAATGGTTAAAAATAATATGCAAATGTGTAAAAACAAAGTTATTTTACTTTGAGGCAGTAATATCAGCTCCTAGGCTGAGAATGAGAGAAAGGAGAGACATAAAATTTCTGCCTTGAATCTTTTCCAGTTTTGCATATATATTATCTTTAGGAATACACTATAAGAGGTCTCTATAGCATTGGGGCTCTGCAATATTAAATCATTAATACTGCTTAGTTAATACTTCTTCTCATTATAATTTTTATTTAGTCTTTTTAGTTTTGGATATTTCTCATTTCACATAACAAATGTGGCTGGCAAAGCTGACTGTACAGAAAATTCCATTTTCTTTGCTATAACAAATAGCCCTATAATGGACAATCTTCTTCCCATGAGGGACGAAAAGGACCTTCAAAGTTTGAGCAAAACTTGTTGGTGGTAAGTGAATTAATGTAGAGATTAGATATATGGTAAAAGGGACATTATGGTCCTGGCAGTTCATTTATTCTTATCCTTTCCCTAAAACCAGAATCTTCCTTTATCTACCTCTTCTGTTTTTCTCTCCAGAGGCATTTTTTTTTTCTATGCTTATGGATTAATTTGTCCACAAGTACAGCTTTAGTAACACTGTGGATATGTTCTAATAACAAACTTGATTATCTTCTCTGGTCTTATTATGTACTGTCTTTTAGTTGAAACTAATTTCTTACCTTAGTTACTACAAAACCTCCTGATTAACTTAACTGCTATTATCAGAAGTTCTAGCATGGAAGAAATGCCCTTCATAGTGTGGATCCTACCCACTCCATTATTCTCAACTTTCAGTCCTCACATTTGCTTTAGCTGCATTAAGCATCTTGTAGTTCAAATGTTTCATTTAGGTTCCCCAGGGGTTGTGACATGTCCTGCATTAACCTGATGTTTCTCAATGTTGTCCATGGGCCCTCCATGTATTAGCCACGATTCCAGGGGAAGCAGATGGGAATTTGAGGAGAATTTAGTAAAAGTACTACTTCTTAGGGTGTGGGAAGTTGTAGAGAAGCCACACACATAGAGTAGTATTCTGGTGGGCCACTGGTATTGTTCCTAGGCTGGAAGGTGTGAGGGGAGGGAACTCTTAGGACCTGAAGACAGAAGGCTATAGAGAGAGCAGGCTGAATGAGCTATGACTCTTGGATGAGGGAAGCAATAACCGCAGGATGGCAATTCCACAGAGGGGGTTAAAAACAAAATTTCTTCTCCTAAGTCTCCTTCTCTCCTTCCTTTCAGTCTCCATGAGTGCTCACCTTTGGCTGAACCCCACTGGAAGCCATAGGGCAAGGGAGCCTCTTGATGCCATTTATGTTGGCCAGCCATGCATGGCACAGGGTGGGGAAGGGCAGAGCATGTGTTGGGAGAATAAATGGAAGATACCATGTACCTTGTATCAGAAGCACCTGTAGGACTTGAAGCAGATTATTGAGGCTTACTGCACATGCTAAATCAGAAGCTTTGTTATTGGAGACCAGGAATCAGCATGAATCAGAGATAATAAGGCATCCACTGAGAATCTTTGCTCCATTTTCATAGTACAGAGTAGAGGTTGGAAGTAGCTGTTCATCTGGGGACTACTTAGTATCCTGATGAAGCCATATGACAAGTTTTTGCTATGGGGATATTAGTGGAAATATGTAAATTTCACTGTCTCTTTCCCCTGCCCACCTTTACTCAGAGAACTCAGAAGCCTAATAGCACAGAACCACAAAATGGAGAGTCAGGGTTCCTGGAGTATCATGAGGAGGAAATAATCCTACTGAGTAGAGAATCACAGGAAATAAACTTTGAAAAAAGTTATAAAACATTTTAGAGGACTTCTGGGGAAGATGACAGAGTAGGTGGATTCTAAGCTCAACTCATTTCATGGATACACCGAGATAACAGCCACATCAATGTAAATAGCCCAGAAAACAACCTGAAGACTGGCAGAACAGACTCTCCAGTTAATTATAAAGAAGAGTCCACATCAAACATGTAGGAAGGGCAGAGACACAGTGGAGAACCAAAATGATCCATGAGACTGTCCACAGGGGTGAGGGACACCACAAACATAGAGAAGGAAGAGGAGTAGATTGCACACTAGGCACCTGAAGCATAAAGGACTTGTACTGAGAAAACAAATCTCCATAACATTTGGCTTTGAAAACTAAAGGGGCTTAACATTATGAGTTTTTATAATTAGTGGGGCTTAACACCTGGAAATTTAAAATTAAGTGACTCGGCACTGGAAGAACTGGAGAGCAATAAGAAACTGCATCCCCTCCCTTCAAGAGAGTGCATAACAAACAGCTCTATGGAGATACAGCACAGAAGCAACAGTTTGAAAAATGCCTGGAGTAAACGGAAAAGAGATTTATTTTCTGATCTCAGAATGTCTGCAGGTGTGGCAGGGATCTTTAGGAGACTGCTCCAGGAACAAAAGAGCTAGCAGGCACCATTTCTCTCCCACCCCACAGCCTAGATACATGGACACCTTTGGGAACCAAAGTAAAAACTCTCCACCTAGCTTGCTAACAGTGCACCCCACACCCATGCCTTTCTGTAGATCCACCCAATCCAACCCACCCTTACCAGGAGAACATCCAAAGCTGTGTCACAAGCATGGCAGGTGCAAGAAGCCCCAACAGTGGCCATAACCCTTCACAATGACTCTTACCCTGGGGAGAGGGTAAGAAATGACACAAAATCACTTCCATTGAGGCCACAGCACTGGGCTAGGGGCAGGCATCTAGTCTGACTGCAGACCCTACCCACCAACAAAAGCCTGTCAGGGGACAAAACAGGGATAACAACCTGCATTTTAGTGAGACCACAGCTCTGACAAACACCTGGTCTGATCCAACTCAAGCCCAAGGTGGCCCCAGATGGGCCCATTAACAACACAAGGAGCAACTCCTGCTTACAACAGGTAAAGAGAATGATTGCAGACAACTACCTGAAGGCAAACATGGCCCAGTCACAATAGGGTATATGCAAAATGCATAAGGGATACCCCTGAAGCACCAGGTTCTAATGAACAGGGGACATTGCACTGCAAGGCACTATAAGACTTCTTCATAAGACCACTACTTTCAAGAGAAGACATAGCTGTAGCTGACTTTCCTAATAGAGAAACAGACACAGAGAATTAGAAAAAAATGAGGAGACAGAGAAACATGCCCCAAATGAAAGAACAGGACAAAAATCACAGCAAGATGATAAAGGAAATGGAGATAAGCAATATGCCTGATAGAGAATCTAAAGTAATGGTCATAAAATACTCACTGGACTTGAGAAAAGAATGGAAGATCTCACTAAGGACTTCAACAAAGAAAGAGAACATAAAAAAAGAGTGAATTAGAGATGAAGAACTCAATTACTAAAGTGAAAAATATACTAGAGGGAATAAATAATAGACTAGAAGAAACACAAGAATGGATCAATGACCTGGAGGAGAGAGTAATGGAAAGCAATCAAGGTGAACAGAAGAAAGAAAAGATAATAATTAAAAATGAGACTAGATTAAGGGGAACTCTGCGACACTATCAAGTGTAATAGCCATTACATTACAGGGATCTCAGAAGGAGAGAGAGAATAGAGGGCAGAAAATTAAGATATAATAGTTGAAAACTGCCCTAATCTGGGAAAAGAAACAGATATCTAGATCCAGGAGGCACAGAGAGTCCCCCACAAAAATTAATCCAAAGAGGTCTACACAAGACACATAGTAAAAATGGCAAAAAGTGGTGATAAAGAGAGAATTTTAAATTTTTTTTTCAACGTTTATTTATTTTTGGGACAGAGAGAGACAGAGCATGGACGGGGGAGGGGCAGAGAGAGAGGGAGACACAGAATCGGAAACAGGCTCCAGGCTCTGAGCCATCAGCCCAGAGCCCGACGCGGGGCTCGAACTCGCGGACCGCAAGATCGTGACCTGGCTGAAGTTGGACGTTTAACCGACTGCGCCACGCAGGCGCCCCAAGAGAGAATTTTATAAGAAGCAAGAGGAAACAGTTACATTCAAAGGAAACCCCACAAGGCTATCAGCTGATTTTTCAGCAGAAACTTGGCAGGCCAGAAGGGAGTGGCATGATATATTCAGTGTGCTGCAAGGAAAAAAACCTGCAACCAAGAATACTCTATCCAGGAAGGCTATCATTCAGAATAGAAGGAGAGATAAAGAGTTTCCCAGACAAAAAAAAAAAAAAAAAGTTAAAGGAATTCCTTACCACTAAACTGGGCTTACAAGAAATATTAAAGTGGATTCTATGAGTGGAAAGAAAGACTATAACAGGAGTAAGAAAAACAGGAAGCACATGGGGTGCCTGGGTGGCGCAGTCAGTTAAGTGTCCGACTTCAGCCAGGTCACGATCTCGCGGTCCGTGAGTTCGAGCCCCGCGTCAGGCTCTGTGCTGACAGCTCAGAGCCTGGAGCCTGTTTCTGATTCTGTGTCTCCCTCTCTCTCTGCCCCTCCCCCGTTCATGCTCTGTCTCTCTCTGTCCCAAAAATAAATAAACGTTGAAAAAAAAGATTTTTTTAAAAAAAGAAAAAAAAAAAAGAAAAACAGGAAGCACAAAGCACTAAAATTAAGTATATCTATAAAAACCAGTTATGGGATTCACCAAATAAAAGGCTGTAAAGTATGACACTATACACCTAAAATGAGAGGGTGGAGGGGAAGAAGTAAAAATTTAGTGTGTTTTGAATGGGTGCAAATTTAAGCCACTATAAACTTAATATAGATTGCTATGCATATAAAATGTTATATATAAATAAACCTAATGGTAACCACAAATCAGAAACCAGTAAGAGATATGAAAAAAAAAAAGAGAGAGGAATCCTGGCTATCATTAAGAAATCCAGAAAACTATGAGAGAAGAGAGAAAGAGAAGAATTACAGAAAACAACCATTAAATAAGTGACAAAATGGCAATAACTACATACCTATCAGTAATTACTTTGAATGTAAATGGACTGACTATACACTCCAATCAAAAAACATAGTGATGAAATGGATAAAAAAGCAAGACCCATCTAAATGCTGACTACAAGTAATTCATTTCAGACCTAAAGACACATGCAAAATTAAAGTGAAGGGATGGAAAAACATCATGCACATGGAAGTAAAAAAAAAAAAAAAAAAGCTTAGGTAGCAATAAATGTATATCACACAAAATAGACTTTAAAGTAAAGGCTGAAACAAGAGACGAAGGACACTATACAATCATAAAATAAATACTCTAATTAGAAGATATAACAATTGTAAATATTTATGCACCCACAATGGAAGGACTCAAATACATAAAGCACCTATTAATAAACATAAAGGAATTAATCAATAGTAATACAAAAACAGTAGGGAACTTTACCACCCCACTTGCATCAGTGGATAGATCATCCAGACAGAAAATCAACAACAAAACAGTGGCTTTGAATGGACCAGATGGGTTTAACAGATTTTTGAGAACACTCAATATATCTTAAACAGCAGAATACACATTCCTTTCAAGTGCACATGGAACATTCTCCAGAATAGCTCACATGTTAGGCCATAAAAGAAATCTCAACAATTCCAAAAAGATTGAAGTCACACCATGCATCTTTTCTGACCTCAGTGCCATAAAACTAGAAATCAATCACAAGAAAATTTTTGGAAATAATACAAATACATGCTACTTAACAATGAATGGGTCAATGAATCAAAGAGGAAATAAAAAAGTGAGACAAAATAAAATGAAAACACAATGGTCCAAAATCTTTGGGAGGCAGCAAAGGCTGTTCTGGGAGTTAAGTCTATAGCAACACACATAGATGTGTGCTATATCAAGAAGCGAGAAAAATCTCAAACAACCTAACCTTAAACATAAAGGAGCTAGAAAAAGAACAAAACCCAAAAACAGTAGAAGGAAGGAAATAATAAAGATTAGAACAGAAATAAATGAAATAAAAACTTAAAAAAACCCCAATAGACAGATCAATGAAATAAGTGGTACTTTGAAAGATCAACAAAATTGATAAAACTTTAGCCAGACTCATCAAGAAAAAAAGGGGTGGGGTGGCAGAAGAAACCGAAATCAGATATGCTAGTGAGATATGACAACCAACACCACAAAAATAAAAAGGATTATTAAAGACTATTATGAAAAATTATATACCAATGAATTAGACAACCTAGAAGAAATAGATAAATTCCTAGAATCTACCATATAATCTACCAAAACAGAAACAGAAAGAAATAGAAATCTTGAACAGACTGATTACCAGCAATGAAATTGAACCAGTAATCAAAAAACTCCCAACAAACCAAAGTCCAGGACCACATGGCTTCACAGGTGAATTCTACCTACCATGTAAAGAAGATTTAATACCCTATTCTTCTCCAACTATTCTGAAAAATAGAAAAGGAAAACTTCTAAATTCATCCTATGAATCCAGCATTACCCTGACACCAAACCAGATAAAGATATCACTAAAAAAAAAGAGATCTACAGGCCAATATCTCTGATGAACATTGATGTCAAAACCCTTAACAAAATGCTAGCAAAACAAATTCAATAACACATTTAAAAAAATCATTCACCACATCAAGTGAGATTTATTCCTGGATGCAAGGGTGATTCAATATTCACAAATAAATCAACATGATACATCATGTCAACAAGAGAAAGGATAAAAACCACATAATTATTTCAAAAGATGCCAAAAAAGCATATGACAAAGAATAAAATCCATTCATGATACAAAACCCTCAACAAAGTAAGTGTAGAGGGAACATACTTCAACATAATAAATGCCACTTGACAAACCAACAGCTAACATCCCATACTCAATGGAGAAAAACTGAGAGTTTTTCTTCTAAGATCAAGAACAAGACAAGGATTCCACTCTCACATCAACATAGTACTGGAAGTACTAGCCAAAGCAACCAGACAACAAAAAGAAATAAAAGGCATCCAAATTGGTAAGAAATAAGTAAAGATTTCACTATTTCCAGATGACACAATAGTATATACAGAACACTCTAAAGAAGCCCCCCCCACACACACAATACTAGAACTGATAAATAAATTCAGTTCAAAGAAAACCATTAACAAAAATGAAAGATGGCCTACTGAATGGTAGAAGATATTTGCAAATGATATATCCAACAAGGGGTTAATACCCAAAATATATAAACATCTACAACTCAATATGAAAAAAATAAACAATCCAATTTTAAAATGGGCAGAAAAATGAACAGACATTTCTCCAAAGAAGACATATAGGTGGCTAACAGACACAAAGATGCTCAACATCACTCATCATCAGGGAAATGTAAATCAAAACCACAATGAAATATCAGCTTACACCTGTCAGAATGGCTGAAATCAAAACACAAGTCACAAGTATTGGAGAAGATGTGAAGAAAAAGGAACACTTCATGCACTGTTGCTGGGAGTGCAAATTGGTGCAGCCACTGTGAAAAACAGTAGGAGGTTCTTCAAAAAAGTAAAAATAGAATTACCATATGTTGTAGTAATCCCACCATGGGGTATTTGACCAAAGAATACAAAAAACACTAATTCCAAAAGATCTATGCACTCCTATATCTGTTGCAGCATTTATGCAAAAATAGCCAAAATAGGGAAGAAACTGAAGGATCCATTGACAGATGAATAGATAAAGCAGAAGTGGTATATATACACATATTAGAATGGAATATGCCATGTTGAATGTAAGAAACAAAACAAATGAGCAAGGAATAAAAGAGACAAACAGAAAGATTCAAATATAGAGAACTGGTGGTTACCAAAGGGGAGGTGAGAGAGAGGATGGGTGAAATAGGTGAAGGGGATTAAGAGCACACTTAACATGATGAACACTGAGTAATACATAGAATTGTTGAATCATGATATTGTACGCCTAAAACTAATGTAACATTGTAATTTATACTTGAATTTAAAAAATAAATTTTATGGGCATCTAGTGGCTCAGTCAGTTAAGCATCCAGCTTCGGCTCAGGTCATGATCTCACGGTTCATGAATTTGAGCCCCATGTTGAGTTCTGTGCTGGCAGCTCACAGCCTGGAGCCTGCTTCAGATTCTGTGTCTCCTTCTCTCTCTGCCCCTCTGCCACTCATGCTCTCTCCCCTCTCTCAGAAATAAACATTAAAAAAACTTCTTAAATAAATTTTTAAAACACACTGTAAACATTAGAGAAAATAATGAATCACAGTTACCCATAAGCCACATTCAATAATTCAATAATCAAGATTTTCCATATTAGCTCAACCATCCTTTTTATCTTTCTTTGCTAAAATATTTCAAAATGAAACTAAGCCATTGTGTTGTTACCCTTGCGTACTTCAGTCTTCATTCTTTATAAAAAAGAGTATGTTATTGGGGTGCCTGGGTGGCTTAGTTGGTTAATGACTGACTCTTGATTTTGGCTCAGGTCATGATCTCACAGTTCATGGGATTGAGCCCTGTGTTGGGTTCCGTGCTGACAGCACGGAGCCTGTTTGGGATTCTCCCTCTCCCTCTCTCTCTGCCCCTCCCCTGCTCACAGGTGCATGCACTCACCCTCTCAAAATAAATAAACTTAAAAAAATAAGTAAAAATTGAAAAAGAATGTGTTCTTACTTAACCACACTACTAGGTTATACATAATAAATAATTGTTTGGCATTGTCTACAAGGTCCACATGTTACACTTGATTGTTGTGTCTCTTGCCTGTACAGTTGTCCCTTCTTCCACCTTTTCTCATTGTCTTGTTGCAGAAAATCAGTCAGTCCCACCAAATTTTCCCATTCCAGATTCACCTGTTTGCTTCTTTGTGTTGGTGTCACTTGTTCCTCTATTCCTATACTTCCTATAAATAAAAACTTGAAGTAGAGACTCTATATTCAGGCTCAACTTTTCCTGGAAAGAATACTTTATAGCATTAAGTGGCTTTACATTAAAAATGTAAAGTTTTGGGTAATCCCAGTATTGTAGCAAATACCCCCCAATTGATCCCAATAGACCCTGTGGTTGAAAAACTGGTATGTCCTCTTTTCCTTTGCTAGAATCTCCTCTCTTGCAACTTACTACACCATCCCCCACTTTATTTGTATGGACTGGTATTGTATGCTATAAAACTTTTGCATGTTTCTATCATAGCATTCACTTATGCTAATGATATATTTGCTAATATTACATAATGAGATTGTTACTTACTTTTTGCTGAGAGACAAAAAAACAACAAACCCTGAAATCCACATTGAGGTGCTGTATGCCTATGCAGAACTTGCAAAGGAGTAGGTTAGAGACAAGTTTTATCCCATGGCAATATCCAGGTCATATAAGTGAGAGTTAAAAATTCAGTAAAAAAAAATGGAACCTAAAAAAAGGATTTCTTTGGAAATGGTTATTAGTGTGTTACATATCTTCCCTACCTCATGGAAGTGGCATGAAGGCTTTCTTCCCTTTCCTCAAACTTAGTGATCAGGTTTTAATCAACATTTGATATATATTCCCTATAGTTTGGGGGACAGAATGAAACATTTCTGAAGGATCCAGAGGCAAGAATCTGTGGTAATTATCCTGAGGCAAAGAGAGTCAACCAAGTATTGGGATCCACCTGCACTTCTCTTCACAGGTCAGTGTCCCTTTGTGGTCCATGACTGGGAAAAATAGTTTAAGGGCTATTTCAAATTCCTCCCAAAAGGACTTCCCTGGAAGGGTGGTTTCTCCAACATCCAATTCCCGAGGTTTGAGTGAAGAGATACAAGCAGACACCCAGAAGAAAACACATCACCTATGTCAGAGGAGATTCTTTTGCAATTCCCAGGGGTGGTCTCCAAACAACCCACAGAAGACACTGTCAACAAAACATCTGCCCTGGTCTGAGGAAACACAAGTGAAATTACCTGAAGTCCATTCTTGACTCTAAGCACATGCCAGGCCCCATCTTCACCTTAGGCTCTAGCCTTATGGGAGCCTGAGGCAGGATAGTGAGTGGGAGAGAAGGGGCAGGGACCTAGAGAGGGAGATGCAGAAGTTGCCCATGACCCTGGAATAGGCTCATGCTGGAGGAAGGGGAATCTTTAAATTTAAAGGAAATTTGGAGTTTTGATAGGGTAAAAATACTGAAACAAGCTTTTATTTCTCTAGAAGTGACCTGAGGACTTTATTTGGGGATAATACAGTCATTAAAGAAGTCATGAGAGATGTCCCAGATTTCTTCCAAGAGGATAGGAAGAATTGTTCTACAGAGAAAGTCAGAACAGGTAGTGGGGAGAGCATAATAATATTCTCTTATCACAGCCTTGAGACCCCTTATTCAACTCAGTGTCACATGTGACTCATTCTTCTCTCATACTGAGCTCTCCTTAAGGCCAAGGACTGTCCTATCCAATTTTGTTTCTTAAAAAGTTCTTAGCATACAGACATATGGTTAAGGTCTGAGAGTTAAAATATATATCATAGAAATATATTATACTTTAGTATATATCTAATCCTTTACATCTGGATCTTAAATATATCAGTTCCCTATTTTATCAACTCCAAAGCACTATAAAACAAGTACCTGTGTTCATGATGAATAGAGGAAATAATTTATCAAAAGGGTAATTATTAAACAATATTCACTGGTGAGATTGAGTTACTTTTCATTTATAGTACCACTTTTTCCAACGGTTAATCAATCTCTTTATATTTTCCAGATGTAGCGCTGATAGGATTTTAACTTCTAGCCCAACATTATAAGATAAGCAATTAATTTTGGAACATCCCTTAAATGTATTTCCCTCTGAGATATAAGACAAGGCCTATCAAGGGAATCCAAAGTGCTGCTTGTAGCATGAGAAATTTTAGGCTCGGTATATCTCTAAGGATTTTTTTATCTCTAACTTCAGACTGAGGTAGAGTGCTATAAATATTCCGTATGTACATATGTGCATATACACTACTCTAAGCATTTTGGGGATCCCAGTTGTCTCCCTTCTGAGGATTGGCCCAGTCTATTAAGGTTCTCAGGTCCAACAGATTTTATCTAATCATCTCTGGCTATTCTTGGTCTATTACACTTATTCAAGGGAGTGAAAGAAGATGTTTGACCAAATTGATTGTGCTAATGATGTGAGAGGTTGATTGTGTCAACCTATTACCTGGTTAACATCCAGAACTGTCATTCATCATTCTTGGCATGGGGCAGTCCTGGTCTAGAATTTGTTTTCAAGTAACTACTAAGGAATGTATGTGGTTTATTTGCTCTGTGAGCCTCAAATTAAGGGTTTGGAAGCCCCATGTATAGTCCCTGGAGCATTGTGCCATAGAGCACATTGAAGATCCTCTTCCAGGTAAGAGATGAAGTCTTTCTTGACTGGCTGATCACAATATATTCAGAGGACCAAACATTCAGTATACTTTTCTTAGACCAAGACTTTAAAAGTTCAATCAACTTCATCTGTGAATATTTTTTTTTCAGATTCTTCAATGTCAAGAAGGGGAATAATTAGCCAGCTTGTTCTTTCTTCATTTATTATTTTCTCATTAGTTTTATCTCAAACCAGTTTCATCTGCAGCTCAGGGCAGTGTAGCATTAAAGTAATTTTAGTGACAAAATTTGTAGACCATTTATAGAAATTAGAAAATGCATAGAATCAAACAGTTAATTCCTATAATTCTACCATCACATATTGCTGCTGCTACTATTTTTATTAATTCGCTAGGGCTGAAAAAACATAAATTTATTTTCTCACAGTTCTGGAGGCAAGAAGTCCAAGATCAAGGTGTTGGCAGGGTTGGTTTCTTCTGAGCCTCTCTCTTTGGTTTGTAAATGATCATCTTATTCCTGAGTCTTTGCATGTTCTTCCCTCTATGTGTATCTGTGTCCCAATTTTCTCGTCTTATAAGGACAGCAGTCAGATTAGGGCTCACCCTAATGACTTCATTTAACCTTAAATACCTCTCTAAAGAACTTATCTTCAAATATAGTCACATTCTGAGGTCCTTGGGGTTGGGACTTCAACATATAAGTGGTGGGAGGGGAGACACAATTCAACCCATAACACTACTTTAATGTATGTTCCTACATGCCTTAATCATAAACATTTTTACTATATGAAATTGGATTGTGCATCTGATAATATACAGTAATACACTAAATATTTTTTTCTGTATTAAATTTATACCTAATATATTTAGTGGCTGAATGCCAACTCAGTCTAAAATGGAGCTTCATACTATTAAGCACTTTACATGCTAAATTATGATGCCTGTCTTAACTTAATCCTGAGGATGGTAATAATGATGATAATAAATTTAAAAAGAAAAGAATACAAAAATACATCCAAGGCATAAAAGTCTGTGGTAACTTGAAACCTGGGTAAAATGACATGGAAATGTTTGTATTCATTCACCAAATCAGGATTTATTACATACTTGGCATTTAGCCCAGGTGCCAAGACTTCAAGTGAGAAAAGACATAAGATCCCTGGCCAAATTGAGTTTACATGACATGTAAGTGAAGACATTGACAAGCAAACAGATAAGTAAAATTGCAAACTGGGGTAAACATAAGAGGGGGGAAACCAGAGCTACAAGAGAGATTAACAGAAAGAACCAACTATGGAATTCATCAGAGACTTTCCCAAAGAAGTTACCTTTAAGCAGAAATTCAAAGTTGAGAAGGGCCAGCCACATAAAAAATAAAGCAGATTGGTCACAGAGGCATTGAGTTTGCTGGCCAAACAAGAAAAGTCTCTCATGCTGATAGAAGACCAGGGTAGCTGGAGCATGGTGGGCAAGTTGGTTTCCTTTTGTGAACATCAGGGACTGGAATTTTGCCAAAAAAGTCCACTAAGAGTGAACGGGAGGGGCGCCTGGGTGGCGCAGGCGGTTAAGCGTCCGACTTCAGCCAGGTCACGATCTCGCGGTCCCGGAGTTCGAGCCCCGCATCAGGCTCTGGGCTGATGGCTCAGAGCCTGGAGCCTGTTTCTGATTCTGTGTCTCCCTCTCTCTCTGCCCCTCCCCCGTTTATGCTCTGTCTCTCTCTGTCCCAAAAATAAATAAACGTTAAAAAAAAAAAAGAGTGAACGGGAGAGTGGGTAGATAGACTTTGTTCATATTAAACACTTGGAAATATACCTCTAACACGTTTTGCCAAAGAAGATATACAGATAGCAAGCATATAAAAAGATGCCCAACATCATTAATCAACGGGGAAATACAAAACCACAAAGATTTAGCACTGCACACCTATTAGTTCAGCTAAAATAAAAAAAATAGCAATGACTCCAAGTGCTAGTGAAGATATGGAAAGACTGGATGACTCATACGTTAGTGGTAGGAATATAAAATGATACAGCCAATGTGAAACAGTTTGGTAGGTTTTTTAAAAACTAAATATATATATCTACATACAACCCAGAAGTTACACTCCTAGGCATTTATCCCAGACAAATATTTACATGCAAAACCTGAATATGGTGTTTATAAAAGCTTTATTTATAATAGCACAAAAGTGGAAACAACCCAGCTGTTCTGCAACAGGTGAATGGTTAAATAGAGATATATCCATACCATGGAGTACGAGCCAGTGATATGAAGAACAAATTTTGGGGGCACCTGGGTTGCTCAGTCAGTTAAACTTCCAACTCTTGATTTCAGCTCAGGTCATGATCTCACGGTCGTGAGATGGAACCCTGTGTCGGGCTCCACACTGGGCATAGAGCCACCTGCTTGGAATTCTCTCTCACCTTCTCCCTCTGCCTCTCCCTTGCTCATGCTGTACGCTCTCTCTCCAAAACAGACAAACAAACAAACAAATTATTGATACACTAAACACCCAACAACCCAATAAGTCTCCAGAGTATAATATGTGAAAAAAGCCAATCTAAAGCTTATATGCTTTATGATTCCACTTATGTAACATTCTTGAATGACAAGATTTAAAAAAAGGAGAGCAAATTAGTGGTTACCAGGGCCACTACCAGGAGGTTAGGTTACCAGGAGGAAGGAGTGGCATAGGATAAAGTGTGTGTGGCTATAAAAGGGAAGTGTAAGGGATCCTTGTACTGATGAAAATGTTCTGTATATTGACTGTATCTGTGTCAGTATCCTGGTTATAGTATTGTGCTATAGTTTTGCAAGATTTATCATTGAGGGAAACTGAAAACATGTCTCTATTACCCATACAGCTGCATGTGAGTCTATAATTATCTCAAAAAAATCAATTTAAAAAATATATATCTGAGAATAGTGGAGAGTTTGAGTTTGGGTCTATTTTAAATTTTTCATAAATGACAAAAGTCCAAGTAGTATAAACCTCAGGTGTGCCACTTGTCATCTCCTACAAAAGTTCTCATGCCTGCAAAATAATGGGATTGGGCTAAATATAGGTTCTAAGGTTTCTTTTTGCTTCTATGCTTCTAATGCTTCTAATTCCATGACTAGAGTGAGCTATACACATTTTGTAGAACCATGATTTCAGCATTATCATATTTATCAATGTCCCTGTGAAAATGTTTATGGAAATAGCACTAACTGCCTTTCTAGCTTTACTCCAGAAGAAGTAGATCCTGCCTTTCTACCTTTCTAGAAGCTGCTTTGCATACTGCAGCAACATTACTTAAGTACAAAAGGAGAAATGCTGAGCATTTTCTTTCCTGCCTAAAAAGATCTCCCCACCCATATTGACCTCACAATATCCCCTTTGAGAGAAAGAGAACAACAAGGAGGAAAAAAGTACTTTCAGAGGACACACACACAACTGTGGTCAAGAACATACATTTACATAAGAGGAAGTGGAGGTGTTTTAGGGACTCTGTTCTGGATCCAATTAATTATTTTTTAAGCCCTGGGGGTACTCTGAATGTCAGTTGTATGACATACTCCTTTTTCCCCCACATTTTCATAAATTCTGCAATACATTTCTTTCCTTTTTAGACATCCCTTTCCAATTGAGCTATACTCCTATAAACTTAGTCCTCAAACTTCGTGACCTATTATATTTTCCAAAGATGACTTCAAAATCTCTCCCATTCTACATGCTTTTCTTAAATGCTTTCTGAAGATTACTTCCCTGGGATCTGGGCAGAGCTTTGTGACTGTCTTGACCAATAAAGGATGATAGAAGTGACACTATACAACTCCCAACACTAAAAAATAAAAAAGACATGCACTACCATCTGCTTTTCAGGGGACAATCACTATTGGAACCCAAATTTTATAATGTGAAGAAGCCCAAACTCACCCAGGTATAGAGGCTATATGGAGATATTTGCCCAAATATTCAGTTGAGGTCATAGTCAATAATTAGCATCAGTTGCTAGACACAAAAGAACTGGTCTTAAGGTAATAGACTCCAGCTGTGATGCCACCTTTAGTCTTTAAGTCCAAGATAATACACTAAACGTAGCAGAGGCAAGCCATCCAAACATGCTTTGTTTAAATTCCTGACCCACAAAATTTGTGAGCCTAATAAACTGGTTATTTTATACAACTAAATTTGGGATAGTTAGGCAGCAATAAATAACTATACACCTTGTTAGAATACTATCCTAGCCCACTCTTCTTCTTCAATTTTTTGTTGGTGCCCCCAGTGATCCAATCCAACTGGAATCCAAGAGCAAAGGAGCCCAGTGATGCAAGATACATATGTCATCTTCCTGGAGCAGAAAGCAGGGTGAAATGTGAATCTGGAGAAACTGGCAGATATCCAGTAGAGTTGGGAATCTCATTTATATTCTGCAGTTTTTCAGTGATGATATAAAATAAACAGGATGAAAGTTAGGATGTCTAAATTTTGTGCAGGATAGGATAAATACTGAACAGCAATAATTTAACCATCCTTTTGTTGAACCCATAAAATGAGGGGTTTGAAGTAGTTTCTAAGTTCCCTTTCAGCTCTGGTATTTGTTATGAAGAAGTATGAGAACTTAATCATTAAAAGCATAGACTCTGGTTCCATACCAAACAAAACCAGCCACTGATTCAGTATAATCCCTACCAAAATTCTAATGTCATTTTTCATAGAAATAGAAAAAAAGTCATAAATTTATATGAAATCACAAAAGACCATTAATAGCCAAAGCAATCCTGAGAAAAAAACAAAAAGCTGGAGGTATCATATTATATTCAAATTATAATACAAATCTTTAATTATCAAAATAGTGTTGCACTGGCATAAAAAGAGACACATGAAGAATTAGAACAGAATCAAGAAAACAGAAATAAGTCCCCCCCACACACACACACACAACCAAAGTGATCAACTAACATTTGACAGGGGAGCCAAGAATACTCAATGGGGAAATACAGTCTCTTGAATAACTAGTGTTGGGAAACTGGATAAACATATGCAGAAGGAAGAAATTGGACCCCCATCTTAACCCACTTACAAAAATTAACTCAAAATGAATTAAATATTTAAACATAATATCTGAAACCATAAAACTCCTAGAAGAAAACATAGGGTAAAACTCCTTAACTTTGGTCTTGGCAATGATTTTTTTGGATATGACATCAAAAGCATAAGCAACAGGGATGCCTGGGTGGCTCAGTCAGTTGAGTGTCCAACTTCCACTCAGGTCATGATCTCCACAGTTCATGGGCTCAAGCCCCACATCAGGCTCTGTGCTGACAGCTCAGAGCCTGGAGCCTGCTTCAGATTTATTCTCTCTCTCTCTCTCTCTCTCAAAAATAAACATTAAAAAATTTTAAAGAGATGGGCATTGAGGAGGGCACCTTTTGGGATGAGCACTGGGTGTTGTATGAAAACCAATTTGACAATAAATTTCATATTAAAAAATTTTTTTAATAAAAAAAGCATAAACAGAAGCAAATATTAATAAGTGGAAATATATCAAAAGAAAAAATCAACAAAATGAAAAAGCAACCTATAGAATGGGAGAATATATTTGCAAATTATATATCTGATAAGAGATTAATATCCAAAATTTATAAAGAACTCATAACAGCTCAATGATCAAAAACCAATCATCTAGTTTTTAAATGAGCAAAGGACCTAATAATTTTTCCAACAAAGACATACAGATGGCCAATAGGTACATGAAAAGGTGCTTAACACGACCAATAACTAAGGAAATACAAATAGAAATCACAAGTTTTCAAGGAAATACAAATCAAAATCACTTGTTAGATGGCTGTCATCAAAAATTCAAGAGATAAGTGCTGGCAAGGATGAGAAGAAGAAGGAAGCCTTGCTAACTGTTGGAGGGAATGTAAACTGGTACAGCAATTATTGAAAACAGTATGACTCTTCTTCAAAAAAATTAAAAACAGAACCACCTTATTATCCACAAACACAACTTTATCAATATATATCCAAAAGGAAATGCTGTAAAAATCTTAAAGAGATACTGTATTCTTATATTTATTGCAGCACATTATTTACAATAACCAAGATATGGAAACAATCTAAGTGCTAGTCAATGGATGAATGGGTAAAGAAGACATGGTATATATGTGTAATGGACTAAAAGCAACAAAGACCAGAAAAGAACAATCTACAGGAACAGTAACTTTACAGGTAATACAATGACACCAACTTCATATCTATCAATAATTATTCTGGGGGCACCTGGGTGGCTCAGTTGGTTAAGTATTGGATTCTTGGTTTTGGCTCATGTCATGATCTCACAGTTTGTGAGTTCAAGCCCCACATCAGGCTCTATGCTGACAGTGTGGGGCCACTTGGGATTCTCTCTCTTCCTCTCTCTGCCCCTCCACTGTTTGCACATGCTCTCTCTTTCTCTCTCTCAAAATAAATAAACTTAAAAAAATTACTCTGAATGTAAATGAACTAAATGCTCCACTCAACAGTTATAGGGTATTAGAATGGATTAAAAAAAACTAACCCCACAATATGGTGTTCACAAGAAACTCATTTTTAGAACCATAGACACCTCTAGGTTGAAAGCAAGGAAATGAAGAACAATTTATCACATTAATGGACCTCAAAAGAAAGCCAGAGTAGCAACTCTTATATCAGACAAACTAGATTTTAAACCCAAGACTGTAATAAGAAGTGAAGAAAAACGCTATATCATAATGAAGGGGGTTATCCAACAAGATCTAACAATTGTGAATATTTATGACCCCAACTTGAAGCACCCAAATCTATAAATCTGTTAATAAAAAACTTAAAAAAAAAACTCATTGATAATAGTACAGCAATAGTAGGGGAATTTAACACCCCACTTATAACAATGCACAGATCATCTAAGCAGAAGGTCAACAAGGAAACGATGACTTTGAACGATACACTGGACCACATGGACTTAACAGATATATTCAGAACATTTCACCCTAAAGCAGCAGAATACACATTCTTTTCGAGTGCACATGGAACATTCTCCAGAATAGATCACATACTGGGTCACAAACCAGGCAGGCCTCAACAAGTACAAAAAGATTGAGATCATACTATGTGTATTTTCAGATCACAACGCTGTGAAACTTGAAGGCAACCACAAGAAAAAAAAATTGGAAAGGCCACCAATACATGGAGGCTAAAGAACATCATATTAAATAATAAATGGGTTAACCAGGAAATTAAAGAAGAAATAAAAAAAATACGTGGAAGCCAATGAAAATGAAAACACAACAGTTTGAAACCTTTGGGATGCAGCAAAGGCAGACCTAAGAGGGAAGTGTATAGCAGTTCAGGCACTCCTCAAGGAAGAAAAGTCTCAAATACACAACCTCACCTTACACCTGAAGGAGCTGGAAAGAGAACAGCAAATAAAGCCCAAACCAGCAGAAGAAGGGAAACAATAAAGATTACAGCAGAAATAAGTGATATAGAAATTAAAAAAAAAACAACAGTAGAAAAGATCAATAAACTAAGAGCTGATTCTTTGAAAGAACTAACAAAATTGATAAACTCTTAGCTGGACTTACCAAAAATAAGAGAGAGGGGACCCAAATAAATAAAATCACAGATGAAAGAGGAGAGATCACAACTAACACTACAAAAATACAAACAACTTTAAGAGAATATTATGAATAATTACATACCAACAAATTGGGCAATCTGGAAGAAATGGATAAATTCCTAGAAACATACAAATTACCAAAACTAAAACAAGAAGAAATAGAAAATTTGCACAGACCCATAACCAGTAAAGAAATTGAATCAGTAATCAAAAATCAAAAATCCCAAACAAGAGTTCAAGGCCAGATGGCTTCCCAGGGGAATTCTACAAAAAATTAAAAAAAAAATTAATACCTATTCTTTTGAAATTGTCCCAAAAAATAGAAATGGAAGGGAAACTTCCAAACTCCTTCTACGAGGCCCGGATTACTTTGATTCCAAAACCGGACAAAGACCCAGCTAAAAAGAATTACAGATATCCTTGATAAGCATGGATGCAAAAATTCTCAACCAGATGCTAGCAAATCAAATCCAACAGTACACTAAAGAATTATTCACCACAATCAAGTGGGATTTATTCCTGGGCTGCAGGGGTGGTTCAATATCCACAAATCAAACAAAGTGATACACCACATTAATAAAAGAGAGGATAAGAATCACATGATTCTCTCAATAGGCACAGGAAAGGCATTTGGCAAAATACAGCACCATTTCTTGATAAAAACCCGCAAGAAAGTAGGGAATAGGAGGAACATACCTCAACATCACAAGGGCCATATTCAAAAGACTCACAGCTAATCGCATCCTCAATGAGAAAAAACTGAGGGCTTTTCCTCCAAGGTCAGGAACACGACAGGGATGTCTGCTTTCACCACTGTTATTCAACATAGTACTAGAAGTCTTAGCCTCAGCAATCAGACAACAAAAAGAAATAAAAGGCATCCAAATTGCCACGGATGAAGTCAAACTTTCACTCTTTGCAGATGGCATGATACTCTACATGGAAAACCCAAAAGATCCACCAAAATATTGCTGGAACTAATACATGAATTCAGCAAAGTCACAGGATATGAAATCAACTTACAGAAATCTGTTGCATTTCTATACACCAATAATGAAGCAAACACAAAGAGAAATCAAGTAATCAGTCCCATTTACAATTGCACCAAAACCCATAAGGTACCCAGAGGAATAAACCTGGCCAAAAAGGTAAAAGATCTATACTCTTGAAACTATAGAACACTTATGAAAGAAGCTGGAGAAGACACAAAGAAGTGGAGAAACATTCTGTGCTCGTGGATGGGAAGAAAAAATATTGTTAAAATTTCTGTAATACTCAAAGTAATCTACACATTCAATACAGCCCCTATTAATATAACACCAGTATTTTTCACAGTGCTAAAACAAACAATTCTAAAATTTGTATGGAACCAGAAAAGACCCCGAATAACCAAAGTAATATTGAAAAAGCAAAGCAAAGCAAGAAGCATCACAATTCCAGACTTCAAGCTGTATTACACATTGCTCTTCTGTAATCATTAAGACAGTATGGTGGTGGCACAAAAACAGACACATAGATGAATGGAACAGAACTGAGAACCCAGAAATGGACCCACAACTATATGGTTAACTCATCTTCAACAAAGCAGGAAACAATATCCAATAGAAACTGGAGAGTGTTATGCTAAGTGAAATAAGTCATACAGAGAAAGACAGATACCATATGTTTTCACTCCTATGTGGATCCTGAGAAACTGAACAGAAGACCATGGGGGAGGGTAAGGGGGGAAAAGAGTTACAGAGAGGAAGGGAGGCAAACCATAAGAGACTCTTAAATACTGAGAACAAACTGAGGGTTGATGGGGGGTGGGAGGGCAGGGAGGGTGGGTGAGGGGTACTGAGGAGGGCACCTGTTGGGATGAGCACTGGGTGTTGTATGGAAACCAATTTGACAATAAATTTCATGTTAAAAGAAAAGAAAAGAAAAGAAAAGAAAAGAAAAGAAAAGAAAAGAAAAGAAAAGAAAAGAAAAGAAAAAAAGAAAAAAGTCTCTTCAACAAATGGTGTTGGGAAAACTGGACAGTGACATGCAGAAGAATGAAACTGGACCACTTTCTTACATCATTCACAAAAATAAACTCAAAATAGATGAAAGACCTAAATGTAAGATAAGAAACCATAAAATCCTACAGAACACAGGCAGCAACCTCTTTGACCTCAGCCTCAGCAACTTCTTACTAGACATGTCTCCGGAGGCAAGGGAAACAAAAGCAAACATGAACTATTGGGACTTCATCAAGATAAAAAGCTTTTTGCACAGTGAAGGAAATAACAAAAGTAAAAGCAACCTACAGAATGGGAGAAGGTACTTGCAAATAACATATTAGATATAGGGCTCTTATCCAAAATCTATAAAGAACTTATCAAACTCAATGCCCAGAAAATAAATAATCCAGTTAAGAAATAGGTAGAAGACATGAAGAGACACTTCTCCGAAGAAGACATACAAAGGGCTAACAGACACATGAAATAATCCTCAACATCACTCATCGTCAGAGAAATACAAATCAAGACCACAATGAGACACCACTGCATACCTGTCATAATATCTAAAATGAACAACTCAGTAGGGGTGCCTGGGTGGCTCAGTTGGTTAAACATCCAACTTTGGCTCAGGTCATCATCTCTCAGTTGGTGAGTTCAAGCCCTGCGTTAGGCTCTGTGCGGACAGCTTAGAGCCTGGAGCCTGTTTCCATTTCTGTGTCTCCCTAGCTCTCTGCTCTTCCCCCACTCACGTTCTGTCTCTCTCTCAAAAACAAACAAACAAAAAAAATTTTTAATTAAAAAAAAAATGAACAAGTCAGAAAACAACAGACATTGATGAGGATGCAGAAAAAGCAAAACTCTCTTACACTGTTGGTGGGAATGCAAACTGGTCCAGCCACTTTGGAAAACAGTGTGGAGTTTCCTCAGAAACTTAAGGATAGAACTAACCTATAGCCCAGCAATTGTCCAACTAGGTATTTATCCAAAGGATACAAAAATGCTGATTCAAAGAGGCAAATGCACCCCAATGTTTATAGCAGCACTATCAACAATAGCCAAATTACAGAAAGAACCCAAATGTCGGTCAACTGATAAATGGATAAAGATGAATGTTGTGTGTGTTTGTACAGTATATATGATGAAAAATTATTCAGCCATCAAAATGAATGAAATCTTGCCAACTGCAATGACATGGATGGAACTAGAGTGTATTATGCTAAGCAAAATAAGTCAGAGAAAGACAAATATATAATTTCACTTCTATGTGGAATTTAAGAAGCAAAGAAGATTAACATGGGGGAAGGGAAGGAAAATTAAGATAAAAACAGAGGGAGGCAAACCATAAGAGACTCTTAAGGACAGAGAACAAACTGAGGGTTGCTTGAGGGGAGGTGGGTAGGGGAATGTGCTAAATGGGTGATGAGTATTAAGGAGGGCACTCGTTGGGGTAAGCACTGGGTGTTTTATGTAAGTGATGGATCACTAAATTCTACTCCTGAAACCAGTACTATACTATATATTAACTGACTTGAATTTAACTAAAATCTTGGGGAAAAAAACCCATATGCAATGAAATATTATTCAGCCATGAGGAAAAAGGAAATCCTGCCATTTGTGACAATTTGGATGAACCTTGAGGGCATTATGCTAGGTGAAATAAGTCAGACAAATACTACATATCACTCATATGTCAAATCTGAAAAAAGCAGAAATCATAGAAACAGAGAGTAGAATAGATTAGGGGGTGGTGGAAATGGAGAGATTCCAGTCAAAGAATGCCAACTTCCAGTTACAAGATGAATAAATTCTGGGGATCTAATGTACAGCATGGTGACTGTAGTTAATACTGCATTATATACTCAAAAGTTGCTAAGGAGAGTAGATCTTAAATGTTCTTACCTCCACCCCAAAAATGGTAATTATGTGACATGATGGAGGTGTTAGTCAACACTGTAGTGGTATATAAGTATATCAAATTATCACACTGTACACCTTAAATTTACACAAGTATATGTCAGTTATATCCCAACAAGGCTGGGAGGAAAAGGAACATAGACTCAGGAGCAAGTCTTCCTGGGCTAGGTGTAAAAATTTGGGTAACTCCCTTAGCCTCTCTGTGCTTCAGTGTTTTCATCTATAAAGGGATAAAAATATTGCACACCTTAAAGGCTTATTGTTAAGAATAAGTGAGTTAATCAATGTAAAGCACTTAGTTTGGTATTGTTACATTATAACAAATAGGAGAAGTTTGCAGGGTGCAAACTGAGGGGGGAACAGGAGAAGGAAAAGCAGCAACATTTCTTTCCTTTTATCATTGTTTTCTTCTGCTAAACAGCAATAGCTGCTGCTATTGTCTCTGATCCTTAAGTTTCATTAAGAAGATGACTTACCAGGATAAAAATAGTTAAAAAGTAACCACAGTGGATAAAAATCTGTCTAGAGTCATAGGGGTCATAGATGAAAGGGGTCCTGGAAGGGTATCTAGCTGCACTGACTACCAGATATCTTAGGAAAAACTAGCCCTCTAACTAGAGGCAAAAAAGTCTTAAGCTATATTTAGCTATTTTATTTCCTCATTTTACATTATAGAACAGCCTTATAGAGGATGCTAGCAATGCAAATTATTTCTTCACTTCCAACAAGTAGTTTTTAGCAGCAAAATTTCTGTTTAAAGAGAATGATGGGTATTTTTCTATTTTGGCTATGAAACAGTTCTTGACGCATCAATTTTAAATGGCTTTTGCCAGGGATGGGATACCCAAACAGTCCACTTTGAAAACAGAGTGCTCTATCTCTTGTAGCAGATTCATTCTCAGGGAATGGGCACGGTTCTAATAATGTTTAGCTGTCTGGTTTTTGCTCCAATTTCAAAAAGAGAGAATAAATTTGCATCTGGAAAGGGAAGGCAGTTTTTTTGTGTTTTACATTGCTTTGCTTTCATTCTCAAGATAGTCCCTAGTCTGCAGGGTTTATAGTCTAATAGGAAAGACAGGCAGTTAATGCAAATCAGGCTTTTTACCTCAGCTATAATTTCTCTCAAAAAAGTTATAGGAGAGTAAAATAAAACTGTCAATAATAATGGTAATGATATCAGCTAGCATTTATGAGCTAGACACTGTTCTAAACACTTTACATATACAGGTTTGCAGTTAAGTCCTTTGCACCTAGAAGTTCAACATTGCTTGAGTGAGATTTGACAGGCATAATAAATGATCATCCTCCCTGGTTCATTTTATCCCTGCCTGGAGAAAGAAAGCTAACACTTGTTTTGTTTTGTTTTGTTTTACAATTGTTTCTTTCCATCCTTTGTAAACACTTTTTCTTTTTCTTCATGTGTTCTTCTATATTTAGATCTTAAACACAGAGACTCAATGAAGCTGAATAACACTTAATACAGAGGTCATTCACTAAAGAGGAAAGCAGAAAGAGCTGGAGAATTACCCCTGATAACTCATGCAGCCATTTCCTGAGTGGAAAGGGGAGAATTCCTCTAGATCTCAGCACTACTCTACCCACACCTGGTCAGTAACACTAATCCCGTAGTTCTTGGATAGGACACTTGTAACTCAGTTCATAAAACTGGAAGTTTTCATAAAAACAGTTCTGTTTCTGCTCAGTCATATTAAACATTTCTTTTAAATCAGTGAAGAATGACTCGTGCATTGTTTTACTTAATGGTGAGACAATGAATTGTTGAGAGATTTATTTAGTATCTTGTGCAGTTTTATCTTTTTTTCTTTTCTTATTTATTTTTAATTTACATCCAAGTTAGCATAAGTGCCATAATGTTTTCAGGAGTAGATTCCAGGGTTTCATCCCTATATATAACACCCAGTGCTCATCCCAAGTGTCTTCCTTAATGCCCCTTACCCAATTTTCCCATACCCCCCACTCACGAACCCTGCAGCAACCTTCAGTTTGTTCTCCATATTTAAGAGTCTCTTATGTTTTGTCCCCATCCCTGTTTTTGTATTATTTTTTCTTCCTTCCCTTATGTTCATCTGTTTGGTATCTTAAATTCCTCATGAGTGAATCATATGATATTTGTCTTTCTCTAATTTCGCTTAGCATAATACCCTCTAGTTCCATCCATGTAGTTGCAAATGGCAAGATTTCATTCTTCTTGATTGCTGAGTAATACTCCATTGTGTGTGTGTGTGTGTGTATGTATGTGTATATATATATATATACCACATCCTCTTTATCCATTCATCCATCAATGGACATTTGGGCTCTTTCCATACTTTGGCTATTGTCGATAGCGCTGCTATAAACATTGGGGTGCATGTGTCCCTTCAAAACAGGACACTGTATCCCTTGGATAAATACCTAGTAGTGCAATTGCTGGGTCATAGGGTAGTTCTATTTTTAGTTTTTTGAGGAACCTCCATACTGTTTTCCAGAGTGGCTGCACCAGTTTGCATTCCCACCAGCAGTGAGAAAGAGATCCTGTTTCTCCGCATCCTTGCCAACATCTGTTGTTGCCTGAGTTGTTAATTTTAGTCTTTCTGACTGGTGTGAGGTGGTATCTCATTGTGGTTTTAACTTGTATTTTCCTGATGAGTGATGTTGAGCATTTTTTTTCATGTGTCTGTTAGCCATCTGGATATCTTCTTTGGAGAAGTGTCTATTCATGTCTTTTGTCCATTTCTTCACTGGATTATTTGTTTTTTGGGTGTTGAGAACTAGAAAGAAACAGACTCAATAATATTTGGAAATTTTCAATTCTCTTCTCTCAGTAATTAAAAGAATAGAGAGAATATAGAAGAATGAAATAGGAGTATCAACCACCTTGATCAAAACATCCTTAGAACAGGGGCGCCTGGGTGGCGCAGTGGGTTAAGCGTCCGACTTCAGCCAGGTCACGATCTCGCGGTCCGTGAGTTCGAGCCCCGCGTCGGGCTCTGGGCTGATGGCTCAGAGCCTGGAGCCTGTTTCCGATTCTGTGTCTCCCTCTCTCTCTGCCCCTCCCCCGTTCATGCTCTGTCTCTCTCTGTCCCAAAAATAAATAAAAACGTTGAAAAAAAAAATTAAAAAAAAAAACATCCTTAGAACAATATTTATAGAACACTCCACCCAACAGAATACATATTATTTTCACATTCACATGGAGCACTCACAAAGACCATATGCTGTACCAGAAAGAGCCTAAAGGATTTTAAAGCACTGAAATCACATAGAGTGTGTTCTGTGACCACAACAGAATAAATTAGAAATAAATAACAAAGGAATTTTTTAAAAAGCCACAAATATTGTAAATTAAACTACACACTTCTAAATAATTCATGTATTATAGAATATATCATGAGAAATATTAGGGTATATTTTACCTAAATAATAATGAAAATACAATACAGCATAACGTGTAGGAATTATGCTATGTCAGCTGAAGCTGAGCTTTAAATGTTTATGTTAGAAAAGAATAAAAGTCCACAATTAAAAAAAAAAAAGTCTAAAATTAGTGATGCCAGAGTCCACATTAGGAAGCTTTCTAAGAAGAAACGAAAAATAAGTTGAGTCCAAAGTAAGTAGAATGTAGGAAATAATAAAAATATTAATGGAATCAACATAATGGAAAACATAATTTATAGGGAAAATTAATGAAAACAAAAGCTGGCTCTTTGAAAAATTATTAAGCTTCTAATCAGACTAATCAAAAAAAAAAGATAAAGAAAGATACAAGCAATCAAAACTGGAAAAGAGGAAACATTACTATAAGACATTAAAAGGATGAAAAGGGACTATTATAAACAAATTTATATAACAAATTGGAGAACTTAGATGAAATGGACAAATTCTTTGAAAGACACAGCTATAAAAACTGACATAAAATAAAGAACATTTTAATAATTTAAAATAATTCAAAAATTGAATGTGACAAAGTAATTCAATGGTGAAAAGAATGTCTTTTCAATAGTGTTTGAACTGATAAACCATATGGAAAAATATATATAAATCTCAGTTCTTACTTCACATCAAATGTAAAATGCAACTCTAAGTGGAATATAAACTGAAATTTAAAAACAAAAACTATAAAATTTATACAACAAAACATAGAAAAACATCTTCACAAACTTGGGGTAGACAAAGATTTCATTGATACAACACAGGCACAAAATATGTAAGAAAAGATTAATATATGGACTTCATCAATATTAAACACTTATGTATTTCAAATATCACCCTTAGGAAAAAAAAAAAACAAAAACAAGCCAACAGACTGGTAGAAAGTGTTTGCATTGTATATATCTGATAAAGGACCTGCATCCAGAATATATAATGATTTTCACAACTTGATAATCATGAGACAAGTAAAAATAAAATTGTACCCTAAAAATAAAAAAGATATAATAATGGCCAGTCCATATATTAACACTTGTTCATCATTTTTAGTCATCTGGGAAATATAAGTTAAACCACACTGACATATTATTATATACCAAGAAAATGGCTAAAAACAAAAACTAAGAATACCCAATGGTGAGAACATAAGGCAACTAGAACCCTCACATAGTGCTAGGGCAAATAAAAAAATGGTACAACCACTTTGGAAAAGAGTTTGGCAGATTCTGAGAAAGTTTAACTTACAGAGATGATGGGGATCAAGATGGAAAAGTAGGAGGATCTTGAGCTCACCCTCTCCCATGGACACAACAGAACTACAACTACATATGGAAAAACTTTTCTTTAAATGTCCTGAAGACTAGAACAGTTCTTCTGTAACTAAAGATGCAAAGATAAAGCCACATCAGAATGCGTGGGAGGAGGCAAAGATGTAGTCTAGAAAGGACCCACATCTCTGGTGGGGCAACCCTCAGAAGGAAGGGCTATCACAAATATGGAGGCCTTCCCTGAGGAGCAAGGGAATCAACCCCCACCACATCAGGCACTCCTGCCCTGGGGATCTGCACTGGGAAGACAAACCTTCTAATATCTGCCTTTGAAAATAAGCCAGGCTTAACTCTGAGAGGGCCAGAGGGCTATAGGAAACTGAGAATCCCCTCTTAAAGGGCCCATGCACAAACTCATTCACTCCAAGTCTCAGCATGAAAGTGTAGTCTGAAAAACACCTGGCCATACACAGAGAGTTACTGATTAATTTTAGGGCATGGGCCAAAGGGGCCAGGATAGAAACTATCTCTGGAAATGAAAGTACTGGCAGGTGCCATTTTTCCTATTCTTCTTCTACCTAGCTGACCCAGTGCTGGCAGGTGCCATTTCTAACACTCTCCATCTACCTGACTGGAACTGTTCACTCCACCCCAGTGTTCTGATATGAGCTGGCCCCACTCAGCACCCCTCCAAAATAGCTCCTGCCTGGCTGCACCTGGCAGATGATTTTGGCCAGGACTACCACCAAAATCCACACTCAGAGTGGCTCCCACCTTGGCACACATAGTGGGTGGCCTTGGCTGGGACTGGTATCCTCCCAAAGAGGCTCCCACCCCTGGTGGTTATGGATCAGCCCCACTCACCAGTGTGCCACAGCAATCATGAATGAGTATTGCAGCCAGCCAGGCTGGGAGGCCAGTCCCACCCACAACTGCAATAGGAGGGCACAAGCAGCTCATGCAGGTGACAACCTGGGTCAAGTAATAGGGGTATTGCACTTCTGGGTCCCACATGACACCTTTTATGTAAGACAAGGAGATTTAGCTGACCTAATACATAGAAACAAACACACACACACACACACACACACACACACACACACACACACAGAGAGAGAGAGAGAGAGAGAGAGAGAGAGAG
Source organism: Prionailurus viverrinus (assembly GCF_022837055.1). NCBI lineage: Eukaryota > Metazoa > Chordata > Mammalia > Carnivora > Felidae > Prionailurus > Prionailurus viverrinus. The sequence goes on along the minus strand of NC_062564.1, from coordinate 143,169,517 downwards.
AGAGAGAGAGAGAGAAAGTCAGGAAAAAGTGAGGAGACAGAGGAATAAGTTCCAAATGAAAGAAAAAGACAAAAAAAGAACTAAATAACATGGAGATAAGCAATTTGCGAGAAAACGTTTCAAAGTAATGGTCATAGAGATGCTCACCAATCTTGGGAGAAGAATGGATGAACACAGTGAGAACGTCAGCAAAGAGATGGTAAATATAAAAATGAACCAATCAAAACTGAAGAATGCTATAACTGAAATGAAAAAATACAATAGGAGGAAATCAACAGATTTGATGCAGCAGATTTGATGATGCATAAGAACAGATCAACCATGTAGAAGACAGGGTAATGGAAATCACCCAAACTGAATAACTAAAAGAAAAAGAATTTTAGCAAAAGAAGATAATTCAAGGAACCTCTGGGATAACATCAAGCTACTAACATTCACATTAGAAAGGAAAATAGCGACGAAGTGGTGAAAAACTTACTTGAAGAAATAATAGCTGAAAACTTACCTAACCCGGGAAAGGAAACAGACATCCAGATCCAGGAGGTACAGAGAACTCCAAATAAGGTGAACCTAAAGAGGTCCAAAGATGGATTATAATAAATTATCAAAACTTAAAAAGAGAATCATAAAAGCAGCAAGAGAAAAAACAACTTGTACTTTCAAAGTACTGGAAGGAAAAAAAACCTACAACCAAGAATACTCTACCCTGCAAGATTATCATTCAGAATTAAAGGAGAGAGAAAGTTTCCTAGGTGAAAAAAAAATGTTAAAGTAGTGCATTACCACTAACCCAGCATTACAAGAAATGTTCAAGCGACTTCTGTCAGTGGAAAATAAAGGGTCATAACTAGAAGAGAGAAAATTATGAAAGAGAATATTCTCTGGTACAAAAATATAGTAAAAGTAGTGAATCAAATACTTATAAAGCTTGTATAAAGGTTCAGAGACAAAAATATTCAAATCAACTACATCAACAATAATTACTTAAGGCACACAAAAATAAAAAGTAAAATATGACATCAAAAATATAAAAAGAGGAGATGTAGAGCTTTTAGAATGTGTTTCAATTTAAACAACCATCAACTTCAATAGACTGCTATATGTGTTATATATGAACCACATGGTAATCACATACCAAAAACGTAAAATAGATACACAAAAAAGTAAAGGAGAAAAGAATATAAACATAAGGCTAAAGAAAGCCATCAAATTACAAGGAAAGAGAGCAAAAGAAGAATAAAGAAATGGAGAAGTTCTACAAAAACAACCAGAAAACAGTTAAAATTGCAAAAAGTACATGCCTATCAATAATTACTTTAAATGTAAATGGACTAAATGCTACAACAAAAAGACATATGGTGACTAAATGAATAAAATAAATAAGATTCATGTATATGCTGTATACAAGAGACTCATTTCAGATCTAAAGACACATACAGACTGAAAAAGAAAGTATGGAAAGAGATACTCCATGCAAATGGAAACAAAAAGAATGCTGAGGTAGCAATACTTACATTAAATAGATTTTAAAACAAAACTGTAACAAGAGAAAAAGAAGGGCATTACATAATTAAAAAAGGATCATTCCAACAAGTGTATTAGATAACTATAAATACCTATGCACCCAACATAGGAGCACTTATATGTATATATAAAGCAAATATTAACAGACATAAAGGGAGAAATTAATAATAATACAATAATAGTAGGGAATTTTAACACCTCACTTACATCAATGGATAGATCATCCAAGCAGAAAACCAATAAGAAAACAGTGACCTTAAATGATACATGAGGGGTGCCTGAGTGGCTCAGTTGGTTAAGCTTCCAACTTCAGCTCAGGTCATGATTTCACAGTTCGTGAGTTTGAGCCCTACATCAGGCTCTGTGCTAATAGCTTAGAGCCTGGAGCCTGCTTCAGATTCTGTGTCTCCCTCTTTCTCTATCCCTCCCGTTAGCACTCTGTTTCTCTCTCTCTCTCAAAAATAAATAAACCTTAAAAAATGTTTAAATGATACATTAGACCATATGTATTTAATAGATATACTTTTGACCCTTGAACAATATGAGTTTGAACTGCATGGGTCCACTTCAATGTGGATTTTTTTTTATAAATACAGTACAGTGTTGTAAATGTATTTTCCTTATTGTTTTCTTAGTAACATTTGCTTAGCTTACTTTATTAAAATAATACAGTGTATAATGCATATAACATACAAAATATGTGTTAATCAACTATGTTGTTGATAAGTCTTCTACTCAACAGTAGATTTTTAGTAGTTAAGGGTTTGGAGTCAAAAGCTATACATGGATTTCAGACTGTGCAGGGCCTTGGTACCCCTAACCACAGCGTTGTCTGAGGTCAACTGTATACAGAACATTTTATCCAAAAATAGCAGAATACAGATTTTTTCAAGTGCACATGGAACATTCTCCAGAATAGATCACATGTTAGGCCACAAGTCTCAATAAATTTGAGATTGAAATCAATATCAAGGATCTTTTCTGATACATGGTGTGAAATTAAAATTACAAAAAGAAAAACTGAAAAAAAAAGCCAAACAAACATGTGGAGGCTAAACAATACTACTAAACAACTGATGGGTCAACCAAGAAATCCAAGAAAATGTTAAGAAATGCATGGAGACAGCTACATGGGGGAACACAATGCTCCAAAATCTATAGGGCTCAGCAAAAGTAGTTCTAAGAGGGAAGTTTATAGTGGTATAGGCCTACCTGAAGAAACAAGAAAAATCTTAAATAATTTAAGCTTACACCTAAAGAAACTAGAGAAAAAAGAAAGTCCAAAGTTAGAAGCAAGGAAATGATAAAGATCAGAGTGGAAATAAATGTAATGGAGACAAAAAAATTAGAAAAGATAAATGAAACTAAGGGCTGTTTCTTTGAAAAGATAAGCAAAATTGATAAACATTCAGCAAGATTCATCAAAAAAGAGAACGCAAATCCATAAAAGCAGAAATGAAAGAAGAGCCATTAAAACCAACACCACAGAAATACAAAGGAGTATAAAAGACTACTATCGACAATTATATGCCAACAAATTACACAATCTAGAAGAGATGGATAAATTCCTAGAAACATATAATCCTCAAAAATTGAATCAGGAAGAAATGGAAAATTTGAACAAAGGGATTGCTAGTAACAAAGTTGAATCAGTAATCCAAAAAAAGACAAAAAACAAAAGTCCAGGACCAGATGGCTTTGGAGGTAATTTCTACCAAATATTTAAAAAGAGTTAATACCTATCATTCTCAAACTATTCCAAAAAAAAAAAAAAAAAGAAGAGGAAGGAAAACATCCAAATTCATTCCATGCACCCAGTATCACAGTGACACCAAAACCTGACAAAGACACTACAAAACCAGAAAACTATAGACCAACATCCCTCATTAACATAGATGCAAAATTCCTCAACAATATATTAGCAAATAGAATTCAATACATTTTAAAAATCATTCACCATAATCAGGTAGGCTTTATTTAGGGATGCAAGTATGGTTGATATTCACAAATCGGCCATTGTGATAAAGCACGTTAGCAAGAGAAAGGATAAAAAACATATGATCATCTCAATAGATGTAGAAAAAGCGTCTGGAAAAAAATACAACACCCATTCACACATAAACTCTCAGCAAAGTGGGGTTAGAGGGAACATACCTAAACATAATAAAGGTCACATATGACAAAACCCACAGCTAACATCATACTCAATGGTGAAAAACTGTAAGCTTTTCCATTAAGATTGGGAACAAGACAAGGATGTCCACTCTCACCATTTTTATTCAGCATAATTCTGGAAGTACAGCTGCAGCCATTAGACAATAAAAGAAGTAAAAGGCATCTAAACTGATAAAAAAACATAAGTAATGATGTTTTAAATATTTATAAATGATATTTTACTAGAGGTAAAAAAAAACAACCTAAAGATGCCACCAAAAAAACAATTAGAACTGGTTGCAGATACAAAATTAATATACAGAAACCTGTTGCATTTCTATACACTAATAGTGAATTAGCAGAAGGAGAAATTTTTAAAAAACAATTCTATTTACTATTGTACCATAAAGAACAAAATACCTAGGAATTAACCAATGAGGTAAAAGATCTGTACTCTGAAAACTATGACACAGATGAAAGAAATTGAAGACAGCACAAACAAAAGGAAAGACATTGCAAGCTCATGGATTAAAAAAATTAATATTGTTAAATGACTATGCTACACAAAGCAAACAGATTTAATTCAATCTCTCTCAAAATACCATAGTATTTTTCATAGAACTAGAACAAATCATTTGTATGGAACCACAAAAGACCCTGAATCACCAAAGCAATCTTGAGAAAGAATAATAAACCCAGAGGTATCACAATCCCAGATTTCAAACGGTACTACAAAGCTATAGTAATCAAAACAGTATAGTACTGGCACGAAAAATAGACACATAGATCAGTAGAACAAAATTGAGAAGCCAGAAATAGATCCACACGTATATGGTCAATTAATCTATGACAAAGGAAGCAAGAGCATATAGTAGGGAAAAGATAGTCTCTTCAATAAATAGTTCTGGGAAAACTGACAGCTACACATAAAAGAATGAAATTGGACCATCTTCTCAAACTACACACAAAAATAAAATCAAAATGGATTAAAAACCTAAATGTGAGGGGCGCCTGGGTGGCTCAGTTGGTTAAGCATCTGACTTTGGCTCAGGTCATGATCTCACAGTTCGTGAGTTCGAGCCCCGCATCAGGTTCTGTGCTGACAGCTTAGAGCCTGGAGCCTGCTTCAAATTCAATGTCTCCCTCTCTTTCTGCTCCTTCCTTGCTCATGCTCTGTCTCTCTCTCCTTCAAAAAAAAAAAAATAAATAAACAAAATAAACAAAAAACAAAACAAACAAAAACAAAAACAAAACCTAAATGTGAGACTTTAAACCATAAAACTCCCAAAAGGAAACTTACCAATCTCTTTGACATCAGCCTTAGCATCATTTTTCTAGATGTCTCCTCATGCAAGGGAAATAAAAGCAAAAATAAGCTATTGGGACTACATCGAAATAAAAAGCTTTGTACAGTGAAGGAAACCTCAACAAAATGAAAAGGAAATCTACTGAATGGGAAAAGATATTTGCTAATGATATATTCAATAAAGGATTAATATCCAAAATATATTAAAAAACTTAGATAACTCAACACAAAAAAACCCCAAATAATCTGATTAAAAATACCTGAATTAAGAAGAGAGATCACAACCAACACAGCAGAAATAAAAACAATAATAAGAGAATGTACAATTCTATGCCAATGAGCAATTATATGCCAATAAAATGGGCAATCTGGAAGAAATGGACAAATTGCTAGAAACATATACGCTACCAAAACTGAAACAGGAAGAAAAAGGAAATTTGAACAGACCCATAACCAGTAAGGAAATCAAATTAGTAATCAAAAATCTGCCAAAAAACAAGAGTCCAGGGACAGATGGCTTTCCAGGGGAATTCTACCAACATTTAAGGAAGAGTTAACACCTATTCTCTTGAAGCTGTTCCAAAAAATAGAAATGAAAGGAAAACTTCCAAACTCTTTCTATGAAGCCAGCAATACCTTGATTCCAAAACCAGACAGAGACCCCACTAAAAAGGAGAACTATAGACCAATTTCCCTGATGAACATGGATGCAAAAATCCTCAACAAGATATTAACCAACTGGATTCAACAATACATTAAAAAAATTATTCACCACGACCAAGTGGGATTTATACCTGGGATGCAGGGCTGGTTCAATATCCACAAAACAATTAATGTGATTCATCACATCAATAAAAGAAAGGACAAGAACCATATGATCCTCTCAATAGATGCAGAGAAAGCATTTGACAAAATATAGCATCCTTTCTTGATAAAAACCCTCAAGAAAGTAGGGATAGAAGGATCATACCTCAAGATCATAAAAGCCATATATGAACAACCCAATGCTAATATCATCCTAAATGGGGAAAAGCTAATAGCTTTCCCTCTAAGGTCAGGAACAAGACAGGGATGTCCACTCTCACCACTGTTCTTCAACATAGTATTAGAAGTCTTAGCCTCTGCAATCAGACAACACAAAGAAATAAAAGGCATCTAAATCGGCCAGGAGGAGGTCAAACTTTCACTCTTCGCAGATGGCATGATACTCTATATGGAAAACCCTAAAGATTCCACCAAAAACTGCTAGAATTGATTCATGAATTCAACAAAGTCACAGAATATAAAATCAGTGCACAGAAGTCGGTTGCATTCCTATACACCAACAATGAAGCAACAGAAATAAATCAAGGAATCGATCCTATTTACAGTTGCACCAAAGACCATAAAATACTTAGGAATAAATCTAACCAAAGAGGTGGAAAAGCTATACACTGAAAACTATAGAAAGCTTATGAAAGAAATTGAAGAAGACACAAAAAAATGGAAAAAGATTCCATGCTCCTGGATAGAAAGAACAAATATTGTTAAAATGCCGACACTACCCAAAGCGATCTACATATTCAATGCAATCCCTATCAAAATAACACCAGCATTCTTCACAGAGCTAGAACAAACAATCCTAAAATTTGTATGGAACCAGAAAAGACCCTGAATAGCCAAAGCAATCTTGAAAAAGAAAACCAAAGCAGGAGGAATCACAATCCCAGACTTCAAGCTATACTACAAAGCTGTAATCATCAAGGCAGTATGGTACTGACACAAGAACAGACACTCAGATCAATGGAACAGAATAGAGAACCCAGAAATGGACCCACAAACATATGGCCAACTAATTTTTGACAAAGCAGGAAAGAATATCCAATGGAATAAAGACAGTCTCTTCAGCAAGTGGTGCTGGTAAAACTGGACAGCAACATGCAGAAGAATGAACCTGGACCACTTTCTTATACCATAAACAAAAATAAACTCAAAATGGATGAAAGAGCTCAATGTAAGACAGGAAACCATCAAAATTCTCTAGGAGAAAGCAGGCAAAAACCTCTTTGATCTTGGCCACAGCAACTTCCTACTTAACATGCCTCTGGATGCAAGGGAAACAAAAGCAAAAGTAAATTAATACTGGGACCTCATCAAATAAAAAGCTTCTGCACAGCGAAGGAAACAATCAGCAAAACTAAAAGGCAACCAACAGAATGGGAGAAGATATTTGCAAACAACATATCAGAGAAAGGGTTAGTATCCAAAATCTATAAAGAACTGATCAAACTCAACACCCAAAAAGCAAATAATCCAGTGAAGAAAGGGGCAAAAGACATGAATAGACATTGCTCCAAGGAAGATATCCAGATGGCCAACTAGCACATGAAAAAATGCTCAACATCACTCATCATCAGGGAAATACAAATCAAAAGCACAATGTGATACCACCTTACTCCTGTCAGAATGGCTAACATTAACAACTCAGGCAACAACAGATATTGGCAAGGATGCAGAGAAAGAAGATCTCTTTTGCATTGTTAGTGGGAATGCAGCCACTCTGGAAAACAGTATGGAGTTTCCTCAAAAAACTAAAAATTGAACAACCCTATGACCCAGCAATTGCACTACTAGGCATTTATCCATGGGATACAGGTGTGCTGTTTTGAAGGGACACATGCATCCCCATGTTTATAGCAATACTATCAACAATAGCCAAAGTATGGAAAGAGCCCAAATGTCATCGATGGATTAATGGATAAAGAAGATGTGGTGTGTGTGTGTGTGTGTGTGTGTGTGTGTGTGTGTGTGTGTGTACACACACACACACACACACACACACACACACACAATGGAGTATTACTCAGCAATGAAAAAGAATGAAATCTTGCCTTTTGCAACTATATGGATGGAACTGGAGGCTAAGTGAAATTAGTCAGAGGAAGACAAAAATCTTATAACTTCACTCATATGAAGACTTTAAGAGACAAAACAGATGAACATAAGGGAAGGGAAACAAAAATAATATCAAAACAGGGAGGGGGACAAAACAGAAGAGACTCAAAAATATGGGGAACAAACTGAGGGTTTCTGGAGGGGTTGTGGGAGGGGGGATGGGCTAAATGGGTAAGGGGCACTAAGGAATCTACTCCTGAAATCATCGTTGCACTATATGCTAACTAATTTGGATGTAAATTTAAAAACATAAATAAATAAAATAAAATAATTCAATTAAAAATTCAGGATACCTGAATAGACATCTGTCCAAAGAAGATCTACAGATGACCAACAGACACATGAAGTGATGCTCAAAACCACTAGTTATCAAGAAAATCAAAACCACAATGAGATATCTCCTCACAGCTGTAAGAATGGCTATTATCAAAAAGACAAAAAATAACAAGTGTTGGCAAGGTTGTGGTGAAAAGGGAACCCTGTGTACTATTAGTGGGAATGTAAACCAGTGCAGCCACTATGGCAAACAGTATGGAGAATCCTCAAAAATTAAAAGTAGAATTACTATACAACCCTGCAATGCCACTTCTGGTTATTTATCTGAATAAAACAAAAACACTAATTTGAAAGATAAATACACCCTCTATGTTCATTGCAGTCTTATTTATGATAGCCAAGATATGGAATCAACATAAGTATCCATCAGCAGATGCACTGATAAAGGTATGGTATATTTAGGCAATAGAATATCACTCAGTCATTAAAAAAATAATGATATCTTGCCATTTGTGAAATACGGATGGGCTTAGAGGTTATTATGCTAAGTAAATCAAGTTAGAGAAAAACAAATACTGTATTATTTCACTTATATGTGAAATCTAATAAACAACACAAAGTAGATTCATAAATAGAAAGAACAGACTATGGCTGGTAGAGGAGAAAAGGGTGGGGATAGGCAAAAGAGGTAAAGGGGATTAATAGGTCATATTCCCAGTTATAAAATAAGCAAGTCATGGGGATATAAAGTGCACAGAATAGGGAATATAGTCAATAATATTGTAATAACTTTGTATAGTGACAGATGGTAACTGGACTTACTGTGGTAATTATTTCATAATATATATAAATGTCACATTACTATGTTGTTCACCTGAAACTAGTATAATATTGTCTGTCAACAATACTGCAATAAAAAATAAAGTTAAACTTATATTTGTCATATGACCCAATTCTAAGTATATACCAACAAGAAATGCAAACATATGTTCACACAAAGGCACCTATACATGAATATTCATAGCAGCCTTGTTCATAACAGCCTAAAACTACAAACAACATAAATTAATAAATGAATGGTTAAATATACCATGATATATCCATACTCTAGAAAACTACTTAATAATAAAAATCAAAAGACTATTGGGGCACCTGGGTGGCTCAGCCAATTAAGTGCCCAACTTTGGCTCAGGTCATGATCTCACCATTTGAGTTCAAGCCTCCCCATCGGTCTCTGTGCTGATAGCTCAGAGCCTGGAGCCTGCTTCAGATTCTGTGCCTCCCTCTCTCTCTGCCCTTTCCCCACTCAGGTTCTCTCTCTCTCTCTCTCTCTCTCTCTCTCTCTCTCTCTCTCTCTCTCCTTCAAAAATAAACATTTTTAAAAAATAAACAGACTATTGATAAACACACCATGGATCTCAAATACATGCTGAGTGAAAGAAGCCAGATACCAAAAAATATATACTGTATGATTCCTTTAAGTCACATTTTAGAAGAGGAAAACTAATTCATAGTGACAGAAGAAAGCAGCAGTTATTTGTGTCTGATGTGAGGAAGAAGGGTACTGACAATAAAGAGGGATGAAGAAACTTTTTGGAGTAATGGAAATGTTCCATATCTTGATCAGGTGGTAGACATACACATGTGTCAAAACCCATCAAACTAAACATTTAAAGTAGATATATTATACTCTATGTGTATTAAACTTCAGTGAAGTTGATTTTTTAAATCAACGCAAAAATAAGCTTATAAAAATATTCAAATACAAAGTTGAAGGAATCTTTTACACTGTAAAGACATAAAATATGAGAAAAATTCAAATAATACAGATTAGGTCCACCATTCAAGAAGGTGGGAAATGGTAGAGAGAAAGGAAACAACATGATTTTCCTGAGTATAAGATACAAATCTTTAAATTAAAATGTCAGTTTATCCACTGAATCCATTTATTCCTTCGGCTCCTTATACGTCCATTCTATTGGAGCCACAATGGTGCTTCAGATCTCAGCATCAATATTTTCAGATCATGTCCAATAGGACTCTTTCCATAGTGTACACTTATTTATGTAAATGACCCTGGAAAAGGACTGGGAGAAATCATCCGTGTGTGCATTTGACATTGTATGGCAGAGTCCTTGGTACCTGGATTTTCTTTAACTTTGGGGTTCCAGGCCTAAAAAATGGTTCAAATCTGGAAAGTGAACCATGGACCATGACTATATGTTAAGGTAACTGCTGTTAACCATGCAATCATCCATCCTTGACTTCTTTTGATTACACAGATTGAGTAGTAGCCCTGTTGGTTACCCTTCTATTTTTCCCCGAGGGACACAGTTTTCTATTAATCAGCTCCACACTTATCTGTAAGTCAGATTCATCATTACCCTCTTGGCATTGCTATACATTATGATAATTTTATAAACCTGGCTTTGGATGATTGAGTACTAACACCTGTCTTCTATGATGTGCACCTGGGGGGTTGGAGGAGTGCTATTATCAATTAGCCCAGTTCTGTAATGGCATTTCCTACTGTCAGCACTTACCTGCTAAGAAATGCCAACACTGAACTTCTTGCTGATGCTGGTGGCCCTCTTACAAGGGACATCTTTACTGGTTGGCTAAATGGTGCACACTCTGGGAGACAGATGTCTGGCGGGTTTTCCAGCCTTCATAGTGTACCCATTCTAGGCTATGTACTTCTCTGAGCCTTTTATTTTCTTCCTCTACCATCTGCTATGGCAACTTTGGTATTTTTACTCCTACTTAGTATGAACTATTGCTTTATTCATGCATCTAAGAGCCATGGTAGAGGTGTGTTTGCACCATTTCTTTGTGTTCTTGCTAAAATTTTAAATCATGTATCCTAAAAGAGTTTCTCAAATTGATAAGCTCTCTTTTCGAACAGTATTTTCTGACCCCTTGATCCAGCACACTCAGAAACCATCTATAACCTTCCAGTACATGTTTATAAAGGATGGCTAAGTCCTATACCTCCTTTGGGAATTGTCCCTTTTTTCCCTTATCATGCCCAGCATGCCTCAGCTATGTGTGAGACAACTTATAAGCCCAGTGGCAAAGTGGGTGGTGGGGTCAGATCCTGAGGCAGGCACATGTTGTCTTGCAAGGGAAAGGCTTCTGCATTGTCTTCAAGCTAGTGAAGAGTTCTGGCCCTTAACAGGGAGGAGCAAACTATTTCTGTAGGGCTCCTGGGAATCTGGAGATTCAAGGTTTTATAGGAGAAGAGGAGCAATCAACGATCAACCCAGGTGTCCCCATCCCACATGTTACAAGCTTGGCATAACAGATCTGCTTAGGTTGAGAGTTTAACCTCCTCTGAAGTTCAGCTACTCTTACATTAGTTCCTGGTCCTCAATATTTTCACCCCTTCATGCTGTGGGAGATGAGAGTTTCTTTATATGCTATTAAGGTGAATCTCCTCTTTTCACCTCTAGCTTATCTTTTCTCCAAAACCTCAAATGAGTTAGAAAAGGCACTCAATTCCACAGTCTTTATAGTATTTTCCTATTTCTCCAATGGCAGAAATCAATACCAGCTAATGTATTTTCTTTTACCAGTATAGCATCCAACTTCATCACCTGTGATCATTTTAACACCTGCACTACCACCTGGTGTCAATGGCTAGCTGTCCTCCACCCACCACCAGCAGCACCACCTGTCACAGTTGGATTCTCCAGGAAACAGACTCTAAGATGGAAATTATTCTGCAGAAGGTTCAACAAGTGCAGAGGGAAGGGGAGGATATATGATCAGGCAGAGGCAGAAATTGAGATGTTATGCAGTCTGAGTAAAGCTTCTATTGATCCTGTGGAGGTTTTTGAAGATGAAACAACCCTTCAGAATTGTTCACAACTGGAGTGAGAAGGCTGAGCCTTTAAATCTCTGCCAACAGTCACTTGATGTGGACAACCCAAAGAAGGAGCATGACTTTGGCAAGATGGCTCTCTTCAGCTAGAGGCACTCCCAGTATCGGGGTAATAGCTTCTTTATCCCTGGAGGGGAATTTGGACAGAACATCTTAATAACCATACACCCTTCTCTTTTATGCAAGGACTAAAATTTGCTCTGTGTATGTGTCATTGACAGTATAAACTGAGACATATATTATATATATATTATATTATATACTATATAATAATTATATAAAGACAACATGTGCCTGCGTCAGGATCTGACCCCACCACCCACTTCGCCATTGGGCTTATAAGTTGTCTCACACATAGCTGAGGCATGCTGGGCATAAGGGAAAAAGGACAATTCCCAAAGGAGGTACAGTATATATATATATATATATATATATATATATATATATATATAGCCTCTCTGCAGGATTTTGTCCTTTCTGTTTTGAATATGTTAATGTTTAGTATCCATCAATGAAGTTGATGTTTACTATCCACTTATGAAGCAGGTCCGTACTAAGAAATATACAATGGATTTCCTTTCATGAATTACCTAAGCATCACTTCAATCCTATTTAGAAATCATGAAATTATCATTTTATGCATAAGAAAATAGAGATTTAAGGTGAATAGGATGAAGGGTGTTTCTAAATCCCACAGCTAGTTCTTGTTAAAAATCTGTGTGAATCCAGATCTGCCTCCAAGTTCCATGATTGTAATGATTACAATACTATTGGCCGCCTGCTGCTTTGCCTCCCTCTCCCTCAGCTAAGGGTCAATAAGTACATTGTGTGCCACTGTTCTTAACCAAGCCCTGTTACTGACAACACATACTCCTAAACAGGGCTCTTTTTGAGGCACATTTTATAAAATCATTTCTCTAAAGTCATGACTATTTCCCTATACATTTCCACAATATTCAAAGCAAGACTTACCTGTCCTCTGAAAGCTCAGCTGAAATCACCAACTATATTTCCCCCCAGGTATTCCAGACCAAAATAACCTCCCTATGCCTAACAAATCTCTCCCGCTAAGAACTGTTTATTCACGTTTTTACTGCTTAGCATCTTCACGTTTGGCTCTATTCCCCTCGACAGACTATAAACAGCACATACATGCTTTTACATCTCTACCCTTCATAATGTATTGCACATAGGAGACATCTCAAAGCACATCACATCAATTTTGTATTAGTGCCATGTGTCATGAATTGCTTAGAAATATGTTTTGGGATCTCTTCTTTTTCCTCATTCTCTAATAATGATGCAACTTTTATCTTTTCTTGCATTTCCCATAATGCCGAAATCCTTATCTATTCTATATATTTTTCACTCTGCACTTTGTCTCTTGTGTAACTCTGTTCTGGGAACTCCAAGCAGTTAAGTTTATTAGTAGTGATTAACACAGCTGGTTATTTTCCATATAAGGCTAACACATAAGGCTCTTGTGGATGTGTTCAAACTTTTTTTTTTACTATGATTAAACTCAACAGACCTAGGGAAAATGTTTTATGACTTATTGTATATGGTAGTTAAAGAGAAATTTTAGAATGGTTTAAAATCTTGCTGTGTGTAATCCAGGGACCAGCAGGATCAGTATCATCTGGGAGCTTATTATAAATTGCAGAACCTCGTAACCTCCTACCCCATCCAGGTATGCTGAGTCAGAATCTGCCTTCTAACAAGATTTTCAAGTGATTGCCATGAATATTAGGTTTCAGAAATACTGGTTTTAAAAAACAAGTTAGGGATGCCTGGGTGGCTCACTGGGTTAAGTGTCTGACTCTTGATCTCGGCTCAGGTCATGATGTCACAGTTTGTGAGTTTGAGCTCCACATTGGGCACTGCACTGATGGTACAGAACTAGCCTGGGATTCTGTCTCTCCTTCTCTCTGCCCCTCTCCTGTTTGTTCTCGTTCACATTCTCTCCTCTCTCTCAAAATAAATAAATAAAAACTTAAAAAACAATTTAATGGTAGCTGTATATACAAATGGTTATGTCTGATGTTTCATATGGTTCTCATAATCCCAACACCACCAAAGGTAGGTAAATGGTGGTATTTCTATTTTGTAGATGAGAAATAAGTCTCAGATGTTGACTCACCCCAAATCATTCTTCAAATCAGTTATGCTCATCTTGGAACCCAGAGATGTTTGCTTGAAGACTCTTTTCCCAATGTTCTATTGTAGATATAGCAGGCAAGCTCAGCGTCTTCCCATCCCGGAGACCATACCATCCCAGCGTGCACTGCCTGGATTTAGCTCTGCCCCTCTCAGCAGTTCTCAATTAATGTCTAAAGGCCCTACCCCCTTGAGCCTCCAGGTGAGATAATTCTGTGGTGTTTTAAAGTATCTCAAAGTTTATTTGCAGGATTAATTTCCAATTGACTGCTGTGATAGATGGCTTAATAATTCATCATTTTTGGCTGCTTTCCTATTTCCCTGCACCTCCCAACAAACTATCGATAATTAAATCCTTATTTCAGGCTCTGCTTCTGGAGGGAATCAGCATTAAGGCAGCAGAAAAAGCCCAGTTCTTAGTAGAGATTTCTCACACAAAAAAAGAAGCATGTAGAAGTGAATAATCTTGATTATAGTGAGTATAACACCATCAGCAATAGTGAAATTTTTTATAAGACTGGTGGCAGGTGAAAGATGGACTCTGTGATATTTATGAAAATGAAGTGTCATTGGGAAATCCAAGAAAAAAAAACTGAGTCAACTCCTTTCCAAGTGGAGAGAGAGATGTGATTTTCTTCTACAGGTATCTGTTACATGGATCTTTAGAAAGAATCTCTTGCCCTTGGTTTAGAACTATTATCTGTGGGAAGAATAAACAAATGTCTTTGGAACATACATACTTTCTGTTCCTCGAGGCTTCATACATGAAAGTAAGAGAAATTTTAACTGAGCCAATGTGAGTTCACTCCTTGGTGAGTCACAGAAACCACACTGAGTTGTCTGTTGTACAAAGAAAACTTTATTTGCAGCAAGTAAGAAGATCATAGGGAATGGCTTCCAAAGTGGTGACTCCCCGAGAGAGGGTTAATGGGTGCCTTTTGTTTGGAGTTAGGATGAATACTTGTCATCATATGTAAAGGAGGCCATAAGGTCACACATGCACTTTAAGGAAACATGCCTATACATACATTGTATGTTATGTAAATAAGGCTGAGGTCTGGAGTGGAGATTTTAGTATTAAAATAGGCTAAAGGCAATTCTGGTCATGGGTGTGGTGAGGTGGTCACTCCATGGTCCATCTGTGCAGGTGCAAGTCAGGGGTTTTAACTCAACGGGCCTTGGTGGTCAGGTTGCCATCACCTGAGTGGTGGTTTCAGGTTTCATTGCCTGAGTTAGGAGGCAAGCCATATAGAAGAACTTAAGGAAAAATGTAAGACAAAGGTTAGTGAGTACAAGCAAGTAGGCAGTAAAGGCCAGGTTTCTGGGTCTCGCAGGTTACAAAATGTCATTGTGTAAATTGAATATCCTATCTGACTGTGGCATAAAGAAAGTAAAGACTTTAAATATGTTTGTACTCAGGACCAGTTTCATGGCCGTGCACTTGGTTTAATGCTCTGCTGTGACTGCCTTGAAATTCTTAATCATTGTGAACAAGGTACCCTACATTTTCATTTTGCAATGGGTCCTGAAAATTATGTAGCCTGTCCTCTTTGTACTAATTAAAGATTGTTTTAAATATAGATTTTCATGATACAAGAAAGAGAAGTCAAGCTAAAGGAACTACAGGAGTTGAAAAACAAAGTATCTTTGGGAAAACAAAACACCAATCAAAGTTGGAATTTCTAGAAGCTTCTGGGAATTGCCATTAAAGTTTTGCTGCATAGAGAGCAGAAGGAATGCAATGTAATCTGGAAATTGGGTGGTACTTCTCAAACCTACATATACATGGATGTGATTGCAGAGGCCACATGTTTGATGTGAAGCTAGCAAGGAAAATTCAGGTGACCCAGAAAATTAGGAGCAAAAGAAGTGAGTCACTTGAGCTAGTTGTTCTATATCAGGCAAGCAAATATGTGTTCCTAATGACATCCAGTATTTACAAAACATTTACTCTGTACCTGGCCTTGTTCTAAAGGACTGAAAGTCATCCCTAATCCTTACAGCAACCCTGTGAGGCAGGTGCTATTACTGTTCCTATATCACCAGTGAGGAAATTTGGGGACAAAATGAGAGTGATTGCCCTAGGCTCTTGCACCTAGCAAATCCTGGAACCTGGGTTAAGAACCCTGGCAGGCAGACTCTAGAGCCCAAACTCTTAATTACAACAGAGTCCCCCTCCCCAGTGCAATAGCTTTGTACGCCCAGAGGTGGATGAAGCAGATGTTGTGCTGAAAGTCCCCCTTAGAGAAGTTGAAGGGGAAAGGCCGAGTCCCCAGTGGTGCAATCCTTAGTGCAGTAAAGTTCCCCATTCCCCAAGGGGTGGGGGATGGGATAGGGGCGGCAGCAAATAAACAGTCACAGACCTTGAGGAGTCCAAGTGGGGTTTTCCTGGGTCCATTTTGCTTCACAAGCAATTTTCCATGGATTTCCACCAGGCCACGTCAGGTTGTCAGTGGTCTTCAAACTGTTCCACTGAGTCTGCCAGTCAGCTGACAGACTCAAAGGTCTTGTGGGGAAAGAGAGGACTCAGTTGAGGGTCTCAGGCTCCTGCTGATTACAACTTGGGCAACCGTACTTTCGCCCATTTTAGTCTCAATACAGGAATGATGAATAAGAATTAGTTTGCAAAAAGAAAACGAGTTTCTGCAACTAAAATTAAATGTTTAAAAATCATTGTTCTGGCTGTCATTTTAAAACAACCAGAAGAAAATGAGTTAGCTGTAGGTAGGTCACATGTCCCTCCTCCTCCCCAAACACAACTCACGTTCAATATGGGTCAGTAGAGAAAAGATGATATTGGTATTTGGTATTTGTAGAACACTGGACAGAACGTAATTGAAACTTTTCTGTGCCAAATGCTCGCTGTAAGTTTGTTCCTAGTTTAAGAAAGATTCTTTTAATTGTTTGCACCAGGTCTTTCCAAAAAGAAAAAAAGAAAAAAAAATCTCTATAGGGCCATCTCAGAAGCATCTACAAATGACAACCCTTCCATTCAAACCTGGAATTAACTGTTCCTTCTGCTTTCTACAGCATCCAACAATTATTTGACTATCGATCATGCATAAAACACAATGGAGCCTGCTGTCAAAGGGCTCACAATCTCATCGGTAAGAGGACCTAAGTAATTATCTATGCCAGTCATGGTTATTGCCACTTACCACCTCCTGCTGCCAAGAAAGGAGAGCATACCAATGGCTGTGAGATGTGAGAAAATTGATACAATAATGACAATCAGGTTTGGCATTAAAGAAATTCAGTCCACTGAATGGACATGTAATTAGTTTCCCAAGAGAAGATGAAATAACTGCTTCGTAGAAGCACAAGTAACAGGAACAAATCCCACAGACCTTGAAAAGCCTTCTTAGAAGGCAGGAACTGGGCTTTTTAATATGTCTTTTCCTGGAGGATTCTCCTATCCCACACACTCTTCAACATCTGAGCCTATGTGTCAAATTTCATACACTTTTGTTTATGATCCAGATGGACTTCTGTATGATTCAGCTCATAGTTGATGATGACAGCACACCTTCCTTAGTGACATAATTCTTTTTTTAATGTTTATTTATTTTTGAGAGAGAGACAAAGTATGTATGTGCGAGCCAGTGAGGGGCAGAGAGAGAGGGAAAGCGAGAATTCCAAGGAGGCTCTATGTTGTTAGTGCAGAGCCTGACTCGGGCTGGATCCCACAAACAATGAGATCATGACCTGAGCCAAATTCAAGAGTTGGGATGCTTGACCAACTAAGCCACCCAGGCACCTCTATTGATATAATTCTAATAAGAATGTGTCAGCAAGTGGTGTTTGTGGAGAGTCAAATGTGTACAGCCCTCTGGGGTAATCTAATTATTTATTATAAAATAAATATACTTGGGGTGCTCAGTCGGTTCGGTGTCTGACTTTGGCTCAGGTCATGATCTTGCGGTTCCTGGGTTCAAGCTCTGCATTGGGCTCTGTGATGACATCTCAGAGCCTGGAGCCTGCTTTGGATTCTGTGTCTCCCTCTCTCTCTCTGTTCCTCCGCACTTGAACTCTGTCTCTCTTTTTCTCAAAGGTAAATATTTTAAAAAATAATAAAATAAAATAAAAATAAAAATACTTAAAATGTTCTAAAACATCCAGGGCTAGAAACGTATGTCCCTACCTTTTTTTTACCAGTCCATTCCAGGGTTTAAAAAAGTACACCTATCAGAGAACAACTGGCAGTTGCCAGAAGGCAGGTGGGTGGGGAGATGGGCAAAATAGGTGAAGGGAATTCAGAGGTACAAAATTCTAGTTAAAAATAAGTCACAGAGATGAAATGTGCATGAATATGACTATGCATGTAGTCAATAATATTGTAACAATGTCATATGTGACAGATGGTAACTACACTTATGGTGAGCACTGAGTAATGTATACAATTGTCAAATCACTGTGTTGTACACCTGAACCTAATGGAACATTGTATGTTAATTATACTTCAATAAAAAAAGATATACCTGTTACAAAAGCAAAGCATTGCACAAAACTTTGACTCCTGAATTTGCACTGTTCCTTCAAATAATAGGGGTTAGAGAAGAGACCATTCCCTGGACCACATCTTTCTTTCCCCCTTTTTAAGAACATTATCATTGTGATAAATATAAATACCCATAAAATTTACCATATACTTTGTTTTAAATTATAAAAATAAAGTTTTAGAATGTGAAATGAGAAAATAGAGACCCTTGAAGGTTCTTCTTCAATTTATAGCTTCTGTTTTTCCTACAAGCACATAAACTACCAAAATACTTCACAATTCCCGTCCCTCCCTCTCTTAATTTTAGCATGTTTCCTTTCTCCTTTTATCCTAAATCAGCCTTTTAAATAACAACGTGTCAAATTTGTGAACCAGTCATCTATGAATTCATAAACACAACCATAAGAATGGTTTGAGATGTTCGACAAGTTGTACCTCTAGAATTAGGTTGCAAATGAAGTTATTAAAAGAAATTTCAGGATTCCGGTATATGTCCCAAATTTTGATAGTCAGTTAAGAATAGTAACCACTTTCCCCACAAAAAATTCTTGGCATGGTTTATAATCCATTCAGAGCCTCTTCACAAAATGGAGGGAAGCTATTTTTTCCTCCGTATCGGGACTTATGTAACAACTAAAACAGCATAAAGTTAGGGTGGGCTACCTCAAAGTAGTCCCACCATCACCGAAGAGACTGAAGCAGAGGCAAAATAAGCTACTGGGAAAGTTGCCCAGAGGTAGAAGAGTGTCAGGATTTATAGACTTGGGGGACTTCAATGGCCAGCACTAACAAGGGATGCAGTAATAGTAAACAGGAATTTCTTTCTTTTCGCTTTTTGTCTCCAGTCCATCCTATTTGAATCTGCCACCTATAGTGTGAGCAACCTCTTGGATGCTCAGGCTCCATGGAGTAGAGAAATATTCCACATCTGTGGGGCCCTGGGTATCCAAGAGGCACAAGAAGACGCTAGTTGGGAATCAGTGCTGGGTGCTAGTTACTGGCAGGTTGCATGACCTTTGAAAAGTCACTCAGCTTTCCTGGGCCTTGTTATTCTCAAATGCAAACTCAGGAAACAAGGCTGGATGCCCTCTATGTCTATTATGTGATCATTCCTTGCCTCCTTCCCCTTCTCCCTAGGCAACAAATGTCGTTTCTTCACGTTCCTGGTCACTAATAGATGCCAGATAATCCAATAATACACTTTCTCCCCATTTTTAATCTGGACGTTGAGAAGCAACTAGCAGTGTGTGCCACAGGAACGAGGGACCAGCATTCCCTTCCTCTCCCAGCAGCATAATCACACTGTCAAGGTTTAGCTGGTGTGTAATTGTACAGAAAAAAATGTGTGGTCCCTAACCTCTCTTGCAGTTGCATATCTCCAGATGACTAAGTCTGGCCCACAAAATATAAACAGAAGTGTTAGATGGCTGTCTCTGAGCATTCCTTAATGGGGCTGTGGGAATGCTCTTTGAACTTATTTCATCATCTTTTCTTCCATCTGCTGCCTCAAGCTGAGAATGTGAGGCCAGAATGGCAGCACTGCATGGGCCACACTCATTTCCCCAGGGCAGTGAGGTAAACGGGCCAAAGTGGCTAGATGGTGAAGAAGAGCTTCTGGATGGCCCTGGGCCACCCTCCTTCAAGCTGGCCCCAAATGGGAAATGCACTTCTGTCCCATTGAAGTCACCCTTATTTTGGCTTTCAGATACTCATCATCCTAACTGATAGAGTTTTACCCACACAAAATACTTTTTTGTTCAGAAGGCTCTTAAGGAGTTCCTGTCTAGGTATAATTTTGGAATGGTGGAGCGGGGGGGCCACTTCTGTGATAAGGCAAGTATTGCTGTTGTTACCCCATCAAAACTGCGGGTCCTCTGCCTATACAAGGTTGTCCCTGGGTCCAAGGGCAGTCCTGACACTGGTGAAGCAACCATCATCAGATACTAACCAGAAAGTCTCGGTTTGCTGTCTGTATTTAATTGTCTCTCTCTAACGGTTTGTCTCCTTATCTATCTTACTTTCCCTGAGGGTTGTTAGAGGGGTGGGGGATGGGGGGATAGGCTAAATGGGTGATGGACATTAAGGAAGGCACTTGCTGGGATGAGCACTTGGTGTTATATGTAAGTGATGAATCACTAAATTCTACACTTGAAACCATTACTAAACTATATGTTAACTATTTGGATTTAAATTTTTAAAAAAGTCATTGATCTTCTCTCAGTGTATTTTGCTGTTGGAAGCCCCCAGGAGTCTTGCAATCTTTATAAGCAATGTGTCCAACTCATACCCCATATTTTAAACAGGCTTCTTTGCTCTTGTGGTTTTACTGAAAATTCCAGAGTCATGTCTCCTGGTAGGCTGTTGAGGAAGAATTTTTTTGCAATGGGTGCCAAGCCCTTGAAATTAGACCTAAGCTCCCTTGGGAATGGTGTGTTAGCTGCCTGAAACTCTCTGCTTCTTTGCAGTGGATGCTTTTGGATGATTGTTTTTATTATAAGCATATAACCCTGGAGGTCTTGGAGTTAGGCACCCAAGATCCTTAGATTATTCTCTCTCTCTCTCTCTCTCTCCCTCTCTCTCTCTCTTTTCTTGCTTGTTCTAAGCAATGCTAGTAACTAGAAGCAAGGACTTACTCAAAGCTAACATCCTGAAGAACATCTGTGCAACTCAGGGTGATATTTATATCTTTTAGCCACAAGCAGGGCACAGGCACAATCCAACCAGTCCTCAGCTGTGCAAACTACTGATACAGCCAAGCTTGTGCATACCAGCAGTCTCTCAGCCCTGGTACAGATGATCAAAATCAAAGTTTTCACACAGACTGATCCTTGAGGAGTGTGTCCTATACCTGCAGCTGCAGAATACCTTCAGGACTTTTATCTGGCTTTGCTTTTCCTTCATTTCCAAAGGATGTGTTTTTAAACCTTGACATACTCTTTTCTTCCCTACTCACCTTGGTATTAGGACAAGTTGGCTCTCCCTTTCACTGAGATTAAAAGCTTTCCAAATTTTTCATGTTCCTACTTTTTCCCTTAAAAAATACCATCTCCTGGGGCACCTGGGTTGCTCAGTTGGTTAAACATCTGGCTTCGGCTCAGGTCATGTGGTTCATGAGTTCAAGCCCTGCATAGGGCTTACTTCTGTCAGCACAGAGCTCATTTTGGATCCTCTGTCTTCCTCTCTCTCTCTCCCCATCTCTCTCTGCCTACCTCTCTCTCTCCCTCCCTCCTCAAAAATGAATAAAAGATTAGAAAAAAAACCATCTCCTAGTGAAAGAAGCCAGTCCCAAAAGACCACATAATAAACAACTCCACTGAAATGAAGTGTCCAGCATAGGTGATTCTATGGAGACACAAAGTAGATCAGTGGTTGCTTAGGGGTGAGAAAGTAGGGGGATAGAAAAGTGATAACTAAAGGGTCCAGGATTTCTTTTTAATGATGAAAATATGTTAGGATTGTCTGTGGTAATGATCGCATATATTTGTGAATTTACTTAAAACAACTAAACCATGCACTTTATTTTTTTTAATTTTTTTTAACGTTTATTTATTTTTGAGATAGAGAGAGACAGAGCATGAACGGGGGAGGGTCAGAGAGAGGGAGACACAGAATCTGAAACAGGCTCCAGGCTCTGAGCTGTCAGCACAGAGCCTGACGCGGGGCTTGAACTCACGAACCTTGAGATCATGACCCGAGCTGAAGTCAGACGCTTAACCGACTGAGCCACCCAGGCGCCCCTAAACCATGCACTTTAAATGAGTAAACTGTATTTGTAAATGTTATGTCCTTAAAAACTGTTAAATACCATGCTAGCAACTATGGTCTGGAGAAACATGTACTAAAATACAGGTTTTCAAGTGGTTGCCAGTTGGTTGAATATTGGTGTTTTTGTTTAACTTCTGTTTAAATCAGTCATCAAATTTTTTAAAAAAGGGTTCTCAAATAAAAATCCAGTCTTGAGATCATAATCTCCAGGATCAACAGCTCCATATTCCTGCACAGGGACAAGTGGCTGGATCTTAGCTGCTTAGAACCCCTGAGATGAGACCTGAGCTCTCCCAGGCACCTCATCCTGCTGACTTGACTGGTCCATCATGTTATTATTTATTGAATATGCATTAGGTATCATATACTTTTTCTCTTCTCTCTTCTCTCAGGACAAAAACCTCACAAACCTCTATGGTCTCTTTCCACCACCTTCTTCCCTTTCAGCCTATAGATTTTTCCTGGTCTCTATTAGCATAAAAAATTTCATGCAACTAAACAACCTTCTGTTGATCCTGCTACTTTCTCAGGTTAGCTGTTTTATCATTCCGCTTTATTTTTACCTACAAACTTGTTAGGTATAATCTATATTCACTACCATTTCTTTCCTTCCTACTCCTTTGCTGATAATTTTGGTTTTCATTACTCTACTGAATCTTCTACTAAAGGTCATTAGAAAAGGGCAGTAAGTCATGAAGTCTAATGCCCTTTTCTTAATTCTTTCTTCAATGCTTTGCCATTGTTCTGCCCAGAAAATACAGAAAAAATAGAAATGGAAAAAATCATCATTATTCCCCTAACATAACAATTTTAATGTTTTATTTATTTTTGAGAGCAAGAGACAGAGTTATGAGTGGGGAGGGGCAGAGAGAGAGGGAGACACAGAATCTGAAGCAGGCTCCAGGCTCTGAGCTGTCAGCACAGAGACCGATGCCAGGCATGAACCCAAAAACTGAGATCATGACATGAGCCGAAGTCTGAGGCTTAACTGACGAGCCACCCAGCCACCCCCCCTTTTTTTAAAAATATTTCTGCTTTATTTATTTATTTTGAGAAAGAGAGAGAGAGTATGTGAGTAGGAGAGGGGCAGAGAGAGAGAGGGAGAGAGAGAATCCCAAGCAGGCTCTGCACCATCAACGCAGAGTCTGATGCGGGCTCAAACTCATGAACTGTGAGATCATGACCTGAGCCGAAATCAAGAGTTGGCCACCCAGGTGCCCCAGCATTTTAAAACTCTAAGAAAATGGGTTTCCTTTTGATTTCACCAGAGTTCTGACATTTCGTGGATCTTCCGCAAGGACTACTCCCCTCCCTATATATATTAGGCTGTTCAACAAATAATTAACTAAGATGGGCTGTTGTATTCAGAGAAAATTATGCTTAGACACTGAGATTATCTTTGTCAATAATTTATTTAACACAGTTTCACTTCAGGAATTACAATTTATAATAATATTTCATAAACCAATAGCATACAGGAAAGTGTTTCTTAATAAGCCAATAAAGAAATGACATACTCCAAACCAATGACAGATTAATTACACTATTGTTCCAGATAAAAGGGAGATGAAAGAAACAAAGTCCAAATTTAGGTGAGGTGTACCTTTCTACAAGTTGGTTCTTGGAGGAGTCAGCTTAGCCAACCAAGAGATGACGTCCAGCTGCCAGCACAAAGCAAAAGTCCCTTATTGCTAGAGCACAATCCTAAGGGAATGAAGGCTCTGGTGTTGGCAGACAAAATTATCTCCTTCACCATGCTGCTGCATGGCTTTTACCACTGAAGGCAAAGGTTCTCCTTGCCACAGCAGGAGTTACTGCCTCAAGGTCCCTGGAGAGCTATTTAGATCAGCAAAGGGTAGCCTGTCCCAGACCCGACACTCTTGGTAAGTCCCCACAAATTCTTGGTATTTAAAGTTTAAATGAGTATTACATCATACCCACTCTTCCATATGTTCTACTTATAAGTCCCCAAAGGCACCTGACAACAGTTGAGCTACTGAGTGCTTATCAACAACAGATGACAACATCCTGAAACAGCTTCCTCAATGTAAACACTTTCACCTTTAGACAAAAGCAACTTCACTTGAGTCACAAACAAGTGGATTTGAAATCATAACCAGCCACTATACCACATGGGCCCTGGGTACAAACAAGACCCTGTCCTCATAGAGTTTATAGTCTGGTGGAGAATTACATGGATGTACACTTTTCAACTGGGCAGAACTCCAAAAGAAAGAGCATAATTCTTAGAAACCACACAGTGACAAGGAAGGTGACCTTGATGAGATGGGTAGTGGGATCAGGGAAGATGTTCATGGGCAAGTTGTTTGTCCAGTTAACTTCTACTTATCCTGTGCTTCTCCTCTCATAGAAGATAAGGGGGGAGAGAGGGAGAGAGAGAATGAGAGAGAGAGAGAGAGAGAGAGAGAGAGAGAGAGAGAGAGAGAGAAGGCATTTCAGGCAAAACAACAGCAAGCAGCATGCAGGAAGAACAAAGAGAATACAAGGTAAGGCTAGAGAGATTTGATAGGGTCTTCTAAGTCATGGTAAGAGTTTTGTTCTTTATCCTAAAAGCAATAGGGAGGCATGGAAAGTTATAAGCAAGGGAAAGGACACCATCACGTCAATTTTTAAAAAAATGATCCTGCTGCATTTTATAGAGAATTAGCACAAGAGCCAGAGAGGAGAGAGAGAGAGAGAGAGAGAGAGAGAGAGAGAGAGAGAGAGAGATTGCAGTGAGTCATCTATTAATGTAGGATAGGTGAGAGTTAATGGCTGACGGATTCCACAGAGATTTAAGTCAACAGGAGGCATGTAGACTTTTGGGATACCATCTAATCATCAGAAAATCTCAAGTCTTTCTCCCCCTTCCTCCAAACTCAAGAAGAAAGTACTCATATCAAGGTGATGGCTGAGGATACTGTTGGCCTTGTATTGTCAGGGTTGGAGTTTTTTATGTTAAGGAGCAGAGGCTTGAAACACTTTCTTTCAGTTAAACAGAGTAATCCGGCTGAGACAGGTTCCCCCCTCTCCCCTCCCTCAGGTCAGGAGACCATGCAAGAACTAGAGCTAGGTGGAGGAGCCTGTTAGAAAAGATACCTGAAGCCTTGAGCTAGAAGAACAAAAGTTGCTCTTGTGGTTCACTCTTTGTCCATCTGGACCACCTGGTTAGGTTTAGTCCCAAACCTCAGCCCTTTGGGAATTGAAAAGAGTTCAGTGCAAATGCAAAATCCCTCAGAGATATCTTCCCAGTCTTTATCTGCTGACAGAATTTTCTCCTTCCTCCCTAGTTCCTGCCACCCTATGGTTTGACAAATAGCATTCAATCATGACCACTGTTGAATCCATTGCTTCAGATACTGAAGACAGAAAAGTAAAGGATGGAGAAGTAATTTCCCTCAACCTTTTCAGAATGTACTACTCCTTCCCTTGCAGTTCCTTTTGTATTTCAATTAGGGCCTCTTCGTACAGCACTTCTTACATACCTGGTGGTACTGAGTTGCCCTTTCCCTGGATCCCAGATGCATTTGCAGTAAGGATATAAAAAGCTATAAGGCTTTGTTGTTACTTCACCAGATTGAA
Organism: Prionailurus viverrinus; assembly: GCF_022837055.1. Lineage (NCBI taxonomy): Eukaryota > Metazoa > Chordata > Mammalia > Carnivora > Felidae > Prionailurus > Prionailurus viverrinus. Next base: position 143,143,438 of record NC_062564.1, on the reverse strand, counting down.
CAGCATATAAATTATGATGTTACACTGACTGTGCCCTCTGACTCGCAGAGAAAGCACAATATGCTCATCTCCATTAAGGCCCTTTGTAGGCCACAGGGGAAAGTACCTGGTAGAAGTAATGAAGGCATTGAGGATAACCATCTATCTGAAATGTACTCTTCAGAGAGACTAGGTGGGCTTATTTGGTACCTGTTGTTATTGTTTATCTGCTTTGTCATGTTTGTTAGTTTTTGTTTTTTGTTACTGTTGTTTTAGATTTCAGTGAGCCCTTCTAAAGAACAGATGGTACATCCTCTCCCTCCATACCCCCTTTCACCCTTTAAAACAAAATAAGTGACAGCCAAGGTAGGACCCTGGGGAAATGGGCCAAGGATGCCATTGAAATTGATCTAGTTGAGGTCCTAAAGTAGAGGAGCAAGAGGGGCTTCATGGTGTAGGTCCATCCCATGTCACTGATTTAGGACACTGCATTCAAGGTTAGGCCAACACACAGATGAATGGCCTAAAATAGTCGTTAAATATTATTCTTCAAAAACTGTGGTGTGGCCACAATAGATGATACCCAGGGTTTGTATCCCAACCACTGGTTAACCCTTACCTATCCAGCTCTTCCCACCACCCAATTCTGTTCAAATCACCTTGGTCTACTTGCCATTCCCCAACATGCCCTGTCTTCATTAAGATAGTTGATAAAACCAATATGTGCTCAGAACAAGAAAGAAGACCATTCCAAGCCTTTTATCATTTTATGCTGACATTGTTCCAATATTCAGAGAATAGAGAAAATACTCTTTTGTTAATTACCACCTGAACTCAAAATAATCTCAGAACTTGACCAAAAACAAAAAAGTCATTCCAGATCATTCCAAAGCCTTCTAAAAATCTGAATTATCTTTAGAAGATAGATTTTTAACAGTGTGGAGAAATTCACTGAAGACAGCCCTGACTGAATTGGACTTTCTGGGGCATAGGAATGGCAAGGAATTAGCTCAGAGAGATGAAGTTTATTATTGGCCCAGAACATCCAGCTCATTGACTGTCTGGGAGAGTTGTGGCAAGAAAATAATTGCCTGAAAGGAGATGGAAAATCCAGTAAAGGACTTCCACCCCTTAGGCAAGAGGTAGGAGAGAAGTGGGATACTCTGATCTGCTGTCTTTACCCTAGGCTTTGCTTAATGGCAAAAGACAGGAGATATAGGAGGCATTTAAAATCCAATTATCCTCAATCCTAAAGCTGCCTTAATGACAGCTATAACTTACACCTTTGCAGAACCTATTATACGCTCTAAAGATTCTTCCTTCTCCAAAGACTGCAGAATGAAAAGACACACAGCTGGCTGAGCACACGATGTTGTAATAAGCCCAGAACCCCTTGCAAGCTTTTCTAAAAGAGTGTCCTGAATCACACCACCATCCTGCAGCATCGTTGTTATCTCAGAACCCTTGTCAGGCCACTGAAAGTAGAGGCTTTACCAAAGCTGGTGGTTACTTTATTTAATAAAAGTCTCAATCTTACTATTTGGATTATTCAAAGTCTCTCTTGCTTATATGCAGTATCTAAAAAACAAAACAAATGAACAAACAAGCAAAACAGACTCTTAAAAACAGAGAATAGGGGCGCCTGGGTGGCTCAGTCAGTTAAGCGTCCGACTTCGGCTCAGGTCGTGATCTCACGGTTCGTGGGTTTGAGCCCCGCATCGGTCTCTGTGTTGACAGCTCAGAGCCTGGAGCCTGTTACGGATTCTGTGTCTCCCTCTCTCTCTGCCCCCCCCCCCACTTGCACTCTGTCTCTCTCTGTCTCAAAAATAAATAAACATTAAAAAAAAAGGGGGCGCCTGGGTGGCGCAGTCGGTTAAGCGTCCGACTTCAGCCAGGTCACGATCTCGCGGTCCGGGAGTTCGAGCCCCGCGTCAGGCTCTGGGCTGATGGCTCAGAGCCTGGAGCCTGTTTCCGATTCTGTGTCTCCCTCCCTCTCTGCCCCTCCCCCGTTCATGCTCTGTCTCTCTCTGTCCCAAAAATAAATAAACGTTGAAAAAAAAATTAAAAAAAAACAAACAAACAGAATAAATGTGGTTGCCAGAGGGGAGCGGGATGGGGAGTTAGGAGAAATTGGTGAAGGGGATTAAAAGTTACAAACTTCCAGCTATAAAATAAATAAATGATAGAGATGAAATGCACAGTATAGGGAATCTAGTCAAGAATATTATAATAACATTGTATAGTGACAGATGGTGACTACAATTAGTGTGGTGAACCCTAAATAATGTATAGAATTGTCAAATTACTATGTTGTACAACTGAAACTAATACAACATTGTATATCACCTATACTTCAATGATTAAAAAATACATAAAATAATAACATAAAAAATAAAATTTCTCTCCAAGTGTGGATGCTCAGGGGCGGGGGGACTTGGATGACATGGGTCAGGAATATTGAACTTAAGGACAAATTAAGTTTCAAAAAATGTTTAAATTATGATAAATCTCAAGGTCAGCAGAGCACTTTGGTGCTGATGCCGTTGGCTGCTATTTACTGTCCAGGAAGCTGCAGTACTGATTCCTAAACTTCCTCACCCACACTATATTTTCCCATAATACACACAGAAAAGGTAATTAGGCAGTCTGGTGAGCAGCCTTTGACATTCCGTTTCCTTTCTATTCAAATACATGAGGTCAGGGAAAGAGAAGCTGCTCCATCCAGTAAACACCAAGTCTGTGGCATTTTACACCTCGTTCAATGACAAATTCTTCATTATTAGCTAACCATTGGGGCCCCACAGTGGCTCAGTTGGTTAAGAGTCCATCTTCAGCTCAGGTCATGACCTCGTGGTTTGTGAGTTTGAGCCCCACATCGGGCTCTGTGCTGACAGCTCAGAGCCTGGAGCCTGCTTAGGATTCTGTGTCTCCCTCTCTCTCTGCCCCTGTCTTTGTCTCTCAACATTGAATAAACGTTAAAAAAAAAATTGTTGTTATTATGTAACAATACTCGCTTAAAGGATATTTTTTTAGAACTAGACTTCTATGGCAAAATAACTGGCCACGTATACTTCGGCACGAAACATTTGAGAAGCTCTATGTAATAAGCCCGCAGTTGGCTGAGAGCCTTTCCACCTCCATAAGGCCATGCAGCAAGTAGGATCATGACACATGAAATCCATACCTGGAAGTTTTCCCGAGGCCTCAGATGCCACTCACAGGCAGCACTTCCCAGAGGTTGAGCCCCGGTATATTTAACAAGGACCTGTCAAAACAAGGTGATAAAAATAGAGTGTATTTTAAGTGTCTGCATTTAATAAATTAACACTTGTAAAATATATAAGCTTAACACAATTGTGCTGTTACAAAGTAACATAAAAATTACTTCAGGTTGTGTAGTATTATAATGAGACAATTTTATAGTTGGATGAAAAAAAAAAAAAAAAACCTTTCACTCCCATCTTGGGTCCCTGTGTCAGTGTGTAAAACCTCATTTGAAGTGAAGGTTAAAGTCTAAATTTGGTGCATTTCCTGACACAAGGCCTGAGACTATACCAATGGTCATCCTGGGCTAGACTTTGCTCTTCCTCCTTCAAAGGGACACAATGAAATCATTTTTTAATTTTTTTAAAGGAACAAGATTACTAAGGTTAGTAAGAGAGGGCTATTCTTTAAATCAAGATGTTGGCAGGATTCTTTCTTTCTTTCTTTCTTTCTTTCTCTCTTTTTTTTTTTACATCTTGGTAAGGTTTCAGTATCTCTGGCTGGGCAATAATACGGAATATCATGGTCTAGTTTTTATACATGGCTTACTGTGTATCTCATGCCAAGACACCTGAATATGAGCTTAAGAGAATTCAATGGGCAATATGTATCAATGATCTAAAATTCCCCTCTGTCCACAGGGACAGCAAGACCAAGTGCCCTGGGCAAGAGACTAGGCAATTACCTACACAAAGTGGCTCACCAGAGGTGCATATTCAGAACAGGGTCTCTGACAGTGGAGAAAGAATAGCTTTTTCGCTCATTGCTTAGCAGCCATATTTTCCTGGTTTCAGAGAAATAATTCATTTTCTCAACTGTTAGAGCCGTTAGCTTCGTGTGAGAAGAGTGTTGGCCAGGAACACTTTGAGGGATAATTGTATGGCAGGAGAAAGTCCAGGGAAGTAAAGGATCTAGACATCAGTTGAAAACTGGGCAAGAACGAAGGCTGGTTAGCTAGCACAGCTCTCATAGACGACTGCAGACCCACTGCGGCAAGGCACTGCTGAAATGTGAGAGGCGGGGGACGCTGCCCTCTCCAGCAGGTGACAGATAATGAGAAACCACAGTGTGTCCTGGCAGCTTGAGGTTTCTTCTTCTTAGTCACAACCAACTCAGCAGCCTAGTATTGAAAGTCTAGGAGGCATCCCTGCCTGGCTCTTTAAAAGTAAATACACCCTAGACTTCCTTTATTCGCAAACTTGTCAACAGCGCTCAGAATAAAATCCGGTAAACCTGCTGCCTTATTTGCTGAACCCGTCAAAACAAGAAAAGGATGCTATGTTGGAACATTCCCCTCTATTAATGAAAACCTCCAGTTTCATTTCTCCTCTCCCCCATCCCCCATCCCATTCATTCACTTATGCATTCAGTCAGCAGAGGAACCAGGGGATCCCATGAACTTTCATTGAGCATGTTCTAATTACAGTGTGAGGAATACAAAACTGTAAGGTTTGACCTCTTCCTGCAGGAACTCACAGTCTAGCTAAGGATAATGTATACAAATGATGTATAAAAACAAATGGTTGCCTTCCTCAGGGGTGAATGCAATAATGTGGGTGGGTACTTGGTAGAACAGTGGCTCAAAGGAGTGAGACAAAGAATCTACTTAATTGGAATCTTCACAAAGGCTGTTATCTGTTCCAGGTGCTGTGTCAAATACTTTACCTCCTTCAGTTCATTTAATTGTCCAATGGCCATCATTTGAAAGATCAGAAAACTAAGTCTCCAAAGAAAGCAAGTAACACACCCAAAGCTATCTAATAAGAGGCAGAGACAGGAATCAAGTCCAGGTCTGTCTTTTCAGTTCTCTGGCACTCCTTGCCCAGTGATGGCAAGGACAGTGAGCATGGAACTGCCCGGTCCATTTGGCTGGGGTTGTAGGGTCATGTAAGGGATGGTGGCAGTGTGGACAAGTTGAAGCCAAGGCCAACTTCCACTCCTGACTGCAGAGGGAACAGGATAGAGGAGCTGGCCCTCATGACTGGCATGGACTTTTAACAGCATTCTTCACCTCTCCATCCTTTTCAGCTGCTTTCAAGGAATGCTGTACCCACCTTCGCAGCCTCATAACCATTCCGTAAAGGCCTTTGGAATGAAGTAGGGCCCTAGCATCGGTGGCCAAGGGGATTTCTGTCTTGCTTCTTTTGTATGATCTTTATTTCCTCTTTTTACCCTTGGTAGACTCAGGAAAGAGAAAAAGTCTCTTCAGTTAAATGTTGTGACTCCTACATTAATTTTCCAAGAGGGCTGTTCCCCCATCTCCACCACTGTGTTCTTCATAGAAAAAGCTCCAATGAACAATCATATGTTACTTTGAATTTGGATACATATTTTATTCTACTGATTCTTAACACCCCCGGGGTATAAGACAAACTGCAACTCAGAAAACTGGATCACTACAATTGGGGCAGGCACAGAAGATTGGTCCCGACCCTCAGGGATTCTGGTACCAAACCTGCTACCCACCTCTGAGAGTCACTGTTCCAGCAGTTAAGCATCATTAGTGTTTTTGTACTCCAGTCAGCTTAGTTCAGCCTTTAAAGATGTTTAGCTTTACTCATGACTGACAGTGCTGATGCCAGCCAAAAGAGCACACGAGAAAAATTATTTAAAACCTGTAATCTTTTGGGGAGCCTGGCTGGCTCAGTTGGTAGAGCATGCAACTCTTGATCTCAGGGTCATGAGTTCAAGCCCCACGTTGGGTGTGGAACCTACTTTAAAATATAGTTGTTTTTTTTTTAAACCTGTATTCTTTACTTCTTTGTCTTTGGCATGTGTGTGTGTCACTAGGGTTTCTGTCCTTTAAACTATGAGTTTACTTTAGACCGAGAGAGAGGATCTGGTTCTCACCTCCATTGTCTTCATCTGCCCTTATGGACCCTCTTTCTTCAGGTTTTTTCCTGGGTTAACTTCACAGGTTCTGCTCACCCCCAAGACACCAACCTCAAAAAATGAGAGCCAAACTGAACACTCCCATAGCAATCACTGCACACTGCCCTTAAAACCACTAAATGAAGTAATGTAGGTAAATCAAACCCAAGGAGATGAAGTTAGAAGGTTCCCTTTTACAACTACCAGAAATGAAAATATCCCCTCCAAGGTTGAAGCAATTTCTTCTGAGACACTTCTATTTTCAATCTGTCTAAGTTTCTATTTCAGGCTCCTGTGGCTGGAAAGGCTACAGATTATTATGGGCCATGTACATTTTGTAATTTACAGAAGTGCTTGCAAGGATCTTGCTTTGATGGTAGGAGGGGTAGAGGAAATTTTTGAAAGTTGTGTCAAAGTTTTACTTCCTGACCCCAGGGCCAAACACCGAGGGCTTGGCATGGAGTTGGCATTGGCAAATATTTGAGAAAGGCTGTTTGCTTTGCCGGAGTCATAGAGAGACTTTGAAAGATGTTGGCGTTTTCAACTGAAAACTTTTGAAAGGCCTCATCTATCGAATGTTCCTTTTCTATCAATTCAGTGTAGGAAGTTTGTAGAAGGTTCATTCAATTCAGTAGACAACACACAGACATACCGCCTGTGCTTGCATCACAAGAAGGATACCGCTCTTCACTCTTTCATCCCCCTCAACACCTGCATATACGTTCCCCACACTCACATCTCCCGCATAGCAAAAGTTCATGGCCCATGTAAATTTGCTGTATGATTGAAGTGCATAGAAGATGGTTTTTATTAAAGTGTGGTCACAGCCCCTTGGGGTTTGCAGGGAACTTCCAAGTCAGAGACCTTTACATTGAGTGGCTCCAGGAGATGGTACGATATATTTTTTAATTCAGAACCAGAATCACCTTCCAAATTTATATGTAAATTGCTAACAACTTACCACGCGTGTCCAAAATGTCCTCTTAGAGAAATGTCTCTTCTTTGTCTTTAGAAACCAGTTTCCACAGGAGAAAGAAACAGTCAAAGGTAAAGCAGAGTCTGTCCTTCCAGCAGAACAATGTGTGGGCCAAGGTCAAAAGTGCTTATTCAAGTTACCATTCCACTTCAAAGAAGCTGATGGCTGTGGGGGAATCACAGAGGCAATTTACGGGAAGTTTGAACTCTTCACTAATTTCAGCCAATACAAGTATTATTCCTTTTTTTTAAAAAAAAAAAAATGAATGGTTTTAAATAGAAGTGCACTTGGCATAATAATTTAATAAAGCTAAACACAGTATCAAAATATTGATCATTAGCTTACCTCCAAAAGGCCTAAAGAATGCACATTCCATGGACACAAGTAACATTGCAATTCCTTCCTTTTTCTACTGCTTGCTTTGAAACCAAACAGCTAAGATAAGGCCTGTTGGCATGACAGTAACCCATGAATTAGCCCCTCTTCAATAGCCATACCCCATATTAATTCTGTGGGGCAGGACTGAGAGCATTATAAATTCAGGGGGCTTAGAACGAGTGTGCTTCTATTTTCCAAACCCCAGGACAGGGCTGGTCCTTTTGTTTTGTGACTAGAAAGAGTTTGTTAAAAGATTTTAATGCTATATAAAGTTCATCTGTAAGCAATCCTACCTATCTCATACTATTTACTGTGTATATGCACTCAGACTATTTATGTCTGATATCACCATATTAGGAATGGTTCTCTAACTTTGCCAAGAATCAGAATCCCCTGGGGAGCTTTTTCTTTTCTTCAAGCGAGATGTAATTGACATAAAACATTGTATAAATTTATTTTTTTTAATTTTTATTTATTTATTTTGAGAAAGAGAGAGTGTGTGTGCAGGGGGAAGAGCAGAGAGACAAAAGGGGGAGAATCCCAAGCATGCTGTACACTGTCAGCACAGAGCCCAACACTGGCTCAGTCCCACCAACCATGGGATCACGACCTGAGCGGAAATCAAGAGTCAGACACTTGACCAACCCAGGTGCCCTGTAACATTGTACAACTTTAAAATGTACAATGTGTTGATTTGATCCATTTGTATATTGCAAAATGATTATCACCACCACAGCACTGGATAACACCTCCAACACATCACATAGTTACCATATCTTATTTTGTGGTGAGAACATTTAAGATCGAGTCTCTTAACATCCTTCAAGTATATAATACAGTACTGTTAACTACACTCGCTATGTTGCACATTATTAGATCCTCAGAACCTGGGGAGCTTATTAACCATGCAGCTTTTCTAGTCTGACCCCCATAAATTTGGATTCCGTCAGTGGGACTGTGAAATCCACTTGTGTATAAGTGCTCCCAAATGGTATTGATACCTAGAGAACCCAGGCCACAGTTCACATGGCCCTGCTCTGCTCTATTCATGTCATTCACCACAATGTTCTTCATGCCAGCAAAGAGACTGGCACACAGTCGATGTGCAGCAAATACTGCTGAATGATGGACTTTAAAATCAAGGCACCTAAATCAGAGAGCTCATTCATCTTTAACTGACCACTTAGACTCTGAGCTCTAAATTTTCATCTCTACAAAAAACAGAATCATGTCCTTCTATACAGAGTTCAAGGTTGTCAGTGACATACAGGAGCAACAAAAACAATTCTGGCTACCTAAAGAAATAATTGGAAGCATATTGGACAAGCCATGGAATCCAGAGGGAGGCTGCAAAATCAGGGGAGGCCACGGGAACTGGGCAGCAGGAACCATGCTGAGGTCATGCCACGGGCAGGCCAGTTAAAACACAGACATTGAATCACTCAAGATTCAAAGCTGTGGGTGAGATCACTAAGGTTGCCATCCTGGCTCTTATGTCCTGACCACTAGGAGCCTTTTCAGATTCCATAGTGGAAATGAGAACTTACTGTCCCCCAAGACACACAGTGGGATATTTCTCCAAAACAAGAAATTTTGAATTCTGAGCACCTAAATGTACATTATGTTATGCTCAGCTTCACTTTAAGTAATCCAGAGAGGTTAATGACTTACAAACAAGTGAGCAAAGTTGTAATTGTAACTCATATCTTTCTTTCCTCTCCCTCTAGACCCCTCTCTTCAGGCTCTATTCTTCCATCATTCCCTGGGATTTGGGTGGTCTTGGGCACTCTTCTTCAAACCAACAAGATAAATTTTTGACCAGAGGAGATGAGTAGAAACTGAAAGTTTGCTCCATTTCCCCGATTGTGTGTTATTATGAATCACTTTCTGTTAAAACAAAACTGTCAAAGCACCAATTAAACATTTTAGGAGCCAACTAAGCTTCAAGGAGTAGATAGAATCACCTCCAATTTACAGTAAGGAGCAATAATCATTGCCTCATGTCATCTCCCATATGTGCCCCCTGTTGGGAGTCACGCCAGAGTTGGAGATGCGTCACTCGTGCTGACATGATGACGGAGTGGCATTCCCTGGAGACCTAGCCTTCCAAAGCCAAGCTGATAAATTCATGTGGCTTTCAGGAAGTTGATCTCAGGAACTAAAGCCAATGGAAACACAAAAACAGTAATGGAGAGATAGTAAAATACCTTGAATTTCAAAATCATTTTATATTTTATGAAATACTTTCACATACATTAATTTCCTATGTCACCCTCATGTAGACAGCTGTTATTTCCTTCTCACAGATGAGAAAATTTGGAGCTCAGAGTTTAAGTAGTCAGCTCAAGAACAGTGAGCTTCCAAATCTAGGTCTCCTGATTCCAGGGAAAAGGTGAGAGTGTTTGAAGACAGAGGTTGTTTTTGTACGAAGGAGGGCGTGCCACAGTGGTATCAGCACCCGGATAGAGAGCTCTGCCTTCAACCAGTGGAGGGGAGGGGAGGCCAGTACTGCCCCAGACATGGGAGCAGACAGACAGCTGCCAGAGGTTTTCCTAACAGGTATCTGGGGCTGAACCCAGAGATGGGGCTGGCTGAAGGGACTAGGAAGAGCAGTGTCACTCTGTGCACGAGCAGAAGGGCGGCAGTGCTCCTGTTCGATGTGCATGCGCACTGCAAGCCGTGTCATAGAGGCAAGGCTGCTTTTCCTTAAGACGTGACATCTGCTTCCTGGCAACACTGAACCGCAGTGCAAGTGCTTGAGGCTCAGCTTAACGGTAAGAATACCAGATTTTGAGTCGGAAGGGCTAGTTTGAGTATCTCAGGAGACTACTAGAGCAAGTCAACGAAGGGAAGGGGGATGAGCTCTTAGACAACTGGCTTGAGGCCCAGCTTCTCCTCTGCCTGGAAACCCTGGTGCTCAGAGCTACTCCCAATGCCTTGAGGCCACGGCAAAGGCCCTTGTAGCACTACTTCTGTGGAGGACAAGGTTAGAGTTTGTCTCCTCCACAAATAGGGATTGTTTACTGATACTTGAATCAAAATCATCCATTTTGTCATCTTTGTCATTAGAGCTGTGGGCAGCAAAATAGCTCAAAAACTTCCTTGCAGACATTCACCTGTAGACAGCAGCACAGCCCGCCCAGGCCTCCGCTAAGATGAGTGTCAAGGCACAGAATAAACATTTCATGTCATGGATCCCAGGGACACTGCTCTGGCTGTATTGACAGGCAGGTCCCATGGTGTGCCAGTGCCAGTGAGCTCCGATTTCTCATCAATCCCCAACTCCACATTCAGTGAACTCACGTGGGTAGCAAATGCCATACATCAGAACTATTTCCAGAAACATTCGCCAGCACAGGGGCACCTGGGTGGCTCATCTGTTGAGTGTCCCACTTCGGCTCACGTCATGATTTCACGGTTGGTGAATTCAAGCCCCACAAATGGCTGCTATCAGCGCAGAGCCTGCTTTGGATCCTCAGTCCATCTCTCTCTCCCTCCCCGGCTTGTACTCTCTCAAAAATAAATAAATATTTTTTTTTAATTTTTTTTTTTAACGTTTATTTATTTTTGGGACAGAGAGAGACAGAGCATGAACGGGGGAGGGGCAGAGAGAGAGGGAGACACAGAATTGGAAACAGGCTCCAGGCTCCGAGCCATCAGCCCAGAGCCTGACGCGGGGCTCGAACTCACGGACCGCGAGATCGTGACCTGGCTGAAGTCGGACGCTTAACCGACTGCACCACCCAGGCGCCCCAAAAATAAATAAATATTTAAAAAACAAACAAATAAAACATTTACCAGTACTTTTTTTTAACCAACGAAACAAAAACTTTTTGCGTATCACTGAAGTAGATAGAAGGTCTATGGACATGACTCATATTTCTGTTCATTTAGTATGGACAGCTGCTGCTTTTGAGTTCTCTACTAAGACCTCTTATGTTTCATAATTAAGGGGAAAAAATGTGTTGGGGAGCCTGGGTGGCTCAGTTGGTCAGGTGTCCAACTTCAGCTCAGGGCATGATCTTGTGGCTTGTGGGTTCAAGCGCCACACTGGGCTCTGTGCTGACAGCTCTCGGAGCCTGAAGCCTGTTTCAGATTCTGTGTCTCCCCCTCTCTGCCCTCACTCTCTTGTGCTCTCTCTCTTTCTTTCTCTCTTTCTCTCTCTCTCAAAAATAAATAGAAAAAAAGAAAGAAAGAAAGAAAGAGAAAGAAAGAAAGAAAGAAAGAAAATTGTACTAGAACATTTCAATCACCCTGAGTAAAAGTAATGCTAATTTGTGCTTTTAAACTCTGGGCCAGCGTGTGTTGCACTTAGAAACCCAAGTGCATGCAGTAAAGGTACTAAATTTTTGGCTGATTCTCACACGGCATGGGCCACACCTTTTTTTTTTTTTAATGCATATTGCATGCCTGACATATAGTAGACACTCAATTGTCTGTGCATTTGAAAGCAAGAACAGAGCAATGATAGTGATTTAGTTCACGCATGGACCCTAAATAAAACTGAGCCATAGAAGGAAATTTAATAAGCCTTTCTTTGTTCATGACTCACAGAGGAATGCAGCAAAAAAGTGTGAAAGCCACAGCGTTTGACTATAAACGTAGCCATGTATGTATTGATATCGCACTTCTAAGACTTTGACTTGCTTGTCTATAGGACTTCTGTCCACCGCCCCCAAGAAGCACCCTACTGATTTCTGGGAAATGTGTAATAAGACTGTCAGTGATTTTTGCTCTAGCTTCTTTGCCAGGATGCATCACAGCTGCACTGTAGGGGCATTCTGAGGATGCTGCTCTATCACCCTGAGCCTTCATAGTCTCGGACCTTTACTATCATCTGTAGCACAGTTAGGGGAAATGACCTCTACCCAGTTCTCTGTCCCACTTCCTAAGACAATAAGTTCTGGACTTCAAATAAGCATGCTTCTGTCCAGAGATGTTATCACACAGAGTGTCTTCAGCTTGGCATTCCAATCATCTATCAATGGTCCCAAATAGTCTTTCAGTTTGCGTGGGGATAGAGAATTGACTAAATAAAGCCATACCCCATGATACTTCTTTATGGACCTTGTCATACTAAAAAAAAAAAAAAAAAATGTTGCCTTCACAGAACTGGAACAAATAATCCTAAAATTTGTTTGGAACCACAAAAGACACTGAATAGCCAAAGCAATCTTGAGAAAAAAAGAACAAACCTGGAAGTATCACAGTCCCAGATTTCAAGATATACTACCAAGCTATAGTACTGGCATAAAAATGTACACATAGGTCAACAGGACAGAAATGTTCCATTGGGCAGAGAGCCTGAAATAAACCCACACTTATATGGTCAACTAGTCTACAACAAAGGGAGAAAGAATATACAATGGGGAAAGACAGTCTCTTAAATAAATCGTCCTGGGAAAACCAGACAGCTACATGCAAAAGAATGAAACTGGACCAGTTTCTCATACCATATACAAAAATAATTTCAAAATGGTTTAGGACCTAAAAGTGAGACCTAAAACCATAAAAATCTTAAAAGAAAACTTAGGCAGTAATCTCTTTGACATTGGCCTTCACAGTATTTTTCTAGAATGGTCTCCTGAGGCATGGGAAACAAAAACAAAAATAAACTATTGGGACTACACCAAAATAAAAAGCTTTTGCACAGTGAAGGAAACCATCAACAAAACAACCCACTGAATGGGAGAACACATTTGTAAATCATATATCAGTTAAGGGGATTAATATACAAAATATGTAAAGAACTTATAAAAACTCAATGCCAAAAAAAAAAAAAAAATTCCAATTAGACATGGGTAGAGGACCTGAAAAAGGACCTTCTCTTTCCAAAGAAGACACACAGATGGGCAACAGACACTTGAAAAGATGCTCAACATCATTCATCATTAGGGAAATACAAACCAAAACTACAATGAGATATCACCTCACACTCCTCTGAGTGGCTAGTATCCAAGAGACAAGAAATAACAAGCATTTACAAGGATGTGGAGACAAGGGAAAGCTGGAGCTCTGTTAGTGGGGATGCAAACTGGTGCAGACACTGTGGAAAACAGTATGGAGGTTTCTCAAAAACTTAAGAACAGAAATAATATATGACCCAGTAATTCAACTACTAAGTATTTACCCAAAGAATATGAAAACACAAATCCAGAAAGATATATGCACCCCTATGTTTATTGCAGTGTTATTTGCAATAGCCAATATATGGAAGTAACCTAAGTGTCCATCCATAGATGGATAAAGGCGTGATATATATAGATTATAGATGTAGATATAGATATATAGATACAGATATAGAGATATAAACACACATACATACAATGGAGTATTACTCAGCCATAAAAAAAAGAATGAGATCTTGCCATTTGCAACAACATGGATGGACCTAGAAGGTATTAAGCTGAGCGAAAGATGCCTTAAATAGCAGGAAAGCAAGTGTCAATATACTAGAGTCAAGGTTATTGGAGGAAACATTCTTCATTATACACCAACAAGTTGAGAGTCCAAAGTAAACATGTTCTACTCAGGAGGAAGGTAAGGTATTACCTAATTATAAGCTTCAAAAATATCCATGTTCCATTTCTAGCCCATCTACAACACCCTGTTATTTAGAATAAATATAAATAAAGCCATAGCAGTAGAGCTAGAAGGAAACATGTAAAATATCAAGGTACTGACAATGAGGAAGAAAGTATCCATTTAGAATACAACATTGGAGTCCTTGCAGAAGATGCTCAACCTGTGAACTTCAGACCCCTAGTGGAAGGCAGAGGGATTACACAGGGTTCCCAAATCCACCTGAAAAGTTGAGTAGAGAGCAAGGGAGTAAGGGGAGATGAAATTGGAGAGGAGGCCAAGATCCATGTAAGGACTTAGCCACCTAAGGACAGTGAGAAGCTTTTGAAGCAGAGCAGTGAGATGATCAGGTTTGTGTTTTGAAAAGATGACTGGCAGCAGGGTGAAAATAGGGATGGGAAGAGAGGCTGTTGCCATGGTAGTTCCAACAATAAACAATGGTGGCTTGGCATAGGAAGTGGCAGTGAGAGTGGAGAAAAGTGGACAAAGCCAAGACACTGTAAAAGATATAAGTGGCAACTATTGGAGACCAAGATTAAGGGAAATGAAGGAAAGATGACTTCCTGGCTTCTGAGCAACTAGGTGGATGATGATACCATTCACTAAGACTGAAAATATTGGAGGTAGAGCAGGTTTTGGAGAGACTAAGTTCAGTTTTGAATATGATGGGTTGGAGAGACCCAAAAGGCCTCTATGAAGTAATGACCAGTAGGCTATTGGATAGATACCAATGTGAGTGGACTTATATCTCAATTTGAAGCAGGGGAAAGACATGCTTGCCTAGGGAAAGAGTATCCAGTGAGAACAGGAGCTTAGCGTCTGGTTAGACAAAGGGGACACGCTGGAAAAGGAATATAAGGCCAAGAGGACTGCCTGGATACACCTGAGGGCTGAGGATCAGCAGTTGTTAAAAGGACAGAGTGATATGCCAAAAACTTTCAAAAGTAAATAGGGGTGCTCTTGCTGGAAAATTAAACCATTGATTTATATTTATAACATCCAGGACTCCATACGTGGTTAAAACATAAAGATATGTATGCTCGGTGAGAAAAGCAGATGAGAAAATTAACATATAGATTAGGGAATCAATGAAAGAAACAAGGTGACTGTTTTGCTAATGTTCGTGGTGGTGTGCTTTAAAAGGCTGGAAAACTTGACTACACTTTGACATTGGTATGTGGTAGCTTCACTGTTCTCTGAAAACTTTCTAAGCGTAGAAGGTTCACACCCAGCTCTGCTGGGCTCTCCAGGCCCAATGTGATTGCATGCCAGAGCACTGAGGCATCTGATTTTGCAATCTTGGGGCCAGGAAGTTGGATTTGGCCCAGAATTTGTTGGATTACTTCAGATTTTTAGGGGTTTTTCTCCCCTCTTTGATGAACATTTCAGCCTAATCAAAAAATCTCAAATCTCACAATATAGCTTTAGAAAGCAACAAACCAAATCAAATAAATGATTTGAACGTTGAAAGAATACACAGCACAGCACTCTTATCAGCACTCCGGGGTCTTTACCTGAGGACTGGCCTTTTTCCCCTTCCAGCAAGCTGTTTTCATAAGTAATGCTGCCACCTAGCAGTCTTCTTGCAAATCACCATTTTGAATTGAAGGCACATTTTAGCTTTGTCTCTGGTTCACCGTATTTGAGTTGAACTTGAGCAAAACTTGAAATATTAATTTAACTATCTTTGAAAAATACTTTTTCCACAAATACTGGTCTTGAAACCATTATTTGGAAAACAACAGACTGTTGTAAGCAATTCAGCTGAGATGAAATTGATGGCAAAAGGTAAAACACCTTCTAGGTAAGACTTTGTACGTTTAGGGGAGCCTGGGTGGCTCAGTTGGTTAGGCATCTGAATTGGGCTCAGGCCATGATCTCACAGTTCGTGGGTTTGAGCCCTGCATTGGGCTCTGTGCTGACAGTGCAGAGCCTGGAGCCTGTTTCGTATTCTGCGTCTCCCTCTCTCTCTCTCTGCCCTCCCTCCCTTGCTTGTGCTCTCTCTCTGTCGAAAATAAACACTAAAATTTTTTTAAAAAAAGACTTCAGTACATTTATAACTAATACAAACCTCCATATCTATCTCCTTAGGGGAAATAGATCAATATTTTTTTGTTGAAAGTGGGTAGATATGAAGTGTGGGTGATCAGTCTCAATAAGGAACAGCTTTTTGACCAGAGGACCTTCAAACTGAAGGAATCATAAATGTCCAACGGAAACCTAAGAGACATTTTAATTCACATCAAGAGCTTGACTCACAAAGTAAGCCAAAGTTGCTTTTTAAAAAAGATGAATAAGATCTAGAGATCTGTTGTACATGATTATGCTTATAGTCAACAATATTGTATGGTACACTTAAAAAAATTTTTAAGAGGATAGATCTCATGTTGTATTCTTATCAAAATATAATACAATACAATCTCATAAATTTTTGTGTTTTCACAAAGGTAAAAAAAAATCTAACATTTATTGAATGTTTGCTATTTGCCCAAACACCAAGCAAAGCACTTTCTTGGTACTGTGTTCGTTACACAAATCTCTAAGAAGGTATTACAGTAAATAATCCTATTGATACAGGAGGACCTGAGCCTTGGGGATGGTGACAAGGCAAGTGAGTGTTGGAGGGGGTTACAAACCCAGATGGTCTGATTTCAGAACTTGGGCTCTTACCTACCAGCAATCTATCAGAAGCAAATAGATGCCAGATTTTCAGAAGGTTAAAACACTTAACAGAACGGAGTAAGTTTCTATTTTCTACTTGGGTTGCTTTTTAAATGCATGAAAGAAAATGTTCTCAGTTTGGTCCGAGTGACCTTTGTCTTACCTCCTGTTTTGTTACAAACTACTAAACATTGTAAGAATTTTTAACTCTACCAGAGCTCCCCTGTTCAATGACTACTGGCCTGCTAGATTGGTAGATACTTTGGCCAGTTTTGCCACCTCTCTATTTTAGTGACATTTCATTTCTTCATGTCTTGGGAAGGAGTGTCTTTCTTGTTGATATCACTGCTCTGCACTTAGCTCTCAGTGGACACGTTTGTCCTGGATGTTCTCACTCAGGGATATCTGTACATCATACCCTGAGGAGATTACTTGGGCAAGCATGTCTCTGAAGACGATTTGAATGTGTGTGTGGCTCATGCTCTGCTACAGGTGCTTCTCAGACTTTAAGGTGCATTCAAATCACCTAGAAATCTTGTTAAAGTGCAGGACCTGAGATTTTGCATTTTTAACAACTTCTCAGATGAAGCTGATGGTGCTGGTCCATGGACCATGAGTATTAAGGTGCTCAAAACTCCTCAGTTTTTCTTGGGTCTGAGGAGAAAATCTGGCTTATTTCCGAAGTCAGGGAGGAAAACCTTCCCCATAATTTTCTCATTTTTCCTGTTTTTATGTATCCAATCATAAAAATCAGGGTATAAATCAAGTTATGTATTTTTATATTTTTAAACAAAGGTATCCATAAAAGCTATTTTAAAAATAAAATCCATTTGGGCCCTAAATCCATTGGTTCAAACTTTTCTTCTTGGATTCAAAGTCTTTGAAATTTATACCCCTACCATAAATGAGATCATGGAGACTCATTCTGGAAACTTCTAGAACAATTGGGCTACCCGAGAGCTGCCCAACCGCCAATCCTATCTTGGGGGAAGCAGGCATAAGGCTCCTATTGTCAGTATATGCTAAATCCAGAACTCTGGGCATTAAAAAGACCAAAATCAAACTTTAGATTTGCTCTGGATTTAGCTCCCTGACCCAGTGGTCCTATTTTAACAATTGTGGAATTTCCTGGGTTTATTCAGAGTCCTCTTTTAGGTACTTTTGTCCCTATATTCTTCCTGTTATTGTCAGCATCACTCATTTTTGCTCTAACAAGGAGATATACAGTACATACAACAGAGGCAAGTGTAAAACTGCTACACTTAGTTCCCAAGATCAAATGGCACAAGAGTGAAATGAGTGAGACATAGAAATTGGCCATTTTCAAAAGAAAAAAAAATTTATTGCCTGTGTACTCAGTATAAGTGACCAGAATAATGTTATTCAGTCTAGGAAGGCGTTAATAGAACAGTGCCTAGGACAAAGGAGGTAATGGGCCTCCTCTAGTTTGCACTGGCCAAGCCATACTTGGGGTACTATGGCGTTCAGATATGTGTGTACACGGGTGTGTGTGTGTGTGTGTGTGTGTGTGTGTGTGACTCAGTGAAAGTATGGGAAGGCAAAAGGAAGAGCAGTCATGATTTAGGAGAAACAATGAAAAAGACCCAACAGATTTCAAAAAGATAACCTTTCTCTTTTTGAAGATAAGTGGTGGAAAGAAGTTGAGAGAATTTCAAACTGTGTTATAAGTTAAAGGACCTAGAGATATTTGCCTTCGAAGTGTGTCTTTGCGGGTTTTAGAGCAGAAGTTACTTAAGACCCGTTAATGGGTGGATGGACGGATGAATGGATAGACGGATGAACAGACAGACAGGCTATCTATTGAATATATTATATGTGTCAGGCGCTCTACCAAGAACTCCACATGTACTGAATGATTTCATTCTCCAAAAAAATCCTTTAAAATTAGTATTATCCCCATGTGAAAGCTACTAAATATAAGGCAGAGATAAATTAAGTGACCTGTCCAAAGTCATTGACCGGGTGATTCCATAGCTTGTGCTCTTAACCTCTATTTAATAGCCCTATGTGACAGCTATGGAAGTTCAGTACTCAGATGTCCCTTAAAGAAATAACTTGCTGGCCGGCTGTGAAAAGTACAGTCAGCTGACAGCCTCCAGCTGTTAATATCTCCGGGATCTCCTTGTGCCTTCTACCAGAGACCATACTGTTTCTGAGAAGCCCCAGTGACTGAGTATGGCAGGGGTTGCAGGACCTGGATATTTCTGCATTATGGGCTCCTCTAATAGATAGTCTTTTCTCAGGGTATCTCCATGAAGTTGTCACAGACTTTGTCAGATCAGCACTGCAGTCTGAGGCTCTCTCTGCCCACTCCTGCTCCCTGCCCTTTTACCTACTATAGGAGTCATCCTGAAAACAACAGAAAAGAAACTTCTTTCACTCCAACATCCATCTCATTGTCTGCTTCCTGAGGGACCCAACTGTGCTTCCTGAGGGACACACACTGTGTCTTCAAATATTTGGAATGTTATCATATAAAAGGGCATTTAGAATTGTTTTCATATAGTGATGAAGTATTGGATTAGGAGAAACTGACTGAACTACTAAGGAAGCAGCTTTCACATATACATAGGGAAGAACTTTCTAACAACTAAAACTGCACAAACAAGGGGATAGGCTGCCTCAACACTGATGAGTTTTCAGTAGTCACTGCAGTCATTCAGGCCAAGAGGAAAACCACTTGTTGTAAGGTCGTGTGACATTACCACAACCCCCACCCCATACATCATGGAACATCTAAGATGCTAAACATCCCCAATGCTAAGTGAGTACAAAAACCAAATTGTTTAGGAAACCACACCAGGAAGACCATAACTGAGTTTTCAGTGGTTTGATGAGTCTGGTTTCATACATCCACACTTGTATACTCCCAGGACAGCCCAGTGGTACTCTATGCCAGACCACCTATTGTCCACATGCTTTTATTTCTTTTATTTAGTCAAAGAACTCCTAGCAAGTGAGTTAAGGCTATAAGCTCATTTGTCCACATGGGCTCATTTGGCAGGATCAAAAACGAACTGTGCATATGTTTTGTGAAACATACTGTAATACTGAGTTCAGTATCAGATAAAATTTTAATGACACCCTCCACTGACACCTGGTTCTAAAGCTCAATAACCTGCATACTTGAGACTGAAAGATTCTCTTCCTCAAAGTTGTTGCCTCCCTCCCTTCATCGAGACACGGGCACACCAATGAGGAGACACATACTTGCCCCCTTCCAGCATTTCCACAATGACCAAATTACATAAGTAATTATATATTTCAGATGATAAAATAAAAGGTGGGAAAGTCTGGCAGGAATACAGTAACCTAGTCAGCATAGAAATCTGTATGTAAGGAGACATTCATTAGGTGTGCAAATATTTACTAAGCATCTGCCAAAGGTTAGACTTTCTTACAGGGGCCAACGGCCCAAGGATGTGCTCCACAGAGTTCCCTGATTTCCTGGCACATGCTTTCAAATGCCATTGAGAGGGGCGCCTGGGTGGCTCAGTCGGACAAGTGTCTGACTTTGGCTCAGGTCATGATCTCGTGTTTCGTGGGTTCAAGCCCTGCCTTGGGCTCTGTGCTGACAGCTCAGTGCCTGGAGCCTGCTTTGGATTCTGTGTCTCCCTCTCTCCCTGCCCCTCCCCCACTTCCTCTCTCCCTCTCTCTCTCTTTCAAAAATAAATAAACATTTAAAAAAGTAAAAATTAACAAAACAAATGTCATTGAGGAAGCCTGCTGACCCTTCACTGAGAGAAGCAATCAAAGCCACAATCACAGTGACCTGTAGAACCTCCAGTCTGATGTCTTTTCCCTCTCTCCCCACCCCCAAATTTCTGCAGCATCCCTGCCATTTATAATCTATATTTGTAAGACATATTTCATTATACTTAAAGTGCTTTGAAGCCAATTCATAAAATTTGCAAGGGGAGTTCAAAAAAAAAGCAAGCTCAGCAATATTTGGGGACTTTTAAAACTGATGACACAGCTGACCTATTGGAGACACAGGCAGTGGGAGGGCCCTCACTGGTATAAATAAATAGGAATCTCTGTCCTCAGAACCCACAGTTTAGACTCAGAGCTGAAGTCTGAACTCCACCTTGAGGCAGAATGAGGTTCTCCCTGGGATTTCTGCTTCTCATGCTGTTGGTCTACAGCATCACTCCAGTCCATGGTGAGAACTTTCACTTATCTTCTCATTGTGCTTTGAGCAGAAATAGTCTTCAGCATTTCTTTCCTTTTTTTTTTTAATTAAAAAATGGGGAGCAATATGACTGAAATGGGAAGGGGGAGATTACCTAAGTACTCCTAGGTTTCTAAAAGTAATATGCTTAGAGATTTAACTCTTAGAGGTTAGAGACACTTATGTTGTTAAGATAATTATCCATAGATAGAGATACTGAAGTTCAGCGTCCGTGTGACTTATCGTTGGTTTGTCTATTCCTGGTCTTTTTCAGATTCAGCTCTGCTATAACTAATTCTTTCCATGTATATATCTTCTTGGCTCTGCCTTTCAGTGCTACCCCTTCCGACTAAACCCTTTATAGGGTTTAAAGATAATTGACCTCAACAGGTTGGTCTCCTGCAGAGAACGTTTGGTGCAATTCTATTTGGCTAGCTCTGACGTGAGCTACTGTAAGCACAACATGGGTACTTAAGTACATGCTTTCTGCAAAGACATAGACTTCCAAGTCTAAATGGGGTGACGATTGTATAAATAGATAAACATCTAGTTGAAGTTGTAAGTTTTTATACAGCTGAGGAAATCCAAGGCATGTGCCTTGGATTTATATGATATAGTCTGAATGATATAGTCTGCTCAGGTATAAAAAACAAATTTTTGCTCTTAAAGCGTAAGGCATTGTTTTTCAATTATTTTGCTTCACGTGCTATTTTTATTCTTCAAGAACTTCATCTCTCACCTCCTCCATAAAGCTGTCCCATTGCCCTGGCAAAGTCCTCTGTTCCCATCATGTAGTTTGGATCCCGGGTGTGAAATACAACATTCTGTGACATTTTAGTTTTTGTTCATTTGTTTCGTCCACCAAATTGTAAATGCCTTGAGAACCAGGGCCCTTTTATTTGCAAATATGTGTCAAGCATTGTGTTAGACACTGGGCTTAAGAGGGTAGACTTCATTAAAATACATGAGATAGAGTAACTTATAAAAGTATCTAGTACTAATGACTTCTGTTATTGAATAAAAATAGTCTTGAATTTTTATTATCAGCTTTCGTTGGTAATAATTTGCAACCGAGATGAAGGACCAGCGTATTAAAATACATATATATATATATATATATATCTCGTATTAAAATACATACATATATATATACATACATATATATATACATATATGTATGTATGTATATATGTGTATATATATACATATATATGTATATATGTGTGTATATATATATCGTATTAAAATACATACATATATATACATACATATATATACACATATATGTATGTATGTATATATGTGTATATATATATATATATGTAGATATATATATATGTATGTATATATATCTCCCGTGGTGTTTCCTTGGAGAGACAAGGAAGGGGGTGGTGAGCATGATGAGAACAGCTTATTACTACTCTGGGGACACTGTAAGGGATTCATGTCTTTGGTTTTTATGCGTTTGGAGGGAAGATCAAATCAGTTGATTTTACACTGTATGAATTATAAGTGAGTTTTAAGTCCCCAGAGCAGTGGTTCTCAAATTTTATTATACAATCACCTGAGCACCAATATAATGCTATCACAAATTTCAATAGGTGTCGTACTTTTAGAAAGCTAATTTTATTTTTAAGGTTTTGGTAGAAAATGTTCGAAAATAAGCCAAGACAAGCAGAAATACACAAACTAAAAGCATCTGGGTGAAAGCGCCAACTTGAAATTTTTAAATCTTCAAATGCACCGTATGAAAGATTAGTAATTAAATTCAAGTTATGAATTATATGTCAAAGGGATTAAAATAACTGATTGTGTTTACAGGTGTTCTGGAGGCCTTTAACACAAACTTAAAGTGTAAATGCGTCCAAGAGACCTCAGCCTTTATCCCCATCCAACTCATTGAAAAGCTTCAGGTCTTGCCTCCTGGGAATGGGTGCCCAAACAAAGAAATCATGTAAGTTGCAGGAGAAAAATGTATGTGATTCTTTTCTCCCAATGAAAATCAGATCAAATGTTGCCATATAGTATTTTTTTAGTATTGTTGACATACAATGTTGCATTAATTTCATATGTACAGCATAGTATTCTTATTCAAGAATCTCAAAGGGATTGATTTTGAGAGTTGCTAACAACTCTCAAGCTAATAATGGGACTCAATAATATTTGTTAAGTACCTACTTTGCAGCGGCCCTGAGTTAATAAGTGCTTTATTCACATTCATTCATCATATTCCTTTAACAGACATTAAGTTACGTCTAGTGTTATCATTGCTCTGCAGGTGCAGAAACTGAGGCTTAGGGAGGTTAACCAACTGCCCTGAGGCAAACCCTTAGAAAGGGACAGAACCAGGACTCCACTGAGGTGTTCCCCCTCCAAGCCTCTTCTCTCCTACCAAATTCAAATCACCAGCAGAAGCAGACACTTTGTTCCCCAGAAGTTAAAGAGCAAGAAAATAAGTACCCACTACAGTCCTTGGTCTGAACATCTATTTTATGGGACAGTCCCTTAGCTTTAAGATCTACCAACGTTGATACCATTACTCTGATTGAAGAGTTAGGCTATGGAGTCAGCTGTGGCTGCAAGAAGTTTAATAGGTATTTTCTTTAACTGAAATAGCATGATCTCTTGTTTCTGTGACCCTTTTCAGTACTTTCAGAGAAATCTGTTGATACTTCTATCATAACATTTTCCATGGCACATCAAATGAGAATTTACACATTGCATGCAAAGCCCCTAGTATAGTGCCTGGCACAACAGTAAACGTAACAAATGTTCAGTAAATGTTAGCTGTGATTATTATAGCATCACTGTGTTGAAGCAATCAGGTTTGTGGCTCTCTTTCTCTCTTCCATTCTCTCTCTCACCAGAAATAAGTTCCTTATAGACAGGGATCAGATTTATTTGTTTCTCTACTCCCAATGCTTTATCCCTTACCTGGCATAGAGCACAGGTACAAGCAATGTTGGATTGTTACACTGCATTTTTTAAATAATCCTATAGATCTTTTGTGTATCACTACTTGGAACTTTGATTTCTCCTTCCTAGATCTATCTTTATGAGCCAAGCATCCACAGCTCGTGGACATATTAGGCACAGCATCTTTCTCCACATTTCCTGACTTTACTCTCACTAGCAGCTCTGCCCCTGTACTTCTTTAGACATTTGATATGTTTGTAATCAGCCACTTTTTGTTTGTCCCATTTTGATATGTGCTTTGGGTGTCGCACTAGTTGTGTTCAACTTGTAAAAAAGAAATATGGGATATCAAAAATGTGTGCAAAAATTTTTCATTAAAAAGGCATTATACTTTTCCTAATGTCTTCACTGATGAAGGTTCTAACTAACCCACAATTATTGGCCTCAAACTCAGAGATGTGAAGTCCAGCCATGACCTTGAGAGCAGTTCCTCTGGCTGCATAGAAACCTGAGATTCTCTCTCTCTCTCTCTCTCTCTCTCTCTCTCTCTCTCTCTCTCTCTCTCTTTTATTACATTTCCTCTGTCATGAGTCAAGTCTCTTACCTCTCAACCTGAGGAAGCAATGCACCCCAACTTTCTCTTCGTTAACAATAATCATTTTGAAGGGGCAAAAATTTGATTTTATATCTTGTCACCAAATTCTGTATTTCTGAATTTTAACCAGATATAGAAACAAAAGCTGGAAATTACAAGAAATACATAGCAATCAGGGTAAAAATGCTGTGAGTCCAGATGGTCAGAAATCTATTTTCCCTCATGAACTCAAAAACCAAATTGGAAGACTCTGCCCAAGAACCCCAAAATGCTGTGACCTCTGACCTCTCTAAGATTCATTTACAAGGGTGGAGTTTCAAAGCTAGATGGACAGATCCTTCTTGCTAAGGTGAAGGTGAAGAAATCGTTTTGCTCAGAGGTCACCCCGATAGAGGGTTGAGTGTCCCTGGTCACTATCACCTAGGAGACCTCACATCTTTCACTGCAGGTAAAACATTCAGCACTGTGTCTGGCACTTATTGATAACTATTCAGATCCTGCCCATGTAGAGTGGTGGCTAAAAGTGTGGGTTCTGGAGGCAGATAACCTTCATTCGAATGCTGCCCTGCTCTTGCATTTGTCGTGCCATCTTGGGCAAGTTATTTAAACTCTCTAAACCTCAGGTTCCTCATCTAAATGTAAGGAAATAATAGTTCTCTAGCAAAGGACTTGTGTGAGATTGACATAATCCATGTTACCTGCTGAGGATAGTGATTGGCGCATTGTAAGTGCTTGATCAATATTAGCTATTATTGTTGCTGCTTTTGTTGTTATCGAATCTCTCAGAGCAGTGAAAGCCTCACTAACTAGAGGTTCAACAAAATGCCAGGGGCACTCGGAGCGATCAGCTCTGTAACCTCTCCCACATTAAATGTCATTGGATCTGCTTTTCAAATAAAATTTTCTCAAGAGAGTGTTTCCTATCGTTTATTTTGTTCTCCCAAGCTCAACAGACAACCATCTATTTTATGGGACATAAAGATAATGTGATATAGATTTAGAAGTGAGCCAATCTTAGAGTCAGCTATTTGGTCCACCTCCAATTCATGTAAAGATTGTCAGCAAAGCATTAACCCCTGACACGTAAGATTCTGTTAACCTCATCTTCAGCTCCACTGGCTCACACACAGATCCCAAACTGCCCACCTCCAATTTCACTTCATCCGGGAATATTTTTCTACTCCACTCTCCTTAAGGGCCGGATTGACTAAAATGTAACACTGCCTTATTTTTATTATTTTTCTTTCCCCTCAGAGTTTGGAAGAAGAATAAGTCAGTTGTATGCTTGAACCCTCAAGCTAAATGGATACTAAAATTAATAAAAATGTTACAGAGGTAAGTCAGACATCCCAAGGGTTTTCAGATTCCAATTTGTACTGAAGGGCTTCCCTTTCATGGGTAGTCAAAATGGGGACCATTTTAATTATTTATTTGTTTTTAATGTTTATTTATTTTTGAGAGAGAGACAGAGTGCACGACTGGGGCAGGGGCATAGAGAGAGGGAGGATCTGAAGTGGGTTCTGCACTGACAGCAGACAGCCCGGTCGGTGCATGGCTCAAACCCACGAACCATGAGATCATAACCTGAGCCGAAGTCAGATGCTTAACCGACTGAGCCACCTAGAAGCCCCTAAATGGGGACCATTTTAAATTTATGAGAAATTCCCAAGACAAATATCCATTCTTCACTATTATTACTTTTCAAATGAGTAAGGGTGACTCATTTCAGTAGCTCAATAAACTAAATGGAAAGTCAATATGCACAACAGTCCTTGTTTGATATCTTTAAGGAAAACCAGTTTTTACTAAGTCTCTCTGTGAATATGACTCTCTTGTTTTTGTTTTTATTTCACAGAAAAAGTGCTGTTTCAACTCCATGAGCTCCAGCGTTTAAGAGTCAACTGATGCCAATATCCCTTCTAAGGACACCTGCCTATGCCCCTCCTCCTGCTCTGGGTTTTAGTTTTGTATTTGGCTGAGTCTTTCCAAGAAAAAGAACTTCCCCATATAAGCAAGCATGAAAATATATGTTAAATAAGCTTACAGAAGCTGATGCGGCCAACTTGAGCTTTTTAAAAATTATAGTACCCTTATACACTTGGACTTTGCATTTTTATCAATCAGAAAGAAAGTTTCCTTGAGGATACTTAGTAATAAATCACACCGGTTTCTTTGAATAGTATACCTCTGGTTTACACTAAATTTTCCTAGAAACTAGGGGAACAAGAATTTAAACCTCAAATCTGAACATGTGGCTTGAGTTAAGAAGGAAATGATGGAATTCATTTCAATCATTTCACACCATAAGAAAAGCAGGATTCCATAAGGGACTGAAACCTGCCTGGGAAACCCAGGGAATTTCATAAGAGACAGAGGGCTCTCATAGTAGCTATCTTCCATTTAAAAGCTCACTATTGAAAAAAATGGAGTCCTTTTCTTTCGAAAGAGTTCTTTTACGAGATTTACTGTCCTGGACAAAAACTAAAAACATTCAACAATCTCCAGACTTAAATTCGTAGAATATTCAGGAAAAGCATTTAAAAACTGATATTCAGATGTCTTCTTTTATACATTTGCTTTGATGAACTTTTCTTACTCATATCTTTTGCACAGACTTTTTTTTCCCCTTGGTTTCTGGTACCTGATTCTTTAATGCTTCCTGTTGATCTAATGCTATTCAATAAACTCAAGTAAACGTTTTACTTAATTATGAGGAACTCATTCTTAATAGAGCATTTGCTCAAATTTAGACACTCTGACTCATCACAATGAAAAGTAGGACTTCATCATGTTAATTTTTGCTTGCATGATGCTTGCCTTTTACAGTTGTTTTAAATTATGTGGCAATGGGTGAGTGAAGTTATTCCTGATATTAACACAGGGGGAAAATGCTTGACTATGAGAGCTTCTTTTCCTTGATATACTCATCATTATTTCCTCTAGAGATTTCCAAATTCTTACCAAAACCTATTTTCACTTATATTGGTTCTTAAAGTCTCCAATGTTTGCTTTGACAAAGTTTTTCACTGGGTTTGACAAACAGAAGAAGTAGACCCTTAAACCCCCATCCCCTCCTTCCCTGGAGGCAGCCTGGCTCTCCCATCAGGGCTGGGCTTTCCCAGTAGGCTGGGTTCCACTGCCCTAGTGCCCCTCATTCCCCTTGCCGCTTTGGGGGGCCCACTCCAAGCACACCCAGGTTTAAAGCTATATCTGGCTTCTGCTTTCAATTCTCTCTTTTTTATTTTTTGATTTATTTTATTAAATAGATTTCTTGGATGGGAGTAAAGAGAACCTATTAATGCTACTTTTTCTGTTGTCTACAACAGGAATCATAAAATGGATCATAAAATGCCATCAAAATCCTGCATTCTAGCACTTTCCAGACTTCTACTTTTAGAGGTCAGGAATCACATCACTCTTTAGTTTTGTTTTGGTCTTTGAGAATGCAGCTAGATGAATATTTAGGATCCTCAAATAAGAACTATTACCATTTTCTATGAGGCAGCTACTCATGTCACCCTCATTTTACAGAGGCAGACGCTGAGACACACAGGGATTAATAACTTGCTCGAGGCCTTACAGCTACTAAACAACAAATCAAAATTCAAACTCACGCCGAGTGCATACTTCTAATCACCACACAATGCTGACCACACTTTATAGGGAGTAGACATCACCGGCTCCATTTTACAGAAGGAGAAGTTGATGCAAGTGAACATTTACTTGCCCCAAATCACATAACTAGTAAGAAGACAAAACCAGAATTCAAACCCAGGGCCTCCTGACTCCTAAATATATGTATTTCTTACCTCAGCCCCTTTGTCCACCATTTTTTCAGGGCCAATCAAAGTTCCAGAAGATCCAAGCCTCCCTTGGGTTGAGAAGACAGCATGAAGACAGTGGGCAAATGTGGGATTAGAAATGAAACAACAGGACCAGGGAGGGTTCTCAAACTTGCTTTCCTTACCACACAACTACCAGCTTCTCAAAAGTCACAGTAGATTTGGAGGTGTTCAGTCTGATTGGGGACAGGGATCTTAACCCACAGTTAAATGCAGGATAACTTGTTGAGCCATTTAATGAGTGTCTGAGGAAAAGTGATCATTAGCTGATCTGAGCGTGTTTGGGTTCAGAAAGACAGAATAATGAAATGGTAAGGCAAAATTCAGGTAATCCATGGTCACATACATGCAAACATACATAATTAAATTAATGAAAATCCAGAGTGAAATAGAACTGAAGGGAAAACACAAGTTAATGCTGGCCAACGCAGGACGTTCAACTCTGGGAAACAAAGTGCAGGAGTTAGAAGGCCAAGCTATGCAGGGAGCTCTTGGTAGCATAACACAGGGAACCTCTCACAAAGTGAGCCAAGCCTCAATTGCTCTACTCAAACCCATCTTACTGGTAGAAGCCCAAAGGAAAAGATTCTCTATGTCAAAGGGAAGCAGAATTCTCCTTTCTAACCCCTGAAGGGGCTTAGCCCTACCTCACCTGGACATGGCTTGCCCAGCTGTATGAGTTCTGCCTTAGTGGTTTCCATTTTCTATTGCCTTCCTTTTTACAACTCTTCCCTGTCACTGAGATGTGTCATTTTATTGCTTCCAACTCTGTGTAAGGATTGGTACATTCCCCAAGGCTTTTTGCTCTGAGGTAAAGTTCGGTGGTACTTTTAAACACAATGAATGTGTTGGTTTACAGAAAACTTGGTGGAACTGAGAAGGAGAGGAAGCCCATGGGTCAGAAGGGTAATATTTGAAAGAGATATCACATCATTTTGTGACCCTCAAGGACAGAAGTTCTCTATGCATAGTCCCTCTGAAGAGCACCATTGGCAGCATCTGGATACTTGTTAAAATACATATTCTCAAGCCCCTCTCCAGGCCTACTGAATCAGAAACCCAGGGGTTGGGCCCAGAGTTGTAATAAACTGTGATATAACAAAAACTCTATTTCCTGGCACAGATCTCCAAAACCCCTTGGAATTTCCTGACTCATAGGATTGTCTTTTGTTCAGAATGAGCCCCTTTCAACCGCACCTGAGTTTATGCTAGTGAGGTAACCATTGGTTACCTCATAGATAGCTTCAGGATGGGGGCTGGTTTCCAGAGGAACCAACCACGTGATTAAAGAATTGGACCTTTCAGCCTCACCTCTGACCTCCAGGGAGGGGAGAGGGGCTGGAGATTTTCAATCATCAATGGCCAATGATTTAATCAATCACACCTATGTAATGGAACATCCATTAAAAATCCCTAAACAATAATGTTTGGAGAGCTTCTGAGTTGGTAAATACCTTGAGGTGCTGGAAGGGTGGTACACCTGGAGAGGACATGAAACAATATCCCCCACCCCCCTCCTGCCCATGCCTCATCCTATGCATCTGTTCCACCCAGCTGTTCCTGAGTTGTATCTTTTATAATAAACCAGTAATAGTAAGCCACTTTCCGGGATTCTATGAGTCATTCCAGGAAATTATCAAACTTGAAGCAGGATTGTGGGAATCTCAGAACATGTAATCAGCTAGGAAGAAATGTAAATAGCCTGAGAACCCCATTTGCAGCTATTATCTAAAGTGGGAGTAGTTTTGTGGGACTGAGCCTTTAACCTGTGGGGTCTATGCTAACTACAGATAGTGACAGAATTGAATTAAATTGTTGGACACCCAGTTGGCATCAGGGAATTGGAGAATTGGTTGGTGTCAGTAAACACTTGCGGGAAAAAAAAAGAAAAACTTTCACAATCCCTCCAGGTGATTCAAGTTTGAAAAACATTGTTCTAGGATAAGGGCCCCTAACCCTCATAATACATTAGAGTTATCTGGGGAGTTTTCTTCTTCTAAATATCAGGTTAATTGTTGTGATTTATATACAATAAAATTCACCCTCTTTAAATGTTCAGTGAGTTAGCTCAAACTGCCCTTGTCTTAGTCAGTTTCTACTGCTACTGAAAAGTACCAAAGGATGAGTGACTTATAAGTAACAGAAAGTTACCTCTCACAGTCTGGAGATTGGAAGTCCAAGATCAGAATGCCAACATGATTGGGTTCTGGTGAGATCCCTCCTCTGGGTTGCAGACTGATAACTTTTTCCTTGTAGCCTCACAAAAAAGAGAACAGAGAGGGAAGTGAGCTCTCTGGCAATCCTGTTCATGAAGACTCCACCCTTATGACCCCATCTGATGCTAATTATCTCCCAAAGGCCCTACCTCCCAATATCATCACATTGGAGGGTGGAGCTTCAGCATACACATTTTGAGGAGACACAAACATTCAGTTCATTACAACCCCAGTCCCTGTTGTGTTCTTATCATTTTGCCTTTTCCAGAATATCATATAAATGGAAATATACAGTATGCATCTTTTTTGTCTGGCTACTTTTACTTTGCATAAAGTTTTTGAGGTTCATCATGTTATTGAATATATCAGTGGTTTAATTTTTTTTGTTGTTGCTGACTACTATTCCATTGTATGCATATACCACAGTTGATTCAGTCACCAGTTGATGGGCATTTGAATTGTTTCCAGTTTTCAACTATTATGAATATAACTGCTTTCAACATTCACACACAAGTCTTTGTAGGAACATATGATTTTGTTGCTCTTGAGTAAATACCTAGAAGTGAGATTGTTGGGTCATATGGTAGATGCATATTTAACTTTATAAGAAGATGCTAGACTGTTTTCCAAAGTATCTCTACTATTTTGCATTCCCACCAGCAATATATGAGAATTTCAGTTTACATCTTTACAGAAAGATGTAAAGTCTTTTAAACTTTAAAGTCTTTTAAACTTTAGATATTTTAGCAAATGTTTAATCTCTTATGATCTTAATTTGTCTTAATTAAAATGGCTAATGATGTTGAACAATTTTTAATGTGCTTATCAGAACCATGCATTTAGAGTAGAAACCTACCTTATGTGAAAGACTCTCCCCATTGAATTACATTGGCAAAATTATCAAAAAGAAATTGATTATATATGTATGGTTCTATTTCTGGACTTGTTGTATTGATCTATATGTCTATCTTCATGCCAACACCATATGGTCTTGATTAGTACAGCTTAATAGTGAGTCTTAAAATTCAGTATCATGACTTCCTACATTGTCTTTTTTCAAAATTATTTTGGACCCATGCCCTTTGCTTTTACATATGAATTTTTTTCTTTTTTAAATGTTTATTTATTTTTTTAATATGAAATTTATTGTCACATTGGTTTCCATACAACACCCAGTGCTCCTTCCAACAGGTGCCCTCCTCAATACATCACGCACCCTCCCCTCCCTCCCGCCATCAACCCTCAGTTTGTTCTCAGTTTTTAAGAGTCTCTTATGTTTTGGCTCCCTCCCTCTCTAGCCTTTTTTTTCCTTCTCCTCCTCCATGGCCTTCTGTTAAGTTTCTCAGGATCCACATAAGAGTGAAAACAACATATGAATTTTAGAATCACCTTGTCAATTTCTACCTTCCCCCCAAAGCAATTTTGACTGGGATTGTATTGAATCTATAGATCAATTTGGAAAGAATTGGAATCTTAATAATACTGAGTCTTTCCAGACATGAACACACTACATCTCTCCATTTATATAAAACTTATTTAATTTCTCTCAGCAATGTTTTGTAGTTGTCCACATTCAGATCCTGTACTCCCTGCCAAGCCAAACCATGAGGTGTTACCTTTAAAGGACGGTAATATGAAGGAGCAAGACAAACAGATGTGTTCTTTATTTATCATCCATTTAATTTGGGAAGTGATCAGATGTGTCTTCTAGCTTAACTTTAATTGGACACTATTTCTCCCTCCTTGA
Organism: Prionailurus viverrinus; assembly: GCF_022837055.1. NCBI lineage: Eukaryota > Metazoa > Chordata > Mammalia > Carnivora > Felidae > Prionailurus > Prionailurus viverrinus. Next base: position 143,111,219 of record NC_062564.1, on the reverse strand, counting down.
CAGAAAAGTAGTAAATTACTTGAAATGATATGATGATGGAACACCTTCTAATTCTCTCCCAACAGATCTACAAGTCTACCCAAATCTCCCCCTTATCAATTCCCTTTTCCTACATCAGAGTAGGTAACTCTCCTCCTCATTCCTCCATGACCAATCCCTCTACCTGTTTTAAATCTCATCCCCTTTCACTATCTCAGGAGTCATTAACCATACTTTTGTTTTCTTCTATAATCAAGCACTTCCTCCCAGTTCCATCTGCATACCACTTAAACATATTTTAGTCTCTGTCAAAAACGAACAAAAAAATTCTTCCTGGCCCTTTTCTGACTATCATCCCTACCTTTCTTCACCTCCATCACAGCCAAACCTCTTGCGTTGTCTATACTCAACATCTCCACTTCCCCAGGTCTTCTCACTCTGTAGCACCCTCAAGATGAGGCTTTCACTTCCTCACTACCCCAAAACAACTCTCAGTAAGGTCACCAATGACCACTGTAGCCATTTAAGTCAGCTATTTCTGCAAAAGTGCTATGTAGCTCAGTGGCTTACAACAAAAACATTTATTTCTTGTTCATGTGTCTTTAGTTGAGCTGAGGTTCAGCTGACAAGAGTGACTTTGGAATTAATTCAATTCAGGCCATTTGTTTGGTTCAGGTCTACTCCATACGTCTCTTATTTTGGAGGTATCAGATGATATTCAGGGCATATTCTTCTCATGGTGAAGGCAAATGCAGAAGGGAAGTGAACAAAAATATGCTATGCCTCTATGGTCAAGGCTCAGAATTATGAATCTATTTCTTCCACTCACATTTTATTGGCCAAAGCAAGTCATATGTCTTGGCCCAGTATCAGTGGGCAAAAAGTTTATTTCACTTTAGTGGAACTGCAAAACCATATGGCAAAGAACATGAGTACAGAGAAGAGTAAAAAAAATGGGGAAAATGTTAAATCTGCCATAGTTGACAAGTACAATGATCAAGGGTTCATGCTCATCTTACAGAACTCATTTTTTTTTTTTTCGGGAAAGGAGGACTACTGCAGTTACAATCACTCCCTTTGTCACTCAGAACAACACATTTCTAGATTTCCTTCTCTTTCTGGCCATTCTTTCTCAGTCTTATTTTCAGGCTCAACTTTCTCTCCCTGGCCAGTCAAATATAGAAAAGGTGACAGCTCCTCTTTTATCACTATTTATTTTCTGAGATATATCTAAGACCAAGTTTTTGTGACCATGTAAACATTAATGACTCTAAATTTTTCATCCCTATTCTCCTGTAAATTTCATTCTATCTTACCCAAATGACTGCTATATCTCCACTTTGCATCTTGTAAAGGTACTTCAAAAACTCAATGTCAAGGACCAAAATTCATGGTCCAATTCCAGCACTACCTTCCTTAGTAAGAGGTCCACAATTGTCCGATTTTATAAGAGGCAAAACTAAGATTCATTTAAAAATTAATTGTAAATGACTACCAGCTCCATAGCCAATTCATAACAAAACTCTGTTGACCTATTTCTGTAAATACTCCCCAAATCTGTCCCCACCTTCCATCCTTACCAACACCTTATACCAAGATGCCATCAATTTTCACCTGAAGTAACTAAGTAGCTTAAAGCTGTGTGTATCCTCCACCCCATCTGATATCTCTCTCTAACGCGCTAAGGTGATCCTTATAACATGCATTTCAAATGATGTCACTCCTGTTTCATTTCTAAGCTTAACAGTCACATCCTCAAGAAAGCCTTCCATATCCTTCCAGCCTAGGTTAGATCTCTTTGTGATATGCTCTCACAGAAATCCTTAAGAGCATTTACCTCAATCACTAATAAGACACTCGTTATTGTGACCATGTAATAAATATATGTTTCTCTATTAGGCTATAAACTCCATGAGATCAAGAACTGTGTTGGTTTTGTTCATCCTTGTATCCTTAGCATCAGTTATGGCCTTGAACATAGTAGGAGTTCAAGAAATATTTGTTGAATGAATAAATGAGTGAATGAATGGATGAATGCCTTCTAATTATCTCATTTATTACTATTATAATAGTACAAAAATAAATTTTCACATGTTCATCCTATTTCTCTAATTGGATTATAAATTTCTTGGAGACAGAGAATCCAATTTTCATGTATTTGTCTCCCACACAGCATCCCGATATTCAGTAAGCAACTCTTGTGCAAAACGAAGGAGATCTTGTACAGCACATAATTTGTTTGGAATATTTAGAAAATATTTCTTTACCATATTACCTAGAACATATGACTAGGAGAAGGTAGAATCTCACCATATTTATAACTACCATTGTGCACTGGAAATGCTGACAGATATAAACCAATTGATGATTGTCATTGAAATCTAATATAATTGTATAATATTAAGATTTTCCACCCTGATTAACATGGATGCAAAAATCCTCAACAAGATATTAGCCAACCAGATTCAACAATACATTAAAAAAGTTATTTACCATGACCAAGTGGGATTTATACCTGGGATGCAGGGCTGGTTCAATATCCGCAGAACAATTTACATGATTCATCACATCAATAAAATAAAGGACAAGAACCATATGATCCTCTCAATAGATGCAGAGAAAGCATTTGACAAAATACAGCATCCTTTCTTGATAAAAACCCTCAAGAAAGTAGGGATAGAAGAATCATACCTCAAGATCATAAAAGCCATATATGAACAACCCAACGCTAATATCATCCTCAATGGGGAAAACTGAGAGCTTTCCCCCTAAGATCAGGAAAAAGACAGGGATGTCCACTCTCACCACTGTTATTCAACATAGTATTTGAAGTCTTAGCTTCAGCAATCAGACAACACAAAGAAATAAAAAGTCTCCAAATCAGCCAGGAGGAGGTCAGACTTTCACTCTTTGCAGATGACATGATACTCTATATGGAAAACCCTAAAGATTCCACCAAAAAACTGCTAGAACTGATTCATGAATTCAGCAAAGTTCCAGGATATAAAATCATTGCACAAAAATCAGTTGCATTCCTATACACCAACAATGAAGCAACAGAAAGAGAAATCAAGGAACCAATCCCATTTACAATTGCACCAAAAAACATAAAAATACCTAGGAATAAATCTAACCAAAGAGGTGAAAAATCAATACACTGAAAACTATAGAAAGCTTATGAAAGAAATTGAAGAAGACACAAAAAATGGAAAAATATTCCATGCACCTGGATAGGAAGAACAAATATTGATAAAGTTTCAATACTACCTAAAGCAATCTACATATTCAATGCAATCCCTATCAAAGTAACAACAGAATTCTTCACATAGCGAGAAAAATAATTCTAAAATTTGTATGGAATGAGAGAAGACCCAGAATAGCCAAAGCAATCTTGAAAAAAGAAAACCAAAGCAGGAGGCATCACAATCCCGGACTTCAAGCTGTACTACAAAGCTGTAATCATCAAGACAGTATGGTACTGACACAAAACAGACACTCAGATCAATGGAACAGAATAGAGAACCCAGAAACAGACCCACAAATGTATGGCCAACTAATCTTTGACAAAGCAGGAAAGAATATCCAATGGAATAAAGACAGTCTCTTCAGCAAGTGGTGCTGGGAAAACTGGACAGCAACATGCAGAAGAATGAACCTGGATCACTTTCTTACACCATACACAAAAATAAACTCAAAATGGATGAAAGACCTCAATGTAAGACAGGAAGTCATCAAAATACTCAAGGAGAAAGCAGGCAAAAACCTCTTTGATCTTGGCCACAACAACTTCTTACTCAACACATCTCCAGAGGCAAGGGAAACAAAAGCAAAAATGAACTATTGAGACCTCATCAAAATAAAAACCTTCTGCACAGAAGCAAACAATCAGCAAACTAAAAGGCAACTGACGGAATGGGAGAAGACATTTGCAAACAACATATCAGATAAAGGGTTAGTATCAAAAATCTATAAAGAAGTTTTCAAACTCAACACCCAAAAAACAAATAATCCAGTGAAAAAATGGGCAAAAGACATGAATAGACACTTCTCCAAGGAAGACATCCATATGGCCAACTGACACATGAAAAACTGCTCAAATCACTCATCATCAGGGAAATACAAATGAAAACCACAAGATACCACCTCACACAGAATGGCTAACATTAACAGAATGGCTAACATTTGTTAGTCAGAATGGCTAACATTAACAACTCAGGCAACAACAGATGTTGGCGAGGATGCGGAGAAAGAGGATCTCTTTTACATTGTTGGTGGCAATGCAAGCTGGTGCAGCCACCCTGGAAAAAAAAAATTTTTTTTCCTCAAAAAATTAAAAATAGAACTACTCTATGACCCAGCAATTGCACTATTAGGTGTTTATCCAAGAGATACAGGTATGTTGTTTCAAAGGGGCACATGTACCCCAATGTTTATAGCAGCATTAGTAACAATAGCCAAAGTATGCAAAGAGCCCAAATATCCATCGACGGAGGAGTGGATAAAGATGTGGTATATATATACAATGGAGTATTACTTGGCAATCAAAAAGAATGAAATCTTGCCATTTGCAACTACATGGATAGAACTAGGAGATATTATGCTAAGCAAAATTAGTCAGAGAAAGACAAATATCACAAGACTTCACTCATATGAGGACTTTAAGAGACAAAACAGATTAACATAAGGGAAGGGAAGCAAAAATAATATGAAAACAAGGAGGGAGACACAACATAAGAGACTCGTAAATATGGAGAACAAACAGAGGGTTATTGGAGGGGTTGTAGGAGGGGGGATGGGCTAAATGGGTAAGGGGAATTAAGGAATCTACTCCTGAAATCATTGTTGCACTATATGTAACTAATTTCGATGTAAATTTAAAAAATAAAATTAAAAAAAAATATTTTCCGCTTAAATTCCAGTGAATTTGTGAATTTTAAATAATAAAATTATATCATGATACTAGGACACTAGTATTTTTCCAGGATGTTACTGGAAAAAGCAAAATTAATAATGAGTACATTCTCACTACAAATTTAAGGTGACTAACATTAGAGGCTAAAGCCTGGGATTGTGATGCCTCCCACTTTGGTCTTCTTCTTCAATGTTACTTTGGTTATTCGGGGTCTTTTGCAGTTCCATACAAATTTTAGGATTGCTTGTTCTAGCTTTGAGGAGAATGCTGGTACAATTTTGATTGGGATTGCATTGAGTGTGTAGATAGCTTTGGGTAGTATTGACATTTTAACAATATTTCTTCTTCCAATCCATGAGCACAGAATGTTTTTCCATTTCTTTGTATCTTCTTCAATTTCCTTCATAAGCTTTCCATAGTTTTCAGCATACAGATCTTTTACATCTTTGGTTAGGTTTATTCCTAGGTATTTTATGCTTCTTGGTGCAATTGTGAATGGGATCAGTTTCTTTATTTGTCTTTCTGTTGCTTCATTATTAGTGTATAAGAATGCAACTGATTTCTGTACATTAATTTTGTATCCTGCGAATTTGCTGAATTCATGTATCAGTTCTAGACTTTTGGTGGAGTCTATTAGGTTTTCCATGTATAGTATCAAGTCATCTGCAAAAAGTGAAAGCTTGACTTCATCTTTGCCAATTTTGATGCCTTTGATTTCCTTGTGTTGTGTGATTGCTGATGCTAGAACTTCCAACACTATGTTAAACAACAGCAGTGAGAGTGGACTTCCCTGTTGTGTTCCTGATCTCAGGGGGAAAACTCTCAGTTTTTCCCCATTGAGAATTATATTAGCTGTGGGCTTTTCATAAATGGCTTTTATGATGTTTAAGTACGTTCCTTCTATCCCAACTTTCTCAAGGGTTTTTGTGAATAAAGAATGCTGAATTTTGTCAAATGCTTTTTCTTCATTGATTGACAGGATCATATGGTTCTTTTCTTTTCTTTTTATTAATGTGATGTATCACATTGATTGATTTGTGAATGTTGAATCAGCCCTGCAGCCCAGGAATGCATCCCACTTGATCATGGTGTATAATTCTTTTTATATGCTGTTGAATTTGATTTTCTAGTATCTTATTGAGAATTTTGCATCCATATTCATCAGGGATATTTGCCTGCAATTCTCTTTTTTGGATGGGTCTCTGTCTGGTTTAGGAATCAAAGTAATGCTGGCTTCATAGAATGAGTCTGGAAGTTTTCCTTCCCTTTCTATTTTTTGGAACAGCTTGAGAAGAATAGGTATTATCTCTGCTTTAAATGTTGGTAGAATTCCCCAGGGAAGCCATCTGGTCCTGGACTCATATTTGTTGGGAGATTTTTGATAACTGATTCAATTTCTTCCCTGGTTACAGGTCTGTTCAAGTTTTCGATTTCTTCCTGTTTGAGTTTTGGAAATGTGTGGGTTTAGGAATTTGTCCATTTCTTCCAGGTTGTCCATATAATTTTTTGTAGTATTCCCTGATAATTGCTTTGTATTTCTGAGGGGTTGGTTGTAATAATTCCATTTTCACTCATGATTTTATCTATTTGGGTCATCTCCTTTTTCTTTTTGAGAAGCCTGGCTAGAGGTTTATCAATTTTGTTTATTTTTTCAAAAAAACCAACTCTTGGTTTCATTGATCTGCTCTACAGGTTTTTTAGATTCTATATTGTTTATTTCTGCTCTGATATTTATTATTTCTCTTCTTCTTCTGGGTTTGAAGTGCCTTTGCTGTTCTGCTTCTATTTCCTTTAGGTGTGCTGTTAGATTTTGTATTTGGGATTTTTCTTGTTTCTTGAGATAGGCATGGATTGCAATGTATTTTCCTCTCAGGACTGCCTTCACTGCATGCCAAAGCATTTGGATTGTTGTATTTTCATTTTCATTTGTTTCCATATATTTCAAAATTTCTTCTCTAATTGCCTGGTTGAACCATGCATTCTTTAGTAGGTGTTCTTTAACTTCCATGCTTTTGGAGGTTTTCCAGACTTTTTCCTGTGGTTGACTTCAAGTTTCATAGCATTGTGGTCTGAAAGTGTGCATGGTATGATCTCAATTCTTTAGCCTCTACTACAAAACTGTCATCATCAAGACAGCATGGTATTGGCACCAAAACAGACACATAGACCAATGGAATAGAATAGAAACCCCAGAACTAGACCCACAAACGTATGGCCAACTAATCTTTGACAAAGCAGGAAAGAACATCCAATGGAAAAAAGACAGTCTCTTTAACAAATGGTGCTGGAAGAACTGGACAGCAAAATGCAGAAGGTTGAAACTAGACCACTTTCTCACACCATTCACAAAAATAAACTCAAAATGGATAAAGGACCTGAATGTGAGACAGGAAACCATCAAAACCCTAGAGGAGAAAGCAAGAAAAAAACCTCTCTGACCTCAGCTGCAGCAATTTCTTCCTTGATACATCTCCAAAGGCAAGGGAATTAAAAGCAAAAATGAACTATTGGGACCTCGTGAAGATAAAAAGCTTCTTCACTGCAAAAGAAACAATCAACAAAACTAAAAGGCAACCAACGGAATGGGAAAAGATTTTAGCAAATGACATATCAGACAAAGGGCTAGTATCCAAAATCTATAAAGAACTCGCCAAACTCCACACCTGAAAAACAAATAATCCAGTGAAGAAATGGGCAGAAAATATGAATAGACACTTCTCTAAAGAAGACATCCGGATGGCCAATAGGCACATGAAAAGATGCTCAACGTCACTCTTCATCAGGGAAATACACATCAAAACCACACTGAGATACCACTTCATGCCAATCAGAGTGGCTAAAATGCACAATTCAGGAGACTATAGATGCTGGAGAGGATGTAGAGAAACGGAAACCCTCTTGCACTTTTGGTGGTAATGCAAATTGGTGCAGCCACTCTGGAAAACTGTGCGGAGGTTCCTCAAAAAATTAAAAATAGACCTACCCTATGACCCAGCAATAGCACTGCTAGGAATTTACCCAAGGGATACAGGAGTGCTGATGCATAGGGGCACTTGTATCCCTATGTTTATAGCAGCACTTTCAACAATAGCCGTATTATGGAAAGAGCCTAAATGTCCATCAACTGATGAATGAATAAAGAAATTGTGGTTTATATACACAATGGAATACTACGTGGCAATGAGAAAGAATGAAATGTGGCCTTTTGTAGCAACATGGATGGAACTGGAGAGTGTTATGCTAAGTGAGAGAAGTCATACAGAGAAAGACAGATACCATATGTTTTCACTCTTATGTGGATCCTGAGAAAGTTAACAGAAGACCATGGGGGAGGGGAAGAAAAAAAAAAGAGAGGGAGACAGCCAAACCATAAGAGACTCTTAAAAACTGAAAATAAACTGAGGGTTGATGGGGAGTGGGAGGGAGGGAAGGGTGGGTGATGGGCATTGAGGAGGGCACCTGTTGGGATGAGCACTGGGTGTTATATGGAAACCAATTTGACAATAAATTTCATATTATAAATAAATAAAATAAAAAATTAAAAAATAAGATGACTAACATTTATTAAATTCTTACTTGCTGTGTCATTTAGGGTCCCATTAGGAAACAGTATGCTTAGCTGGAACTTTGAAGAGAATACAATAAACTAAGTATTTCAGAGGTGTGGACAGGATTAAGGGAACCAATAACAAATGTTCAGGCACCCAAGGACTAGTAACCACCCCATTTTTACTCCACTCTAAGCCAAGAGGTAGGAATGAGAAGGAGGAAAGGAAGGAAATGGTGTTATGGAAGGACTTTGGAGAACTACAGCTTGGAAAACTAGATTACTTGATAAGAACTATAGGCATTGAGGATCAGCCACAACAAGAACTGGGTTTTAAAAAGGAGTGGAGGAAATAAATTCTTCTACCTCTATTTGCTCCCATCCTCTAATCTCCTCTCCATACCCCACACCCTTATTGACCAAACACATCCAGCAGGGGTCAGATGAGAAAACAATCGTTCAAAGAGGTTAAAAAGTTTGCCCAGAGTCACATAGCTACTAAATATCAGTTCTGGTATTTGAAATCTAGCAGGCAGACTCCACATACCATAATCTCATTTAATTATTTTACATGAGCAGTGAAGGACTCTCTCAATTATGACTCATTATAATGAAAGTTAATGAAGTCTAAATACATATATTTTCATCATATAGTCCACTGTTGAAGAATTGCTTATTCCTAGGGTACAGTTGTCTGCTTAACCAAATGAGCCACCCAGGTGCTCTTGTGTATTGACTCCTTGAAGGAGCCCACCTGGTGGCTGGGTGAGGCAGGTAGTTGGGTCTACCTCCAGTTGTGGTGCTACTGTGGGAAAGGCAGGGAGAGTGGCCAGTTCTAAACTCTACTGGCTGGAGGGACCTTGAAGATCCCTCTAGGTCTCTTGTCACAATGAGAAGAACCAGGCAGAATTCCCCCCCACCCAGCAAAAGCTAAAATTCTAAGGAAGATTAAAATTGAGGAAGTCTATTAACTCTTTTTTTTTTTTTTGGCCTCTTCAATTGTCCTTGAGGTCCAGCTCTGCATTCTTGATTTCCTCAGAACAGAAATGGAAACTTGGTGTTAGTCTGTGACTAATAAGATCATCCAGCCAATTCAAAGTGAAAAATTTATGTAACTTTCAGAAAACCTTGGCCAAAATCTGAGGTTGGTTTTTGGCAATGCTAAAGTCAACATATATTAACAACACAAATGCTTCTTTGTGTCCTCAAATCCTGGGACAAGCTGTAGATTTTGACATTTAGCATTCATATTCATATCCAACCTGTGGAGTTGGTGGCAGAGTGTGGCATTTTACTAGAGGGAAAATGACAGCTTGCTTGTTGTTCATACACTGTACCTGCTTGACTTACAGTTTTTTTTAAAGTCCTTATTTTGTATCATATCAAATTGTGAGTGAAATCTTGGAAACAATTTTTCTACTATCTGCTTTGTACATAATCCAGTACTTGCAAGACAGAACAATTTCTCAAGGATTTCACTTCATTCTGTTCATTTTTGAGACAGAAATACTAAAATGAGAAATAAATGGGTCACTGTCTAGCTGTACATTGAAAAAGTTTTCTTTTTTGGAAAAAGCTTTCTTATTGAAGAAGAAATCACTTAGGCTTTCAGGGAAGGTGGCAGAATAGGACCCTGGCTCACCTCATCCCACAAATAAAACAAGATAACTCATACATCAGTGTAAATAACCCAGAAAGCAACCTGAAGACTAGCAGAACAGACTCTCCACAGCTAAATGTAGAGAAGAGGCCATATCAAGGAGGGTAATAAGAGTGGAGATGCAGTTAGGAGCCAAATGAACCCATGGGACTGTCTGTGGGAGGGAGGGATGCTGTGGCTATGGAGAAGGGAGAGGAGTAGACCCACACCAGACACCCCAGTCATGGACCTGCACTAGGAAGATGAATCCCTATAATATTTGGCTTTGAACATGAGAAGGGTCTGGCTTTGTGAGTTCTTACAATTAGTGGGGCTTAGCACCTAGAACTTTAAAAATCAACAGGCTCAGTTCTGGGAGAATCAGGAGGGTGAAAGGAAACTGAGTCCCTACCTTTAAAGAGAAGCAAAATAAACAGCACTGAGAAAAAGGCAATGGTTTAAAAAATGCCTGGGATATATGGGAAGGATATATACTAATCTCAGAGCATGTGCTAGAGGGACAGGAATCTTTGGGAAAACTTCTCCAAGACAGGGATCTTTGGAAAACTTCTCCACTGGTGGGAGCCATTTTCCTCTCCAAGCCCCCAGCCTAGACACATGAACATCTGTGGGAATGATGGGCTAGCTTTCCACCTAGCTTGCTAACAATGCCCTGTTCCCAAATGCTTCTGTGGATCTGCCCCCTCCAACCCATCGTCCTCACTATGAGTTTTCCCAGGCAGCTGCATGTCCCTACATAAAGCACACATGCACAGAACTTGCTGGCATCACACACTCCATGCCTTCCCTTCAACACACCCTTGGCAGGAATCCATCCAAAGTGGTATCACAAGCCTGGCAGTATGCGAGCAGACCCAACAGGGACCTGCACCACTCCAAAGTGACTCCTGCCCTAAAGAGAAGAGAGACAATCAAAGAAACCAGTACAATTTCAGCCCCAGCAATGGGCTAGGGGCAAACATCTGGTCTGACTGAAAGCCCCACCCACCAACAAAAACCTCTCAGGGACAACATAGGGATAGTACCCTGAAGCTCTGGCAAACATCTTGTCTGACACAAGTGGAACACAAGGTGGCCCCAGACTAACAGCTCAGGGCCCAAACCCTGGCCACAAGAGGCAGAGAGATCCATTGCAGATGACTGGACTAAAGGCAACAGCAGTTTAGCCACAATAGTAGAGCACATGCAATACTCATAGGAGATACCCTTGAAGTGCCAGGTCCTGGTGAATAGGGGACACTGTACCACAGGGAACTACAGGATTTCTTCTTCAGAAGACCACTACTCTCAAGAGGAAGAGACATAGCTGACTTTCCTAACACATAGAAACAGAAACAAAGAGTTAGACAAAATGAGACAGAGGAATATATCCTGAATGAAAGAGCAGGACAAAATCACAGCAAGAGACCTAAATGAAATGGAGATAAGTAATATGTCTGATAGAGAATTTAAAGTAATAGGAATAAAGATACTCATTGGACATGAGAAAATAGTAGAGCATCATAGTGGGATCCTTTATAAAGGATAGAAAACATTTTAAAAAGGTCCAATCAGAGATGAAGAACTCAGTAACTGAAATTGAAAATATGCTAGATGGAATAAATAGTAGACTAGAGGAAGCCTAAGAATCAGTGAGTGACCTGGAGGACAGAGTAATGGAAAGTAACCAAGCTTAACAGGAGAAAGAAAAAATAATAATAGTAAATTAAAATAGATTAAAGGGGACTCAGTGACACCATCAAGCATAATAACATTCAATTATAGAGATGACAGAAAGAGAAGAGAGAGAAGAGAGGGAAGAAAAATTTGTTTGTAAAAATAATAGCACAAAACCCCCCAAATCTAGGGAAGGAAACAGAAATCCAAATCCAGAAGGAACAGAGAGGCCCCAACAAAATCAACCCAAGGAGGTCCAAACCAAGACACACATTAATTAAAATGGCAAAAAGTAGTGATAAGAAGAGAATTTTAAAAGCAGAAAGAGATTATTTTTGCTTTTGTTTCCCTTGCCTCAGGAGACATATCTAATGAGAAGACACTGTGATCAATGTCAAAGAGGTTAGAACCTGTGTTCTCCTCTGGGATTTGATGGTTTCCTGTCTTACATTTAGATCTTTAATCCATTTTGAATTTATTTTTGTGTGTGGTGTAAAAGAGTGGTCCAGTTGCATTCTTTTTCACGTTGCTGCCCAGTTTTCTACTGGGGCTTCATCAAAATAAAAATCTGCACAGTGAAGGAAACAGTCAACAAAACTAAAAAGCAACCTACAGAATAGGAGAAAATATTTGCAAATGGCATATCTGAGAAAGAGTATCAAAAATATATAAAGAACTTATAAAACCCAACACCTAAAAAACAAATAATCAGTTTTAAAAATGGGCAGAAGACATGAATAGACATTTTCTCAAAGAAGACACACAGACGACTAACAGACACATGAAAAGATGCTCACCATCACTCATCATCATGGAAATACAAATCAAAACTACAATGAGATAGCACCTCACACCTGTTAGAATGGCTAAAATTAACAACACAGGAAACAAAAGATGTTGGTGAGGAGGCAGAGAAAGAGGAACGCTCTTACACTGTTGGTAGGAATGCAAATTGGTGCAGCCACTCAGGGAAACAGTATGGCGTTTCTAAAAAAGTTAAAAATAGAACTACCCTATGACCCAGCAATTGCACTACTAGGTATTTACCCAAAGGATTAAAAAACACTAATTTGAAGGGATACATGCACCTCATTGTTTATATTATAGCAGCATTGTTAACAGTAGCCAAATTATGGAAAGATCCCAAATATCCATCAACTGATGAATGGATAGAGAAGATGTGGTATACACGCACGCACACACACACACACACACACACACTAGAATATTATTCAGCCATAAAAAAGAATGAAATGTTGCCATTTGCAATGACATGGTTGGAGCTAGAGAGTATTATCCTAAGTGAAATAGAGAAAGATAAATGCCATATGATTTCACTCATACATGTAATTTAAGAAACAAAACAAATGAACACAAGGGGGATAAAAGAGACGCAAATCAAGAAACAGACTCTTAACTATAGAGAACAAACTAAGGGTTGCTGGAGGGGAAGTGGGTGGGGCAATGGATTAAATGGGTGATGAGTATTAAGGAGGACACTTGTGATGAGCACTAGGTATTATATAGAAGGATGAATCACTAAATTTTAACACCTGAAGCTAATATTATACTGTATGTTAACTAGCTGGCATTTAAATAAAAACTTGGAAAAAAATAAAAGTAACAAGAGAAAAGAAAATAGCTATATACAAGGGAAACCCCACAATGCTATCAGCTGATTTTTCAATAAAAACTTAATAGGCCAGAAGGGAGTATCATGATATGGTCAAAGTGCTAAAACAAAAACAAAAACAAACAAACAAACAAACAAACAAAAACTTGTAACCAATAATATTCTATCCACCAAGGCTATCATTCAGAATTGAATGAGAGACAAAGCATTTTTAAACAAAGTTAAAGGAATTCATCACCAGTAAACCAGACCTATAAGAAAGGTTAAAGGGGATTCTGTGAATGGAAAGAAAATACCATAAGTAGGAGTAAGAAAAGTTGGAAGCACAAAGGCACTAAAATTAAGTATATCTATAAAACACAGTCAAGCCCCGCCCATCCCCCAGCCGAAATCCCAAAGAGAACCTGTTCCTGCCGGGGAACTTGCTCGCTCCGCGCAAACACCCAACTCTGCGCTTCTGCGGAGCCAAACCTCCAGCAGCGGATCTGACTCCCTCCCGCTGCCACAGGGCCCCTCCTGAAGTGGATCACCTAAGGAGAAGCGATCTAAGCCTGCCCCTCCTGCCCCCGAGCACCTTGCCTACCCACCCCAGCTAATACGCCAGATCCCCAGCATCACAAGCCTGGCACGGTGCAAGTAGCCCAGACGAGCCACACCACCCCACAGTGAATCCCGCCCCTAGGAGAGGGGAAGAGAAGGCACACACCAGTCTGACCGTGGCCCCAGCGGTGGGCTGGGGACAGACATCAGGTCTGACTGCGGCCCTGCCCACCAACTCCAGTTATACACTACAGCACAGGGGAAGTGCCCTGCAGGTCCCCACCACTCCAGGGACTATCCAAAATGACCAAGCGGAAGAACTCCCCTCAGAAGAATCTCCAGGAAATAACAACAGCTAATGAGCTGATCAAAAAGGATTTAAATAATATAACAGAAAGTGAATTTAGAATAATAGTCATAAAATTAATCGCTGGGCTTGAAAACAGTATACAGGACAGCAGAGAATCTCTTGCTACAGAGATCAAGGGACTAAGGAACAGTCACGAGGAGCTGAAAAACGCTTTAAACGAAATGCATAACAAAATGGAAACCACCACAGCTCGGCTTGAAGAGGCAGAGGAGAGAATAGGTGAACTAGAAGATAAAGTTATGGAAAAAGAGGAAGCTGAGAAAAAGAGAGATAAAAAAATCCAGGAGTATGAGGGGAAAATTAGAGAATTAAGTGATACACTAAAAAGAAATAATATACGCATAATTGGTATCCCAGAGGAGGAAGAGAGAGGGAAAGGTGCTGAAGGGGTACTTGAAGAAATAATAGCTGAGAACTTCCCTGAACTGGGGAAGGAAAAAGGCATTGAAATCCAAGAGGCACAGAGAACTCCCTTCAGACGTAACTTGAATCGATCTTCTGCACGACATATCATAGTGAAACTGGCAAAATACAAGGATAAAGAGAAAATTCTGAAAGCAGCAAGGGGTAAACGAGCCCTCACATATAAAGGGAGACCTATAAGACTCGTGACTGATCTCTCTTTTGAAACTTGGCAGGCCAGAAAGAATTGGCACGAGATTTTCAGGGTGCTAGACAGAAAAAATATGCAGCCGAGAATCCTTTATCCAGCAAGTCTGTCATTTAGAATAGAAGGAGAGATAAAGGTCTTCCCAAACAAACAAAAACTGAAGGAATTTGTCACCACTAAACCAGCCCTACAAGAGATCCTAAGGGGGACCCTGTGAGACAAAGTCCCAGAGACATCACTACAAGCATAAAACATACAGACATCACAATGACTCTAAACCCGTATCTTTCTATAATAACACTGAATGTAAATGGATTAAATGCGCCAACCAAAAGACATAGGGTATCAGAATGGATAAAAAAACAAGACCCATCTATTTGCTGTCTACAAGAGACTCATTTTAGACCTGAGGACACCTTTAGATTGAGAGTGAGGGGATGGAGAACTATTTATCATGCGACTGGAAGCCAAAAGAAAGCTGGAGTAGCCATACTTATATCAGACAAACTAGACTTTAAATTAAAGGCTGTAACAAGAGATGAAGAAGGACATTATATAATAGTTACAGGGTCTATCCATCAGGAAGAGCTAACAATTATAAATGTCTATGCACCGAATACCGGAGCCCCCAAATATATAAAACAATTACTCATAAACATAAGCAACCTTATTGATAAGAATGTGGTAATTGCAGGGGACTTTAATACACCACTTACAGAAATGGATAGATCATCTAGACACACGGTCAATAAAGAAACAAGGGCCCTGAACGAGACATTGGATCAGATGGACTTGACAGATATATTTAGAACTCTGCATCCCAAAGCAACAGAATATACTTTCTTCTCGAGTGCACATGGAACATTCTCCAAGATAGATCATATACTGGGTCACAAAACAGCCCTTCATAAGTTTACAAGAATTGAAATTATACCATGCTTACTTTCAGACCACAATGCTATGAAGCTTGAAATCAACCACAGAAAAAAGTCTGGAAAACCTCCAAAAGCATGGAGGTTAAAGAACACCCTACTAACGAATGAGTGGGTCAACCAGGCAATTAGAGAAGAAATTAAAAAATATACGGAAACAAATGAAAATGAAAATACAACAATCCAAACGCTTTGGGACGCAGCAAAGGCAGTCCTGAGAGGAAAATACATTGCAATCCAGGCCTATCTCAAGAAACAAGAAAAATCCCAAATACAAAATCTAACAGCACACCTAAAGGAACTAGAAGCAGAACAGCAAAGGCAGCCTAAGCCCAGCAGAAGAAGAGAAATAATAAAGATCAGGGCAGAAATAAACAATATAGAAACTAAAAAAACTGTAGAGCAGATCAACGAAACCAAGAGTTGGTTTTTTGAAAAAATAAACAAAATTGACAAACCTCTAGCCAGGCTTCTCAAAAAGAAAAGGGAGATGACCCAAATAGATAAAATCATGAATGAAAATGGAATTATTACAACCAATCCCTCAGAGATACAAACAATTATCAGGGAATACTATGAAAAATTATATGCCAACAAACTGGACAACCTGGAAGAAATGGACAAATTCCTGAACAACCACACTCTTCCAAAACTCAATCAGGAGGAAATAGAAAGCTTGAACAGACCCATAACCAGCGAAGAAATTGAATCGGTTATCAAAAATCTCCCAACAAATAAAAGTCCAGGACCAGATGGCTTCCCAGGGGAGTTCTACCAGACGTTTAAAGCAGAGATAATACCTATCCTTCTCAAGCTATTCCAAGAAATAGAAAGGGAAGGAAAACTTCCAGACTCATTCTATGAAGCCAGTATTACTTTGATTCCTAAACCAGACAGAGACCCAGTAAAAAAAGAGAACTACAGGCCAATATCCCTGATGAATATGGATGCAAAAATTCTCAATAAGGTACTAGCAAATCGAATTCAACGGCATATAAAAAGAATTATTCACCATGATCTAGTGGGATTCATTCCTGGGATGCAGGGCTGGTTCAACATTCGCAAATCAATCAACGTGATACATCACATTAACAAAAAAAAAGAGAAGAACCATATGATCCTGTCAATCGATGCAGAAAAGGCCTTCGACAAAATCCAGCACCCTTTCTTAATAAAAACCCTTGAGAAAGTCGGGATAGAAGGAACATACTTAAAGATCATAAAAGCCATTTATGAAAAGCCCACAGCTAGCATCATCCTCAACGGGGAAAAACTGAGAGCTTTTTCCCTGAGATCAGGAACACGACAAGGATGCCCACTCTCACCGCTGCTGTTTAACATAGTGCTGGAAGTTCTAGCATCAGCAATCAGACAACAAAAGGAAATCAAAGGCATCAAAATTGGCAAAGATGAAGTCAAGCTTTCGCTTTTTGCAGATGACATGATATTATACATGGAAAATCCGATAGACTCCACCAAAAGTCTGCTAGAACTGATACAGGAATTCAGCAAAGTTGCAGGATACAAAATCAATGTACAGAAATCAGTTGCATTCTTATACACTAACAATGAAGCAACAGAAAGACAAATAAAGAAACTGATCCCATTCACAATTGCACCAAGAAGCATAAAATACCTAGGAATAAATCTAACCAAAGATGTAAAGGATCTGTATGCTGAAAATTATAGAAAGCTTCTGAAGGAAATTGAAGAAGATTTAAAGAAATGGAAAGACATTCCCTGCTCATGGATTGGAAAAATAAATATTGTCAAAATGTCAATACTACCCAAAGCTATCTACACATTCAATGCAATCCCAATCAAAATTGCACCAGCATTCTTCTCGAAACTAGAACAAGCAATCCTAAAATTCATATGGAACCACAAAAGGCCCCGAATAGCCAAAGGAATTTTGAAGAAGAAGACCAAAGCAGGAGGCATCACAATCCCAGACTTTAGCCTCTACTACAAAGCTGTCATCATCAAGACAGCATGGTATTGGCACCAAAACAGACACATAGACCAATGGAATAGAATAGAAACCCCAGAACTAGACCCACAAACGTATGGCCAACTCATCTTTGACAAAGCAGGAAAGAACATCCAATGGAAAAAAGACAGCCTCTTTAACAAATGGTGCTGGGAGAACTGGACAGCAACATGCAGAAGGTTGAAACTAGACCACTTTCTCACACCATTCACAAAAATAAACTCAAAATGGATAAAGGACCTAAATGTGAGACAGGAAACCATCAAAACCTTAGAGGAGAAAGCAGGAAAAGACCTCTCTGACCTCAGCCGTAGCAATCTCTTACTGGACACATCCCCAAAGGCAAGGGAATTAAAAGCAAAAGTGAATTACTGGGACCTTATGAAGATAAAAAGCTTCTGCACAGCCAAGGAAACAACCAACAAAACTAAAAGGCAACCAACGGAATGGGAAAAGATATTCGCAAATGACATATCGGACAAAGGGCTAGTATCCAAAATCTATAAAGAGCTCACCAAACTCCACACCCGAAAAACAAATAACCCAGTGAAGAAATGGGCAGAAAACATGAATAGACACTTCTCTAAAGAAGACATCCGGATGGCCAACAGGCACATGAAAAGATGTTCAGCGTCGCTCCTTATCAGGGAAATACAAATCAAAACCACACTCAGGTATCACCTCACGCCAGTCAGAGTGGCCAAAATGAACAAATCCGGAGACTATAGATGCTGGAGAGGATGTGGAGAAACGGGAACCCTCTTGCACTGTTGGTGGGAATGCAAATTGGTGCAGCCGCTCTGGAAAGCAGTGTGGAGGTTCCTCAGAAAATTAAAAATAGACCTACCCTATGACCCAGCAATAGCACTGCTAGGAATTTATCCAAGGGATACAGGAGCGCTGATGCATAGGGCCACGTGTACCCCAATGTTCATAGCAGCACTCTCAACAATAGCCAAATTATGGAAAGAGCCTAAATGTCCATCAACTGATGAATGGATAAAGAAATTGTGGTTTATATACACAATGGAATATTACGTGGCAATGAGAAAAAATGAAATATGGCCTTTCGTAGCAACGTGGATGGAACTGGAGAGTGTGATGCTAAGTGAAATAAGCCATACAGAGAAAGACAGATATCATATGGTTTCACTCTTATGTGGACCCTGAGAAACTTCACAGGAACCCATGGGGGAGGGGAAGGAAAAAAAAAAAAAAAGAGGTTAGAATGGGAGAGCACCAAAGCATAAGAGACTTAAAAACTGAGAACAAACTGAGGGTTGATGGGGGGTGGGAGGGAGGAGAGGGTGGGTGATGGGTATTGAGGAGGGCACCTTTTGGGATGAGCACTGGGTGTTGTATGGAAACCAATTTGTCAATAAATTTCATAAAATAAATAAATAAATAAATAAATAAATAAATAAATAAATAAATAAATTAAAAAAAAAAAAAAAAACACAGTCAAGGAATTCACACAATAAAGGAATGTAAAGTATGATACCATATACCCTAAAACAGGAAGAGGGGGGAGGAGGAGAAATTATAAGTCCATATTTTTAGAATAAGTTAAACCTAAATGACCATCAACTTAGACTGTTATATGCGTAAGATACTATATATAAACCTAATGGTAACCACAAATAAAAAACCAGTAATAGATATGCAAAAAAATAAAGAGAAAGGAATCCAAGTCTATCATGAAGAAAGCCAGCAAATAATGTGGGCAAAGATAAATACAAGAAAGAAACAAAAGAACTACAAAAACAACCATAAGACAATTAACAAAATGACAATAAGCACATAACTATCAATAATTACTTTGAATGTAAATGGACCATACTCTCCAATAAAAAAACACAGGGTGATGAAATGGATAAAATATCAAAACCCATCTATATGCTGCCTACAAATAACTCATTTCAGTACTAAAGATACAAACAGATTGAAGGTAAAGAGGTAAAAAATAATTCATCCTGCAAATGGAAATGAAAAGAAAGCCAGGGTACCAGTACTTATACCAGACAAAATAGAATTTAAAACACTATAAAAGAGACAAACAAGGACGCTACATAATCATAAAGGGAACAATCCAACAAGATATAACAATTGTAAATAATTTTGTACCCAACAAAGAAGTTCGGTACATACATAAAGCACCTATTAACAAACATAAAGGAACTAATCAATAGTAATATAATAATAGCAGGGGACTTTAACACTCCATTTACATCAATGTATAGGTCATCCAAACAGAAAATAAACAGCAAAACAGTGGCTTTGAATGACACAGTGGACCAGATGGATCTAAAAGATATATTCAGAACATTCCATCCCAAATTGTAGAAAACACATTCTTTTCAAGTGCACATGGAATATTCTCCAGAATAGATCACATGTTGGGCCATAAAAGATGTCTCAACAAATTAAAAAAGACTAAAGTCATAACATGCACTATTTCTGAGCACAGCACTATGAAACTAGAAATCAACCACAAGAAAAAAATCTGGAAAGAGCACAAATACATGGGAATTAAATAACATGCTACTAAACAATGAATGGGTAAACCAAGAAATCAAAGAGAAAATCAAAGTATACAGGGATCCAGATGAAAATAAAAACACAATGGTTCAAAATCTTTGGGAGGCAGCAAAAACTGTTCTAAGATGAAAGTTTCTAGCAATACAGGTCTATCTCAAGAAGCAAGAAAAATTTCAGATAAACAAGCTAACCTTATGCCTAAAGGAGCTAGAAAAGAACAAACAAAATCTAAAAGCAGCAGAGCAAAGTAAATGAAATAGAAACTAAAAAACAATAGAATAGATCAATGAAACCAGGTGGTGGTTCTTTGCAATATCAACAAAATTGATAAACCTTTAGCCAAACTCATCAAAAAGACAAAGCGGGGGGGGGGGGGAGGGACTGAAATAAATAAAATCAGAAATGCAGGAGGAGAAATCACAACTGACATCACATAAATGCAAAGGATTATAAGAGAATATTATGAAAAACTATATGCCAACAAATTGGACATCATAGAAAAAATGGATATATTCCTAGAAACATATAACCTCTGATAACTGAATCAGAATGAAATAGGAAATTTGAACAGACCGATCACCTATAACAAAATTGAATCACTAACCAAAAATCTCCCAACAAACAAAATTCTAGGATTAGATGGCTTCACAGGTGAATTCTACCAACCATTTAAAAGAGTTAATACCTATTCTTCTCAACTATTCCAAAAAATAGATGAGGAAGAAAAGCTTCTAAACTCATTCTATGAGGCCAGCATTACCCCAATACCAAAACCAGATAAAGACTCTACAAAAAAGAGAGAACTACAGGCCAATATCTCTGATGAAAATACATGCAAAAATCCTCAACAAAATATAGCAAACCAAATTCAACAATATATTTAAAAAATCATTCACCATGATTAAGTGGGATTCATCCCCAAGATGCAAGAGTGGCTCAGTATTCACAAATCAACCAGAGTAATATATCACATTAACAAGAGAAAGGAAAAAAAACCATATGATCATTTCAATAGATGCAGAAAAAAGCATTTGACAAAGTACAACATCCATTCATGATAAAATTTCTCAATGAAGTAGATTTAGAGGAAACATACCTCAACATATTAAAGTCCATCTATGAAAAACCTACAAATAACGTTATACTCAATGGTGAAAACTGACAGCTTTTCCCCTAAGGTCAGGAACAAGACAAGGATGTCCACTCTCACCACTTTTATACAATATAGTACTCAAAGTCCTAGCCACAGCAATCAGACAACAAAGAGAAATAAAGGCATCCAAACTGGTAAGGAAGAAGTAAAACTTTCATTGTTTGCAGATGACATGATACTATATGTCAAAAACCCTGAAGACTCTACCGAAAAACTATGAAAACTGATAAATGAATTTAGCAAGGCCACAGGATACATAATCAACTTATAGAAATCCATTGTGTTTCTATACACTAATAATGAAGCGCAGAAAGAGAAATAAAGAAAACAATCCCATTTACAATTGCACCAAAAATAATAAAATACCTAGAAATAAACTTAACCAAGGAAGGAAAAGACCTGTACTCTGAAAACTATAAGACATTAATGAAAGAACTTGAAGATGACACAAACAAATGGAAAGATATTCCATGTTCATGGATTGGGAGAACAAGTATTGTTAAAATGTCCATTCTACCCAAAGCAATCTACAGATTTAAGGCAATCCCTATCAAAATACCAATAGCATTTTTTCACAGGATAGAACAAATAATCTTAAAATTTGCATGGACTCACAAAAGACCTCAAATACCCAAAGCAATTTTTAAAAAGAAGAACAAAATTGGAGATATCATAATTTCGGATTTCAAGGTATACTATAAAGCTGCAGTAATCAGAAAAGTATGGTACTGGCACAAAAACAGACACATAGGTCAATGGAAAAGAATAGAAAACTCAGAAATAAGCCCACAATTATGTGATCAATTAATCTTTGACAAAGGAAGCAAGAATATGCAATGGGAGAAGAACAGTCTCTTCAACAAATAGTGTTGGGAAAACTGGACAGCTACATGTAGAAGAATGAAACTGAACCACTTTCTTACACCATACATAAAAATCAATTCAAAATGGATTAAGGGCCTAAATGTGAGACTGAAAGCATAAAAAAAATCCTAGGAAAAAGCACAGCCAGTAATTTCTCTGACATTAGTTGTAGCAAGCCTCTCTAGATACGCCTCCTGTGGCAAGGGAAACAAAAGCAAAAATAAATTACTGGAACCACATCAAAATAAAAAGCCTCTGTAGGCAAAGGAAGCCATCAACAAAACTAAAAGCAAACCTACTGAATGGGAGAAGATATTTGCAAACCTTTATCAGACACATCTGATAAAAGTTTAGTATTCAAAATATATAAAGAACTTCTATAACTCCACACACACACACACACACACACACACACACACACACACATAATTACATTTAAAAATGGGCAGAGGATCTAAATAGAAATTTTTTGAAAGAAGATATACAGTTGACAAATGAAAAGATACTCACCATCACTCATCATCAGGGAAATGCAAATCAAAACCACAATGAGATATCACCTCACACCTGTGAGAATGGCTAAAATCAAAATCACAAGAAACAACATGTATTAGCAAGGATATGGAGAAAAAGGAACCCTTGTGCACTATTAATGGGAATACAAAGTGGTGCATCCACTGTGGAAAACAATATGGAGGGTTCTGAAAATTAAAAATAGAATTACCATATGACCCAGTAATTCCACTACTGAGTATTTACCCAAAGAATACGAAAATACTCATTCAAAGGGATACATGCACCCCAATGTTTATAGGAGCATTATTCATAACAACCAAATTATGGAAGCAACCCAAGTATTCTTTGATAGATGAATGGATAAATAAAATGTGGTACACACACACACACACACACACACACACTGGAATGTTACTCAGTCATAAAAAATAAGAATGAAATATTGCCATTTGCAACAAGGGTAAAGAAAGAAGGTATAAACCTAGGTGAAATTAGAGAAGGAAAAACACCATATGATTTCCCTCATACATGAAATTTAATAAACATAACAAACGAACAAAGGAAACAGAGAGAGTGAAATAGACAAACCAAAAAACAGACTCTTAACTATAGAGCACAAACATATGGTTACCAGTGTTGATGGGGGAGGAGATGGGTTAAATAGATGATGGGGAATAAGAGGACACTTATGTCAGGGCAACTGAGTGGTGCAGATGGTTAAGTGTCCAACTTTGGCTCAGGTCATGATCTCGCAGTTTGTAAGTTCAAGCCCCGTGATGGGCTCTGTGCTGACAGCTCAGAGCCTGGAACCTGCTTCCTGATTGCTTCTTCAGATTCTGTGTCTCCCTCTCTCTGCCCCTCCCCCACTCGTACTCTGTCTCTCAAAAATGAATAAACATTAAAAAAAATTAATAAAAAAAAGAGTACACTAGGTAATGAGTCTTGGATAATGTATAAAATTGTCAAATCACTGTATTGCACACCTGAAACTAATACTGTATGTTAACTATACTTGAATTAATTTTTTTACAAAAGAAAAAGAAATCTCTTGACTTCCGAGTCTGTTTCCTTACCTGTAAATTAGAAGAGTGATTTAGACAACTGCTAAAGCACCTTTCAGTGCTAAAATTCATATTGCTACCCTTTCCCACTTCCTTTCCTCCTCTGATACTTCCTATCTCAGTAAAGTTTGGCACTACTATCCACTAACACTAAACTTACGTGTCAGCTTTGACCCCCCGTCCCCCTAACTTTCCTCTTTAAACCATTCATCAAGAGCAGATTGTCCCCACCTCCATGACATCTCTGGGATCCATCCACTTTATTTCCACCACGGCATTTGGCCTTCTGAATGAGCTCTTCTTATTTAGGGAAGTGATTTTACAAGCCAAGAAGTTTTAGAACTATATTTTTAGAGATGACAGAATAAATCAAACTCATGTATTTATAAAGTAAAAGAATCTGGCCTCTCATGGAAACAAGACTTCAACTTAAAGTATATAACTAATTTAAGTCTGTGATTTTAAGCTGAATATTTATTTAATTTTAATTTAAAGCATTTTAGAGTATGTAAGAAAATTCAATATGAAGAAATTTATAATTTTATGTATTTGATTTACAAGATGTTCTCAAATAGTCAGGAAGACTTGTTACAGTTGTGATTTTGCCTTGCCAAGCATTTTAAATACCTAGGGAAAAAATGGACTATATTTCAATTTCCAACCAAGTTAGTAAATAAGCCTGTTTAAGGTAAGTTATGTTTGCTGGACTGAGTTAAGCATTAATTAAACATCACTTGAAAGAAATTATTAATATTTACATAAATACTAGAATAATGTTTATAGACAAACTTGGTAAAAACAAAAACTTGAAAACAATATTAATTTTAAACCTAAGCAACCACTAATTGTCCTTTCTATACTCAAAAATTCCCCTCCAGACATTAACTTTACTGACTATGGTAAAAAGCAGCTCCCTTTTATCATGAAGCTGCTAATGTGATATCAGGATTTAGTCAGGAACACTTTAATATGTGTCTTGTCTCTTAATTAAATACAATGAGTGCAGAGTCAAACCAAGTTCTAGAGCATACAGCAATTTAAATACTTTGATTCCAGTATAACTTTTTGTGATTAGTGTAGAGAAAAGCCACATGTGATCTCTTAGGATCCTACTGAAATGCTGCACTACTCCAAATGTACTTCAGAAACAGAGAAAATGTCTTGGCAACTTGATTTTCTCCAAATCATGACCCAGGCTTCACTAAAAGTCTGTCATTGGTTCTATATAACTAGAGTAGCACCCTGGCTCCTTCTTTATCTGGCTGGAATTTGTTATTAGTTGGGTGATATTCTTTAAAACACAGCTGATAAGGATTGATAAAATCTGTAAATGCAAACTAAGTTAACCAGAAGAAGGAAGTTCACCAAGTCTCTGGCATAATAAAAAAGCTTCTCTGTATTCACTACTAATATCTCCATCCATGCCATCAACGTTTACTGTCCTTCCAATTAGTATGTTTTATTATTTTAACCTCAAAGGAGCAGTGAGAACTGAATGAAGGACTCTTCTACTTTATAAATCATCTCTTCCTTTGCCTTAAGACATTTTGGAAGACACCCAGCTTGCTGCATGCTAACTCATAGCTGTGCACAACCTTACAGAGTGGAGAAAGTTTGTGGGCAGAATTCCAGAGCAGTGTCTTCACAGCGTCCTCTATGTGCTGAACTGAATGTGAATAAATCAAACATGAGTCTATGTATATAGAAATCCACAAGGTGGATCATCTCTGCTACCTCCCCCCCCAACCCCACAACTTCCCTAACAGCTGATTGTATGTATGTGAGATGCTTTTCCTTTATAGAAGGTAGAAAGTGAAGACTTACAGATTATCTTTCTGTGGTTTCTCAACAGGAGCACTGCTAGCATTCTTATTGCTGGAATGAGTATTTTGCTGTACATTAGGAGATGCTTCTCATCTCTAGCCCCAAGCCACTAAATACCACTAATAACTGGAAATTTGTGGGAGCATATTTGTCACCAACATCCCACCTATAAGGCACTTCTACCTCCTCCCCAAGAACCACTGACCTCAGTAGAACAGAGAAGACTTTCCAGCACTATTTTCAACCCCTTGAATTCTGCAGGAAGGGGAGGACGGGGAGGGGGGAAGTTTTTTTCCATGTCTCTGCTTTAACAGAATAAGTGGTCTTGGAAAGAAATGAAGCCTGGAAGCCAAACTTTGCAGACATTCCTACCCTACCTTTCTGCCATTAGGCACAGAGCCCCAGGAGCAGGGAGTTTATGTTGTGATATGAGCTTGAGCAGAAAAGGAGATGGTAGGGATGCCTGGGTGGCTCAATGGGCTGAGCTGCCGACTCCTGATTTCAACTCAGGTCATGATCCCAGGGTCGTGGGATTGAGCCCCAAGTCAGGCTCTGCACTGAGCATGGAGCCTGCTTAAGATTCTCTCTCTCAAAAAAAAAAAAAAGAAAAGAAAAAAAGATTATTTTTCTCTCTCTCCCTCTGCCCTTCTTGTCTTCTCATACTTTATTTCTCTAAAATAAAGCAAAAACCAAAATAAATTTGAAGAGAAGATGGTAGAACATTTGAGTTGGAAGGTATCTTAATAATCATCTAGTCAAACACCCTCACTTTAGAGATGAAGAAAGTGGGATTATGAATCATGATCTATAAAACATACTCTAAATGTTAGCTATTACTATGATAACTAGTAATCTTTATGTTTGTTACTACAATATCTGTCTTAAAATTACTTAGCCTCATGAAAGTCCATTTTAGTTCAAGGGTTCACCAGAAATTGTGTCTGATCAACCATTTGGGTGAAAGTACTTTATTCTAGCAGTCACCCAGGCAGTGTGGTGAGACTGGGGAAGTGATACAGTACGGAGGCTGTGCTGAGCCACCAGATCCACCTTCAGAACTGAAGCATTTATTCCCTTCAGCTGTTGGGTATGCAGCAGGCAGTGTCTGTGAACTGCTTTTAACCACAGTCATGCTCCCTTCCTGGGAGCAGCCTGTACCCAAGGACTGGTTGATGCAAGAGAGTCTATATACCACCCCTATCTCCCTAACTCCCAACAAATCTGAATGGTCATCCCAGCTTCAGAACTTCCTATGGGGTCATGGACACCTTTGCTGCAACTGCCTCCCATTCAACTTCTCCCTCTGCTAATCCTACTCACTTCTCTTCCCCTGTAGGTTTAAATCCCAAAATACTCCCAAATAAATGTTCTGCTTTCTAATCTCCCTATCAGTATACTTAGCCAGGGAGCCTGATCTGCAAAGGTAGGTGCCAGAAGTTGTTAGAAGTGGAGTCTAAAAAAGAGATTCTAGAGCTGAATCATGTCCAGCCATCTGTCAATGAAAATCACATTACTGGTCACACAGGGAACCCACCAGCCCCTGAACAAGGTAGCAATGGAACTGTGAATACTTCTCATCACCAACAGCTGGCAAAATGGTTAAAGAATATGAACTAGGAAGTGCAATATATCAGGCACTTAAGAAATAAGAGGGGATTCATAGTTCTAAGACAAATGGAATTGGATGGCTATTGCTGGAAGCATTCGATGATTTGGAAAAAGTTGACAGAAGACACAAAATGATTACCAGCAATTAAGGTTTAGATAAGAAAACCAGAAGGCCTCTTTGGAGCACATTAAGAGATTCTCCTGCCCTGCTGGCAAACAGTAGGGAAATCTGAGGACCCAGTCCAGGACTTAATCATAATAGCAGAATTCCAGAGAAAGTTGAACTCTCAATCTAGCAACATGAAGCCTGCAATAATGGGATCCTAAAAATTGAGATGGGAACTTTAGGGTTGATGTGCTTGAAACATTAAATCCTCAGAATATACTGGGGTCTTGAACCTGCAGAGATGGACAGCACTGTTGGAATCATCATATTCTCCTGGCTTTGCAAGATAATGTGTGCCTCCTTTGGTCTCTGCCCCACTTCTTCTTGGACCAGATCAGTAGCTACAATAGATCACAACACAAATGTAAGGTTTGCTAAGGGAGAAAAGGAACTATACCCTGGAGGACCTGCAGGACCTAGTTAACATGTGCCATTAAGACCTGAGAGAGCATATATGAAAGTAAATTCTGAAAGTGTCAGATCAAGGGCTGGTAGGACATAAAGTGAAATAAGGCAGAGTTTATCTATATGGAAACGCTTTCTTGAGATAAAGGATTTAACACCATGGCAAAGACCCCAAGGCAGGCACATTTCTGGATGGTTTTGAATCTGGGTTGTCACTTTCTCTAGCTCCTAAATGAAGTAGAACTGCTAAATAAGCTGTGGCAGACAATGCAAGAAGGGATCAAATGTTTTGGAAAGGTGGCCATGCTAGACTGGATACACTGTAATACAGGAAACCCTGCCTCACAGTTATGTGTGGTGGGAGGGCTGGAGGGTGTTCAGTTTACTAAAACAGTAAGGGATACAGCTGAGAAGGCCTCTAGCATCCCTGAGATTCTCTGCACTGTAGGCTAGGCACTTGTAACAGAGGCTGTGACAGAACTGGGCTCCCTGACAAAAAACAGGGATGATAGCTTTCAGAAATAATAGAAGTGAGGTGGTAGCACTTAACCACCAGAAACAAGGAGGGCAAAGTTATAACATGCAGTAAGGACATTGTTGTGCCCTCGGGGCTGAATTATAGGACCTAAGGAGATAGTTCATAGAACATGTCATTCATATGGGCACGATAGATGGGCTGCCAACAAAGGTATTGCTCAATCTATATTACCAAAAAAAAGAAAAATCAAGAAGGACAGACAGGGGGCTCAGGTCAGATGTCACAATAAAGAGTTATAATCTCTTGCCCAGTTTTTGGCTCTGAGCCCATTTTTGGCCCCATGAATTGCTGGCCGAAGAAGGTCATCTCCCCAGGGAAAAAGACGCAGCAACATCATAAGATGTGCACATGGAAATGATTTTCCCAAGATGACTCCAAACAGACCGTTTACTAAGAAAACTGTATACAGGAGGAAGAATAACACCCACATATTTGGGGAACTCTTAGATACCGGGAGTGGCATTGATACCCAGGCATGTGAAACACCATCACGGCCCAGATCCAGTCAGTGAGTTCACTGAGTTTACAGACCTACCCAGTAGTTATTTTCCCAGTTACTAAATATATAATCGAAACAGACATACTTGGAGGTTGGCAAAATCCCCACATTGGTTCCTTGGCCTGTGGTATAAGGGCTATTATAGCATGAAAGATCAAGTGGAAACTCCCCTACTATCCCCACCTAATACAATCCAGCAATACAATAAATCAAAAAGTACAGCATCATGAGGAAAATATTAAAGATTAGTACCACTCTTTTTTTTTTTAACTTAACGTCTATTTTTTGAGAGACAGAGCACAAGCAGGAGAGGGGCAGAGAGAGAGAGACAGAATTGGAAGCAAGATTGGTACCACTTTTAAAGACCTAAAGGATGCAGGAGTTATAGCCCCTCATATCTTCATTTCCTTCACCAATCTGGCCTATACAGAAGCCAGATGGGTCCTTAAAATAGCTTCTGCAAGTTTGCTCAAATATTTACACTAATTGTACACTGGCCCAGGTGTGGTATCTCTGACAGCAGATTAACAAGGCCTCAGCCACATGGTATACAGTCATTAGTCTGATGAATTGTTTCTTTTCCATTCCCAACAGAAAGGAGATTCAGAAACAGCATTCACTTGGAACAGACTACCATATACTATAATTACTATATTTATAAATTAGCTTCAGTACTAGGTTTACTTTCCCATCCTCTGTCATAATATAATCTAACATTCCCCTAGAATTTTGCCCTGGCCCACTATATTAATGACGTCATGCTAATCTGACTAAATGAGTGACAAGTGGCAAGTATGTTAAAAACCTTACTAAGACACATGTGCTCCAGAAAGGGTAAGACAAAACATGGAGATTTAGGAGTCAACCTTACCAATGAAATGTTTAGTAATCCTGTGGTCTGGGACATGCCAGCACTTCTCCAAAGTAAAGGATAAATGATTGCATCATGCACTTCCCACCATGAAGAAGGAAGAGCAATGCTTCTAAGTGGGCTTCTAAGGTCTCTGGAGGGAGAATATTCCATATCTGAGAACATCACTCCAGCCAATATATTAGTTGAATGGATGGATGTCAGCTGAGCATGAATACATTCAACAACTGCAATACATGTGACCCATATGACCCAGCAGACTTTATGGTGTTAGTGGTATCTGTAGTGGAAAAAATACCTTACGGAGTTTATGGCAAGCCTTCACAGGTGATCATAATGTAGACCTTTAGGCAAGTTCAGGAGCAAGGCCATGACATCTGCAGTAGAAAATTATATACTTTTGAGAAAAAAAAATTCCTGAAATGCATTGGAACCATGTTAGCAATGGAGCAAAACAAGTAACCATGCGGCCAGAGCTACCATCATTAGTTAGGTTCTGTCAGACACATACCTTGTAAGGTCAAGGAAGACCAGAAGCAATGGATTATAAGATGGGAGTGGCACATCCAAGACCAGGCATGAGCAGAGCTTGGAGGGGAGAAGCTACATAATCAGGTGTCCCAGGCCCTCTTGTTATCCACTGATATTGCACCAGTACCTCTCCCTCAACTCACACCTATGGCCATGTCTGCATGTTTACGTATGGGTTGAGGGAGATTCCTCATAAACAACTTATGGAGGAAGATAAAAGCTGAAGTTGCTTCATACATATGTCAACTAAATATGCTGAAAATTGACAGGGGCTGCACTATAGCTCCGTCCATGGGTGGCCTTGAAAGACAGGAATAAAGGGAAAGGCTCCCAATGTCCCAGTGAACAGAGTTTTGAATGGTGTCCTTGATCATTCACTTCATGTGGAAGGAAAAGTAGCCCAAAGTTAGAATATATGTGGACTGAATATGTCCACCCACAATTAATATGGTGAGGCCCTAGTCTCCAATGTGATGGTATTTGGAGATGGGGCTTTGGGAAGTAATAAACACTAGATTTGGCCATTGTCACATTAACCCTGACAGTTGTTTTGTGGGTTTTTTGTTTTTTGTTTTGTTGTTCTTTTGCTCAAGAAACCCTAGGTCCCCCACCCTCAACCCCATCAAAAACAGAATCCCAAGCCCCTGCAGCACTCTCTCTCTCTCTCTCTCTCTCTCTCTCTCTCTTTCTCTCTACCTGCAACCTCACTGTGTGGCTCCAGGTGTGCTGTGTAGTTTCCAGGTCCAGTAATAAACCTGTATTTTTTCAATTTCCTAAAGGTTATTGCTGAAGGGTGTCTTGCAATCCTAATAGGAACTACAAGAGCTGGAACAACCACAACATTGGTTATCAATAGGGTTATCAATAGGCTGAGACTGGCACACAATGGTCATGAGGGTGGGGCCCTCTTGATGGGATGAATGCCCTTATAAAAGGAGGAAGAGACACAAGATCCCCTTCTCCCTCCTTCCCCCCACCATCCCCCTCCACATGCGCACATCAAGAAAGGCCATGTTACAAGACAACAGACATTTGTAAACCAGGCAGAGGGCCTTCTGACAGCAAATCTGCTGGCACCTTGATCTTGGATTTCCTAGCCTCTAGAACTGTGAGAAATAATGTTTGTTGTTAAGCCAATCTATTGTATCTTGTCATAGCAGCCTGAACTATGACATGGACTCATG
This sequence comes from Prionailurus viverrinus, assembly GCF_022837055.1. Classification (NCBI taxonomy): domain Eukaryota; kingdom Metazoa; phylum Chordata; class Mammalia; order Carnivora; family Felidae; genus Prionailurus; species Prionailurus viverrinus. The sequence continues at coordinate 143,079,632 of NC_062564.1, read as the reverse complement.
ATGACTGGTTTAACAGTTTGTCAGAGGTCGGGAAGGAGAAAAGTAGAAGACAGGATACATGAAGGTCTGGGTTTGGAGCATATAGATCTATGAGAGTGAGCACAGACAGTGAAGAACTCTGCATGACATGTTAATACCCATCAAAGCACATCCACTACAGGAGAGGCACTCTCTCTCCTGTATGTACATACTCTCTATGTACAACCAAGTACATAGAATGATTTAGTCAGATGACATCATCCATCTTCTGTCATTGGCCACTTGAGTGCTGGCACAGTGAGTACATGAAGGAACTGGCATAATCTCCATGGGATCAATGGCATGGCCTCCCATTCAACAATGCTGATCTATATATTGCTGCTACCAAATGACTATCCCAACAGCAACAAAAACCAATCTTGAACTCCTGATTCAACACCATCCCTTGAGAAGCTGCATGGTGCCAAAGTAACTACATTTGACCCTCTCTATCCTAGAAGAGGCAGAAATTCATTTTGACTGGAATCAACACTTATTTTGGTGAAGCTTCTCCTTCACTGCCCATAGGGACTTAACCAGCACCACTAACAAGGAATTATAGAATACGTGATCCACATAACATTGCATCAGAATAAGGAGCCTCCTTTATAAAAAACAAGATGTGGCATTGAATGCATGACCACTGGATCTGTTAGTACCATCCCATATCATGCCACATAGATGCTGCTAGTCTAATACAGTGATAGAAGGCCTTTGAGGGCACATCTGAGATGCTGCTCAGAGACAACAGACTCTGAGAATGAGTCACACTCAAGGATTCAGTACACAGCCTAAGTATATTACCACTATATGGTGCTGTGTCTCCAGCATAAAGAGTATATCTGGTTCTAGAAACCAAAGGGTAGGAGTAGGCAGGGTGCTACTTATCATTATTCCCTGTGACCCTCTTAGGGATGTTTTGCTTCCCATCCTTGCATCTCTATGCCCTGTGTGTTTAGATATAATGGTTCCCCAAAAGAAAAATGTTTCTACTTGGAGATAAAGCATGAATGGAATTAGATTTCAGCTATGGCAACTTCTGGGATCTTTAAAATACTCATTTCAAAGGACAAGCAAGCAAGAAGAGTCACTATCTTGGGGAGGTAGGGGTGAAGGGAGTCAGAGAAGTCAGGGTTCCTTTACACATGCAAAGAGGCATATTAGAAATATTTTTGACACCCAATCAATTCACTTAGGCATTTCTTGGTATTCCTTTGCCCAATTTTGCCTATAAATGAACAACTGCGATAGCTATAGCTTGAGAACAGAATGGCGAACAGGCTAAGAGCCCTCAAGAATGAGAAAAACCACAATGGAGAGTAGAGGAAAGAGAAAATGGGCATCATTCATGGCCTTGATATTAGCGCTATAGGGGCTGTGGTTCATCCCTGTAACTTTCCTCTTATAAATTTACCCTAGGAAAAGAGGCCCATTAGAATCCTGGAAGAGCTGCTCTACAACTTAGATAAAGTGAATCTGAGTGGAGCAAAGGCAGAGCAAGCCATTAACTTATAACGGACAGTCCCCAGGATAGGTGTAGTGAATGCTTTGATGCACTGCTCAGATCCCTCTCCATGGCTAAATGAGGTGCTAGGAGTGCTGCTGAACACTGCACCTTCCCCCTCCACCCCCAGATCTGCTTTGCCCTTAGCCATCTCCAAATATTGCCTTCAGTGTAAGAAGAGATCTACCTCACAAAACTACTCCTCTTTCCCAAGGACAGACTGAATTTGATAATAACTTGTCAGTGCAGGGATATTATGGCCTAGCCCCTTGTCCCAGCTCAGATAACTATGATGAGCCATCCCAGCTTCAGATCCCCTTGTGGAGTCAGTTGATGCTTTTTATATAATTACATTACTGTTCAATTTCTCTCTTGGTCCAACCTGCCCTCCCGCCTTCCCTTCTCTTTACACTGATTAATCCTGAGAGCACTTTCTAGTAAATCTCCTTGACACTAATCTTCTCAGAGTCAGTTTCCTGAAGGTCCCAACCTGCAAAGAACAGGGAAGGAAGTTGTACTGACAAGCACATTACTACTGCGGACAACTAGGGCTCCGTCTCCTGAGGGTCCCTCTCAGAGACTATATTGAACATGCCTCAGAATTTTTCCATTGAGAAACTAGTCAGAGTATTTATCCACCAACTCTTACCCTTCACTGGGGTTATTCTGGGGGTTTTAACACTCCCGCACTTTCTTCCTTCTCTGTATATAGGCTGAGGAAGCTCCTGCAGCTAGAGAACACCATCAGGTAAAACATCTCAGAAGCCATTAGCCTAAAAGTGGACTGCCAGTAGTGTAGAGGTTACAAGAGGAACATTGCCATCGTTGGCAACAGAGATCATACGGAGCCATATGGGTTATTTCTATTGATGGGGAGAAAGGCTAAATTATGTTTGTGAATAATAATAGAAATGGACCCAAGAAGATTGTTGGAATAAAGCAGCACAGTTTGAGGCCATGAGATAATGATTCCTTGTGATAATATATTCTTGGTATGGAGTATATGAGATAGCACTGGGAGATAGTATGGATGGGTGTGATAGGGTTGCTGTGGGGAAAGGCCCATCAGGACCATATTTTACAAACCCACAAGCATTTCACTGGTTCCTGGGTTGAAGGGCAGACATAGCTCTTGAGGAAAGGAACTGTCTTACTCATGTTTGATGTGGAAGAATGTCATAGGTTTGGGGGCCACTTTGCTTCCCCAGAAAAACTGGGCCTCAAATATCAGCTCTGCCACTCAACAGCTCTATGACCTTAGCTACATTACTGAAATTCTGTAAATCACCATTTCATCACTTATAAAATGGGGTAATAGTACCTATTTCATGGGGTTGTCAAGAGGAGTCAAGGAATGTGAAACATGTGGCACAATTAAATTTCCATTGCCCTTTCTTCAAAAAAATATTTTTAGGGTAAATAAATGAATCTAAATTTACATGAAAAATCCAGTAACATTACATAAATCCAAAAGTTGTCATGGAGGTGTTAATGAAGGATTATATATTGTCACAAAGGATTGCTATTGTCATAAAGGACATGACAATCCTTCAGCTGTCATGAAGGATTTGGCTATACTGTGAGAGGCCAAATTAATGTTATGAGTTCTGATTTCAGTGAAATCATCGGAGAAGGTTTCTAAAAGGCTCCCATATGGGTAATATTTAAATTTGGTTTCAAACTACAATATGTCTAAGTGGAAACAAAGTGACAGCCACCGTGGTGATTGATTGGAATCACTGGGATCTCTTGGAGTTTGCTTATTATTAGCATCTTTAAAATGCCTGTTGAACAAGGCCATGCTACTCTATTTGATATTTTTTATGACAAGTTTGGTATTTAAGAGCACGCTCCATTTCTGCAGAGCTTTTTTTTTTAAAACAATTTTTATATCCTGAGTGGGAGAGTAAAAAACACTTAGTACTTAATCCCACTAATTCCGCCTCTTCTGAGCATAATCCATCTTCCCAATCATTCCCCATTCATTTTCCCACTCCCTGAAATGTGTTAGAAAGAATAAAATAACTTACTCAAGGCTACTGGGAAAGAATGTCAGGATCAGTTTTTGGAATTTTCATTCATCTTACTGAAACTTCAAATCCTTGCAGTTGTCTACTATACCCCAAACCCCTGAATCTGTCTGTCATCATCTGTTGTTGTTGTTTTTTTTTAAAGAGAAATTATGGAATAACCTTATGCTTTATGGACTGAAAAAAGTCTCAACCAATGGAAGCCTTGAGAAAGTCAAACACACACCAAAAGAAACAGAAAGATTCAGTTCATGGAAGGCTGCCGAGGAAGCAGAGGAGGACAAGGCAAGTAAAGATTATTTATGTTGAGAAATACAGGGGTTTGGACTTTGTAATCTGCTAATAGCCATTTCAAATTAATTCTTAGACAGCAGTGGCCCAAACCAGTAATAATGATAATAACAATAGCTAGTATTTTCTGAGTTAATATTCAGTAAAGTACTTTGCATTAATACTCAGTATTAATACTTTGTAATATTAATACATTTGTATTAGTACTCAGTAAAGTACTTTGTATTAAGTGTATACTTACTGAGTTTTAAATACAGTATTAAGTGCCTACTGTATATTAAGTACTTTATAAATATTATCTTGATTAACCCTTACCCTGCCCGGTGAAATGGTTTCTTTTATTATACCCATATTATGACAGATGAGAAAAGTGAGGCTTATAGAGGTTTATATCAATCTGAGTGCTGGCAGGAAAAAAGAAAATGACCTCCTTCAAGCATTTAAATAAAGTGTTTAATGAAGAATTCCTTTGGCCTACTTTATATAATTGCGGGGGAGTGAAAAGGAACAACAAGGGAACCAGCAGGAGCTGGAGTTGTGGAAGAGGTCCATTGCCAAAATCATGGCCCTGCCTCAAAGGAGTGGGGACCAATTCCCTGCCCTTAGATTTCCTGCCAGTTTCCCCCATTGGTTAAATCATTTAGATACCACATGGAAATGTAGCCCAGTTGCCATATTCGATGGAGGTAAACAGGGCAAAGAAAGATGGAGAATGGATCTGGAATGGAAAAGGGAATGATCTCTGTTACATGGCTACATGGCTACATGGCTACATGGCTTGCTCATGGTCACCCAGTAAAAATGACTTGAAAGTTCATGCTATCTTGCTTATGATAGGCCCAATGGACCTGCTTCATTATTGTTCCCAACACAGGTCCTGGAAATGAAATAGGATATCTCACCCAACCATAGTGTACCTGTGGTAAATTCAACCTTCAACCTGCTGAGCCTGAAGAGAAAGTGGAGACCAGAAATGGGTAGAGCTAGCTGACTGCCAGAGCTCTCTTAGAAAAATGGTGGTAAGCAGGCAGGGCTGGCCTTATTCAGGGATTATGATCTTGGGGGCTAAAGAAAACTTCTACAAAAAGCCAAAATGATTACCTTCCTACTTTCTCTCAAGGCAGTGATGCCTCAGTTTCAAGAAAGAAAACAAAGTAATTGTATTAGTTTCATCATCATCCTTATTTAAACTTCGTTCCCCCCTTGCATCCAGAGATCCAAGGTAAGGGGCAAATATGATAGCAGATCCTTTGTACTTGGAAAGTATATTTTGATGATAATAATAATAACATTTCAACTAAGCAAAGACTCATGTAGTCTTTTTAGCTTATTAATTTATATTTAAATGAGCTAACTCAAGGAACTTTTAAAGCAGTCCTGCGAAGTGGGCAAGACAAATATTGGGACCCCATCTATGGATGGCCTTTAAGTGACAGAGATAGAATGAGACCTAGAAAATTACTTGACAAAAAAAATTTCAGTATAGTTGACATAGAATGCTACATTAGTTTCAGATGTTCAACTTAGGGACTTGACAAGTTTATACACATTATGCTATGTTCACCCCAAGTATAGCTACCATCTGTCTTATTACATCACTATTATAATATTGACTGTATTCCTTATGCTCTGCTTTTTATTCCTGTGATTTACTCATTCCATAACTAGAGCTCTGTATCTCTCTTTCTCTTTCACTCATTTTACCCAACTCCTCCACCCTCTCCCCTCTGGCAACCATCAGTTTGTTCTCTGTATTTATACTTCTGATTCTGCTTTTTGTTTGTTTATTCATTTTATTAGATTCCATTTATGAGTGAAATCATATGGTATTTGTCTTTCTCAGTCTGACTTATTTCGCTTAGCCTAATACCTTCTATGTCCATCATGTTGCCTCAAATGGCATGATCTCATCCTTTTTCATGGTGATGTAATAATCCAGTGTGTGTGCGTGTGTGTGTGTGTGTGTGTACACGCACACATGCATTTTCTACATCTGTTTATCTATTGATGGACACTTAGTTTGCTTCCATGTCTTAGCTATTGTAAATAATGTTACTATAAACATACGGGTGCATTTTCAAGTTAGTGCTTTTGTTTTCCCTAAGTAAATACCCAATGGTGGAATTATTGGATCATATGTTATTTCTATTTTTAATTTTTTTGTAGGATATCCAGACTTTTCTCACAGTGTCTATATCAATTTACATTCCCACATACAATGCAAGAAGGTTCATTTTTCTCCACATCCTTATCAACACTTATTGTTCTTGTGTTTTTTATTTTGGCCATTCTGACAGGTATGAGGCTATATCTCATTGTGGTTTTGATTTGCATTTCCCTGATTATTAGTGATGTTGAGCATCTTTTCATGTGTTTGCAGACCATCTGTATGTCTTCTTTGGAAAAATGTTTATTCAAGTCTTCTGCCCATTTTTTAATCCCACTGTTTATAAAATTATTTTTGTTAAAATAAAACTCACTCTGTCTCTGTCTCTTTGTGTGTGTCTCTCTCTGTGTCTCTCTGTGTGTCTCTGTGTGTGTCTCTCTCTGTCTCTCTATAGATAGATAGATGATAGATAGATATCCTCTTTATACATATAACCTCTTTATAAAATCTTTAGGGACTCAAACGGGTATGTCTGTGTGTATGTTTTGTGTGTGTGTGTATGTTATGTGTGTGTGTATGTTGCATGTGTCTATGTGTGTGTTGTATGTATGTATGTTGTGATATGTATGTATGTGTATGTGTATAAAACCTAAGGATTAGACTCTATCCTCTCAAATGCATAAGATGAAGATACCTTTGGGGCGCCTGGGTGGCGCAGTCGGTTAAGCGTCCGACTTTAGCTAGGTCACGATCTCGCAGTCCGTGAGTTCGAGCCCCACATCAGGCTCTGGGCTGATGGCTCGGAGCCTGGAGCCTGTTTCCGATTCTGTGTCTCCCTCTCTCTCTGCCCCTCCCCCGTTCATGCTCTGTCTCTCTCTGTCCCAAAAATAAATAAAAACGTTGAAAAAAAAATTTTAAAAAGATGAAGATACCTTCTATAACCATCAATGCCAGATTATAACTACACCTGTCAGGTAAGAATTTTTATGCACCAACCCTGGAGGAGGAAAAGAAGGCATTGTAAGTAGAGCACAAGTTTCAGAAGAAAGATACTGCAAAAGCCACCCATGCCCTTTCCTCACTACAGACTTTCCACTTAAGACGGGCCTGAGCTAGGGAGAAGCTTTAATTTGGATTAGAGGGAAAAAAAATTCTAATCCCATCTAATAGAAACATTTTAATCTCTCAAAAACTAAATTCTTTACCAGTTGATGAACATCTGGCAGCTGCGGCAACACTCTCCATAAAAAGAGGAAAACTGCCACTGGAAAAGGCAATGGCTGTATCCCTAAAATATACACACCATCATCTCCATCATCACCATCATCATCTGTTGTCATCGTCGTCATCATCATCATCATCATCAATATACTTACTGAATGCTAGCTGTGTCCTAGGCAATGGGATGAAAACATTTAACTTTTATCATCCAGTCTTCACAGCAGTACTTGAGTAAGTACTATCACAAGTGCCATTTTACAGGGTTGGAAAACCAAGCTTCAGAAAGACTGAGTCAGTGGCATGAGATCACAAAAGTAGCAAATGGCAGAAAAGGATTTGAACCTCAGTGGTTGGTATCTAGACAAGTTCTATAAGTGTGAGGGAGAAGTTCTGTTGAAAGAAGGCTTATAAATCACCCAGTCAAATGTCATTGGCTTTTTCATATTCACACTTGAGAGTGACAAGATTGGTTCAGCTGTGCAAATGACTGTATCATGTCCTCATCAAGTATGGAGGCTCAGCATGGATTCAACTCCAGTCTCTTGAGCCAGGTAGCAAATTCCAGCCACACAAACAACAGATGGCGAACTCAACCTAAAACTGCCAACACTCCTGCAATTTGCCTGGAACCTTTCTTCTTCTACATCTAAGAGTACAGAAATCTTGCTGATCTTATTTACTGCTTGATAGAGGTAAAGGAGTATATCGACATCTGGAATGGAGCATGGCACATAATAGATGCTCAATAAATATTTGTTGCATAAACAAACATTCTTTCTCCAGAGTCAGAAGCCATATGGAAGTTATGGAGTTACTTTTGGATGGAATAAACAAAGATACCCAGGGATGGATGGGAGCATGGGGAATGAGGCTTGAAAGCCATCCTAAAGCTCCATTTTCCAAGCCATATGCCCTGATGCAGGTCTCCATCTGTATGGAAAAGGGGTGCCATTTTCAAATTCCTAGGAACGTGCTATTTGGGCTAGAAGTGGCTCAGGCCGGGGAGAAGTTCTTGAGACATCTGTCCCTGAAATTGAGTACAGGTTAAATGCACTTTCAATGCAGGCAGAAGCAAAGATGTCTATGTCTCTGCCCCTGGAAATGCTTGACTCACCAAAGTTTGGATACAACAAGACATATTGTACCAATTCTCACCTTGAGGGCGCTGACTGCCTCACAACTCCCAGGACTTCCCTACCTCCACATGGGGTGGTGGAAAGATCACAGACGCCCACACACAGCTTGAAGAACGTTCTTCCAAATGTATATTTTTTGAAGTACTTTTATTATCCCTCAACATCTACTCCAACTGGGTAATTTATAGAAGGCTTCTCAGGCTTGGTTTAATAAAGAATCTTGATTGTTTCGGGGAAAAAAAACTAAATTCTTTATTAATCCCTGAGAATAAACAGAAAAACTATGGTATTTGCCCAAGATTTTGTCCAAGCCCTGAGGAGACAAATGTTAACAAAGAAGAAAGTTGCTTTCTTCTCACCCTTAAATGTCCTGACTCTCAGGTCAATAGTAAAACAGGGAGGCATGGTCTGGTGGCAGTGCCAGATGGACTGGGTTGAGGAATGAGAGAGATTGAAGAAATGGGGACAGCAAGAGTAGACACTTACTGGTTGGTTGTTTTTTTTTTTTTTTTCCTTAAGAAATTTCCTTTCAAGAAGTTTGGTTGTGAAGGTAAGAGAAAAGATTACAGGTCTGCTCAAGATGAATGTGAGTTCAATGGAGAAATTTCTTTAAAGAGACAAAAATGAAAACAAGTTTAAATACTATGGGGATGACCTAATGGAGAGGCAAAGATTGGAGACAGAGAAAAGAAACAAGACATGGAATAGAGTTCCCAGAAAGAATGGAGAAAGGAAGGCTCAGGCCCAGGGGGTGAAACTGGCCTTGAATGAGGATTGAGGTCAGTTTCTTCATCCAACAGAAAGAAAGGAGGAAAGAATGGGTAAAAACAGGAGGGTTTTGTGGATCTGGGAATGGCAAAGTAAGATATTTTTTTCTAGAATAGTTGAAATTTTCCTTATGAAATTAGAAATAATATAATAGCAGAAAATACAAAATTGATCCACCTTCTCATTGATTTTGTCTTGCATACTAGTTGCCAATAGGTATTTGAGAATCCAATAAATGGATAAACTTTGACATTCTTTATGTTTTTATGGTGGTTAATAATGTTTTCAGTAACATTGCTGAAAAGGTTTTTAAAATTCCAAATGATCACTTCCAGCTAGTTTTATGGACCACCTATAATTAAATCATCCCACAGCTGCCAAAGTGGAGTTTTGGAAGTTCCCTACTCAAATGTAAACAGAACACTCTCTCCAATTCACTTTTCTCTTTCTTTTTCCTTTTTTTTTTTAAGTTCAGTCAGCAGGGCCCAAAACTTTCTTCAGTGTGAAAATTATACAAAGCAGTGGCTATGTATAATCCCTGTGGATGAATATTATTTTGCAGTTATAGTCTCTGATCTTTACTGAGACCATAACATGCTTACAGGGGTTTTTTCATTTTTTGAAGAAAAAAAATATTGATATAAAAGGTAGAGTTTAAAATAATAAATTCCATTGTACCCACCACCAGAATCAACAAATCTGAACATATTTACTTCAAATCTTATTTTTTCTTTTTATTAAAAGGAATAACATAACTGCTAAAGCTGAAGTTTTCTTGAGTGTGGAAAAGCCAATAGAGAGAAGAGATTGAAGATACAGCAGAGTAAGAGTATAACCAGTTGACCAAGATCCCTATGAGGCAATTAATGGCTCCAGGCAAGTCTGAGAAAATGGTAACACAGCACAACATCTAACAGTAGGGGGCCTCCTCTTGTCTTTCACAGTAGGGAAGGTGCAAAAAGTGGCTGTCCATTCAGAGCTGGTAGCAAGAAATTGAAAAATTTTTTGTTTTACAGTTTCTATTTTTTCTGTGGAAGGGAGGCCTATTCATTTGTTGAGAGTGAAGGGGAAGTTGGTACACTCAGGAACTTGGGGAAAATAGAGATTTGAAACAACCCTTGGTGCAGGAGGCAAAAAGGACTTGATATGGCTCTAGCTCAGTAGGTTGCTTCCAATAGGACTTTATAGTCAAGTCTTCTGAATCTCTTCTCCCTCGATTTCTTCTGTAAAATGGTAGAATTCAAATAAATGGTTTATAAGGTCTTTTCAGGTTGGGAATCATAAGGACTACCCTCAAGTTGCCCCAAACCATTGAAAAGGTTTCCAAAGACCTTTCCCAAAATTTTCAAATTAGGAGTATCCCAAGGCTCAGTCAACCTTTATAATGTGATTCTATTTCATGGGCAGAGAGGCTTAGCTGGTTGAAAAATGTCAGTGTGTATCTCCTCCTTTTGAGATAGCTCCTCTGTTTGAGAAGGAAGTGGTGACAATCAGTTCAAAGTTTTGAGTAATTTATGCCATGTCAAAAAGCCATAAAACCATCAAATATCACTGGTGAAAAGGATATTAGCAGTCACTTCATTCAAATATTCACCCAGATTAGAGGGTCCTATAGAACACTGCATGAATTGCATTGGCTGATTTTCCATGCTTTGTGATTTTTGTGCACAGTATTATTTTCTTGAACTATCAAAATAGATATACTATGACAAGTATAAACTACCAGGGATATTGTGACAGCATGGACACTATCACTGTCATTGTCAGTGTGACAGCAGACAGACTTCTTATACTGTTTAGATGCAGCTCAGAACAGCATGAAGTTATAAACTTCCTTTAGCAGCAGAAATAGTAGAAAAAAATTGCTTTGCCTGTCCTTTTTCCATCTGCCTTTTGGTTGGCTGAAGTTTGCCCTCTAGCATATCTCTTAAGAAAGGCCCTTGGAAACATCAATTCATGAGCTCTTACATATCCAAAATTCCATTTGCCTTTACCCTGGAATGGCAGTTTGACTGGCATCATGGCTACCTCAAATGACCAGTCATGAATTTCCTATTCCCTTTTCACTTCATCCTATCTCACCTTGAAGGTGGCATAGCTAATTTTTCATAAGGGTAGTTAACATTATTATTTGAAGGACTAAGGGATTTTTAAATAATCATTCAGTGCAATTATACTCTACAGCCTTTGTGTTTATGCCGTTGGTGAAAAGTGGTGTCTATTCCTTGAGAACTGGTTATTAAAAACAAGAAAAAAATGCTCTTGTAGGCTTGTCTAGAAAAACACATTTCTAATTTGTTTATTGTCTGATAGACAAAATAAGCTACTCTATGAATCTTAAGATTTGACCACCACATATTTGGTTCATGTTCAGCAGTAATCATTAATATTTCACTCCTGTTTGCCAATGAGTATTGATTCTAGTTTCCCAATGAAGAACAGAAGAAACCCCAGAAGTCCTCTCTTTGTCATATGGAATTTGCATGATAATATAGTATTGTTCTGTATTATTGAGACAATGATAAACTAGCTCTCTAATCAAGACTTTTCCTTTAAGTATCAACATGAGTTATATGAGCAGCTAGCATTGTTTATTCAAGATAACATTAATTTTTTTTTTCCATTGGAGCCCTTCCCCATATGGGGAAGAAAAATGAAAGTCAACATACCAGAGTGTGCTCAGGGATGTGTGACTTCAAACAAGTTGTTGCTTTTTGTCTTGGGTTCACCCTATCCTGAGAAATATTTTCTTCCCCTTATTTTTTTAAATTCTTTTTTTAAAGTTTACTTATTTATTTTGAGAGAAAGAGTACGTGGGGGACGGGAAGGGGTAGAGAGACAGGGAGTGAGAGAGAATCCCAAGCAGGCTCTGCACTGTCAGTGTGGAGCCCAATGCAGGGCTCAAACTCATGAACCATGAGATCATGACCTGAGCCAAAGTCAGATGCTTAACCAACAGAGCCACCCAGGTGCTCTTTCTTCCCCTTATTAACTTTTCTCATTAAAAAATTGAAATATGTCTAGGGGCACCAGGGTAGCTCAGTCGGTTAAGCATCAGAGTCTTAATTCCTGAGCCCCATGTTGGGCTCCACACTGAGCTTGGAGGCTGCTTAAGATTTATCTCTCTCCCTCTGCCCCTCTTCCCCACTCACTCTCCCTCTTTCTCTTTCTTTCTTTCTGTCTCCAAAAGAAAAAAAAAAAAGAAAAAAAAGTTAAGTATTGTAAAGAAAATATGATGGAATTATAGACTCTCAGAGTCAGAACAAATAGCAGAAGTCATCTAGCCAAATTATCCCACTTTCCAGATGAAGAAAGAGTAAGATCCAAGTTGGTTAACAGTCTTGCCAAGATCATACACTAGTAGATGTAAGAGTAAAGACAGGGCCAAAAGTGGTTTATGTTCTGTCATCTGATCCTAATGTTGGGAAAGAAAACAAAGAGGAAGACACACAACTTTAATTAATTAATTTAGTTTGAGGATCTAGTCTTTGAAGTGTCGCCATCATTCCCACTTTGCCCACTGGTTGCCTACTGATTACAAGATAGTGAGAGAGAAGTTCCAAGAAAGCTTAATTCAAAAAGTAAATATTAAAGACAATACAGAATAAGTTACATATTTCTGGCACCACAGTGAATGCATCCATTACTTCAAGATAGAGAAATAACAAAATTTTGTTTGCATCCCCTTTCACAGATTAGAACTAAGGCCTAAAAAAGCTAAGCCCCACAGAATATCCTTGGCACAGTGAAAGGAAGTCCCTAGGTCTCCGACTACTTGCCAGCTGAACCATCTTAGGCAAATAACCTCTCCATATCTCATTTTCCTAATCCATAAATGAGTGTGATAATAGCACTATCCTCATTCGGCTGTTGTAAGTACCAAAAGCATAAATATATATATTTTACAATTACTGGGGGGTGTGGGAGAGGAGATGGGCTAAATGGGTGAGGGGCACTAAGGAATCTATTCCTGAAATCATTGTTGCACCATATGCTAACTAATTTGGATGTAAATTTTTTTAATTAAAAAACAATTATAATTATAATAATATAATTATTAATATATTATTATTACATGTTACACTATATATAATCACAAACAGTATGTGGCACACAGTGAAACTATATAGGTGTTTGCTATTCTGCTTGTTAATGTATCAGAAAGGGTCTCATTCAACAGAATTGATTTTGGGGAATAAAAGCATGAAAGAGAAGTCTGAATTAGTATTTATCAGATGGACTCAGGAAAAATTTTCTCCCATGGTATAGAATTACACAATTGAATAACCTGAGAGTAGGAAGAGGTTAAGGGGGAAAGACTGCTGTCTCCTGAGATTAATCACCTTGGCCACTAATATTTCCAAGAGACACCACCACCCTCTGCCACAACGTTGGCCAAACCTCACTGAAAATGCTTGGGTACCAGTTTCCTAAAAGGCAAGCAAGCATATGGAACAAAATGTAATCTGAGGTCTCTTTCTGTTCTAAATTCCATGCCTTTAAGGGACTTACCTGAGACTACACAGCCAATCACTGGCAGGACCAGGGTTGAAGTTCAAGTTTCCTGACTCTCATTCCACATTCACTTCTCCATTCTTGCCCCCACTACACAATTATTTTTGTGTGTTTTTTGGGTTTCTATGGGGTGGCTCTTTGCTCTTTTTAAAGTTGAATTTTATTAAATTGGATAATGGCTTTATCCTAATTTTTAAAAACCCTATGCATTTAATTTCAGTTATTTAGCTTATCCGTATTTGAGAGGCAACAAGCTATGTGAAAATAATAATGTGTTAAGAGTTAGACAGACCTAGTTCAAGTTATAGTTCTATTAATTAAGAGCCATGTGAGCTTGGCCCAGCTACTTACCTTTGCTGATTCTCAGTTTCTTCATCTAGAAAACAGAATGAAAAATTTCCACTTCTCAAATCTGGATGAGGATTAAGATAACATTTTAAATGGAGCTGACACACTACATTTTCTCCCTTGTGTTAGCCAGTGATCCCAGTTATGAGTGATAAAACTTTTTTAGCTTACTTATGGAAAAGTTTTTTATTTGTGCAGTGGAGCCCAAGGGTGGAAGGCACAACTTTCATAGTATAAGCAGAAAAGCACGGCACTGTCAGATTGCTCCCATGTGAGATCCATTGGAGTCCACGCAGAACCAGGACCAGAGACAGCTGAGGTCAAGAGGACTGAATAGGTGATAAGAGGTGTGGGATCAAGTGGCTGTGCAGAGAGAGAGGTGCTGTGCAAACAACATGTGTCTGCTATTCCCCCATTGTGGATAGGCCTTGTGAGCCCTGGGATCTGATTTACATCACAGGCAGCTTGTTGTTAATGTATGTCTTGGGCCAGATGGGAAGGATCAAAATTAATCCCAGCTCACTAAGTAATATTTACCTCCAATATTCTGCTACACTACATTGAGATTATCATCCTAGACTTCAACTTGATGAGACATATAGGCTATTTCACAATTGTCATTTCCAACTATTGTACCTTTTTCAGTATTTTCTTGGTGTCCTCATTGATATGAAATTCCAATTAGATGATAAAATCTATTGATGTTGCCTTTAAAGTTTCATTGGCCTGGAAAAAAAAAATATTCTTTCAGCGTTTTCACACCTGGTTCAGCTACCTTCACACATAAACCTTTGAGCAAGTAGATAAATCCTCAAAAATACATCCAATTATTTGATTACAGCACATGAAAGTGGTTATAAAAATTACATGGTTTCTGAGCATTATTTCACCTAAAGTTCAAAGTAGAAGCTACATGTTTAATTTTGTCTGTGCAAAAAATTCTAAGTGTAAATTTCTAAAGATTCAATAAACAAGTACACTTGCATAGAAGCCAAACTTCAGACAACATATCTGAGCCTAGCTCCACCTTCTCTGCTTCTGACTCACCTTACTTTTCCCTTTAATTCTTAGCACAGTTAGAAAAAACTCTCCCCTTGTCCTGCACTGGGAAACTCTGTCTACACTTGAACCTTTTCCAAATCTTTGTTTCTATCCCAAGTGGCTTATCAAGAAACATCTTCTTAACCAAATTAAATATTCTCAATGACAGATTCTATAAAATACATTCCACTTCACTTCAAAGCATGTTCAAATTAACAGAACAATATAAAATATAAAACTGTATCTTCCAGATATGGAATATTATTAAAATTTTTATTATCATGAGATAAAAATCTAAAATTTTAGGAATGGATCCAGGATGTAGGGAAACTTGGGGTGGGAGCCTCTAAAAATCACACCACTGAGTAAGTAAATTCTGCCTTAATATAATTAAGATTGATCCAGAATTTCCCTTTCATTCCTACTTTCCTCAGTACAATGACTTAGCTTCAGAATCTCTTCCTGAGTTTCAGATGATGATAGTGCTGGAAAATGGAGTATTTATAATACTGCAGAGGTACAATAATGAGTCATGGCTTTTCTAGGTATTTCCTGGAACCAGGACCAGGATTGAAAATCAATCAATTTGACATAATAGGAATGTGTGGTTTTAAAAAGCAGTGAAATTATGCATTCTGCACAGGCCAGCCTAGGCAGCCTTAGCTACTCCTTCCCTACGCCTTCCAAATTTCAGCACCTCTGTTTCTTCCAAGATTCTGAAGGCATTATGCTCAAGAGTTTGAAGGCACCCTGCCCACCTTTTCTGCCATCTTTCTCCATGGCAGTATCAGCAACAAAGCTGACTCACCTATTTGAGGCAGCTAAGGGCAGCCTCCATGGGGAATTGAGAGAGCAAATCATACTCATGAGTATAACTCATAGTTTCTTCATTTGAACTTGATGGCCTTGGAGATCTCAGCCAAGCATTACTAAACTCCTACATACAGAGCTATAGGGAGAAACAGAAATGAGTAAAACACAGTCCCTACTCTTTTTTTTTTAATTTATCTATTTATTTTGAAAGAGAGAGAGAGAGAGAGCAGGGGAGGGACAGAGAGAGGGAGTGAGAGAGAATCCCAAGCAGGCTTCACACTGTCAGCACAATATGGGGCTCAAACCCAAAAACTGTGAGATCATGACCTGAGCTGAAACCAAGAGTCAGACACTTAACTGAGCAACTCAGGTGCCCCAACACAGTCCCCACTCTTAAGCTGCCCATCATCTCACCGGGAAGTAACTATATAATGCCAGGTAAAATGTAACATGAGCTGTGACAACAGGATTGAGAGAGGAGGGCTTGACTCTTACCAGCTGGACAAGGGAAAATCTGCTGGGTTTTTGAAGACTAAGCAGTGTTTATACTTGTAAATATAAAGGAAAATGACTTTTCAGGTAGAGGAAAGAGCTTGAGCAAAGCCATGGGGACATGAAAGTGTGTTGTGTGGAGATGGAGCCTAGAGAGTAGAAATGCTGGGAATAGAATGGCAAGTCTCCCAGGCAACAAGTACATTGTAAGGGTGCCTGACTGGCTCAGCTGGTAAAGCATGTGTGTCTTATCTCGGGGTTATGAGTTCAAGCCCCCTGTTGGGTGTAGAGATTACATAAAAATATAAAATTAGGGCCACCTGGGTTGCTCAGTTAAACGCCCAACTCTTGGTTTCAACTCAGGTCATGATCAGGTGCTGATAACCTGCTTGAAATTCTTTCTCTCCCTCTCTCTTTGCCCATCCCCTGCTTTCTCTTTCTCAAAAAAAAAAAAAAGCAAACTAAAAAAAAGTTTTTTTAATAAAATTATTTTAAAAAACCAACCAAGTGCATTATAGAGCCACAAAATCAGCCTTGTCCCTGCTCATTTCCTTCATGACATCTACTACAGTTAGTAAGTACATATTTGTTTATTAGCTTATATTTTCTAATTTCTTTATAGGTTTATGATTTCTAACATAATTTAAGCACACTGTTGTGGAAATATATACATAGACAAACTGTGTGCTGTCGCCATACCAGCCATCTACCACTCACATTGCTTTTCATTTCTACATGTTCAGAATTACAGAAGACAAATATTTTTTAATATAAAATTTATTGTCAAGTTGGTTTCCATACAACACCCAGTGCTCATCCCAACAGGTGCCCTCCTCAATGCCCATCACCCACCTTCCCTCCCTCCCACCCTCCATCAACCCTCAGTTTATTTTCAGTTTTTAAGAGTCTCTTATGGTTTGGCTCTCTCCCTCCCTAACTTTTTTCTTCTTCCCCTCCCCCATGGTCTTCTGTTAAGTTTCTTAGGATCCACATAAGAGTGAAAACATACAGTATCTGTCTTTCTCTGTATGACTTCTTTCACTTAGCATAACACTCTCCAGTTCCATCCACGTTGCTACAAAAGGCCACATTTCATTCTTTCTCATTGCCAAGTAGTGTTCCATTGTGTATATAAACCACAGTTTCTTTATTCATCAGTTGATGGACATTTAGGCTCTTTCCATAATATGGCTATTGTTGAAAGTGCTGCTATAAACATTGGGGTACAAGTGTCCTTATGCATCAGCACTCCTGTATCCCTTGGGTAAATTCCTAGCAGTGCTATTGCTGGGTCATAGGGTAGATCTATTTTTAACTTTTTGAGGAACCTCCACACTGTTTTCCAGAGCGGCTGCACCAATTTGCATTCCCACCAACAGTGCAAGAGGGTTCCCATTTCTCCACATCCTCACCAGCATCTATAGTCTCCTGATTTGTTCATTTTAGCCACTCTGACTGGCGTGAGGTGATATCTCAGTGTGGTTTTGATTTGTATTTCCCTGATGAGGAGTGATGTTGAGCATCTTTTCATGTGCCTGTTGGCCATCTGGATAAGAAGACAAATATATATTTTTTTAATGTTTTATTTATTTTTGAGATAGAGAGAGACAGAGCATGAGCAGGGGAGAGGCAGAAAGAGAGAGAGAGAGACAGAGAATCTGAAGCAGGCTCCAGGCTCTGAGCTTCAGCACAGAGCCCGACGTGGGGCTCGAGCTCACAAACTTTGAGATCGTGACCTGAGCCGAAGTCAGACACTCAACCGACTGAGCCACCCAGGTGCCCCAGAAGACAAATATTTTAATTGACATTACAAAAACATCAGTTGTACATCACCCTTGCCAATTTTCCCATTTTAATATTTGGAGCTATTGTCTTGAGTGTACCATTGCTCCTGATGAAATCCCTTCTTCCTGGCTCCCATTGTGACATCCTACCTGTTTCAGGGCTTTGCAGCCAGTGAGCAGAATCTCCTTGCACTGATTTTACAAGCTTTAAGAAGTTTTTGTAAACTTCCCATAGGAGAGAACTTAGTGTTGATGCTTTTCATAGCACTAACCTACCCAGTCAACCTCTGAACAATCAGTTTCTGAGGACACAGATACCCACATCCTAAGGAATCACCTCTCCCAAGCACTATACATTGTCTATCAGGAGCATGGGGGCAATAGAATAATTTTTCTTTTATTGACCTTTCATGATTGACCTTTCTAAAATAACCAAAACCATGCCATTCCCAAGTTTAAGATCTTTTGGTAGCCTTCATATCTTCCAAGATTAAGGCTGAAATCCTAAACTCAGCATATGGCTCTATAAGCTGGGTCTCCTGACTTTGTCATTTCCTGTAACTCTCCCTCATCCAACCTCTGTTACAGCCATGATACAGCTCTCTGGATGAGTCAGAATATTTTATGAAAACCTGTTCCTTCTGATTAGAATTATCTTTGTTTTATTTTCAAAATTAAAAAAAAATGTATTTGGTTTAGAAAACCAAAATAGTTCTACAAGATTTATGTTAAGTTTCTCACCCCTGCCTCTCACTACCCAGAAACGCCTAAAATTTCCTCTTTTTATTATGTCTTTTCTTATTTAGCTCCATATTTCTAAATAGCATGCTTATGTTCTTAATTTTTTAGGTTTTTATTATTGATTGTTTATTGGCTTTTGGTCCAACTACATATGGTAAGGACTTAGTTAACACATATACACAATTTCCAGCATCTTGATTCTCCTATTTAGTTATGACATTTGGTTAGCTGAATATTTAGTGTTAATACTATTCTGACTTGAGTGAGGGACCAACATGGGAGAGAAGTAGGGGGATCCAAAGTTCCCTCATCTGTCAAACAAAGCAGTATTGAGGCCAAAGGACTTTGAACTCCAGGAGTCCGGGCAGCAAAGTGACAGAGACACTTCCAGGGACCCACCAGGACAAACCAACAGGCCATAGGTGAGTGATTGCAAACTGGGAAGAGATAAAACAAATGGACAGGAGGGATCCCCTTCTGCAGAGAGACAAAAGGAAGAGAAAGAGAGGCTGGGGAAGCATAGGACTGTATTTGGACAAGAGAAACACCACGGACTGGGACAGAGAAAGATCCAATCTCTAACTTCAGTGCTTTCTCCAGATTGGGCCCAGCTGCCCTGTTCATACCTGGGGAGGAAGGGAGCCAGCCCCAGGCTTGGTGGCTAGTTCAAAGGTGCAGTCCACAGTGGGAGAAAGTGACACCCTCCCTGGAGTGCTGTGGGAACGAGGTGTCTATTCTGCTCAAAGGAGCAGCACTTACCTGAAAACGGGGCTGACGGAGTTGGAACCTCAAGACACTGGGCTTTAAGTCCCAGCTGAACTCCAGGGAGGCTGAAGTTGATGGAGCTGGACAAACTGCATGTGAGGCACTGTGAGGTGGTGGGGCGGCTCCTCCCTGGAACCAGGCACACAAAGCGTAAATCTTTAAGACATCAGGGTTTAAATCCCAGCCAAGAACCAGGGAGGCACAGGAGTCGCGGAGTGGGACAAACTGCCTCATTTGCACCTGGGGCACAGTGAGGACAGCCTGAACACAGCGGTTTGGGATATCTGGTCCGTGGAGGAGAGACAGGGGTGTCGCCATTTTTCTCCCCATCACCAACAAGGTGGGGCTTCAGGGAACCAACATTGGGCCCACAGGACCCGTCTACACCAAACCACGCCCCTCCGTGCCTGGTACCTGGAGGCGGATTGACGCTGACGAACCAGACAGCACCTCCTCCAGACCAGCGCTGTTACACTGCCTGAGTTAATTGGCAAACAACTCTTATTATATACATATATTCTTCCTTCAGTTTCTCTTTCTTATCTCTTCCCTCCTCTAGTCAGGTTACTCTGGTTGTTGGTTTTTTTAAGCAGACATGTTTAATCTATTCTCTTGATGCATGTTCTGCAC
This sequence comes from Prionailurus viverrinus, assembly GCF_022837055.1. Classification (NCBI taxonomy): domain Eukaryota; kingdom Metazoa; phylum Chordata; class Mammalia; order Carnivora; family Felidae; genus Prionailurus; species Prionailurus viverrinus. The sequence goes on along the minus strand of NC_062564.1, from coordinate 143,059,428 downwards.
CTCCTTCTTTATTTTCCTTTCTTTCTCTCTCTGAATTAAGCCATATAGTTTCTCTGTCTGGTCAATTTTTTTAAATTTTATTTTCCCCCACCCCTGTAATTTCTCTCTTTATATGGGATAAGGGCTCTTCCATTAGTACAGTCTCCACCCTGTTGTTTACTTGTAGCTGGTGTTTCTAGTTTTTTAATTTTTGTTTTTGTTTTGTTTGTGTGTTTGCTTCTTTTTGTTTTCTGTTTGTTGTTTGTTTCTTTGTTTTCCTTTCCAGGGCTACTAAATGAACAAATCAAAGCACACCTGGTGGAGGGTCCAAACCATCACTACAAGCAGGGAGATAAAGTAACCAAAGTCGCAACAACAGAGAGCAAGTAACACTCTCCAAAAAACACCTCCTGAACAGCCCTGGACAGTGTATGACCCCTCTTTAATACAATAGTGCTCACAGGTGCAGGGCACATAACAAGCTTTTAAAACACATAAGAGACAGAAAACTGGCCAAAATGATGAAATGGAAGAATTCTCCTCAAAAGAAATTCAAGGAAGAAATGACAGCTAAAGAATTGATCAAAACAGATATAAGCAATATAACTGAATAAGAATTTAGAATAATAGTCATAAGATTAATCACTAGGCTTGAAAAAATCATAGAAGACAACAGAGAATCTATTGCCACAGAGACCAAGGAACTAAAAAATAGTCATGATGAATTTTAAAATGCCATAAATGAGGTGCAAAATAAACTAGAGGTGGTGACAGTGAGGATTGAAGACTCAGAGGGGACATTATGTGAAACAGAAGATAAAATTATGGAAAAAGATGAAGCTGAGAAAAAGAGAGATAAAAAAATTCTGGACCACAAGGGGAGAATTAGAGAAGTAAGTGATTCAATGAAATGGAACAACATCTGGATCACAGGAGTTCAGAAGAAGAGAGAGAAAGGGGCTGAAGGTGTACTTGGACAAATCATAACTGAGAATTTCCCCAATCTGGGGAAGGAAACAGACATTGAAATCCAGGAGGCACAGAGAACTCCCTTCAGACATACTTTGAATCGATCTTCTGCACTGCATATCATAGCGAAACTGGCAAAATAGAAAGATAGAGAATTCTGAAAACAACTGGAGATAAATGGGCCATAACCTACAAGGGTAGACACATAAGGGTAGTAAGCAGACCTATCTAATGAAACTTGGCAGGCCAGAAAGGAGTGGCAGGAAATTTTCAATATGCTGAATAGGAAAAATATGCAGCCAAGAATCCTTTATCCAGCAAGACTGTCTTTCAGAACAGAAGGAGAGATAAAGGTTTTCCCAGACAAACAAAAACTGAAGGAGTTCATCACTAAACCAGCCCTACAAGAGATCCTAAGGGGGATTCTGTGTGTGAAATGTTGCAAGGACCACAAAGAACCAGAGACATCACTATAAGCACGAAACCTACAGATAACACAATGACTCTAAATCCGTATTTTTCAATAATAACACTGAATGTAAATGGACTAAATGCTCCAATCAAAAGACATAGGGTGTCAGAATGGATAAAAAACAAGACCCATCTATTTGCTGTCTACAAAAGACCCATTTTAGACTTGAGGACACCTTTAGATTGAAAGTGAGGGGGATGGAGAACCATCTATCATGCTACTGGAAGTCAAAAGAAAGATAGAGTAGCCATACTTGTATCAGACAAACTAGATTTTTTTTTTAAATTTTTTTTTTCAACATTTATTTATTTTTGGGACAGAGAGAGACAGAGCATGAACGGCAGAGGGGCAGAGAGAGAGGGAGACACAGAATCAGAAACAGGCTCCAGGCTCTGAGCCATCAGCCCAGAGCCCGACGCGGGGCTCGAACTCACGGACTGTGAGATCGTGACCTGGCTGAAGTCGGACGCTTAACCGACTGCGCCACCCAGGCGCCCCCAGACAAACTAGATTTTAAACTAAAGTCTGTAACAAGAGATGAAGGAGAACATTATATCATAATTACAGGGTCTATCCATCAAGAAGAGCTAACAATTATAAATGTTTATGCACCAAATTCTAGAGCACCCATATATATAAAACAATCACAACCATAAACAATCTTATTGGTAAGAATGTGGTAATTGCAGGGGACTTTAATACTCCACTTACAACAATGGAAAGATCATCTAGACAGAAAATCAATAAAGAAACAATGGCCCTGAATGTTACACTGGACCAGATGGATTTGACAGATATATTTAGAACTTTTCATCCTAAAGCAGCAGAATACACATTCTTCTTGAGCTCACATGGAGCATTCTCCAAGACAGATCACATACTGGGTCACAAAACAGCCTTCAATAAATAGAAAAGAATTGAGATCATACCATGCACACTTTCGGATCACAATGCTATGAAATTTGGAAAACCTCCAAATGCATGGAGGTTAAAGAACATCCTACTAAAGAATGAATGGGTCAACAAGGCAATTAAAGAAGAAATTTAAAAATATATAGAAACAAATGAAAATGCAAACACGACAATCCAAACCTTTTGGGAAACAGCAAAGGCAGTCCTAAGAAGAAAATACATAGCAATCCAGCCTATCTCAAGGAACAAGAAAAATCCCAAATACAAAATTTAACAGCACACCTAAAGGAACTAGAATCAGAACAACAAAGAAACCGCAAAGCAAGGAGAAGAAGAGAAATAATAAATATCAGAGAAGAAATAAACAATGTAAAACCCAAAAACACAGTAACAGATCAATGAAACTAAGAGCTTTTTTAAAAAAATAAAATAAACAGAATTGATAAACCCCAAGCCAGACTTCTCAGAAAAGAGAGAGGACCCAAATAGATAAAATCACGAATTAAAATGCATTTATCACAACCAATCCCTCAGAAATACAAGCAATTATCAGGGAATACTATGAAAAATTATATGCCAACAAACTGGACAATCTGGAATAAATGGACAAATTCCTAGACACCCACACACTACCAAAACTCAAATGGGAAGAAATAGAAAATTTGAACAGACCCATAGCAAGCGGCAAAATTGAATCAGTTACCAAAAATCTCCCAACAAATAAGCGTCCTGGACCAGATGGCTTCCCTGGGGAATTCTACCAGACATTTAAAGCAGAGTTAATACCTATTCTTCTCAAGCTCTTCCAAAAAATAGAAATGGAAGGAAAACTTTCAGACTCATTCTATAAAGCCAACATTACTTTGCTTCCCAACCAGAGATACCACAAAAAAAGAATTACAGGCCAATATCCCTGATGAACATGGATGCAAAAACTGGCAACAAGATACTAACTAGCAAATCAAATTCAACAGCATATAAAAACAATTATTCACCATAATCAAGTGGGTTTCATTCCTGGGCTGCAGCAATGGTTCAATATCCACAAATCAATCAATGTGATGCATCACACTAATAAAAGAAAGGATAAGAACCATATGATCCTGTCAATAGATACAGAAAAAGCATTTGACAAATGGACAAATCCTTTCTTTAAAAAAAACCCTCAAAAAAGTTGGGATAGAAGGAACATACCTAAACATCATAAAAGCCATATATGAAAAGCCCACAGATAATATTATCTCCAAGGGGAAAAACTGAAAGCTTTCCCCTTGAGATCAGGAACATGACAGGGATGTCTACTCTCACCACTGTTGTTTAACATAGTGTTGGAAGTCCTAGCATCAGCAATCAGACAACAAAATGAAATAAAAGGTAGCAAAATGAGCAAAGAAGAAGTCAAACTTTCACTTTTCACAGACAACATGATACTCTACATAGAAAACCCAAAAGACTCAAGGCTGCTAGAACTGATACATGAATTCAGCAAAGTCACTGGGTACAAAATCAATGTGCAAAAATCAGTTGCATTTTTATACACCAATAATGAAGCAACAGAAAGAGAAATCAAGAAATTGATCCCATTTACAATTACACCAAGAATTATAAAATACCTAGGAATAAACCTAACCAAATATGTAAAAGATCTGTATGCTGAAAACTATAGAAAACTTATGAAGGAAATTGAAGAAGACACAAAGAAATGGAAAAATATTCCATGCTCATGGATTGGAAGAACAAATATTGTTAAAATGTCAATACTACCCAAAGCAATCTACACACTCAATGCAATACCAATCAAAATTGCACCAGCCTTCTTCTTGAAGCTAGAACAAACAATCCTAAAATTTGTATGGAACCACAAAAGACCCCGAATAGCCACAGTAATATTGAAGAAGAAAACCAAAGCAGGAGGCATCACAATCCCAGACTTTAGCCTCTACTACAAAGCTGCAATCATCAAGACAGTGTGGTATTGGCACAAAAACAGACACATAAACCAATGGAATAGAATAGAGAACCCAGAATTGGACCCACAAATGTATGGCCAACTAATCTTTGACAAATCAGGAAAGTGTATGCAATGGAAAAAGTCTGTCTCTTTAGCAAATGGTGCTGGGAGAACTGGACAGCAACATGCAGAAGAATGAAACTAGACCACTTTCTTACAACATACACAAAAATAAACTCAAAATGGATGAAAGACCTGAATGTGAGACAGGGAACCATCAAAACCCTAGAGAAGAAAGCAGGCAACAACCTCTTTGACCTCATCTGAAGCAATTTCTTGCTTGATACATCCCTAAAGACAAGGGAATTAAAAACAAAAATGAATATTGGGACCTCATCAAGAGAAAAAGCTTCTGCACTGCAAAGGAAACAATCAACAAAACTAAAAGGCAACAAATGGAATGGGAAAGATATTTCCAAATGACATATCAGATAAAGGGTTGGTATCCAAAATCTATAAAGAACTTACCAAACTCAACACCCGAAAAACAAATAATCCAGTGAAGAAATGGGCAGAAGACATGAATAGACATGTCTCCAAAGAAGACATCCAGATGACCAACAGACACATGAAAAGATGCTCAATGTCACTCATCATCAGTGAAATACAAATCAAAGCCACACTGAGAAACCACCTCACACTGGTCAGAGTGGCTAAAATGAACAACTCAGGAAACTACAGATGTTGATGAGGATGTGGAGAAAAGGGGCCCTGTTGCACTGTTGGTGGTAATGCAAACTGGTGCAGCCACTATGGAAAACAGTGTGGAGCTTCCTCAAAATATTAAAATAGAACTACCCTACGACCCAGCAATAGCACTACTAGGAATTTATCCAAGGGATATAGGAGTGCTGATTCATAGGGGCACATGTACCCCAATGTTTGTAGCAGCACTTTCAACAATAGCCAAATTATGGAAAGAGCCTAAATGTCCATCAACTGACCAATGGATAAAAAAAGATGTGGTTTATATATACAATGGAATACTTAGCAATGAGAAAGAATGAAATCATGTCATTTGCAGCAACATGGATGGAACTGGAAGGTATTATGCTGAGTGAAAAAAGTCAGTCAGAGAAGGACAGATATCATATGTTTTTACTCATATGTGGATCTTGAGAAACTTAACAGAAGACCATGGGGGAAGGGAAGGGGAAAAATAGTTACAGAGAAGGAAGGAGGCAAACCATAAGAGACTGTTAAATACAGAGAACAAACTGAGGGTGGATGGGAGGTAGGGAAGAGGGGAAAATGAGGAGGGCACTTGTTGGGATGAGCACTGGGTGTTGTATGTAAGTGATGAACCACGGGAATCTACCCCCAAAACCAAGACCACACTTTACACACTGTATGTTAGCCAATTTGACAATAAGGTATATATTTTTAAAAATACTATTCTGCCCCTCCCCATGGTCTTTTGTTAAGGAAAAAAAAAGTTTAGAGAAGGAGGAAGCCAAACTATAAGAGACTCTTAAAAACTGAGAACACACTGAGGGTTGATAGGGGGTGGGAGGGAGAGGAGGGTGGGTGAGTATTGAAGAGGGCACCTGTTGGGATGAGCACTGGGTGTTGTATGGAAACCAATTTGACAATAAATTTCATATTAAATAAATAAATAAATAATAAAAATAAAAATAAATTTAAAAATAGTATTCTGACTTTAAGTATTAGTCACAGAAAGTCCATATAGATACTTTGATTACAGTCTGTCCTGTTTTGTTTTCCCCAGATTTAATCATTGTCTTTGTTCAATTTATTTGCTATGTTTTTATCATTTATTAATCTCCAAACTCCCTAAAAAAGGATTGTTCTCCAATAATTTCAAACATGTCTGATAACCAGTCAGTTTTTCTTTTTCTTGGCTACATCTGTCCTGAACTTTTCATTCCAGTTCATTCCAATCTAGGCTGGGTTGCTACACAGTTGCCATCCTACAATGGTCCTTTACCTCCATCCCATTTTGAATCCACTGACTTCTCCCTCCTTTTGTTGGAGCATATCCTCCAATATTTTTCTAAAAAGGAAGGGAAACTTTTTAAGACATTGATATCAAAATGGCTTAGTTATACCATTCTTTATGTTTTATTGTATATGTATCAAATTATAGGTTGGAATTATTTTCTCATAAGTTTAAAGACATTTTTCTTTCAACTTCCAGCCTCCAGCATTAGTATGAACAAATTTTATATGATTCTATGCACTGATCACTTGTAAATAATCTCTGCTCCTTTTTTTACATGTTTTTGAGAGAAAGAGAACACATGTGAGCAAGGGAGGAGAGGAGAGAGAGGGAGACAGAGTATCTGAAGCAGACTCTGCATTGACAGCAGAGAGCCCGATGTGGGGCTCGAACTCATGAACCATGAGATCATGACTTAAGCCAAAGTCAGATGCTTAACAGACTGAGTCACCCAGGCGTCCCACTGCTCCTTTTCTTTTTAAAATCTGAGAAGTTTAGATACCTCCTATTTGGCTCAGGGTTCAGAAATATCATCATGATACGCCTCGATGTGGGTTCTTTTTCACATCTCTTATGTGAAGTTATGGAATGAATTATTCCTCTTCAGTGTTTCCTTCACTTTCAAAGATGATCTACCTTCCCTGGCCCACTAAGTCAATTACCACTTGTCTGTTTGTTATACAGCTGCCTTTTTCTCTCAGTATCTTTGCTCTTGGGTTTTTGCCTTTTTAAATTTTTCTTTAATGTCATTTCAGTGGGAATTGAAGACTGCCAGTTTCTGTCAGAGGGTAGGCCCCACCACAACTAAACTAAGTCCAGGCTGGGGCCAGAACAGGCTCCCCTCCCCTCCTTGAGCCAGGGTGCTTATTTCTGTGACTTCCCATGTGGTCTGAGGCCAGTGCCAGGCAGAACCAGGACCCTCCATGTTCAGGCTGGAAGCCAGCCAGGGATGCTTGAGCCAAATCAATGTTGACAGTTCTTCAGGCATTTCTACCACAATATTGGAATTGAAAACACTGGCAAATAAGTTGAATTTTTTTTTTTTAAGTGAGAAAAAAAGGAAATTCTTCAGCCTTGAAAACTATAAGTTCATCCTCCAGGGTATGGAGGATCCCCCCTCCCCAGAGAACCAAGGTAGTTACAGTTTTTCTTCCCCTTGGTCAATGGTTCCCAATATTTTTATTATGGCTCCCTTTTGTTGTATATATGTCCTCTTGCTCCCTGCATTTTTTTTGCAAACCCTACCCCATTTTGAAAAACAAAACCACCCATTTTCCTTTAACTACTCCCAAGCAAAACACAAAAACAAATGAACAAACAAACAAACAAACAAATCCAATGTATTCATTATAGTTTTCTTAAGCCAAACAAAGCTATTAACAGGGTGAAGAGTCTAAATATTCAATGAAAATTATATGAAGCCACTCTAAAAATACCATTTGTGCAAAGTCATTTGTGATTCATATTCTTAAGAAAAAAAAATGTGAGACTCAATGATCAGCATTTCATCCACTTTCAGCCTCCTCACAATAATACTAAAGATGGAATTATTGGAAGCTGGCTAATGACGACGGGATATGATAATATGGTGGATATTTTGGAATGCATATTCAACAGTTTCCCCAGGATGGTTGCTTTTCCTTGGAATTGTTCTCCCTTCCAGGACAAACGTACCACCTGTGTATAGAGAGAGCACCCAGCTCTCTTCTGTCAACATTGAAGTGGTGATAATAGAATCAGACAAAATTCACCCTGATTGCTCCTATGTGGGACTCTGGGATGTTTCACACAATGTCTGCTCCAAGGTCTGCACAGGAAACATCTCAAGCTCCTGAGCTAGTAACTTATACAATAATAGACAAAAGCAGGAACAATGAACTCATCATAAGAGAAAAAGTCCAAGTGTGGATAAACCTATTTGTGCTGAATTTATCATACTCAACTGGCAGTCTTCTGTTTAGAATATTCCTCACCTACCTACCAGTTTGGACCACATTAAATTGCCAATAAGCAACCATTTCTACACTATAAGAATGAAATTTCACATAGTTCAACACGAATAACTTCTACTTTTCCCTCAGGACTTGTCTCGGTTATCCCCTCATCAGAACTCCTTCCCTGGCTTCCCTAATTTAGATGCTATTGTTCTGCTCCCAGTGCATGCTGTGCATATCACTATGAGTACTTACTTCCCTATGATAGTATCTCGGGTTTATCTCTCTGTCTTACCCACCAGACTTTAAGCAAGGAACCATGTCTTATTTAACTTTGAATACCCTGAATGTAACTCAGAGACTTGTAAACAGTAAGCATTCAATAAGTGCTTCAGTAAATGAATATATAAAAGAGAACAGCTACCTGAGCAGTGTGTTTTGGTGTCAAAATCCATAATCTTCTCATTCAAATAAGATCCACGTGTGGATGAGATTGCTTGGGTGTATCTCTTTAAATACAGTTCCTTTGAGTACAGTTCCCCCCAATCTGTAGATCTGTGAAACTAGAGATGTAGTTATCTGCCTCATATGCACCCAAAATACAATGATGGTGCAGGCATAAAATAATCACTATAGATACTCCTGCTCCAAAAAAAGGGAGGAAATGAAATACACAAGTCACCGTCCATAACAATTCTGAAATCCAATAAGGGGACTGTTGGATGTTCTATGTTCCTCCATTAGTTTTCAAGGCCCAAGAATAATTCTCCATGGCTCTCAGCTCTACTCTCTGGGCTACTGTTCCACCCTTTGAGTCATCCTTCCTTTTTCACGAAAAGTAGCACTTGTTTGTGGCTGAATAATTTTCTTAGTCTGCTTCCCACCAGTAGAATTTTGGAGGGCCAATTGCCTCTTTTCATTTTGTCCTGTCCCTGCCCCTTTTAGTCCAAGCCAGCAATATTTATGTGGATACAGCATTCTCAAAAACTTTGTAGGGCTTCCGTGAAATGCATTGGTGTTCATACCATTAGACAAATGTTGCACCCATAAATCTAGATAAACTCTTTGCTGTACTGGGCTCCTGCTGAAAAGTCTGAGAAGGGTAAGCTTCTCGTAGGCCCACTGTTGGAGAAGTACTGTGAGATACATGCTTAATCTCTTTAAGTGGACTTTTGTGCACTGAATAATGCCTGGTCCTTTAATTTTTCTGAAGTCTGAACATGTTACAGCTACTTCCTCGGCTTTATCTTTAGACTATTTTTCTTGATAGTACTTAGAAGCCATTTCTTACTTTTAGCATTTTTTGTTCTCTGGAGAGGAGGAGAGATTTTCAAAATCATCCATCTCTGTCTCTTTTCTGATTAACCATTCTTGCCTCTTGCATTTTACTATAAGCAGCAAAAAGCACCTTCTACACTTTTCTTGGAAATCTCCTCAGCTTACATTACCAAGTTCATGGGCACTTTTTCTGCTTCCCACAGAAATGCAAATGACAGTTTTTCTGCCAGTACATAACAAGGATTCTTTCAGCTTCCAATGGCATGTTTCTCACTTCTCTTTGATCCCTCCCAGGCAGCATCCTCAAGGTCCTGATTCCTAATGTCATTTGTTCAAGGCAACTTAGGTTTCCTTTATTGTGCACCTCAAAATCTTTCCAGCCTCCTCCCACTCCCTGGTCCCAAAGAAGCTCTGAAGTTTTTAAAATATATGTTACTAAGGCACCTCACTTCTAGTACCAAAATATGTCTTAGTGTTAGTCATGTATTACTGCCTAACAGATTATCCAAACTTAGTGGATTAAAATAGCAAACATTATGCCACAGTTTCTAGGGTCAGAAATCTAGATGCAACTTAGCTGAGTCCTCTGGCTCAGTGTCTGTCACGAGGATCCATTTAATGTGTCAGAGGACTGCAATCATCTCCAGACTTGAATAGGGAAGAGTCTTGTTCCTAGCTCACTTCCATGGTTGTTGGCAGGATTCAGTTCCTGGCAGACTGTTGGACTGGGGGCCTCAGTTCCTTACCAGCTGTTGGCAGCTCACAATATGGCAGTTTTCAGAGCAAGTAAGTGAAAAGAGTCAGAAAAAGAGAATTCAAGCAAGACAGAAGTCATAATCTTTTACAACTCCATCTCAGAAGTGATATCCCATCACTTTTCCCATATTCTGTTAATCATCAGCCCCATACTAAAGGGAAGGGGATTACACATGAGTATGAATGAAGAATGGCAGGGATCACCGGGCCCCATTTTAGAAGCTGCTGAACTAGAACTTCATAAAGATGCATGAGTGGGCAGTTATTATTTTAAAACTTAATATTTGTTTAAAGCTTACTATGTGCCACTCACTATTCTAAGTGTTTTGTATATACTCATCTGATTGTCATAACAGTCCTATGAGGAAAGTACTATTATCGCCCCTATTTTACAGGTAAGTAACCTCAGAATTTAAACTTCAGTAATTTAGATTTAAGATTTTAAAAAATTTACCAAGGATTTACAACAAATAAGCAGTTAAGCTAATATTTAAACCCAAGCCGAGCTCTAGAACCTCTTAACCACCACAATCTACACCATCTTATAAGAATGGTAGAATTTAGGGAAGATTAGATTTGTATTTGGATCTAGACACTGTGGAACGTCCATTGTGTAAAAAAAAAGCTTTACACCAAATATTTCTTTCTTCTGAACTTTTCATGGTTGTAAAAGAGATAGGATGATAAATATCTCTATACTAACTTTTAATGTTAGTTTCCTAAACATTCTTTTCATGGGAAAAATTATGATTGGAGAGATTTGAGTAACTTACCCTAAGATACTAGGCTATATACTGCTTTTATCATATTATAAATATTTTCCCATATCATTAATCATTCTTGAAAAATATGACAATTAAGGTCTGTACATCTTGAGTTTAATTCAATATTCATATCATACCACCTGACTATGGTACTTTAAAAGCTAATGTATTCATTTATTTATTTTTTTGAGATCCAAAGGCCACAAAACCATTCTGAAAGGGCCTCACACATTTGGATTAAATCCTTTAAAGTCACAGTCTGTTGCTATGTGGAATTAGAATTTCTGAAGGAAAAATATTGCTTAAAGTAACATTGCTAGAGCACAATAGTGTCAGGCAATATGGAAGCTAGACCCTCTTCTCTCCCATGCCCTTTGAAATTCCCATTTAAATAAAGGAACTGTTATAAAATTAGGGAACATAGCAACAACTCTGGAACTACTGTCCACATATAAGATTATTTGAAGAATTTCACTTAGGTAAAATGGGATTAAAGTGGATTTTTTTATAGCATTGATTTCCTTTTTTAAATTAGCACATGATAACGTTAAAGGTTTAAGAGAAAAACAGGATTTTAACATAAATTTAACATCATTAACACAATATTTTAAAGATTCATCCATATTTTGTCACCTGTTTTTTTTATTTTTGAATAGTATTTAACTGAATGTATAAACCACTATTTGTAACTAATGTCACTGAGCTGTACACTTAAAAAATGTTTGAAATGGTAAATTTTATGCTATATACATTTTACCACAATTAGCAGATTAAAATTGTTTCATTATAAAATGTTAGAAAGGAATATAGTTCGATAAAATCAGAGGCTTATTATAAAAGTTTTCAGTTGAAGTACTTAAGAGATTTTTCAAAGAAAAATCTGAAAATTGAGTAGAAGATAGAAACAGAAAAAAAAGGGATTTATAGTAATTTAAAGAATGATGTTTCAAGTGATAGTTTTCATTGAATTTTTATTCAATTTGGAAACAGGGCTTACATATATAATTGAGTCTGATGGTATACCATGATTATAGACTGCAATATATCAGAAAAACAGAACATATTTCTGAGCTGTATCTGAGATCCAACTTTGACTTGCTATGTGGTCCTAGTCAGAAAATCTTGAATGCTGGTAGGAGATTTCTACAGTTTTCTTTATTTCTATCAAAAAAAGTTATAATTTAAAAGTAACACATGACTTTTATTTTTAATCATGACAGATATTTCTTTACTATGGGTCACATTTTCCTGTTTATTTTCATATACAGTAATTTTTTATTGTATGCTGAATATAGTAGAGTACTATTATAGTAATCCTATATACTACTATATAGTAATCTATAGTACACTATATAATAATAATACTACTACTATAGCAACAAAGGAACTATAAGTAATTTTAAAAATCAGAAGAAACAAGTGAAAATAAATATCAAGATGTAGGCATAACTCAAACCAAACCAAGAATTATACTGAATGTAAAGTATCAACGCTCTGAGTAAAAACCAGCAATTCACAGATTAGATTAAAAAACAAGAGAAAACTATATGCTCTCTACATTGGTCGGCTAGGGCTGCATAAACAAAATGCCACAGACTGAGGAGGCTTAAACAATAGAAATTTATTTTCCCACAGTTCTTAGACCTGATTCCTCTCTCCTTCTTTTGCAGATAACCACCTTCTTCTGTGACCTCACATGACCTTTCTCTGTGCTCAAACATCCCTATTATCTCTTCCTCTTCTTGTAAGGACATTTGTCCCATTGAGTAGGACCCTACCCTTGTGACCTCATTTAACAGTAAGTACATCTTTTGAAAGCTCTATTTCCAAATACAGTCAACATATGAATTTGGGGAACACAATTTAGTCCATAGCACTGTCTAGAAAATATGCACCTAAAATGTAAAGGTACTAATAGATTAAAATTAAAAGGATGGAAAAATATATAACAGCAAACAGCAAGCAAAAGGAAGCTGATTGGACTATATCAATATCAGATAGAATACAATTCAAGAATAAGGGTAATACTGGTGATAAAAAGAAATATCTCATAATGATAAAAGCAGCAGTTTATTAAGACATAACAACCCTGAATGTTTATGCACCTAATAAGAGAGATTCAGAAAACGTGAAACAAAACTGAGAAATCCAAAGGGAAAAAGAAAAAAGAAAAATTTGCAGTCATAGTTGGCTATATGAATGCCCCTGTCTCGGAACAATTTTATTTTATTCTTACTGAATACAAATTGTATTTATATTCTTACTGAATTTTATCTACTTTGATAAAATTCAGTCAGAAAACAGAAAATCTGAAAAACACTGTCAATTTGATTTAGTTGACATTTACAGAATAATATATCCACTGACCGTACAATACACATTCCTTTCAAGTGTATGTAACATACTCACCAAGATATGCCAAATGCTGGTATGCAAAATATTCACAATACAAAGAACTTCTATCTAAAATATATAAAGAACTTTACAACTCAATAATATGAAAACACGTAACCCAACTCAAAAATGGGCAAACAACTTTAACAGACACTTCACAAAGAAAGCTTCTTTCACTCCTTATAATGTTTTTAGTATTCACCTACTTTGTTGCCTGTATCTGTATTTGTTCCTTTTTATTGCTAAGTAGTATTTCATTTTATGCATATACCATTCACTAGTTAATGGTTTGTTTCCAAATAGCCAGTTTGGGGCTAGTATTAACAAGACTGCTAAAACATTATTGTACAAGTCTAACTGTGAATGCCTGTTTTTCTTTTTCTTGGGTAGAAATAAAAATGTTTGTGTCTTTTCACATCCATTCCAAAAAATGTACAAGAGTGCTGGTTGCTCCATATTCTTGCCAAATCCTGGTATTGTCAGTGTTGTCAATTTTAGCCATTCTAGCGTATGGGTAGTAGTACAGTATTATAGTTTTAATTTTTATTTCTCTGATGACTAATAATATTGTACAGCTTTTATGTGCTTAATGGATATTCATTATTTTCCTTTGTGAAGTGTCAATCCAAATCTTTGTTCACGTTTTTATTGCCTTTTATTGTTGAATTACAAGAGTGCCTTCCATATCCTAGAAACCATTCCATTGTGGGATATTTGTTTTGCAAATATCTTTTCTAACTCTGTGGCTTGTTCACTCTTTTATAGTGAAGACTCTTGATGAGACTAAGTTTAGTTTTAAATTTTTGATAACATATAATTTGAATCAGCTTTTCTTTTTATAGTTATTGTTTTTTTGTTCTAAGAAATCTTTGCCTGTTCCCAAGTCACAAAGGTATTCTCTTGTGTTTTCTCCTAAAAATTGATAATGTGCTTTCCTGTTTAGGCCTTTTTCACTTCAAATTGAATTTTGTGTCAGATGTCAGGTAGAAGTCAAGATTCATTTCTTTTATATGGATTTCATTAACTAACTTTTTAGAAACTGAAGATATCTTTCTCCCATGCACTTTCATTAAAAAATAGTAATAAAAGCTACTGCAAATAAATTCTATATTTTTTGTATTAAACATAAAAAGTAATCTTGGAGCACCTGGGTGGCACAGTCAGTTAAGCATATGACTTTGGCGCAGGTCAGGATCCCACAGTTCATGGGTTCAAGCCCCGTGTTGGGCTCTCTGCTGTCAGCGCAGAGCCCACTTCAGTTCCTCTGTCTCTCCTCCTCTCAAAAATAAATTAACATTTAAAAAAATGATTGCTTTATAAAAATAATAATCTCAATATTTGTATCAGTTATGATTAGGTTTGCCTGTGTAACAGATATTAGAAAAAGTGACTCAAGAGAGCTAGATAGTTCTTTTTCCTTCACATAAAAGAAGTCCAGAATAGACAGTCCCAAACTTAAACATCACCTAAATAGTCATTAGAGACTCCAGCTCCTTCTGGCTTCTTTGCCATCCCTAAACTGTTGCCCTCATTCTCCTAATCCAATGTGCACCTAGATATCCAGCCAATAGGTCCATGTTCCCAGCAACAGGATAGAGGAAGGAAAAAAACCATTTGAACACCTTTCAGGTGACTTACAAGAAATTCCATTTATATAGCATAGGCCAGATTTTAGTCACTTTATCACTTGTAACTACTAATGAGTATTTTAGCAAGATTGCTAAGTGATCAACTAAAAGTTAAGCTTCTATTGAGAGGAAGAGCGAAATTAACATAAGTACTTATTACTCTCCTGAATGGTGTTCAGCACCTTGACACTCTAGAAAAAATGTGCAATTATTCAACTTGAAACAAAGCAAAACAACTCATAAGCTTTTCTTCTTGGAAATAAAAAACAACTCTCACATTTGTCTTTCTTTAATTTTCAATTAATCTTGTAAATAGTTCAATAAATCTTCTCTACCATGTAATGCCAATTAGAAGCAAAGGTAATTTTCCTTACTTTGGCATCACTTGTATCCCTCCTCAGCCTGTTAAAAGGAACTTTAGAAAAAGTGTGACAGCAAACAGCCCTGTGTGGAGAGAGGTTATTTATGTAATACATGCAAGGAAAGAGCCCGGTAAGAACTGAATCTGAGGAAATGGGCATCTTATTATCATCCCTAACCTCAATTTTCCCTAAAATGGATTTCACAAAATCTTAGAGGTATTCAAACTCCAGAGTTAAGTATTAAAAAGGACTTCATGACACATATATGGTCCATATTCCACTTTGCTTTGTGTTGTTGCTGTTCTTGTTGTTTTTATTTTCTCCTTGGTCCCTAAGACCAAACTATTATCGAATATCAACCGCTACTTCAAACTGTGGTCAGAAATGATCATATACACCAAAGCACAAGCAACAAAAGCAAAAACAAACAAGGGGGACTACATCAAACTAAAAGGCTTTTGTCAGCAAAAGAAACAATAAACAGAATGAAGGCAATCTGTGGAATTTTCTCAAAAATTTGCAAATCATATATCCGATAAGGAGTTAATATCTAAAATATATAAAGAGCTAGGGGTGCCTGGTGGCTCAGTCAGCTAAGCGTCCGACTTCGGCTCAGATCATGATCTCACAGTTCATGAGTTCAAGCCCTGCGTCAGGCTCAGTGCTGGAGCCTGCTTCGAATTCTCTGTCTCCCTCTCTCTGTTCCTCCCCCACTCATGCTCTGTCTCTCTCTCTCCTTCAAAAATAAATAAAAACATTAAAAAATTTTTAAATATATAAAGAACTCATATTATTCAATAGCAAAAACCAAACAATTGAATATGATCATTTTTTTTTCAGAAAAGATGCACAAATGGCCAACAGATACATGAAAATATATTCATTCCCTAATCATCAGGGAAATGCATATCAAAACCACAATGAGGTACCACCTCACACCTTTTAGAATAGCTATCATCAAAACGACAAGAGATGACAAATGTGGGCAAGAGTGTGGAGAAATGGGATCCCTGGTGCACTGTTGGTAGGAATGCAAATTGGTTCAGCCACTATGGAAAACAGTCTGAAGATTCCTCAAAAAATTAAAAATAGAATTACCATATGATTCAGCATTCTCACTTCTGGGTAGATATCTGAAACAAATGAAAATAGGGTCTCAAAGATATATCTGCACCCCCATGTTCATTGCAGGATTATTCATAATAACCAAAGATATGGAAACAACCCAGGTGTCTATCAACAGATTAATAAAGAATATGTAATATGTTATATTGTATTATACACACACATACACACATGAATATTATTCAGGCACAAAAAAGAAGGAAATCCTGCTATTTGTGACAACATGGATGAATCTGGAGGACATTACACTAAGTGAAATAAGTGAGACACAGAAAGACAAACACTGTATGATATCACTTATCTATGAAATGTAAAAATCTGAACCCATAGAAACAAAGAATAGAGTGATGGTTACCAGGGGCTTGGGCGTGGGAGAAATGGGGAAATGGACGTCAAAGTGTAAACATTTCCAGCTATATGATTAACAAGTTCTGTTGACCTAATATATGGCATGGTGATTATAGCTAATAATATCATATTATATACTTGAAAGTTGTTAAGAAAGTAGATCTTAAATGTTCTCACCACAAAAAGAAATAGTAATTATGTGACAGGATGGAGATGTTAGCTAAAACTATGGTGGTAATCATTTTGAAATACATAAATGGATCAAATCAACACACTGTACATCTTAAACTTATACAATGTTATATGTCAATTATACCACAATAAAGTTGGAAAAAAAATAAATGCAAATAATAAAAGTCTTAAAAAAGGGGGTCTTGCCTGGCTGGCTCAGTCAGTAGAGCATGTGACTCTTGATCTCTGGGTCATGAGTTTTAGCCTCGTGTTGGGCATACAGATTACTTAAAATCAAAAAAAAAAGTCTTATAAACAACCTGTGGTAGAGACAGTAATGCTTACCCAATAGTCTATTAGACACCCTCCATGCTCAGCCCCCTAGTCCATTGGTTCACTCCATGCTTGGCTTGTTCTACTGGCTCCCAGTGTGCTTAGTACCCTTGCAGTCAGAGAGGGATAAGTAACTAGTTTTGACCAATGGGCTGTGAAGGAAGTACATATGTATTACTTCTGGGATATGGCAGTGAAAGCCCACACAAACTTTATAGCCCTCTTCTCCTACTCTGTGATTAGAGAGAAAGCTTCTTACTCAAAGAAAACCACATCAAAGCAGCCTAGATCGTTGAGCCATTGCACAGAAGACAGGTGCCCTGAAGTGCCATCTAGATCTACAGATGACTTTGCATTAGCAAGAAATAAATCTTTGTCTCTTAAACAACTTATATTTTGCAGCTGTTTGTTGCCCATGGCATAACCTAGCTTATTCTAACACACAACCCAACAGAGCAATACAAATTTCTAATAATAGAAGAATGGTAAGTAGATTATGCTACAACTATTTGATGAGTATTATACAGCCATTGGGAAAAAAAGTAACAAAAACTATGTAACAACGTAAGAATTATTTATGACATAATATTAATTGGAAAAAAGCAGAAAACAAAAATAAGATTAGAAAGATAATGGGAATAAAAGGCAAGGTTTTCCAGTAAAATTGACAGAATGAATGAAATTGTAATTCAGAAGTCTCCTTAAAATGCTTTCCAGAAAACTGTTAACATATAAGAATTTGTGTATTTATTGGGTGGGGTGGAGCCAGAGAATGGTGTGGTGCCTGCTGAGCCTAAACCCATATTCAGACTTCTTCAGATATATGTTGACTATCTACTAAAGAAGGAGCTTCTAGGAAAGAACCCACTTTAAGGAAGGAGAGAATAAAGGCACAAATGTTATCCAATAAAAATATTATCAGGCTGAAGGGGAACTCGTCTGAGCACTTGAATTTGTTCTCTGATCCAAACCCCTTGGAGTCATGTCCACACTTGCGAGCTATTGGGCACATAAGTATCTATTTATATTGTTAGAATCATAAAGCCATGCTGTTTTGGGAACAGCATAGGAGTATGACACAGGTGTGGAAGTCAGAGATTCACCTGGATTCATTGAATAGCAGAACAGACCCAGTACAACTTGGAGCCAGGGCATTATAATAGATAGCCAACGTTAAAGGCATAGCAATGACACCACCAAGCCAACTCCCAGATGGCAGCAACAGAGTTTTATGTGATAGGCTCAGCATGATCCCAAGTGTACCTGTGGCTTAGAGGTGCCAACTAATTCAGTAGCAATGGAAGATAACGTTTGAGTAAGGGATAGCGCTCTTAGTGCAGACATCAGTTTTGTGGATGGCAGCCCTCAGTTTTAGGAACAGTAGTGACCTCAGAGGTCACCAGAAGTTGTAAAAATGTATTCATAACCATATGTAAGTGGTATCTTGGGAACTCTCAGAAGAGAGGGCATGAGATTTGCAATAAGTCAAAGAGACTCTAGAGGGCAGGAGATCTCACAGTAAGTGGGGATAGCTAAGCTGAGGAAACATTGTCATTGTGATGGCTCCCATTTTCTTCCCACACTGCACAGCTTAGGATATTCATGTTTCCAAAACAATGGACAATTTAACAGAAGAAAAGTGGTCAAGCTGGAAAAGGATAAATGAGAGTCAAGTGTTTCCTAGAGTTTATCCCTCCAGCACTGTCCACAGGAGAGAGACTGAATCTGTGGGGAAAGAAGGCCATAGATCACTTAAGAGGGATTTATTAGGCTTGCACGGAACCTCTCTCTACTACTACCTATTTTGATATCCCAGGTGTCTTGATGCTTAAAAGATGCTGCTCAGAAGAGTAAACATGATTATTTCAATCACTGTAAACTAACCCATTGGTATGAGGAAGTTAATTATCAATGATACTATTGCAGGATTTTTTACCTCAATACCAGGGGTTCATTGTCTCACCGTTTGAAAGAATGAAGAGGTGGACACAGAATAAAATAAGCAGCAGGAAAAGTTTATTAGAGTATAAGATTAGAAAGTAAGAATAGTATGAAAGCTTTCTTTGCAGAGAGGGGGCATTCAAAGGTGAATGCCCACAACTATAGGAAAGGGTCCTTGTTTCATAAGGTTCTGATTGGCCCCCCTTTTGTTCCCCCTTGTTCCTTCTCAGGTTCTACCCTTACTGGCTGGATAACTCTAGGTGCTGGGTTGCCTATTAATGATTGGCTCAACTCCATTGTGTGAGTAGTCAGACTATGGTCATACTCACCCTCATATAAAATGAGTTTCATGGTTTACTTTTTTTAGTTTTTGACGTATTTTGATTGTCAAATTCCTAAGGGGAACCTGAGGGGGAGTAGGTGGTGCCTGTTACATTCTTAAGAGGAACCTTACACCCTAGGGGATTTGCTGTGGCCAAATGCTCCCAGAAGTGTTCCAAAATATTTTTCCCCACCCAGAGACCTCGGGTCCGAGCCTTTCTCTCTCTGCCTATTTTATCCTACCTTTCCCTATCATAATACCACAAAGTATGTGGTCCCCTTCATAACTGTTAAAAAATTAAGAGACATTCTGGTTATTAGGTCAGTCTCTTACTTGGAAAGAACCTGTTCTAAAGAGACCAACTGTTCTTGAGTTACAGTGGTAAGATCATTATTGAACCTACAAAGCTAAGGTTCGTGACTCTAAAGGAATAGCATTGCGAGAGATCTCATTACAGCTGCTGACTAAATAGCTGTTTTACTGGCACACTCTTCAGCTACAATAAAAATTATAAAATATATGCAAAATTGTCAAAATATCAAGTTATTAAAATTTGTATAATAAACTCAATCAACACATATATGTACACATATATGAGAACAAAAGGAAGTGAGAAAAAGAAAGAGTGTTCTGGATATTCTCTGTGCCTTCAGATTTAATCTCCACCCTTACCCATCCTGTTTCACACCCTTGGTACATGACTGCCACAGACAATGTCAACCCAATTTGCTGTCTATGAACGTTGTCTGTGGTGTCCTGCATGGAACAGTTGATGAAGTCAATTCCATCAACATGTTTCCCTACAGCTGTGCCTTTAGACTCTTTTGAAAGACCTCTCCTATTCCAAAAATTAAAAAAATTTTATCCTATGCTTTCAACTATCAGCTCTATGTTTTTTTTTCACAATTATGTTTTTTAATGTTTATTTATTTTTGAGAGACAGAGACAGAGGGTGAGCAGGGGAAGGGCAGAGAGAGATGGAGACACAGAATCTGAAGAAGCCTCCAGGCTCTGAGCTGTCAGCACAGAGCCCAACACGGTGCTCGAACTCACAAGCTGTGAGATCATGACATGAGTTGAAGTTGGACACTTAGCCAACTGAGCCACACAGGCACCCCACATTTATGTTTTTAATACATCTGGGGTTTGCCTTTATATTTTGTATGGCAGGTACCCAACCTTTTCTCTATATAGTAAGTTACTTTACACAAATTTATTTGGAAACAGTCTATAATTTCCCCATTGATTGTGAAGTTACTTTTATCATATAACAAATACTCGTGTGTAACATTTCTTGACTCCATTCTATTATATTCTTTTCTCTTTATTTTGTTCCACTGGACTCTTTATCTTTCACTATTTTTCAAGTATAACTTTTAGTATTCCTATTATTATCTGTCATATTTTCCAGAGTTGGCTTAGCAACTTCCATGGATCTTTATTTTTCTAAATTTAGGATAAATTTGTTAATTTTCTCAAATCAACTTGTTAGAATTTTAGTTGAAATTAGACTGGATTTATCAATTACCTTAGAGAGAATTAAAATATTTATAATACTACTTTGTTTTATCTAAGAATAGGGAATATCTCTTCACATATGCCAATATTTTTGTATATTACATAGCATAACTTTAAATTGTTCTCTTAAAAAGCCTTGTGGAGAGGAGCCAAGATGGTGGAACAGCATGGAAGTTTTTGTGTGTCTCACGTCCATGAAATACATCCAAACCAACACTAAACCATCCTACACACCTAAAAAACTGATTGGAGGATTAACACAACAATCTGCACAACCTGAACCACAGAATTCAGCAGGTACATGGCACGGAGAGCTAAACTTGGGGAGCAAGAAGCCATGAAAGGTAGGGAACCCCTTTTGCGGGGGGAGAAAGGATGGAGACTGGGGAAGGATGGAGACTGGAGGCTGGCAGTGCCATCTAGTGGAGAGTGGAGCTGTTACACTGAGCCCCGCCCAACTAGGCCAACTTCGCTCCTCAAGCATATGGGAAAAGCACCCCTCCCCCAAAGCAGCTGGAGAGAAAGTGGAAAATTGGAAACAGCCGCAGGGACTAAACTAAAAAGGGAAAAAGGAGAAAGGAGAAAGGAGAGTGTTTAAATTCCATTAAAACTGTAAACAAGGAGAGCGCAAAGGCTGCAACTCCACAGCTCAATACCTGGTGGTGCTCTGGTGGGAAGGGCAAATCCCCATGAACAGAGTGGGGTCCGGGAGGTTCTCGGGCCACAAGGGGAAAAGCAGTTCCACTGCTGGAAGGACATTTGGTAGAGATTGTTGAAGCCACCTGGTCCCAGCAGACCCTTGAAGGTGGCCACATTCACTGGTGCTGGGGCAAGGTCGTTGAGGGTGAAGCCTGGTGCCAGATGTGTGTTGTGATTTTCCATAATCCCTGAAATGCTGCTGCTACACTGTCTCGTGAACTTTTGGGGGGACAGGCTGGCACCTGGCCCCAGTCTCGGGGCACCGGCAACAGCAGGGTCCAGCGGGCGTTCCTGGGTGCAGCCGACATTCGGCCATTGCTCATTTGGCCATTGCTCGGTGAGACCCTCTGGGAGAGGGGTGGAACGGATCAAAGCTGCAGTCCTTCAAAGTAAGGGCCTGGGGAAAACAGCTGCACCTGAGACAAAACTCGGGAGAGAGGTACTGCCTGGGGCCTGGTCACAAAGTGAAAAAGCGGGAGTGGATGAAAGCTGAAGACAGAGGACCAGTGCAGGATTGCTGATCCGGGAGAACAGACTGGGTAGCTGGGTGGAGCCATTTTCACCGATCCCATGCATGCGCATATGCACCTATGAGCACTGCAACAGTGCACCC
This sequence comes from Prionailurus viverrinus, assembly GCF_022837055.1. Taxonomy (NCBI): domain Eukaryota; kingdom Metazoa; phylum Chordata; class Mammalia; order Carnivora; family Felidae; genus Prionailurus; species Prionailurus viverrinus. The sequence goes on along the minus strand of NC_062564.1, from coordinate 143,036,939 downwards.
CAATAGGCTGGCAGTGCCATCTAGTGGAGAGTGGAGCTGTTACACTGAGCCCCGCCCAACTAGGCCAACTTTGCTCCTCAAGACCACAAGCCTCACCACCAGCTTAATTTATGGACTATAAAGAGCTACATAGACTGACCTCTAGGGGAAAACGAAGCAATTTCAGTCTTAATGCAATCTGTTAGCAGGTTCATCTGTTTAATTTTTTTCTTTTTTTTCTTTTTCCTTTTTCTCTTTTAAAATTCTTTTGTTTTTCTTGAATACAGAAAGAGAAAAAGGTTCATTTTTATTTTCAACTTTTATTAAAAATAAAAGTTTTTAATTTTTATTACTATATTTTTTACTTTTATGTAAAATTTTTCACATTCTACTTTACTTCCATCATTTTATTTTAGTCTAACTCAGTGTACTCCCCTTTTCAAATTTTCAATTTCCTTTTTTTTCTTTTTTCTTTTTCATTTCTTTTCTTTTTCTTGAATGCAGAAAGAGAAAAACTTCATTTTTACTTTCAATTTCTTTTAAAAATATTTTAATTTAATTTTTATTACTATATTTTTTGCTTTTATGTAATATTTTTCAAATTCTGTCTTACTCCCATATTTTATTTTAGTCTACTACAGTGTATTCACTTTTTCAAATTTTCAAACAATTTCTTTTCTTTTCTTTTTTTCGTCTTTTTTCTTAAATACAGAAAATGAAAAAATTCTTATTTATTTTTAATTTTTATTAAAAATATTTTTCTTTAATTTTTTTCTACTATATTCTTTACTTTTGTGTATATTTTTTCAAGTTCTATTTTACCCCCATCATCTCATTTTAGTCTACTTCAGTGTATTCATTTTTTCAAATTCTCAAACGATTTCCTTTTTTTCTTTTTCTCCCCCCCCCGCTTTTTTTTCTCTAATCTGTAAAACCACTTTCAAAACCCAGACCAAAACACACCTAGGATCTAGCATCATCTATTCGATTTTTGTGTGTGTGTATTTTTAATTTTTAATTTTAATTTTTTTAATTTTAATTTTTTTAATTTCAATTTTCCTACCTCATTAATACATTTTCTCCCTTCAAATTGACAAAACAAAGGAATTCACCCCAAAAGAAAGAACACGAAGAAACGACAGCCAGGGATTTAACCAACACATATACAAGCAAGATGTCTGAACCAGAATTTAGAATCATGATAATAAGAATACTAGCTGGAATCGAAAATAGACTAGAATCCCTTTCTGCAGAGTTAAAAGAAGTAAAAAATAGCCAGAATGAAATTAAAAATGCTATAACTGAGCTGCAATCATGGATAGATGTAGCAGCAGCAAGGATGGATGAGGCAGAGCAGAGAATCAGTGATATAGAGGAAAAACTTATAGAGAATAACGAAGCAGGAAAAAAGAGGGAGATTAAGGCAAAAGAGCACGATTTAAGAATTAGAGAAATCAGTGACTCATTAAAAAGGAACAACATCAGAATCATAGGGGTCCCAGAAGAGGAAGAGAGAGAAACAGGGGTGGAAGGGTTATGTGAGCAAATCATAGTGGAAAACTTTCTTAACTTGGGGAAAGACACAGACATCAAAATCCAGGAAACCCCCCCCCCTTGAATCTCACAGAGGACCCCCATGAGATTCAACAAAAACCGAACATCAACAAGGCATATCATAGTCAAATTCACGAAATACTCAGGCAAGGAGAGAATCATGAAAGCAGCAAGGGAAAAAAAAGTCCCTAACCTACAAGGGAAGACAGATCAGGTTTGCAGCAGACCTATCCACAGAAACTTGGCAGGCCAGAAAGTAGTGGCAGGATATATTCAATGTGCTGAATCAGAAAAATATGCAGCCAAGAATTCTTCATCCAGCAAGGCTGTCATTCAAAATAGAAGGAGAGATAAAAAGTTTCCCAGACAAACAAAAATTAAAGGAGTTTGTGACCACTAAACCAGCGCAGCAAGAAATTTTAAGGGGGACATTCTGAGGGGAGAAAAGATGAAAAAGTATATGTAAAAATAAATAAATAACAAAAGTAACAAAAGATTAGAAAGGACCAGAGAACACCACCAGAAACTCCAACTCTACAAGCATCATACTGGCAATGAATTCATATCTTTCAGTACTCACTCTAAACATCAGTGGACTCAATGCTCCAATAAAAAGACAGAGGGTAACCGAATGGATAAGAAAACAAGATCCATCTATATGCTGTTTACAAGAGACCCAATTTAGACCTAAAGACGCCTTCAGATTGAAAACAAGGGGATGGAGAACCATCTATCATGTGAATAGTCAACAAAAGAAAGCTGGAGTAGCCATACTTATATCAGACAATTTAGACTTTAAAATAAAGACTGTATCAAGAGAAGGGCATTATATCATAATCAAGGGGTCTATAGACCAAGAGGACCTAACAATTTTAAACATTTATGTGCCAAATGTGGATACACCCAAATATATATATCAATTAATCACAAACATAAAGAAACTCATCGATAATAATACCATAATAGTAGGAGACTTCAACACCCCACTCACAGCAATGCACAGATCATCTAATCAAAAAATCAACAAGGAAACAATGGCTTTGAATGACACACTGGACCAGATGGACTTAACAGATATATCCAGAACATTTCATCCTAAAGCAGCAGAATATACATTCTTCTCCAGTTCACATGGAATGTTCTCCAGAATAGACCATATACTGGGACACAAATCAGCCCTAAGTAAGTACAAAAAGATCGATATCATACTATGCATATTTTCAGACCACAACACTATGAAACTCGAAATCAACCACAAGAAAAAATTTGGAAAGGTAACAAATACTTGGAGACTGAAGAACATCCTACTAAAGAATGAATGGGCTAACCAAGCAGTTAAAGAGGAAATTTAAAAGTATACAGAAGTCCATGAAAATGATAACACCACAACCCAAAACTTCTGGGACACAGCAAAGGTGGTCATAAGAGGAAAGTATATAGCAATCCAGACCTTCCTAAAGAAGGAAGAAAGATCTCAGATACACAACTTAACCTTATGCCTTAAGGAGCTGGAAAAAGAACAGCAAATAAAACCCAAAACCAGCAGAAGACAGGAAATAATAAAGATTAGAGCAGAAATTAATGCTATCAAAGCCAAAAAAAACCACAAAACAACAACAACAACAGTAGAACAGATCAATGAAACCAGAAGCTGGTTCTTTGAAAGAATTAACAAAATTGATAAACCACTAGCCAGTTTGATCAAGAAGAAAAAGGAAAGGACCCAAATAAATAAAATCAAGAATGAAAGAGGAGAGATCACAACCAACACAGCAGAAATAAAAACAATAAGAGATTATGATCAATTATATGCCAATAAAATGGGTAATCTGGAAGAAATGGACAAATTCCTAGAAACGTATACACTACCAAAACTAAAACAGGAAGAAATAGAAAATTTGAACAGACCCATAACCACTAAGGAAATCAAATTAGTAATCAAAAATCTGCCAAAAAACAAGAGTCCAGGGACAGATGGCTTTCCAGGGGTATCCTACCAAACATTTAAGAAAGAGTTACCACCTATTCTCTTGAAACTGTTCCAAAAAATAGAAATGGAAGGAAAACTTCAAACTCTTTCTATGAAGCCAGCATTACCTTGATTCCAAAACCAGACAGAGACCCCACTAAAAAGGAGAACTATAGACCAATTTCCCTGATGAACATGGATGCAAAAATCTCAACAAGATATTAGCCAACTGGATCCAACAATACATTAAAAAAATTATTCACCACGACCAAGTGGGATTTATACCTGGGATGCAGGGCTGCTTCAATATCTGCAAAACAATTAAAGTGATTCATCACATTAATAAAAGAAAGGACAAGAACCATATGATCCTCTCAATAGATGCAGAGAAAGCATTTGACAAAATATAGCATCCTTTCTTGATAAAAACCCTCAAGAAAGTAGGGATAGAAGGATCATACCTCAAGATCATAAAAGCCATATATGAACAACCCAATGCTAATATCATCCTCAATGGGGAAAAGCTAATAGCTTTCCCTCTAAGGTCAGGAACAAGACAGGGATGTCCACTCTCACCATTGTTATTCAACATAGAATTGGAAGTCTTAGCCTCTGCAATCAGACAACACAAAGAAATAAAAGGCATCCAAATTGTCCAGGAGGAGGTCAAACTTTCACTCTTCGCAGATGACATGAAACTCTATATGGAAAACCCAAAAGATTCCACCAAAAAAATGGCTAGAACTGATTCATGAATTCAGCAAAGTTCCAGGATATAAAATCAGTGCACAGAAATCGGTTGCATTCCTATACACCGACAATGAAGTGACAGAAAGAGAAATCAAGGAATCGATCCCATTTACAGTTGCACAAAAAACCATAAAATACCTAGGAATAAATCTAACCAAAGAGGTGAAAAATCTATACACTGAAAACTATAGAAAGCTTATGAAAGAAATTGAAGAAGACACAAAAAATGGAAAAATATTCCATGCACCTGGATAGGAAGAACAAATATTGTTAAAATCTCGATACTACCCAAAGCAATCTACATATTCAATGCAATCTCTATCAAAGTAACACCAGCATTCTTCACAGAGATGGAACAAATAATCTTAAAATTTGTATGGAACCAGAAAAGATCCCGAATAGCCAAAGCAATCTTGAAAAAGAAACCAAAGCAGGAGGCATCACAATCCTGGACTTCAAGCTGTACTACAAAGCTGTAATCATCAAGACAGTATGGTACTGACACAAAACAGACACTCAGATCAATGGAACAGAATAGAGAACCCAGAAACAGACCCACAAATGTATGACCAACTAATCTCTGACAAAGCAGGAAAGAATATCCAATGGAATAAAGACAGTCTCTTCAGCAAGTGGTGCTGGGAAAACTGGACAGCAACATGCAGAAGAATGAACCTGGACCACTTTCTTACACCATACACAAAAATAAACTCAAAATGGATGAAAGACCTCAATGTAAGACAGGAAGCCATCAAAATCCTTGAGGAGAAAGCAGGCAAAAACCTCTTTGATCTTGCCCACAGCAAATTCTTACTCAACACATCTCCAGAGGCAAGGGAAACAAAAGCAAAAATGAACTACTGGGATCTTATCAAAATAAAAAGCTTCTGCACAGAGAAGGAAACAATTAGCAAAACTAAAAGGCAACTGACAGAATGGGAGAAGATATTTGCAAATGAAATATCCGATAAAGGGTTAGTATCCAAAATCTATAAAGAACTGATCAAACTCAACACCCAAAAAGCAAATAATCCAGTGAAGAAAGGGGCAAAAGACATGAATAGACATTGCTCCAAGGAAGATATCCAGATGGCCAACTAGCACATGAAAAAATGCTCAACATCACTCATCATCAGGGAAATACAAATCAAAAGCACAATGTGATACCACCTTACTCCTGTCAGAATGGCTAACATTAACAACTCAGGCAACAACAGATGTTGGCGAGGATGCGGAGAAAGAAGATCTCTTTTGCATTGTTGGTGGCAATGCAAGCTGGTGCAGCCACTCTGGAAAACAGGATGGAGGTTCCTCAAAGAGCTAAAAATAGAACTACCCTATGACCCAGCAATTGCACTACTAGGTGTTTATCCAAGGAATACAGGTGTGCTGTTTTGAAGGTACACATGCATCCCCATGTTTATAGCAGCACTATCAACAATAGCCAAAGTATGGAAAGAGCCCAAATGTCCATCGATGGATGAATGGATAAAGAAGAGGTGGTAGGGGCGCCTGGGCGGCGTAGTCGGTTAAGCGTCCGACTTCAGCCAGGTCACGATCTCGCGGTCCGTGAGTTCGAGCCCCGCGTCAGGCTCTGGGCTGATGGCTCGGAGCCTGGAGCCTGTTTCCGATTCTGTGTCTCCCTCTCTCTCTGCCCCTCCCCCGTTCATGCTCTGTCTCTCTCTGTCCCAAAAATAAATAAAAAACGTTGAAAAAAAAATTTAAAAAAAAAAAAGAAGAGGTGGTATATATATACAATGGAGTATTATTCTGCAATCAAAAAGAATGAAATCTTGCCATTTGCAACTATATGGATGGAACTGGAGGGTATTATTCTAAGTGAAATTAGTCAGAGAAAGACAAAAATCATACGACTTCACTCATATGAAGACTTTAAGAGACAAACAGATGAACATAAGGGAAGGGAAACAAAAATAATATAAAAACAGGAAGGGGGTCAAAACAGAAGAGACTCATAAATATGGAGAACAAACAGAGGGTTGCTGGAGGGGTTGTGGGAGGGGGGATGGGCTAAATGGGTAAGGGGCACTAAGGAATCTACTCCTGAAATCACTGTTTCACTATATGCTAACTAATTTGGATGCAAATCTTTAAAAAATAAAAAAGAAAATTAAAAAAAAAAAGAAAAAGGCCTTGTGCATTTTTCTTAGATTAATTCCTTGCCACTTTACATTTTTCTTACTACAGTTAATAGTAAACCTCTATTAACCCTCTAAAAATTTTACAAAGAGGACAAACCTTGGAAGGACATATACAGCTGAGAATATCTTTATTTTACTCCCAACTTAAATGACAGATTAGCTGGTTATAAAACTGTGGTTTTGATATTCTTTACATTTACCACTTCAGAATAGTTTCTTGTCTCCAGTATGTGTTTGTTGTAATTCTGATTCTTGTTTCTTATTAGGTGCTCTTTATTCTTGAAGTTTGGGAATTTTATTTTTCTTTTTGATTTTTAAAATTTTACCATATAATGCATCTAGGGACTTCTATAATCACACTTTCCAAACTGAGGTCTTTTGATTTCTTTAAATCTAGGGCCTTTTTGGTTTATTATCTCCTCAAATATTTTTCCTCTTTGTATATATACTTTTATTATCTTTTTAGCTGTACAATAAAACAGATTTTTAGGGGTGCCTGGGTGGTTCAGTCAGTTGGGCATCCAACTTTGGCTCAGGTCATGATCCCATGGTTCGTGAGTTTGAGCCCCACATTGGGCTCTTTGCAGACAGCTCAGAGCCTGGAGCCTGCTTCAGATTCTGTGTCTCCCTCTTTCTCTGCCTGACTCCACTGACACTGTTTTTCTCTCTCTCTCTCCCTCTCAAAAATAAATAAACATTTAAAAATATTTGTAAAAATACAGATGTTTACATTACAACTATAACCTTTTCATTTTTTTCTCTCATATTTTCCAGTTCTTTCTCTCTGTCTCTGTATGATGTTTTATGGGAGATTTAATTAATTTGACCCTCTAGATCATTTATTTGTTTTTCAACTGCATGCACTTTGGAATTCATCTCTACTACTGAGTTTTCTATTTTAATCACTTCATTTTTATATACCTTGTGTGAAATCAGATTTAATAGGCTAAGTCTCAAATAAGCATTTTTCACCCCACACAGTTCTCAGGATATAGGAGGTAAGGTCAGGGTGAAGAAATGCCCAGAGGTTGAGGGTCTGCAGCATTTTTGCTATCCCTTCTTTATGTCCGTTAGACTTAAACACTGTGATGATATCAGCCTATCATTGGGCCTACATCGCCTTCTAAGACCCAGTTGGTAGGGGGAAAAGGGCATGGGTTATGGAGCATTTCCCTGGCCTCTCTCCATGAATGGCACTATGTCCTCTTCCATTACCTGGGGTGCCATTATCTCCTACACAAGGACTCAACCACTTTTATAGCTTTACTTAATTTTTCAGCTTCATCGACTTCTACTTCTGTGGCTTTGAGTGAGGAGGCAAATTTTCTGGCTAATTTATCATCTTTTTGAAGTAGAAAGGGGAAATCCTTTCTAAGTTTAAATGCAGAATAGAAGCCATTTTATAGATCTGAATCTGGCAAAAATTTTGTAGATATTCCTGGGGAATTGGCTTGCAATCAGATATAACGGAGAACTGTTAGCACTACTTTAAAAATTAAAATACTTTAGGGACATTCGATGCAATTAGATGTGTTGTCTTAGATAACGGGGAACTCATCACTAAAAATGTTCTGTAAAACCTCATAAGAAAAGCTTTGAGAGTAAAAGGAAGAAGAGGACTGACAAGGGGCTCCCCTTATATCCCTCCACTGAGAGCAAGAGAAACAAGAGGACTGGAGATTCTGAGTTCAACAACTGCCTCACAATGGAATAGTATAGCTACCAGGTAGGTTCAAGTCTTAGCAGTCACTACCAGCTGCAAGGTGGGTCAAAAAAAGAGTGGAGATGAAGAAAAAAGCAAACAGGCTTGAGCAGCAAAATAGTGGAAGAAACGTGTATAAAAATAGAGCAGGAGAGATATTTTAATGACTGGGTGAATGTAGACATGTAGAAAATGTAGATATTTAGAGAAAATCAGTGGGAAGTCTTCTACGTGGCATGCTATATAACCCCTCACACACACACACACACACACACACACACACACACACACACACACACTACACACACACACACACACACACACACACACAGTAAAGGTCTATACTATTTCTCAAGCACCTGGAGTCATATCTGTTTTCACTTCTTATGGCTCTGCAGAGGCTAGGCCACTAGAGCTTTGGATTCTATTCAGAATATTGATAAATAAACCCCTTGTCCAAGTGCAAATTAGGTTTACTTTGTTTGCTTTTCGAAGTCATCAAATCCTGAGTATTTCATGTGTATCCTTTAACACAGCATTTGCCAAAGTGGGTTCGGTGATTATAAATAGAGAGGGTTCTATAGTCAAATAAGTTTGGGATGTATAGGACTGTACACTTTTAACATGAGTTCTTTGCTGCAGGATTTCTCAGCACCCTAATATGCAAATGTTACTATAATTGCCCAAGAAAGAGACATGGTATGCCACATTTCTTAAATTTGACCATGGAATCCTTTTTCTCAAGACATCTCAGGATACTACTGTTCCATGGAACAAACTCTAGGAAACAATTCTGATGGATTTCTTACCTCTGTTTGAGTTAGAATGTGGCCTTAGCAGATATGGTCAAGGGCAATTTTTTGGCAATTGTTACAAAATAGCATCTTGCAAGATACATTCTGCATCTTATTATAATCTAACAATTGCTTTAACTATGAAATTGTTATTTTTCATTTATGTCAATATGCATGATCACATTCAATTAAGTAATTTATTTCAAAGCCTCTTGTATTGTTCTCTCTTTGTGGCACTTCATGTAGTTAGTCTCGAGCATGTAAGCTCCATAAAATTAAGTTTCATGCCTCTACCTCCACTGAATCGTGTAGAGCACTTGGTGCAGTGCTAGATGGAAGATCGAGATTCAACAGGTACACTTTAGTCGAAGAAAATAAAACATAAAAATGCAGCAGAAGCAAACTTTTATAAACTTCCTACATATTTGATAAAATGTCATCTAAGTATTTTTGTGCTTTAATTATCACTCTCTGCTCCTTTTTCCCCCTCTATCCCTTTTTAGCACTAAGTACACCCTGCAAAGTAAATTGAAGCAATAATCTAAACAAGACAGCCCAGAAATGTTTTTTTTAATAATTTGTTCCAATATTAAGGATAGATCAATTTTAAGCTAACAACTTAAAACTATTGCAACTAGTCTTTTGTTTGATCCCCACCCAGTTTATTCATTAATTGACCAATATTGTGTTCCCACTTTTCATGGCTGTGTTTTCCTTAATTATAAAATACAGTATCTTTCAGAATACTTTCTTTGCTTTGCAAGTCAGGAAAAATTTCCCTACCATCTCATTATGAAAGCACTTGGCAGGTAAACTTCTGTTATCATATGCTTGTGTATGAAGGTCCTTAGCTTAGTCTAATGGTGTTTTGCCAAGTAAACAATTTACAGTCTATTATTTCCACTGGAAAGTCCCTTTTTCAAATTGAAGAATTTCACAATAAAAAAAAAATCACTACTCAGAGAAACCCCAAAGTTCTTCTTGGCTTTGGCATTTAGGGGGTGCAACTTAACAGAGTCATTATTCATATGAGCAGGTTGATGACACCAATACATCAAATATACAATGGAAAATTTAGGACCAAGTAGTTCTGTCAACAGCTTCATTGTTCCCACTTCCTCTGTCTGCCTGCTCCTTCCCCCAACCCTTTCATCCATAAAATCATTGGCTCCTCTGCACAGACCTCTTTAGACCCTGCCCTTGCTATCCTCTTGGCCTTATCCCTGCCCCTAAACTTGTCCCTTATCCTTGCTTCTTCTCATCAGCAACCCTTCTTTCATTATTCCTTTCCAAACGTTATTAACTGTCCACATACTTTCTTTTTTTCCTCAGGTCTCTCAATTAATCACCTTCCTTTCCTCCGGTCTAACCCAAAACCAAGCCAAGATGTGGTTGGCATACTACTCACTGAAGCTTCCAGACCATAGCTTCAAAATATTTATCAATAATCCCACTTACTCTGCTCATATAGGATTCTCCCAACATTTCTATGGCTGTCGTCCACAGCCTCCAGGACCATCCCTCAGCTTTCTTGAAGTCAAATTCAGTTTTCATTTCTACCACACTTCTTACTATCCTGTATATAGAATACAATATCTAAGTTGACCATCCAGCCAACATCCTGGCCTCCCAGCTTCTTACTTTTCCTTCTTTCTAATTCATATCACCTAGGTGCCTCCGTACCACCCCCCTATAAACAGTCATGTCTTAGAGGTTTATACTGGGTGCTGAGTAGCTCTAAGATCTTATAACTGGCTTATCACACAAGCTGGATTCAGTAGGGGTGACATTAAAAACTAGCATAACGTTTATTTTCATACAACTGTGTTTGACTCCATTGAGCTTGTTCAGTGAAATTTCAGGCAGATCCCATTATTTTTTCTGGTTATTCTCAGGTGTTAATAAATAGGTTCATCTTTGATTTAGTAAAAAAGTTCAATTAAATCTAAATCAAAACTTCACTCTTTCAGTCTTTTCAAGTATTTTCTCCCCACTACTGTTTGAACTATTTCCCTCTACCTCCTCCCCCTGTTAGTGGTTAATTAGACACTCATTTTGACCCCTAGGGAAGGTGAGGGAGGTGGAAGGGAGAAGTCTTATTACACTGATGCCACTGAAATCTGTTTCATGCCTAAATTCTGGCTCTTTTTCTCTTTAGTGCTCTTTTTCTCTTTAGTGCTTTTCATCTACATTCCTTTAGCAAAGATGATGTCTCCTCCTTATGGTCACACACAACATAGCTCTCAGGCTCTGACTTCTGGTGGCCTCTTGGAGTCTGATCTTCTCACTCTTCCCAATAGGCCTGTGTGGCAGAAATCCTTTAAGATAACCCCAAAACAGTTAACCATAACTCAACCACAAAAAGACAAATGATCCAATTTTTTTAAATGGACAAAAGGATTTGAATACATTTCTTCCGAGAAAATGTACAAATGGTCAATAAACACATGAAAAGATGCTCAACATCAATATCATTAGTGAATGGAAATCAAAACTACAATCAGATACCACTTTATATCTACTAGGCTGGCTATCATAAAAAAAAGATGGACAACAAGAAGCATTGGCAAAGATGTGGAGAAATCTCAACTCTCACACATTGCATTCTCATTGTTGGTGGAAGTGTACAGTGATACAGCAGCTTTGCAACAGTCTGGAAATTCCTCAAAAGGATGCACATAAAGTTACATAAGACTCAGCAATTCCACACTCAGATATATACTCAAGAGAACTGAGATAGACATTCAAACAAAAACCTGAAACACAAACGTTCATAACATTCTTCGTAATATCAGAAATGAACAAATGTTCCTCAACTGATGAATAGATAAACAAAATATGGTATATCCACACAGTGGAATATATTCAGCCATGAAAAGTAATGAAGGACTGATTCGTGATATAATGTATATCAACCTCAAAAATATTATGCTAAGAGAAAGAAGCCAGACCAAGAAAGGGGGCGGGGGGCAATATATTGTATAATTCCATTTATATGTAATGTCCCAAATTGGAAAATCTATAGTTACAGAAAGTAGATTAGTGGTTAACTACAATAGGTGAGTGGGAAGAATGGGAGTGACTGCAAATGGGTACAGGGTCTGTTTTTGGGGAGATGAAATGTTCTACATTTAGATAATCGTGAGAGTTGTACAACGTTGTAACTATGTTAAGATCCACTGGGTTGTATACTTGAAGAGGGTGAATTTGATAGCAAAATAAAGCTGTGAAGAAGAAGAAGATGGAGAAGGTGAGGAAGAGGAGAGCAGTCACTATATTAGGTCCATAACACTGCCACTGTGGACCTTTCCCCTTTGCTCTAACAAGCCACCCTTTAATTAGGCTTTCTCCATGAGACATTCTTTCAGGAACAACTCAGGAACTAGTTCCTGTGTCATCCAAATTTCAGGAAGCATATGTTAAGCTCTCAAAATGATTCTTTGGAAAAGCAGTTGTGTTACAGACAAAACATAAATGAATGAGCATGGCTGTCTTCCAATACAACTTTAATTACAAAAAACAGTGGTGGCCAGAGTTGATCCATAGCCCTTAGTATACTGACACTGTTCTAGAATCACGTGGAGGAATTTAGATAGTGAAGGAGGATACTTGACACCTTTGCTTCAACTGGAGGAGCCCATTTTGACATTCTATAATAGTTTCAGGTGATGAAAACCCTCTCTCCAACCTCACTATCCTACCTCAACACTGAGCCAGCACTTTGCCCTCATTACCCCTCCTGTCCCTTCACAACTCCCTATTAACCTGATTGCCTCATTTCAGTCATTTCCTCACATCCTGGTCCACAATCTCAATTTTGCAATACCTTCATCCTAGATTCACTTACCCTCTTGATCTTGTATCAGACCTTCCTTAAGAATTCCCAAGCCTCGGGGCGCCTGGGTAGCTAAGTCGGTTAAGCGTCCGACTTCGGCTCAGGTCATGATCTCGCGGTCGGTGGGTTCGAGCCCGGCGTCGGGCTCTGTGCTGACAGCTCAGAGGCTGGAGCCTGTTTCAGATTCTGTGTCTCCCTCTCTCTCTGCCCCTCCCCCGTTCATGCTCTGTCTCTCTCTGTCCCAAAAATAAAATAAAAACGTTGAAGAAAAAAAAAAAATTTAAAAAAAGAATTCCCAAGTCTCAGGAAACCCACCCTTGTGGATTTTTCCTGGTCCTGTACTGCCCAGTAGTGTCAGGGAAGTCTCACAACCACAGTGGTAAGCTGTTCCACCACACAGTTAGTTAAACCACTGGCTACATCAGAGCTCTGCCACAAACCAACAGGCTTTTCTCTAACTCTCAACAAGGACTCTTGACTTCTGTCTTGCAGAGATAGTAGGGACCACCTTTAAGAACTCTCATTCTCCAACTTAAAAGGGCTCTGTATCTCAATCTATGCCTAAATTGTCCAATATGGTGGCCACTAGCTACTCAATATGTGGCTATTGAGTACTTGAAAAATATGTAGCATAACTGAGGAATTAAATTTTTCAGTTTTATTTAAGCATAATTAATTTGAACATAAAAACTGAAGCAATATAAAATATTTTCTGCTAAATGCAGTTTTGTGTTAGTTGGACTATTTCATTCTAACCATTGAAAATGTAGCATCTAAATTGAGATGTGATATAAGTATAAAATGCACACTGAATCTCAAAGACTTAGTAAGAAAAAACATGTGAAATATTCCATTGGTAGTTTTATGCTGAATGCCTGTTGAAATAATAATATTTTCATATTGTTTCTATTAGTGCTATATTATACTCTTCTCAGTTCTTCCTGTATGAGAAGAATAAGGGACCCTTTTTTTTTTTTTTCCTTCAGGGCCATTTCCTACAGAATTTACAAATCCTGAATGCATTTATTCTATAGAATGCCACATAGTATTCCTTTTCTCAATTATCATCAACCATATCCTCTCTACTAGCTCATTTTATATCAACAAAGTATCAGAAAATAAGGGAGAATGGTTAATAGCTAGTTCTACTGAGGCTTCTAGGAGGAATGAAGAAAATGATTCAGAGTCAGCTTAGAAATCTAAAATTAATGGGGCACCTGGGTGGCTCAGTCAGTTAAGCGTCTGACTTTGGCTCAGGTCATGATCTCATGGTTTGTGGGTTCAAGCCCCGCGCCAGGCTCTGTGCTGACAGCTCGGAGCCTGGAGCCTGCTTCTGATTCTGTGTCTCCCTCTCTCTCTGCCCCTCCCCTGCTCATGCTCTGTCTCTCTCTGTCTCTCAAAAATAAATAAATGTTTAAAAAAATAAAAAAAAAAAAAAGAAATCTGAAGTTAAAGTTAAGGGCTGAAAGTCCAAAGGGAATTTCTTTCCTTACCCAAGTGATTAGATGCCAGGAATAGAAAAGCCCATTCCCATCTCCCTCCAAAAATGGAAGAGACCCTCTGTAGATTTGCATTAGTACTGCTGCTAGTTATGTCTACCTAAGTAATAAAGAACTTGATCCAGAATTTAATCTAGAGAGTGTTCCTAAAAACAGACTGAAACAATCTGCCAGCTGGAATTTTGGAAATGTGGCTATGAAAGGACTTCTCTGCCTTCATTTCAGTGAAGGCCAACTATTGTATTTGAGGGCATTTTGCTGCTATTTTTTTTAATACTACTTTTTTATTCTGCATAATTGCCAACAGTAAAAAAATGAATAAAAATGGTGAATGTGTGTCCTCCTTTGAGAAGTAGGGTTAGGGGAAATTATTTTTCTCTCCCCCAAGACTCACTCATCACTGAATCCAGTTTCCAAATGGAAATAGAAGTTAGCAGGTCAGGGGTTTCTAGAAAAAAAACAAAGCAAAACAAAAAAAACCATTAGCCATTGACATTAACATTAACATAAACATAAACATGACTCCACACTGGAGTCTTGCAGGTCCCTTACTCCTTAATAAAGAAGAAAAGCAGGGGATACATATTTTATTATCACTTTACTTCCAGTCTATGAAAACAAGAGTTAGCAATTTGCTTCATCTCTGAGTTTCATCTTTGAGTTTCATTTTTTAATGTTCCTGAATAATTTTTTAAAACTTCCCTTTAAGAGGATTAAGGAGTGCACTTGCGATGAGCACTGGGTATAGTATGGAAGTGTTGGATTACTATATTGTACAGCTGATACTAATATTACACTGTATGTTAACTAAATGGAATTTAAATAAAAACTTTTAAAAAAAAAAACCTTCCCTTTCCAATCCCTGGTTTCAGTGCATAGTCTTTGATAAGTTTCTGGCATATAGAGAAGATCTTATTGGTAGCCTGGATTTTGACCTTGAGATCTTTCTGTGTAGAACTTTTTGGATCGCTTTGTGTAGAGGTAAGAAAGAAGAGAGAATTTGTGTGTGAACACTTGTGCATAAGTGCATACCCATATATGGCATGGTCCAGAAGGTAATGCCAGAATAAAATTAATATAAAAACTGGAATTTTAAAGAAATTTGAGCTTCTCTCAAAAGTAGGTGAATCTAGGGACACCTGGATGGCTCAGTCGGTTAAGCATTGGACCCCTGATTTTGGCTCAAGTCATGATCTCACGGTCTGAGATCAAGCCCCATTTTGGGCTTTGCACTGGGTGTGGAGCCTGCTTAAGGTTTTTCTTTCTTCTCTCCCTTTGCGCCTTCCTGACTTGTGCGCGCACACGCTCACATATTCTCTCTATCGCTAAAAAAAAAAAAAAAAATTTAATTAAGAAAAAACACTTGGGGCATCTAGGTGGCTCAGTAAGTTAAAAGCATCCGACTTTGGCTCAGGTCATGATCTCACAGATCATTGGTTCGAGCCCTGCGTGGGGTTCTGTGCTGACAGCTCAGAGCCTGGAGCCTGCTTGGGATTCTGTCTCCCTCCCTCTTTGCCCCTCCCCCACTCGCACTCTGTCTCAAAAATAAATAAACGTTAAAAAAAATATATTAAAAAAAAGACTTGCCCTAAAAAAAATAAAAATTAAAAAAAAGTAGGTGAGTCTAGGGGCACCTGGCTGGCTCAGTAAATAGAGCATGAGACTCTTGATCTCAGGGTTGTTGGTTCATGCCCCAACCTGGGTGTAGAGACTACATAAAAATAAAAAAATCTTAAAAAAAAAAATAGGTGAAACTAACTTCTTTCCAAACAGTATGATATGGAGATGTGGAAAAGTAACTGTACTGTAAAGAAACCTGATAAATACTATCATCAAGTAGGTGGTCCAGTCAACATCACCATCAATAAGACATGTTGATAGCACGTTACTTGACATAATATGATGAGAACAGCCCTTTATCTCTGTGGCCTTCCTCCCCAAAACACCAACTCTAGTCTAGTAATGATTTAAAAAGAAAAGAAAAAAAAACAGAAAAATCCCAAATGAGGGACATTTGGTGAATACTCCTCAAAATTCTCAAGGTCCGCAAAACCAAGGAAAGTTTGAGAAACTGTCACAGCCAAGAGGAGCCTAAGCAAATATGACAACTAAATGTAATGTGGCATCCTGAATGGGAATCTGGAACAGAAAAATGACATTAGGTAATAAACTAAGGAAATCTGAATAAATTGTGGATTTAAGCTAATAATACATCAATACTGGCTCATTAATTATAGCAAATGTACCATATTAATACAAGTTGTTAACCACAGAGAAACTGGGGCAGAGTATACGGGAACTCTTTGTATGCATATTGTTCTAAAATAAAAGGTTTATTAAAAATAAAAAAGAGAAATGTTGTCATTCTAGTATAGCACCCTAATAGATGATTAAGGAAAATGAATATTAATGACTTGTTATGAACCTTGCTGTAAAAACATCTTTGAGTCCATGCCATATAATTACCTTATAAATAAGATCATTGTAGGATAAGCTTCTGTTAATGTCTTGTAATTAAATGCCCCAAATAGTATTCTACCCCCTCAAAAGTGGGTGGATTCCTGGGTCACACTAAACTTAAACAGATGAAAGCTTCATCCTAGCCAATTGTATTGCCCATTCTGGTATTGGCTGGAATCCACTGTTATTTATGCTATTAGTAACTGGATTTTCTTGGGAAAAGTCTTTCTCAATATAATAAAAATACCATACAGTTCAAACTGAGTAGCAATAGGCAACTCTTGATAATCCAATCTCCTCCCCATTGCAAAGTAAACCAATTTGGAAAGAAGCTTGTAGACATACAAAATAAATTATTTCTTTTATTTGCCAATCCCATTTTCCTGTTCAGTTTTTCTCAATTTAGGTAATAAATTAAAATTTTAGATTGACTAATACTAGTTTCCAATTGAAAAGCAGAATTTCTAGGGCCACCTGGGTGGCTCTATTAAATGTCCAACTCTTGATATTGGCTCAGGTCATGATTTATAAGATCAAACCTCACTGTCAATGCAGAGCCTGCTTGGAATTCTCTCTCTCTCTCTCTCTCTCTCTCTCTCTCTCTCTCTCTCTTCCTGTCTCTCTCTGCCCCTCCCCTGTTCACACCCTCTCTTTCTCTCTCTCAAAATAAACAAACTTTAAAAAAGAAAAGCAAAATCTCTGTAATTTTTACTTTCACCACTTCTTTGACTTTAGACACAAAGCTAGATTTTTCAAAAGACGATGCAAATTGAATTTTAAGGTATTATATTTTCACAGTTGATTGCCTTCAGAGAGAGTTTATCTCTAAAAACTCTGCATATAATAACAATAGTGAGAAAAACAGATCATTCATTTTGCCCTTTCCCCAAATAATGAACCATCATCTGCTATGTCCCAGGCCCTATGATGAGCATAGAAATATAGTGGAGGGCAAAACCAGCTGCAGGCCTTGTCTTCTTGGTGCAGGTGACATTAGCCAAGTAATTTATGTCACATTATGTAATGTATTTGATTCATTAGCCTCAACAACTTGGATATAATCATAGAACTGTTTTATTTTTCCAGTAAATATTTTCATTTCTGCTCTGCTAATCCTCCTTTTTACTGGGTAGTGGGACCCTTAGTATCATCTCCATCCTAGTCCCTACTTTGCTGTCCCTTCCAGTTATTATAACAGAATATTTTTTTCTAAGACTCAGTTCTGTTTATTTTTAAAGTTTAATCACTTATTTTATAGACACTCCCCTTACCTACCTTGCAACTAGACTTATAGCTTAGGCAGGTATGGGTGTTGTGTGTGGAACACTCTTTCACAGCACATCTTCCTTCCCTGCAATTTCCCTCCTTCTGAGTCTTACCCCAGTGGAGTCAGAGAAAAAGACATCTGGTTATGGAACAGCCCAAGAAATGTTGATGTTCCCTTTCTCTTGGTCAGCACCACTGATCAAGTTTGATCCATAGATCCATAGACATGGATCCATGATCCATAGACATGATGTGGGGAACCAGTGCCTAACAGGTTCACTAGTGAGGAATTTATTCCAAGTAATTTGTCTAGGTTTGGTAGTCCTTTGGGAGATTCAGCCATATTTTCCAGCTGGTGTCCTCATACCATATTCTTCTGATGTGCATGCCCCTTTGCCCCCTGCTGGAACAACAAGCCTGCAAGCCTAAATTTCAACTATGCTCCATGGTCCCAATTCTTCAATATATGGAAATGGGCCAGATCCATTTTCTGAACCAACCTGTATATAAAAATTTCCTTCCTGGATTGCATTATCACACACTGTGTCTTCTCAGACCTCTTTCTCAATTTTTCCCCTTCTCAGGTAAGAGCAGGTCAACAAGACCAGTGGCAAAGAGCAACTAGGAAAGAAAATACCAGTCTCCAGACTCCCTCTTATTTACTAGCAGTTCTCTTGCCCTGTGACTCCTCCCTTCCTGGGCTTCAGGGGTTGGGAGGGACTAACCAAGTTCACCCTTTCCCTACAAAGAAATCAGAAGAGGGAAGTATTTCATGCTGCTGTCTTCAATGGCAACTCAGTGTATCAACTAATTATGCAGTGTCCTATGGCCCAGCCTCTGAGATACCTGAAGCTACTGGGCCTCCAGAGAGGGAATATGTGAAATTACAGGTGAAATATATGTGAAATGTGTATAGGAAATTGAGTCTGAGCAATCCAGATGCAAAGCATCTGTTTCACAGTATCCATTAAAGTTGAACACATGGCTACCCTATGACATAGCAACTCTACTACTAGGCGTATAGTCAACAAAAGTGAGTACATAAGCACCCCAAAAGGTACAATAGTGTCCATAATAGCATTTTTCATAACAGTCAAAACTGAAAAGAGATAGTAGAAATTTAGGAAAACAGCTAAGTAAATTGTTGCATTTGCACATAGGCATACTTTACAGCAAAGAAAAATGACCAACTCCTACTGTATAAAACATGGATGAATTTCACAAATATTGAGGAAAAGGAGCAAAAAAAAAAAGCCATTTATGTGAAGTTTAAAAGTAAGCAACATAGGGGCGCCTGGGTGGCGCAGTCGGTTAAGCGTCCGACTTCAGCCAGGTCATGATCTCGTGGTCCGTGAGTTCGAGCCCCGCGTCGGGCTCTGGGCTGATGGCTCAGAGCCTGGAGCCTGTTTCCGATTCTGTGTCTCCCTCTCTCTCTGCCCCTCCCCTGTTCATGCTCTGTCTCTCTCTGTCCCAAAAATAAATAAAAAACGTTGAAAAAAAAATTTTTAAAAAATAAAAAAAAAGTAAGCAACATAAATGATAGTGTTTGGTATCAGGATAAGGATTACCCTTGGAGAGGAAGGATGTATAATAGTGGGAGATGGCGGGGGGGGGGGGGGGGCGGGTGATACTAATGTTCTATTTCTTGATCCAAAGTATTTATTGACTCCGGCGACTCCGTTCTGCTAATCCTCTGTTGTTTTCTGGGTTATTTAGGCAGGTGTAGATGGAATCTAAGTGATCAGCAGGACGTGCGGTGAGCCCAGCGTCCTCCTAAGCCGCCATCTTGCCCGAGAGCCAAAGTATTTATTGAGATATTTACAATCTGTTTATTTTCCTGTGAATTACATAAGTTACATTTCAACTGAATGATTACTTTTTTAAAAAGGACAGAGGCAGCTGGGTAGCTCAGTCAGTGAAGCATCTGACTTTGGCTCAGGTCATAATCTCATGGTCTGTGGGTTCAAGTCCTGCATTGAGCTCTGTGCTGACAGCTCAGAACCTGGAACCTACTTCAGGTTCTCTGTATCTCTCTCTCTCTCTCTCTCTCTCTCTCTCTCTCTCTCTCTCTCTCAAAAATAAACATTAAAAAATTTAAATTACATTTTAAAAAGTACAATGTAATTCCTTCTAAAAAAAAGTTAGTTGTTATATAAAAACTGTGCCCAAAGAAGATGATTTAACACATGTAGCTTCAGGGGTTAGTACTTATATATTTCCAGATAAAGCATGACGTTATTTGGAGCAAATTTATAAATTATTTTGTTCATTTTCAACTCTAAGTGTTCTTCGTATGTACAGAATTAAAGTAAGAACTATTGATGTGTTGGTTCCAATAGCAGAAGAACTTTTCAAAGTGTTAAATTATGTCAGTTTTACATTAAAGTCTACAGATACTTCAAAGATAAAGCATTTAGGTTAAGTCCAATTAAAACTCATTTTCTTCCATTGCAGGGAACCAGGGCTGAAAATTCATTACAATGAAAGTGAAAAAGCTCTCATTATTATGAATGTCATTGCAAACTCAGTTTAAAACTTCAACATTCAAGATGAATTTACTTGGCTTTTGCAGTTGTAATATTTTGGCTGAACATAAGTATATATTTTTATTATAAATGTTTAAATAGAGATATTTTATAGGCCTACCAATGTAACAAAGCCGATATCTTACATAATTAATAAATTCCAAAAATTATATAATTTTAATGATTTTAACTACCCCTCTCAAAAGTGTCCAGTCAAGTTATATGATATATAAAGTTCACTCTCAAAAGTGTTCCAGGGGCGCCTGGGTGGCGCAGTCAGTTAAGCGTCCGACTTCAGCCAGGTCACGATCTCGCGGTCCGTGAGTTCGAGCCCCGCGTCAGGCTCTGGGCTGATGGCTCAGAGCCTGGAGCCTGTTTCCGATTCTGTGTCTCCCTCTCTCTCTGCCCCTCCCTCGTTCATGCTCTGTCTCTCTCTGTCCCAAAAATAAATAAACGTTGAAAAAAAAATTAAAAAAAAAAAAGTGTTCCAGTTAGGAGTGACATCAACCAGAAGACAGCATGGGAAGCCCCAGACCTCATTCTCCCACAGAGACACCAACTTAACACTAACAAATGATACAAGGGTTCTTTTTGAGAACTCCAGAAAACGGTGAAGAAGTTACAGTACTCCAGGCAAGTGTAGAGGCAAGAACAGCTGTGTTTAAATGAGTAAGAAAAGCCATTGCCTTTTACCCAAGGTAACCCTTTCACCAAGCTGGCACAGCTCAGCCTGATCAGGATAAAATACCCAACTCATGGCTTCTCCCTCAAGAGGGAAAGTATAGAATACCATCTAACATTACAGCTTTTCAAGTGCTACCAAGGACTTGTCTCTGTCTAATCCAATTTGGAACAGCGACAGGGAGTTGACATACTTTGGACGTCTGAGGGATACTGTGAACCAAGGAGAACTCAGTAGCTTGTTGCAGCACCTGAGAACCTGCAATTCAGATAGACATCAGAGGGAACAAGAGGTTATGAACTGCAGAAAAAGAAATAGGCAAATCTCTCTAACTGGGAAATTATATGTACAAGCCCAGAAGAAACAACCCCCGAAAATTCTTCAGAGGCCTCCGGAATCTCTAGCCAGGCTGATTGGTGAAGGTCTTCCCCTATGCAAAGCCTGTCTATAAAGAATGGAAAAGGTGCCCATTCTTTCAAATGACCAGATCCCAGAAAAATACAACAAAGCATATGAAGCAACAGGAAAAATATGGCACAAAGAAACAAAATAAATCTCTAGAAAATGACCCTAAAGAAATAAATCTATTAATTACCTGAAAAAAAATAATTTAAAATAACCCTCTTTTAAAAGGTCAATGAGCTCTAAGAGAACACAGATAACTATAAAAAAAAATGAAGAAATAATGCATTAGCAAAAGTAAGAATATCAACAAAGAGATAAAAACTATAAAAAAGAACCAAACAGAAAGGCTGGAGTTGAGGAATATAACAACTGAATTGAAAAATTCACTACAGGGTTTCAAAAGCAGACTTGATCAAGCAGAAGATTCAATAAACTCCAAGATAAGTCATTTGAAATTATTATGTCAGAGAAGTAAAAACAAAAAAGAATGAAGAAAAGTGAAGAAGAGGGGCACCTGACAGGCTCAGTTAGTGGAGAATGTGACTCTTGATCTCAGGGTTGTGAGTTCAAGCCCCACATTGTGTGTAGAGATCACTCACAAACAAAATCATGAATGAAAGAAAGAAAGAAAGAAAGAAAGAAAGAAAGAAAGAAAGAAAAAAAGAAAAGAAAAGAAAAAAGAAAGAGGGACAGGGAGGGAAGGAGGGAGGGAAGGAGAAAGCAAAGCAAAGCAAAGAAAAAAGTGAAGAAGACCTAAGGGATTTATAGGACACTGCAAAGAAGACGATTTATCGGAGTATTGGTGGAGTATTGTAGGAATCCCAGAAAGAAAAGAGAGGGGAAAAAAAGAGGTAAAGAGTTTATTTGAAGAAATAATTGCCAAAAATCTTAAATCTGAGTAAGAAAATGGACATCTGAACTCAAGACGCTCAAGAGATACCAACTAAAATGAATCCAAAAAGTCCCACACCAAGACACATTATAACCAAATTGTCAAAAGTGAAAGACAAAGAGAAAATCTTGAAAGTAGCGAGAGAAAAGTGACTTTTCATGTACAAGGTAGCTTCCATAAGATTATCTAGCAAATTTCTCAGCAGAAACCTTGCAGGACAGAGGAGACTGTGGTAATATATTCAAAGTGTTGAAAGAAAAAAATCTTCCAAATAAGAATCTTATATCCAGCAAAACTGTCCTTCAAAAATGAAAGATGGGCACCTGGGTGGCTCAGTCAGTTGAGCATCCAACTTTGGCTTAGGTCATGATCTCATAGTTTGTGAGTTCGAGCACCAGGGCAGACTCTGTGCTGACAGTTCAGAGCCTGGAGCCTGCTTCAGATTCTGTGTCTCCCTCTCTGTCTGTCCCTCTCCCACTTACACACACACACTCTCTCTCTCTCTCAAAAACTAATAAATATGTTTTAAAAAATTTTTAATGAAGGAGAAATAAGCTTTCCTGCATAAACAAAAGCTGAGGAAGCTCATCACCACTAGACTTGTCTTACAAAAAATGCTAAAAGGAGCCCTTCAAGTTGAAATGAGAGGATGTTAGACAGCAACACAAACACACACAAAAATATTTACCTTTCTCTGACAGCTAAATACACAAATACATAATCCTGTAAAATTGTAGTGGTGGTATAGAAATGTTTTTTGATTCTGTTTAGAATTTAAACTATAAAAGCTAAAAATAACTATAAAACTATGTTAATAGATATGCATATAAAAAGATGTAATTTGTGACATGGATAACACAAAGGGGGGAATGTTAAAGAGTAGAGATTTTGTATGAAATTGAAGTCAAGTTGTTATCAGTTTAAAATAGATTGTTACAACTATCAGATATTTTAGATAATCCCTTGGTAACTGCAAAGAAAATATCAAGAGTATGAGAAAGTTGGCACTACAAAAACTCAACAAAACACAAAGGAAGATAGCAAAAGAACAAAATATCTACAAGACATAAAGTTAACAGAATGGCAATAGTAAGCCTTTATCAGTAATTACTTCAAACATAAAGGGATTAAACTTCCCAAAAGACATAGAGCGGCTAATCACTGGAGCTTCACTTCAGGTGAGCACAAAAAATCACGAGCCCTGGGTGAGCCCCGCTTCTCTCTCTCTCTCTCTCTCTCTCTCTCTCTCTCTCTCTCTGTCCCTCTCTCTCGGCCCCTCGCTCACTTGGGCTCTCACTCTCTCTCTCAAAAAAAAAAAATCCAACTACGTGCTGTCTATAAGAGTCTCACTTCAGATATAAAGACACACATAGGCTGAAAGTGAAAGGAAGGAAAAGACAGCCATGCAAATGGTAACTTAGAGGAGTGGGCATACTTTGTAGACATAATAGATTTTAAATAGACAAAACTTGGGGCACCTGGGTGACTCAGTCAGTTGAACATCAGACACTTGATTTTGACTCAGGTCATGATCCCAGGGTCATGGGATGGAGCCCCATGTTGAAGCCTGCTTAAGATTCTCCTTCACCTCCCCCACCCCCTCTCTCTGTCTCTCCCCCTCTCTCTCAGGGCACCTGGGTGGCTCAGTAGGTTAAGTGTCCAACTTTGGCTCAAGTCATGATCTCACAGTTAGTGAGTTTGAGCCCCACATGGGACTCTATGCTGATGGCCCAGAGCCTGGAGCCCACTTCGGATTCTGTGTCTCCTTTTTTCTCTGCCCCTCCCTCACTCACATTCTCTCTCTCTCTCTCTCAAAATTAAATAAACATTTAAAAAAAAGTTTTAAAGACACTCTCTCTCTCTCTCCCTGCCTTTCTCCCCTACTTGTGTGCTCTCGCTCTCTCTCTCTCTCTCATAATTAATAAATAAATGAATAAATATATAAACAAACAAACCAATAAACAAAAACTTCCATGAGACAAAGGAGAACATGATGTAATGATAAAAGGGTCAATTCATTGGAAAGATACAATAATTATGAATATATGTTCACCTAGGAGTGCCTGGGTGGCACAGTTGACTGTCAGACTCTTGATTTCAGCTCCACAGTTCATGAGATTGAGCCCCTCATGGGGCACCATGCTGACAAGCATGTAGCCTGCTTGGGATTAGATCTCTCCCTCTTTTTCTGTCCCTCCCCTGCTCTCATGCATGCACTGTCTCAAAATAAATAAACTTAAAAAAATGGAAATATATGCACCTAAAATCAGAGCGTTCAAATCTATGAAGCAAACATTGAAAGCATTAAAGGAAGAAATAGACAGTTACACAATAATAATGAGATTTCCATATCTTTTTAATAATGGATGACCAGCCACCTAAGAGAAAACAGAGGACTTGAACAATATATAAACCAATTGGACTTAACAGAACACTCCATCGAACAGTAGAATACACATTCTTCTTGAGTACACATGGAACATTCTCTAGGATAAAGCACATATTAAGCCACAAAACAAGTCTTAACAAATTTTAAAAGACTGAAATAATACTAAATATCTTTCCCAGTCACAATAAAAATAGAAATTAATAGCAAAATGAAAACTGGAAAATTCACAAATATGTGGTATATAAACAACATACTCTTGAACAACAAATAGGTTAAAAAAGAAATTAGAAATTATCTTGAGACAAATAGAGATAAATGGAAATTATAATACAGCATACCAAAACTTTCAGGATGCAGTGAAAGCAGTACAAAGAGGGAAGTTTAATAGCACTAAAAGCCTAAATTAAAGAAAAAAGCAGGGCATCTGGGTGGCTCCATCAGTTAAGCATCCAACTCTTGGTTTTGGCTCAGGTCATGATCTCAAGTTTGTGGGACTGAGCCCTGAATCGGGCTTTGCACTGATGGCAAGGAGCCTACTTGGAATTCTCTCTCTCCCTCTCTCTCTGCCCCTCCCCTGCTTACACTCTATCTCCCTCTCTCTCAAAAATAAATAAATGAACATTTAAAAAAAGACAAAAGGTGTCAACTCAACAACATTACTTTACACCTCAAGGGATTAGAAAAAGTAGAACAAACTAAATCCAGAATTAGAAAAATGGAGGAAATAATAAAGATTAGATAAGGAGACATAAATGAAATAGAGAATAGAAAATAGGAGAAAAATCAATGGAACTAAGAGATGGTTTTTTGAAAAGATCAGCAAAATTGGCAAACTCTTAGGCTAAGAAAAAAGAAGATTCAAATGACAAAAATCATAAATGAGAGAAGACATGACAACTGATGATATTTTATAATTATAAAGACTACTATGGACAATTATATGCCAACAAATTGGATAACCTGGAAATACATAAATTCTTGGAAACATGCCAGGACTGAATTATGAAGAAATAAATAAATCTGAGCAGACCTAATGCTAGTAAGGAAATTGAATGTAAACAAAAACTTCCTAACAAAGAAAAACCCTGGACTTAAATTTTCACTAGAGAATTCTACCAGACATTTAGAGAATTAAACCAGTCCTCAAACTCTTCTAAAAATTGAAAAGGAGGAAGCATTTCTAAACACATATTTTGAGGCCAACATTGTCTAGATACCAAGGCCAGAGAAAGATACTATAAAGAAAGTAAAATCCAGACCAATATCCCCAATGAATATGGATGCAAAAATACTCAACAAAATACTATAAAACTAAATTCAACAGCATTTTTAAGGGATTATAAATCATGACCAAGTGACATTTATTCCTGGAATGATAGGATGCTTGAACATACAAAAACTAATCAATGCAACACACAACATTAATAGAATAAGGGAAACAAAAACCACACAATTATCTCAATTGATTCAGAAAAAAACATTTAACAAATTTCAACATGCTTTCATGATTTAAAGAACACTCAGAAAACTACAAATAGAAGGAAACTACCTCAACATAACAAAAGCTATATGTGAAAAATCGATAGTAATCATCATACTCAATATTGAAAGACTAAAAGTTTTTTCTCTAACATCTGAAACAAGAGAAGAATGAATATTATCACTATTCCTATCCAACATGGTACTAGGAGTTCTAGCCAAAGCAAAAATACAAGAAAAAAGACATTCAAATTGGCAAGGAAGAAGTAAAATTATCTCTGTTTGCAGATGACAGAGATCTTGTGTGTAGAAAACCCTAAAGATTCCACAAAAACACTGTTAGGACTAATAAATGATTTTAGGAAAGTTGCAGGATACAAAATCAACACAAAATATCAATTGCATTTCTATATACTACCAAAAAGTAATCTGAAAAGAAAATTAAGAAAACAATCCAATTTACAATAACATAAAAATATAAAATACTTAGGAACCAAATTAATCAAGCTGTGTATAAAGATGTATATAATGAACTATAAAATATTGTTTAAAGTACCCAGTAGTGAAAAACTGAAAGTTTTTTGGAGAAAGAGGAACCCTTTTTCATGGCTTATTGGAATGCAAAGTGGTGCAGCCACTCTGGAAAATAGGACAGAAGTTCCTCAAAAAATTTAAAATAGAACTGCCCCACAATCCAGCAATTGCACTACTAGGTATTTATCTAAAGGATACAGGAGGGGCACATGCACCCAATTCTTACAGCAGCACTATTTACAATAGCCAAAGTATGGAAAGAGCCCAAATGTCCCTTGACAGATGAATGGATAAAGAAGATGTGGCATACATCCACATCCACAATGGAGTATTACTTGGCAATCAAAAAGAATGAAATCTTGCCTTCTGCAACAACGTGGATGGAATTAGTATGTGTTATGCTGAGCAAAATTAGAGAAAGACAAATACGTGATTTCACTCATATGTGGAACTTAAGATACAAAACAGATGAACAGAAGGGAAGGGAGGCAAAAATAATATAAAAACAGGGAGAGGGGCAAAACATAAGAGACTCTTAAATATAGAGAACAAACTGAAGGTTGCTGGAGGGGTTGTGGGTAGAGGGATGGGCCAAATGGGCAAGGGGCATTAAGGAAGACACTTGCTGGAATGAGCACTGGGTGTTATATGTAGGGGATGAATCACTGGATTGTACTCCTGAAATCATTGTTGCACTATATGCTAACTAATGTGGATGTAAATTTTAAATAAATAAACAAACAAACAAACAAACAAACAACAACAAAACTGAAAGCTTTTCCCAAAGATGTCCACTCTCACCACTTTTATTCAAAATATTGGAAGTCCTACCTTCAGCAATCAGATAAAAAAATAAATAAAAGGCATCCAAATTCTTAAGTAAAACTGTCATTATTCGCAGATGATATGATACTTTATATAGAAATTCCTAAAGACACCAATAAAAAATTATTCTAATTGATAAATGAATTCAGTAAAGTTACAAGACACAAAAGCAATATACAGAAGGCTATTGCATTTCTATACACTAATAATAATGTAGCAGAGAGAGAAATTAAGAAAATAATCTTATCTACAATTACACCAAAAAGAATAAAATACCTAGGAATATATTTAAGCAAGGTGAAAGACCTATACTCTGAAAACTATAAGATACTGATGAAAGAACCTGAAGAAGACACAAACAAATAAAAGGATATATCATACTCATGGATTGGAAGAATTATTATTGTTAAAATGTCCATACTAGCCAAAGCAATCTGCAGATTCAGTGCAATCTCTATCAAAATACCAATAGCATTTTCACCTAACTAGAACATATAATCTTAAAATTTGTATGGAACCACAAAAATAAAACCCTGAATAGCCAAAGGAGTCTTGAGAAATAAGAACAAACCTGGAGATATCACAATCTCAGATTTCAAACTATACTACAAACCTTTAGTAATCAAAACAGTATGGTACTGGCACAAAAATAAGACATGCAGATCAATGGAACAGAAAAGAAACCCATAAATGAACCCACAACTATATGGCCAATTAATCTTTGACAAAAGAGGCAAGAATATACAATAAGAAAAAGACAGTCTCTTTAACAAATGGTGCTGGGAAAATTGGGCAGCTACATGCAAAAAAATGAAATTGGACCACTTTCTTATACCACACACAAAAATAAACTCAAAATGGATTAAAGACCTAAAAGTGAGACCTAAAACCATAAAACTCCTAAAAATAAACATACAGTCATCTCTTGGACATAGGTCTTAGCAACATATTTATGGATATATCTCCACAGGCAAGGGAAGCAAAAGCAAAAAATAAACTCTTGGAACTACATCAAAATAGAGCTTCTGCACAGCAAAGGAAACAATCAACAAAACAAAAGGGCAACCTACTGAATGGGAGAAGATATTTGCAAACAATATATCCAACAACTGGTTAATACTCTAAATATATAAAGAACTTATAAAACTCAACCCCAAGAAAATCCAAACAATCCAATTGAAGAATGGACAAAGGACCCGAATAGAAATTTCTCCAAAGTAGACATACAGATGGCCAACAGACACATGAAAAGATGTTCAACATCACTCATCATCAGGGAAATGCAAATCAAAACCACAATGAGATATCACCTCATACAAGTCAGAATGGCTAGTATCCAAAAGATAAGAAATAAGTGTTGGTGAGGATATGTAGAAAAGGGAACTCTGTG
Source organism: Prionailurus viverrinus (assembly GCF_022837055.1). Lineage (NCBI taxonomy): Eukaryota > Metazoa > Chordata > Mammalia > Carnivora > Felidae > Prionailurus > Prionailurus viverrinus. Next base: position 143,007,848 of record NC_062564.1, on the reverse strand, counting down.
CACTGTTGGTGGAAATGTAAATTGATGAACTACTGTGGAAAACAGTATGGAGGATCCTCCCTGCCCCCCCCCAAATAGAAATACCATATGATCCAGTAATTCCACTACTAGGTATTTACCCAAGGGAAAAAAAACCACTATTATCAAAAAGAATATGCAGCCCTATGTTTATTACAGCAATACTTACAATAGGCAACATATGGAATCCACCCAAGTGTGCACTGACAGATGAATGAAGAAAACGTAGTGTATATATACACAATGTAATATTACTCAGCCATAAAAAAGAGTGAAATCTTGTCATTTTTGACAATAAAGATGGACCTAGAAAGTATTGCACTAAGTGAAACAAGTCAGATAGAAAAAGTCAAATACCATATGATTTCACTTATATGTGAAATCTAAAAAACAAACAAAATAAAGAACAGACTCTTAAATACAGAGAATAAACTGGTTTTTGCCAGAGGGCATGAGAGTGGGGGATGGGAAAACAGGTGAAGAAGATTAAGAGGTACAAACTTTCAGTAATAAAATAAATAAGTCACAGGGATGAAAGTACTCTAAGGATATAGCCAATAATATTGTAATAATAGTGTATGGGGACATATGGTGACTACAGTTATCATGGTGAGCATTGAGTAACATGTTGTACACCTGAAACTAACATAACACTGTATGTCAATTATACTTTAGTAATAAAACAAATGTGTCCTCCCGCCCACCAAAATAAAAAATAAAACATTGTTGAAAGAAGTCACAAATAAATAGAAACACAACACATGTTCATAGAATGGAAGATTTAAAATTTTAAAATGTCCTACTGGGTGTTGTATGGAAACAAATTTGACAATAAATTTCATATAGTGATAAAAAAAGAGGTTTTAATAATATTAAAAATTAATGAGCGAATAAAAAAAATTAAAATGTCCTTACTACCCAAAGTAATCTACAGATTCAATGCAATTCCCATCAAAATCCTAAGAGCAGTTTTTTGCAGAAATAGAAGGAAAAAATATTAAAATTCAGATGGAATTTCAAAGAACCCTTAATAACCAAAACAATCTTGAGAAAGAAAAACAAAGCTAAAGCCTTTACACTTCCTTACTTAAAACTTACCACAAGCTGTAGCAATCAAAACACTATGGCACTAGCATAAAGATAGATATGCAGGCCCGTGGAACAGAATAAAGAGCCCAAAAATAAACCCTCACATAGGTCAAATGACTTGCTGCAAGAGTGCCAAGACTCGCAGGGGAAAAAAAAAAAAAAAGTCTCTTCAACAAATGGTGTTGGGAAAACTAGATATCCATATGCAAAAGAATGATGTTAGATCCTTACCATACACCTTACACCACACAGAAAAAATTAACTCGAATTGGATGAAAAACCATAAGACCTGAAACTATAAAACTCCCAGGAGAAAACATAGGGAAGAAGCTTCATGACTTTGGATTTGGTAATGACTTCTGGGATATGACACTTAAAGGCACAGACAACAAAAGAAAAAAGAGACAAATGGCATTACATCAATTTTAAAACTTCTGTAACAGCCAATGAAATAAACATTGCAAAAATAAACATTCCTCCAAAGAAGATATACAAATAGTCTGCAAGCATATGAAAAGATGCTCAACATCAGCGATTATGAGAGAAATGCAGATCAAAACCACAATGAAATATCACCTCATACCCATTGAGATGGCCACTATCAGAAACACAGAAAATAGCAAGTGTTGGAAAGGATGTGGAGAAATCAAAACTCTTACTCAACATTGGTGGGAATGTAAATGGATATGGCCATTATGGAAAACAGTATAAAGGTTCCAGCAATCCAACTTCTGAATATATATATCCAAAGAACTGAAAACAAAATTTCAAAGAGATACTTGCACACACATGTTCATAAAGCCAAGAAGTAGAAGCAACCTAAATATCCATTGAAGGATGGATGAATAAAAAAGTGTGGTATACACATACAATGGAATATTATCCAGTCTTGAAAGAGAAGAAAATCCTGCCATTTGCAACAACATGGATGGCCCCTGAGGGCATTATGCTAAGCAAAATAAGCCAGTCAACACACACACACACACACACACACACACACACACACACACACACGCATGATTCCTTATTAGGTATCTAAGTAGCCAAACTTCTAGAAAGAGAAAATAGAATGGTTCTTGCCAGGGGGTGAAGAGGGGAAAAAAAGAGTTTCTGTTCAATGGGTATAGAGTTTCAGTTTTGCAAGGTGAAAAGTTCTAAGAGATTTGTTGCACAACAATGTACATAAACACTACTGTTAAGAAAGTAAATTTTATGTTTTTTACCACATTTTTTAAAGTGTCTTGGTTAAGTCATGTTATGTGGTTTCCATATCCATGACACAGAGTGAGTCATTCAACTGATCTTCCTTTCTGAAGCAAGCCTCCTCCAGTACTCCTTTCCAACCTACTCCAGAGAATGAATCACTCAAAGCTGTGAGTTATGGCGAATCTGCCTGAGATGAGGGTGGTGTAGAGAACATTCAAACATGGCTTTGCTTATGCTCTTCCCAGTTTGAAAAGGACATGAATTATTTGGGGAACTAGTTCATCTCCTGTGGCAGAAGAGTGAAGGCTGAAGTGATGGGAAGGAATTGAGGTTGGAAAAATCCAGCATTATTGAAGGCCTTTCAAACTCTGACCCCATCCAAACAGGTGGAGGCTTACCCTCTAGTCAATGGAAAATCTCTAAAACATTTACACAGAGGCCAGTGACAAGATCCCATTTGTGCAAAGGATAGATTGACAAGGGAGAAGACTAGAAACAGGGAGACCAGCTGGTGTAGCTCAGCTGGGAGTCACCTGTACTTTTGCAAAAACTTCTTAAAGAAATTGTGGAAGGGATGAATTTAAGAGATGTTTTTGATGTAGAGGAGGATTTGGTGGCTAATAGGTGAGGGGACTGATTGAAAAGCAATTAAAGAAACAAATGTAATTCACTTGGCAAAGGCCTGGCACATCATAAGCATTCAATAAATATCAATTTCTTCATTTCTTAAAAGTGCACATATACTTCACAACTATCATGAGTTTTCTGTTCCTTTGTTACTGGAATAACTATGATTTTTTTTTTAATATATTTTCATCTGGCAAAAAATGTCAAATACAACGAAAATTGAAACAACCACTTTGGAAAACTTTCGGTAATATTCAACAAATTGGCTACATTGAATAAACTTGAAGATACTCATTCCCTAAGACCTTCTGGGTATAACCCCTAAAGAGATTCTCACACATGTGAAAACTGGAACCAACCAAAATGCCTGTTAAGAGAAAAGTGGATAATGAATTGTGGAACATTCATATAATGGCATGCTATATAGCATTTATCAGCACAGAAAAATTCCAAAAACATATTAAGCAAAACAAAAAAAATGCAGAGGGATTTTTATGACCATTTGTTTAAAGCCTGCTAAATAACACTATGTAATATATAAGGGAAGAGGCTTGTATAAAGGGGAGTGAACAGGAGGCCTTAATTATATTTGTGACATTTAGTTTCTTTGAAAAAAGGACTTGAGCAAGTACAACATAACAGCATGATTTGATAGAGGTCAATATACTGGTGTGTTCATCACAAGATTCTCTACTCTTCAAAGGGAAAAAAAGAGAGAGGCAAACCAAGAAACAGACTCTTAACTATGGACAACAAATCAATGGTGACCAGAGGAGAGGTTGGTAGGGGGATGGGTTAAATAGGTGATAAGGATTAAAGGGTGTACTTGCTGTGATGAGTACTGAGCGTTGTATGGAAGTGTTGAATCAGTATTTTGTATACCTGAAACTAATATTACACTGTATGTTAACTAATTGGAATTTAAATAAAATTTAAGAAAAACAACAAGATTCTCTATTCATATTCATGTTTGAAACTTTTGCAATAAAATACAAAGAAAAATGCAGTAGCCAAATATCTATTGTCCTCTAAGCTGCAGAATATGTTCAGTATTTGCTACAAGTTTCAGGACAGAAACTGGGTCACTTCTTTAACCTTGAATAATCTCCATAGAAATAGCAACCATCTTGGTGCACCAGAGAGTTCTGAGAAATTGGTGCTCATTTTGGCTCTGATCTTGAGCAGCTCAATAATTGTCTTATAACCTTGAACAACTCATTTTATTTTGGTCCTCAATTTCTTCACCCCCTTCTTCCACCAATACAGCTAAGGAGATAGTCTGAATCTTATCATGAATCTTAAAAATAACAAGGATAGTTACCATGTACTGCTTCATGCCAAAGATGCTGGTAAGCACTTTAATTAGGATTAGATGATACAATGCATTCCTGTTCTGTTATTATGTCTAATCTATCCATCAGGAAACTGAGGCTTATAAAGGTTAGATAACTTGCTAATGACACACAAACAAAGCAGGGATTTTAACTCAGATACATCTGTCACTTTCTGAGCCCAAAGTCCATGTGTGGTCTTAACTTCACCTGAAGACTCTTACTAGGTCAGATCACACTATTAGTGAGTATACCTCCTAATGTTCTGAGTATGGTGGCCATGTAACTCATCCTTCAATGTGGGACACTTTGAGAATAAAAGGGGCCCTATTAATAATTATGCCAGGCATAACCCAGGACTGTAGTCGCAAACCAGGATACACGGTCACCATAGTTCTGCCTCTGTAGCTAACAAATTTCAACAGCCTTTTTGGAGATATCATATAAGCACCGTGGTTTTCTAGTAGTAATCAAGTCGATCAGATGCCCAATCCAAGGTTCTGTTGCTCTCTTACTACCAGAAGACTCCCAACCCAGCTGGCAGAAATAGAGGGCTGGAATAGTGACTTCTGATGGTATCTTTATACACAGTTGTTGCCATAGAGGGCCACAGCAGCTGCTCCAAAGACCTTGCATGGTTTCTCTCTTACTGCCTCATTCATATTCTGCAGTACAGTTTCTGCTTCCTCCCTTGCTTAGGCATTTAGAAAAATCCTATCTGCAAAGAAGGCTCTCACGCCTGCAGCCTTTGATATAAGAATGGGATGATGTCGCCCTCTGGTGTTATTAAGGAGGCAGCAAGTGGCTGTCCAGACAGCACAAGGGTGCTATGTCCGCCTTTACCAAGTAAGTTGTGTTAAAACATTTTCCTGTTTAATTCTTCCAACAACTTTCAAGTTCATTCTTATATTCCCAATTTTTATAGATAAAAAAATGTTCAGAAATAGTGAGTAATTTATTCAAGGTCACACAGCTAGGAAATAGATTAAAATTTGGTACCAAATCTGTCTAGCATTAAAGCCCATAGTCTTTCCTTGTATCATTCTGTAGGCCATGCAAAAACTGAGTCTTTAAATATTCAAAATATATTAATGAGGGCCTCCTGGGTGGCTTAGTTGGTTGAGCTTCTGACTTTGGCTCAGGTCATGATCTCATGGTCTGTGGGTTCAAACTCCAAGTTGGCTCTGTGCTGACAGCTCAGAGACTGAGCCTGCTTCAGATTCTGCATCTCCCTCTCTCTCTGCCCCTCCCCTGTTTGCACTCTGTCTCTCGAAAATAAATAAACATTAAAAATTTTCAAAATACATTAATGGAACACTATTTTACAAAAGAATTGAAGTTAGGTTGACTTATTCCATAAAGAGATCTCTGAGTACTTTAAGATGAAATATATGCATGCTTAGGTGCGGGGAAGGGGACAGTCCCTTTGTACCTTTGCTTATGTGATTTCTTTCATTTTTAATACATTCCTACATCTTTGTTAATATTTTCCTACATCCTTCAAAAAAAACTGTCTTTTTTATTGATTCTTGTCTCTTTCTTACTTCTGAACTTCCTATCATTCTCTCTGTACCAGGTTTCTTAGTCACCTTGTATTATAGGTCCTGGTGAATCTAATTTTGTCATCCACCACCCTTCTGTTACATAATAAACTACCTGGGAGCTGAGTATTTTTTTTTTTTCACTTCAAACCCCTACAGTATCTACAAAGCATTCCACAAAGAATAAATCCTCAAGGCATTGACAGAATTTGGGCTGCAATAGATGTCAGTCACTGTCCTTGATGAGATTTTAATTCTAAGACATTAATATCTTCTTCCAGCTTGATAACATCCCACTGGGTCCTCTTAAAGAGCGAATTAGCCATGTTAAATATCTAACAGCCTGGCAAGATCAAAGCTCTCCTAACACACATCCACATACTGGCAAAAACATAAGTCAATCAACGAATGTTGGGGTTAGGAAATGAGCTGGAGGTATGGTCTCTTTCCACATCTCAAGAGTGGAGGCTGTGGGGGCAGTGTACTGCCACCCTTGTCTCTTTCGTCCTTCATGCTCCCATCCTTCTCCTCCATATTTAGTAGTTACTCTGTTCTACCCTAGCACCATCTACCCTCTCATTCAATTACTCCCTTAAATAAAACCTTTCTACTTTTTCCTTTCCCTAAATGGCTTTCACTGATTCTGGCTCTTGTGAGTCCTCTGTTTTCAGGGAAATGTGGCTCACCTCCTGACCTCTAATTCTGCTACAGACCAGCTGTCTTCCCACAGGCCATGTATTAACCCTGTTTAAGCAAGTCTTTAAATTCCTGGAATGCTCAGTCAGCAGCATCATGAGCAGCAGCACCATCTGCTAGGAGTTTAACCCTTGGCTTCCTGAGTTTTAACAGTGGAGGTGGCTTGGAAACCCAAGCTTCCATATGTGACTAGGTATGAGTCATGTAATATCTTAATGCCTCTCTGCAATTCCACTCAGTGTCAGCAAAGTTTTGATATTGACAAGGAAGACATTTAGCACTTTTACGTTAGTTTCAGAGATATATAATAGCAAAATATTAGAAGCAATTTATGTATTCAATACAAAATTTAGCCCTATGATAACACAACTAAAACATTTTAAACGGCTTTCCAATATTCTGTGGGTTCGAAGTGTATTTATTAACCTGGAGAAATGCCTAAGGTATAATCTTAAATGGAAAAGAAGTAGAATATAAAAATGAATTAAATAGTAACCATTTAGAGGTATTTTTATCCAATTATTTTTCCTGCATATACATTCTGAAAAACATTTTTAAAAAACTGCTATTGATTTAAAAAAAGCTGTTACATATTCATAGTTATAACACGAGTGCAAATACAATAGCTGTGCTGTGGGTATAGCATGTTAACTAGCATAAACCTACAACCAACATGTGGGATAAACCATTTTTATTGCTTCCACCAGGTCCTGGAACTTTCTTCTATTACCAGTTCTTCAACATCACCACCACTAAAAAACCAACTACTTTCTCTCCTTTCTTCTCAAAGTCATCCCAGACCCTCTTCTTGACACCTCTCTGAGTCACAGATCAGGGAAGCAGAAATGCAGAACACAGCAAATAGTTCTCCTGTTCCTTCTTTCCAATAAGACTCTCCTCCTTGAATCCCTGAGAAAAACACAGGGCACCGTCACTAGAGAAAAACTGGTTGCCCATGAGTACACAATTCTATTAAAACAGGACAGTCCCACAACTTCATTTTCAGACAGGCAAGATTAGAATTGTGTATAGTAATTGCCTAATTCTGGCAAATAGACCAGTAAATACAACACTTGCTTTTAAAAACTATAATATAAGGCACTCTCAGGCCTTTGGCATATATAGCAGAAAGGATCTTATTTCTCTCTCTCTAGCATTTGTTTTCAGGACACAGCAAGAAACACTGAGAGACCATATGATATTACACTTGTCCCTCCAGACAGCTGAGTATTTCCATGGATAGATAATGGCATCTACTTGGAGGAGTTCTTTAATAGGTATTTAGAAAGCAGATGTTTAAAACACAGTTCAGCCCTGTCAGACAAAGAACCATTTCCATTTATTCCATTTGTACTCAAAATGTTATCTTGTCAGAGGAATACCCATAGATAACATTAGAGAAAAAAAAAAAGAAGGTCAGTGTAGGCCAATAACAAACTCCATTCATTGTGGCTTGAAATTTGAGGAAGAAGTATACAGAGGAGAGGCACCAGAGTTATAGACTCAATTAATTCCTTGATAAGTTTTCCATTTTTATGAATGTCTACAGTTGATAAAATTTTCCTTGTCCTTTATCTATATATTGTCCTTACACTATAGCAAGCATACACATATCACCACCACCACCCAAACTGTGGCGATTAAGTTCCCAGATATCCACAGAACGGAAGAAGGTGAATTTGAGACAATTAAGAGCCTGAATCATAATAAATAGAGTTGACAGATGGAGTTTAGTACTGAACTTTTAGAAGTCCCTTATAAGTAAAACTATAAAACAGCAAAGTAAATAGTCTATCAATGACCCTCTGTACAACTTAAATTAGTAATAATGGGTATGTACTTAATAACACGGATATTATTTGGAGGAAGATATTAGTTATCAAGTCCAACTGGTCACACATCTGTAATATATCTGATTGACCTCTTTCTTTCCACAGCTCCCCAAACCATAGACTAACCTTGACTGGAATCTGTTACGTTACCTAAAAAACCAAGAGGAGGAAAAGGACTAATAATGGAAAGATTTATTTAATTTGGAATATAGTGAAATTAGATGTGCCCAAGAATTTCTAGAGAAGCAGTCAGAAACAGAGGGGTAAAAATAAAGAAAGAGATCAAGGGTGGAGATAGACATGGGAGTCGTCTAAGCAAAAATGAAGGCTGAAATAATGAATAGGAAAGGAAGCAAGTATGGCTGATGCTTGGAATAATTCAAGTGTATGAGAGAGAGAGAAAGAAAAGGAACAAGATAGATAGGAAAGAAATGGTTTTTCCCATGTCTTTTTCAACTCTTCTGAAGGTTCACAAAGGCCAAGAAAATGGAAAGTTCTCAGAATTATCATGATTGAATGTGACAGAAGTGTACAATAAAATGAGGACCAAGGTCAGTGATTTGATGCTTAAGAGTTGGCAGATATTTGGCTTCTGGGTTCACTACTCCACTAACACGCTTCTCTGAAAGAGTAGGGGCACCTGGGTAGCTCAGTCAGTTAAGAGATCAGCTCTGGATTTCGGCTCAGGTCATGATCTCATGGTTCGTGAGGTCCAGCCCTGCATTGGGCTCTGCTATGACAGCATGGAGCCTGCTCAGCACAGAGCTCACTTGGGGTTCTCTCCCTCTCTCTCTGCCCTTCTTCCCCTTCCCCAAGCATGCATGTGTGCGCTCGCTCACACGCGCTCTCTCTCTCTCAAAATAAATAAACTTAAAAAAAAAAAATGAGTGCATGAGTAAGACATGAAGGAAAAAAAAAACAAGTCGTCTTCCCTTTCCTTCATTGTCAAATTTATTTCCCACCTTCTCCTTCAAGATGAGAGGGTAATGAACTTTCTGCAGAATGAAAGAGGCTTAATTATGTCAAGAGTTCAACTATTTTTCAATTATATATTTTTATTCAATTATATATATTTTTTCAATTTATTACATAAATTTGTCATTATGTTTCCTTCAGCCCCACTTATATTTTAATTCTTTGAATATTTTCAAGATACTTTTTATTAATGAATATGAACATGACTATCTGAATAACAGTGAAAACTGAAGATTCTATAATTCTTAGTGCCAGAGTTGGGAAGCCAACTAGTGGTCAGTTAGTGGTCATCTAACCTGTTCATCTACAGAAACCATATTTTTTCCTACGGTGTTTCCAGGAATGGTAGCAAGGAAGTCCCTATGTAGTCAATTCCTAAACATTTCTAAAAATTTTTAAACTCTTGCATTTATTGTTCAGTGTGTTTTTAAGGGGAGGAAAATTAAGAACAAAGGGAGGCTATTAAAGAGGGTCTCGATAATTATTCTTCCATATGGTAATAATTCTCCAATATTTGAAGGGCTATCATATTTCTAAGTCTTCTTTAATGAATTAATTTAATAAACATGGACTGCACTATGCAAAGATGAAACTCCAAAAATACGAAGTTGCAAAAAGAACCTAGTTTTTGGTATCCTCTCACCTCCCTAACTTTTCCCTATGAATCTCCTAATGGCTCTATTTTTTTTTTCCCCAAAAGTATGCCTATGTGCTGGCCTTCATCAAGAGAGTAGAAGAAACATTCATTTTTGCCTTCTTCGTACTGAATCCAATATTTAATGTCACATGGTTTGTAAGCTGTTTGTAAAGCCAGAGGTTTATGGTGATTACCAAAGCTATCCCCTCGTTCTAATGGAAGGCATTCCCATGTCAACTGGAGAACCTGGTCGTGTGGATAGCATCCACAGCTCTTCAGAAATAACTGGCCAATTGTGTCGAGGAGAAACCCAGTCTGGAGCATTAAAAGAAGTGGTACATTCTCACACTGTCAGCCTCTCAAACAAAACTTTTTCCCTTCCACTGGAGGGAAAAAAAATGGAAGCTGTTCCATGGATTATTAATTCAATGCCTGAGTCTAACTTCCTGATCACAGAGTAAAGAATTCACATATTCAAAACACAAAGTCCTTTTTTTTTTTTTTTTGAAGCTTGATATAGAATGCAAACTTTTCAAATTTATCTGATTTTTGGTAGGTACAGTCCACAAACTATTAAAGGCCTAAGCAAAAAGTTTCCCAACAGTATTTTTGGCTTTGAATAAGACTCTTAAAAGAAGGGAACCCCTTTTCCCTCCATAGAATATTTTGTAGATGTGGAAATACTAAAAATAAAGATTAAAGTTTCCACAGAAATCAGTATCTTAAAGCAGGATTTTCCATACTATTTTTCTCTGTATGTTTAATAGCACATCTGTGGTACTACTAAATTTAGACAGATCACCTTGGCTATGTAGTTACAAATTACTAAAGAAAGCCAAGCTTACAGGAGGGAAGGTGTGTGTTGTTCTTTGAGTTTTCTTATTTTCTCACTTAACAGGCTAAGTTTTGTATAAAGTAGTCAGAATAAGGAGAACTGCTTAGATAGAATCTTATTTACAAGCTTGCTCTTTTAAGTAATTTCATGCCTCCCATAAGATATCTATGATAATTTCTTCTATATATAAAAAATATGTAGGCAGTCCTACCAGGAAATAATGCTACAAAATCCATCTACTATTCATGCTGTTAATACTAATGACATAAATACAGCCATATATTTGCAAGCTTTTCTGAAGCAAGGTCTGTACCATATCATCTTTATGAAGCCACCACCCCACTGAGTGTGTACACAGTTAAAGGAAAGGGATATGCTTCTTGAACTGGTCATCTTCCTGCTTGCTCTCAGATCCATTCCCAATCTTCCCTAGTTCTGCCTACATCTCAGGGTCTACATTGCCCAGGCTCTCTTGACAAGTGGCATCTTACTAGACTTGGCAAATGGGAAGCCTTGCTGGGATATATGCAGGTGGGAGAAGAGAAAAAGCCAGGGTATCTTGCCCTCTCTTTCTTTGCTTTGGTGGCATCCCTGGCAGTGGCTATTTCCTCCATGACATCAGCTCCCATGGGACAATCATTCCTATGTATTTCAGATCTTACAAGATTGCCACTGAGAGGTTCCAGCTCCTACTATATAGCCCAGTTTCTGAGCTTTGGTAGCACTCTGTCCCCCCTACACTCCATCCACCAAAATGATGGTAGCAGTTCCCTGCTTTTCCCAACTTCAGGATTGCCTCAGTATTTACTTATTTGGCTTCTCAGTTCTTCCATTACCTGTGTAATGAATACCTTGCACTGAATCTCTTCTGTTTGTGTATATCCAGAGTGGTTTCTACTTCCCTGAATGGCTCCTTACCGATACAGTCTTCATACCGGGAATGGTCACAGGAGACTGATACTCAACATGGAACTGGGATTGAGTTATCATCTGTTTGACAAATGCAGTGAAGACCTTACACTAGTAATTTGTGGCATTAGTGACATCATAGTTACTTCAACTATAAGCTGTGTTTTCTTGAGACAAAGTACAGGGTAAAGACGAGGCTTTGTTTAAGTAACTGATACACTCAACCATTATAATAATCTTGATTAACAAGAATTATTAAGAGTATTCACAAAGATAACCCTAACACCTTGAAGTTTTAAGACAAAATCCTAAGCTATGTAGTCACATTCTATAGTCCTATAGCCATAGGACAGACATGGCTGAAAATCAGGCCCAAGTCTTAATAATACAGGATTCAAATTTGCCGCAATATTAGTTAAATTTCTTATCAAGTATTTTATGCTAAGGGGCATCTGTGTGGCTCACTTGGTTGAGCATCCAACTTCAGCCCTAGTCATGATCTCACAGTTCATGAGTTTGAGCTCTGCATCAGGCTCTGCACTATCAGTGAGGAACCCGCTTCGGATCCTCGCTCTGAAGGATCCCCCTCTCTTTGCCCCTCCCCTGTTCATGCTATCACTCAAAAAATAAATAATACATTAGGAAAAAAAGTATTTTATGCTAAGTTAAGGGCCCTGGATAGGAAAGAGTGTTTCACTGAGACTTTGGATGGTGACATTTGGGTAGACAGTAGAGCCTGTGAACTCTCCAACTCCTTGGACCTTCCTACTTAGCAGAAGCAGTTCCCCTCTTGTCAACTGGCCAAGTCAACACCCCAATTTTCACTTGCATAAAAACATTTACATGACTTCATTTGTGGCAATTGCCTGAGAAGAGAATGCTTAATCTCTGCAGAAGCCATGCTAACCACCCATCATTTTCTCTAGTCTCACAACAAGAGTTCCACCCAACACAGCCCAGATGGAAAAGTGAGGACCTGCTCCAATAAAAGATAGAAAATACACAAAAGGGGTTGCAGAATTCTGTCAATTTGTATTGAAAGAAATATGGGGAGCATGTATGAGAAAATGTCAGTCTGTTTGGGCTGCTATAACAAAGTACCACAGACTGGATGGCTTATAAACAACAGACATTTATTTCTTACAGTTCTGGAGGTGGGAAGTCCGAGATCAAGGTATCAATATGGTCACCTTCTGGCGAAGGCCCCCTTCCTAATTCATAGATGGCACCTTCTTAAGGTGTCCCCACATTGTAGAAGGGGCATAGAATCTCTCTGGATATTCTTTTATAAGGCACTAGTACCATTCATGAAGGATCCACCCTCATGGCTTAACTACCTCCCAAAGGCATCACTTCCTAATATCATCATCTTTGGGGGGTTAGAATTTAAACATAAATTTTGGAGTGACACAATCATTCAGACCATAGAAAAATATATTCTAAGAGTATTTAGAATGAAATAAAGATTGGATCACATTGAATTTATTGACAAAGCTATACTTACCTGGAATTCAGGATTCAATGTGTTGGCTCAAGCACTAGGGGTAGCATTAACCACCTATTAGCTTAGTAAAATAAACCTAAAAAGGTATAAAGTAGAGATGGAAGAACTTTCCTGGCACACTGAAGAACACCGTTACCAGACAGAAATATAATGTGAGCCACATACATGTTTTCTAATTTTCTAGTACCCATATCTGAATCCAATATATATATTTAAAATCATTATTTCAAGTGTTCAATAACCACATGAGGCTAGTAGATACCATACTGGGTAGCATAGCATAGGCTAAGGAGTCTAGAGAATCCTAGAGATGGGAATTTGGAGTAGATTCATAACATACAAACTGCTTAGCCGCTCCCAACCATACCCTCAATTTGAATCGTCCAGAAGACATTCCTTTCACCACAGTATTAAGAAATTCTTTGGTGAAGGGAGCATATTCATATAAAGGATAGTTGCATCCTGTTCTGTATCAGCAATAGATTGTGGTCACATTGATGTTAAAAATAGTTAGAAGTGGAGGAGGATCCTGGGAAAAGGGTGGAGTAGAAAACACCAGGAATCTGTCTCCCCACCTAGACAACAATTGCACTGGCAGAAAATTGTCTGATGTAAGTTTTTAGAACTCTGGAGCCTATTGAAGACTATTGCAACTTCCGGGAGAGGCTTTGGAAGACAAAGTGTGATTAATTTTGGTCAATGTCAGGTCCTAGCACAGTAGCTGCTGCCTCGCCCCAGCTATATGGCAGGCAGCAGTACACACAGCTCTCTGGAGCCAGGGTGAGCAAAAAGAATCCCGTCCTTCAAATATTGGTGATCTGTGCTTTGAGTGCTGCTTCTGATCACAGCAGTGCAAAGAAACAAAGTAATATAGCCAATGCTATGGTAACTCCCCTCATAGTTGCAAGCCCTCCTGCTCTGGCTGAAGGGACTTCCAAGGTATTTAAAGGGCCAGTAGAATCCCCCCCCCCTTTCATTTTTCTCTTTTTCTCCTTCTGGGAGCCTCCAGAACATTAAAGACTACGACATTCAAAAAAAACCATATCTACAGCTAAAATTATAAAATGACCCTGCATGCCTAGGGAAAGGCACAGGCTCACAAAAGATCTAATAACACATCAAGACCTCAGGCTGATCTGTGGCACAGAAATAGCCTACAACCGTCAAAAAACAAAAACAAAACAAAACCCAGCAAACCCCGGAGAAAGGGAGAATCTGATTTCAGAATTACCACATTATACATTTAAATATCCAGTTTTCAAAAGCAACAACAAATGAATCACAAAGCATACAAAGAAACAGGAAAGTATGGCTCATTCAACGGGAAAGAAATAAACAGAAACACTTTCTGAAAAAGACCCAGTTTGCCCCGCACCACAATTCGCCTGCGCCTTCTCCTTGGTGCATGGCTGAGATTCAAAACTGTTAGTCTTAAAGGACCTGGCCGAGCTGCCCTCGCTATTCTGTGAGGGCTACCTGAATAGCATGGGTTGAGATCCCCAGTCCAGGAAGGAGAGATTGGGGTGTGACACCATTTTCCCACCATCACCAACATGGTTGGACTTCAGAGAGCAGTGAAGTGGCCCCCAGTGGAGGTGGGACCCACTTACCCCAAACCCTGCTCCCTCCATGCCTAACAACTGCTTATTTACTGGAGCAAGACTTACTGACCCAATACGTAGCCAGCCTCTCCTCCAGACCAGCACAATCACCACCCCCAGGCACCAACAGACAATTCTTTTTTTCTTTCTTTCCTCCTCCTTCTGTTTTTCTTTTGGAATCAGGCTCATAGTTTCTGATTTTTTTGTCATCTCTTATTATATATATATATATATTTTTTTCTTTGAATCAGGCTTTTTTATTCTATTCTTTTCCCTTCTTTTCTCTTTCTTTTTTTTCTTATTCTTTTCTTTCCTTTTTTTTTTCCTTTCTCTTTCCTTGGAATCAGCGTTATAGTTTTTTTATTCTATATTTGGTTTTCTTTTCTCTCCTTTCATTTTTCTTTTTCTAGGATCAGGCTCCCCCCACCTTTTTTTCCCCCCCAGAGTTACTTCAACAGACAAATCAAAGTGCACCTAGTTAAAGGTCCAAACACTCCACCACGGCAAGCAAGGAAGAGCTCTGCAGAGGACTGACAAGTGGGAAAGAGCATCCAAAACACAACAGCAGAGTGCACACAGCATACACCAGACACTTCTAGGAGTGTCAGGCCCTGTCCCAGGCCCTTTTTAATACAGTAGTACTCTCAGGTGCAGAACACATAACAAGCTTTTAAAACACTCAAAAGACAGAAACTTAGCCAAAATGACAAGTTGAGGAATTCTCCCCAAAATAAAGGTCAAGGAGAAATCACAACCAGAGACTTGCTCAAAAAAAGATATAAACAATGTATCTGAACAAGAATTTAGAGTAACAGTCATAAGACTAATAGCTGGACTTGAAAAAATCATAGAAGACAGCAAAGAAACTCTTGCTGCAGAGATCAAAGACCCCAAGAACTAGTCAGGATAAATTAAAAAATGAAAAAAAAATGCCAAGCAAAATAAACTAGATACAGTGACACCAAGGATTGAAGAAGCAGAGGAAAGAATAGATGAAATAGAAGATAAAATTATGGAAAATGATGAAGCTGAAAAAAAGAGGGAAGGGAAATTACTAAATCACAAGGGGAGAATTAGAGAACTAAGTGATTCTGTGAAATGAAACAATATCCACATCATAGGAGTCCCAGAAGAAGAAGAGTAAGAAAAAGGGGCAGAAGGTTTATTTGAACAAATTATAGCTGACAACTTTCCTAATCTGGGGAAGGAAACATGCATCCAAGTCCAAGAGGCACAGAGAACTCACTTCAAAATCAACAAAAACAGGTCAACACCATGACATACCATAGTGAAACTTGCAAAATACAAAGGTAAAGAGAGAATTCTGAAAGCAGCTAAGGACAAAAGGTCCTTAACCTACAAGGGTAGACACATAAGGGTAGTAGCAAACCTGTCCACTGAAACTTGGCAGGCTTGAAGGGAGTGGCATGAAACATTCAATGTGCTGAATAGGAAAAATATGTGGCCAAGAATCCTTTATCCAGCAAGGCTGGGATTCAGAATAGAAGGAGAGATAAAGACTTCCCCAGACAAACAAAAACTTAAGGAGTTTGTGACCACTAAACCAGCCCTGCAAGAAACTCTAAGAGGTGGCACAAAAACAGACACATAGACCAATGGAATAGAATAGAAACCCCAGAACTAGACCCACAAACGTATGGCCAACTCATCTTTGACAAAGCAGGAAAGAACATCCAATGGAAAAAAGACAGCCTCTTTAACAAATGGTGCTGGGAGAACTGGACAGCAACATGCAGAAGGTTGAAACTAGACCACTTTCTCACACCATTCACAAAAATAAACTCAAAATGGATAAAGGACCTAAATGTGAGACAGGAAACCATCAAAACCTTAGAGGAGAAAGCAGGAAAAGACCTCTCTGACCTCAGCCGTAGCAATCTCTTACTCGACACATCCCCAAAGACAAGGGAATTAAAAGCAAAAGTGAATTACTGGGACCTTATGAAGATAAAAAGCTTCTGCACAGCAAAGGAAACAACCAACAAAACTAAAAGGCAACCAACGGAATGGGAAAAGATATTCGCAAATGACATATCGGACAAAGGGCTAGTATCCAAAATCTATAAAGAGCTCACCAAACTCCACACCCGAAAAACAAATAACCCAGTGAAGAAATGGGCAGAAAACATGAATAGACACTTCTCTAAAGAAGACATCCGGATGGCCAACAGGCACATGAAAAGATGTTCAGCGTCGCTCCTTATCAGGGAAATACAAATCAAAACCACACTCAGGTATCACCTAACGCCAGTCAGAGTGGCCAAAATGAACAAATCAGGAGACTATAGATGCTGGAGAGGATGTGGAGAAACGGGAACCCTCTTGCACTGTTGGTGGGAATGCAAATTGGTGCAGCCGCTCTGGAAAGCAGTGTGGAGGTTCCTCAGAAAATTAAAAATAGACCTACCCTATGACCCAGCAATAGCACTGCTAGGAATTTATCCAAGGGATACAGGAGTGCTGATGCATAGGGCCACTTGTACCCCAATGTTCATAGCAGCACTCTCAACAATAGCCAAATTATGGAAAGAGCCTAAATGTCCATCAACTGATGAATGGATAAAGAAATTGTGGTTTATATACACAATGGAATATTACGTGGCAATGAGAAAAAATGAAATATGGCCTTTTGTAGCAACGTGGATGGAATTGGAGAGTGTGATGCTAAGTGAAATAAGCCATACAGAGAAAGACAGATACCATATGGTTTCACTCTTATGTGGATCCTGAGAAACTTAACAGGAACCCATGGGGGAGGGGAAGGAAAAAAAAAAAAAGAGGTTAGAATGGGAGAGCACCAAAGCATAAGAGACTGTTAAAAACTGAGAACAAACTGAGGGTTGATGGGGGGTGGGAGGGAGGAGAGGGTGGGTGATGGGTATTGAGGAGGGCACCTTTTGGGATGAGCACTGGGTGTTGTATGGAAACCAATTTGTCAATAAATTTCATAAAAAAAAATAATTAAAAAAAAAAAAAAAAAAAAAAAAGAAACTCTAAGAGGGACTCTAAGTGGAAAACAGCAAAGACTGCAAAGGACCAGAAAACATCACCAGAAACACAAAATCTATAGATAACAAACACAATGGCACTAAATTCATATCTTTCAATAATCATTCTGAATGTAAATAGACTAAGGCCCCAATCAAGACATAGGGTATTGGGATAGACTTAAAAAAAAAAAATACCATTTATATGCTGCCTGTAAGAGACTCATTTTAGGGGTGCCTGGGTGGCTCAGTTGGTTAAGTGTCCAACCCTTGATTTTGGCCCAGGTCATGATCTCACAGTTCATGGGTTTGAGCCCCACATTGGGCTTTGCACTGATAGTACGGAGCCTGCTTGGGATTCTCTCTCTCTCTGCCCCTACCCCACTCTCTCTCTGTCTCTCAAAATAAATAAATATAACTTAAAATATATTTTTTAAAAAAGAGACTCATTTAGACCTAAAGATATCTGCATATTGAAAGCCCATAAAAGGTACAAAAATATCAAGATCATACCATGCATATTTTCAGATCATGACACTATGAAACTGGAAATTGACCATGAGAAAAAAGTTGGAAAGCCCTCAAATACATTGAGGTTAAAGAACATTCTACTAAAGAATGAATGGGTTAGCCAGGAAATTAAGGAAAAAATTTAAAAATATGTGGAAAAAAATGAAAATAAAAACATGACAGTTCAAACCCTTTGGGATGCAGCAAAGGCAGTCCTAAGAGGAAAATACATTGTAATTCAGGCCTATCTGAAGAAGCATGAAAGCTCCCAAATACACAACTTAACCTTACACCTAAAAGGGCTAGAAAAGCAAGAAAAGCAATGGCAAATAAGCCTAAAGCCAGCAGAAGAAGGGAAATAATAAAGATTAGAGCAGAAATAAACAACATAGAATAAAAAAAAAACAAAACACAACAGTAGAACAGTTCAATGAAACTAAGGACTGTTTTTTTGAAAGAATAAACCCCTATCCAGACTTCTCAAAAAGAAAAGAGAGAGGACCCAAACTGATAAAATCACAAATGAAAGAGGAGAGATCACAACCAACACCACAGAAATGAAAAAGCCCTGGTGGCAGATCTATTATAAAGAGCTTTAAAACAATTGTCTTAAAGATGCTAAAAGAACAAAGAAAAATGTGAATAAAGCAAAGAAAAAATGTATATACAAATTGGAAATATCAATAAATAGATAGAAAACCAAAAAAGAAACTAAAATGAAATTATGGAGCTGAAAAATTCAATAACTGGAATGAAAAGTTCACTATAAGAATTCAAAGGCATATTTGAGCAGGCAGAAGAAAGAATTAATGAACTTGAAGATAGGACAATGGAAACTATAAGGCTGAGGAAGGTAAAAAAAAATTAAAGGGAAAAAAAAAAAAAGCCTGTGGGACCTGTGGGATACCATCAAGCAGATTAACATATCCACTTTGTAGGAGTCCCAGAAAAAAAGAGAAAGGGGAACATATAATATTTGGGTAAAATAATGGGTGAAAACTTCCCAAATTAGATGAAAGACAAAGGGGCACCTGGGTGGCTCAGTTCATTAACAATCCTACTTCAATTCAGGTCATGATCTTATGGTTCTTGAGTTCGAGCCCCATGTTGGGCTCTGTGTGCTGACAGCTCAGAGCCTGGAGCCTGCTTCAGATTCTGTGTCTCCCTCTCTTTCTGCCCCTCCCCCCCACTTGCACTCGTTTTCTCTCTCTCTCTCTCAAAAATATTTTGAAAAATTAAAAATAAAATAAAGACATAAATATAAACATCCAAGAAGCTCAATGAACTTTCAAAAGCCAAACACAAAGAGAAACTCTTAAGACTATCAAGAGATTTCTCATCAGAAACTTAGGAGGCCAGAGGCAATAGGTCAATATAGATGCCATATGAACTATCTTCTCAGACAACAGGACAAACTTAGAAAATCAACAAGTGAAACTGGAAAATTCACAAATTTGTGGAAATTAAACAACACATTTTTAACCACTAATGGAACAAAGAAGAAATCACAAGGGAAATTAGAAAATATTTAGAGACAAATGAAAATAAAAACACAACACCCCAAAGCTTACGGAATGTGATAAAAGCAGTACTAAGGGAGACATTTATAGCTATGATTTCTCTTTTTTTGTAAAGCTCAAAACAACAATCTAACTTTACAACTTAAGGAAGACAAATTTTAACATCCTTTCATGATATAAATACTGAAAAGGCTAGGAATAGAAGGAAACTACTCAACATAATAAAAGCCATATATGAAAACCAATAGTAAACACCATATTCAAAGGTAAAAGACTGAAATCTTTTACTCTAAGATTAAAAACAAGGGAAAGATGTTCAATTTTACCAATTCTGTTCAATATAGTAATATAAGTTCCAGCCAGAGAAATTAGGCAAGGAAAATAAATAAAAGGCATTTAAATTTGAAAGGAGAAAATAAAATTATTTCTATTTGCAGATGATAATCTTATACGTAGAAAACCCTAGAAATTCTACAAAAGTAAAAGATTGTTAGAACCAATAAATGAAGTCAGAAAGTCAACAGTATATAAAGTTGACACACAGAAATCAGTTGCACCTCTGTACATTCACCGTGAACAATCTGAAAAGGAAATTATGAAAAGAATTCCATTTACAATAGCATCAAAAAGGATAAAATCCTTAGGAGTTGACTAAGTAAGTAAGAGACACGATGAAAACTACAAAACATTGTCAAAAGAAATAAAAGAAGATATAAATATATGGAAAGATATTCTATGTTCATGGATTAGAAGACTTAATGTTGTTAAGATGTCCATACACAAAGTGATCTACAGATTCAATGCAATCCTTATAAAATCTCAATTACATTAAAAAAAATAGAAAAGCCTATGTTAAAATTTATAAGGAATCTCAAGGGATTCTAAATGGCCAAAACAATGTTGAAAAAAAAAAAAAGAACAAAGTTGGAAGATGCACTCTTCCTGATTTCAAACCTTACTACAAAGGTGCAGTAATCAAAACATTGTGGTACTGGCACAAAGACAGACATTTAGACCAATGGAACAGAATAGAGAGCCAGCCCAGAAATAAACTTTCATGTAAACAGCCAAATGATTTTTGGTAAGGGTGCCAAGACCACTCAATGGAAAGGACAGTCTTTTCAATAAAGACTTTTCCTTTTCAAGGAAAAATAAATATCTGATGCAAAAGAATGAAGTTAGACCTTTACTTAAGGTTAATAAACTTTACTTAATTTACAAAAATTAACTTAAAATGGACCAAAGACCGAAATGTAAGATCTAAAACTACAAAACGTTTAAAAGAAAACATAGGAAGCCATTGGATTTAGCAATGATTTCTTAACACTATACTTAACACTACTGAACAGTTAAAAATGGTTAAGACAACAAATGTTATGTTTTTTACCACACTAAATAAAAAAAGACAATGCAGGTAAAGTATAAGAAAAAAATTGGCTAGAAGCATGAGAACAGATACAGAATAAAAAAGTGTGTGCTAAATATTTTCTTGCTTGCTCCCACATGCATTCCTCAGTCTTTCCTCTATTCTGAATATACCCCTGCTAGCAATATTTTTCAGGCTTCTTTGCCAGTCACTTCTGGCTAGGTTTAGCCAATGAGAGACATGGTAGAAAACTGTAAGGAAGAAGGGAAAGAAAGCCAGGGCCTTTCTGCTACAGGTAGCATTTCCAGCAGACTCCTGAGTCTTCTCTGTGATCCCAGCCCCAAAACATAAACCTCCCTTTGTGACACCACCTCCCACAGGCGGTGCCTGCCTTGGTTCTAGCTCCTGACAGGTAAACCCACTTTCTTGGAGCTAGTAATCCCATCTTCTCCTGATTTCCAGTGGCTTAAAGGCTATAGTGGCTATTGGATGCTGCTAATCTCAGGTTTGCCTTACTATCCACTGTTTGACTTCATTTTTTTCTCCCCATTTAACTCATTCCCTACCTTATACTCATCTTGACTAAAATAGAGTCGTTTCTGTTTTTTCAACTGAATCCTAACTAATGCAATCTCTAATTATAGACACTTCTAAACCAAATCCATATAGAGACCATAAATCCCCATAAGTTGCACCATTTAACGTTCAGATCTTTTAAATAAGGGCTACATGTTTATTTCTATGTTTTGCCCCTCTTTAAGTGTTTTATATACTTATATATGTAATATATCCCATATATATGAAATATATACACATATACATACTAGGAACTTATCATATATGTCAAGTACTATAGTTTTCTTTAGTTAAGATTCTAACAATCTGAGAGGCCTACTGTAATTACCTACCATGTGGATATTCCAGGAAACAGATTTTGAGATGGAGACTGGCATTCAGAAAGTTTTTTGGAGAGTGCCAGGATCAAACCTGGGAAGTAAAGAAATCAATGCAGTCACAACAAAGACTTCAACCACTGCCATGGGGACTCTAGAGATGGCCATGTCCATTCAGAATTGTCACATGTTGATATGAAGGCTTATTAACTTATTAAGCCTACATTTACCAGCCATTGGCCACAGATGGGTAACTCCTCCCAGAATGGGGCATAATGTTGGGTAAGGCAGTTGTCCCTCCTCAACCTAGAGGACTTATCAGAAGCATTCTCAGTGGAGAGTCCTCTCAGATGAAAGAGTGTTTCAGTCCTGAAGAGGGAACACCACAACACCACTTTGAGCCACCCAGTCACTTGTTTTATATAATACATTTTGAAAGCATCTGCATCTTCTGCCCCCCAAAACTTACAAGGGAAAGATTAGTAAGAAGAACTAGTTTTGTGCTGCAGCTCTTCAATGGCTACAAATGATACTCACCATCTCCCTCCTCCACTAGCCACTCACCCTAGGCTTCCTCTCATTCTCAACTAGCATCTCTACTGCTCTTGGTAGCTGATCTAGTAGAGTAACTTAGAACCTGGTTACCATGCCCTTTTCAGGCCATGATTCTTACACTTGTCAATTTAACAGCAAAATGGAGCAAGGAAATACCAAGAGTCACCCAAATGTTCACCTAGATGCCAAATATATTCCTCCCTGCTCCCACTGTGTAGCAGCAGCTGGACCTCTAATGCCATAGTTCTGCATGGCCCAATAGGAGGGGCCACTTGCACTCTAGTCTTGACCTGCTGCAGAGCCCTTTCCTGTTTCCTATACCAACTCATGACCAAGATTACATAGCTATTGAGTACTAACCTCTCTGAGCCTGTTTCCTCACCTGAAAAAATTAAGAGAATTACAGTACATATATTACTGGGTTGCTGTGAAGATTAAATGATTTCTTATATATAAAGCATATAAATATTGCCTGGCACAAAATAAACTCTATATGAGTAAATTCTAGTTTTTATATTAATTTACATATTTTCCATGATCTACAATAAAGGGATACAAGTATATATAATATGCTTAGAAAACACAGGGGTTCTCTAAATTTATTTTAATAAGAACTTTATCATTTGCTATTGTAACTTTAAGTACATTGCCTTGGCTTGTTTTAACAGAAGTTCAAGATCCCCAAGTCATATTTGAGGATAAAAGCTGAGCCTGAACATATGTGAGAGTTAACATCCAGGTAAGTGAACTTTGACCAAGAGAGCCTAGGATCCAATGGATAAATCTCCCCTTCCACTCCTCAGATAGACACTTACAGGCGCATGTTACTTGGCTCTTCAGAGGGTTCCTGGTAGGATCAAGCCTCAGCTGCTCACAGAAGTGATCAGCTCAAGAACTCACCACTGAACTGGCTTTCCCTCTTTCCCTGTTCAACTCTTCCTAGTGTCCTCTCTTGTTTCTTAAGACCACATCCCAACATCAACTACCTGCAAGATCTTCCAGGCTGTCTTTTGGAGAAACTTAGGCCAAGACAAAAATTAACAAAGGTAGCCCAACAAGGCAAATGCTTCTGGACCTGGATCACTCTGTAGTCACTCCATTGTTGGTTGATGACCCCAGTATGCTTTCACTGGTGATAGATCTGAAGTACAGTTGGAAGAGAAGCACTGGCTACATGAGAAGCAGTAGCATTTAAATAGCATGGCACAATTTTAAGTATAAGAATTGCGGGGCTGTCTGGTTCTCAAAACTGACTTCAGACATCTTGAAAAAATAAAATGACAGGCTCAGATTACCCAGCTATAACTCAAGATATGCTGTGAATCCAGGGCAGTGCTTAATAATTATTTCAGTAGCCATGGGGCAAACAGTGCTAAAAATCAGGCCCATGATTTATATAATAGTAGCAGAGCCACAATGAATATGAGCATAATCTTCAAGGTTGTCAAAGTGAAACTCAGAAACCTGGGATGGGAACATTTGGTAGAAAAGCCAGAGAAGTTCAAATTCCCAGATGTCCTTGAACCCTCAAACCCTCGCTTTGCCTGCATGACTTGCAAAGTTCTTACTTGCAGAAGGTGCCCCAAAAGACTGCTTGTCCTCCTTAAGATCCACGCATGCCTCCCCTCTTTGAACTTGAGATCAGTAACTGGTGACATCACAGCACTGCCTGAGCAGAGGTATACAACACTTAAGCCAGAAGAAACTAGCTTCCACATCCAGAGAATTCCAAGGCCTGGGCTAACATTATGACCAAGGACTAAAGAAACACATGGAAGTGGATCTTGAAAGTGTTATATCTGAGAGACCTAAGGAAGACTGCATAAGGAACAATTTATTGGCACGGTGGCACTCCACTGTGATTCAAGATCTAAGTCTTAGCAAGAAGTCCTGGAGGCAGTCAAAACCTGCTGCTGGCATGATTCCTTGAAATTTGATGTGGCAGGTTGTGTTCCTTGGGAAGCATATTCTGAAATAGAGATTAATGTGCAATTAGTTGAAAACTCTGAGGATGGGATGGCACTTCAGAGGTGCTGAGGTGGACTAAGACTGAACCTTAATAATACTCATTAACATCCCAGGCATTGGACGTAGGCTGTCCCCAGGAAGGGGTCATTTGGGGCTCACAATGCTGGTATAGAAAATTCATCATAGGGGCACCTGAGTGGCTCAGTCAGTTGGGCGGCTGACTTCGACTCAGGTCATGATCTCATGGATCGTGGGTTTGAGCCCCGCATCAGGCTCTGTGCTGACAACTGGGAGCCTGGAGCCTAGTTTGGATTCTGTGGCTCCCTCTCTCTCTCTCCTCCTCCCCCACTCACACTGTCTCTCTCTCAAAAATAAATAAACATTAAAAAAAAAAAAGATACATCATATTAACATGAGAAGGTAGGGTTGCTGCTACACAATGGGAGGCAGGAATGAGCATATCTAGAATCCAAGGGATTCATGGGGCAGCTCTTGGTTCTTTCATGTGTAGGGATGACTGGGCAAACTCCATAAACATGCCCAACAAGCACAAAACATCTCATGGGGATGAAGGTCTGGATTACCAAACCTTAGAAAAGCAATCTAGACCCAATGGTGTGCTGGTGCAAAGCTGAGTAAAATCTGCAAGAGAGAAGGTGACAAATACTAATCATAGCCTCTGAGTCAGTTGCAACAATGGACTGTACCTTGTTCTCCTACTCCGTATTTTGTTGAGATGAGTGCGTCGTGTCAGACTCCTCTTGTGCTCTGCCTCACATCCTCTCAGCTCATTCCTTACCCACATCATAGCTTGGCAACCAATGTCAGACAAGTTTAACAGCACTTTACCTTTTGCTTTCTGCACCGCCCCATTTATCCACTATTATATTGGATTCAGCACAACAGATGCACAAACATAGGAAAAAGAATGAACACCCTTTTCTCATGGGAGCCCATACTCTCCTCTCCCATCCCTCATGAAGACAATTTTGAGGTGCATTCTAGTCAGCTCCCAAAGAGCCAATAGCAAGGTTACGCCCCAGTTGCCCACAGAGGTGCTCAGCTCAAAATTGTACCCTTGACTTGGTTTTCCCTATTCCATTATTCCTACCCTACTCTTTGCTGGGATCACTTCTCCAAATAAATGATCCATATGCAAGCTGGTCTTGGTGTCTGCTTTTTGAATCATTTCATTTCTTACACCTATTTTACCAAGAAGGGTACATTTTGATCAAGGTCACATGGTGGAATGCAAGGACACTTGGTGAGTGTCTTGATTGCACTATTTTAGGAGTATCTGCTTAATAAGCCAGTGTCTCAACACCTGGTCCCTTCAAAATACACTTCAAGTGACTCTACTTTTGGAGTACTTCCTAAAGGCTGGCCAACATCAAGGCCTCTAAAAAGAGAGGGTTCTTGGGGTCAGTGACAGGCTTGTATTGGATCCTGGGTAAAAAGGACCAATTCGTAGGTACTGAGCTTTTAGCCTAGAGATTTGTCAATGTTCGCAATCTGTTCCAGGAGAATCTGCCATTATCTTCCCTAAGCCCTTGTTAAACTGGATAGCTCAGTTTGTTTCATGCTCTTCAAGAACAATCTGGTCTCAATCACACCGTGTCTTAAAATCAATTTTCTACTGAATATCCCCATAGTTTCAAAATTACTAATTATTTCACTGTGTGCCCTTTCCCTCCCCCCTTCCAAGATTCTAAGATTTTAGATACCTTTACTATGACTAAAATACCTTGATGTTTTCTGTGTCATAAATGGAACTTAGACAGGGAACCTGTCCAACTTTATATCCCCAAAGCAGCTTGTTCATAGTAGATACTTGAATATTTATTGAATGAGTTTACTCTGGGTCTTGAGAGGTCCACCTATTAATTAAGAGTGGTTTATGTCAGTAACTGGGCAGATCTGATGACTGTAGATCAGGATGGGCTAGCTCATACTGCAATAACAAAACTTCAGTTTGTGAAGACATTGAGATTTGGCAGTTCTCACTCAACCTACATGCTCTGTGCATGGCGGCAGGGGAGCTCTGCTCATCAAAGTCACTCAAAGATCTAGGATGGGAAGGTAGATCTCAACTCAGGCTTCCACATTATCACCAAAACAAGAGAAGGGAATATGGCAAATTGCACACTGGGTCTTAAAGCTTCACTCAGAAGTGACACATGTCCCTCTCTGCTCAGATTTCTTCAGCCAAAGCAAGTCGTAAATATAGCTAACTTCCAAATCTATTCTAAACAAAGTATTGTTTAAGCAGTTCGTCAGAGAAAAAAAAAATGTAGCATAAATTTGTAATTTTTTGCCTGAATTACCTTGGCTTCCTACTTCAACTTTCCAAGAGATATACTCACCTAAAAGCAGACACATACTGCACAGATAAAGAGTAAAAAACCAAGACAAAGGTATGCAGTTGCAAAATGGCCATTTATTGCCTACAGGGGAAGGAAAGGGAGGGAGAGAAGAGGAAGTACACAGGTGCAAGGAAACAAGCATATATTTAGCCCTATACATCATGTGTGAGCAGTACCCAATCTCCAAAATGGAAAAAAGTATTTTGTCATCTGACATAGTAGTTAAGGTTCTTAAGCACCTCCCTTCTGAGCTGCCACAAGATTTAAAAGGCAGGACTGCTTTGTTTAATCAATGTTCACATTAACGAAAAAATACTACCACCCAACTGTGTCCTTATACACGCACATTTGTACAGTGTCTATTGTGGAAAAACATCTCAGCTGAGCAGTTTGGTCAAGTTTCAGACCTCATCAACTGTTTAACTGTAATAAATAGAAAAATAAAGCAGCTGGTGATTTTGTCAGAGAGAATGTGTTCAGTAAGAAAGAACCACTTTCTCAAGGATGACAGAGTGTTAAATGATTAGAACACCACAGAACCAGTCTATTAAACATTAAACACTACTAGCTACAATTACATGGCACTTCATTAAATCTTCAAAAGAAAGAAAGAAAGAAAGAAAGAAAGAAAGAAAGAAAGAAAGAAAGAAAGAAAAGAAAAAGAAAAGAAAAAAGAAAAGAAAAAAGAAAAGAAAAAAGAAAGATCTTAGATTTTAAACTGATTATTGGAACACAGTAACAAATTGATTTAGTGCTTGGCATTTTCTTAGGACAAAAGCAAAGTAAATATACAACCTAAAACAGGAGAATTTGTTTTGGGACATCAATAGAAACTACTATGTATTCAGGGGAAAAATTACCAAAATATCTTGCTCAGTTTTAAACTCAAGTGCTTTTCTTTCCAACCATTAAATTCGCTACAAAAACACTTTATAGGCCACATAATTACTCAAATTTATGCAAAATAATAAATTAGTTTAATGCCAAATAATGAGAATAAATGAATCCTTCCCTATTCAAATGGTAAATTGAGTTGAAGAGTAGATAGTCTCGTGGACAATTAGTTGGCACTTGTTTTATGGTTGAAAGAAATCACAAAAGAAGATATAAATTAACCTATAGTGAATATGACCAACACCCTGGCCTTTCCGAAAGAGAAGGTACAAACATGCTTTCTCTTTAAAAAAAAAAAAAAAAAAAAATCTCCCTCCATACCACCCCATCCAGAGGTAAAAAAGCCAAATTTGAAACGTTCATCCTCCTCAAAATATTCCAAGTACTCCAATGAACTCTATTCCTCAACTTCTCCTAGATGAAAGAATTGCTTGCATTTGGACAACTGTACGAATGCCCATAGTGCACTTCTCAGTGCTGCTGGTGTTTAAGAAATTTGCCACTCACAACACTGAACAATTCCAGATCCAGTGTGCAGTAATACAGCCATCCAAACTCCTCCCCCCAAAAAAAAGTTGGCAGAGCACCGCTCAGGAATTTCATAGGTAAGGGAATATATTTTTAGCAAGTTAAGCACAGAGAAAGAACAGTACAGCTTCTTAATACATACACACCCAGACTACTGCATCACTTATTGTATCAACACTGAAACAAGTAGCAGGAAACTAAGCCTGTTAAGAAGCAAAGCCATTGTTTGACACATCAACGCTGAGCCAATTGTGTGAGTTTTAAGATAACTAATTCAACAAATGTGGTACATATAACCACTGATGGTTTGAAAGGAAATACAGTCATAGGTCAGTAACTAGAAATTAACACAAAACTGAAATGAGCAAGAAAGGACCACTTCTAAAAGTTACCATGATTCTTATGCCTTTAGAATTAAAAGTGACACACATACAAGTAGGGAAATTATCTAAATCTGGGGAGATTATAAGAAAAATAACTACTAATAGGTGCCAAACTATGCCTTCTCAAAGTTTCTGAAAGCTGAATGTACCAAGCTACTATGCCAAAAGAGTCATATCACTTGGCATTTACATACCTTTTTCAAAATATGATTTATTTCTGATAACACAATTTCTAATTTCAGTACAATGCTACTGAATTTATAGTAAGTGCCATAAAAAATGAACATTTAATAGGCAGAAATGTCCTTATTTCATATGCTTTGAAAGTAAAATCTATTTTACTTAAAAACATTCCATTACTTCAATGTCATAATATACATCGAATAAAACCTCAACATGCCTGTTTTCCTTTGGTTCCAAGAATAACCCAAACAAACCTACGCCAAAAGAAATTACTAAGTAGGTTAACAAAGCTTGCTTTTCCTAGTATCTCCCTATTTCTTGCCGTAGGACTTATGTAATTCAACAGAGAACCTTACATAAAGAAGGTATTTGGTTAAAACAAGAAATATGCATGCTCTCCCTTACCACCTTCCTGAAAAAAAACTTTTTTTCTTTTCGTGGCTCGTATTCAGAACACCCTGCAGTGTAAGTGCTTCCTTTTTTCTTCTTACCCTTAAACTTTAAGATGACGCTTATACAACAGAGATATCCAAATCGTTCTGTAAAATGAAAGATGCTTTTGGCATCCTGTTCTTAAACAGATTACAACTTTGGTAAATAAGCCAGGTTAAAGGTGTACTAATTTACTTGGATTTGAAATTGATGATCATGATGCCATAAAAAAATTAAAATCACTCAAAGCAATCGTAACTACAAAAGTTCTCTCAGTCTACAAATTGAAAACTTTATTTGAAGTTCCTGGCTTAGAAAAATACTCTGATTTTCCTAATTTGTCTACCTAGAATTCTCACAGTTCTATAAACATGATACAATTCAGAAGGAAAAGATTAAACAAATCTACATATTAGAAAGTTGATTTTTGTTTAAAGGGGAGGGCAGGTAGGAGAGAAAGAGAATACCTTATAAATGTGAGAATTCACATTTCTGTCAAAAAGTATATTTGAATGCTATTTTTAAAACGTGCCATAAAGTCATTGCTTGCTATATAACCATTATTCTATGGCCTGCCAAATGTATCAGAAATTGATTATGTTTTCTGTGGCCAAAGCTACTGATCAGTCAGTGCATTTTACAAAGCTATTAAAATCTCTCAGAATAGAAGACTTAGAAACAAGTAAGTACTGTAAGTACTGGGACACAGCCAATTCGCTAGAAAATCTAGCCCTATATTAGGAATGAAAACAATATGCCTCTGATTCCATCAAAGAACACATTTAACCTATTTTGTCTTGTGCTATTCTACTTCTTGCTATTTGATTTGAAAGTATAGATGGATTTGTGATTTTTAGAAACTCTTGGGAATACAAATGCAAACTTAATTTTTCACCCACTTAATAGATAATTAGAAATACAATTTTTAAATGGAACATAGTTATGTTTGCCCATGTTCCAGTTTTAATGTGCCACATCCTCAATTCTAATACAACCCACTGTAGAATCAAGTGATATGAGCCTTAGATATCTTTCAACTTTCTCCCATCTCTGTGATTCAATACATAACTGTAACATACCAAATAAGAGGGACAAAGAAGAACGAAGCTTTATACTTCTGCAAACTATAACACTAAAACACAGTGGCTTCTTTAATACATTCACACAGGATGCTTATTAGTAAAATTAAATATCTGCCTATGAATATTGAAAAGTAATTTGAAAAGAAAGAGCTTGGAACAAGGCAAATGGGAGGAAGGGGGGGGAAGCTGGTCTCAGAACCCATTGTGCCATTACCTGACTTTAACATGTGATATTCAAACGAACGTTCACACGCCTTACATCAAAGAAATGAAACAAAAATATTCAGCTACGTTGTACAAAATTTTTTTTACATAAAACATCATAAATCTCGAACAGATTTACTATATCTGAATTCTAAAAAGTTGCCTATAGAATGGTGCTGGGATTCTGTTCTCTGCTTGCTTTTAGGCAGTGCTGTTGCTTAAAAGTTGACACCAGGCACAATATTTTAAAACAAAGTCAACAAGCAAGGAGCAGTAAGTGGATTTGAGCCTTTCTCAGATGTCAGTCCTGAGGATGCTGCAATATTCCCCATCGAAATGTGTAAAGCTATGAGGCGGATACTGATGCCTGAGAGAGTGGGTGACTTGACATGCACTTGTAGGACTGTTGTAATAGCAAACAGTGCAGTTTTCCCTTCCTCAAACACTGTTTCAATAAATTTAAAGAACACTCCAGTTCTTACACAAAGATCAGAAATCATATTTAACAGTTAAAAAAAAAACACAACACATTATCACAACCTAAAAATGCCCAAATTTTCTCTTAACTTCACATAAAATATGCAGCAGCCCCATGGCATAAAGCTTATTAAACTTATTCTGAGAACTAGAAAGTATATAAGCATAAATATTTTACTTTCATTGAATATATACCCTATGTCATTCACCTCTTCCTTTTGGCTTCTCACTGCCAAAGTTCCAAATGGCATGCGTTTTAACAAGACAATACTGAGGAGAGCAGCATTTCTGATCATCTGAATTGGCAGCTCAAAACAGATACCACTCCTTTTACAAAGGGAACAAAGGGTGAAAGTGTGTGAAATCTGGGCAGTGGGCTAAAGGGAAACCGTGCACATGAAATTTGGGTTACCATGCCCCAAGTGTGTGTGCCACCCAAAACATAACACAATTACCTACTTCAACAGAGCTACTACCAACATTTACTAAAACCACATTAAAAATACACAGGATAATGAATGGTTTGAAAGAGTGCATTTGGAAGCAGAGAGAACCCAATTACACACCTTCCTGCAACAGAGTGCCTCGATCATACACAAAATAAACTTAAGCTGTTTACAATGTTTCCCAATTTTTTTTTTATTTTTTCCCTCTACATTTAACTATTAAAAAAGTTTTTTTTATTAATAAATGGGCTCCTCTGTGGTTCATATACAATCATAAGTGAACTTTAAATTCCATTTTATACAAACATCTCAAAAAATATCGGGAGTGAAGTATGGTAGGAAATATTGCTCACATTGCTAATTAACATGCGTATATGAAAGGAGGAAAATGTTTTGTTAGTGCATATACCTCCAGAGCAGAAAATCCACCCAAAACAAAAGATTTAAAATAAAACATACAGTAGCTGATTACAAAAAAAGGTAATGTCCACAAAATTAAGTTTTTCATGCTATTCTACTTTCCAGTACTATGGTTCAGGTAATCAATTTGCATGGCTAGATGTTGAATGTTTGAGGTATATAAGAAGGGATACCTGCACATTGAGGAAAATCTGTCACCTTAAGGGTTGTTTCTTTGTTTCTGTTTGTTTATTCTGGTACTTTACCATTTTTAAAAGAATATTTTATTTACATCAAACTTCACTCAACTACAATTACATTCCAATTATAAAAGATGACAAACAACGCCTCTATCACTAGGCACTTTTAAAAGGGAGTTTAGGCTTTACAGAACCCTTCTGATGCGATCCCATATACGACATTACATCATCCCACCACCCTCGTCCCACTAAAATTACCCTTCAGGGGAAATATTATATAGCCTGATTAATTTACTATGGAAGAAATTAGTATAAAATGACCAAAGGAAATGCATCATTTAAGACTAATAAAACAGCCTACGATGTCAGGTTTGAAAGAGGAGACAAATTGTATATATTTAAAACTAATTAAATAATTTAAATTTGACCTGTACTTTATATATTAGTGAGACACAAATATAGGCTATTTTCTTTTAAAATTTCATTCACATAATGGAAAATTTCTTGTTTATTAAAAATATCACATTTTGAGACTAGAAACAGTAAAGTGCATGAAAAGTTTAAAATATAAATTTCAGAAAACTCTTATAGCAGCAAAAAAGCAGAATAAAGAAAAACTTAAAAACACAGACACAACCTTTTCCTGTTACTGTGCCATAATTAACATCAAGTAGCCAACCAATTTTTTCCCCCAGAAAACGGTTATTACGATCACTGCCTCTTGAGTCACAGATTTTCAACTGGCCCCTCCTGGGCAAAAAAAGGATTCCAAAGTTTCTAAAGAGCATCAACAGTTGGGAATAAACCAGTAGCTTCTTAATTCAACCCTGACAGACAACAGAAACAAAGATTAAAAGCATATAATGGCCATTTGGCAACTAGAGTCAGGAAAAATGATCTGAGGTTTTCAACTACTCCCTGTTCTCTCTCCCTCCAAAATCTTTTCCACCTCAAAAAGCCAAAACCAGCAGACACTTGCCCTACTTTGGGAAACACATGAAATATTTGTATCACTTTTCCCTTTTAAAACTTTGATCAGGGTCTTTTCATTCAGCAGTTGTTCTGGTTTTTTTTGTTTGTTTTTTAACATTTGACTATAACTGCAAAAATCGTACAGATCATATAATATCTGTTTCTTTTTAGCACAACCAGGCAGAAAAAGGTGGATGGGAATAATTAAAAATACTGGACACTAATTTTGTGGGCATCCTAAATGTAAAAAAATTCTATTTTCAAGATATGTGGCAGTAGAAATTACCCACTGTTCCCCAATAAATAAACTGGAGAGAAAGGCTTAAAATTAATACTTCTAATGAGGTTACAACTAATAGAGGAACAAAATACAGAGTGATTCTTCAAAACAAAACAAAAAAATAACCAGCACTTGCCCAACTGTCATGTACTGTTAAATGCTTGATTTTGAAAGCATATCGTGCAACCACCTTTAATTTCTCAATTTTTCTTATTATGGTTAAAGGCTATATCATCGTTTATGTACAGATCTAGCAAATTTAAGTGCTTTGTTAATGTGCAAAAGACTTGGGGAGTCAAAAACCAGTTTGTTATAATGGAAAACAGAAATCCAAGAAATTTTTCCTGCAAGGCATGCCATCATTCAGTTTAAAATGTTGTATTTATAGTTCTTTTTAATTACCTTTTACAAAAATGGTTGATTTGAAACCATTCAAAAGAAAGTATTTGTTTTGGAAAAACAAATACACTTGTTGGGCCTTGAATTGGTGATTTATTAATTACAAATGCTGACTCTAAGATAATATGAAAAAGGTCCAATTTAAAAACATGTTAAATTAAAAATTTGGAAAGTAATACTTTGGTTCCAGCCCTAGTGCCAAATGATACCAATATGCACAAAAATGTACAAAATCTTAGAGCAAACACATAATGAAAGGAACCTGAAGAAGCAGCTTAAGGATGGCCATACTTCACTCCTACATACTTTGATTTACAACTGTACAGGTCCATAGCAACAGATCCCCCCGTCTTTGCGGGGCAGTACTCCACTACCTCCGATTAGGCAAGTGAACACCATTGACAAGAGGCAGAAGTGGAGGGTGGAGTTCAAGTTGTGTTAACAGTGAGAAGTGGTCTGAAGGGATGTGAGGGTGTGGACACCCAGTGATGTTGTTCTCAACCAGCCATTGAGGATCTAAAGGCCCCAGGACACCAAGCACGTTCATATGAGTCTTGGAATAGAAAATGTAGTCAATCACGCCCTGGAAAGAGATTGGGGATTGAGAAAAAAGAAAAAAAATATGCTTAGAAAAAAAAGAGTAACTCAAGATATATAAAAAACAATCCATAATTTGTAAAATCCAAATACCTGAGTAACTTGTACTTGTAGTACCTGTTGTCTTGACAATGGGGTCATGTAAGGCTCAAATCTTCAGTGGGTAGGACATGAAATAAAGACGGCTAAGTAGGGAAATACAGGGCCCTACTGGAGTCATAAAGCCTTGCATTTGTGCGTAAGTGGTAAGCAAACTGAGAAGCTAAACACACCAAATTATGTCTAGGCATCTTTAAAAATGTCTTGCTTAGGTTAGTGAAATTAAATCCATCAGTATAAACATTATGGGAACTACACTAAATCATTTACAATAAGCTGTTTTAATATAAATGCATAATGAAAAGGTAGGACTCAAATTAATTCTCTTAATGTTAATTGGCATTATTTTCCATTATCTACACATCAAGATATCCAAACACACAAAGCCATGGTAAAGCATGTTTTCAGATTTGCCAGTTCTAGTTCAGCTTTCCCAGATATGCTACATACTTACAAAATACTACCTACAGTTAACGTTTCTAATGTGTTCTTTAGAATACTCATTTTCACAACTATAAATATACTGTAAATTTTGGATTCCTTAGCAAAAAATATTCAGCAGGGCCCTATATATTTATATCAGTTTTGTCTCTGAGAACTAGATGATTTATTTGGTTTGTCTGATCATTAAGCTTTAAAACTGAAGTGCTTTTTATTGCCCCAGGCTGTGGAGACAAGACAGTAAAGTCAAATTTCTTCCTATCCACATCAAGAGAGCCTGAGCCCAAGTATGAAGAAATATTTCCAGATCTGGAAGTATCTACTTACAAATGCTATACATAATGAGTTCCAGCAATATTTTAAATGGTTATCACAGTGAAATGGGCTACTTAAGAAAAAAAAGAAGAAAGAAAGAAAAAACTTTTGGTGAAAAAAATTTATTATGAAATTTGGAAATAATTACCTCAGGTTGATTTTGACATGACCATGACCAAATTAAGGAGATAGTTCTTTTGAGGAAGAGGGCTTTGCTGAACATTTACAAACCTTAACCTTGCCACAAATTAAGGTACCTACTTGAATCCAAGGATTTTCTGCCATTAACACTCCAAGTCGAATAGTTAAGAAATTATGTGAGTACAAGGTATTATCCTTTCATTTTGGCTAATGCCTAATTTTGCAGTGGCATTTTAGGAAAAAGGGTAACAAGGGTCAGGGTAGATTTACTAGCATTTATGAGACCATCCTTTCTTTCAACTATAAACTAAACAAAACACAAATGAAATATTCTGTCACTTATGTTCCATAAACCTCCCACATCACTTTATTAGAGTGTCATTATGTACATCAGCTGCTAGACTTGCAGAATCCTTTGCAAACATAGGCCCCAAGAAAGATGTTAAACACTCCAGAAAGTCAGATGCATTTAATTGGAGGTATCACTTGTACCTATTTTCTTAGTTTGAAACATCCAGAGGAAAAGCTCTTATCAAAACCCTTATTAGCAAGATCATATCTACAAACTCACCCAAATATTTGTACATATGTATGCACATTTACACATTGTTATATCTACAAAGTAGGTTACTAAACTAATGATTTTTAATCTTTTTTTGACTCAAACTTGTTTTTAAAAAAGGCTACAATGTGGGAAAACAGTCTGTATTAGGAAAAACTATAGTAAGTCTATAAAACTATATTTGGAAAAAAAGTAAAAATGATGAAAATAATTTATGAGCTAGCATTATGCTAAGTATTGTCTTATAAAAGAGAAAATCGTATATTATAAATTTCATAATGTAACAGAGAAAGACTTCAGACTTACTACTTGACAAAATATGAAAATTGTCCTTCCTCTTTTCATTAACTGGTTCAGGCACACCCTTAGATTGATGGGGAAAGAGCAGCAGCAGTAGAAAGTCTGAATTAAGCTGTTAATTCAATGAATCTGGTGTTATGGTCTGAATGTTTCTGTTCCCCCCAAATTCACAAAAATCCTAACTCCTAACGTGATGGCAGTAAGAGGTACAAACTTTAGGGAGGTAATTAGGTCATGAAGGTGGTACTCTCATGAATGGGATTAGTCGCTCTATAAAAAGAGACCCCAGAGAGAGCTCTTTCAGCCTCTCTGTCACGTGAGGATATAAGAAAACAGCTGTCTGCAACCTGGAAGAGGGCCCTCATCTGAACCCAACCATGCCAGTACCCTGATCTTACACATCCAGTCTAAGTCACACAGTCTGTGGTGCATATTGTTAGCTATCACTAAGACACCTGTTCTACAAGTAATTTTCCTAACTGCTTACCCACCCTTTGGTATGTTCCAAGTAAGTTCTAGATTAAATGAATCTGAGTTCTAAATATCACTTTTCTACATTTCTAACTTCATCAAGGACCAAGAAAGTAAACAAATGCTAAGCCAAGTAAAAAATAATGATAATAACAACAATCCACTGATGGGATGACAGAATACTGTATTTGGATCTTTATGTAATACTAATTACATAACATTTTTATATTTGATATTACCTATTTTTACTGACTGCCTTTAATACTGGGATGGTATAAAATGCTTTGTATAAAATTGAAACATTCATTGTTACTTGGATAAAAGCTTCATTCTCTGTTAGGAATGCCCTTACAGTTTGTTCTCTGCTCATCCTATCCCACCCCCTCATCCCATCCATTGATCTAGCCAACCAGCCAGAATATTTATCTTCCCATACATGCCTGTCTCTCAGAGATTTATAACTGTCCTTCCATCTCATCCTATCCTACATATTCAAACATCAAACACTCTGAGTAATGTACCTTTGGTTCTTTACCTGTACGTCTTTGGACAGTGCAAATGGTTCAATAAGATTTTTTTTTTAATTTTTTTTTTTAACGTTTATTTATTTTTGAGACAGAGAGAGACAGAGCATGAACGGGGGAGGGTCAGAGAGAGAGGGAGACACAAATCCAGGCTCTGAGCAGTCAGCACAGAGCCCAACGCGGGCTCGAACTTACGGACCGCGAGATCGTGACCTGAGCTGAAGTTGGACGCTTAACTGACTGAGCCACCCAGGCGCCCCAATAAGATTTTTGATACAATTATTAAAAACGTAAAATCTTTTGAAGAAGTATCAACAAAGGATTTTAAAACAATTCAGAAGATTAAGAAAGATGGCTTAGTTTAATAACCCAAATTTTCACTTTGTGGACAAGGAAAAAATAACTTCTATCAAAGCCTAGATGACTTAGAAATGATTTGGTCTTTTGAACCACACACTTGCCAAAACAAGCTGTAGAATTATTAAACACTTATTTTAGGGAACTTTAATTTAGGTTTTCTGGCTTGTGCTGGCAGAGATGTATCATATATCAATACAGTCAAAAAGATGACAATTAACTTATAACAAACTGTGTATCATTAAATCTAGAAGTTTCCTTTAAGCTTATGGAAGACCAGCGGTGTGCTATAGTAGGCTAGTGCTTCATCTCAACTCTGAATTCAATGGTATTATTTGGGAGCTTGAAATCTACCATAGTGGGAATACTTACACCACAGAAATCAACAAACACCACAAGTTAGGGCTTCTAATTTACAGAAATCTGGTTATTAAATATCTATCAGCACATCACTGCATATGAGTGATTTGAACAAAAGCAACTATCGCTAGAGATAGTATTATCTGCTCTAACATAAAAATACTAAAATTAGATTCACTTTCTTCTAAGCAATTTTTGTCTCCACTTCATGATTACAAAAGCTGACTAATACCATCAGCACACAAATTTCCTTTCTTCTTCCTACTATTTGTTCCTTAGAAAGTGGCTAACAAGCACTGAAAATATAAAAAAAAAAGTTATTGGAGGTGTGAAGAGCCCATTTTGAAAATTTCCTTTGGTATTTTTATTATATTCCCTCTAGGCTTCTAATACCAAACGACTTTCTAAAATCTGCATTTTTTTCAGGATAGTATAAGATTTTGGTATAGATGGCCTGAAATGCCAGAAAGTCAAACAATAAAACAGCTACAGGCAGTGATCAGATAAATTGGCAAAGGGAAAGTAAACCTGATTACAGAAAACCACTACAATCAATCGTTTTCTAAAGAACAATTTGTCTTGTACAATGGGCCCTCTAAATTTTTTTTTCTTATTCTGCAAAGGTATCTTTCTTTTGTTCTCCTGCCTGGGAAGGTAATAGTTTGACTACATGGATATATATCAGACCCTAAGTACAACCCTCTGTAACCTCATCTTCCAAAGAAACTTGGAAAATTTAAAGGTAACCAAGACATCGAAGGAATGTACTAAGAAATTTTTAAGAGAATATTATATATTCATTCAAGATGAACTTAACTAATCAGGATGCTTAATATTTAGATTCTTACTGAAATTTAAGGATGGTATAGACAGGTGAAGATTAACGATATTAAAAAATATAATGTGCTTTGGGGCGCCTGAGTGGCTCAGTTGGTTAAGCATCTGACTTCAGCTCAGAGGTCATGACCTCATGGTCCATGAGTTCAAGCACATCCGGCTCTGTGCTGACAGCTCAGAGCCTGGAGCCTGCTTCGGATTCTGTGTCTCCGTCTCTCTCTGCCCCTCCCCTGCTCTCAAACAAACATAAATTTTTTTTTAAACAAAGTGCTTTTAACGGTGCCTGGCACAAAGTGAGCATTTTGGAAGTTTTTGCTATTTATCAATATTACTTGAAATTTGAAAAAATCAGGGTTCAAAAAATTCTCAAGTCAGCAATAACAAAAAAGAAAAATAACAAACCTCCTTACATTTAGGGACAAAGTTAGCCAAGACAGAGAATATAAAAACTCCTGAATATTATACAATTAGGCATATAATAATATAGACCTTCCTTGCCCTATGTTTGTATTTGAAATAATTTCTATACCAGCTCAGAGGCAGTCACTCACTTTGAAATCAAAGGTGTAATTGGTGTAAGGCATCAAGTTATTTTCATAGGCGCTCTTCAGTTGGAAGCCATGTGTGATTCTCCCTTCTGAGCTTCCATTCTTTCCATTGCAGCTGAAGTTCATAAGACACTCATTGTACCTTAGTTCCTTGAAGTCTTTATGGTTGTCAGCTACTCCTCCATTGCTTAAATATTCCACGACACCTAGCAGAATAAAGAAGGAAGAAATACTATCATTTAGCATTTAGACGTTATGTAAGACTTTGTGACCAAAATTTTGTGGTCAGGTGGATGTACCAGGTTCAGAGTGGTTTTATTAGGTTGACCCATATGCAACTGCCTTTTTGTGACAGTTCAAAACAAAACAAAACAAAACAAGAAACAATAAAATAAACAAACACCAACAATTTCTTATGGTTAAATCAAACTGAAGGGTATTTGCCTACTTCGGAGCAAAGCATCAGGGTCACCCAGAAATATCTTCAGTTTTCTTAATGGTACTTCAAGCTAAAGATGATTCCTGGGCCCAAGGTGGCATTCACTAAGAAGGTTTTGACTCTGAAGGCTTTTAGAATATTATCCTAAACCACTACTTCTTTAGTATTTAACTGTTCCATGCAATCAACTTTCGGAGTATGTAAAATATAGCATACATAATAAAAAATCATTTATAACAAAAATAGATCTTGCATCTTCAACATTTCAATATTTATAGTTTCAGCTATGAAATATTCTTTATTTTGAGCTACAGGGAATTCTTTCAGTCTGATACTATAAAGAACATCATATACTCCAGATACACTACTTGGTCAAAAATATTAGATGTGTCTAAAAAGCTAAAGAGAGTAGAAGCATTCAAAAATACATTGCTTCCATTTAATAAGTAAAATGAAAAATATATCACAACCCTAATGATGATGATGATCAGTGAACATGGTCAGCCATCTCTTTCTATTTGTGATCAGGAATGATAACAACATATAATGAATAAATGATGAAACACAGTATCAGTACTGTGAAGAGGTGAAAAGGAGTGATCATTTATCTAGCATTTATTATACGCCAGGCACTGCTTTATACACTTAAACCTCACAAGCAGCTTTATGCGGTGGATAAAATTATTCCCCTCTTATTTAAAAATAAAGAACTTAGTCATAGATTGCACTTCTAAGTGGTAGAACCGAATCCAACTCTGACAGTCTGGCTCCAGAATCAGCTCATCGTGCTGTGCTTTCAAATGACAGCTCACTGGCTTAACTGAGATGGGAGAAACTTATACTTGAGAGCATTTCAACTCAAAAAAACAGAACTTAGCAAAGAAGGCATGGTTAAGGTGTCAATTGGGTTAGGGGCTAAAGACAAACATTTGTAAGAGAATGATTTCAGCATTTATTTACTAAGGAAAAAAGTAGATTATTTTCTAGATTTGTGATTTTTATGAATTTCCAATTGCAAGCATTTGGGTTTTTTCACATTTATTGTTGAGGGATTATCTAAACAATTTAAAATAGCTTACTGAAAATGTATAAAATTTAGAATATGCTTCAGTAATAGCAAAATAGTAATAACTGAACATTTTACATTTGAACTTGAATATCTAAAATGCAGAACTAGTTTTTTTGCAAAGATCTAAAATTAGTTAGGACATAAAGTAGTTTAGTGGAGCTCAAGAAGTAATGTCAAATCCAAGGAGAATGTTGGTCAGTCTTCTGCACCTATTATCAGCATTCATATATCACTTAATGAATTCACTAAAATGTGGCCAACCTTAATAAACTTAGATAGCTCCTGCTGCTGAATATTTCCTAGTTGCCTCTTCCCCATTACACTCTGTGCTCCAGGAGGCTGATTTTTACTTGCAACAACTACAAACCCCCTCCAACTCTAGCTTCTAGCTGCATTTGGTCAATGGGCAGCACTGGCAGGAGAGTAGAGTGAGGTAGGGATATATATTTCCCCCTGACTCATTTTCTGTTGATGCCAGAGATTGACAGCATCAGTTATAACTTAAAGCCATTGCTCCTACTACATAACCCTCTCCTTAGAACTACATTTTCCAAGTTGTGACAGCAGTTCCCACCACTTTCCAAACCTTTAGGTGAAGGTGTGGTAAAGGGCCTCAAATTCCCCAAGTGGTAGAGTACTGCATCGCCCATCGTTTTGTGTCCCTTAACCCTGTCCACATCTTTATAAATAGCTTCTTTACTAAACTCTCAATTAACCCCATGCCCTATCTTCCCAGGAGTCTTATTAATACACTCTCTAATTTAGCAGAGAAATTCTCCACTCAAAAGTTGGGAGGTGGCTGGTCCTCCAAAGAGAAGTTAGAGTAAAACTGAAAGCAATGAGGAAATGATGTTATAAATACCTGAATCTGGCAATGAGTTAAGATCTGCACATAGCACCAGCGGGATGGAATTAGGATCTGCAGTTGGGCTGCCAGGCCTACTAGAGGCTTTCTCCAGAATGTTTTTAACCTCTGAGACAAACATCATGGTCTGGATAAGTTTCACATCAGAATACTCTGGGTCCCAATGCATGTGGGCATTTGCCACTATAAGCAGCTGTTTGTCTGCAGCATGAATAGGCTTCATACCTAAATTTAAACATTAGAAAAAGGAGGAGAAGGTTGTTTTATGTATCAAAAGAGCAGCATCTTAAGGTTTTCTCCCTCAAATCCATAGCCTCTTCCTTATTTTTTTCCCCATTAATGTATATCTTCCCCTTTATCTCAAAACGTAGTTTTTAGAAGCTGATGTGCTAAGATTCTGGCAATCCCTACATAGGAATTACTCCTCTAGATCAGGGTAGACAAACTGCAGCCATGGGCTAAATCTGGCCCACCACCTGTTTTTATACAGCCTGTATGAGCTAAGCCTGGTTTTACATTTTTTAAAATTTCTACAAAAATTTCTTGGAAAGACTGTGACAGAGACTACATGTAGTCCAAATATTAATTATCTGGCCCTTTACAGAAAAAGTTTGCCAACTTCTGCTCTATATGCCCAAGTTAAGAATTGTATCATGATATAATCAATATTTGATTCTAGTACTTCATTTGATGAGTTCTTGCTGTAAAGAAGTACTTTAAATATCTCTGTCATTTAAAGATCACAATTACCTAATGAGGCAGCTTTTCAGTTATTTGAATGACCTAAACCTTAAATTTAAATTCTTCCCACTGTCCAGTACTCCTTCACCATGCATTCCCTGAGCACATCAGTGATAGGTCATAATAAAAGGCAGTAACACCATATATATATATATCATATAAATTACGTAAGGAAGGAAGTTTCCTACCAAAACAAATTCATATCACACACCCAAATAAATTTTAAAAAGGAGACTTAGAGAGTAATGTGCTTTCAAAATGTGGACACTTGGGTTTTTGACTTGGGTTTTTTTTTTTTTAGTATTTACTTTGGTGTTGGGCCAGTCACATAACTTTTTTGGTACTCAGGTTCATTTGGAAAGTGAGATATTCAACCAGAAAACTTTAAGGTTCTTCCCCACCACCTAAAATTTTTTAAATGTTGTCAAAGCATTACCTTTTGAAATGGGAGACAAGATAGATAAACATTAAAAATTGTGAAAATTAAACTCAGTTAACATTCATAAACAACAGTTAATAAAGACATCCATAAAATATTTAAAACACAAAGCTCAATTTGTGTGACATGATACATTTAAATATAACTATACACATACAGTCTCTATGTAGTAATGAGTAAAGAAATTAACAAGAGAGTATGAATGAGATATGGACCTTTTCACTTTATATATTTTTATACTAATGTAATATTAGTCAACATGCAAAATTAATTTTTCTATTAAAATTTCTATATTACTATCCTATGATACAGCAGTTACACTACTCAGCCATCAAAAAAGAATGAAATCTTGCCATCTGAAATGACATGGATGGAACTAGAGAGTATTATGCTAAGTGAAATAAGTCAATCAGAGAAAGACAAACACCAAATTTAAGAAACCAAAGAGATGAATACAGGCGGGGGTCGGGGGGCAAATCATAAAAAAGACTCTTAAATAAAGAGAACAACCTGAGGATTGCTAGAAGGGAGATGGGGGGATGGGTTAAATGGGTGATGGGTATTAAGGAGGGCGATTATTGTGATGAGAAGCAGGTGTTATATGTAAGTGCTGAACCATTTAATTCTATACCTGAAACTAACATTACACTGTATGTTAACTAACTGGAATTTAAATAAAAACTTGAAACTATGAAAAAAAAATCTATACAAATGTCTCTTAAATTTTTCTATTGAAAATATAAACTCTGTAGAAAAAGACCTAACTTTCTAGTCTACTATTTTGATAGTTTCCTTTCACCTTACACCAAGGTATAATTATCTTCAATGTTGAGTAATAAGTAACGGAAGTGTCCGTTATATGTGGCAGAAGGAGTCATTTTTTAAAATTTGAGGGCACCCTGGGTGGCTCAGTCAGTTGGCTCAGGTCATGATCTGGGGGGGCGGTTCGTGAGTTGCATCCCCACATCAGGCTCTGTGCTGACAGCTCAGAGCCTGGAGCCTGCTTCACATTCTGTGTCTCCTTCCCTCCCTCTCTCTCTCTCTCTCTCTCTCTCTCTCTCTCTGCCTCTCCCCTGCTTGTGCTCTCTCTTTCAAAAGTGAATTAACATTAAAAATTTAAAAAAAAATTGAGGTACAATTGACATTTTGGTTTTGTTTTCTCTGCTCATTTGTTTTGTTCTTTAAATTCCATAGATAAGTGAGATTGTACAATATTTCTTTCTCTGATTTATTCCATTTAAAATAATGCCCTCAAGGTCAACTCATCATTACAAATGGCAGATATTCTTTTTATAGCTGAATAGTATTTCATTGTGCATATATACTACCTTTTCTGTATCCATTCATCTTTTATGGATATTTAGGTTGCTTCCATGTCATGGCTATTGTAAATAATGCTGCAATACACATGAAGGTGCATATATCTTGTCAAGTTAGTATTT
Organism: Prionailurus viverrinus; assembly: GCF_022837055.1. Lineage (NCBI taxonomy): Eukaryota > Metazoa > Chordata > Mammalia > Carnivora > Felidae > Prionailurus > Prionailurus viverrinus. Next base: position 142,963,438 of record NC_062564.1, on the reverse strand, counting down.
TCATTTTCTTTGGATAAATATCCAGAAGTGGAATTGCTGAATCATATGGTAGTTCTGTTTTTAATTTTTGTGGAACCTCCATACTGTTTTCTATAGTATTTGCACCAGTTTATATTCCCACCAATGGTGCACAAGGGTTCTCTTTTCTCCACATCCTCAACAAGACCTGTTATTTCTTGTCCTTTTGATAATAGACACACTAACTACTATAACTATCTCAGTGTGGTTTTGATTTCCATTTCTCTCATTATTAGTGATGGTGAATATCTTTTCATATGCCTGATGGCCATCTCTGTCTTTGAAAAAATGTCTATTCAGACCCTCTGCCTATATTTTAACCTGATTGTTTTTTGTTTTTTTGTTTTGCTACTAAGCTTTATGAGATATTTATATATTTTGGAGAGTAACCCCTTATCAGATACATGATTTACAAACATAGAAATAGTCATTTTTAATGCAATTTGATCATAATATAAAAATTTGTGGCAAAAATTCTCTAAGCTCCATTCTTTCCTGGAAGTTTTATAGTGTCACTTCTGGCTGTAGACTAAATGTTCACTATATTAAAAATTAAAAACTATTAAAAACAAAGGGGCCATGAACACCTTCTATAATATTAAATTCCCTCATAGGACTATGAGACATATTTCAAAATGTGAAAAGTGTCTACGGTATAATTTATAATTACTCTTCTGAAAAGTAAAAGGAGAATAAAACTCCAAAGAAACTCAATTTTCACATTACCAGACAAAGAGGTACCAAACTTTTGAAAGAATGGGACTGGAAAGGACATATAAGTAGGTAAAAATGGAAAGGCTAAAAAAAAGAAGAAAAAAATTTTAATTCTGTATCAAAGATTGTATGATGAGGGATAAACTGAAGAACAGAGAAAAGGAGGTCTGACAAGCATGGTCTGAATAATACAAATCAATACCCAAAGCAAAAATCTTTTCTTCTACAGTAAGTACATGAAAAAGTTTAAAAATAAAGCCCTAATGTGGTCTTACATCTTTTCTGTGCTCTTGCCTAAAATATAATAGTTAAGTAAACAATGAAATGCTCAAAGGCAGGCAGCAGAAAGGGGGAAAAAGGTTTGGATATGCAAAGTACATATTGAGTTTCTGACTTTGAAGGAAGCTATAAATAATCTAAAATGTAAAAGATAAGTACCAGGTAGATAAAAGATCCTGCTTTTACCCTGACAATGACTGAGATGTAACAAAGAAATTAGAGAAAACTTGCCAAGTGCTTAACCTTAAAGACAAAAGATTTCACACTCAAGAAGCTAAAAATATGGCGAAATAGAACCAACTCATCATAATTTCCAAATTCAGCCTAACTAAAGCATTTCCTACTTCAAATAACCTTTTGGAATTAATTGCAATATTAAAGACTTTCCTTTTTAGAAATTACCTATTAAGTAATATCTCTAGAAATATATGATGGTTTACACAATAGTGTTATTTTCCCACCCATCTCCCTTAACTTTCCTTAAAGACAAGAAAATAACTGTGCAATAAATAGTCTGTGCACTTGTTTAAGATGGGAAAGCATGGGATGGTATTTATTTTTAGTAAGAACGTTTTAAACTGCACTCACCTGTTCCAAATAGTTCTTTGTGGACCTCTAATACCACAGCGACACCAATATTATCTTTTGTCATCACTCTGTTCAGCATAGCTTCGGATCCATCTGAATTAGCCATTGCCACTTGGTTAAATTCCACTGTATGCTTCTGCACCAAAGTAAATCTAAAAGGCACAACACATTATTATTATGATATTAGATACTTGGACTATCATACTAAAAGGCATTAAATGAGGGAGCACAAGACACAGATACAATTTACTGTCTCCCTAGTCATCTTCCATCTGCAAAGGGCCATGCAATCAGCTCTGGCCTGTGAAACGTAAGAAGTCAGATTAAGAACTTTCTTAGAAGTGCTGTGTAGCAAAGAAGGCATATATATATATATATATATCCCTTTGCCCTTTATACCTTTATCCATGTGGTGAGAAGCAGGAAGGCAAAAGCCAGCCCACTATGGACTGGGAAGTAGCTGAACCAGTTCTGGACTGCCATATCTGGACTTGTGTGAGAAAACTGCCCTTCTTCTGTTTCTTTAAGTTATTGTTAGAACTTTCTGGTATTTAAAGGTGAACACAACCTTAACTGAATCAGCAAATTAAGGAGAAATAACAGAGTAAAATCTATGTACCCTGTTTGCAGTTTTATTCTTACCACATCAAGAGATTTGTCAAGAAAATGCAGGGTCACACCCTTATCTCAACTAAGGAGAAGCCAACTTTACTATCTTTCCCAGAAAGCTGGAGTTACATTATTTAAGGGTTCAGGGTTAACAGCTTCTATAAAGTAAAAAATGGCTCCCTCTGGGACTACAGTTTCTGCACTAACAGTATTTTCTTTCTTTACTTACAAATTAAGTATTGTAGACTTATAGTATTTAATAGAATTGAGTCTAGCACTGAAATTTAATAGCAGTATGATTTTGGGTCAAGCCATTTAAACTCTTTATGCCTAGTTTTATCAGTTTTGTAAAATATCTTATAAATGGCCAAAACCTACTAAATATACTACTTTTTGCTAAGTATTACGTGGAGTAGACACCTCTGTCCTTTTAACAGGCCTACACCACCCCATTTTCCTCCTAGCTTTGAAACAGAAATATGCAATTATCTCTTTAAAAATATTGACTAAAGTCTTACTATGCTGCAGGACACTGTGCTAGACAAACGATACTCCACTCCCTGCTCCAATTCTGAAGGTCTCACGCATGGAGAAGAATAAAAAGTCAGATCATATTTATTTTCTAACCCAGAGTGATAGAAGGGAGCATAGTTTTCATCCTCTACTTTAAGGAGGTGATCTTTACCTAAAACATGAAGGAAGAAATAATGGAAGGCTATGAAATGATGTTAGAGAGGAAAGGGAATAATGGAAGGTTCTAAGCAAGGACATATTACTTAATTTATATGTTTTAAGATCATTCCAGATGCTTAGTAAAGAATGGATTACAGGAGCTAAAGTGGGAATTATGAGACCAAACAAAGTTTTTGAGGTTGTATAAATGACAGGTGATGGTGGCTTGGACTAAGGCAAGAGAAATAAAGAGAAGAAGGCAGATTCAAAATATGTTCTATAGGTACCATCCTCCATATCAGTTTTCCATATTGTTTTTCAAACAATTTCTGGCAATATTCCCATAGATAAAACAAATTATAGTATTGTGTTTGAATAAATCAATCACTGAAAACAATGAATCTGTTTTGACAAATATAAAAATTTTAAATCAGAGGGTACTGATGATTATAGTCTTGTAGAAGTCTCTGTATCCAACTTATTTCTGTATTTTGTTTTGGTTGCAGAGTATTAAGAAACATCCTGATTCACGGAGACACACAGATGTAAGTGGTAAATAATTGACCTTGAACTCAGAAAACCTAACCTAAGCAAAATCTGATTCAGGTCTGCACCAAAACAAGTCTATCAAGCAGCATATCCAAAACATGTTATTAATTTGCATGGTGTTAAAATTTGATATTTGAAATATTTGGGTGAATATGTTATTTTTAAATTAAGTTTAATTATTTGTACTAAGTTTTTGAAGTACCTTCTAAATATTTACAGAACTCTTAAGATTTATTTATAGGAATCCAAGGCTCTGTAGGAAAGTGTGAAAACCCTGTTTTAACAGTAATATTTTTAGTGCTGGAATACTTTACTTCTACTGAAGTCAGGTACCTGTGAGAGAGGGAGGGTATGTAATAATTAGAAATGCCCTCAACTGCCATCAACTAAAATTTGTTTCCCTCTATCTTTCACCCAATAAAGCTCGATCTAGATATGTTCTTTAAAAGAATATAGATTAAAACCCAGAATCTCTTCTACTTGACACTACTTTAAATATCACACCATTATGTCTTTTCTACTAAAAGAAATGGCCAACTCCTTATATGACATATGGTGTGAGATGGCTGTTCACCTGAACAACTCAATGAACTAGTGCCTTCTTCATTTGCGATGGTTATTTTTGTTAATAAAGACAGAAACTGCACTTTGGGGAGAGCCATATTAATTATAAGCCAAATAAGAACTAATTTTGGTCTTTTGTGCTCTTAAACCAGGTCTCTTCAGTCCTGCATTTTATAGGTGCTTAAAAACAAATGGGAAAACATTATTATGTTACATATGTTTATTGTACAGATTTGGGAGCAAGAAAAAATATAAAGAAAATTCAAAGTTATCTGCAACCAAACATCCCCATTAACAAGTCAATATAATTCCCTAGACTTTTCTCCATGCATTTGCATACAAATATTTTTATATAATTAAGATAATACTCTCTAATTTTATATTTTGGCTTATTAGTAAACATTCTATAAGGGATACTTCCCTATAAATTATTATTCAAAATCAATACATATGATTATATTATATAAGCCACTTTACAGATTCACCATAATTTATTTAACTGATTTGTGGTGGACATTTAAATTATTTCTGAGTTGAGCTATTATAACCAATGCTATTGAACATTTTTGCATATAAATATTTTTCTGTACCCTCAAATGATTTTATCCCTTCCTCTTTCTTTTCCCTTAAGAATCTAAGAGTAGCAGACTTCATTTCTATTGAGTACCCTTTCTTGAATTTCTGTTCATTAGTACACCCACTCACATATTAAGGGAACTTGACTTTTTTAATTTTTATTTTAATTCCAGTTAGTTAACATACAGTGTTAAGTCTCAGGTATATGATATAGTGATTCAACAATTGCATACATCACCCAGTACTCATCACAAGTGCACTCCTTAATCCCCATCACCTATTTCACCCACCTCCCCTCTAGTAACCATCAGTTTGTTCTCTACAGTAAAGAGCCTGTTTCTTGGTTTGTCTTTTTCTTCCCCTTTGCTAGTTTCTTAAATTCAACATATGAGTGAAATCATATGGTATTTGTCTTTCTCAGACTTATTTTACTTAGCATTATACTCTCTAGCTCCATCCATGTCATTGCAAGTAGCATGATCTTGTTCTTTTTCATGACTAATAGTCCAATGTGTGTATCTTCTTTATCCATTCATCAATCAATAGACACCTTGGGCTGCTTCCATATAGTGGCTATTGTAATGTTTGCTTATTTTTGATAGAGTGCAAGCATGAGCACATGAGCAGGGAAAGGGGAGGGGGAGAGAGAGAGAGGGAGAGAGACAGACAGACAGACAGACACAGAATCCAAAGCAGGCTCGAACCCACGAACCACAAGATCATGACCTGAGCTAAAGTCAGACGCTTAACCAACTGAGTCACCCAGACATCCCTATCTTAGCTATTATAAATAATGCTTCTCCAAACACAGGGGTGCATACATCTCTTTGAATCAGTGTTTTTGTATTCTTTGGTAAATACCCAGTAGTACAATTGCTGGATCATAGGGTAGTTCTATTTTTAACTTTTTGAGGAACCTCCATACTACTTCCCACATTGGATACTCCAGTATTCATTTCCACCAACAGTGCAAAAGGTTCCTTTTTCTCCACATCCTTGCCAAAACCTGTTGTTTCTTGTGTTGTTGGTTTTAACTATTCTGACAGGTGTGAGGTGATATCTGATTGTAGTTTTGATTTGTATTTCTCTGATAGGTGATAATGAGCATCATTTCACATGCTTATTGGCCATCTGTAGCACTTCTTTGGAGAAATGTCTGTTCTTGTCTTCTGCCATTTTTTAAATTGGATTATTTGGTTTTTTGGGTGTTGAGCTGTACAAGTTCTTTACATATTTGAATACTAACCCTTTTTCAGATATGCCATTTGCAAATATCTTCTCTCATTCCATAGGTTGCTTTTTAGTTCTATTGACTGTTTCGTTTGCTGTGCAGAAGCTTTTTATTTTGATGTAGTCCCAGGTTTGCTTTTGTTTGTTTGTTTGTTTGTTTGTTTTGCTTTTATTTCCCTTGCTTCAGGAGACCTATCTAGAAAAAAGTTGCTATGGCTGATGTCCAAGAAGTTACTGTTTAAAGGCCCTTTAAAACTCCATTCTTTTTTTTCCAGAAGATTAAATATCCCTGCCATCTTTTGGTTTTCACACATCTTATGTGTATGTATTGGTCTTCTCTGAAATAATCGAAATTCTCAATAAGACAGAACCAGTAATAAAAATAATACATGCTTCCCATTACTGAGGATCAACGTTGTATCAAGACTTTTTACAGGTACTTCACACCTATTGATCCTAAACTTTGCAGAGACTTTGCAAAGGAGTGATTATGGAAACACACTGCCCAGTTTCCTCATCAATTGTCCAGGAATTGCTCCAGCTGCAAAGAGCTACTTCATCCAAGGTCAAGTACTTCTAGGAGCGGCCCTCATACAGTTATATATCAAAAGCAAAAGATAAAGGTTTGGGGATTTGGGTCCTTCCTGGGTTAACTCTCACAGGTCATTTCAGCTCCAAAGCTACAGCTGGCAGAGTCCTCTGAGGCTGTTCAGGCCTGCAACACAACTCTGTTCTCTATGCCCAATTCTATTTCTTCTCTGTTCCTTTCCACAGGGGAACACCAAACTACCTTATCTTTTAGAAAAATGAGATGGTTTATTCATCTTCAACATCCTAGAACTTCTATACTGCAACATTCATAATAGATTACCCATGCCAGTTCTGTAGTCATACTTCTGCAAGATCTTTTAGTACCTAAAGGTGTAATTATCTTGATATGGAAACCTAACTAGTTCAGTCAGTTTACTGACTCTCCTGCCTTACCAATCTCCTCTTCACTTGTCTTACTTTGGTCTTTCCACTTTGAAGATAATTCTCAATAGAGATCATGAAAGCAAAACAGAAGTTGTAAACCCGGTGTTTTTTTTCTTTTTTGTCTTGATCCTCAATTAGTGATTACACAACCTACAATGGGTAATAGCCCTTCTTTACAGTACATGGTATTTAAAATATCCTTGTTGCCTTAACGCTTTCACCAAGCCTCTGCTTTTTCTTAACCTTCTTGGCAAAGATCACAGGTTCAATCAATTTTTTTAAATTTATTTATTTGGAGGGAGGGAGGGAGAGAGAATGCATGTGTGCACACACATGCATACATGTGAGTGGGAGAGCACCAGAGAGAGAGGGAGAGAATCCCAAGCAGGCTTTGCACTGTCAGTGCAGAGCCAAACACAGGGCTCAAACTCACTGTGATACCGTGACCTGAGCTGAAATCAGGAATCTGACGGTTAACCAACTGAGCCACCCAGACGCCTCTCAATCAACTTCTTTTTAAAATATGCGCTTGAGGGGCGCCTGGGTGGCTCAAATGGTGGTTGAGTGTCTGGCTTCGGCTCAGGTAATGATCTCCCAGTCCGTGCGTTCAAGCCACGCTTCAGGACCTGTGCTGACAGCTCGGAGCCTGGAGCCTGCTTCAGATTCTGTGTCTCCCTCTCTCTCTGCAACCCCCCCCCCCGCCGGCTCATTCTCTGTCTCTCTCCCTCTCAAAAATGAATAAATGTTAAAAACAATTTTTTTAAATACACATTTGAGGGGCACCTGGATGGCTCAGTCGTTTGAGCATCTGATTTCAGCTCATGTCATGATGTCGCAGTTCATGAGTTCGAGCCCCACATTGGGCTCTCTGCTATCAGGGCTTCTGATTCTGTCTCCCCCTCTCTATGCCCCTCCCCCACTCTCTCTCTCAAAAATAAAATAAACATTAAAAAAATTTTTTAATGGGGGCACTTGGGTGGCTCAGTCGGTTAAAAGTGTCCAACTTCAGTTCAGGTCATGATCTCTTGGTTCGTGAGTTCAAACCCCAAATCAGGCTCTGTACTGACAGCTCAGAGCCTAGAGCCGGCTTTGGATTCTGTGTCTCCCTTTCTCTCTGCCCTCCCCCCCATCTCAAAAATAAACAAACATTAAAAAAATTTTTTTAAGTGTTTAAATAAAGAAATAAAAATACATGCTTAGTTACTGACTTTCCTCCATTGGAAAAAAAAAAAAACCACATCATTTAAAAATGAATCCCACAGGATACCTGAGTGGCTCAGTCAGTTAAGTGTCCAACTTCAGCTCAGGTTGTGATCTCACAGTTCGTGAGTTTAAGCCCCACATCAGGCTCTGTGTTGACAGCTTAGAGCTTGGAACCTGCTTCAGATTTTGTCTCCCTCTCTCTCTCTCTCTCTCTCTCTGTCCCTCCCTCGCTCACTGACTCTCAAAAATAAACAAAAATTAAAAATTTTTAAAAATAAATAAAAGTGAATCCTGAACAATTATTTAGTTTATTACATGCTTCCAACCACCTCTCCAAACTTTCTTCCCAACTGGTATAATTAATTATTGTATTGCCTCACTTTTGACTTTTATAACTTCCCAGTCTTCTTGGAGTATCAACTTTTTAATGTCTTTGGTTTCAAAAAGTTCAGAAAAACAAAACCAGTTTTCCTAAACAGAGTATATATGTCCTTCTAACTAATACTCCTTTCCTTGGCACTTATAAATACTAAAGAGGACAGAGTCATGCTCAAGTTTTGTCATTTCTACTTCACCAATAGCTGAAGATCCAAAGAGATAGTTGAGAACTAAGGAACCAAAGAAAGTTCCTTCTTCACAGTGAGAATTAAGTAAGATGTGCCTCTTGTAGCTCAAGAACTTTTTTTAGGTAACCTTCCTTAAGAACATTTCCAACACTAGTGAAGATAGCCATAGTCTCCTACAGCTTGTCTTCTTTTCATATTTTATACTACATTTATAATGCATTTATAATATAATAAGAAATTATTCTCCATTTTCCATCCAAATTACCTTACCAATTTAATTGGTTACCTTACTTCTTAATTTCCCCCCTAAACACAGCCAGTGCACTCCACTCTGCTTCTACTTTTTGTCTCACAGATTTACATACAGGTGACATTTTGACATATAGAGAGGTCTTCCTCATTCCTTCTATTAAATGTTTTGAAAAAAAACACACTGGTTTATAGCTGCTTTCCACTCACTAATCCAAACCATCAGGCCTTGGTAATGAGTAAAAACTTTTAAATGTGCCTCTATTTCAATTCATTTTAGTACTCCTATTCTATACCTAGTACACATATGCTATAAGCTTTATTCCTGATGCTATTTTCTTTATTTTAGTCTAAGAAGTCTTCTATTTACCTTTCTGAAAGTGTTATTTTACAGAAAGGCAAATGGGCACAAGAGAGATCATATACAATAAAGACTGATATAATAAAAAAACAAAGACCCCACCTTTTCACATGATTTGAGATAGATTATTAGGATGAATGTTTCAAATACAGGAAGAACATGTCCAAAACAGCCCTTCAAACAGAACAAAGAGATAACTCAATTTCTTACTAGCCTGTGATCTAGAAGTAATTTTATAGGCTTGTGATGTAATTAATTCAATGGTAGAGAGAGACAGTGAATGCCAACTATGAGCAAACAAAACAATCTGTAAGACCTGAGTAATATTCCCTCCCTGAATTCATTTACAAGCCAAAAGGAACAAAAGGTACATGGTCAAAAGTATAACCACAGCAAGGTAAACTATGACCCTTTCTGGATCATATTCCAGCACTCCTAAACCTAAACCAAATGGAAGTTTTTACTGTATATTCAGTATAAGATGCTATAAAATATGTTCTTGGGTCCCTTTAAATAATCATGGGAGTGCCAGAAAATAACTTGCTAAAAAAGGTAAGCTTAGAGACCAGGATAAATAGGGAAGAAAAGTAGATTATGTACTATCCTACATAACTTTGTACAACTCTGAAACACTGAAACCACTTTCACATTCTTGATCATTTTAGCCATATAAGAAATCATTCAAGTTAGGGGTGCCTGGGTGGCTTAGCCAGTTAAGTGTCCGACTTCAGCTCAGGTCATAATCTCGCAGTCCGTGAGTTTAAGACCTGCATCAGGCTCTGTGCTGACAGCTCAGAGCCTGGAGCTTTCTTCAGCTTCTGTGTCTCCCTCTCTTTCTCTGCCCTTCCCCCACTCACACTCTGCCTCTGTCTCTGTCTCTCTCTCAAAAATAAACATTTAAAAGAAAGAAAGAAAGAAAGAAAGAAAGAAAGAAAGAAAGAAAGAAAGAAAGATAGAAAGATAAATCTCTCAAGTTAGGTGAAGCAGTTATTATATTATCTCTATTGTGGCATTTGTGGCACCAAGCAGTAATTTTATGTTCCAGACTAAATTTATGAGAGAGTTAACATTATAAACTAGAAATCACAATCTATTTTTTAAAAATCACACAGACGAATTCTAAGGCAACCACCACCTAGGACAGAGGAAATCAGTATATGAGAAACCAGTGAGATAGAATTATCATGATTGGTCATTTTGGAATGAAACTATAACCTCTGGGTGCCCTCTTCTCAAGCACAAAACTACTGTATTAACATAGGAAGGAAAAGCGAAGACTTGGCCTTACCTGGTACCTCTGAGACTGGAAGCAGGTTAGAAAGCACAGACAATACAGCAAGGACTGCGCACCATGACAACCTAGTTCTAAATCCTACTGGAAGAGACTGTCTCTTCACAGTAATGGTCACTTGTTCTAAAATGGCTGTTCTCATATTTCCCTTTCTCACTGATGTGAAACAAAGCTAAACTGTTCAGATCAGAACTGCTAACTTCGAGAACAGCAAGTAAGTCATTATCTGGATCTTGTTTCATCTCCATTTTTCTGCATTTTCAATTTCTTCAAATTATGTATCTGGTTCCAAGCCCATTTCTACTAACTGTTAAGGCTAGAGGACAAAATATGGCAAAAGGAAATTTAAGTTTCTGAGTCTAAAAACTTACCTATATTAACAGTCTTTCCATACACACACAACAAAATACACACATATATGTATATATGTTTCATAAAATCCTTTGGGCTGAAGATAATATTTACTGAGATAAAGGACAAACCAAAAGCTGACTTTTGGCATTTTTATGAATCGAAATTTCTCGTTTCTGGTATCCCCATGCATCTACCTGAAAAACATTCATAATGTTGACCAAAAGGTCCTGCCAAATCTTGAAGTGCCTTCTGAAGCCCCAATGATTAAATTAAACTGCAATGAATATGACACAAGGACTATTTTATTGTATTACAATTCTCAGAAAATACAATTTAATCAAAATGGGTTAACAAATTTTTATTACAGTATTTTGTAAAAAACAGTAACTATAGTTTCTATTTATTGTTACCTACCTTCCACCATTTCCCATGAAGAGATAAGCTGTCATCTATGAAGGTTAAACATTATGAGATATTCTGGTTTTAGAAGAATGATACTTTGCAAATGAGATTTGGAACTACTCTTCCTACAACTACCATTTGACTTTTAAGTTTTGTTAACTATACAAAGAAATTATCTCACCTGGCAATATACAAATATATACAAAGGAGAAAAGCCCAGAAAGGGCAAGTGACTCATTCAAGATTATATAGCTACATAAATAGGAGAACCACCTGGCTTAAAAATTCTTTTCTTAGCACTGTACTATCTCTCCAATCTGAAGAAAGAATAGAATAAAAGCATGGTAGTATACTTTGTGTTAAATTTCAGATAGTTTGGCATTGGATAGTTAGCTCATTTGACATCAACAGTATTTGGTACTGCTCAGAAGAGAATACAATAAGGTATTATACTCAAAGTATTCATCTGTTACTGAATCCATGTTACTTATTATTCAGACAAAAAGAGTTGAAGTAGGGAAGAAAACCAAATGCTGCACCTAAGTATTCCCTATGTGTTCATCTCTTAACTAATTTGCAGCATTTTTAATAATTCAAACATCAATTTTTAAAATACTTAACTGTTTAACATTTCCTAGATAATAGTTATAATTGTTAGTTCAAATCTTAACTACCTCTAGTAAATTATCAAGGCATTTTAGATTTTCCTCTCAAACTATGAAGGGAATAATAAAAATTATATTATCTTCCTTCCAGAAGAAACAATGGCAAATGGAAAAAGAACCTGATGTTTTATCTCAATATTATCAGTATTCTTTTTTCAATTATGGTGTCTCAAGGAAATGTGTATATGAACACAGATAACAAACATCAAATTCAAGGCAATTTTTCCAAATAAGGTAACTGTATAAGAGGTACAAGTAATACCGGAAGCTCAACAAGCAACCTAAAGATTCAGTTTAGCACCATGGTTAAAAGCTTTGATTATCAAGCCAGGCTACTCTCGGTACTTTGGTTTCCTCACCTATAAAAATGATGATATAGCTCTACTCCTAGTTCTGAGGGGTGCTTTAAAAAGTAAATAAGAGAAGGGCGCCTGGGTGGCTCAGTTAGTTAAGGCTCTGACTCTTGATTTCAGTTCAGGTCATGATCTCATGGTTCTTGAGTCTGAGCCCAGCATCGGTCTCTGAGTTGGCAACGTGGATCCTGCTTGGGATTCTCTCTCTCCATCTGTCTCCATTTCTAATCACCCCCACCCCCCACCCAAAATAAATAAACTTAAAAAAAAAAAAAAGAAAATAAAGTAAAAGGCCTAGCATTATTATTGAAGTAATATCTATTGTTATTCTATAATTTGTTTAAAAAAAAATCACCAGCCAACTAGAAGAATTTAGTATATTCTCACCTCAGTCAAATACTGCAGGCCTCTGCACTAATGATTAGCCAAAATGAAATATATTAAAAATTCACAGAAAAAAAACAAAAATTCACAGAAAAGACAGGAAAGTAGGTACAAATGAGAAAAAGTAGGCAAGTATCTTCAAATTCGCTTAACTCACTTAAAATAACATAATATGCTAGTTAAGTATGCCTGTTATCAATAAAAACATGTAACTGGCTTTGTTACAACTGTTATTAAAAGGGAGACAACACTGGAAAATAGTAACAAACATCTATATGCTTATCCTATAAGTAGATGATTCCCTATCCAATGTATCAAACCCAAATCATTAAACAAGGGATTCAACCTCTATCAGACTTTACATATTTCAGTCTTCTATTGGAGATTCCTTCAATTTTCCACTCTAAAATTAGCAGCCTTTCTGAGGCAAAAAATGTGCTTTTCTCTTTTCCTTAAGATGATAACTAAAGAATGTGCCTCTAACCATTGAGCCGCTCAGCCAGCACTCAAAAGATGACAGATTGTGGCTCTGCACCCTCAAGTAGGGAATGCAGTGTCGTACATCTAATGCATACAACTTCACAACCAGAAGCTTCTACAAGATAATTTATGTATTTTAATAAGCACATTCATAACATTTTCACCTTTTGACTTAATCAATGACATTAACAGCTCTGAAAAAACACAAATCATGTTTTCTGTGTGTTTGATAATGACTGCTCTCCACTGTCCTATCTCAATCAATCCTTAAATAAGCTGTCTCCCTTCCATCCTCTCTTACCTACCTATGCAGATCTCTATTGTATATATATCTTATTTTTATTTTCTTATATGATTACCTTTCCTACTAGAGCTCTGAGTGACATTAGGAACTATGTCATGTCTATCTTTGTGCCTAATTTGACTAGCACAGCACTTGACACAAAGCAAATATTCAGTAAACATTTAGTAAATGATTAAATACACGAAATGTTAACTGGAAAAGATGAAAAAGGTTAATAAAACTAATGATTCTGAGAAAGCCGTCAAAACAAAAATCACAGAAAGAAAATCACATCACTCATTTCAAATCTTAAAAGGCACTACACTACCTTTTATTTACATGAAAACTATTTACTTCATAAAAATATATTTAGAAACATGATAACCCCATATTCAAGCATAACTCTCAAAATTTCTAGTGTAATTTGGTAATAAAAAATAAAGAATAATACAATAAAGACTCTTATTTCCAAGACACAGCCTAAGAAATGTAACAGCTTTAATTTTTACATCACTTGCTTTCTAGCTTTTTGTTCATTTTATAGGGTTAAATCAAAGACAATTTCAAATTGTGATAATTAAATTAAGTATATACTATTATTATTTGTTTCCTTAACTCACTTTTCTGTTTTGAAGAATATTGCACAACCGTCCACATGCTTTCTCTCCTGCTCAGACATGATTTTGGCACGTGACTTTGGAGAAAAAAAACCATCATATCCACGCTCCTTCAATGCTGGCAGAAAGAGAGTGAAGTATTGCTCTGTTTCCACTTCCTGAGGTGAAAGAAAAGTTGTCATCGACATGACAGAGGAAAACTCTAATCAAGATATAAAAATGTTTAGCATTATGAGTGAGATATGACTAAGTTAGCATAATTCACATAACAAATATTATCTATCTTCCCTTACAGCTAGCAGGAGCCATTTGACAATGGCAGCTTTTAAACCTGAAAGCACTCGAAATGTTTGCATGATTCTCTTGTTCACACACAGCTAGTTGGTTCCAAGTCTCTTTAGTCCCAATTTAGAGTTTATTCTACTATATTTTAATTCCTCAAATCTGGCAAAACGGGGCATATTATAAATTAAGCAGGAGGGAATAGTAAATTTTATATAGAGAGGTAATTTTATCTTTCTCAACTGTGGTAGAAAGGAATGATACTTAGAAGTGAGAAGATTAAGATCTATCAACAAAAAGCTCTACTTTAAGGAATTTTTAGGTGACTGAATACCAATCACCCAATTGTCTCTGCTAATCCAATATTATATAAAGCTAGACAATTTTATTCTTTGACCCATAAAATATTTTTAACAAATCTTTCCAAATTAAATAATATGTGAACACAGTGATTTATCTATAATGCTTATAACATGACTTTATAATAAAAACTTACAAATAGCCTAAATGTTCAACAGCAGAACAAATGGTTACTCAATAAATGTATACTCATATAATGAATTGGTTTTGAAGAATTTTATTACCATGGAAAGTGCATTAAATACAATAGCATGATCTCAACTTTACTTTTGAAAATATATCTGTAAATAAATAGGAAAGCAAATTTAATATCTGTGTACAACAAACACTTCATAAGTTTTAACACAGCAACGATTTCTGGATTATGAGATTAGGTGTTTTCTCCCATCACTCTATTTTTTCAAAATATTCAATTTCTCTAGGATAAAGATTTTAGACTATGGAATTACTATTACAATAAAAAAATACTTTTTAAAATTATGATGTTTTTATTTTTCAAACTATACTTAGAGGAATGTGAGGCTATTATTACTATAAATACTAAATAAAAAGAGGACAATTAAGTAACCACAACAAAGCCAACTTTGTCTATTGCTTCCTTCCCCAATTCTATGTCAGTTTTCAGTGTTTACAAGAAAACTTAATTTTTGAATATTTTTATTATTTCCCAGGAAGTCATATAAACCATAAACAACATAAAGATAAATTTTCAATCTATTCTAGTTTAAAAAAAAACCAAGTATTTAAAAAGTAATACCTTTCTTCTCAGGCTACGCTGAAAAGTAGCCACGAAATTATAACACTTACAATTTTTAAATACTTCATAAACATTTAATATTCTTTCGAAAGTTGCTAAGAAAAAATTACTAAACCCTACCTATAAACCTTGGCTATTCATTAGCTGACTGTTGAAAAGAAGTGATAAAACACATCTCAACAGAAAGGTGTTGCTTCAATTAAATTCATCATAATAAAATGTTATAACAGGAAAGTCTAAATTTCAGAGAAGGTTTTTAAAATAAGACAAAAATGCATTATTTACAGCATAATATTTTTTAATGTTTATAATATTTGTCATTAAGGAACAGTGGACAATTTTTTTTTTTTTTTTTTTTTTACAGATTCCATCAGAATCTGTGTCTAAAAAGACACAACCTTCTGCAGTTTTCTCTTTCAGCAATACCAGTGATGTGTTCATAAGATGAACTATTAACATGAATAATGGATGCAATTTTCGCTTAAGAGTAAATGCATTTAAGTGGATGACTGGCCTTTAGCAAAACAGTTCCTCTGTGGAAATGTCTTATGTCCTTATTAAAATTATCCTTTTTTTTTTTTAAGACAAAATAATTTGAGTTTTGTTTTGAACACAGGCTCTCTCCCAGAAATAAGATTAAGTTCACCTTTAAGTTTCAATCTTTTAAGAAAAAATTTTTTTTATTTTATTATTTCGTTATTTTCTTTTTTCTACACCCAACGTGGGGCTCCAACTCACAATCCCAAGATCACGAGCCACACGTTTCACCGACTGAGCCACCCAGGTGCCCCCAGAAAATTTAATTTCTATAGTATTACCTGAAGACTAATGATATCTGCATCACAGTTAACAATTTCTTCCATAATTCCCTTTTTCCTGTATTCCCAGTTTAATGCCCAGGACGGGCAATAGCCATATAGCTGCCGGGTGGCGTATTTATCACATAACACATTGTAACACATAACCGTGAATGATGCTAAGAAGTGGGAGGAAAAAAACAAAAGAGAAAAGGGAGAAAATTAGGCAACTTTTTCCAGAGAGGTGTCATATGCGTCCCTGCACAAGCACACATGGCACACAAACCTGCCCCAATGGCAGCACTGCGAGATGCCCTGGGCAAAATTCTGTTACACTGGACCTACTAAAATTTCATTGCAGTCCATCACATCAAAGAGCTTTTACTAGAATTACACATATAGTTCATATTTTAGATTTTTAGGAAATGTATTTTAATAAAAATTCAAATTCTAAATCAGAATGCTAATTTTTTGACATTTTTTGAGCAAAGCTCTGTACAAGTAGAACAAAAGTAAATTTTAGTTCTGTTCATTAAAAGGCTCTAACTTCATTAATTTTTATTAACAAAATACCCATTATTTAATATGTTTGGGGGCCTCTTACTATTCATATTGCTCTAAGCCAGAAATATATGGACAAAGTTTAGTTGTGAGAATCCTTTTTGACAAATCATACGTTCATTTCCGAAATTGAATTTTCATTTTAAAATGCCCATGGGGCACCTGGGTGGAGCAGTCGGTTAAGCGTCCGACTTCAGCCAGGTCACGATCTCACGGTCCGTGAGTTCGAGCCCCGCGTCAGGCTATGGGCTGATTGCTCAGAGCCTGGAGCCTGTTTCCGATTCTGTGTCTCCCTCTCTCTCTGCCCCTCCCCCGTTCATGCTCTGTCTCTCTCTGTCCCAAAAATAAATAAACGTTGAAAAAAAAAAATTTTTTTTTTTAAAAATAAAATGCCCTTGAACTATATATAAAAGGACTGTGAGCAAACTAATAGGAGACCAAGGTTTAAATCCTTGCTACTCAAAAATGTGTTCTGAGGAGCAAGAGTATCAGTCATCACCTAGGAACTCAAAAACGCAGAATCTTTGGTACCACAAAGACCCTACTAGGTCAGAACCTATAAGCTGACAAAATCCCCAGATGATTCACATATACATTAGTATGAAAAGCCCTGATTTTTATCAGTAATTCTCTATCCAGGCAGTCCATTAGAATCACTTTGTCCAGCGTTTTCTTTGAAAAGTGTTCGTACCCAAGATCCTAGTCAAGACTAATTTAGTATAATAGGGTCTGGATATTCATATTTTTAAAAAGCATCCCAGGTGATTATAATGGGAAGTCCATATTCTTGAGAATGACACACTTAAATAAAAGATGAGGAATCCAATTAATGAGTAATACTACTTGACTGAAGCTGGTAAAGATTCAGATGATGAGAAAAGGATTAAGAGAAACTTAGTTCAATGGACCCCTGGGCATCTGACTGGTGGCCATTTTGTACACTGTTACCTTTTTAACTATCTGGGACTCATTCTTCCAAAACTATCATTATAGTTTTGTGCCTATAAATCACCCTTAACTGTCAGAAGTTGTTATGCACATCTCCCTACTCACCAGAAGTAAAAGGCACATTTTAGCACTCAGATTCTACTCAGAAAAGTACAATACATCCCAAGAAAAATTCATACTCATTTTTTAATAAGGAAAACCCAAGAATGCATTACTTTTAAAATTCAATAACTGACAAAAAACATGTTTCTGTTGTTCTTTCTCTTTTTTTTTTTTTTTAATTTTTTTTTTTCAACATTTATTTATTTTTGGGACAGAGAGAGACAGAGCATGAACGGGGGAGGGGCAGAGAGAGAGGGAGACACAGAATCAGAAGCAGGCTCCAGGCTCCGAGCCATCAGCCCAGAGCCCGACGCGGGGCTCGAACTCACGGACCGCGAGATCGTGACCTGGCTGAAGTCGGACGCTTAACCGACTGCGCCACCCAGGCGCCCCTGTTGTTCTTTCTCTTAATGGAAAAGTAGGTATGCAGTAGTAGGAAAGCTTCACTGCAAGATTATGTTCACTCATACTCAAAAAGGGATTACTTTGAAGAACCAGAAAAATGGTGTTTTTAGTATCATAAAGGGAACAATTAATTATACATTAAGGAAGGCTAAACAAAATAAATCCACCTAAGTTAAGGGTCTGTAGAAAACCTAAAGTTTTCCTTTTACTCAGATCATCTATGTGTATCCTGTTAATAGAAGTGTTACTCGTGATAACACCGGATACAGTGGCTCCTAGAATAGGCTGACACTGTGGCTCTAGAGTGTGGTAGTTTTAAAATTACTGCCTCTGCACTTTTAAAGAGGCACAGAAAGATTTTAAAATTTTAAAGAGGCACTCTGGAAGACACAGAAATGTACTGTAGATCTGATATTTCTCAGTGTTACTAAAATGCAAACAGAACCATGAAGATGTTTCTCAATACCAAAGCATATAATTTTTTCTAAATACTTTTGACTTTAAAAAAGAACACACAACACAAACAGAAGGCCTTAAAAAGTACACAATAAGTTCCCTGGTTTAGCCTTAAAAAATTATTAAAGTGTTGGTATTCAGTGATTGGTTCAACCTTGGTATTAAAACAATAAAGTTTTCATTTGTTAATTTAAAAAATGAAATTAGATATAATGAAAAATTAGATATACTCTTATGGTTAAAAAGAAGGCATTTGGGTAAATAATAATTCATAACTTATTGTAAGTAGAATTCCCAATTATAAAATGTCTAATAAGCAGTAAGAACCACTATAAATGATGTCAAATCATTACTGGTCTCTACAAAGACATAAAAAATTTATATTTTCTACAATACTGCAGTTCGAAAAATGCTAAACCATATCCTTGAATTGCTCAAATACTTACCTTCTACCATCACTATACCACTGGCCTGGTATCGTATTTTGTTTCCAATATAGCAAATATAAACTCAGTCTAAATTATTCTCTCCCAAGTGCTGCCACTCTACCCACTCAAGAAAGATAAAGTACTGAAGCAGTTTAAAATTTCAGAGGAAAATTCATTTTTTTTAAGTCATCCAATACCCTGTGTGAAGATGTCATTTGGAAGGCCTGATTTACTTATTTATTTATTTACTCAATTGGAAGGCTTTATTACAAGGAAGAATAAAAAAAATTACCTGATGGCAGAATTTGGTCTCGTTCTTTTAATGTAATCCATGGCCTCGGAGGAAGCTGCTCTGGATGAACTGAAGGGAAAAAAATTTTAAACATTAACTTCATGTCTTCTAAAATCAGTAGTATTTACTTAAAAATGTCAAATCAACTTCTGTTGTCTCTTCAGTTTTAATGCCCCACAAACTGACTTAAAATTCTAATACTGAAATATAAAGAAGCCAAAAGAAGTTTAAGGAGACCTATGAAGAAAATACACAAATGAAAATGTGAAAAGAACATTAGGAAAGTCCTAATTGGCATTTCCACTTACACAGCCTTCATTTCTTGATTTTAAACTTTCTCTTTTAGAACATCCATGCAAAGCAAGAGATTAGAACTACATTATAGAGAAAAAAGGAAGGCATTGGTTAAACATTAATTACTCAGATATGATTATCAATACCATGGAACTAAAAGCTACCCAAGTACCAGATGAGAGAAAATTCACCAAGATTTAACTACCGCTTTTACTTCTTCCTTTTAAGAACATTCACAATTACAGGATAATTGGATTCAAGTTTGTGGATTTCCCAGGGTATTTAGTGGCTGAGAAATATGTTCCTTTAAAACAAAACACTCTTATCTTCATCCAGCCACAGTAATTTTGCCCAGAATATCTAAGATCTTGAAAGTTTCACTTTAAAGGGGTGCCTGGACGGCTCAGTTGGTTAAGTGTTTAACCTCAGCTCAGGTCATGACCTCACGGTTCGTGCGTTCAAGCCCTGGGTCAGGCTCTGTAGTGACAGCTCAGAGCCTGGAGCCTGCTTGGGATTCTGTGTCTCCCTCTCTCTCTGTCCTTCCCCCACTCATGCTCTGTCTCTCTCCCTGCCTCTGTGTCTATCTCTCTCAAAAATAAATAAACATCTATAAAAAGTTTTTTTAAAGTTTCACCTTACTGAGCATTTTGGTATTCCAACATCTACCTAAACGATGCCTGCTTTAGCTTCCATACTTTTCACAGAGTGGAACAAACATTAGTTTGCATATTCCATATCTTGCCAGGAAAGAAATGAAGCTTATCATAAGATGGCAAACAAACCAGGCAGCTGGATCAACATACTGAATCCTGGAAAACAATCATGCCTGCCAGGAGTGCCATGCCACAATCATGGCCAACTATGTAAAAAATGGAAAGCCCGATATATAAATACAGTGCAGTGTAAACAAGGTACTTTCTAGTTGTTGGGGTTCCTTATCAGCAAATGGTTAAAAATTCAGAAATCAAAGAATCCTCAAAATAAAACATGTATGGTGATGTTGACATTTTGGTGCTTCCCAAAACATTACTAATCTATTTTAATTAATGTATCACAGTGTATCAGTATAAGTAAAATGCATAGTATTCACCAACAACATCCAAAGAGTCAAAAACATGAAAAGACACTATATCTCACCAGTAATCAGGAAAAAGATGAGACAGCATGTTTTTATCCAGGTTGACAAAAAAAATTTTTTTAATATATCCAGAGTTGGTGATGGTGATAAGAAATGAATACTTGCATATGTGGCTGATAAGAATATAAATTGGTAGGGCTATCTGGGAGGACATCTTTTAAATTTTTAAACATCCATATCCCCTATGACCCAGCAATGCTATTTCTTGGATTCAGCCCTATCTGCTAAAGAAGCATTCATGGGAATTCAAGGGGTACAGCCACTCTGGAAAACAGTATGGAGGTTCCTCAAAAAACTAAAAATACAACTACCCTATGACCCAGCAATTGCACTACTAGGCATTTATCCACGGGATACAGGTGTGCTGTTTCAAAGGGACACATGCACCCCAATGATTATAGCAGCATTATCAACAATAGCCAAAGTATGCAAAGAGCCCAAATGTCCATCGATGGAGGAATGGATAAAGAAGATGTGGTATGATATATACAATGAAGTATTACTCAGCAATCAAAAAGAATGAAATCTTGCCATTTGCACTATGTGGATGGAACTGGAGGGTATTATGCTAAGTGAAATTAGTCAGAGAAAGACAAAAATCATATAACTTCACTCACATAAGGACTTTAAGAGACAAAACAGATGAACATAAGGGAAGGGAAATGAAAATAATATAAAAACAGGGAGGGGGACAAAACAGAAGAGACTCATAAATATGGAGAACAAACTGAGGGTTACTGGAGGGGTTGTGGGAGGGGCAATGGGCTAAATGGGTAAGGGGCACTAAGGAATCTACTCCTGAAATCATTGTTGCACTATAAGCTAACTAATTTGGATGTAAATTTAAAAAAATAAAAAATAAAACAAGTTAAAAAAAACAAAAGCATTAGGGGCATCTGGGTGGCTCAGTCAGTTGAGCATCTGACTTTGGCTCAGGTCATGATCTCGCAGCTCGTGAGTTCGAGCCCCGCATCAGGCTCTGTGCTGACAGCTCAGAGCCTGGAGCCTGCTTCATGTTCTGTGTCTCCCTTTCTCTTTGCCCCTCCCCCACTCATGCTGTCTCTCTCTGTCTCTCAAAAATAAATAAACATTTAAAAAATTTTTAAGAAAGCATTCAAATAGATACTCATTACACTGCTGTTTATAGCAGCAAAAACATGGGTAAATGGCTAATATTCATTTTAGAGAAATTTATGGTATAGTTTAAGAAAAAAGGGATAGATACATGTGTGCTAAAATAGAAAAATATATAAGAAAAACTGAATGAAAACAATTAGAAAATATGCAATGATAAAATGTTTTATTAAAAAACATTTTAAAAACACGCATGAAAAGTAATACCATAACATTTCTACTGGTGTAATTTTTACATATCAATGTCTAGAAAAATATCTACACAAATACACACCCAATTTACAAGTGTGTTTACTTACATGGAGGGAACATGGAATTAAAGGTAATGGTCAAAAAACATTCTAGTCTTAATAGGAATTTTTAACATTTCTTACAAGGAGAATGATATACTCATATGGACATATACTTAAAATTAATTTCTAAGATGAAACTGCAATGTCAGTGATATGACAAAGAACAGAAATATATGGGCTACCATCAAAAAAAAAAAAAACCACTGTTTAATAGATATAACAGTACCAGAATTTGGATCAATATGGAAGATAAGTGTCCTCATGAATACAAGAGACAGGAGTTAACATAGTAATCTCTCAGAATTATACTTAAAATGTGATAAAACAGTAATCCTCCCATTTTTATCTCCCATACATGCCACAATGGGTGGTAGACAGCTGGGTAAGGGCAGCAAAAAAATCCTGATTCCTCTGGCCAGTGAAGCCAAAAAGGAGAAATGCAACAAGTATTACATGAGAAACTCACACTCAGTGGCGGTGGTAATCCAAAGTGCTCATGGCAATCTCTCTACCAGAGCCCAAGAGAGCCAACACATCCCACCCCTCCAGGGACCAGCAGCAATGGGCCTAATTTGCCCACACTGAGGTTGTCAGCTGAGCCTGGAAGGGCTAAGAGAACCCATATGCTAAACCTAAACTGGGCAACTGCCTGTTAAAATTGACATTTGATTTTAAAAGGAACAAAGGGCACCTGGGTGACTCATCTGGTTAAGCGAACAGCTTCGGCTCGGGTCATGATCTGGCAGTCATTGAGTTCAAGCCCCTCATTAGGCTGTGTGCTGACAGTTCAGAGCCTGGAGCCTGCTTAGGATTCTGTCTCTCTCCCTCCCTTCCTCTCTCTGTCTCTGTCTCTGTGTCTCTCTCTCTCTCTCTGCCCCTCCCTTGCTCCCTTGCTCTGTCTCCTTCTCTCAAAAAATAACATCAAGGGGTGCCTGGGTGGCGCAGTCAGTTAAGCGTCCGACTTCAGCCAGGTCACGATCTCGCGGTCCGTGAGTTCGAGCCCTGCGTCAGGCTCTGGGCTGATGGCTCAGAGCCTGGAGCCTGTTTCCGATTCTGTGTCTCCCTCTCTCTCTGCCCCTCCCCCATTCATGCTCTGTCTCTCTCTGTCCCAAAAATAAATAAACGTTGAAAAAAAAATTAAAATAAAAAAAAAACATCAAAAAAAATTTTTTTTAATAATAAAAGCTTCAAGAGTCTCCAAACATAACATTCAAGATAACCAGAGTACAACTGAAAATCACTGGTCACACCAAAAACCAGGATTATCACAAATTAAGGCAGAAAAGACTACCATCAGAGATCAACACAGAGATGATTTAGATGCTGAAATTATCTGACAGAGATTTTAGAGCAGCTATCATAAAGCTGCTTCAAGAAGTAATTACAAATTCTGCTGAAACAAATGAAAAAATAAAAAGTCCAAAGAAGTTCTACTTTTTAAAAAATGACCAAAATGAAATTACTGAACTTAAAAATATAATAAAAAATAACAAAACTCACTGAAAGGGCAAGAAAAATTAAAAAACCAAAAAAATTAGTAATTTGAGATTTCTTCCATCTGAACAATTAAAGGAAAATAAACTGTGGGAAAACAATGAACAGAGCTTGAGAGACAAAACCTCTAAAATTCATATCATCAGAGTCAAGAAGAAAAGAGAAACAACATAGGCTTAAAAGTATTCTAAGAGACAATGGTGAAAATGTCTCAAATTTGGTAAATGACATAAACCTACAAATTCAAGAAGGTGAGCAAACTTCTAGTAGAATAAACCCAAAGAAATCCACACCAAGACATATCATAGACTGAAAAGTAAAGACAGAAAAAAAAATATCTCAAAAACATCAAAGAGAAAGGACACATTACCTATCGGAACAATAGGTTTCTTTTCTGAAACCATGGTAGTCAGAGGAAGCGGCACATTTTCAAGTGCTAAAAGAAAGAACGGTCAAGCCACAAATTCCGTATCCAGCAAAACCACCCTTCAGAAATCAAGGGGAAATAAAATTGTTATAAAAGAAAAACCAAGAGACTTTGTTGCTAACAGAACTGCCCTTAAAAAATGGGTAATGGAAGTTCTCTAAACAGAAAGGAAATGGTAACAGAAGAACCAGAACATCAAAAAGGAAAGAACAAGCAATGAGTAAAATCAGGGGTAAACATAATGGATTATGTTTCTCCACATGAGCTTCTTAAGTCATAGCTGATGGCTGAAGCAAAAATCATAACATCTGTGTGATACTCTGTGCAGGTAGAAGAAAAAAAATACATATTTTAATAAAAGTGGGGAGTGTGAGGCACACAAGTGGAAGGCATCGATAATGCACTTAAAGTGATAAAATACCTTTATCAGTTGACTACACTATGTATACTGTGATTCTAGAGCAAACATTAAGAAAATTATAGAAGACAATATACTCAAAAATAGCACAAATAAAACAAGGGAGAATCCTAAAAAATATTTAAGTAACCCACAGGAAACCAAGAAAAGATAAACAAAGGAAGTACATACAGGAAACAAACAGAAAACAATTTTTTAAAATGGCACAATTAAATGCTACATATCAATAATTTTTTTTTAAGTTTATTTATTTTGAGAAAGAGAGAGAGAGAACGTGCACAGGAAGGTACAGAGAGAGGAAGGGAGAAAGAGAATCCCAATAAGCTGCGTGCTATCAGTGCAGAGCCTCATGACTGGGGGCTCAATCTCAGGAAATGCAAGATCATGACCTAAATCAAGATTAAGAGCCAGATGCTTAAGGGACTGAGTCACCCAGGGACCTCTATTGCTAATTATTAAAAATGCAATGATCTAAATATACAAAACAGCAGACTCTTGTGGGGCAGACACATGACTCAACTATATGTTGTCTATAAGAAACTTATGTCAAATACAACAACATAGTAAAGTTGAAAGACAATGGAAAAAGAAATACCATGCTAGGAAGAAACAACAACAAAAAAAGTAGGTGGTTACATTTACATCGGACACACAGACTTAAGAGCAAAGAAAATACTAGAAAAAGAAGGTTGTTACTTAATAATAAAAGGTTCAATTCAGCAAGACTATGTAGTAATTCTAAATATGTATACACCAAACAATGTACCTTCAAATACATATAGCAAATACTGCCAGGGCTGAAAGTAGAAACAGACATCTCTACAATTACAGTTGGGGAGTTCAACACTATAATGTCAGTATTTGATAATAAGAACACTAGATAGAAAATTTAGAAAAGATATAGAAGAATGGAACATCACCACCAACTAACATAGTTTACATTTATAGAACAATCCACCAACTACAGAATATTTGCTTTTTCAAGCACCCATGTAACATTAGCCAAGACAATGAAACAAACACCAGTAAACTGAAAAGAACTGAAATAATGCAGAATATGTTTTCCAACTGGTCCCAAACTGGAATCAAAGAATGAGTAACAGAAAGAACAGAAAATTTAACAACACATTCTAAATAACCCATGAATGAAAGAGGAAGTCTCAAAGGAAATTAAAAAAAAACACATTAAACAGAATGAAAATGAAAATACAACATATCAAAATTTGCAGGGTGCAGCTAAAGTAGTTCTGAGAGGGAAATACATAATGCTACATACTTGGATTTATAAATAGAAAGGATTTAAAATAAAAAATCTAGGTTTTCACTTCAAAAACAAGAAAAAAAATAAACCCAAAATAAGACAGAATTACTAAGATATAAGGAAACAGAACATTAAACATAAGAGAAAAAGATATACTGTGCAAATTTTAACCAAAAAGAATTTGCATAGCTATTTTCATATAGCTATATTAATAAAGTAATGAGAAGTACATAATGAGCTGGTAAACATTACAAATAACCAGAAAGATAAGATATGTGAAAATAAACCCTCACTATATGTAATTAATAAGAACTACTAGGAACAGGGGCACCTGGGTGGCTTGGTAGGTTAAGCGTCCAACTTCGGCTCAGGTCATGATCTCACAGTCTGTGAGTTCGAGCCCGCGTCAGGCTCTGCGCTGACAGCTCAGAGCCTGGAGCCTGTTTCAGATTCTGTGTCTCCCTCTCTCTCTGCCCCTCCCCTGTTCATGCTCTGCCTCTGTCTCAAAAATAAATAAACGTATAAAAAAAAAAAAGTTAAAAAAAAAAAAAAGAAATACTAGGAACAAAGAAGCCCATTACATGATAAAAGAATCAATCCTTTTGATCCCTGCAAGAGACATAAAAAATAAACAAATCTATAATCAAAACGGGAGATCTTAACACAGCTATCACTAATGAATAAAAATCAGTAATTATCAAGTATGAAATATTCAGGCAATTAATAAACTTAAACTAATATATATAGAATGCAGCACCAAATAAGTACAGAATGTACATTCTGTTTAAGTGCATACATAACACTTAGAAAAATTAAGCATATGCCGCCTAATAAATAAAATCTTTAAATTTTTTTAAATAAATTACTCTCTGACCACAATGGAATTAAGGTAGGAACCAATGACAAAACATCTCCTAGAAATAAGGAAATTTCTAATTGATTAATCTAAGAAACAATGATGAGAGCTATTAGATAATATACGGAACTGAATGATAAAAAATCAATACAAATTGAAACCTGAAGAATGCAGCTAAAAGCCAGATTTAAAGAGAGATTTATAAATAAATACTTTGGGAAAAAAACAAAGTATAAAAGTTAATGATTTAGATATTAAAAGGTTAGAAAAAATAACAGTAGATGAAAGTCCAAGGAATAAAGATTTAAAAAACACTGATATCAGGGGCGCCTGGATGGCCCATCAAATATCCAACTTTGGCTCAGGTCAAGTTGGAGCCCTGCATTGGGCTCTGTGCTGACAGCTCAGAACCTGGAGCCTGCTTTGGATTCTGTCTCCCTCTGGCTCTGCCCCTCCCCTGCTCGATCGCTGGCTCATTCTCTCTCTCTCTCTCTCTCTCTCTCTCTCTCTCTCTCTCTCTCTGTCTCTCTCTTCCCATCTCCCTGTCTCTCTCTCTCTCTCTCTCTCCTGAAAATAAACATTAAAAAAAAAAATTTTTAATCACTGATGTTAAAAAAATAATAAAAGAGTATTACTAAAACTAAAAATTGGCTCTTTTTTTTCCCCCAAAGAAATATTGCTAAATACCTGCAGGCAAGACTATGCATGAAGTAAATAAAAGCAACACAAATAACTAATATCTGGAATATGAAAAAGAGACAACACTATCAAATAAACATTAAAAGATATTCTGAACTTCATGTAAATAAATTTGAAGATTTTTTTAAAAAATTAAGATTTAGATAAAATGGGAAAATTACCAAAAAATACAACTTTCAGAAACTGATAAATGGAGTATCAGAACAGTACTATAGTTATTAAAGAAACTAAATCAGCAATTGAAAACTTCCTTCAAAGAAACCCCAGACTCTGATGTATTCTACCATACATTTAAGAAACACCAATCATAAATATTCTCTTCCAATTAACAGAAAATAAATTTTGTGATGCCTGTATAATCTTTATACTAAAACCTGACAAGAATATTGAAGAAAGGAAAATTATTGATCGATCTCACTTAAACTTACATGCAAAAAATCCTAAGTAAAATATTAGCTAACTGAATAAAGGGATATATAAAAAGGATAATACTATACTGCAACCTACTTGAATTTAATACAAAGGTGGTATAGCATTAAAATCAATGCATTTACCAAATTAACAGCATAAAGGCCAGAAAACATATTCTCATCTTAAGAAAAAAAAGCATTTGATAATATTTAACATTTGTTCATATTAAAAAATGAAAAACTCTAACTAGGAATAGAACTTCCTTAATCTGATATATATAAAAACTACAGTGAATGCCATACTTAATCATAATTTCAAAAAGCTAATAAATTTTGAAATTAGACAAATTATCACTACTGTTAGCACCTACTAAAGATCTTAGCAAGTACAATAAGGCAAGAAAAAGAAATAAAAGATAAGAATTAGAGAGTAATGAAAGTGTTGTTATGTGCAATGACACAATTGTAGAATTAAAATAAAAATACCTTAGGATTAAGAAGATTTTAGTGAAATGGCTGAATATGTATTTATCAAAGGCACTTTCAAGTGTTCAGCAAGGTGTCTGAATACCAATAAATATACAAAACCCAACTGTATTCCATAAATGAGCAATAATAATCTTACTGAGATTCATTTTCAAAAAGACCATTTATGGGGCGCCTGGGTGGCTCAGTTGGTTAAGTGGCCGACTTTGGCTCAGGTCATGATCTCGCGGTCCGTGAGTTTGAGCCCCCCGTCGGGGTCTGTGCTGACAGCTCAGAGCCTGGAGCCTGTTTCAGATTCTGTGTCTCCCTCTCTCTGACCCTCCCCCATTCATGCTCTGTCTCTCTCTGTCTCAAAAATAAATAAACGTTAAAAAAAAAAAAAAGACCATTTATGAGAGCATCAAAAACTTCAATACCTAGAATAAATGTAATAAGAAATGTAAAGAATACTACACAGAAACCTAAAACTCAATATCAAGAGAAATTAGAGAAAGCACAATAAATGAAAGAATATTCAACACTGCTAGATTAGAAGATCCAGTGTTGTAAACAGGTCAATTTTTTCCAAAGCGATCTATAGATTCAGTATAATCTCAACCTAAATTCCTATATTTTGGGGGAGGGGAGAAACCTGAAAAGCCAATT
The DNA here is from genome assembly GCF_022837055.1 of Prionailurus viverrinus. Classification (NCBI taxonomy): domain Eukaryota; kingdom Metazoa; phylum Chordata; class Mammalia; order Carnivora; family Felidae; genus Prionailurus; species Prionailurus viverrinus. Next base: position 142,934,513 of record NC_062564.1, on the reverse strand, counting down.
CTAATAATTTTAATGAAAATACAGGGTAAAGAAGGATGGGGGCAAAACTAGCTTAGACTTTAGAATCAAATCAAGATGGAAGGCTTACTCTACTGAATCTTAAGATATCTTATAAAAATGCCATAATTAAAGACACTGTTATATTATCATAAAGACAGAATTAAATAGAGAATACAAAACCCCAGAAACAAACCCATACATACAATGACAATTTATCACAAAGATGGCACTAAAATACAGTAATGAAAGGACAGTCTTTCCCATAAAAGGCTCAAAGTCAAATGGAAAAGTTATGAATATAGACTCCTATGATATACAAATTTCAATTCTAGGAAGATGATAGCTCTAAATGTTACAAGTACAAAATGAAGTTTTTAGATATAGGAAAATATATTCTTGAGCTTGGGGTAGGGAAAAATTCTTAAAAAGGACACAAAAGCAATACCATAATAGAAAAGCTCAATAAATTCAATTATGTTAAAATGTTTTCTGTTCATCAAAAAACAAATTAAGAAAGTGGAAAGGCAAACAAGAGCATGGGAGAAGATGTCTGCAACATATATGCCAACAATGACTCGTATCTAAAGCACTGAAGACCTCCTTAAAAATTATATACACACAAACCCCAACACATGCCATATGACTGGGTCAAGTGGCTACATCTATATTGACAAAGGAGAATTGTATTTTTAAAGCAAAAAGGAATTAGTGTACACATACTATATATACAGCTGAATTAAACTTTTAGCTAGTCTTAATTTGTTACTGAAAGAACCTCTCAAGTTTATTATCTCTCATCAATCGACTTTAGTTTTTATAAGCCAAAAATATTTGCGATGATATTAATTTGGTTTTACATTATTGTAAATATCACCATTTTTAAAAAATTTTTACGTAGGTGTCTTCTATGATGGAGATAATTAAAAAAAGTATAGACAACATATTGTGATGATGGCCTGAGGCTGGAATCTAGATGTCTCTGTTTGGGATTCTATATTTTAGAAAGACATTATTCCAAGAAAAATATCTGAATTCAAGCATCTATACATTTACTCATATTTTGAGTGCTTAAGCAAAAACAAGTTTTAAGTCAAATACTTAATAGACTTCTTATATTACAAAAATTTCTATTTGGAATACAACTATTTTAGTCAGATACATTTGGTGTTCTTAATCAAAATCCTGCTTGCAAAATTTCCCCGAATGTGTAGTGAATCAAACTTGTAATTTTGTTCACAAAAAAATGTGTACAGTGTGTGGGATCCATGTAATCTGCTTACAATTAATAACTATGTACCTGTGATCAAGAGAATCTTGTGTTCACAGCTCCAGCATTAACCAGCTGTGTAATTTGGGAAAATCACATTTTATTCTCTGAATCTCAGAACTTGCATCTGTGCAACCAGTAAAAATTCCTACCTCCTAGGTTCTTTAGAGAGATTAAATAATATAACTAAAGCTCGTAACATATTGCTTGGTAAATAGAAAGTACTCGGTATATGAAAAGATTGTCCCACTACCATGAAATATAGTAACTCCAAAATTGTAAAAAGTTATAAAAAAAAAAAAAAGGTCAGATGCTCTTAAGCAACATGTGACATATAAGCTAGCAGTAATACATGTTGAGTTCACTATTTTGTCATTAAGACTTACCTGCAAGATTGTCAAGCATGAAGTTCAGTAGCTTTCGGGTTCCATCTGGGTCCTGGTATAAATTGAGAATATCCTGTGATAAAGGATTGCCTAAATCAGAATACAAAAATAAAATCTGTAAGACTTGCAATTGTTAGGACCAGACAACTGTATGCAATAAAACAAAATACTAATTTTCTAAAGTGAATGTTACAGTATTTAATGTTACATTAATTTTAAGAAATTATGTGAATTTAAAGAAATACTTTAAGACAGTCATAAAGAAAAATTTCAGAAAAGTTACTTCTTTCCAGATTTCACTGTTTATACTAGCTACCTACAATTGGTTTGCCAAAACCACCTATATATGTAAACATATATATTAAACTTAGTCAATTCTGAAGTATTATCACAAATCAGCACAATGAATTAACCTTTATAAGTTCTGTTTATCTTTGAAGACAATATTCTAACTGAAAGACAAATAGTCCTGTATGAGAAAGAATGAATGATATCATTAAAAAGGTGCATCCATCAATAAATAAATAAATAAATAAATGAATGAATGAATGAATGAATGAATGAATGAATCAGTCAGTCAAGGTGCATACTAAAATATTTGGGTAGTTTAGTACATATACTCAAAGTACTAGCAAAAAAAATCATGGTCAATGAGTTAGGCAGATTATAGCTAAAAATAAAATTGTTGAGCAGAAAAAATACATTCAAAGAAACTATCCAAAATGCATCAATAAGAGAAAGATATAAAATATGAAACAGTAAAAATATGTGAGTTAGAATAAGAAATCTTGGGGTGCGTGGGTATCTCAGTCAGTTGAGTGTCCAACTTGTGATTTCCAGTCAGATCATGATCTCATGGTTTGTGAGATTGAGCCCTTCACCAGGCTGCACACTGACAGCTCAGAGCCTGCTTGGGATTCTCTTCTTTCTCTCTCTCTCTCTCTGCCCTTCTCCCTGGTCATGCTTGCTGCTCTCTCTCAAATTAAGTAAATAAACTTTAAAAAAATAAAAATAAAAAATCTTAACATATATTAAGTTGGAGCTCTAGAAACAGAGAATAGGACTTGGGTCTCTAGCTCAACATCTAAAGAAAGAAGCTGGAAGTTGTCACTCTGTCCCCACAGTTAAGATCATAAGGCAAACTGCTGCCCTAAACACAAACAGGCACATACAGAGAATCACAGCCTAGTGGCAGCTAAAGTCCAGATAAAGCAGCCCAGAAATGGAACTAGTAATAGCTGAAACAGGTTAAATCATAATTGACAAATTGTCAGAGGCTTGGAAGACATTAACTAGAGAATTAAAAACTCAAGAAGGAACACAGTCTTAGGAATATCCAACATTCTCTGAGTTTTACTTCCAGGAGACCGACCAGGTTTTTAATATAAAGACTGGATAAAAATTCCCCTTATGCTTCTGGTAGGAAGAGTAATGCTCTCCTTAACAAGTCCTGCATGCAAGGCAAACTATTTTATGAGTATAATCAGGTGAAGTTTTACCATTTAATGTTAGGTAAATACCCAACACTCCAGCCCTCTCTAGCCTAATTTGGGGTGGAGAGAACAGGAAGGAGATCTAATTCAGGCCCATTTTTAATGGGACTGAGACCTAATCATAAAACTAATCATAAAAAGGGACTCTTCCTCCCCTTCCACATCATGCAATCACATCAGTATTGTTTCTGTATAATAACAGCTGATTATGGTAAACAGAACTAGAAGCTCGGAGTCCTTTGGGAAAACCCAAAGGCAACAGGAGATAAAAACAAGAAAACTGGAAAAAAAATTTAGATTCTGACATACGGCAGCCAACAGGAAACAAGTCCTGTTGGAAAGACAGTTTAAAGAGAAGTGAGAAGACACATTACTTAAATAGAAAAAGGCTGCAAACTTTCACAAGATAATTTTTAAAGAATGAATAAACTGACAGAAGAAGCACAACGTATAGCGAGAAGTACATGAGGGGCGCCTGGGTGGCGCAGTCGGTTAAGCGTCCGACTTCAGCCAGGTCACGATCTCGCGGTCCGTGAGTTCGAGCCCCGCGTCAGGCTCTGGGCTGATGGCTCAGAGCCTGGAGCCTGTTTCCGATTCTGTGTCTCCCTCTCCCTCTGCCCCTCCCCCGTTCATGCTCTGTCTCTCTCTGTCCCCAAAAAAATAAACGTTGAAAAAAAAAATTTAAAAAGAAGTACATGAAAGGATTTCATTTTACATTGTACGGCAAACTTGTGAAGGACAATTGTAAATAGAAAGCTTTAAAACCCTTTGGGGAAAATAACCAGCTACTTAAAAACAAAACAAAACAAACACGGTAATGGTAATAAAATTCATTAGCAAGAATGGAAGCTGGAATAGAGTGGAATAGTATCTCCCAAGACTGCAAAATGGTGTTTAAGACTTCAACACTCCTCCACTAGTTATCAACAGAAAAAGTAAACAGAAAGTCAGTAGAGATGGAAATGAGAAAAACCTGTCAACCGATATGACGATATTTATATATTACTCATACAGAGGAAAATACATGATCTTTTCGAGTGTACACAGACATTTACCAAGACACCATTTTCTGGACTAGAAAACAAACTGTGACACGTTTAAAAGAAGTAAAACCAAAGCATACTGACCATAATAAAACTAGAAATCAACAACAGAGAACTAAAAAAACTCCAGGTATTTTGAAATTAGACATCACTCACACACACACACACACACACACACACACACACACACACACACACACACACAATGGGGCACCTGGGTGGCTCAGTTGGTTAAGCCAATTTCAGCTCAGGTCATGATCTCATGATTTGTGAGTTCAAGTCCCTCAATGGCTTTGTGTGGACAGCTCAGAGCCTGGAGCCTACTTCGGATTCTGAATCTCCCTCTCTCTGCCCTCCCCTGCTCGCTCTTGTTCTCTCTCTCTCAAAAATAAACATTAAAAGAATTAAAAAAAAAAAAAAGAAATTAAACATTATACACTTCTAAGTAATCTATGGGTCAAAGAGAAAGTCACAAGGAAATTTAACTGAACTAAAATGAAAATACATCATCAAAATTTGTATGATGTACCTAAGTTAGTGTCTAGAGGGAAATTTATAGGATTAAGCTTTATTTTAGAATATAAGATCTAAAAGCAATGACTTAACTTCCAAATTAAGAACCTAAAAAATGAGCAAATGAATGCCAAAGAAAATAGGAAGAAGGAACAACAAAGAGGAGACATCAATAAAATTTATAACAGAAAAACAAGAGACTACTACCAAATCTAAAGCATGATACTTTGAAAAAGAGGCAAAAAATTTTTGATAAACCTACATTTGATCAGAAGAAAAAAAAAAGACACAACTCACCAATATCAAGAATTAAAGATTAGGAAACAGCCCTCTTTAATGCCTTGAGGCATTAGGAGGATAAGGAATATTAAGAAAACTTTAGGTCCTTAGGTTCAACAACTTAGAAAAAAATGACAAATTCCTTGAAAGACAGAAAATACCACCCCTCACTGAAAACAGAAATGGATAGAAAATGAAGCCAAAAATGGCAGACTAAGAACTTCCAAAAATTTGCCCCTTCGTAAGAACAAAAGGGCAGAATAGCAGTGAAGACAGTAATTTTTGGGGTTTAGATAACTTCTGGTCCCTCACTGCCAGGGCAGCTTGGCAACCACTGAAGCAACCAAAACTGAGCTCCAGCCTTTCAAAGCCTCATTCAAATGACTAGTCATTTATCTCTGACTTCTTTGCTAGTGGTTCCTTGACTCTTGCCAAGTGCTAAAAGCTTTCAACCTGAATGAAGGGTAGTGGAGAGTGTTAAGGCATGTTTGAGGAAACCATTACTGGTAAATGCTTACTTATGCTAACTTACGGCTGCCTGAGGTCATAGAAACAGGTAAGGCAAACAACAGACTAACCTAAATGCTTAAGAAAAGCTTGGGATAAGAGCTTAATAAGGGTTCTGAAATGCTCTGATAGGGGCACCTGGGTGGCTCAATCTGTCAAGCTTCCAACTTCGGCTCAGGTCATGTCTCACAGTTCGCATATTCAAGCCCCACATCAGACTCTGTGCTGACAGCTCAGAGCCTGGAGCCTGTTTCAGATTCTGTGTCTCCCTCTCTCTCTCTCTCTCTCTCTCTGCCCCTTCCCGGCTCACACTCTGTCTCTTGCTCAAAAATAAACAAACATTAAAAATAAAAAAAAAGAGTTTGAAAAGCTCTGACATATTCCAGGTACTCTAGGAGACCATAACTGTGGGGGCTCTGCATATGCTTATGAAAGACCAAAAAATAGTGTACTTTCACCTTTTCCTGATCTTGAGGCTGTGCATAAGTAAGAAGTAAAGGCTAAGGCAGAGTGGTATACTTCTTGGCTGATTACTGACAGCATTTCCCAAAACACACAAAGAGCCACGTGGCCAAGATTGGAAGATTCACTGGTTCCAGGAACTTTAAAAGATCTATGCCTAAGCATTAACTGAACACTAAACTGAAGAGAGATTTCAATATAATTACATGATAAAAAAAATATGAAATTTACAGAATTAGTTCTGAAAGTCACTAAAGGAACAAACAACAAATAACCCTGGGAATAGGAGGTATCATAATTTCAGAGTTGCCACATTATTTAAAATGTCCCAGTTCTTAATGCAATTACAAAGGATGCAAAGAAACAAGAGTATGTCTTATAACGGGGGGGGGGGGGGGGGGGGGGGGGCGGAAACAATGAATAGAAACTGTCTCTGAGGATAATAAAAACTGTACCTGAGGACTATACTACAAGTCTTTCAAAACCTATTTTAATATGTTCAAAGAGCTAAAGAAAACCATATCTAAAGAAAGTATGACAATGATGTCTCAACAAAGAATATCAAAAAAGAAATCAAAATCACAAAAAGTAACCAAATAGAAAACAAAAACATCAACAAGATATATGCACCTGTATGTTCACTGTAACATTATTTATAATAGCTGAGATATGGAAACTATCCATCTACAAATAAAAAAAAATTGGTATGGTAGGCAATGAAATATTATTTACCCATTAAAAATGAAGTTTCCCATTTAAGACAACATGGAAGGATCTAGAGAGCATTATGCTAAGTGAAGTCAGACAAAAATAAAAATACCATATGATTTAACTTATATGTGGAATCTGAAAGAAATGAAGAACACACAAACAAAAACAGACCTTTATATACAAAGAACTGCTGGTTTCCAGAGGGGAGCTGGGTGAGTGGTAGGAAACATCAATGAAAGAGATTCAGAGGTTACACCTCTCGTTATAAAACAAGGAGATCACAGAGATGAAAAGTACACCATAGGGAATGTAGTCAATAACACTGCAATAACCTTGTATGGTGACAGAGAGTCACATTTACTGTGGTGAGTATCCTGTAATGTGCACAATTGTCAAATCCCCAAGCTGTACACCTGAAACTAATATAACATTGTATGTCAAGTATACTTGGATAATAAAACTTAAAGAAAAAACAGAAACACACAGATATCAGAAAGAAACTATTGGTTACCAGAGGTGGGAGGGATTAAGGGCAGGCAGAATAGATGAAGGGGATTAAAAGGAGCAAATTTCCAGTTACAAAATAAGTCATGGGAATGTAATGTACATCATAGAGAATACAGCCAATAATATAATACCTTGTATGGCAATCAATGGTAATGACTTATCATGGGGATCATTTCATAATGTATAAAGATTTCACATCACTATGATATATACCTGAAACTAACAGTATTACTGTATGTCAATTATACCTCAAAAAAATAAGTAGCTCTTCTAAAACTAGGTAAATAAACACAGATTTTAAAAAGCAATAATTTCTATTATTTTTCAGCAAAGTGCAGGAACAGGAAGGAAGTAGGACAGGTTTCATGTTTGTTATATCAGCTTTGGGACTGACTTTCCTAAAATTTAGGCCAAAACAAAGTTCACATCTCTTCTGACAATAAATGTGGATACTCATGTAAGATCATTCAGTTGACATACAACATTTGGTGTTACCAAGATAGCCACTTAAAGAACCACAATGCATTAAGAAAATCTTTCAGGAAAAACAAAACAAAAAAACCCACTTCTGACAGCATAAGAACAATTGAGGAATTTTCAGGGATAGTCACCTCCAGCTGAGAAAAGAGTAAGCACAGGGAAACAGAATCAGGAAGATAAAAAGAATGAAGCAACCTCATCTCTTCTCTTGGTTACTGCTACATTTTCCTATAAGCACTGTCTACCCTGATAATACAGACTGTTATTCTTCTGAAGATGGGCAGATCTCAGTGATTCAAACTAGTAAAATCATTAAGAATCACATTAAGCAAACACCTGGATAAAAGCCAAACTCAGAGAAATAGCAAGTATACTTGCGGATTCCAGTGGCTAGGGGGGAGGGAAGCAGGAGACATAATGGTTAAAGGTTACAAAGGTCCAGTTAGGAGATTAACAAGTTTTGGGGGCCTAATATACAGCATGGTGACTATAGTTAATTACACTGTAGTATATACTTGCTAAGAGAGTTAAACTTAAAAAGTTCTCAACACAAAAAATACATGGTAATTATGTGATGAGATGGAGGTGTTAGCTACAAGTATGCTGATAATCATTTTGCAATATATAAGTGTATCAATACACTGTATACCTTAAACTTACACTGTTATATCTCAATTACATCTCAATAAATCCAGAAAAAATAAAAACATTAAAAAAATCAAAATATTAAAAAAGAAACCAAACAGAAATTATTAAGTTGAAAAGTACGATGAAAATAATTACTAGAAGGACTCAAGAGTAGTAGTGGATAGGCAGAAGAAAGGACCTGTGAATTTAAAGACAGGCCAGCTAAGGTTATAACAGTCTGGGAGAACGGGGGGGGAGGGGGGGGGGAGAAAGGAAAAATAAATGAACAGAGATTAAAGATATACCAGCATACAAGAAGTATACCAACATTATGTAGGATGGGAAACCCAGAAGAGGAAGCGAGCAAAGAACAAAAAAATTTGAAAAAATAATCAGGAGCATCCCAAATTTGATGAAAAGTATTAATATACACATCTAATAAACTTAACAAACTCTAGGTAGAATAAAGTGAAAGAGATCCACACTTAAACAAATTATAATAAAACTACAGAAAATCAAAAACAGAATCTTAAAGTAACAGGAAAATAGCAACACATCATGTACAGACAATCAATAATATTAACACTGTATTTTCTCATCAGAAACTGTGGAGGTCAAAAGGCAGAAGAATGACATATTCAAAGTGATGAAAGAAAAAAAATGTCAACTAAGAACTTTATATCTAGCAAAAATATCTTTCTTAGATAAGGGAGAAATTAAGACATTGCCAGATAAATAAAAACTGAATGAGTTTGTGGCTAGATCAGTCCTATAGAAAATACTAAAGGGATTTCTTTAGGCTGAAATGAAACTTGAATTCATATGATTAAATAAAGAATGCCAATAAAGATAATTACATAAGTATAAATGAAGATAACATAAATACAATTAGTGTTTTTAATCTACCTAAGAGACAACTGCATACAGCAATAATAATAAATCTATGTTGATGGGCATATAATATGTAAAGATAATATTTATGACAATAATAGAATAAATGAGAAGCAAATGGAGCTATAGGTGCAACGTTTTTTATATTATTGAAATTAAGTTGCTATTAATCCAAATTAGACTACTATAACTAAGATTTTTATTGTAATCCCTAAGGTAACCATTAAGAAAATAACTCAAAATAATATAGGCAAAAGAAACAAGGGAATTAAATTGGTACACTGGAAAATACTCATTTAACCAAAAAGGCATTAATTGGGGAACAGAGGAACAAGAAGAACCTAACACATAGAAAACAGTAAAATGACAGACAAAAATCCTACCTTATCAGCAAACACATTAAATGTAACTGGATTAATCTCTGGTTAAAATGCAGAGATTAGCAGAATGAATAATAAAAAATAATCCATTATATACTGTCCATAAAAGACATACTATATATTCAAAGATACAAATAGAATGAAAGTAAAAGAACAGAAAAGGGTATGCCATGCAAACAGAAAAGAGAGCTGGAGTAGTTATACTAAGAAAGGGATAATCTCAATGTCCTTTATCAATGAAAGAAACTAAATAGTTAAAAACTTTCAACAAAGAAAATTCCAGGACCATATGGTTTTACTGGAAAATTCTACCAATAATTTAAGAAAGCAGTATACAAATGTTATTATGCAAACTATTCCAGAAAATAGAAGTGCTAGTAACACTTGGGGCACCCGGGTGGCTCAGTCCTTTAAGCATCTCACTCTTAATTCTAGCTTAGGTCACGATCTCACAATTTGAAGGATCAAGTCCCACGCATCAGGCTCCCCACTGGTAGTGCAGTGCCTGCTTGGGACTCTCTCTTTCCTTCTTTCTCTGCCCCTCTCCCACTTGTGCATGCTCTCTCTCAAAATAAACAAATAAAATACACTTTAGAAGTGTTAGTAACACTCTCCAACCCATCTTATGAGGTCACCAGTATTCCGAAATCAAATAAAAAACATTGTAAGAAAGGCATTACAGCATATGTCTTATGATCATTAATGTATAAATCCTGAACAAAATACTAGCAAATAAAATCCAACAATATATTAAAAAGAATACATAAAGACCAAGTGGTTTTTTTTTTCAAGTGGTTTTTAAAATGGGAACAGAGGTTGGCTCAACATCTGAAAATCATTAGTATAATTCAACACATAAACAAATTAAAGAAAAATTATATGATCATCTCAAAAGTTGTACACAAAGTATTTGACCATATTCAACTTCCATCAATGATAAAAACTTTCAAGCAAATGCAAAACAGAAGGAAATTTATATAACCTGAAAAAGCACCTATGCACCTGACAACTTTTTACTGATATAATTAATGGTGAGAGACTGAGTGCTTTTCCCTAAAATTGAGAACAAGGCCAGGATGTGCACTATCATCACATGTATTTATACTGTCCTAGCCAATACAAGGCAACAAATTAAAAGACTATGTATGGGAAAGAAAGAAATGAAACAGTGTCTATTTACAGAATTTTGTAGGTGTTTACAAATGTTGCAAGAGACAGGGCAACATATTTAAAAATCAGTTGCATTTTAATTCTACAATATCAATGAGTAACTGGAAATTTAGAAAGCAGTATCATTTACAACAGCACCAAAAATATCAAATAAGTACAAATATAGCAAAGTGTTTGTAAGATATTCATGCTGAAAACTATATAACATTAAAGAAATAGAGTAAAGAAGACCTACATAAACGCGAGAGATACACTGTATTCACAGATTGGAAAACATAATCTCAAGATTAAGATACTCAATCTCCTCAAACTGATCTACATGTTCATCACAATCCCAAAAAAGATTTCAGCAGGATATTTTGCAAAAATAAGCTGATTCTATAATTTATGTAGAAATGTATAGCATCTAGAAGTATAAAAGCAAACGTGAAAAATAATCACAAAGTTGGAGAGTGGCCCTATAAAGAAACAGAAAACACAAACCACAGATTAGGAGAAAATATTTGCAAAACACTTATTTTAAAAAAGGATCTGAATCCAGAATATATAATAAACTCTTAAATATCAGTAATTAGAAAAAAGCAACTCAATAATAAAACTAAGCAAACAATGTTAATAGACACTTGAATCAAGATATATAAACACATGAAAAGACACATTGTATCATTATTAAAGAAATAAATGAAATATCCCTGCATTCTATTAAAATGGCAAAAATTAAGAGATTGATAATACCAAGTGCTGACAATGATGCACAGCAACTAAAATTCTCCCATAGTTTTGGTGAGGAAGCAAAATGATACAGCTGCTTACAGAAAACCATTTTTTTTTTATGAAGTTGAGCATACATCTACCATACAACCTGGCAATCCCACCCCAAGTATTTACCCAAGGAAAATAAAAACTTGTTTCACACAAAAATTTGTCTTTAAATGTTTACACAGGGCTTTTATTTCTCATCACCCCTAACTGGAAACCCAAAAGTCCTTCAATTTGTGAATAAAAAACTGTTGTACATCCACACAATGGAATACTACTCAGCAACAGAAATGAATTACTGTTATAGACAACAACATGGATGAATCTCTAATGCATTATGCTAAAGGAAAGAATCCAGACTCAAAAGGCTACGCAGTGTGTGTTTCCATGTAGTATAGAAAGTAGGTGAGAGTAGGTGTTGACTTCAGCAACACAAATGAAGTGAGGGGTGACAGAAAACTTCCATTTCTCAATTGTGATGAGGGTTATGAAACTATAAACAAACAACATCCACCAAAACATTCACCAAAGGGGTGAATTTCACTACTATAAATTGTAACTTAGTAAAAAAGTTGCTGAAAATTTAATTTTTTCAAAAATATACTTAAGGAATAATTTCAAGAGTAATCGCTACATCTAAAAATAGAACATACTAACTCCAAAGCAATAAAAGTATACAGACAAAAGGAAAAAATATTTCTAGAAAGGCAAAAGGGGGGGGGGTGTGATATCAAAAGGTAGAATAGTATAACACAAAAATATTCATAATTACAATATAGGTGACGCAACTGATCTGAACCCACATTAAAAACAACATAAAGCCAGAATGGATTAACAACAAAGTTCAGCTATATACTATTTGCAAGAGATACACCTGAGCATAAGTACACAGAAAGGTTAAAAGTAAACAGATGAAAAAAGATATATTAGACAAACATTAACCAAAAGAAAATTTGCCCAGCTATAATATTAGACAAAAAAAGACTAAGATGAAAATACTAACAAAGGAGGAAGAGGCTCACTACCTAATATCAGGTTCTGTTCACCAAAAGGTATAGTAGTATACAGTATACATAATTAAATAATCTCAAAAGCTATAAAGCAAAAGCTGGGTGAACTAATGGGGGAATGAACAAATCCACAATTTTAGTGGAAATTTTAGCATTAAGTACCTTAATTACTAAAAGAGTAAATAGCCAAAAATTTGTAAAGACAAAAAATCTGAGCAATAAATTTGATCTAGTGGACAAAATATATATTATGACCACTTTCATACAAATAAATTTGAAAAATTAAAAAGCAAACAAATTCCAATACTACACATATGGTCCAACAAAACTGACTCATTAACAATTAGAAATCTTCAATGATCCTTCTAATTACAAATTTTTGGGGTGGTAATTAAATGTTTCATAAAGAAACACCTAGCAGTGACAGCTTTATACAATTATTCTCTATAGAATAATTTATAGAATTATCTCAAGGAACATGTTAGTTGAATCTTATACAAACTTTTCAAAGAGGACAGAGGAAGAATCTTATTCAGGTCTATTTTGCTCATGAGCATATGTTTAAAATTCCTAACAGAAATTTTTTGGAGAGAGGCAGTCCACCAGGGACCCTGTACTTCCCTCTTCATTCTTGGTGAGTATGACAGATGCTGAGGCCTATCAGTCTGATACTGAGCAGTTTCTATAGCTAGCTATACTGGAAACTAGATAGGTTAAGGCAACCATAGTAATATTTCCATGTAACTCTTTGCCCTTTGGGGAATCAGGACTAGCTTTTTGCTGCCTGCTACAGTATTTGCTTCTTCCTTCCAAAGTGCTGGAGTGATAGACGAACTACGCAGGTGCAATGCAAACTCACTGTGTACACAGCACGTGGCTGGTTGGGCCCATCTTATTGTTTGAAGTCATAATGTTCTTTGTCTCTGACCCAGGAGTCTCACTGTCTTCTGCCACTATCCATGAAACAATAATTGGCTAACTTATTAGCTTATAAGAGTAAAAATCTCCAAGCTTTCACAGTCCTTGACATATATTATCAAAATAAATCCAGCATATGAAAGCACCAGGGTGGATTTATCACAGTAAGACAAGGGTAGTTAAATTGGAAATGATGGGGGCACCTGGCTGGCTCAGTCAGAAAAGCATGTGACTCTTGATCACACCGTAGTAAGTTTGAGCCCAAAAGAGGGTGTAGAGATTACATAACAAAACATTTAAAAGGAATAAAAAGTAAAAACTGTACAGATATAATTTATTAACTCAACCTATGAAATGAGAAAAATAATCATTTCATAATCGATGAAAAAAATATTTAATAAAATTCAGCACTTGCATAAATAGAAACAGAAGAAAGCTTCAGAGCACCTGGTTGGTTCAGTCAGTTTAGTGTCTGATTTTGGCTCAGGTCACGATCTTACAGGTTGTAGGTTCAAGACCCACTTCGAGCTCTGTGCTGACAGCTCAGAGCCTGGAGCCTGCTTCAGATTCTGTGTCTCCCTCTCTCTCTCTCTGCCCCTCCCCAGCTTGTCTCTCTCCCTCTCAAAAATGAATAATAAACCTTTTTGTTAAAAAAAGGAAAACTTGGGGCGCCTGGGTGGCTCAGCTGGTTAAGCGTCCGACTTTGGCTCAGGTTGTGATCTCGTGATCTGTGATTTCGAGCCCCGCGTTGGGCTCTGTGCTGACAGCTTGGAGCCTGGAGCCTGCTTTGCATTCTGTGTCTCCCTCTCTCTGCCCCTCGCTCACACTCATGCTGTCTTCTCTGTCTCTCAATAATAAATAGAAGTTAAAAAAAAAAATTTTTTTTAAAAAGGAAAACTTCTAAAAAAAAACCTAAAAAACTAAAAATTATAAAGCAAATATCATTAATGGAAAAATATTAGAAGCATTTATTTTAAAATTTGGAATAGAAACATACCCACCCAGTATTAACACTTCTACTCAACATTATAGTAAAATACCCAGAAATAAGCACGGAAGATTTTGAAACAAAACCACCATCAGCACATTAAAAGATTACCTGCATACAAAACCCAAAGGAATCTGCAGGCAAATTTTAAGAAGGATGAGAATTAGGCAAAAACTTTACTATAAATCAGTTTTTCTTACTTGTATTTCTATACAAGTATTTCTTGTACTTGTATTTCTATACAAAAGCTGTGCAGAAAATTATAAAATTTTATTTGAAGACATTAACTAAGATCTAAATAAATGGACAAGATGCCAAAATTCATAGATAGGAAGACTCAATATATTAAGATGTCAATTCTTACAGAAATCAAGAAACTGATCCCATTTACAACTGCACCAAGAACAATAAAATACCTAGGAATAAACCTAACCAAAGCTTTAAAAGACCTGTATGTTGAAAACCTTAGAAAACTTACGAAGGAAATTGAAGAAGACACAAAGAAATGGAAAAACATTCCATGCTCATGGATTGGAAGAATAAATATTGTCAAAATGTCAATACTAACCAAAGCAATCTACACATTCAATGCAATCCCAATCAAAATTGCACCGGCAGGGGTGCCTGGGTGGCTCAGTCGGTTAAGTGTCTGACCTCGGCTCAGGTCATGATCTCCCAGTTCGTGGGTTCAAGCCCCGCATCAGGCTCTGCGCTTACAGCTCAGAGCCTGGACTCTGCTTTGGATTCTGTGTCTCCCTCTCGCTCCGCTCCTCCCCTACTCATGCTCTGTCTCTCTCTCTCTCTCTCTCAAAAATAAATAAACATTAAAATAAAAAAACTGCACCAGCATTCTTCTCAAAGCTAGAACAAACAATCCTAAAACGTGTATGGAACCACAAAAGACCCCGAACAGCCAAAGTAATACTGAAGAAGAAAACCAATGCAGGAGGCATCACAATCCCAGACTTTAGCCTCTACTACAAAGCTGTAACCATCAAAACAGTGTGGTACTGGCACAAAAACAGACACATAGACCAATGGAATAGAATAGAGAATCCAGAATTGGACCCACAAATGCATGGCCAACTAATCTTTGACAAAGCAGGAAAGAGTATCCAACGGAAAAGAGACAGTCTCTTAAGCAAATAGTGGTGGAAGAAATGGATAGCAACATGCAGAAGAATGAAACTGGACTGCTTTCTTTCTTACACTGTACTCAAAATGGATGAAAAACCTGAATGTAAGACAGGAAACCATCAAAACCCTAGAGGAGAAAGCAGGCAACAACCTCTTTGACCTCAACCACAGCAATTTCTTACTTAACACATCTCCAAAGGCAAGGGAATTAAAAGCAAAAATGAACTACTGGGACCTCATCAAGATAAAAAGCTTCTGCACTGCAAAGGAAACAATCAACAAAACTAAAAGTCAACGTACAGAATGGGAAAAGATACTTGCAAAGGACATATCAGATAAAGGGCTGGTATCCAAAATCTATAAAGAACTCACCAAACTCCACACCCGAAAAATAAATAAATCCAGTGAAAAATGGGCAGAAGACATGAATAGACACTTTTCCAAAGAAGACATCCAGATGGCCAACAGACACATAAAAAGATGCTCAATGTCACTCATCATCAGGGAAATATAAATCAAAGCCACACTGAGATACCACCTCACACTGGTCAGAGTGGCTAAAATGAACAACTCAGGAAACTACAGATGCTGGCGATGATGTGGAGAAATGGGAAACCCTCTTGCACTATTGGTGGGAATGCAAACTGGTACAGCTGCTCTGGAAAACAGTGTGGAGGATTCTTAAAAAATTAAAAATAGAACTACCTTATAATCCAGCAATAACACTACTAGGAATTTATCCAAGGGATATAAGAGTGCTGATTAATAGGGGCACATGTATCCCAATGTTTATAGCAGCACTTTCAACAACAGCCAAATTATGGAAAAAGAGCTTAAATGTCCAACTGATGAATGGATAAAGAACATGTGCTTTATATATATACGATGGAATACTACTTGGCAATGAGAAAGAATGAAATCCTGCCATTTGTAGCAACGTGGATGGGACTAGAGGATATTAATCTAAGTGAAATCAGTCAGAGAAAGATATCAAGTTTTCACTCATATGTGGATCTTGAGAAACTTAAAAAAAAGACCATAGGGGAAGGAAAGGGGAAAAAAATAGTTACAAACAGAGAGGGAGGGAGACAAACCATAAGAGACTCTTAAAAATGCAGAGCACAAACTGAGGGTTGATGGGGGGTGGGGGAGAGGGGAAAGTGGGTGATGGGCATTGAGGAAGGGCACTTGTTGGGATGAGCACTGGGTATTATTGTATGGAAGCCAATTTGACAATAAATTATATTTTAAAATATAATGATAAAAAATAATTATAATAAAAATAAAGTCAATTCTTCCTGAATTGACCTACATATTCAATGCAGCCCCAAAGTTCTAACAACATTTTTGGTGAACTATAATAAATTATTTCTTATGTATGAGGGATTGAAGACAGCCAGACTACCACCACACTGTGAAAGGAAAACATAAGGGAATTCCCAAACCATATATAAAGTCTTAATATAAAGCCATAAAAATGATTATGACAATGTAGTAATTAGTGCAAGGTTAGACAAACTGACTTCTGAACATACAAAACGGAGATCCAAAAACAGACCCTACCATAGCTGATAGATGACTTTCTTGATGATCAGTGAGAAAAGGGAGAACTATTCACTAAATGATAGTGAGATGGTTGGTTATACACATAGAACAAAAACAGGATTACATCAGTCTCTAAATGAGACCCCCTCATACTACATTAAAACATCAGTTCCGGGACGCCTTGGGTGGCTCAGTCGCTAAAGCATCCGACTTCAACTCAGGTCATGATCTGGCGGTTTGTGAGTTCGAACCCCACATGGACTCTCTGCTGACAGTTCAGAGCCTGGAGCCTGCTTCGGATTCTGTCTCCTTCTGTCTCTGCTCCTCCCCTGCTCGGGCTCTCTCTCTCAAAAATAAATAAACATTAAAAAAAAAATCAGTTCCAAAATGGTATTAGAAGTACTGGACAGGTACATGCAAAAGAATAAAACTGGTCCACTTTCTCACACCACACACAAAAATAAACTCAAAATGGTTTAATAACCTCAATGTAAGACCAGAAGCCATAGCATGCCTAAAGGAAAAACAAAGGCAGTCAAGTCCTGGGCACTGGTTTTAATATCTTTCTGAATCTCTCTCTCCTCAGGCAACGTAAACAAAAGCAAAATTAAGTAACTGGACTATATCAAACTAAAAAGCTTTTGCACAGTGAAGGAAACCATCAACGAAACAAAAAAGCAATCTAATGAATAGGAGAAGATGTGTAAATGCTGTATCTATGAAGGCTTCATATACAAAATATACAAAGTACTCTGCAAGTCACACCCCCCCCCCAAAAAAAACTGATTAAAAATGGGCAGGGGACGTGAAAATACATTTTCCCAAAGACATACAGAAGGCCAACAGACACATGAAAAGATGCTCAACATCAATAGTCATCAAAGAAATGCATATCAAAACCACAATGAGCTATCACATCACACCAGTCAGCATGGCTGGTATCTAAAGACAAGAAATAACCAGTTTTGGCAAGGATATGGAGAAAAGAGAAGCCTTTTACACTGTTGGTGGGAATGTAAATTAGTGCATCCACTATGGAACACAGTACAGAGCAATCCCTATCAAAATAACACCAACATTCTACATAGAGCTAGAACAAACAATCCTAAAGTTTGTATGGAACCAGAAAAGACCCTGAATAGCCAAAGCAATCCTAAAAAAGAAAACCGAAGCTGGAGGTATCACAATTCCAGACTACAAGCTATATTATTACAAAGCTGTAATCATTGAGACAGTATGGTACAGGCACAAAAACAGATATGTAGGTCAATGGAACAGAATAGAGAACAAAGAAATACACCCACAAATGTATGTCCAACTAATCTTTAACAAAGCAGGAAAGAATATTCAATGGAAAAAAAACCATCTCTTCAGCAAATGGTGCTGGGAAAATGGGACAGCAACAAGCAGAAGACATGTATGGACTACTTTCTTACACCATACACAAAATAAACTCAAAATAGGTAAGACTTAAATGAAACACAGGAAGTCATCAAAACCGTAGAGAAGACAGGCAACAATCTCTTTGACCTTGGCCACAGCAACTTCTTGACATGTCTCTGGAGGCAAGGGAAACAGAAGCAAAAATGAACTATTGGGACCTCATCGAGATGATTAAAAAAAAAAAAAGCTTCTAAACAGCAAAGGAAACCATCAGCAAAACTAAAAGGCAACCAACCGAATGAAAGAAGATTATTTGCAAATCACGTATCGGATAAAGGGTTAGTATCCAAAATCTATAAAGAACATAAACTCACTACCCAAGAAACAAATAATCCAGTGAAGAAATGGACAAAAGACATAGACACATTTCCAAAGAAGATATCCAGACGGCTAAGACACACATGAAAAGGTGCTCAACATCACTCATCATCAGGGAAATAATCAAAACCAAAATGAGATACTGCTTCACACCTGTCATAATGCCTAAAACGAACAATTCAGGCAGCAACAGATGTTGGTGAGGATGCAGAAAGAGGAAAGCTTTTGCACTGCTGGTGGGAATGCAAACTGGTGCCGCTACTCTGGAAAACAATATAGAGGTTCCTCAAAAAATTAAAAATAGAACTATCCTACACCCAGCAATTGCATGACTAGGTACTTATCCAAGGATACAAGAGTGCTGATTTGGAGGGGCAAATGCACCCCAATGTTTATAGCAGAACTATCAATAATAGCCAAATTATGGAAAGAGCCCAAATGTCTATCGACTGATGAATGGATAAAGATGTGTGGTGTGGTGTGGTGTGGTGTGGTGTGTGTGTGTGTGTTTACATGTATGTATACACACACTGGAATATTACTTGGCAATGAAAAAGAATGAAATGTTGCCATTTACAACAACATGGATGGAACTAGAGTGTATTATGCTAAGTGAAGTAAGTTAGAGAAAAACAAATATGTGATTTCACTCATGTGGAATTTAAGACACAAAATAGATGAACATAAGGGAAGGGAAGCAAAAAATAATATAAAAACAGAGAGGGAAACAAACCCTCTAAAATACAGAGAACAACCTGAGGGTTACTGATGGGGTGTTGGGTGGACGAATGGACAAGGGGCATTAGGGAGGACATGCTGCGATGAGCACTGGGTGTTATATGTAAGTAATGAATCACTAAATCCTATTCCTGAAATCATTATTACATATATGTTAACTAACTTGGATTTAAATTTTTAAAAATTTTAAACAGGAAAATAGTACAGAGGTTCCTCAAAAAGTTACACAGAAATCTAGTACAATCCAATAATTCCACCTCTGCACATTTACCAGAAAATGAAAACACTAATTCAAAAAGATATATACAATCCTATGTTTACTGCAACATTATTTAAAATAGCCAAGATATGGAAGCAACCCAAATATCCATCCATAGATGAATGGATAAAGAAGACAGGGTGTGTGTGTGTGTGTGTGTGTGTGTGTGTGTGTGTGTATGTGTATATATATATATATATATATATATATATATATATATATAAAACAGAATATTACTAAACCATTAAAAATAAGAGATCTTGCCATTTGTGACATGACAGGCATAGAAAGTATTATCCTAGGTAAGTTAGAAATACAAATACCACATGATTTCACTTATATACAGAATAAAAAAGAAAACAAATGAATAAACAAAAAGCAGAATCAGACCTATAAATACAGAGACCAAAGTGATGGCTGCCAGATAACTGCCAATGGACAAAATGAGTGAAGAGGAAAGGCTCCTAGTCATAGAACAGGTAAGTCAGGAGAATGAAAAGTACATCACAGGGAATATAGTCAATGGTATTGTAATAGTGTTACAAGGTAACAGATGCTAGCTACACTGAGGTGAGCACAACTTAATATATAGAGTTGAATTAATATGTTGTACACCTTAAACTAATGCAATGTTGTTTGCCTACTAAAAAAAAATCAACTGACCTTAAAGATATGTGCAACCCCATGTTTACTGCAGCATTACTTACAACAGCCAAGATCTGGAAATAACCTCTGTTGAGAACTGACAGGTAAATGGATAAAGAAGATGTGGCATATACATACAGAAACAGTATTCAGCCATAAAAAAGAATGAAATCTTGCCATTTGTGAAAACATGGATGGGCCTAGAGGGTATTACCCTAAGTGAAATAAATGCTCCATTCCACTCCCTTCCCTTTTCTGGAAACACAGTGCCATTTTATGAGTACTAAAACAGATTAGGAAATTTCAAGTCTTACCTTCCTTAGAATGTAAAGCTACCATTCATTAGGGACATTTTATTCCTGTTTCTAAACCAATCCTGTTTCTACCATCTCAAACTTTGGAAAGATAGCAGAAATGGCTCTGGGTTTCTTTTCTTTTTTTATTCTCAAGTTAGTTAACATACAATGTAGTCTTGACTTCAGGAGTAGGATTTAGTGATTCATCACTTAATATAACACTCAGTGCTCATCCGGACAAGTCCCCTCCTTAATGCTCATCACCTGTTTACCCCACCCCCGTCAACCCTCACTTGGTTCTCTGCATTTAATTTTTTTTTTTTTTTAATGTTTCTTTACTTTTGAGAGAGACAGAGTGTGAGTGGAGGAGGGGCAGACAGACAAGGAGACACAGAATCTGAAGCAGGTTCCAGGCCCTGAGCTGTCAGCACAGAGCTGGACATGGGGCTCAAACACACAAACCAGGAGATCATGACCTGAGCCGAAATCAGATGCTCAACCGACTGAGTCACCCAGGTGCCCTTGTTCTCTGCATTTAAGAGCCTCTTATGGTTTGCCTCCCTCTGTTTTTCTTATTTTTCCTTCTCTTCCCCTATGATCATCTGTTAAGTTTGTCAAATCCCAGATATGAGTGAAATCAAGTGGTATCTGTCTTTCTTTGACTGACTTATTTCTATTTTCCTTAGCATAATAAACCTCCTTGGCTTTTCTGTATTGGATCACCTGAAGAGAAAGTGGTACTCTACCAGAATAATAGATTTTCAAAGAGAAAAGGAATGCAGATAGGTATTTACCTTAGAACAAACTGAAGTTTAATAAAAAGAAACTTATTCATAGGAATGAACAAAGCTAAGTGATAGTTCACGAGGCAGAGCTGGTACCCAATTTGAAGGACTAGAGGTCTAAGAAGAGACTTTAACAAATGCGAATCAGTAAACAAAAGGACACTAGGATCAAAGGCCAGCCAAAAACAGTAGTTTGGAAGACTAAGATTTTAACTAGTAAAATGGATGAAGGACAAAGGAGATAACAGACATTCAGAATGATTCATTCAGTTGATGCTTAGTATAAATTTTATGGGAATAGGTCTCTACATGAGATAATATGGAGTGGGGTATGAAACAGTAAGATAGGGAATATTTGGATTTTCAGGAACATCACATTGTACAAAGGGTAAATCCACTGAGTTCAACAGTAAATTATTCATTTGTCACTGATGTGCTCTCCATCAATATTAGCAGGAAGAGAATGGCTGTTTTGAGGGGTTTTTTTTGTTTTAGTTTTTTTAATGTTTGTTTATTTTTGAGAGAGAGAGCATGACGGGGGGGGGGGGGGGGGCGCAGAAAAAAGAATGGGACGGGACGGGACGGGACGGGACTGGAAGGGAAGGGAAGGGAAGGGAAGGAAAGAAGGAAGAATCCGAAGCAGGCTCCAGGCTCTGAGCTATCAACACAGAACCTGATGCAGGGCTCGAACCCATGAACCATGAGATCAATGACCTGGGCCAAAGTCAGACACTTAACCGACTGAGCCACCAGGTGCCCCAAAAATGGCTGTTCTAATTGATGTTAAAAGAAGCAATGGTTATTCTTAGAGACAAAAAAATTACTACGGTCAGTACAAAAGTGTGAATTTCATACTTCATGAGTCTAATAAGATTATAAAAAATGACATTCTGTAATTTTTTTTAAATGTTTATTTATTTTGAGAGAGAGAGAGAGACCAAGAGAGCACACAAGCACAAATGGGAGAGGAACAAAAAGAGAGGGAGAGACAGGATCCCAAGCAGGCTCCATGCTGTTAATCTTAAACCATGAGATCATGTCCTGAGCCGAAATCAAGAGTTGGATGCTTAACCAACTAGCCACCCAAGTGCCCTCATAATATTTTTTAATAGAGAAGAACAGACTGCACTCATTCCAATTCTAGCTGGATGGCTGTTTCAAGTCTAACATATAAGAATAAGATTCAGCATACAGAGATTAAGGTGAAATGTCCCAACAGTTAAATATGAAATGCCTTGGGGTTAATCTTCAAGAAAATATTTTAGATATAAGTATCCCCTGGTTCTTCATATAGGATAAAAAATATCAAAAAAAAAAGTCCTACAGAGAGAGTAAAAACACAAGACATACCATTCATATAATTATCTAATTTACAAAAGATTAACTATACAAGGAAATCTAATACTATTTCTGTCATGTCAACCAATAATATCAGGATTCTTTCAATTCATATTTAAGCTTCTTTCTTAATACTCCATTATATGACATAAGCAAATGCAAACAGAACATGTTCTCAGAGATTCAAATTGTCTTTGAAGAAGGAAAATAAAATAAGGAAGTGTTTGCTTTATAAGGCTTTGATCAATGTCCATTCCTCATGAGCACAGAGTAAAATATTTAACCAATATAGTACATCTGTATTTAGTCCTCTAACATCAAAATAAACCCTTCCTCCTATGCTATGCCATAAGAGATTATTATAACAAATTTCAGTATTAATATGAATTGAGAATGACTTTCATCCCAAACTGCCTGAGATGAGATTATCAAAGGAACATCTATCTTGGATTGATATACTTTATTCAGAACAATCATTCTCATTAGGTATAGGTCATCTTTACTGTTGTTTTCTCTCTTATAACAAACAATATGTCACTGCAATTTTATCTACTCTATCAAAACCTGATATGGAATATTCTGCCTGGGGTTTACCCTATTAAGTCATTCTTTTATAGGTGGGGTGGCAGGCGGAACTACAGTGTCAATTTAAAATACCTCCTCTAAGAAATGTAAGAATTTTACAGAAAATTAAATATAAACTATATTTAAAATTTTTCCCCATACAAATTTGTTAAAATGATGGCAGTATGATGAAATGCTGAAGCTCAATTTGATACTGAAGAACCACTTTACTTTCAAGAGAAAGTATAATTACATTCTCAAAATTATGCGAAAACCTTACCTATATTGTAACCAAAATTGTCTTTAAAAGGCTCACAACACTTCAATACTCAGTGAGTGTTAACGCTGTCATCTTCTAACATCACTCACCTTTCAAACCTAGAGTTTGTAGCTGGAAGAGCCGACCAAGTTCATAAGGCAAAACCCGTAACAGATTGTTATTTAAAAGCAATTCCCTGTTAAAAAAAAAAAAAAAAAAAGAAAAAAGAAAAGAAAAAAGTTTAATATATCAAATGTTATTAATATCTACAATTACTTTCTTAGCCTTCCCTAACATACCATGAGTTATATTTACTTGCAAGACACATTCAATCCAAAAAACGTACAAAATGTGTAACTACTACAACTGTTAACAATGTTTCTATAATTTATTCATTCTCCAGCACAGATTACTAAAGCTGCAAGAACTACATATCATTTGCAGGCTAACTCCATTCCCTTTTCTCTCTCACTCAAATGCCTACCCAAATCAAAGTGACAGATATTCTTTGTATCCAAAGACAACCAGTATCCTTGAATCCAGTATACTCCACAGAAAAATGTAACAACCAATCACCTTTATCAATTCTTATAACTGATTACACTGTAATCACATTAAGATACTATGATGAACAATCACTGACATAGGACATAACCACAGAAAATAAAGCATAATACAGATAATAGGATAATATAGGTAAGATCCAAGCTTATAATTTTGAAATTTTGGCCAGATTACAGAAAAAATAAACAGCCATATTATTAGATGACTAAAAAGTACTTTAAGAAAATAAGGAATAAGATTCTAAAATATAAATGTTTAATTTTAAACACATGACAGCAATTTTAAATATCACTACTTAGCCGGAAAAAAAAATTACCACTTAGCAAATAAACACAGAAAAGCAATACCTGCCTACACTGAAAACATTTATACAAGGTCTTAAGGGACCTACAAAATTTTTTCCTATGAAGAAATTCTTAAAGAACCCTAAATGACAAGAAATAAATCCATTTACTATCAAGTTCTAAGGTTTCCTTAAGGACTTGTGACATTTAAGTATACTTCACCTTATAAAACAGGTATGTTCCCAGAAGTTTACTTACAAGATCAGAGTATTTTCTCAATTATTTATGATTATCTTATCACATGCTTGAGCCTAAAGCGAGACCTAATATTTTAATCCCAACCCACCTCAAGGCTGTTAAAAGAAATTGGTAAGACAAGCACACTTCTACTTAGAAAGCTTCAAATTGAAAGAAAGGAAATGTTCAACGGATGCCACCTCAAGCCCTGTTTAGACAATTTTTATCATTTGATCTTCAAATGCATACCAAAATCCTACTGTAAGAGGAGTAATATCTCATAGTTTTCTTATTTGGTAAATTTAGAATTCTATATAGTGAGTCATATCAGTAATATTTCCTTACCTGAGAGACACCATGTTTCCTAGTTCTGCTGGTAAACTTCTGAGTTTATTGGATGACAGATCCAGGTAAACCAGATTATGAAGCTTGGCAATATCAGGTGGAATGCGACTAAGGTAATTGTCATTTAGGTGCAGTGCTGTCAAGTGTGTCAATGACCAAAGTGACGTACTTAAGCTCCGCACTCTACCTAAAAGGCAAAATATTGAAGCATTAAATTCTAGGCCCAGGATGAAGACTAACCTCCAAGGACTAAAAAGTGGTAGAAGAGACTGCAATATACAGATACTGCATCTTTGAGGTTAGTTTTCTATTAATGCCATTTGACTGCTTCCAAACCTACCTGTTCTTTAATTTCATGTCACTTTTGCCTAATCATTATTTCTCATGAACTCCCCATTATTAAATGAGATGTGGCATAATAAGGAGACCCCTGGAGTCAGGGTGATGGTGAGTTCTCAAGGAAAACATCAGGCTGACTTAAGCTTTTGTGACAGAACAGTCTTGAATTTTATTTTAAGGCACAGTCCTAACAAAAGTATTTCTTACATACTCCACTAAAAATAATAGTGCAAGGTTTGTCCATATTTTGGGCCTGGATTCTTCTACAAACTTTAAATTACCAAGAGTAATTACGATGATTTAGAACCAACATCAGAATGACCATTAGGAAAACCATTTTACCCATAAAAGAGATATTGTTCCCAGCTTTCGATGCTACAATCAACAACTCTGGTTTAAGATTTTGCATTAAGTGCAACATACTCAAGTAAAATGGTCACACATTAAGCTTTATCAGTCAGTCAGCATCTGACAGCTATTGTAGCACATGGACTAGAAAAGATTCAGGAAACCTATCTCAGAATCCTGATTTTTACCACTTACTAGCTATATAGATCTGGGCAAATCACCTAACTGCAGCTGCTGTAAAGTGGGATATTATCTTAATAATTTATATGAAGATCATTTTATAAACTTTACAGAAGTAAAATAGAATTTAATTACATATCACATTCGAAACAACAGATCTTGATTAAAAGAGCAGTGGAAGGTGTATAGAGGCCACAAAATGTCAAATGGTCCATGTTACTTTTCACAGCTATCAAGCAGTCAACTCAAGCTCAGATCTGTCCAGGGTTCTGTCACAGGTTCCTTCATGCTATCTATTATCAGGCTCAGGTGCCAGCTAGGATTTTGTATTTTAATAGGAAAGAAAGTGTTCAAGTGAAGAGAGGCTGTGGTGAAAGAAACTTATTTAAGTCTTACCTGGGATTTAATCAGGTGGTTCTCAACCAGGGGCAATTTTGATTTTATTCCCCAAGGGACTTTGGGACTCTGGAGACATTCTTCGTTGTCAAAACCAGAGGAGTGCTACTGGCATCTAGTGGGTAGAGGCCGGGAATACTGCTAAACACTATGCTGTATAACTGAAACTAATGTATCAATGTGTGTTAACTATACTTCAGCTTAAAAAATTATAATTTATGTAAATTATAGTCCCTAAGATGTCCACTGATATGTATTACAGCGACCTTTTATCCCATGTGTGTTTTAATGGAATTATTTACAAAATGGTAATATCTCATGTTAATATTCATATGTATTTAAACTTAATATATACTCTGGTTTCTCTTCAGATCACATAAATCTTTCGCCTTTTAAACTTAATATACACTTAATATATTAACATGTTAATATTAACTTATATTTAAACATATATGTGGCTAACTATCATATTAAGGACCCAAACTGCTGGAGAACTATCTTCATTATCAAAATTCCAATATCATGAGGCGCCTAGGTGGCTCAGTCAGTTAAGCATCCGACTTCAGCTCAGGTCATAATATCACAGTTTGTGAGTTCAAGCCCCATGTGGGAATTTGTACTGACAGCTCTCTCTCTGCCTCTCCCCCACTCACACTGTCTCTCTCAAAAAATAAACATTAAAAAAATTCAAAATTCCAATTATCATGTCTACAATGAAGTTAAAATTAATGTCCTTTAAAAAAAAAAAAAAAGAGGAGTGCTACTGGCATCTAGTGGGTAAAGACCAGGAATGCTGCTAAATCACCTACAGTGCACACAACAGCCCCCAACCACAAAGAACTGTCTGGCCCTAAGTGTTAGCAGTGCCTAACTGAGAAACCCTGGGTTAGCGCAATAGGATCTGCTGATATTCACTCTTCTGATTACCAACATTTACCCACCAGATTACATTTAAGCTAAATATACAGGTAATTCTTGCTATTAACACTATAATGTGGGTTTAATGCTTCCCAATGAAAGCCTGTGGGGGGCGGGGGGGGGGGGGGAGAGACACAGGGGTATCACATTCTACATTATCTGTATTATACCAATTAATAAACAAAAAACAGTAATTATATTCTATTTTTAATAAACTTTTAACTTTATAATAATTTTAGATTTATAGAAAAGCTACCAAGATAATATAGAGTCCCTGTATACCTCTCATCCAGTTCCCCTAATGTTAGTTTCTTATATTATCATGATACATTTGTCAAAACCAGGACACTAATATTAGTACATTACTTTTGTACATTATTGGTACATTACTAATGTACAGATTTTATATTGGATTTCACCAGTTTTTCCATCTTTTTGTTATAAGATCCAATTCAAGATACCATTTTGCATTTAGTCATCATGTCTCCCTAGTCTCTTATGGTCTGTGACAGTTTCTCAGTCTTTCCTTGTTTTTTATGACCTTGACACTTTTGAGGATTACTAGGTTAGGTATTTTGCAGTTTGAGTTTTTCAGCTTGAGTTTGTCTGATTTTTTTCTCACTAGTACACTAGGACTATAAGTTTTTAGGAATCATATTCTATCTGAACAAATCCTAAACATGAAAGGTCATGTAATACAGTTATTTTTTGGAATCAACAGCTTCTAAGCTTCCTACTACGCCAACACTAAGATGATAGGAAAATGGCAAAGATTTCAATTTCCAAAAATAATTACTCTGCAATAGCCAAAATTAAATCTATTATATCAAAGAACCTGGTTACTCAGAAACTAAACTCCCAATGTCCTCAATTTCAGATGCCAACTCTGGCTCAAGGTATTATTTCAAAAGAAAGAACAGGAAAAAGATATTTAGTCACAGGTAAATTAAACACCAGTACTCAGACTCTTTTATTTTCTCAATTAGTTCATCTAATTACAAATGTACAACATAGGAATAAATACAATACTCAATTCTTGCTCATTATTGTTATTATATCCTGGATTAAACGCTTCAGATTCCACTCACCCGAGATTTCTAATTCTGCCCAGTGAGATTTTTTCCCATTGGCTACCTCCTCTGCTGACATGATGGTATAAATTCTGCGAGGATCTGGAGGATCATATTTTTCCTTTGGCATCCCTATTAGTCTGTTTAAAAAAAAAAAAGGATAATCAACAATTACCACAGTCTCACAGAAAAAAAGAAAAATGGGATGTAAATTTTCTTTTCCTTTTCCCTTGCCAGGCTAAGTCATTTCATACTAGAAATTCTCACTAGAAGAAAACATGTCTGCAGTATGTTAGGCTCTTGCAGGAACTCAGTAACAGATGCATAAGGGAAAATGCGAATAAGCAAAGACATTGCATTTCACATTGAACTTTGTAGTTGCTTCCCGAACTTCCACCCGTTCTTGCTTTAGCAGTCTTGCTTTCCCAAACAGACAGACCCTACACCAGTTTTCTGAATGGATTTTGACTACTCTAACAATATCAAAGTAATCCTGTCCTCCTTGCCTCGGTGATATTCAAATATTTTGTATTTAAGACAATCAGCACATGACATTCCTCTTGTCACAGAGATTAGCTCAGATGTATCTAATAACCATGAAGCTTAAGACGCATTCTATTCAGGCTTCTCTACCCTGCTAATCATAGAAGAATATAGCCCAGATTGCTACTGGCAACCATCCAACGATTATAAGGGAAACCAGCCACAGAAGTCAGAGTCTAGAAAATAGACAAAGCCAGAGTCCTCACCAAATCATACCCGTAGGACTCCCGAACACTGGGCTTTTTGCATACACAAACCAATATATATTACTTATTGTTTAAACTAGTTTAGCTTGTGTTTTTCATCACTTGCAGTCAAAAGCATCACACAGAATGATATCTTAGTATGAGCCTGTCTTGGTTTAACCTGTTGTTCTTAGGCAGCATCATTCCTTTTCACTCTCAGAAGTGTCCATGCCACTGAATTGAAACTGGTATTATTATATACTCTTCTTCATGTAACTGCCAAAATAATCACTGACTGATCACAAATGGTAAAAACTAGATATAAAAATCCTCAAGTGTGCAATGTATGAAGCATATGACAAATGGCACTGAAAGTAACCATTCAAGGAGTCCAACACAAGAATTACTGCTTGGTAACTGGCAGAAAATAAAATCCAGTTTAGATATAGCAATAATAGCAAATGACAAAGCCCTGAACCTAATTAAAATCCTACATGCTATCTGTAAGTTGCCTTGTTATTAGTATATTGGTTCTCTTTGTTCATATTTCATACACATACACACACCCCAAAACCAAGTGTCTCGATCTGAGAGTGTTTCCAACTAAAGTTTAGAATTTATAATTCAATGTAATTTACTTTCACATGGTCTGAAATTTGTTATATACAGAGAATAAAGAAAAATTAGTGGTATTCTATGTTTCAAAAAAATCAAAGCTAGTTTATAAGAACAGAATCAAAATTTCCTACACCATAATCTACTCATATTTCTGAAGGTAAAATAGTCACTTTCCTCTTTTAAAAGGGGTAAAAAGAGAAAGTTTTCCAGATTTGTTAATCTGTTTAACAGTAGTCTGCTTCCAAGTTTCCAGGTTAAGCCCTTCCTTCTGCTTTAATCTTATCATACAAGTTGGTTCATACTGACCCTTTTATTTCCCATACATATCCCCAGGATCTTCATACAGCACAAAGAATATGATAATTTTCCATGGGAAAAAAACTTGATTTATACCACATTCAGCCTATATAAAATACTTCAAAAAATAAAATTTTTAGATAACAAGATTTTCAGAATTTCTACCGTGCATGAGGAATGTGTACCTCTGTGAGTACTTCTGCATACTAATATGAAAATCTGCAAAAACACAAGATTAAGGAAAGCCAAAACACACAAACAACATGCTACAAAATCCATGAACTACATTGCGGATGGGTAAAAAATAAAGACTGCAAAATATGCAAAACAAATGTTTCAAAATTCTAATTCGTTTTCATAAAACATAGAGGTCAACTGAATGTGGTTTTTAATAATGGCTCCCACTGGATGGTATGTTCCTTAAGGGGACTATCAGTCATTTCTGTGTGGAGGCATATCATTTTTATATTGCTATATAGTTCCTTCCACATAGTAGGCCCTTAATATGTATTTGTGGAATGAATATATGCTTTGTAATACTAAAATCTGCCACCTTCCTTCTGCTTTTTCCATCTCACAGCCAATCTTCAGTCAATGCTTTTCTAAAAATTATTCCCAGGAAATGCTAATTAATCGACATGTTCAATTTCCCTAAATATTTTTAAAAATCTATATAGGTCAATAATTGCCATCTCTTCTGGCCCTCTAATTCTAATCTTGAAATCATCTACTATATAAAATGATTTTTTTTAATTTTTCACAAGTTTCCATCTTCCTAAATCCACTAAAATTTATAAAATCTGTTCCTGGAAAACAAATCCATGAAACGTTTACCAGTGTTTACATGTAAAACCAAAGTAATATTAATACTGCCATATTAGGGGTCAGAGATCTCTTCCAGATTTGATTAGGAAGCCAATGAAAATACAAGCACTTAATTAAAAATGAATATAGATTTCAATAGTCTGATTAAAGTGGTAACATTTTACTTTTGGGTTGATTAACGAGCAACTTAGTAGAGTCTTCAATTCTGGTGATCACTACTGTCTCAAACATCAGGTTTTCAAAATTGCTACTAAAGACTTAGAGAATTCAAATTTGGGAAATTGGTAATATTAAAGCCTCTTATTCAGCTTTATTTTTTCCCTCTCAGTTCCTCATCACCAACTTTGCACATTGGAGACATACCTCAAAAACCTATTTCAAAATAAATTAAAATATAAAATACTAATTCAAATGTATTTAACTCTTTAAATGTGACACCGATAGTGTGGTTTCTAACAGTCTCATATACACATCATTCCAAGACTTAAATACTGAGTGATGAATACATTTTATCTAAAAAATAGAAATGTTTTATTTTGGAAAGCCTAACAGCTAATTCCTTTCCCTATATTCTTTTTCAAATTGATTCAACAGGAAGCTTTTGAATTGGTTTTTCCATGACTTTCTAATTTTTACAACATCTTACATCAGTTCCCAGAGGATCCTCCCATTACATCAACCTAATTTATACTGGGTATCCTTATCTTGTAACAGAGTACAATAAAAGCCCCTTTGGCAACACAACCTGTCTAACTTTCCAGTCTTCGACCCTATTTCAACACTATAAAAAATACTCCACATAGCTCCCCAAA
The DNA here is from genome assembly GCF_022837055.1 of Prionailurus viverrinus. Taxonomy (NCBI): domain Eukaryota; kingdom Metazoa; phylum Chordata; class Mammalia; order Carnivora; family Felidae; genus Prionailurus; species Prionailurus viverrinus. The sequence continues at coordinate 142,902,834 of NC_062564.1, read as the reverse complement.
TGCTAACTACATAAACTTCTTTAAACCTGCCACCCACTTTCCATCCATTTGATCTTAGCATAGCACCTACATGACCTTCCCAGATCCTAGTGCAAAATTTCTGAGAGTTACCATCAGTCCTGGCCAAAGAACCGAATTATGTCTGACTTCTTAGTTCCTACATGAACTATCCTAAAAGTAAACTAGTTTTAGTCTCCACCATTGAAAGCTGATTAATCACTACCACATAGTGAAGATTTTCATTAGTTTCCCTTCTGTTCCACAGGAAAAACCTCACATGAACTTATAAAATATGAACTTCATAGAAAATGTATTTCAATTTTTTTTCAATTACAAGCAATATTATATATAACACTAGAGCTACTTTGACCTAGAAATTTGTATTTTATTTGTTTAATGTTTGTTTATTTTTGAGAGAGAGTAGGAGAGCAGGAGAAGGGCAGAGAGAGAGGGAGACAGAATCCAAAGCAGGCTCCAGGTTTTTAGCTGTCAGCACAGGGCCCAATGCAGGGTTCAAACTAAGGAGCTGTGAGATCATGGCTTTAGCCAAAGTTGGATGCTAAACCAACTGAGCCACCCAGGTGCCCCCTGCCCTAGAAAAATTTTAAATGGAGCTTCCAAAACAAAAAAATGTAACATACCTGTATATCATGTCGTTTCAATGAACAGCATATTACGAAGTATTTATGAAATACATCCAAATACACTATTGCTAAAGAATCCCAAATCTCAAATTTTATATCTGAAGCTAATAAAATAACACAACTGCTCCCTGCTCCCAAACAGAACAAAATCTATCTGAGCCAAATCAGAGCAAACTTTTAAAGCTAGAACTGGACTTCTGTTAATAGGTGGTCATCTGGAACAACTTAAAAAAAGAGCAGCCTGTATAGTACATATAAAGATGTAAGTTCTTGTGGTATTAAACCAAAGTTTCCCTCTCACATCCTGTCCAAATTTAAGGTCATTTTATCCAAGTTTATAGTACACCACAATTACTATTACTTAGAACTCAGTCTAAGAAAGAAAGAATGCTACAAGCACCAAAGAATGTTTCATAATGAATCAGAGACTTCTAACTCAACTCTAAAATAAAAATCATTAAACATACATTTATTTCCATACAAATATTAACTGGTCATCTCAACTGTAGTCTGCAAAGTAATCTTTGGCAGAAATACAGATGCTGGCAGGGTTCCCAAAGTTAGAGGAAGACAAAATTAAGCCCACACTAGATATTTCTGCTTAACTTTTAGAGCAAGATGTCTATGATTTATTATATTTTACACATTCTCAGATAAATCTGTATTATATTGACATTTATTCCCAAAGGTTATTCCCAAATAACACATTATTCGTTATTTATTGAATACCTACCTACCTAATATCCATCCTTCCCATCTGGTCTTAAGCATTAAGGCCATTTTGCTTTCTGAGAAAATAAATCTAAGTTCAACTTTTTTTTTTTTTTAATTTTTTTTTTCAACGTTTATTTATTTTTGGGAGAGAGACAGAGCATGAAAGGGGGAGGGGCAGAGAGAGAGGGAGACACCGAATCGGAAACAGGCTCCAGGCTCTGAGCCATCAGCCCAGAGCCTGACGCGGGGCTCGAACTCACGGACCGCGAGATCGTGACCTGGCTGAAGTCGGACGCTCAACCGACTGCGCCACCCAGGCGCCCCAGTTCAACTTTTTTTAATAAAGCAAACTAACCCTTGTGCTGCAGCATTTCTGAAGTTTTTATTTCTTCATCAATATTTAACTATACAGAACTCTTAATCATTGTAATTGCCATATAAAATTTATACCTTCCCTGAATGGGCTCACCAGCAGATACTAAAAAAAAAAAAAAAGTGCCTTAGCAAATCACACTGCATACAGCAGGATCATAGTGATAAAGACTGATGACACTTAAGAGCTTAAAACATACCCTGAGATAATGATTTCATCAGCATTTCCCACTACAGGTCTATACAAGGGCCTCTCTGGTGGCATTTATCTGCAATGACATATTTAGCTAACGTCCATATATGGTAATAACGCAAACATTCAAAAAGAACCCCAAAGCTTGGGACACCGGAGTGGCTCAGCTGGTGGAGCATCCGACTTTTGATCTCAGGGTTGTAAGTTCAAGCCCAACACTGGGTGTGGAGCCTACTCAAAAAGAACCTCAAAGTTTTCATGACTCTCTCTCACTCTAAACACTAAACAAAACAAAGCAAAATCCATGTTTTATGATGGTAAAGTCATTTTATTTTAAAAAAAAAATAACCTCAGGTTTTTGGAATTTCATGTTTCTGACCAGTTTAACATTTATTCAACAAATACTTATTGTAGACCTACTACCATCATGTATTACACCAAGCACTAGGACTTCTAAAGTAAACAAGACCAACAACATCCTTGGCTTCACGTAGCTTATACCATTTTCATAGCACTGCTTTAAAATAAAGTTATAGAATATATAGTTTACTTCCAAATAGTGCTATAAAGAATTTGGCACTTCTTGTTACTACCTTCCCCCCCCCCCCACCCCCCTTATCAGGTAGTTGCATTGTTCCCTCTTGTCACTATTCTGAAAGAGTACAACTAAAGGGTAGTGAAGCTGACCCTTAAAAAACTGCTTAGGTCTACTTATAAGCAGATCTTTTACACTACGGAAAATGTATTTTCTGTTTCTTACGATTTTCTTAATACCGTTTTCTTTTCTCTAGCTTACTTTATTATAAGAATACAATATATATAACACGCAAAGTATGTGTTAATCAACACTTCATGTTATCAGTAAAGCTTCCAGTCAACAGTAGGCCATTATTAGGGTAATATAAAGTAGTACATGAATTTTCAAATGCATGGGGGGATTGGTGTTCCTAACCTCTGAGGTGTTCAAGGGCCAAATGTAATAGGTAATCCACAGAATGGTCAATGACAAGTAGAGAGACTACAGCTCCCAGGACAAGAATGGCAAGTTTTTGTTTTATTGTTTTTTCAAAGAAATACAGGGAAGCATTTACTTTTTTTTTAAGGTTTATTTTTGAGAGAGAGAGAGAGAAAGCACAAGTGAAGGAGGAGCAGAGAGAAAGAGAGACTCCCAAGCAGGCTCCACACTGTTAGCACGGAATCTGATGCAGGGCTCAAACACATGGGACCTGTGAGATCATGACCTGAGCAGAAGTCGGATGCTTAACCAACTGAGCCATCCAGGTGCCCCAAGTTTGAATATTGGGGAATGGACCAAAGATAATGAGGCTAAACACTTATAAGTACATTTAATTTAAGGTGATAGCAAATACTCTTCTAACACTGCGACATTGTTTATTCTATGATCCTTACTGAGAAACCAAGTAATTAGATAACAGTAACAAGGATTCTTTTGGTCTTTAAAAATATTTAGACTCAGGATGCCTGGCTGGCTCAATCAGATGAGCATGCAACTCTTGATCTCAGAGTCATGAGTTCAAGCCCCACATTGGGTGTAGACATTACTAAAAATAATAATAATAATAAAAATATTTGAATTCAATGTGTCTTCATTCTATTCAGTTTATTCTTCAGGATCTACTTCAAATTCCAAGCCAAACTAGTTACCTACCCAAACAAAATGCATAGGCATACATGGATGAAAATGAGATGTCATAATGGTTACTATACTTCTTTCTAAAGGTAATCCAAAGGTAGCTTTATGTTAATCCACAATGATAACTAAAAGAAGCTTCTAACTCCATAAAGCAGTGAGGGCATAGTCTACTTGTCAGCTAAAGAAAGCACTATGCGGCGGGGGGCGGGGGGAGAGAATCAGAATAGAACTTTTCCGCACATTTGAAATTTTCCCTCATATGTGGAATACCAGAACACAGCAAAAGCAACATAAAACATAAATAATAAAAGGAAAAATGGAGACCTGAGATTATAAATGTACCAATCACTTCAAAATTTCAAAATAATTAGCACATTTCATTTTATTTCATCAGTAATTGATTTGGACAACAAAAGCTTACAATTCTTCTCTTACATTCCAAATTAGGTCTTAGTCTCTAGCTAACAATCACTATGCTTTAATGCCTCTTGTATTTACTTACTGCCTCTCACTTATCTAAATATATCGAACACAATCTAATTATCCTGCAGAAAATGGGAGATAATTAGACCAAAATTTTCACATCAATATTTCCAGGACTATGATTTCTTCCCCCTAACCCTTTTTATCCTTTCACTTTTTTGGTGTAGCTTGTGTTTTCTAGTTCCTCTGATATATACATTTTCATGTCTTTCAGTGGATGCCCAATTCTATCCACCCTTCATGGTTTAAGTCATCTTTTACCTCTTCAAAATATTTCCCCACGTAAAAATCAACAAGCTAATTCTTAAATTTATATACAGAAATCTAGAATAGCCAAAATACTTTTGAAAAAAATATATACACTTGGGTGCACCCACTATCTAATATCAAGACTTACTATAAAGATATAGTAATCCAGACAGTTTTGTATGGATGAAAAGGGATAGACACATATAGTTCAAAGGAACAGAACTGAGAAACTAGAAATAGAACCACACAGCCAATAGATTTTCCACAAATGTGGAACCTACAACCCAGCAATTGCACTACTAGGTATTTATCCAAGGGATACAGGTGTGCTGTTTCAAAGAGACACATGCACCCCAATGTTTATAGCAACACTATCAATAATAGCCAAAGTATGGAAAGAGCCCAAATGTCCATTGATGGAGGAAAATGGATAAAGAAGATGTGGTATGTGTGTGTGTGTGTGTGTTATGTGTATACACACACACACACACACTCGCATATATATATACATATAAAATGGAGTATTACTCGGAAATCAAAATGAATGAAATCTTGCCATTTGCAACTACGTGGATGGAACTAGAGGGTATTATGCTAAGTGAAATTAGAGAAAGACAAATATCACATGACTTCACTCATATGAGGACTTTAAGAGACAAAACAGATGAACATAAGGGGAGGGAAACAAAAATAATATCAAAACAGGGAGGGGGACAAAACATAAGAGTCTCATAAATATGGAGAACAAACTGAGGGTTACTGGAGGGGTTGTGGGAGGGGGGATGGGCTAAATTGGTAAGGGGCACTAAGGAATCTACTCCTGAAATCATTGTTGCACTATATGCTAACTAATTTGGATGTAGTATTAAAAAATAAAAAATTAAAATTAAAAAAAGAGAGATGAATGAAAAGACATGCCCAGGATTGAGAATAATTATTTGCAAAACACAAATCTGTAAAAGCACTCCAGTATATAAAAGGAACTCTCAAAACAAAATCTTAAGAAAAACAACCTAATAAAAAAATTGGCAAAAGATTTCAACAGGCACTTCACCAAAGATACTCAAATACAAAATAAGCACATGAAAAATACTCAACTATATGCATTTTGGAAATTCAACCTCAAGTGACAATGAGATATCACTACACACATACAATACTAGGGCCAACAAGGATATCACACACACATACCTGTCTTTGTGTTTATGTTTATATACACAAACACATATTTATATATATACACATATATTCATGCATACATACATATACCCATACATACCCTCACATTTTGCTAGTGGAAAGCAAAACAGTACTGCCACTGTGAAAGAGTTTGATTGTTCCTCATCAAGTTAAACATACTTTTATACAACCTTCAATTTCATCTCTAGGTATATACCCAAGCAAAAGAAAAATTTATGTTCACACAAAAAACTATATGTAAATGTTTGCAGCAACTTTATTCATAAGCCCCCCAAACTTGAAAAAAAATCAAATGATCTTCAATTGACAATTACATAAACTGTGGTACAGTCATACAACGAAATACTACTCAGTTAGAAAAAGGACCAAACTAATGATAAACACAACATAGTTGAATGTCAAATGCATTGGGAGAAATTAAAAATATCATTACAATACTCAAAGTAAGTACAATGTACCTCACCATAATAAAGGCTGTATGACAAGACCACAGCAAATATACTCAATGGTGAAAGCTGAAAGCTTTTTCTCTATGATCAGGAATAAGACAGGATGCCCACTCTTGCCACTTTAATTCAACATAGTACTCGTGGTCATAACCAGAGCAATTAGGCAAGAAAAATAAAAGGTATCCAAACTTTAAAAGAAGTAAAATTCTGTTTGCAGATGACATGACATTATACATAGAAAACCCTAGACTCCACCAAAAAACTGCCAAACTAATAAATTCAGGGAAGTTGCAAGACACAAAACACACAAAACTATTTCATTTCTATATACTTTATTAATAAGTATAAGAAAGAGAAATTAAGACAACAATCCCATTTACAACTGCATCAAAAAGAATAAAATACCTAGGAATAAATTTAACCAAGGAGATGAAAGATGAGTACAACAAACACTTTATGACATTGATGACACAAAGAAACGGAAAGATAGTCTACACTCATGGTTTGGAAGAATATTGCTAAAATGTCCATACTATCCCAAAGCAATCTACAGATTCAATATAATCGCTATCAAAATTCCAACGGCCACTTTTCCAGAGAAATAAAACAAGTAATTCTAAAATCTGTACGCAACCACAAAAGACCCTGAATGGCCAAGGCAATTTTGAGAAAGAAGGACAAAGCTAGAGGCACCACGATCTTTGACTTTGAACTATATTACAAAGCTTAGCAGTCAACACAGCATGGTACTGGCATAAAAAGATATGTAAATCAGTGGAACAGACTACAGTCCAGAAACAAACCCACATATATAATCAATTTACAACAAAGGAGCCAAGAATATACAATGGGAAAAGGAGAGCCTCTTCAACAAACTGTGTTGGAAAAAGTGAATAGTCACATGCAAAAAAATGAAACTGGATGTGCATCTTACACTATATACAAAAATCAACTCAAAATGGATTAAGGACTTGAATGTAAGGCTTGAAACCATAAAATTCCTGGAAGCCCCTTGACACAAGTCTTAGCAATGATTTTTGGATTTGACACCACAATCGAAGGCAACAAAAAACATGTGGGACTACATCAAACTAAAAACCTTCTGCTCAGTAAATGAAACTAACAAAATGAAAAGATGTCCTATAGAATGGGAGAAAATATTTGCAAATCATGTACCTGATAAGGGATTAATACCCAACATATATGTAAAGAATCCATACAGCTCAATAGGTAAAACAATTCAGTTAAAAAATGGGTAGGAGATCTGAAGATATTTTTCCAAGAAGCATCAACAGATATATGACAAGGGGCTCAACATCACTAATCATCAGGGAAATGCAAATCAAAACCACAATGGCTCTCATCAAAAAGACAAGGAATAACAAGTGTTAGCAAGGATGCAGAGAAAAGGGAACCCTGTGTACTGCTGGTAGAAATGTAAACTGATGCAGCCACTATAGATAACAGTATAGACAGACATTCTTCAAAAATTAAAAATAGAACTACCACATGATCCAGCAATTCCACTTCTGGGTGTGTATCCAAAGAAGCAAAATCACTATCTCAACAAGATATCTGCACCTCCATGTTCACTGTAGCATTATTTATAATAGCCAAAACATGCAAACAACCTATGTATCCATTGGCAGATGAGCAAATGAAGAAAATGTGGTAAAATACACACACACACACACACACACACACACACACACACACACACACTGAAATATTATTTAGCCATAAAAAGGAAAACCTTCTCATTTGCAACAACATGGATGTACTTTAAAGGCATTATGCTAAGTGAAGTAAGTCAGGCAAAGACTGTATGATCTTATAAATGGAATCTAAAAAAACTAAAAATGAACTGTAGACAGAACAGACTGATAGGGAAAATGAATAAAGGGGGTCAGAAGGTATAACGTTCCAGTTAAAAAAATAAGTCTTGGGGATAAGGTACAACATGGTACCTTAGACTTAATATTGTACTATATAGGGGTGCCTGGGTGGCTCAGGTGATTAAGCACCAGGTCATGATCTCACAGCCCATGATCTCAGCCCCATTTCGGGCTCTGTGCTGACTGCTCAGAGCTTGGAGCCTGTTTCGGATTCTGTGTGTCCTTCTCTCTTTGCCTCTCTGTGTGCACGAGCACATACTCTCTCAAAAATAAACATTAAAAAAAAAAAGTTTAAATACTATGCTACGTATGTTAACGTTGCTGAGAGAATAGATCTTTAGGGACACCTGGCTGGATCAATCAGTAGAACATGAGACTCTTGAGCTTATAGAGTCAGGAGTGGTAGCCCCATGTTGGGCATGGAACCTACTTTAAAAAATATATTTTTTTCGGGGCGCCTGGGTGGCGCAGTCGGTTAAGCGTCCGACTTCAGACAGGTCACGATCTCGCGGTGCGTGAGTTCAAGCCCCGCGTCAGGCTCTGGGCTGATGGCTCAGAGCCTGGAGCCTGTTTCTGATTCTGTGTCTCCCTCTTTCTCTGCCTCTCCCCCGTTCATGCTCTGTCTCTCTCTGTCCCAAAAATAAATAAACGTTGAAAAAAAAAATTAAAAAATATATATATATATATTTTTTTTTCTTTAAAGATCTAGATCTTTAAAGTTATCATCACAAGAAAAAAACCATCTAAGTATGTGTGGTGATGGATGTTAACCAGACTTACTATGGTAATCATTTCACAATATACACATATATAAAATCATTATGCCATACAACTAAAACTAATATAATGTTAAATGTCAATTGCATCTCAACTCATTCAAGACTATATACTGTATGAATCCATTTATAGCACATTTCAGAATAATCAAAACTAATGGGACACAACACTGGTAAATGGCTGCGAGGGGCTAGGGTGGAAGGAGGGTAGAGTGAAAAAGGAATAAGGGAATTTTTTTCTTATGTACTAGATATATACCTGTTAATTTATAATTACTAAAAATATTGCCATCAGAAATACACTCAGGAAACACAGTAATTTAAGCTTTCTTGTCTCTTGGTAAAACAGAAGTTGGGGGGAAAAACTCCTTTCCCATCCAAAAACCACTAAGAGAGTAAAAAAGGAAAATAAACTAACAGGAATGTAGGATTTCCCTATCCCTAACTTCTCAAGGCATTTATAAATATGTTAGCCTAAAAATAGCATCAATTGACTAGCAAGTAAAATCACACAAATCCATAGCATTTTGCAGACTCTTGGTAACTTAATATCAAAGAGTCACAATAAGTCAACTTTATTATTGACTAATAGATGCCAATTAGAGCTTATGTGACCTGGGTCATTTGAAACGTTAAACCCCTCCCTCTCTCCCTCCCTCCTCCCCCTGTCTCAAACACACACAAGAGAGGGGGATTATAAGCAGTTGAGGGTGGCTAAAAATTATCATGCTAAGTATGGAGATATGGTGTTGTATATAGGAGGGCAGAGGAAAGACCATGGAAAGTTCAAATTTCTGTTTTGCTTTCCTGACTCTTTCCTATAGATCATTTTCCTAATATAAATCTGTCAGCCATAAGACAGTCTAATAATAAACATGATACTACCAGTCTTGGTTGCCGCCTTCTTTCATTCCTCTTTACTTTCTTCTGCTCAGTAGCATTTCTTCTAGTCACACTTCCAAATGGGCCCATGATTCTACAGAGTCTGATAATATAAGGCATTATAAATGCCTTAACAGCTCTGTACTTATAGGAAATACAAAAATATTTTCACTTCCTGAGATCAAAAAGAATGAAATCTTGCCATTTGCAACAATGTGGATGGAATTAGAATGTATTAAGCTAAGTGAAATAAATCAGAAAAAGACAAGTCAGATTGACACAGGGGAAGGGAAGGAAAAATAAGATGAAAACAGAGAGGCAAACCATAAGAGACTCTTAAATACAGACAACAAACTGAGGGTTGCTGGGGGGGGGGGGAGTGTTGGGGGGATGGACTAAATGGGTGATGGGCATTAAGGAGGGCAGGGCACTTGCTGGGATGATCACTGGGTGTTATATGTAAGTGATGAATCACTAAATTCTACTCCTGAAACCATTATTACACTATATGTTAACTAACTTGGATTTAAATAATTTTTAAAAAATAAATAAAAATATTGTCACTTCCCAGCAGAAAAGCAAACCATAGCACAGCACTGACTGCCATCACATTTAACCCAAGCTTTCCAGCAACCACAGTTATAATTACTAGTGAACAGATCCAATTAGCATAAGATCCAATTCTAAAATGTGTACTCATAGTCTTCTTTGAAATTAAGAGAATCCACTTAAACTATCTCTAAGTAGAGGATTCTTTAGAGTCGGCAACTAGCCTAGCTTCTAGCTCTAAAATAAATCCCTTCTAGGGGCGCGTGGGTGCCTCAGTTGGTTAAGCATCCAACTATTGGTTTCGGCTCAGGTCGTGATCTAATGGTTTATGAGAGCGAGCCCTGTGTAGGACTATGCGCTCACAGTGCAGACCCTGCTTGGGTCGTGCTCTGTCTCTCTCTCTCTCTCTCTCTCTCTGCTCCTTCCCTGCTTGCGTGCTCTGTCTCTCTCACAACAAATACATTCTTTTAAGTTTAAAATAAATCCCTTCTATCAGATTTTGAAAAACATATGTGAAATGCAAATATGAGATACATGAAATACATGTAAGTAGAAATCTAGACTTAAGATTATTCCATCTGAAAGAATGATTTTATACCTAAGAAATGCAACAAACTCCAAAATTTATGCTTCTGAGAGTTCATTTAAAATTCCTACTCAGTGATACTTGGCTATAGTTTTAGAAATGTTTATTAGGCCATCCCAAATTTCTATTCAAATATTTCAGAATTAACACATTTTTACTGAAAAACACTATAGTTGCATTGACACATAAATCGCTACATTAAAAGCATAAAATGTCTAAATTAATACTTATTCAGTGAAAGACACTAATTTTTATATATGGATACATCAAATATAGCAAGCAAAAGAGCTATACCAATTCAGTTCCATAAAATTAAGATAGACAAATGAATTACCTTAAGGGGAAAAAATATTGTAAAATTCAGTTTCCTCATGATTCTCTTTGAAGGGGGGGAAATTAGAGTGCAAGAAATATACCAAATAATAAAGCCCTACGTCTCAGGGGACAGTTCTGAAACGAATAAATGAGAAAGCACTCTCTAGTGATGGTTAGGAAGTGATGCCAGTCATTCCAGAATGGTGACAAAAATATGTACAATAGTAACTAAGAAGCTATATATTCTTTACAATGTTAGTAAAATCAACCTTAACCATAATTTTTTAATACTTATTTTTGAGACAGAGAAAGAGAGAGAAAAAATATGAGTGGGGGAAGGACAGAGAGAAAGAGACAGATAATCCCAAGCAGGCTCTGTCAGTTCAGAGCCCGACGACAGAGGAGCTCACAAATCTTGAGATCATGACCCGAGCTGAAATCAAGAGTCGGACGCTTAACTGACTAAGCCACATAAGGTGCCCCAACTCTAACCAAATTATTGTATATCCTTGCTTTAAAGAATAATCCAGTGAAGAAATGGGCAAAAGACATGAATAGACACTTCTCCAAAGAAGACGTTCCGATGGCTAACAGACACATGGAAAAAATGCTCAATATCATTCATCATCAAGGAAATACAAATTGAAACTACAATGAGATACCACCTCACACCAGTCAGAATGGCTAAAATAAACAACTCAGGCAACAATAGATGTTGGTGAGGATTCAGAGAAACAGGATCTCTTTTGCACTATTGTTGGGAATGCAAATTGGTGCAGCCACTCTGGGAAACAGTATACAGGTTCCTCAAAAAATTAAAAATAGGGGCGCTTGGGTGGCTCAGTCGGTTTAGCAACCGACTTTGGCTCAGGTCATGATCTCACAGTTTGTGAGGTGGAGCCCTGTGTCAGACTCTGTGCTGACAGCTCAGACCCTGGAGCCTGCTTTGGATTCTGTGTCTCCCTCTCTCTCTGCCCCTCCCCCACTCATGCTCTGTCTGTCTCAGAAACAAATAAACATTAAAAAAAAAAAAAGTTTTTAAATAGAACTACCCTATGACACAGCAATTGCACTACTAGATATTTATCCAAGGGATACAGGTATGTTGTTTCAAAGGGACACATACACCCCAATGTTTATAATGGTGCTACCAACAATAGCCAAAGTATGGAAAGAGCCCAAATGTCCATCAACGGATGAACGGATAAAGAAGATGTGGTTGTATACATATATATGTGTGTACAGGTACTACACACACACACACACACACAATGGAATATTACTCAGCAATCAAAAACAATGAAATCTTACCATTTGCAACTATGTGAATAGAACTAGAGGGTATTATGCTAAGTGAAATTAGCCAGTCAGAGAAAGACAAATATCGTATGTCTTCACACATATGAGGAATTTAAGATACAAAACAGATGACCATAAGAAAGGGAAGCAAAAATAATATATAAACAGGTGGGGGACAAAACATTAAGAGATTCTTAAATACAGAGAACAAACTGAGGGTTGCAGGAGGGGTTGTGCGTGGGGGGGATAGGCTAAATGGGTAAAGGGCATTAGAGAAGACACTTGTTGGGATGAGCATTGGGTATTATACATAGGGGATGAATCACTGGAATCTATTCCTGACATCATCACAGCACTATATGCTAACTCACTTGGATGTAAATTAAAAATAAAAAAACGATATTAAAATATTAAAAATAAAAAAATTAGAAAAAATTTTTAAAAGAACTAGCCTCTAATAAAACCAGTAACTTTTATATTGGTAACAGCCTATTATAAGTTTCCTTTAACTACCTTAAAATTCTATTATTTACTTAAACATATAGAATTATTTAAATAGAATATAGAATTATTTAAATCATTAAATGACAGTTTTTCAAAGTTACATAAGATATAAAATACTACAGAAATAAGGTTTACCCCAAATCTATCAGTTGGTTCTAATATGCCCAGCATTTGTGCCAATCTACAGTTCTACAATAATGCCAAATAGAAACACTATGTTAGATTGGTAATAGTGTGGATATTTACTTTTTGTAGCCTAACCAGAAAACTGGTAATCTATTTTTAGTTAAAAAGCATCTCTCTAAAAACCAGAACAATCTGTTCTCCACTTGTAGATGGGTACTAATTCAATTTTTAAAAATTGTTGAACACTAATGTAAGTGGGAAAGCATACAAGAGGTATTGCTAACTGAAAACAAAAACTAATTACATATACCATAATCCCATCTTTGTAACAAAAACAACCTGTATACACAAAATGTGTACCAACTTGAATGAAAGAAAGAAAGAAGGATAGAATTGTGGGTAATTTTTATTTTTCTTATTTAGCTATATTCTTTAACTTTTCTATGCTGACAATATATTGTTATTATAATAGGAAGAAAGGACTTTTTAATAAACTACTTTTGAGAGGTTTCAGGTTGACAGCAAAATTGAGCAGCAAATAGGGTTCCCGTATACTCCTTGTCCCCCACACAGTATCCTCCCCCCCCACCCCCGCTATCAACGTTCACCACTAGAGCGGTACATCTGTCACAATCAATAAACCTTTGCTGACACATCACCACCCAAAGTTCATAGTTTACAATAGGGTTCACTCTTGCTATTTTACATCCAATGGGCTTTGACCTATCTATAATGATAAGTATCTACCATTGTAGCACTGTACAGAATAATGTCACTATCCTAAAAATCCTCTGTGCTCTGCCTACTCATCCCTCCCTCCTCTCTAACAACCGGCAATCACTGATCCTTTGACTGCATTCACTGTTTTGTCCTTTCCAGAAATGTTACACAGTTGGAATCATACATTATATAGCCTTATCAGACTGACTTTTTTTCCACTTAGTAATATGCATTTCAGCTTCTTCCATGGCTTCTTGTGCCTTGATAGCTCATTTCTTTTTAGCAATGAATAACATTTCACTACCTGAATGTGCATGAGTTTATTTATCCAGAGTTTATTTATCCACTCACCTACTAAAGGACATCTTGGTTGCTTCCAAGTTTTGGCAATTATGAATAAAGCTGCTATATACATCTGTGTGCAAACTTTTGTGTGGACATAAGTTTACAGTTCCTTTGTGTAATACCAAATGAGCATGACTGCTGGCTGGATCATATGGTAAGACTATGTTTAGTTCTATAAGAAACTGTCAGTCTTCTAAAGTGACTGCACCATTTTGCATTCCAACCAGCAATGAAAGAGCTCCTGTTGCTCCACACCTTCTCCAGCATTTGATGCTGCAAATGGCTTGTGGCCATTCTAATAGGTGTGCAGTATTTCATTATTATTTTTAATTATAAACTAAAAAGGTTTTGACATATTTGAAGATACACGTGAAACTTTCACATTTTTAAAAATAATCTTTGACAGGTGTGCGTGGGTGGCTCAGTCAGTTAAGTGCCCAACTCTTGATTTCAGCTCAGGTAATGATCTCACAGTTTGTGGGAGCCCAGAATTGGGCTCTGTGCAAACGGCAAGGAACCTGCTTGGGATCCTCTCTCCCTCTCTCTGCCACTCCCCCTATCATGCACACGTGGCACTTAAAAAAAAAAAACTGACATAATTCTAATAATCTAGGATGTTATCAATACTGAGAAAGTTATATATTACCTACAGACACCTGCAAAATATGAAGATAAATAACAATTTTGTAGTCTAAAAAACGCAAAGATGAATAAAAGAAATTCTACCAATTAAGAAAGGTAATTTTAAAAAAACTGAGAATCAACTAATGGTTGATGGGGGATGGCTGGGGGGTGGTGGGCGATGGGCACTGAGGAAGGCACCTGTTGGGATGAGCACTAGGTGTTGCATGGAAATCAATTTGAAATAAATTTCATATTAAAAAAAAGAAGGTAATTTTAAACTTACAGTCACAAAATGAGTTACATAAAGAGATCACTGTCCATTTAAACATCCATATTTTCCTTGATCAAAGGCAGTATATTTAAGCATTTTTGCAAAATGTATAGTTACTAAAAGACTAAAACCGTAGAAGTAATACTGTGGCATATAATTTCTCTAAGGTTTATTCATCTGTTGCACTCATAATATTTTCCTGAAGCTTTTTCCAATATTTTGATTACAGAAATTAACCTGATTTTCCTTGAGCATTATTTAAGCTATGAATGAAGGATATTTTTCATCTATAGATCACTCATATACATGCGTAACAGTATTTTTATTTAAAAATTTTTTAACTTTTATTTATTTTTGAGAGACAGAGCATGAATGAGGAAGGAGCCGAGAGAGGGGGAGACACAGAATCCAAAGCAGGCTCCAGGCTCTGAGCTGTCAGCACAGAGCCCAATGTGGGGCTTGAACCCACGGACTATGAGATCATGACCTGAAGCAAAGTTGGACGCTTAACCAACTGAGTGACCAAGGCGGCCTGTTTTATTTTTTTTTTTAACTTTTACTTATTTTTGAGAGACATAGAGAGACAGAGCATGAATGAAGGAGGAGCAGAGAGAGGGTGAGAGTATTTTTTAAAATGTTATTATGAGGGGCGCCTGGGTGGCTCAGTAGGTTGAGCATCCAAATTCGGCTCAGGTCATGGGTTTGGCACAGTTCATGGGTTCAAGACTCCCTACCCCACATCGGGCTCTGTGCTGACAGCTCAGAGTCTGGAGTCTGCTTCAAATTCTGTATCTCCCTCTTTCTCTGCCCCTCCCCTGCTCGTGCTCTGTCTCTCAAAAGTAAATAAACATTAAAAAAAATAATATGAAAAATGTTGATATAGCAAACTGCATCTAAAGGAAATACTAGATGTTTTTAATTTAGAGATTCAAAACCATATTCTTCCCAGAATACAGACATCTGAATCATAAACACTGTATCTAAAAGCATGTTTTAAAAACATACTACCAATAACACTTCACACTGTATTTATTCTTCAGTTCAATAATTTTAATTCAAATAAAATACTCCTCAAATAAAATAACTGATTTCAGCTCAGTTCATGATCTCGCAGTCCCTGAGTTCTGGCCCCACGTCGGGATCTGTGCTGACAGCTGGGAGCCTGGAGCCTACTTTGGATTCTGTGTCTCACTCTCTCTTTGCCCCTCCCCTGCTCACTCGCTCTCTCTCAAATACAAACATTAAAGAAAAAATATATAATAATTTTCTTTCCTGAGATTGAAAATATTTGTTTCCCCAACCACCTCTGAGCACGCTATAAGAAGTAAAATCATCAGTGTGTGTTTCCCTGTCTCTTCTTCTTGAAACCAAAGTGTAATGACCAAAACCTTGAGGCCTGGTGTTATCCACTGAAAATGTCCCTAGATGCCTAAATCCATAAATCCATGGCATCTATACAGGCAAGAAAAGGGGGCTCTGGGTGGCTCAGCGGGTTAAGTGTCCAACTCTTGATCTGGGCTCAGGTCATGATCTCAAGGTTTTGAGTTCGAGCCCAGAGTCAGGCTCTGTGCTGACAGTGCTGAGCCTGCTTGGGATTCTTTGTCTCCCTCTCTCTACCCCTCCCCCCCCCCCCCCCGGCCCATATACAGGCAAGAAAGAATTTTTTTTTAGCCATCATTTTGAGCAGTCACCAATTGACCAATCTAGAAGGCACAACTAAATCAAGCAGCTGTACTAACATGAAAGTAAGAAAGATCTGCATAAAACTCATGGCAGTCTAAAAAATACTGATTAATGCAACTATCATGACTCCAAGAAATACTAAAATGACAAATTGCAGTCTCATAGCACACACTGAAATCCTGTCTAAAAATGTGGTTCTCAACTAGCGGTGATTTTGTTCATTAAAGGATATTTGTCAGTGTCTGGTGTTCTGGTTGTCACAACTTGGGGGAATGGTGTTAATGGCACCTAGTAAGTAGAGGTCATGGGTGCTGCTAAATATGAGCACTCTCTTTGCTGACAACGGTTGTCTATTACTGCAAGAATGTTTACCTAATTTTTTGTGCTATTCACAACAGACTCAGAGCATATTAAAGTTTAAGCTGGGTACTTGCTGTGTTGAGCACGGAATGTTGTATGTAAGTGATGAACCACTAAATTCTATACTTGAAACTAATATTACACTGTATGTTACCTAACTGAAATTTAAATAAAAATTTGAAAAAAAATAAATTGCACACCTGAAGCTATATTAAACTGTATGCTACCTAACTGGAATTTAAATTTAAAAAAGAAAAAAAGAAAGAATGTGTAGTGTAAAATGCTTATTTTATAATTTGCAGAGATTTACTTCATTCCCAAGTAGATAACTGATTTTGTAATGGTACATGAGAAAAAAGATAAGCTGGATTATTAATATTTCCTCATGTTCCGAAACAACAACAAATTAAACCCTATTTGTAGCATGTTCCTATTTCTGTGGTGCATACACCCCCATGTGTATTTGTGGTACAAAATTTCCAAATTTTGAAAGGCAGATTTCAAGCTGTCAACAGGATGCCCAGTAACATATCATTATATTGTATTTCAGAAGGAAATAACCTCAAAATTATTATTAGTAGTAAATAAGTAGGAAATTATGAGTTTTCAGCATTTGCTTCTAATATGGTTTAATTTTGTTATGTCAATAACTTTTTAATAGGTTGGATTCAGTAACTGGCTTGCAAAATTCCTGAAAAATTAACAACAAAATAGTAACAACTGGTTCTTTCAAACCAGCTCAAACCAACTCTAGCATTCCACTAAGTATAGTAAATCCTGACTTCCCTCTCCTATAGATGTTCAGTTCCTTGGAGTTAATTCTGCTTCACTAAAAAATTCAAATCAAGCATCAAACTTGCTCTGTGTCAAACTTACTGATAATCCATCTCCAAAGAGGTCATTCATTAAATAATAAGACATAGAAGCTGTTCTTTATGAGCATGTATACCTCCTATTATATGAGAACAGAATTAAAATTTTGGAAATAGAAGGAAATAGATGATCATCTATAGTCCAGTGGTTCTCAACCTTGGATAGCCTTTAGAGAAGGAACAGTAGGATACTCTACAAGCTCTTCCATAGAGTTGAGGTGAATGTTATCTAATATCAAAACCAGACAGCACATAAAATGTTTTTTTAAATTTTAGCAAATCAAATCTAGTAATATATAAAAGGATGATACATCATACCAAGTGGTGCTTATCTCAGGAATACAAGGGCTAACATTCCAAAAAATCAATACAATCCACCTACATTTAGATTAAAAAGCATTTGGAAAAATCCAAGCAGCATTCCTATTTAAGATCAAAGAATTCTCTTTTAAAAAATAAAATGGATGGGAATGCAAGCTGGTGCAGCCACTCTGGAAAACAGTATGGAGGGTCCTCAAAAAACTAAAAATAGAACTATCCTAGACCCAGCAATTGTACTACTAGGTATTTATCCAAAGGATACAGGTGTGCTGTTTCAAAGGGACACATGCCCCCCAATGTTTATAGCAGCACTATCAACAATAGCCAAAGTATGGAAAGAGCCCAAATGTCCATCGATGGAGGAATGGATAAAGAAGATGTGGTATGTATATATACACACACACACACACACACACACACACACACACACAATGGAATTACTCAGCAATCAAAAAGAATGAAATCTTGCCATTTGCAACTATGTAGATGGAACTGGAGTGTATTACGCTAAGTGAAATTAGTCAAAGAAAGATAAATATTATATGACTTCACTCATATGAGGACTTTAAGAGACAAAACAGATGAACATAAGGGAAACAAAAATAATATAAAAACAGGGAGGGGGACAAAACATAAGAGACTCTTAAATATGGACAATAAACAGAGGGTTGGTTACTGCAGGGGTTGTGGGAGGGGGATGGGCTAAATGGGTAAGGGGCATTAAGGAATCTACCCCTGAAATCATTGTGGCACTATATGCTAACTAACTGGGACGTAAATTTTTTAAAAATAAAATAAAAAATAATAAAAAATAAAAGGGAACATAGTCTGATAAATGGCATCTATTAAAAAGCTACAGATATCATACTTCATAGTTAAGTTCTAAATGCTTTCCTGCCAACATCAAGAATAAGGCAAAGATGACTGCTCTCATTTCTATTCAACTTTGTTCTGAATACTGTAGCCCACACAATCAGACAAGAAAAAGATGTAACAGGCACTGAGATTGGAAGAAGGAATCAATCGCATCTTTGGTCTCGGGCAACATGACTGCATATATGCAGAAAATGCTACAAAATCTACAAAAAAAAGATACTAGAATTAATAAATTCAGCAAGGTTGCAGGAAACAAGACAGAATTACCCCCAAAATCTATTTTATTTCTAGATGCAAACAACAAGCAATCAGAAGCTGAATTTTTTTTAATACTTATAATAACATCAAAAATTATACAATACTGGAGGGGCGCCTGGGTGGCTTAGTCAGTTAACTATCTGACTTCAGTTCAGGTCATGGTCTCACAGTTCATGAGTTGGAGCCCAGGGTCGGGCTCTCTGTTGACAGCTGGGGAGCCTGGAGACTGCTTCGGATTCTGTGCTTCTCTCTCTGCCCCTCCCCAGCCCATGCTCGCTCTCTCTCCCTCTCAAAAACAAATAAACATTAAAAATGTTTTATTAATTTTAAAAAGTTATACAATACTGGATAAAAGATGTGCAAACATAGTATAAAACTCATTAACTCACTAGGCTGTACACGTGAAACTAATGTACATCATGTGTCAATTATATTCAAATTAAAAAAAATGTGCAAAATCTGGACATTGAAAACTACAACGCTGGATGTGCAAAATCTGGACATTGAAAAGTACAACGCTGACAAAAAGTAAAGAGCTAAATAAATGGAGACATACATCATCTTCAAAGAACAGAAGATTCAACAGTGTTAAGATGTTAATTCTCCCCCAATCGATCTATACATTCAATGAAATTTCAATCAAATCCAAGCAGGTAGTTTTTATAGAAACTGACAAGCTCAGGGGTGCCTGGGTGGCTTAAGCATCTGACTTCAGCTCAAATCCTGATCTCGCAGTTCGTGGGTTCAAGCTCCATGTCAGGCTCTGTGCTGACAGCTCAGAGCCTGGAGCCTACTTTGGATTCTGTGTCTCCCTTGCTCTCTGCCCCTCCCCCACTCACGCTCTGTCTCTCAAAAATAAATTAAAAAAAAAAAAAGGAAATTGACAAGACATTCTAAAATTTACATGGAGGGGTACCCAGGTGGCTCAGTCGTTAAGCATCTGACTTTGCCTCAGGTCATGATCTCAGGGTTTGTGGGTTCGAGCCCTGCATGGGGTTCTGTGCTGACAGCTTGGAGTCTGAAGCCTGCTTCAGATTCTTTGTCTCCCTCTCTCTCTATCCCTCTCTGCCCCTTCCCCTGCTCACTCGCACTATCTCTGTCTCTCTCTCTCTCAAAAATAAACATTACAAAAAATTTATAGGGGCGCCTGGGTACCTCAGTGGGTTAAGTGTCAGACTTCAGCTCAGGTCATGATCTCACAGTTCATGAGTTTGAGCCCCTCGTGGGGCTCTGTGCTGACAGCTCAGAGCCTAGAGCCTGTTTCAGATTCTGTGTCTCCCTCTCTCTCTGTTCCTCCCCTGCTCATGCTCTGTCTTTGTCTCTCCCTCAAAAATAAATAACGTTAAAAAATTTTTTTCTTAATTTATAAAATTTACATAGAACTACAAAGGACCTAGAACAAACAACTTTGAAAAGGAAAAAGAAAATTAGAAGCTTATACTACATGATTTCAAGAGTTATTACAAAGCCACAATAATCATGGCAACAAGTTAGCATAAAGGTAAACAGATCAATTTGAGAACAAAAAGAGAATCTAGAAGTAAATTCATAGGTATAAGGTCAATTAATTTTCAACAGAGTTGCCAATACAATTCTAAAGGGAAAGGATAATATTTAATAAATAGGGCTAGAGCCATCAGATTGCCATATTCAGACAAATAAGCCTCAACCTTTACCTCACACCACATTCAAAAATTAACTCAAAATATGTAACATGTATTAATTTACATGTATTATTAATTCACTAGTAATCACAACTATTCTAGATTGTAGGAGTTTTCCTTATGTCTGTTTTAGAGAAACAGGAGGGCTGTAAAAGTAAAAGCTAAAATTATAAAACATCCTGAAGAAAACACAGGTGAAAATCTTTATGACTGTAAGTCTGGCAGCAATTTCTTAAATAACAGAAAAGCATGATCCATAAAACAGAAAAGGTGAGGTACCACCACACCCCTGCTAGAATGGTTAATATTACAATGGCTGACAGGTAAGAATGTGGAGCAACAGGAACTCTCATACACTGAAGATAAGGAAAAACAGTAAAACTTTGGAAAGCAGTTTGGCAGCTTCTTTAATAGTTAAATATATACCTGTAAGACCCAGACATCCCAGTACTAAATACTTACCCAAGAAAAATAAGAACATATGTCCAAAGACTCAACTGATCTCCAATGTTCTTACCTATGATAGCCAAAAACTGTAAACAGCCCAAATGTCTACAAACAGGCTGACAAAATGTAGTAAATACAAGAATGAAATATCACTCAGCAATAAAAAGGAATGACCTACTGATGATACACATGACAACATGAAAAACTTTCAAAATAATTTTGCTGAGTAAAAGAAGACAGTTTTTATTGAATCACCATTTCGCATACCGGAAACATAACAATGTATGTTAACTACACCAGATTTAAATTTTGTTAAAAAAAAAAAAAAAAAGAAAACAATTTTAATAATTTAAGCAAACTGATTCTTTAGGGAAACTGATTTTTTAAAAAACTGATCTAGAAGCAGGGAGGATAGAAGCATAGGAGGTCCAAACAGGTCCTGATTTTAAAATAGTCCAGCACAATTTCTACATTAAAAAGTTGAGAATTCAATTCTCATTTTTTTCATATGAATAGCCCCCTCAGAAACCCCAAAGATAGATGGATAGATGATATTATGGCTAGAGACCCAGGAATACCGAAATCCTATTACTATCATACTCTTAACACCTTAAATCCACGTAACCTGAATGGACTACATAGTGACTCAGAACAGTTTGTTTTTCTGGCATGGGAAGAACAAACTTAACACCTATTACTGTGCAGTTGACCATTCAACAAACTTAGAGATAACACAAGAGAAACCATGTTCCCATTTCTCTAACAAATTCTCACGCTAGCAGTTCTTTCTTTCATTTCCTACTTTGTCACTAACACAGATACAAAATAAATAAATAAATGGCTTGGAACTTTTTTATTTGTAGTCTTATCCTCTAAATTCACTGTCAGCCTAACTCCAATAGTACTCACATCCCTCTTAGAAGCTGTAAGATATCCAGATAAGCAAGAAAAAAGCCACAGATGGAGAACAAAGTTTCCACCCTGTTACGTACTTAAGATGCTATTATGTAGTCAAGACAGATCTATCCAATATATCTGGCATGTGTTCAAGGATAAACATGCAAAGTCATTTGTCTATTCTCCAGCATGCTCCTTAGCATACTGATCATCAAAGGTCACTGTATCTGACTGGTGCAAATTCTCATTTGAATTTCTCTTTTTCATTACAGTATACCTACCAAAGTTAAGTGGGAGAGAGAAAAAACAAAAGCAAGAGTATTATATTCACAAGGATGCCTACAATATCAGAAAATTTACTTCAAGCATTCTCCTAAAATTGCCAATCAATAACAAGTACTGCCCAAAGTATTCTCCTAAATCAATTGACTGTGCAATCTGAAAGTGAGTAAACAAGAATCCACAACACAGTCTGTGTCTTCAAACCTACCAGAAATGAAAACATGTTTGCTGCTAAAAACAAAGAGTAAATATGTTCAGACTCTGAGACAAGATGCAAGGGCATCTGTAATCTGTAAAAAGATTATAGATCACCTAGATAAGCCACATTGTTAAAAAGTAAGCATATCAACGATTGAGAGTTCTTATCAAAGTTGACAAATCCATTAGAAAAACTGTACTCAGCCAACATGTTTAAAAGTGGGGGGTGGGGGAAGCCTCAAGTAACATTCTAATACTTCATAGGAAATAAAATCACCTTTTTCCTTCTCCTACCTTCCAATATCAGGCTCTGCCTCTCTAGTGGTATGTAAAACCAAAGAATTTAATATTTCACAAATGTAATGTCTTGAGTGTATGTAAGCAAAAAATCATCTGTGCAGAACTAAGAATGCTGCATTGCATCAAGAAAATATAAACACTTATTCAAGAAACTGGTTTCTGTTACTAGAAAACTAAACCTGATAGTATCAATAAAAATTTAACTAATGAATGTCTCTTCATATTGAATAGCTCTTCTAATTATTTTAGCTTTTCTATTTCTTTAGAAAATAACTTAATTAAATCTTGACTAACAATGAAAGTCTGGGAGTAATCAAACTATCTCACACTTTTGACCTGAATCAAATAATACAATGCTTCGTCATTAGATATACTCAGCAAGATACACACTTAAAGGTGTTAAAACTAGTTTAACATACCTGAAAACCAGGGTGTATAATTTAGAAAAGCCATATGTAAATACAAGAATCCATTAAAAATAGTGGAATAAAACAGAAAAGCCTTAGTAACCAAACTCTAAAACTTGATAAGGCACAAAGAAAAGCTCCATCAAGGAAAGGGTTCCAAAGTGCCAGCACCTTATTATGAAAGAATTTAAAAGGCAGGGCCAACGCTGACTCACATTGATCCAAAACAGATAGCATCAAACAATAGAGCTAATCCTTAACTTTTTGGCAGGAAAAAATGCCTAAGGAGAGTACCCACTCCACTCATATAAATTACTGCCAAGAAAGTGGTGCTTTGTACTGAGCGGAAAAGGTCGGAAGGGAAGGGGTGTCAGCTTTAAAACAGTTCCTAAAATAGTTGCTTAAAAGGATAAAAAATAAGAGAACTTACAAAGGCTTTGAGTCAAGCTTGATTCCAGGAAAGGATACTTTGGCCCTCCCTATGTAAAAGCAAAAACCAGCCATTATAAAATACAGATACCTAGATTTTGTCAGCAGAAGGAAGAGTATTGTTCATCATTTCCCCACAAAGGTAGCAGTCTTTAACTTGGATTCCTACTTTTCTCCTTGACAAGTAGATAACTGCAAAAGCAACAAAGCAAACTAAATATAAAACTCTTCTGAATTTCAATCCTGTAGTCAAAATGCCAACCTCACAAACTCATTAAAGGTCACAGAGAAACAAATTTCCTGTTTTGTTACTTAAACTCATTACCTTCCTCCTAAGCTAACCAATACAGAATTTCCTTCTTGTTTTGAGGCTAACAAAATGAGGACCGTATACTTGCAACATACTAGGAACAGGCAGTTACCCCAGAATCAAGGAATAGAATTTGATAACCACTTTCTAAAACCCAATTACACATAATGCACACCTATTATTTCTCCATTCGAGAAAAATCTAAATGAACATTTTTATTAGCAATTTAAAACTTTATTTTGAAGCTGTTTTATAAAAAAACAGTATAATGCTTTATAAACATTTGTCAAAACTCCTGCATTATAAACAACTGTCAAAAATCCATTATTTTTAATTATTAGAACTGTGTTCATTGCCCTAAAAATCTTATAGTCTAGGAAAGATGAAGAAAATGTAAACAATGATTACTGTATTGTAAACATTTATTTCCCCTCTCTTTCTAAAATGCACTTAAAGTTGCACTGCACAAAGGATATATAACATTGTTTACAAATAATTGCAATTTTTTAAATGTTTACTTACATTTGAGAGACAGAGAGACAGAGAGAGAGAGACATGGTGTGCAAGCAGGGGAGGGGCAGAAAGAGAGGGAGACACAGAATCCGAAGCAGGCTCCAGGCTCTGAGCTGTCAGCACAGAGCCCGATGCGGGGCTCAAACCCCTGAGCCATGAGATCATGGCCTGAGCAGAAGTTGGACACTTAACCAACTGAGCCACCCAGGGGTCCCTACAAATAACTGTAATGAAAGAATGTGTGTAAATTCCAAAAAGGGGTACTAAGAATAAAATCCAAATAGAGAGGTAGTTCTTGACTGGTTTGATGAATTCACTGTGAAATGTGCTACAAGTACTGTAATTTCAACTAATAGTAAAAATGGCCTAAATTTGTCTACAATTTATATATGTATTAGTATTGCTATCCCTGTCCTCTTACCAGCATTCTAACAATGAAAGAAACAAGAGTTACAACTATTTCTCAAAGATATAATGAGGATAATGCATACACTCTTAATCATCCTTAGTGTATGTTGAATGGCTTTAGCCTTCATTCTATTAAAATATGGCTGCCTCTCATCACTCAAATGAAAAATGTTCTTTATTAAAATGACTTCAAAATTACTAAATCAATTTTCAACCCTCTTTTCAGTCAGCTCATCCTATATGATTTCTCTGGTTTTACAAACTGAGGACCACCCTCTACTTTTGAAACTTTTCCCTCATCTTCTGAATCAGATTATAAATAGGCTGAAGAAGATAGACTTGAGTGGGAGAGATAAGAAAACATGCACTGAATGCCAGTTTGTGTCCAGATACTGTGCTAGACTATTTGTACACATTATCACATTTAATTTTACTAAAATTAAAACTACATATTAATTCCCATTTTGCCTATGAGAAAGCTGAAGTACAGAGAAGTTGTGAAACATCCAACACCTCACTGAGTAAGTGACTAGACTGAAATCTGAATATGGATGACTCCAACCACAAAATCCAAGATTCCTCTACTAAAACATGACAAATTTAATTCTAAACATTTATAGAGGAATAAATAAACAAATAAGTAAAACATTTCTGCAGGGAAATGCAGAATAATCTTATAATCTTGGAGTGCAGAAGACTTTTCTAAACAAAGTAAAGACTATTAAAAAATGGCAGATTAAACAATATAAAAAAAAATCTAATGTCTGTAAGGCAAAGAGCTAAGTCATAAAGTCAAAAGATCAAGAGGAAACTGGAGCAAAATCTCTAACATTTATAATGGATAATGAGGCAATGTTTCTAAAATATAAACAGCTTTTACAAATCAATAAGAAAAAAATGTCAACACCCCAACAGAAAAATTGGAAGTAAAGGTCATAATCAGGCAAATCACAAAAGATTGGCCAAAAGAAAGGTAAACAGAAATATAACATTTTTTTTTAAAGTGTATGACTTTATTATTAGAATAGCAAAGATTAATAACATGAATAAGAGTTTGGGGAAACAGGCATCCCATTACACAACTGATGGGAATATAATTTTATACATCTCTAAAAGGTAACCCAACAAGATATTTCAAAATTTTAAATGTGTAATCATTGTAATCCAGCAAGTTCACTTCTAGAAATTTATCCTTTAAAAAAGTGTGAAGGTACATTTATGTGTCTTTTCTCTGCATTAGTGTTGGTAATTGTCAAAAATAAGGAAATTAGTTAATTTACCAGTCAGTAGGGGACTGAATTATAGCACATCAATAAAATGGATTACAATTCATCCATCAGAAAGCATAATGTGTGGAAACGTAAAATGACACAGCTGCTGTGAAAAAGTTTGTCAGTCTTCAAAAAATTAAAATCAAACTGCCATGTGATCCAGTAATTCCACCCTTAGGTATATACCCAAGAGAAGTGAAAACCTATGTCCACACAAAAATATGTTAATAAATGCTTAGAGCAGAATTATTTATAATAGTTGAAATAATATAGTATAATATAATATAATATAATATAATATAATATAATATAATATAATATAATATAAATAGTGGAAACAACCCAAATGTCTATCAGTTGATAGATGAATGAGCCAAATATGATATGCCCATATAACAGCATATTATTCAGCCATAAAAAGTAATGAAGTACTGGGCGCCTGGGTGGCTCAGTCGGTTAAGCGTCTGGCTTAGGCTCAGGTCATGATCTCACAGTTCGTGGGTTCAAGTCCCGCATCAGGCTCTGTGCTGCCGGCTCAGAGTCTGGAGCCTGCTTCAGACTCTGTGTCTCCCTCTCTCTCTGCCCTTCCCATGCTCACACTCTGTCTCTGTCTCTCTCTCTCTCAAAAATAAACATTTAAAAAAAATTTTTTTAAAGTAATGAAGTACTATTACATGCTACTACATGAAATCATCTTTAAAACATTACACTAAGTGAAAGAAGCCAGACACAAAAATTCACATATTGTATGATTCCATTTACATTTAATGCCTAGCAAATCCGTAAGAGAAAAAGCAGACTAGTAATTGCCAACAGATGAAGAAATAGGAAAACAGGAATAGCTAACAGGGATAAGGTTTTCTTCTGAGGGTGATGGAAATGTTCTGAAATTAGACAGCAGTGGTGGTTCACAACACAGTGAAAATACTAAAACCACTGAAGTATACACTGTAAAATAGTGATTTTTGCAATATGGTGGTATCTCACTTTTTTAAAAATGCTGTATTTTTTTTAAAAGCATGGGGCAGATCTACTGATCAAAAAAATGGCCATAATACGTTGTTAAATCAGAAAGCAAATTTAAAAATCATGTAAGTTATGGACGTTTATGTGGTTATATATTGTACATATTGCCTAGAAACAGAAAACAGTTCATACTACCAACAGTCTTTGATCTCCCATGAGATAAGATGACCAGGAAATTATGGTCTTCAGTATCATTTTTTTATCTAGGGAGCACATATTATTTCCAAAAGCAGACATGAAAAAATGTTGCCACCTGAAAAAAAAAAAAAAATAGCATAGTACTATGACAAAAATACACAAATAGCTTGAAACCAGAACATAATACAAGCAAAGATTACTAACCTGGTGTCTGGAAAAAAAATTACATCACCACTTCTACTCATCTCTAATGAAAATTTAGTACCTCTTTCAATTTGAGCTAAAACACCTACCATGATATTAGCAGTACCTGTAATTTTGGTCACTAACGTAAGTTATTAGTTATTACAAATATCTCGAGATATCACCTATATATATCACTACTTCAAAATTATAGTAGTTATTTAGATCTTGTAATTTAAATGTATTGACAAAAAGGCACAATATCAATATCACAAATGTTTTCATATATTTTAGTATTTTAATATAACATGTTCCTTTTTCATCTTATTTTCTTTTATTCGCTTAAAATCATTGTTCTAAAAAGGCTCTACAGCCTTCTGCAAAAGGGTCTATACCAAAAACATCCACCCGTATCCAAATATACCACTCATCCATTAGAGGCAGAAAGGGACAACAATCATGAGGCTATTCTAATTACTCAGGCATAAAGCAATTAGGGCCTAAATCCAGGCAAAAATAGAAATCATTCCAATTTTAATCAATTTGTCTAACACTGAATTCATAATTTTCTTCCCCAAATTGTCTCCTCCTTCTGGTTTCTCAGTCATCTGACTTCTTCCTTCATATTCAATCACCAGTGTCATTTTATTAAAAGCTCTAGTTATCCCAACTGACACAGATCTATTTCTTGACTTAATCACTTTGCATTTTAACTCTTTTAAAAAAGAGCCTCCCTCCTCCCATTCTGACTTCAAATGATTCTGCATACCTCAACCAGATAACTTCTTAAATAATTTCAACCTGCCACCAACCTGCTCAAAACACCCAATGCTCTGAATGTGTTTAACAGTGGTATTGATAATTATGAGTAATCAAAAGTAATATATAGCTATGCCCTAGAAGTATTATCTAAAAAACGTTATAACAAAATTCAGTCATTAATAAGAGAATCTCAATTTACAGATGTAAAAACCACTTGGTTGCTCCAGAGTTGAACCTAGGATAAAACTAAAATTCCTTACCTAGCTAGGCATTCAAACCCCTCCCTAATAATCATGTTCCAATTTGCCTTATCAGCCTCCTTGTTTCTACTGAAGCTAGGGAAATTAACCAGAAATTAACTAAATTTCTCTTTCCTACTTGAACCTGGACTTGTCTGCCTGCTACTATGTATTTGTTGATGTAATTTCTACATTTGCAATGCCATTATTCATTTATTTAGTAAACAGTTACTAAGCCCCTAATATATACTAAACACTCAGTACACTGATACACAGGAGGAATTTAACCCTTATAAACACATGGGCTACAAAGTGAAGTATTTCTGCCCTTAAAAACTCACAGTTTAATAGAAAAGTAGAAACAGAAACTAGGTAAATACAAGACAACCCGGTAAATTATTATGAAAAAGGAATGCACAGGATGCTACGGAAGCACAGAAAGGGCCTAAAGCAAGGATTAGAACAATCATCAGGCAAGGTTTCCTAGAGTAGAAACTATCTAAGGTGAATTATCAAAAAAGTCATAAAGTGTACGATACTACAGGCACATGCAAACCATAAACTGGGCTATCAGTCACTCAACATGGCAAGTCTAGGGAATATGTTCAGGAGAGAGGAGTAATAAATGATAAAACTGGAGAAGTACACAAGGATAAGATCATAATGGGTCTTACATATAATCCTATGAAATCTCCACTTTCTTCTAAAAGAAATAAGCAGCAGCAGGATATCCTGGAAAGCACACAGGTTTAGGAATTCCAGTGACCTAAATCTGAATTTGAGCTCTGTCATTTCCTTGCTAAATGAATTTCATCAAATTTGCCTCTCTAAGCTTCAGTCTCCTCAACTATAAAATAGGGATTAATAATATCAATTTTGCCAAGATTCTAACAAGAAATCATGTAAATCTCCCAGCAGAGAGGTCAGCAAACTACAGCTTGGTTTGCAAGCAGTAAATGGTTTTACATTTTTAAGGACTGTTGAAAGAATAAAGAACTACGACGAAAAAAAAGAATATAGGACAGAGATCTTAATGTGACCCACAAAGCCAAGATATTCACTATATAAGTCCCTTAGCACATAGTATGCAACCAAAAAATAGTAACTATTACTATTACTAAAGGATTTTAGGAACGGGATTTAAGCAATGCCAAATGAATTTTTCAAGGATTTCTCTAGTGATGACGTATACAAAGGAATAGAAGTTAAAGGAACAAAAATGGATGCTGCAGTGTTCTACTACATTTTCCTTTTCTTCCTTATCCTAGCCATAAAGGTGAGATCAACTTCTATCTCCTCCTTATCCCTGTAGATTACCAACCCATATGTACTCTGTATGTTATTGCACTTAATAGTTTTTGTCAGTTAGCATATACTGCTTATACTCACTATTCATCTGGGCGTAAATAAATTGCTTACGTAAATCCCTTATATGTGTAAGTAATAAAAGAGGAATTTTATTTTGGAGCATTTTGGAGTCAAGTTATTTAACTTGTATGGCTCCCAATTAAAAAAAAAAAAAAAGTAATGGCTAACATATATTGTTTTTAGTTTTGTTTTGTTACTACAGATGTGCCACATACTATTCTAAGCACTTTATAGGTATTACTTGGCGGGGGGGAGGGGAGGGGAGCCTGGGTGGCTCAGTCAGTAAAGCATCCAACTTAGGCTCAGGTCATGATCTTACGGTTTGTGGGTTCAAGCCCTACACTGGGCTCTGTGCTGAGAGCTCAGAGCCTGGAGCCTGCTTCGGATTCTGTGTCTCCCTCTCTCTCTGCCCCTCCCTTGCTCACACTCTTTCTCTCTCTCCTTCAAAAGTAAATAAACATTAAAAAAAATTTTATAGGTATTACTTGATTTAATTCTCACAACCCTGTAAGAAAGAGCTATTATTATCTCCTCATTACAGATGAGAAAACTGAAGCATGGAGAAGTAAGTTTCCCAAGAGCTAGGAAGTAAAGGATCCAAGGGTTCACATTATTAACCACCTGTAGAATAAGAATCATACTCTAATACACAGAAATTTCACGAAAACGAATTTAGATGACACACTTAAAGGGAAGCGGATGGCTTTCACAAACCTTAGTACTCAGTAGCTCAATAAATATCTGTTCCATTTCCTAGAAGAGACTATTCCAAACTTTCTATCACCCAGAACCCTGAATACAATAGCTGATAGCCAGTAGAAGCTTCTTATTTATTAGTAAGTTATACTTTAAAGTGATTAAAATTTTTACACTGTTTCAACATTATCATTTGGTACATTATTCACAATAGATTATTTCGTAAGTTGCAGAAGACTGAACTAATAATATGAACCTATAACAGAACATATTCATGCCAGTTTTTTTGGTTTTCCTTTAAATATAAGCATTATAGTCACACAGCCATAAATATATAAAGATCTCAAGAAAGTCTTTGTATAAAGAGACATTTACAGTTGGTATATCCTAAATTTAGTTCTATTCTCTTAATAGTTATTAGTATTATAGAACTCTGATCTACACTACTCATTTAGAGACTCTAATTTGGGGGAAAAAGATAAAAGATAAAGTGCTATAACTTCTACTTGGTGTCACCAATTTCTATTATTAATAAATACATACGAACAGCCTCAAATTACCTGGTATCTATTCAGTATGAATGATGAGTCTCTCACAACAAAGTAAACCACTTATTTCTTCAAAAAACTTAAAAATAAATTTTTATCTACAATGAGATTTTAACATGATCTAAAAAAATGAAATGTATCCTACTACATACAAAAGAGAATACAAAACAAAAAATCTATCACCACTTTGCAATTCTGACTTGTAAACAGGAAGATTCTTGGCTAAACCCAAAGTTACTTAACTTCTGAGACTTATAACATGCAGAGAAAAAACATTTTTAAAAAATACTTATTGACGGGCACCTGGGTGGCTCAGGTGCTTAAGCGGCCAACTTCAGCTCAGGCCATGATCTCATGGCTTGTGAGTTGGAGCTCCATGTTGGGCTCTGTGCTGACAGCTCAGAGCCTGGAGCCTGCTTCAGATTCTGTCTCTCTCTCTCTGTCTCTCTCTCTCTCTCTCTCTCTGTCCCTCCCCTGCTAGCTTGTGCTCTTTCTCAAAAATAAACATTAAAATTTTAAACTAAATAGATAAAATAAAAAGTATTTACCGAATCAGAATTTAACTGCATATAAATACAATTGAAGTCCCAAAAATTAAAGGGTAATCACATCACTGAAACATAACCTTACTTTGCAGAGTAAAATTTCCTAAGAAAGCTATCAAGTTTTTTAGAAAACTTACAAAAACAAAACTATTCATGCTGAAATATTTGGGGGAAAAGTCTGGTAACAACCAGGTTCAAAGTAAACATGGAATTCTTCATTAACCATGCCCTTGGGATGCTGGAGTGCCTCAGTTGGTTAAGCATCCAACTCTCGATTTCGACTCAGGTCATGATCTGGCAGTTCGTGAGTTCAAGCCCCATGTCAGGCTCTGTGCTGACAAAATAGAGCCTGCTTGGGATGCTCGCTCTCTCTTAAAAACAAAAAACACCATACCCTTGATATCACAAAAGTTTATTCCCATCTTTTTAATTCTATGATTAGATCTTCATTTATGATTCAGTATTCTCTCTGCTTCTTGTATCCCCCACCAAACTAGCTATTAATGTAATCAGGGGAAAACATCCCATTTTTACTGAATGTTTTTCAAAAGAAACAATATTCTCCACTGCTCCTCAAGGATGTAAGTTATTCAGAAAATCTTCAGAAAAGGATTAAGAACCCTCCAAATGTGCATATGGGTCAATGGGAAGACATTAGAGAACATAAAGGAGTAGGGAGGGGAGGAAATAAGGAAGAAGGAAAAAGAGGGTAGGGAAAGCTAGGCCCTCATTACTGGACACAGTATCTTCACTTTTGTAATTCATATTCCGTATTTCCCTCAAAAACAACCCTAATGCCCCAAGATCCCTTCATGAGAAAAACATTCAACAAACTGGTTACAGAACTTCCTCAACCTAGCAAACAACATCTATTAAAACCCCACAGCTAACACCATACTTAATAGTGGAAGACTTAATGCTCTCCCCCAAGATCAGGAACAAGACAAGGTATCTGTTCATGACACTTCTTTTCAACAAGGTCCTGGAGGTTTCAGCCGAGATAATTAGACAAGAAAATGAAACAAAACACATCCAGATTAAAAAAGAAGTAAAAACTATCTCTACAGGTGATATGACCTTTGTTATACAGAAAATCCTATGTAATGAACTAAAACAGTATTAGACCTATTAAGTTCAGCAAGGTTACAAGATACAAGATCAATAGACAAAAATCAATTGTATCTTTATACACTTGCAATGAACCCAAAGATAAAACATTTACATTTACAACAGCATCTAAAAGAACAAAACATTCAGGAATAAAGGCAGCAAAATAAGTATAAAACCTAGACTCTAAAAACTGCAAAATATTATTGAAAGAAATCAAAGTAGATCTAAATAAATGGAAAGATGTCATGTTTGTGAACAGGAAGACAGTATTGTTAAGGCAATGCTCCCCAAATCGATCTACAGATTTGACAAAATTCCGTCAAAATTCCAGCTGACTTCTTTATAGAAATTGACAAGGAGATTCTGAAATTCATATGGAAATAAAGGACACCCCAAATAGCCAAAACAAACTTGAAAAAGAACAAAGTTGGAGGACTCACACTTTCCCAATAACAAAGATATAGCAGTCAAGACAGTACTTTGGTATAAGGAAAATCAAATAGATCAACGGAATAAAATTGTAAGTCCAGAAATAAACCCTCATGTTTATAGTTAACTGATCTGAGAGGAATAACAAGACAATTAAATGGGCAAAAAAATGGTACCGGGACAACTGGATATCCACGTCAGACTCCCTACACCAGGTCATATGCAGAAATCAACTCAAAATGGATCAAAAATCAAATGTAAGTGCCGAAATTAAAAAAAACTCCTAGGACAAAACGGAAGGATAAATCTCCATGACCTCAGATTAGTAAATGGTTTCTTAGATAGGACACCAAAAGCACAAGCAACAAAAACTTAGACTAGACTTCATCAAAACTTAAAAATTTTATTCTTCAAAAGACATCATCAGGAAAGTGAAAAGACACTTTTTGTGAATGGGGGAATGGGGGAAATTTTTGCAAATCATGTATGTGATAAAGGACTACTTTCTACACATACAAAGGACTCTTACAACTCAGTGATCAAAAGATAAATAACAATTTAAAAATGTGCAAAGGATTTGAATACACATCTCTCAAATGTAAGTACATAGATAAATGATAGATGATAGGTAGAGCTATACAAATGGCCAATAAGCAAATGAAAAGACACAGCATCCTTAGGGAAATGCAATCAAAACCACAATGAAATACTACTTAACACCCACTAGGAAAGCTATGATCAAAAAGACAGATATAACAAACGTTGGCAAGAATGTGGAGAAACTGGAGCCCTCCTACACTGCTGGTAGGGATGTGAAACAGTAAGGGTGCTTTGGAAAACAGAAGTTCTTCAAAAGTGTAAACATAAAGGCACCATGGGGTGCCTGGCTGGCTTGGTTAGTGGAGCATGCAACTTTTTATTTCGGGGTTGTGAGTTCGAGCCCCACAGTGAGTGTACAGATTACTTAAAAAGTAAAATTTTAAAAAAAAAACAAGGGGTGCATGATTGGCTCAGTTGGTTAAGCATCCGACTCTTAATTTTGGCTCAGGTCATGATCTCATAGTTTGTGAATTCCAGCCTGGCATCAGGCTCTGTGCTGACAACACGGTTCCTGCTGGGATTCTCTCTCTCTGCTCCTCCCCTGCTTGTTGTGCTCTTTATCAAAATAAACATTTTTAAAAAACTTAAAAACAAGCAAACACAGAGGTACCATACGATCCAGCAATTCCATTCCTTGGCATATATTCAAGAGGGCTAAAAACTATGTACACAAAAACTTGTGTATGAATGTTCATACCTGAATTACTTATATAATAGCCAAAAAGTAAAAACAAACCAAATGTCCATTAGCTGATAAACAAAATGTAGTATTTATCCATATGAAGGCATATTATGCAACCATAAAAAGAATGAGTACTATAACATGAATGAAACCTTGAAAACAAAGTGAAACAAGCCTGTAATAAAAGACCACATACTGGGGCACCTGGGTGGCTCAGTCGGTTAAGCGTCCGACTTCAGCTCAGGTCACAATCTCGCGGTCCGCGAGTTCGAGCCCCGCATCGGGCTCTGGGCTGATGGCTCAGAGCCTGGAGCCTGCTTCTGATTCTGTGTCTCCCTCTCTCTCTGCCCCTCTCCCGTTCATGCTGGGTCTCTCTCTGTCTCAAAAATAAATAAACGTTAAAAAAAATAAATAAAGAAAAAGACCACATATTACACTACAGTTACATTTGTGAAATGTTCAGAATAGGCGAATATAGTCAGAAAGCAGATCAGTGATTGCCTAGAAGTAAGCATATGGGAGAACGGCGGGGGGGGGGGGGGGGGGTACTTTTAAAGGATACAGGATTTGTATTTCAGGTGATTAAAATGTTCTAAAACTGTGGTGATGGCTGCACTACTGTGAATATACAATACACTACTAGTTATATATTTTAAATGGGCTATTTCTATGGTAAGTGAATTCTATTTCAAAAAAGCTGTTACCAAAAAAATTCTCTCAATTTAAGTAGTCCCTGACCCACCCACCATTCCATTTCATGTTACTCCTTCACAGAATGTCTGCAAACAGTTTATACTGTAGTGACTTGGGCTTGTTCATTAAATGTTTTGAAATAACTAAATCCTATGTTTTATCTCCTTTACTCATAACCTACAAGTTTTGCAAGGGTTTCTTCTAGTTCTTTCATACTTCTCTTTAGAATCAAGTATAATAATGGATACAGAATGGGCCCTCAAATAAGGGCTTAAATTTTCAAAATGCAAAATATTAAAAATTTGTACCAGGGAGAAGTTAACAAGACTACTCAAAAGTCTTCCTTCCTTCCAAAACTCCTATAGATCCCTAACCAAACTGTTCAAAATAAAAATAAGTGAAGGAGAACACAGCACTAAGTTTTCACATTACAATAATCCTAAGTAATGAAAGAGTAACTTGTAATTCAATTAAAATTAAAGTTATCTAGAGATAAAATTCCCTTAAAAGGCTCAGTGTTAGTGCAGTTAAAGAAAATTGTAATATCTTCATCATGAAACATGAGCACAAAGTTAATAATTAAACCTTTGTTGTTTATTTGATGATTTTATTGTTCTTTCAGGGTTAAGTCTCACGTATATTAAGATGACTTTAGAATTACAAAAACAGCAACAGCAAACAGTAAAACATAGTAAGGTCCACAAAATTTCCTTAAAGTTAATAATAATATTTTATCCTAATAGAAAGTAAAAATTCAAAACTCTGTTTGCCAAGAAACTATAACCCAGAAACTGAAATTCAACGGATTTCAAAGTACAAAGAGAAAAAAGCTCCAACAGCCAGAACCCAGTAGACCACAATGAGTAGATAACTAGACAGTAAAGGAGAGACCTACTAAAGGTTATAAAATCCAATTGTTATGTTCTCTGTGAAATTTCTCTCTTTAAATAGCATGATTTCACTTGTCATTCAAAGTCCTCATAGAAAAGAGCTCTTCCTCCTCTTGTGGCTTTAACTCCTTCCTTCTCACCCCACCGGGCCCAATTTTACTCTTTGAAGATGGAAAGCAATTTTTAAGTATTATAACTCACCTTTTTGACAGAATTTCATAAATATATGCTACCATCTAAAACAACATCATGAAATGCCCCAAGCTGTCCACCATCTGGGGACTACATTCCCATCTCCCTTGCATTCCAATAAGGCTCTGTGACAACTTCTCACCAATCAGATGTGGGCAGATGTTGGTCACTAACTCTGGGAGTTCTTAAATGGCCAGTAAGCAACACGCAGGGCTCCAAGGCCCTAAAGAATGGTGGAACCATCTATAGATATAAGGAGTCAGGGTCCCTCAAATACCACACAGAGGAAAGCAACAAGTCTGCTAACCAGGAGCACCTGCACAGAACTGTTACACGTGAGCAAAATACAAACTTACTTGTGTGAAGCCACTGAAATTCTGGTGTATTTATTACTCTACTTAACATTATCCAAAGTAATATGTGCACAAGTTTAAGTATTTCAATTCCCCCTAATTAAAGACATTTATAAGGGATGTTTTGGAAAGACTGTTTAGAAGCCCATTTAAGTAACATTAAATTTTAAAACAATTTTCCACCTTGGTTTTGTTGTAACATAATTACTTTAAACAACGATAGAATGAGCAGTTCCACTGTTAATAAATTTTACTGTCCACGTCTTAATATTCAGTACTTTCATGATTACCAAGAAATGTTTCCCTCACAACAAATGAAGAAGGGAGAAAAATAAGGGAAGGGAAGAAAAATAAGATAAAAACAGAGAGGGAGGCAAACCATAAGAGACTCTAAAATAAAGAGAAGAAACTGAGGGTTGCTTGAGGGGAGGTGCTGGGGGGATGGGCTAAAATGGGTGATGGGCATTAAGGAGGGCACTGGTCAGGATGAGCACTGGGTGTTATATGTAAGTGATGAATCACTAAATTCTACTCCTGAAACCAATACTATACTGTATGTTAACTGATTCAAATCTAATAGATAAATTTTAAAACATTAAAAATATAAAAGCCAAAACAAAAAAGGTTTTCCTCAATTTTCTCAAATTAAAAAATTATGAAGTGTTTTTAAAACACTGTAATTCATAATGTTTAATTTGTAATATCAGATGTTTGCCCTAGTTAAGGACAAAATTAATTTCTATTTCATTGTTTTTAAAGTATTAAAAATTATAGTTTTAGTATATTTACTCATTTTATTATCATTCATAATGCTTAAGGAAGAATTAATTCTTCCTTTAAATATAACCATATGGCAGATTAATTCTGTTCACTGTAAATGCACACACAACCATAAGACACACTTTAACAAAACCATGATATTTTGCATTCTACTCTCCTTCACAAAAGTGTTGAAATTTTGGAACTATACTAGTTTTTTTTTAATCTTAGCATTGCTGATATAAATATAAATAAGGCCTAACTGGGAGCCCTGCATTAGTAAATAGATATTACAAACTTAAACCAATGAAACTTCTCTCAACATCCTCTTCACCCTGCCCTCACCAAAAAAAAAA
This sequence comes from Prionailurus viverrinus, assembly GCF_022837055.1. Lineage (NCBI taxonomy): Eukaryota > Metazoa > Chordata > Mammalia > Carnivora > Felidae > Prionailurus > Prionailurus viverrinus. The sequence goes on along the minus strand of NC_062564.1, from coordinate 142,864,919 downwards.
AAAAGAAGAAGAAAAAAAGAAAAAAAAAATCCTTTCAACTTCTCCATTGCCTTTACCTTAAATTGCAAATCATTTTTTCCCACCAAAATACAATTAAAATGAAATGAAAAACACATTTACGACTCCACACAAAATAATAAAAATGGAAAGCTATTAAAAGTTGATTGAGGATTTTTCCTTAAGCTATTCAGGAAAATATTCCAAGAGGGTTTTGTTTACCAAATCAGTCAACATGAACTAAAAGAATTACACAGCAATTTTACACTTTTGTATAAAGGTAAACTCTGATTCCTTGATCCATTTTAATGCTAGACTGTATGGGAGCATGTATGTGCTGTATACAGCTTAAGGTACTATTTCCAGGGCTACATAGTAAGAATTCATAAAAAGTAATGAAACTGCGATGGCCTATTCAAAAATACTAGGGAAAAAAAGTATGACTAGATAGCCTCTATAAACTAATGTAGTAGGCTACTTTAATGATAGTCTTATTTCTAGGAAAAAGACAAAATAAAACATCAAGAGTTGTTTATATATACCTTATGTATATCGAAGGACTCCGAAATGTTCTACTGTGATTTTTTAACTTACAGTTACATAATATTGTTCTCAGTTACCAAATGGGCATTTGTACTTAAACATGTGTTTCAATGCCCACAATCAGGGCTGCAGGAAGAAGAATATTTAACTAAGCATCTACTATGTGCGCAACAAGTTTTCTCATCCTACCCTCAGGACATCCTTACTATAAATGTATTATCTCCTTGTTACAAATGAGAAAACAGAGGCTGACAGACATTAGGTAACTTGCTAAGGTGAAACTGCTAAGAAATAGGGCACAGCCAGAGTTCTGAGGTCTGTAAAACAAGTCCTTTTTTCCATTTAACTGCAAGTGTTGTTTTTCCTGCAATGGTCTTAGAAAACAGCTCTCCTTCACTCCTTTTCTTCCCTCCCAGTGAACAGCCTGGAACATTTCTTTGTGAAACCAGGTTTAGAAATGGAGCTATCTGGCCATTATATACAGCATGGTCTGCGAGGATCAAATCTATATCATGACTTTATCCATAGGGCTTTAACTAGATGAGCTAACTAACTGCAAACGAAAAGAGGGTGCAGTAAAATAAATCAGCAAGTAATTATCCAAATACGAATTTATATTTGGGTCTAAAATGCACTGTGTACCTCTTTGCAGGTTGAGCTTTACAGTTCCATTCTGCAAAACAGCCTTCCAGAAACACCCACTGGGTAAGCAAATAAAGGCTGTTTGATCTAGGTTTGAGAGACTGAGCGAAAACTTGTTTGTAAGCGACTATCTTGATTGGCAATTAAGATAAGTAGAGACAATAAGGTAGTATCTCCTAAAATGTAGTACTGTGCTTCCAACGTGTGCAAACTGCTTAGCTAAACTCCCTGAAAACAACCCACCTAAACAGCCTATAAGCTAAATAGGACGATGACAGCTACAGTAACTTCCTCTTCCTCACCGACCTCCTCGGCTCGGCGTGTACACGCCTTTCCCCCTAGGAGGCAGGATAAAACAATTTCAAACGTACAAAATCGATCCAATCTCACCAACACCACAGAACAGGGAAGCCAGCTTCCATTTCTGCCCCCGCCTCTCAAGAAAATTCTTATCTTAAAAAGATGCATACATATATCTTACCCACGAAAAAAACAGGCAACGAAGACTGAAAATGTGCACTTAGTCCCTCCACCCAGCCTTCAGGGAAAGATGAAGAGAAGGGATCTGGACACCGCGTATTCACCAGATTTACTGCTTTGATTCACTTTCCCTCGGGTCCCACCGTCGGCTAGGGGAAGAGCTTGCAGTTCGAACGCCAAAATATGCCTTCGCCTCCCTTCAGCAGACGCGGAGGCGGCCGAGGCGACGGCAATCCGCGCGTCCCGCCTCCGACCCTCACCTGCCCAGGCCCGAGGCAGCGCCCTGGGCCCCCGCGGGCCCGGCGTCCCGGGAGGCGTCCGAGAAGGCTGGCGGGAGGCTGGCGCGCTGGCGGGCGGGCGCCGAGGCGGTTAGGCCGCGCTGCAGGCCGGCGCGCTTCCTGCCGGGCCCGGGAACAGCGGCGCGGCCCCGACCCGCAGCTCTCCCGGCCTGGCTGCCGTGCGTGTGCCGCACACACACTCACCCTCCCCGGCCGGGTCGAAGCCCGAGCAGCGCTCACCTGCGAGGCACCGGAGCCTCAGCCACAAAATGGGGGTAGGGGGAGGCACGCCACTCGAGGGTCCCAGACACACGAAATCCACCCCCAAAGTCCAGGGCCCTGGGCGCTGACCCCCCGCCCCCCACCCCCAACACACACCCCGGAACCTTCGCCGCCTCCGACAGCGATACGGGTCAGCCCCACACCCGACACACACCCACTCGCTCTGGGTCCTCAGGCAGCCTCCCCGCCGGCCAGGGTCCCAACTCGCACACCCACACGCACATTTGTCCCTCTCCCACCTCATTTCCCCGGGGACGCGCTCCTCTTCCCAACACTCTCGATTCTACTCGGAGGCACAAAAACACTCTACCTCATTCTCTTCCTCTGGCCCAGAAGGAGCAACAGCAGCCATTTCCCCGCGGCAGGGGAAACAGACACACACACAAACACGCGCGCGCGCGCACCAGGCCCCCACAGATGCTTCCCCTCCGAAGCCGCGGCCGCAGACGCAAACACAAACACCCACGGGCGGGCCTCACTCCCGCCCGCCCCGAAGGGAAGCGGCCGCGACAGGCAGGGCCCGGACCTGGCTCGCGGGCGGGTGGGCAAGCAAAGGCGACGGGGCCTGGGGTCGCGGAGGGCCTTTGCCCCCTCCTCACCTGCATTCAGCGCGCCGGGGTCCGGGCGGCGACGGCGGCGGCGGCGGCGGGGCGGCTGCTGCTGGTGCTGGTGCTGCGGCGGCGGGGGAGGCGGCGGCGGCGGTGGCGGCGGGGCTGAGGGCAGCAAAGACATGCAGGCAGCCCGCCGGGGGGAGAGGCACCGGCCGGAGGGGACGCGGGGCGGGCGGGCCGGGCCGGGCCGCCGGAGGAACAGCAGAGGCGGCGGCGAGGAAGACTGCTGCTGACCGGAGCGAGGAGACGGACTGGGGGCGGGGAGGGGGACGAAGGGCCGCGCCGCCGGGTTTCGGGGACGGTGACCCTGGGCACTCAGGAGAGGCCCCGCGGCCGCGGCCGCCGACGCGAAGGCCCCCCGCCGGAGGAAGCTGCGCCCCCGCAGCCTCTGAAGCCGCGGCAATTACTCCGAGAGCGGCGCAGAGCCTGGCCTTGGCCTTGGCCTCCTGGCGCTGGGGCTGTCGCCGCTGCGGGGGTTGAAGCTGCGCCTGCTGCTGCCGGGCCCGAGGCTGCTGCACAGAGACGCTAGCTTTCGGTGCCTTCGCTCTCGCTCACACACGTTCACACCCCCGAGGGCCGGGGGAGAGGCGTCCGCGCGATATCGGTATTGAGATTAATAACAAGGTGCAGAGAGTGCGAGAAGGAGGAGGGTTGATTGACGTGGAGGGGCTGGCGAGAGTCAGTCACTCCCCTGCGCGGGGGGGGGGGGGGGGTGAGGGGGAAGGAGGCGGAGCTCCAGCCCGGCGCCTCGGCCCCGCCTCCTAGTCTCCGCGTTTCGTCCTGGCGCGCGTGCGCGCGCGGCTGCCAGGAGTCTTACCCGTTTTCTTCTTTACCCTTATTGCTTTTTTATTCTCTTTTCTTGGCTTGAGTGACGAGCTGGGAAGACTGGTAAGGTATCAAAAATCCACGTCCACAAACCATGGTGGGGAAGAGACTGGCGAACCCTCCTCACCCTGTGTTCGTGCCTGGATTCCGCGCCGTTTACTGAATGCTCTCCAGAGGCTGCCTGACCGCGGGGCCGAGCGCTGGTCTGGAGAGCTAATGAGACTCCAGGTGAGATGAAGTGACGGAAGGAAAGGGTTCCTGACCTCTTCGATGTTTGTTTGTTTGTTTGTTTGTTTGTTTGTTTGTTTGTTTGTTTTTAAAGTAAAACATCTGTTAAGTTTTGTCGCGAAAAGTAAATAAAAGAACGTGTGACGCTCTGCGATAACCCCCGTTGTATTTATTTTCTAATTCTCCCTTCTCGCGATAGAATTACGTTTGTTTGGCAGTGCCCCCTACGGTATGAAAACATCAAATGTAAACTAGAAAGATGAATGTTTACTTGGTGAATGTGGCCTTGACATTTTAAATTTCTGGGGTTTAATTATGTTTTTGTGGGTCAGCTTCTGCTTTTACCACCGGTAGTCCAAAAATTATACCAACTCTAGAGGCAGAACAGTGCTATTGCAGTTTTGCACGATCTTTCAATGCAGTCTCCAGACTTGTGTACTTAAGCAGCATAAGGGTATATTAGCTGTGTAGAGTATATTTTTCCCAATAAATGTGTGTTATTTCCAGAAAAATAAAAGAAAAAAAAATATGTGTTGTTTAGCATACTAAGCATGTTGTATTGATTGCAATTAATTAGGCCTTATTATTGAATGCCAAAGGCCTCCATCTCCTGGGGGAAAGATGTGGTAAATACAAATAATCATTTAGCCAGAAGTGATCAGACATCAAAAGAGTCCACCTTTGCAAAAGAACAATTGCACCACTTTCATTTTTGTCACCAGAAAGTGATTGAAGAAGCCCCTTAAGACATAGAAGACTGTGGGCTACTCTTTGTTTTCCACCTGTGTTAAGTTTCTATTTCCCTCTAGCACTCCCATTCCATCTTCTTGATAGATGTCAAAATGGCCTTAATCCTGGAAGAAACCTCACTCATTGCCAACCATCTTCAGTCTAGGCTGATATATATGAATAGTTATCTCTGACTTTGTAAGCAACAAAGAAACAAATCACTTCAGGAGCCCAGAATAGTAAACCTGCCTGAATGGCACTTTGCCACAGCATTTCTCCTTGGCACACACTCTTCCCCAAGGAGAAATACTACCAACTGTTGAAGAAAAGAGGGAAGTAAACACTTGAAAAATAAAAATGTAATGATGGCATATCCTCAAAGATTTATGCTTCAAATACATATAGATATATAAATTTCTAGATATTTATATATAATAAACAAAGATCTATGGAGGGGTATTATGTTCCAGACATTATATATATATATATATATACGTATATATATATATATATATATATACGTATATATATATATACGTATATATATATATATATATATTTAGCCTCAGAAACACAAAGGTAAGCATATGTAGGCCCTATTAAGTAGCTCACAATCGTTGTAAGGGAAACTGTCTCTAAACAGGAAATTCTCACAGAACAACCAGAAATAAAATTATGAAACGTAACACAAATAGTCACGATACCCAGGAGGCTAAGGCCGATGGCACTGGTATTTTTAATTGAGCCATATAATATCTGTCACTCTCAGGCTGATTAGCAGTAATGACTGAAGACGGGAAAACCTTTGTGGACATTAAGGAAGCAATAATAAACGGTGCAAAGGTTTGCTGGTCCTGAAGCTCAGATTTATATGAGGGATATTCATTGTTGGTCTCTAATTTTTACATAGTAAATGATCACAATCCACTGAATAATCATAATTGTGACATACAGAATTAAGAATAATAGGTTGTTGGGTTTTTTAATTTAAAAGTCAATTGGATGCAGATTAAGTTTAAATAATCTCTACCCTCAGGAATGTTCTCTTTATACCATAGCAAATGTATTGACTCACTGAAAACAAAAGGAAAGTGAAACTTTTACATATTAATAAGTATAACCATATCATCCAAAAAACAAGATTGTTTTTCTCATTTGCTATGAGATTGAGATCAGAGAAATCGTTTTCAAATAGTTGGCATTGTATAGATGCTGAGAAATTAAATCTTCATTGATACTAAAAAACTAAGATTCCGATTCAAAAGACATTCCAACAACAACAAAAGATTAGCACTTAAGCCATTTTTAAAAAGCAGCTTTATAGTAGATCAAAGTTTGCAACAGAATAGTAACCTGTTTTTGAGGTCTCATTTCATGGGAACTTTTGATGTTTGTAAGATATTATAATTTTTTACAATTTTTTATTAAGATTAAAAATAAGAACACAGTAAGAAAGTTTTTAAAGAAAAGTCATTTATCCAATTGAAAGCTTCTGGCTTAAGTAAGGCCTTTTGACCAAGTTAGTACTAGCAGCACTGCATAGGTACAATTTGTTCTGAAACAAACCTTAAGTTTACTTGCATTGTTACAGAACTGTTCATTCCTTCTCAATAAAAAAAAATAAAAATAAAATTTAAAAAAAAAAGGTACTTGATGTTCTAGTGACCACCTGTGTCTTTTCCAAATTAGCAATTAATATTTGATCTCAGTATATCTGATCTCTCTCTGTTTTTGCTGCCAGTAGCACAGCTAGCTGGACCTATAAAATCCTTGAGAACTATGTTCTTTTATCTGTTTTCTGAAATTCTGTTGAACGGCTTGCTCAAAAGGCAAAGAATGAAATTTTTTATTCAAGAACATTATCACTATTTGGTAAAGAATCAACTAAATTTGATTTTACTGATTTCACTACATACTTTTATATTAATAGTACATAATTTTTCAAGAAAAGTATCACATTTAAATTATTTAGTAAGATATGATTAGTAAAATAATTAAATATAATTTGCCTCATACTCATTAGTACAAGTTTTAAACAAGTATTAATCAAGATGATCTTGAATTTTTACTTCTCAGACCTCCTGACAGGGCATCCAAACTATATTCCAGTGACATATTACACCTTTTACTGAACAACACTCTTCTCCATCTTATCTCTTACCTTATTCCTCTTTTGTCTCCTTCTATCCTCATCACTTTATTTTTAATATTTTTAGGTACCATCTGCCATGGGTATATTCATCCAAGAAAGGTAGCTTTACTCATTGCCTCTGCCCCTCTCCAGGTCCATCAACTCTCTCTTTCCATCAACCTCCCCTTTCCTTTCTCTAAAATGACCATGGATGACACCAAAGACCATCCCACCACCTTAGCCAAAGATGAACAGTTTTCACCATTACACAGTGTGCCATATGGTATGTTAGCTCTAGATAAAATGGCAAAGTAGGCAAAGTTCATCTTGGTGTGCTCCTGCCTCCTCTTTCTATACTTCCCATCTCAAGTCCCTTGATCCCTGAATATTCAGAATCACCACCTCCACCCCATCAACATCAGTACCACTCTTTCTACTTCTCTTATTCCAGAAATTTTCTAGTTTAGCACTACCACTATCAATAAATGCCTAGTGCTTCAGTTTGTCAAGGATTTACAGGCACCTGGCATGCTATGCAATTAATAAAATCAATTATTTAATGCTATATCCCAAGGAACCTCATGTGGTCTTCAAAAGTATACTTCAGAAGCCACCTAGGGAACCAGATAGGTGGGACTTCAACTGGAAAGCTTGTACTGTTTTACATAATGACCTTCTGATCGTCTCCCTGGTAAGTTTCCTTTTCCTACAAACAGTGCTGCTTTCTTTTGGGGAAACTGTTCCTGCCTATACTATATAAATAGGTGACTCTAGTGGCAGCTGCCAGCTCAATCCCCAACTTCATGGCTAGAGGTTAGGCATATGACTCAAGCCAAAGGAAGCAGAGCTCTTCCCCAGGATGTGTTCAGGTGGAACTAAGGGAAGAAGGGTTATTCCACCATAGTGATAGCCTGAGAAAAGAAAGAAGTCTTGATAATGGCAAGTGGCCACATACTGCTTTCTGTAGCATGAAGCCATTACACAGAGTTAAAAGTATTTCAAGAGAGCAAGTCCTGGTGGTGCACCAGTCTGGGTTTCCAGTCACCCATGAGGTCCAGCTGCACCTTTTCACATAGTGTAGTTAAATTAACTAGTAAATTCTCTTCTACTTCTAGACTAACTTGACTTAGACCTCTACAACCAAAACACCCTAATACATTGTGTTTCTGAATGAAAGTTCGTTCAAAGAAGGCTAACTGCTGCTAAATAAATTTGAAAGTCACTGAACTGAACTATAATAAGGCACTATTATTGGTTGAATCACAGTCTACCAAATGTTGAAGGTCACCTTGTCCTAATTCCTCATTTTCCACATGAACAAGCGAAGGCAAAGTGACTTGCTAAACATTATACAGGCAGTCAATGGCAAAGTCAGTATTAGAAACTGATTTCTACCTTTCTCAGTTGTTCTTTTCATTACACTATCCTCTCGCCTGTTTAATTCCTCCCAATGGTATTTAAAAATTTTTTTTTCAATGTTTATTTATTTTTGGGACAGAGAGAGACAGAGCATGAACGGGGGAGGGGCAGAGAGAGAGGGAGACACAGAATCGGAAACAGGCTCCAGGCTCTGAGCCATCAGCCCAGAGCCCGACACGGGGCTCGAACTCACGGACTGCGAGATCGTGACCTGGCTGAAGTCGGACGCTTAACCGACTGCGCCACCCAGGCGCCCCCCAGTGGTATTTTTAAAAGGCAATTATTTAGAGATACAACCTTAATCTTAAAGAATAAATCACAACAGTAGCAATTTCACTTACTGACTGTTTAGTGGGAAGATATTCAGCTGCATGGAGGCCATAACAGACATCTTTTCCTCTTTAAACCTCTCATGTGTTGTTCATATTGGACCCCAAACTCTGCACCTAAGATGGTCAGATCCACAAGTTTTAACTACCATCTCTACACTTATAATTTCCAAATCTACATCTCCAATCCAGAGTCCTCTCCACACATTCAGACCTACATTGTCAATTTCCTTCTGGTTATCTCCACCCAGACAGTGTGTACATATTTCAAAATCAGTATGCCTACAACTGAGCTCATTGTCTTTCCTCCAAAATCTATTTCTGATCTGTGTGACCCTCTCTCATTAAAAATGGTACCACCATGCTAATATAATCATGTGAATTATTCCCCAATGCAGAATCCTAGGAATCATCTTTAACTTTTCTCCCTCATCATCACCACAATCTATCACTTTGACCTACTAAATATTTTCATTAATCTATTCCCTCCATCCTAGTGAACTAATGTCTTAAGTCAGCCTGTTTTCCTCTTGCCTGAGTTTTTGCATTTTGACTATTAATGCCTCCCTACTAAGTATCATCCCAACATCCTTCTAAAACATATTCTATTCATAATACTCTGATCTTTAAAATATTTCGGTGACGTCTCAGAATTTATAAACTAAAAGCCAATTTCATAAGCATATACATCCCTTATGATCTACCTCTCTCTTACCACCATCCCCACATGCTGCCTTTAACTATCAGCCTCTCTCTCTCACCCCACTTCTTTTTTTTTTTTTAATTTTTTTTTTAACGTTTATTTATTTTTGAGACAGAGAGAGACAGAGCATGAACAGGGGAGGGTCAGAGAGAGGGAGACACAGAATCTGAAACAGGCTCCAGGCTCTGAGCTGTCAGCACAGAGCCCGACGCGGGGCTCGAACTCACGGACGGCGAGATCATGACCTGAGCCGAAGTCGGCCGCCTAACTGACTGAGCCACCCAGGCGCCCCACTCACCCCTACTTCTAATGAACCACTTATTTCCAAAACAGGACATGCTCTCTTAGATATCTTCACACAACCTGCTTACTCAGCATAGTATGCTCTTTCCCATTTTGTCCTCCTCTTGAAATCATCCTTCAAGATTTAGCTCAAGCATCACTTTCTTTGTAAAGCCGTTTCTAAAAGCCCTACTGTGTGTTTCCTTAGCACACTGGGCCCACTTCTATTACAATGTGTGTGGTTAATTAACCAGTAAATTCTCTTCTACATCCAAACTAATTTGAGCTAGACCTCTACAACCAAAACATCCAGACTAACACATTGTTTCTGCATATGGGTTCTTTCAAAGAAGGCTAACTGCTGCAAAATAAGTTTGGAAATCACTGGACTAAAGTACAATAAGGCATTATTATAGGTTGAATCTCATTTGTGGAGATGAACTAGAAAAGATTCCTCGTCTGTATGAATGCAGTCTATCAAAGCCCAGCCCACATTCACTTCTTGGCCAGATTACTACGTGCAATATGCAAATCGAGCAACCATATCATGGTATAATGTAATTATATATGTAAGAAGGTAACTGTCCTTCACATCTTCAATTTTAAGCCCTGTTTTTGTTTCTAGCACAGCAAAGAATGATATATAATGCTCAAGGAACATCTTTATAATTAATTAATTACTGGTAGCACTTAAACATACCATGTGGTCTGAATTTACTAGCAATTAGTTGCTATACAAGAAATCAGAAATAACCATAACTTAAACTAAATTTTATTTTTTTCTCACATAAAATAAATCTAGTAGTAGTCAATTCAGGGCTGATGTGGCACATCCATGGTCAGCAGGGATCAGTCTCTCTCTGCTATCCTTAAACATGGCTTCATTTCCTGCCTCAGTGTCCAATCAATAAAGCTGTCAGGGCCACTTCATATGGTTGTGTAGTTTGCCAGTGCAAAGGCACTTAACCAAGAAATGAGTGGGATCTATATACTGCAAGGGAATGCAGTTGCCCAGAAGAGGAATTTTTCTAATTCATCTGCAAAGACAGGTGTTTATATTCTGTTCACAGGTACCAAACAGGTTATCTAAGATATTACGGTCATTGGGATTTCAGCTATTCCATCCATCTTCCTAGAAGGGCAAAAATTACCGTGATCTCTAAGCACTTTCCTAGAAGACCCACTTTAAAAATACTTCCTTAGATTTCATTGGCCCACACTTAATGACAAGACACAACTAGCTGAAAGGGAAGCTGGCAAAGAGTGTTTCAGTTAAACACACTGCCACCATAAATACAAACACTGGGCAGCTTCAGTATAGGTGCAGCATACATGCAATCCATCATTTCAACATTGGATGGTTGATGAGTCCAAAGAAATAGCGTTAAGGCTTTGTACTAAGTTTCATAACTAAAAGTTTAAACTCTAACAAAGCAAACTTAAGATTATGTTTATCTAAATTAAAACAAGACACTTTCAATAAAACTTCCATGGTCTGCTTTTTGAAACCAAAAATCTCTCTTTCTTTCTTTCTCTCTCTAGAAGATCTAGAGTTTATTTTTAGTATGCTGAATACTCTTATGTAAATTCTATCAAGTAGAAAGATTCTCTTATGCTTTATTAAAAAAAAAAAAAGTTCCCTTAAGAAGAGGGTGATACTCCTAACCCTGTTACTGTTAAAATTTTAGGACTGTGTGTTTTGTATTCCTACCTATATTTCTTTTTTTGTTTGTTTGTTTATTTATTTTTGAGACAGAGAGAGACAGAGCATGAACGGGGGAGGGTCAGAGAGAGGGAGACACAGAATCCGAAACAGGCTCCAGGCTCTGAGCTGTCAGCACAGAGCCCGACGCGGGGCTCAAACTCACAGACCCCTAGATCATGACCTGAGCCGAAGTCGGCCGCCCAACCGACTGAGCCACCCAGGCGCCCCTCCTACCTATATTTCTAAGTCAATGGTAATTAGTAAAGGCACCGCAGTGCCTTTTTGTTCAAGGATCTTTAGAACCTGGATTCAGGGGTGCCTGGGTGGCGCAGTCGGTTAAGCATCCGACTTCAGCCAGGTCACGATCTCGCGGTCCGTGAGTTCAAGCCCCGCGGCGAGCCCCGCGTCGGGCTCTGGGCTGATGGCTCAGAGCCTGGAGCCTGTTTCCGATTCTGTGTCTCCCTGTGTCTCTGCCCCTCCCCCGTTCATGCTCTGTCTCTCTCTGTCCCAAAAATAAATAAACGTTGGAAAAAAAAATTAAAAAAAAAAAAGAACCTGGATTCAGACACCTTTTCAAACTTAGCACATTTTTCCTTCACTTACCCTAAATTCTATCCAAACTTGTTCCCTACATATACCCTGACTCCCACTCTGTTCCTTTGTTTGACATTGTTCTTGACTTTCACTTCTCAATGTCTTATCTCTACACAATCAAAACATGAGTATCTTTCAAGCACCAGTTCCAATGTTCCTTCCTTTGTAAAGCTCTACTCGATGTAAACCAGATATGTATCCCTCCCCATCTGAATACCCAAAGCACTCTGAGAGAAAGGCCCTGACATATTAATTTGGTACAGAAATCCTATGGCTTTTGGAGTAAGATAGATATGGGCCAAGACAAGGTACAAAGTCTGGCTCTGCCACTCACTATACCAGACAAATTGCTTAACTTCATCTGAAATACAAGTATAATATGTACTTGCAAGGTTGGCATGAAAACAACTGAAATTGTAACTCTTAGGCCTGACAATAGTAGACATTCAAGGTTTCTTGACTAAATTAATTAATATAGTATATAGGCTTGTGCTGAGTTATATTATTTTGAGTCATAATATGAGTTTTTTCAAAGATACCTTCAAGGAGCAGTTACTGTACTTTCTTCCATAAGATTTTATCAGAAGTAAAAAATCATAAAAGCAAAACACACTGATGTGATTAAAAGACATAATGACAAGTAGAAAATACTTAAAGTACATGTCTAATTCAATAAGTTTCTTCACCAGAAATCTCCAAATAACCATATCCTGAAAAAATTTGTGGAAATAGACACATCTGTTTGCACTGAATTAGGAGGCAGGAATGCTGTGCTTTACTTCCAATTCTGTCATTAAATACCTTTGCTACCTTTGGCAATTTGTCAGGATTATCATTTCCCAGCTTCTTCATCTATCAAAAATGGTGGAATAAAATCAAGACATTACATACCCTAAACAACTTATCTTCAAGTTATCAACAACTTATCTTCACCTTTAAGATACCAAGTATAGGGGCGCCTGGGTGGCGCAGTCGGTTAAGCGTCGGACTTCAGCCAGGTCATGATCTCGCGGTCTGTGAGTTCAAGCCCCGCATCGGGCTCTGGGCTGATGGCTCAGAGCTTGGAGCCTGTTTCTGATTCTGTGTCTCCCTCTCTCTCTGCCCCTCCCCCGTTCATGCTCTGTCTCTCTCTGAACCAAAAATAAATAAACGTTGAAAAAAAAATTTTTTAAAAAAAAGATACCAAGTATAAATATTATGAGGCATAATAAATAACAAAAAATGCTATATATTATTATGCCTTGTAATTATGTTATTACAATAAGACAAATAAATGGTCAAAAGAAGTTATGTCTATTTTGGCTCTCTTCCTGCAATGAATTTCTTAGTTATGAACTACAATGCCTTGTTTATTATTATTATTATTATTATTATTATTTATTTTTGAGACAGAGAGAGATGGAGCATGAGCAGGGGAGGGGCAGAGAGAGAGGGAGACACAGAATCTGAAGCAGGCTCTAAGCTGTTAGCACAGAGCCCAAAGCGGGGCTCGAAATCACAGACTGTGAGATCATGACCTGAGCTGAAGTCGGACACTCAACCAGCTAAGCCACCCAGGCGCCCCTAGAATGCCTTATTTTCTGATAGCACATCCGAATCAGTTCCCCAGAACAAACATACTCACCTACCTTAATTTTTTCTTCCTTCCTTCTTTCCTTTGATAGTACAGGATGTGCAATTGTCCAATCAATTAAGTTAATATTTTCACCTGACCAACTCTTTTGGTGGATAGAAGAAACTATATGCTAATACATGGGTTGACCCATATAACTACTTTACCAAAAATACCAAATGTCACTGTGTTCTCATGCTAACCACATTGAGGAGGATATGCCTTTTTGTTTTTCTTGTTCTCATTTTTCAGGGCAACCTGCAATTCTGTGTGGCAAGTGTGAGCCAGAGATCGAAATCATAGAGAGATTACATGACGTCAATCCAGGCCTCACACTGACATGTGAATCTGTTAATAAAGTTATAGTCAGTTGCTACAGGGATGATTTTTCAGATAAAAAATTTCCATGAACTTCCAAATTTCCCAAAAATGTAGATGTGCAGCCTCTGGATTTACTTTTGTTTTTATTCTGATTATGTGCTTTTTAATTAACATAGACAGGTAGGAGTGTATAAAGAAACAAAGAGGTAGAAAGACAGGTACATTTTATCAAAATTATACTACTTGGCATGTTATTCTGAGAGCACGCATAGTACCATAATTTTCCTAAAGTGTTGTGAGGAGTGGATATCTCATGTGCTCTAAAATTTCTATGGAATTTCTATGAAGCATTTTTATATTTCTTTCAGAAACCAATTACATTTTTCTGGGATTTTTTCCTGTCAACAAAGTACATTTAGTATAGCCTCAAAAAATATGTCCCATACTGTGCTGAAGAGATTGTTAAACTAGCTATATTATTGGGCTGAAGTTTCTTTCCACAGAAAGGAAGATGGCTAGTTGGCTGACTTGCCCCATTGCATATAAGCTGGACAGCAAGAGAGAGTATGGTGGATAGGCAACTACAGGTGGAACAGAGGCTGACGGGCCGCATCCTCATGGTGTGTGGTGCTAAGGAGGCTCTGCCCAGATGTCCTGCTAACATAACATATTGGATCTAGAAACATGATCTCCTCCATCTGATATTTAGTTATTTAATTAATTAATTAAAAACTAAAAATGCAGAGTTGCACTTTAGACCCAGCAGCCCTACCCACCAGTGAACTGTGCTCTAGTGAATATCAAGCTCTAGCCCATCTGGTTGGTTTGCCACACCTCTGTCCTTGGGGCACTAGTGAGAAAGGGGCCCAACAGAGAAAAGGTTCCACCCAACATTTCCTAGAATGGAGAATGAAGCCTAAATCCTTTTTTCTGTGTGTCTCTGGGAGACAAGAAGAGTTTACTCTTAAACTGTGAAAGACTCCCAGAAATAATTGGTAGAAGAAGTGGGATAGGAATGGGGTGGGAGAGAAACGTTTTGTAGGAGACTATAAGTCCAACATTCACTTGTGAAATCAGGACTCAGAAAAACTTAGCTTTTGTAATATTCCCTTCCCAATATACAGCCTGGTATTTCCATGGGGAAACTCATTCCCTTGAGGGCCATATATTTTGTTGTTTTTGTGAATAGTCCTTTATTAATGAAGTTGCTTTGTAGAAAATATAGACAAAGTAAAAACATTACATTTCCACTTCATTTAACAGTGATGTGTGCTTCCTAATTTTCTCTTTCTGTATATTTTTTTTTATTTTTTTTTTCAACGTTTATTTATTTGTGGGACAGAGAGAGACAGAGCATGAACGGGGGAGGGGCAGAGAAAGAGGGAGACACGGAATCGGAAACAGGCTCCAGGGTCTGAGCCATCAGCCCAGAGCCTGACGCGGGGCTCGAACTCACGGACCGCGAGATCGTGACCTGTCTGAAGTCGGAAGCTTAACCGACTGCACCACCCAGGCGCCCCATCTCTTTCTGTATATTTTTTTAAACTAATGAACTCAGACCATATATGCTGTTTTGTAGTCTGCTTTTATCAGCCAATGATGTCCAACTATTTTAGTAAATGTTTATTTTGTATAATACATAGAATACAGTCTTAAAATTTTCTTAATGAAATAAAAATGTCTTTTGCATCCAGTTAATATGGCCAAGTCTCTCTTTACCTAGTACTGTCCCTTTTTTTATGACCTTGACTTGTTGAAGAAACTGGTACAATTGTCCTGGAGAATATCACACTCTCTGGTTTGTCTAATTTCTTCCTTGTGTTATCATTTGGTTTATTCCACTCTCCCCTGTGTTTTCTGTAACTTGGTTATTATATATAACATTTTAATGAATTCAAATTAAATATTTTTGGCTAGAATACTTCATAGGTATACTCTGAACATCACATTGCTTCTCGTTAGAAGACACATATTATCTGGTTGACTCACAATAAATAATACTGATTTGTACCCTGGCTTAGAGTGATGACATTCCCCTCACACACCCAGAAATGTATCTCAATGACTTGTGCAAATAATAACTATTTGGTAAAACACAGACTTCAGTATTGTTTTTTTCTTAAGAATTTTATATGTTAATAATTAATTTGATTTTATAATCCATTATCTGACTGTTTTGTTTTGTTTTTATTTTGATGGTAGAGTTACCTTTATGATTTTTACTTCATATGTTATTAAAATTAGTTTACATCATCTCATGTGGAAAACTGTGGCCCAGAAGTGCATCGTATGGCAGGGCAAATAAACTAGATGTTAAAATTTTGCAACAGATATTCCACACATTAAATAATTTACATTTTGAAATTTGAGATTTAGATAGTCTAGAATAACTCCTTAAGTGTTAAACGTTAGATTTTTGGTTTGGGTTTTTTTTAACTAATACCAACTGCTGATACACCTACGCAAAACAATTTTTGGCGAACTTCTAGCAGTTGACCTCTAAAATAATCATTAAAGAGATTATGCTATTTTCTGCAACAGAGAGAAATTTGTTACTTGTGTTCTTTCCAGAATTATATGCCACTTTTTTATTTAGCTTCTCTCTATTGGTGGCCCAATCCTCAAAATAACCAGGAAAGCACAATGTATCTAGCCTTTCAAATCATCTAATTTTTAAATTTATTTTCCTTCTATAATATTACATTCTGTGTATATCAACACTGTGCTCTATATTGGCATTGTGTTGCTTTTCTATAAATAACTTTCAGATAAAATATTTTAAACTGAACAGAGCAGCCAAATCTGTTTTTTGTTACTGATTTTATGAAAAAGAACAATCTTTTAATGTGAAAAGAGCCTCTATTTCACTCTCTACTTCTAAAATGTCTTTGCCTTTTTCTGACTGGTTTATTTCATTTAGCATTATACTCTCTAGCTCCATCCATGTCATTGCAAATGGCAAGATTTCATTCTTTTACATGGATAATATACCCTTTTGTATGTGTGTGTGTATCACATCTTCCTTATCCATTTGTCAGTCAGCGGACACTTGCACTGTTTCCATAATTTGGTTATTGTAAATAATGCTCCTATAAACATAAGGATGCATGTATCCTTCAAATTCGTGTTTTTGTATTCTTTGGGTAAATACCCAGTAGTGCGATTGCTGGATCATAGAGTAGTTCTATTTTTAACTTTTTAAGGAATGTCCGCACTGTTTTCCACATGGGATGCACCAGTTTACATTCCCACCAACAGTGCAGGAGGGTTCCACTTCTTCCACATCCTTGCCAACACCTGTTGTTTCTTGTGTTGTTGATTTTAGCCATTCTGACATCATATATGAAGTAATATCTCATTGTAGTTTTGATTTGCATTTTCCTGATGATAAGTGATGTTGAACATCTTTGTTACATGTCTGTTGGCCAGCTGTATGTCTTTTTTGGAAAAATATCTGTTCATGTCTTCTGCCCATTTTTAAATTGGATTATTTGTTTTTTGAATCTTGAGTTATATAAATTCTTCATGTATTTTGGATACTAACTCTTTGTCAAATATGTCATTTGCAAATATCTTCTCACATTCTGTAGGTTACCTGTTAGTTTTGTTGATAGTTTCCTTTGCTGTGCAGAAGCTTTTTATTTTGCTGAGGTCCCAATACTTTATTTTTGCTTTTGTTTCCCTTGCCTCAGGATACCTATCTAGAGAAAAGTAGCTACGGCTGATGTTAAAGAAGTTACTGCCTTGCTCTCTTCTAGGATTTTTATGGACTCAGGTCTCATATTTAGGTCTTTAATCCATTTTGAATTTATTTCTGTGTATGGTATAAGAAAATGGTTCCATTTTATTCTTTTGCATGTTGCTGTCCAGTTTCCCCAACATCATTTGTTGAAAACATTGTCTTTTTCCCATTAGATATTCTTTCCTGCTTTATGGAAGATTCACTGACCATATATTTATAGGTTTATTTCTGGGCTCTCTATTCTGTTTCATTGATCTACGTGTCTATTTTTGTGCCATGCTGTTTTGATCACTACTGCTTTGTAATATAACTTGAAGTCTAGATGATGACTCCAGCTTTGCTTTGCTTTTTCAAGATTGCTTTAGCTAATCTGGGTCTTTTGGGGTGACCTTATGTTATTAATACATTTTCTTGCCATTAAATCCTAGAGCATGGTTCTCCACCCCATTTAGACCCAACACTCCCTTCTAATAGCAAATATTTTATTTTGCCTTCCTTATTATCCTGAGATGAAATTCATAAGTAATATATTCAATGAACATAAGCAAGTTTTAAAAACCAATATAATGCATTAGCCATAAAATATAGGATAATAAAAGCAAGGCAATTTATAATGAAATAATATAATGAAGTGCTTAGACATGAGTTTTTTAGAAGGCATAATGAAGAAGTTAGATGCTTGTACTTATATGTAGCATTAATGCAAATATCATAGCCAAAAAAAGCAGACTGATATTCAGATGTATTGATTTGTCATAGGAGTGACACTGTCAAGTGACAGAATATTCCCAAAATGATGAACTATCCTTGGTAAAATTCCAAGGAAAACAACACACATTTTTCCTTACATTTACATAGTAGCTGCATTTCTAGAAAATTCATATTAACCATGGGAGAAAAAATGGAGTTCAGTTCTAGGTTTAGGTCATTATACAGAATTTCAAGGTTTTTTTTCTTTTTTACCTACCCTAACGTCTAAAGGGACATTTGAACATCATGTAGGATGCATGGGCATCACCTTTCTATGTGGAGGACTTTCCTGAGAATTATAGGACAGATAGTGTCCTTAGTTGCTGTCCACTAATCCCAAGAATCACTCCCCATTGCCACTCTCATGTTTGTGTTGTCCAAAAACCTTTCGTACAAGTTCTCAAAATGCCCCTATCCATGAGTGGAGACATACCAATTAAGAACTGCAGTTGTAAAATATATTTTAAAATTGCTTAGCATTCCATTGAATTAGTATGGCACTAGTGGATCACTATCGATTCACCAACTTCAAGGACACGATTTCTTTAAATCACTGAATAATTGTAATAGAAACCACTCACGGAGAGCTTATGATGTCCCAGACTTTTTATTTGTATTTGTTTACTTAACCTTTACAACAACCATATCAAGGTAAGTAATAGTATTGTCTTCCCCTATTTTACAGATAAGAAACCTGAGACGTAAAGATATCAAATAACCTTCTTCAAGAGAGCCAGGATCCAAATCCAGGTGTTTTTGATGTTTAGATCCAAGTGCTTAGCTACAATATATTGCCAGATATCGTTTTTATTACTTCTTAGAGCAGCCATTCTCTTTCTGTTCAGTGCTTTTCTTACTTCCTGATGCAGCTTCCCTTCATAATTGCCTTTCCTTTTTGATCTTTCTAGAACAATTCTTTTTTGGAAATATAAGTCTGTTTGCCACTCCCTCCTCCCCCCTGCCTTTTAAAGTGGAGATCTGTGTTAGATTTGGATCTGCTACAATTGGTTCTAATTAATGTCCCTACCCCCAGGCAGTCTCGGAATGAGTGACTCAATATAACTGAGCAAATTTCATATTTAAAGGAGCTTGAGAATTTTTAACCTGAACCAACATGTCCAGGGAGTATCCTATTACATGTTCATTGCCTCTTTTCCCTCCCTAGCCATTAGCTTTTTAAAAAACTGATGGATGGTTACTTTAATCTCACTATTATCATCTGAAAATATTATTTCAGTGGTTATGAATAACATCCTCATTAGTGGAGTGCTTTTTTTCCTTCATTACTAAAATGGAAATAATTTGAGGACAGAAAATGCACATCACTTTGTTTCCCCTACGATATATTGTAATGCTTGTACATAGTAAATTCACAGTAAATATCCACTGAGTGACTGCATGAAGCTGAGTTCAATCTAATTTAACACAATAATTATAAGCTAAACATGAACAGACTTCTTCACTTAGATCCTTTGTGTTTTGTTTTCCACACATATAAAATGAGCTGAATTCACAGTGTTGTCAGGAAGACACAATGAGATATTTGTGAGTGTTGCTACAACTATATTAGCACATAGGAGACATTTAAAGGGTAGCTTTTCTTCCCATCGATCCTTTCTCCACAACATTTTCCCCTTCACAGAGTGCTTTGAGACAAAGTAATGAAGGTTCAAATTTTGAACCTGTGTATGTACAGGTCTTTTTCCTTTCTATATGCTATGCATACAGAACTTGGTGGGATATCTAGACTCAACCTACAAACTTCGTTTTATATTATTCTTATTATTTTATTTTTTTTATTTTTAAATGTTTTTATTATTTATTTTTGAGGGAGAGAGAGAGAGAGAGCAAGTAGGAGAGGGGCATAGAGAGAGGGAGATACAGAATCTGAAGCAGGTTCCAGGCTCTGAGCTGTCAGCACAGAGCCCGACACGGGGCTTGAACCCACGAACCATGAGATCGTGACCTGAGCTGAAGTCAGACACTTAACCAACTGAGCCACACAGGTGCCCATTATTCTTATTATTTTAATAAACACAGAGCACATTTCCCTAAATATAAACGAAAGAGGAAATTACAGTGTAGTACTCTATAATACAGAACTAACTTTCCCACCTCTACTATTACTGTATGTATGTATCTCTTGAGAGAATGTTCAGTTTATTGTGTTGTGATGCAGTCTAAAGAACTAAGTCTTCTTGTTGATCCTTGCCAAGGAAAGGGGCTACTCCTCAGGCAGGAAAGTTTTTCTGAGAGAGTGGGCCCAAAATTGTTATGAAGTAACATTTGACCTCCAAGGTCAAGGAGTCAGAGTGTTTGTAAGCGTACTCTTGAGTGATTCCTATTAAGGATGTCTCCCATGATCCACCATATATTAGCAAAAGGAGAGCCAAGAAGGAAGAACACCGATAAGATTTGTTTGATTTCTTTTTTTTAAAGTTATTTTTTAAATGTTTATTTCTTTATTTTTTGAGAGAGGGGGAGGGGCAGAGAGAGAGACTGGAGAGAGAATCCCAAACAGGCTCCACACTAAGCAAGAACTGGATCCCACAAACTGTGAGATCATGACTTGAGCTGAAATCCAGAGTTGATTGTGACCTGAGAAATCCAGAGTTGGATGCTCAATCGACTGAGCTACCCAGGCACCCAAAATCTATTTGTTTTTTGTCTTTCCCCCCCCCCCCCTTCATGGAAGCACAGGAGCTTTGGAGTCATGGTATAACTTCAACCCAGATTATTGAAATTCATGCTATTATTTAGCTATTATTTAGGTTATCTTTTGTATCCCCCCAATCTTTAACAGACTATTTAAGTGCATTACAGGAAACCAGGAGAGGGTCATTTGCCCATGCTTGCACCAGAGTGCCAAAAAGGAGATCTTCAGCCCCTCCCCAGTATGATTGTCTCAATGACAGAGAATTTAAAGACTCCATGACAAGGGAAGGCCAGAGGAAAAAACCATGGCCATGTGGTCCAACTATCTCCTGATCATTTGGAAATTCTTCTAATACTAAACTTGGAAGATCTGGGTTATATTTGTAAAGAAAACAGAATCCTAACACATGTGATTCATTGCTTTATCCTCAGAGCCTTCCTAGCACATGGTGCTCACGAAGAATTTGTAGAATGAATAAATGAGCCAGTATTCACTTAATGAGTTTTGTCTTGCTTTGTACTTACCACTGTGTTTCATAGCCAGCATCCAACATACCATATAGGTAAATTTTATTCAGGTTCAACTCAGTACCTATTGAGTACCTCCTATGAACAAGGAACTAAGCTAGTTGTTCTGGGAGACACATCTATGAATTGCTTCAAGGAGCTAAAAATTTAGTGGCTGAGATAGACACAGACATAAATAACTATTTCTTTAATGTGTAACCTCAGGGATATCTGAAGTTCCCTATCTCATTACCTTTCTCTCTTTTTGTAAGCATTTCTCAATTTCTCTGTCCCTTAAGAACACTTGTGCTTTTGTGCTTCATCTTCCTTGCCTGATTCGCTCCCTTGATACCATTCTTATATTCTTTCTTATCAACAATTCTCATTGTTCTAATAGCTCTTTCCTCTCTCTTTTCAGTAAGCTTTAAATACATCCTTCTTGACTGGGGAGAAGACTCACCTGGAGGCTTTTCTTTGATTATCTCTCAAATTTGGTTGCTTTTCATTTTTTAAAAAGTTTTCTGTACTTTAGGTTGGCCATTCTTAACTTTTAATAGAATAGCCCTCTCTATATTTTCCCGAGGGGATATTAAGAAAATGTTTTATTAGTAAAGTGAAAAAGTCTGTGCCCAATCACTAGGTATTTATCCAAAGAATACAAAAGAGCTGATTTGAAGAGGCACATGCACCCAATGTTGATAGCAGAATTATCAACAATAGCCAAATTATGGAAAAAGCCCAAACATCCATTGGCTGATGAATGGATAAAGGGATAAAGAAGAGGTGGTGTATACACAGACACACACACACACACACACACACACACACACGAATATTACTTGGCAAACAAAAATAATGAAATATTGCCATTTACAACAATGTGGATGGAACTAGAATGTATTATGCTAAGTGAAATAAGTTGGTCAGAAAAAGATAAATATCATATGATTTCACTCATATGTGGAATTTAAGAAACAAAACAGATGAACATAGGGGGAGGGAAGGAAAAAGAAGATAAAAACAGAGAGGGAGGCAAACCATAAGAAACTTAAATACAGAGAAAAAACTGAGGGTTGCTGGAGGGGAGGTGGGTGGGGGGATGAGCTAAATAGGTAATGGGCATTACAGAGGGCAGTTGTTGGGATGAGCACTGGGTGTTATATGTAAGTGATGAATCACCGAATTATATTCCTGAAACCATTTTATTTTTATTAAAAAAATTTTTTTAATGTTTATCTATTTTTGAGAGAGAGACACACACACACACACACACACACACAAAGTGCGAGTAGGGGAGGAACAGAGACAGAGGGAGACACAGAATCCGATGCAGGCCCCAGACTCTGAGCTGTCAGCACAGAGCCTGACATGGGGCTCGAACCCACAAACAATGAGATCATAACCCGAACCAAAGTCTGATGCTTAACCAACTGAGCCACCCAGGCATCCCATCCTGAAACCATTATTACACTATATGTTAACTAACTTGGATTTAAATAAAATTAATTAAAAAAAAAGAAGAATCTGTGCCTAATGTGTTTTTTCCCTTTAACACATAATATATTACAGAAGCTGTTTAAAATTCTTAAGGGTGGACATAGGCACACTATCATATAATCAATATTGCTTCATTAAAGTCAGAAACAATAAGCATAGTTACCTGAAATCTGAGTTGTGCAGCAAAGGTCCAACAAAGAGAATTGAGGCAAGAAAGTATAATGTCATTCCAAACCCCTCCAGTTTTCTCCAGTTTGGTGAAAAAAAGAATATGAGATATTACTTTCCATTTTTTAACAAATATTTTGTTACTATATTTCTGATTTTGCATAGCACTTTACAATTTTCAAAACTTTTTAATGAACAATCAGCTCATTTGATCTTTACAACAGCATTGTTTTGAAGAAATCAGAGTTATATCATCATAACTGTCATTTTTAGCAGATAAGAAAATTCAGAGATGCCAATGACATCTCCAAATTCACAAGCTCTGCTTGTATGCGGTACACCTAGGTCTCAAATTCAGGTATTCTTACCCTCAGGACATGATTCTTCTGCTTCTAATAATAATAATAATAATAATAATAATAATAATAAATAATAATAATGCTATACATTATTTTACCAGGTCATTTATATTTAAATTTAAGTGTGGTTTTACTTATTTTGAAGTTTCTGAACCATAACCTCTATTGTATAAATATTTTTCACTAAACCCTTATGATAGAAAATTAGTATAGATTATTTATATGTTTAACCATTAAGACTAGACTTTTTCACCATGTAGAATCTAGACTTTAGTAACTACTGAAGGAGAGTGCTGTTTGAAGCATAGAAGCTAGAGAAACCCAGGAGATGAACTCCATGGACCCAAATAATTGCATAATTGCCTTGGACCCAAAGAGTGTTTTCTAATGAGGTCTGTTTAAGACTGCTTAAAATGAAAACACCCATTGTCTATGCCAATGAATTAACACCAAATATGAAAATATTGGAGAATTAAGGGGCTATTACATTATTAAATGAATATAATAATGATCTGGCTCTTCATTCAAATGAAATTCTGTAGAATTAGGTATTTGTCTCAGTGAAACAGCATGGGGCACCTTGACAATTTCTTGAAGTCAAGGTAAATGAATAGAAATCATCAGAGTTTTTAAATAGAAGGATTAGGTAGAAATGACAAACTGAAAATGAAGTACAAATGAAAGACTTTATAATATTACCTCCAAAATTCTTCACTCGCCTCACATATGTCTAAATCATATAAAACTAAGTCTCAAAAGTCTCATGCACTTAGCTGCCTGCCATACTGAAAGGCAAACTGCCAATCAACCAATGATAAATTTTCTTAAACACTTTTCTTCTCCGTGCCTCTCACATAAGACCAGACCCCAACTAACAAAAAAAACTTTTTTTCCAAAAGTTTAGGTTT
This sequence comes from Prionailurus viverrinus, assembly GCF_022837055.1. NCBI lineage: Eukaryota > Metazoa > Chordata > Mammalia > Carnivora > Felidae > Prionailurus > Prionailurus viverrinus. The sequence continues at coordinate 142,840,622 of NC_062564.1, read as the reverse complement.
TATTTTTTTTTAAGTTTACTTATGTTGAGAGCAAGAGCAAGAGAACACGTGTGTGCATGAGCAGGGGAGGGATGGAGAGAGTAGGAAAGACAGAATCCCAAGCAGATTCTGTGCAGTCAGCACAGAGCTCCATGAGGGGCTTGATCTTACAAACCACAAAATCATGACCTGAGCTGAAACCAAGAGTGGGTCGCTTGAACGACTGAGCCACCCACGGGCTCCCAAAGTTTAGTTTTAAAATAGTGGTCCAGGGGTGCCTGGGTGGCACAGTTGGTTAAGCATCTGACTTGCAATCTCATCTCAAGTCTTGATCTCAGGGTTGTGAGTCTAAGCCTGCATTGGGCTCCACAGCGTAGAGCTTACTTTAAAAAATAAAAGAGTTTCCTGGGTGGCTCAGGTGGTTAAGTGTCCGACCTCAGCTCAGGTCATGATCTCACAGTTCATGAGTTTGAGCCCCACATCAGGCTCTGTGCTGACAGTTCAGAGCCCGAAGCCTGCTCCAGATTCTGTGTCTCCCTCTCTCTGTCCCTCCCCCACTCACGTTCTGCCTGTCTCTCTCAAAAATAAATTAAAAAAATTTTTTAAATATATAAAATAATAAAATAGTGGTCTAACAGCCTATTTTTGTATCCTGGGTGTCTGTGAGTTGGATATTTGTCACTCAAGGAGTATGACAATCAAAATCAATTAAGAAAATTCAGTAAGGTCATTTAAAATGTGAGTTAAAATCTCTACCAGCTATATTTTTTATCATATTTTTCTATCATATTCCTAAGATTATATATTTGTAGACTAAGATGTGGCATAAGGCAAAGAGAGCCTTAGAATAGAAATATGTCAGCATGAATTTAATCCTTATAATTGAGAAGAGAACCTGATTTAAGATGCTTGGTAGACCTTAATAGGATCTTCATGTACTCCTGGAATTTAGCGCTGGGTTTTGTTCTGGCTGTTGGAAAATCTTTTGATCTAAAATATCTTATAAGCAGTTTACATGGGGGCACAAAGCATGTTTTACTCAGGAGACTAAATGGTTAATCTTGCCTTTGATGTTTCTCGTACATTGCTCTATTTTTCTGCTCTCAGTAGCAATTTTGTGGAAGTCATAAAGGATTGGTAAGCACCTCCTCATGCTCTATTTTGTATATTTATCTTATAATATTGTCCTTTTTTTTTTTTTTCAAGTCTTGTTTTATTGTCTTGGGAAGCTTTCACCTTCTGGAAGCTTCTTTCACTGCTCTACTTATCTAACCTGGATATAGACCCAGGTCCTGAGTTGACTTTGCTTAACAGGCTGCTGTATAATTTTGGAAAAATCTCTTCACTTCTGGGACCTCAATTTTCTTATCTATAAAATAAGAAACTTGGCCTTAAGATCCTTTCAGGGTATTCCTTCTTAAATATTCTTTGACAGAAAGCAAGTGTTCAGAAACACTCATTGAAGGAAGGAATATCAGCCTGTTTTTCATATATGTGTTTGGCCAGAATTATGAAGGTCTCTCAGATACCAATAGAATGAGAGGGCTGCCCAGGAAAGGGGGCATGTTAGAGGCCTCCCCGCTGGAAGTACCCAACATGTGGTGTTGTGACTCAAGTCTAGGAATCGTTAAGGACCAGCTAAAGCCCTGTGAAGAGTGATGATCAAAGGTTGACCTTGTGATTATTTTGAAGTTTTCAATTCTTTTATGGTCATCAACAGGACTAGGAAGGAGTTGAAGAGAGATTTTCTCTGTACCATGCTACTCATATACTAGTGTGGCAAGGAAGCACAATAGACCACCAGACATCTTGGAGAAGCCTACAACACTGGAAATACACTGTTGGCAATCTTTGGTAGCTTAAGATTCTCTTTGGTTCTCTTCAATTATATAAGAGGTTTGATTGTCAGATTTCCGAGTACTTTGGAAATTTCTACTTTCTTGGGTCATCTATTATAATTTAGTGTACAGAAAAACAAAGTCTGGATGAGTAAACATGTTACCAGTGGTAAGTCCCAGGGATTGGGATTCCTGGGTAAAGATTCCTAGTAACTTAAAAGATTTTACAGTATTCTCTAAAAGTTATCCTTAAAATTTTTTCTACTTATTTTCAGGGAAATGTGAGTTAACAAATAAGTTGATTGTGAAAAAAAATCTGACTTGACAAATGAGTTGTAGATGATATCTCAGTTTCTAAAGAAATGATTAAATAAAGCATTTTCTGTTGGCAAAGCACTTGAGTATTATCCAGTTAGTCATTCCTCACAACTACTTCTCTGGTGCCATTATTTGAGTTCAAAGTGAGTGATTAAGGGAATGAATGGATGAATGAATAATTGCTTTGCTCAAGATGCTAAAGGTAAGGAGTGGCAAAGACAAGTTGGTGGTCACTGGTCCTGTCTCCCTTGACTGTCCCCCCTAGCCCTGTTGCCTCCCCAGAACAAAGGAATAAAACTGCAGTGCTCTTTTCCATGGCAGGAGTAATGGGTCATTTGTAAATGCTTGGTAGGAAAACGTGAAAGACTAAGCCAGATAAGAAATGTCTGCTTGCTACAGGTATGGGTTAGCATCTTGGCTTACAACTTACCCACAGTAAATATTGTGATCACTATTTTCTAGGCTTTGCACTCTTTAAATGTACAAACTCACATTTCTTCTCCAGTGCCAAAATATAATTTCCTTCTGACCTATGCCTACAAAGAGAGAAACAGAGGAGAGACAGAGAATATGAGCAAAGTTTAAATGGATCTGAGTTACTGAGATTTCTTTGCTATATTTTACTGAATTTCACATTTTAAGATTGATGGAATGGTTCTTTCTGGAAAAAAAAAAGTACTGGTTTTGATAGCTATACTTTGAAGGAAGATCAGCTTTGAGTAAATTTGTTTTCCTTTCTTTGCCTTTCCTTGTTACATTTTTATCGAGTGTTTTCCCACAGTTTTTTGGAATTAACCAAATTTCTCGAGGGGGAAATGTGTTTGCATGCAGAAGTGAGGTTTTTTTTCCCCTCGCTTCATTTCATGTTCACATGAGTTTTTATTCAATTTCTTTGGCTTTGGATATTTACCTCTCTTCACCTTCTGTGTTCTGAGTAGCATTTTCCCTTCCACTTACTGTTCGTGTGAATGAGGCATTCACAGTTGCATTTACAAACTGTTCTGGAAATTAAAAGTTTTCCTTTGTAGAATGAGACTCTTAGAACACAATCCACCCTTGGCTGCTGCCAGTTAATGCCTGGACCTTTTCTAGGCTAAGCACCAGTACAAGTGATTGGGGGACATCAGTGTTGAACTAAAGCTTTTGACTAATAGGCACAAAATCCCTTTTGTCTCATAGTCGTATTTCCAACATGAATTCTATGAGTGATTTTTGAGTGCTTTATTTTTTTTCAAATCCAAACTCTTGTTCTTAGCTTTACCTGCCTCTTTGACGTATTGACTAGCATTATGTCTCAGTATAATCACTGACAAATGTACATTATCATTGTGCTGGCTTTAATTCCCCACTAAGATTTAAATATATTTGAGGCATTATTAATATCCATTTACAATGTCCTTTTGATTTTTAATATGGAACAAATCCTGCTGGATAACATTATACAAACAGCAATTTGATTTCCTGAAAGTAAACCTAAGTAATGAAAATTCCTACCCCTTGGGCTTATGCATTATTTTAAATGTCAAAATCTGCCTAGAAAAAATCAACTATATTCCCCTCCCAGGTAGTTAGCTACAACTGGAAAGGAAGGAAAAAATGAAATACTTTTATTTAAATGTTGTTACAACATTAAATAAATTTGTCTCGAGTTTCTAATATAAAAAGCCTAATAGAAGTAAGACCCTCTGTTTGGAAGATGCAACCCCCTTCCAGACTTTTGTTCAGGAAGAGATCACTTAGAAATAATTGCTTTTAGTAGTTTTGCATTATTAGGTTTTATTTTTCTCATTTTTTAAGGAATGTGACCAGTATCCCTAACTTTTATGGGTGTCAAAGGAGTTTGGGGATTAAGTTATTACTGTTTCTCCCTTGTCTTTATTAAAAACCTTTAATTCCCAAGAACTCAGTGACAAGCCAAGCTGCATAGCCTAGCAGGCAAGGGCTGCATTTTCCATCTGGTGCCCCACCCATCTTTCCTAACTTTCAAACATCCTACGCCACTTGCCTTCCCAGAATCCTTTCTGATAGTCCCTGCTTTTGTAAATGCCCAACCCCTTCCCAAATCCACTACTCCCTGTTTTTCATTACAAATGCCTTTCATTACAAAGTCAGCTGTGAAGGCCTCCCAAATACCAACCTTCCTCCCAGTTAGGGATCCCTGCCCCCCCCTCCTCCCTCCCCCCCCTCCCCCCCCCCCCCCCCCCCCCCCCCCCCCCCCCGCGCGCAGTGGTTCTCTAGGTGTGGTTTTCTACAGGCAGCATCCGAGTTACTTCAACACCTGGAAACTTGTTAGAATTGGAAGTTCTCCGGTGAGCTCTACACCTAATGAATTTGACAATAAATTATATTTAAAAAATAAATTTAAAAAATCATTATCTGGCTCAGAGATGTGGTAAGGATTACACGAGCTTAAAAAAAAGTAAAGTGTTTAAAATAATGTCTAGGTCAAAGTAAGTTCTCAATAAATATAATCTATTACTAGTATGTTAACTATACCTTCCTAGATATAAAATGATCATCAAAAGAAATCAGAAATCAGGGGTCCCTAGGTGGCTCAGTCAGTTGAGCTTCTGCCTTCGGCTCAGGTCATGATCTCGCAGTTCATGGATTGGAGCCCCACGTCAGGCTCTGTGCTGACAGCTTGGAGCCTGGAACCTGGAGTCGGCTTTCGATTTTGTCTTCTGCCTCTCCTCTGCTCACACTCTGTCTCTCTCTCTCTCAAAAATAAGTAAATATTAAAAAAATTTTTTAAAGAAGGAATTAGAAATCAGTAAGAAAGAAAGAAAGAAAGAAAGAAAGAAAGAAAGAAAGAAAGAAAATCTAGGGGTGGGACCCATTATGTGTTTTCACAAGCCCTTGTCAGGATTCTGACCCACAGCCTTAGGGTATCAAATTATAGCCATACATATATCTCCAGACTCTTACTTGTTTTCGTAGTTGGTGCTCAAGAAGACTTTCATGTAAGACTAATCCTTCTAAGCAAGCAAATAAAAACAAAAGCAGTTGCCTAAAATGGGTTAACTAAAATAAATTAGCCTAAAGCCAACTTTTTCAAATGTTATTTACTTAATGATCAGGGCTTTCAATCAACAGTTTACCTAAAGTTCAGCCTCCTTTGAGTGTTTTTTACATCCTTATCAGTTTCCACACATACACATTCTTCAAGCCAGTAATGATTTCTCAACTTTCATTAGAAACCTGAGATTTTCCCCACCTGGGCTAAGGCGTTCTCTCTTGTTACCAAAGTGAGTTAGCTGCAGGTTTCTCCCATAACCTTATGAATTTCTCATGAGTAAAACTCTTATTTTTCTTGTAATGTCTTATACAATGCCTTGTGTATAGTAGATATTTGAGGGATGGTTGTTGACTTCAATGACCATATACAGTGAAACACACTGGAGCCAAGCCTTGTGCTTAAATGGCACTTCTTTATTTACTAGCCATGTAACTTTGGGCAAGTTTTTTTAGACCTCTCTATGCCTCAATCTCCTAATCTATAAAATATACAATAGTACTCAAGTCACAGGGTTGTCATAGAATAAAAGGAGTTTAAATATGTGAAATGTGTCGAGCAGTACTAGCAAATAACAAGCATTACATACGAGTTCATTATTAATATTTCTTTAGTATTCAAATCCTAGTTCTGCTTTTATTCAACTATGTGTTTGATTCAATTATATTCATTTCCTTTTCAATGTTTCTTGTAGCTGGGGTTCAGGGGTGCAAGAGTACCTGGCTCCCGGGGTCTGAAGCAGACCATGTTGGGCCACTCACCACTGACAAAACCCAAAGACAGAGAAACCAGTAGTGGTGAAACAAGAAAGAAATTTAGTTCAGTGAGGCCAACATCAGGAAGACTAGTCTCAAAGTGCTAGTGAGACTAGTCTCAAAGTGCTAGAAAATACTTCCAGGTTTATATGAGGAAAAGGTGGGGCAAAGATGGGTGGGTATGTGCAGGTAGGCAGTGAAGGTCAAAAGTTCATTGTCTTAGAGTCAATCACGGGTGGGGTCTTGCTGGCTCAGGGCAGTCCTTAGTGCTTGAGGGGGTAGTTTTGGTTCCCCTCTGGGGATGCTTTGCCTTCAGGGTTTTCTGCCTGACCCAAGAGACCAGCTGGAGGGAGAACCCAACTAGAAAATTTGAGGTCGAAATACAGGCAGCTGAAGTCCTCTTTCATTCTTATTTGGATTTCATAGAAAAATTAATTTTGCCACAAAAGATAAAATATTACCACTTTTTAAAAGTTAAGATGCATGCTTTCAGGGCACCTGGGTGGCTCAGGTCATGATCTCACTGTTCATGGGTTCAAGCCCCAGGTCGGGCTCTGAACTGATGGCTCAGAGCCTGGAGCCTGTTTCAGATTCTGTGACTCCCTCTCTCTCTGCCCTCCCCTGCTCACACTCTGTCTCTCTCTCAAAAACAAACAAACAGTAAAAAAATTTTTTTAATAAATAAAATAAGAGTTAAATTTTAAACTGTTCATATTCTCTAACCAGTAATTGTCATTCCAGAACTCTACCTTTTTTTGCCATGGTCAAACACTTAGCAAAAATTTATGGACAAATTGTCCATTTGGCTTTATTAACAATACTTGAGTTTTGGATATGTCTTTTATCAGCTACATGGCTTGCAAATACTTTCTCCCAGTGAGTGGCTTGTCTTCTCATTCTATTAATATATCTTCCACAGAACACAATTTTAAAATTTTAATAAAGTCTAATTTGTCAGGTTTTTTCCTTTCATGGATTGTGCCCTTGGTGTTTTTATCTAACATCTTGTGGCCAAACCTAAGATCACCTAGAGTTTCTCCTACACTTCTAGAAGTTTTAGTTTTGTGTTTCATATTTAGAGACATGTTCCATTTTGAGTAATTTGTGTAAGGTAGGTGTTAAGGTTCATTTCTTCTGCATTTAGACATTCAATCATCCTAGCATCATTTGTTGAAAAGGCTATTCTGTTGTTTTAAATGCCAAATTCTATTCTTTCTCTCAGGAGAAAACATTCTATTTTTTAGTGTGTGGTGAAACAGATTTCTAGACCCAAGATGGAGCGGCTACTACATGGGATGCCATGTCAGCAAAGTGAAATAACAACTAACTTTCGTGTCCCTGTAATTGCTCCACTTGGCCATGTGAGAAGTAAGTGAGATGATTCATTTTCAGAAGTACCAAATAAAAGCTGTGCTGTCTAGTTAAAAATAGGTTTACAACCTATTGGAAATATGTACAAGCACCGCCCCCCTACACTGAAGTTCCCAAACCCTTAGACACTTCACTTCCTGGTTCTTCCCCTCTCCATTTCACAGGCTTATTTTCATGGGCTTTGCAGTGAGCACTTGCCAAAACACTGAAGTCTCTGTGTCACCTCAAGGAATGTACTTTTTTTTCCCTACGTGGGCATAGGCGACTTCTGGGTAAGGCTGTAATAGCTGTAGTACTCAGCCAATGAGGAATCAGGGAAGGAACTTGCTTACTAGGAAAGAAATTGCCTGCTGAAACTGCCCCAAGTGTGCCTGTCTGTCATACACCTGCTCTTATAAGAACGTTGATTAAAGCTACTCTTCACTGTGCTCCGAGTCTCCGTGACCCTCCTTTGATTGGGGCAGTTGGCTTATTTCTCACAGCCAGCAGCATACTCTATCAGTTAGTTGGTCAACAAATGCCAAGCCAGTTTGGGCCTTCTCACCCCAAACAAGGTTGACTATTTGGCCCCAGCTGATCAGATATTTTCTATTTTTCATTTTTTTTTTTTGTTCTTTCTTTCTTATCCTATAAAAGCTTCTTGTCTCCCACCCCGTTTTACAGTTCTCCAGAGAAGACTTCATGAAGTGTTCATTTTGTTTGCATAACCTAAATTGTCTTCTTTAATAACTTTTAAACATGTGACTCAATGTTTTACTTGTTTTATTTTTTTTATTAAAAAAATTTTTTTTAACGTTTATTTTTGACAGAGAGAGAGAGAGAGAGAGAGAGAGAGAGAGAGAGAATGCAAGTGAGACCGGGGCAGAGAGAGAGGGAGACAAGATCTGAATGAAGCAGGCTCCAGGCTCTGAGTTGTCAGCATAGAGCCTGATGTGGGGCTGGAACTCGTGAACCTTGAGATCATGATCTGAGAGGAAGTCAGATGCTTAACTGACTGAGCCACCCAGGTGCCCCAATGTTTTACCTCTTTTAATAGAAGAAAGCTTCTTTTTTTTTTTTAATTTTTTTTTCAACGTTTATTTATTTTTTGGGGGACAGAGAGAGACAGAGCATGAACGGGGGAGGGGCAGAGAGAGAGGGAGACACAGAATCGGAAACAGGCTCCAGGCTCCGAGCCATCAGCCCAGAGCCTGATGCGGGGCTCGAACTCACGGACTGCGAGATCGTGACCTGGCTGAAGTCGGACGCTTAACCGACTGCGCCACCCAGGCGCCCCTAGAGGAAAGCTTCTTATTTAACTCATTTGAAATGAGTAGCTAGTTAATCACATAAAATGATAAACTTCGGGGTGCCTGGGTGGCTGAGTTGGTTAAGCATCCGACTCTGGATCAGGTCGTGATCTCACAGTTCCTGAGTTTGAGCCCCACATTGGGCTCTGTGGGGCCTGGAGACTGCTTCAGGTTCTTGTGTCCCCCCCCCCCACCCCCCGTCTCTGCCCCTCCTCAGCTCGTGCTGTCTCTCTCTCTCTCAAAAATAAATAAACATTAAAATTTTTAAAATAGAATAAATGATAATTCATAAAGATTTTTTAAAATTTAAAATATATAGGGGTGCCTGGGTGGCTCAATCAGTTAAGCATCCTACTCTTGATATTGGCTCAGGTCTTGATCTTGCAGTCTTGAACACTCTCTCTCTTTAAATAAATGAATAAGCATTTTTAAAAAATTTAAAATGTGTAGAACTCATTCATTTGCTAAACTTTTCTTTGAGTATGGATCTGCTGATTGTTGTTCTAAATTGTCTTTTTTTTTTTTTTAATAAAACACACATAAAATGCATCGCCTATGATATCCAGTGTTTTCACCTAGAGCTCAGACTTCTTAGGTTAAAAAAGTGGGCTCCACCATGTAATTATCTAGAGTATCCTACCTAACCTTTCTGGGCTTCAATTTTCTCACCTGTAAAATGAGAGTAATAATAATACTTATCTCATAAAAGAATGAGTTAATATATGTTAATCGTTAGAACATTGGTCTAGCACATAGAGAGTGAGGTATTTGCATTAAAATGGAACAAGACCTTGTGGCACAATCTGAAGGAAGAATTCTAGATTTTTATTCTTTTTTCCATATGTTTACAATTGCCTTGTTACCCCCAATTTGGCAGCTTTTAGCAGCTCTATCAAAATTCTAAAGCACTCATTCATTTCAATATTAAAAATACCTTTCTAGGGAAACCTGGGTGACTCAGTCGGTTAAGCATCAGCTCTTGATTTTGGCTCACGTCATGATCTCACAATTCATGAGTTCGAACCCCGCATCTGGCTTTGCGCTGATGGTGCAGAGCCTGCTTGGGATTCTGTCTTCCTCTCTCTCTGTCCCTCTCTTTCTTGCTCTCTATCTCTCTCAATAAATAAAAATAAACTTAAAAAAATAACTTTCTTGTACACACATTTCATCAACAAGCATAGGAGAGCTGGGAAAACAATGAACTCTTAGGTATAAAACTTCACTAAGGCGATAAATAGTGGGCAGACTACAGAAGAGATTGGAAGAGGACTTCAGTTGCCTCTATTTTGACCTCAGATTTTCTAGTTGGGTTCTTCTTCTAGCTGGTCTCTGGGCTCAGGCAGAAAACCCAGAGGGCAAAGCGTGCCCAGAAGGGAACTGAAACTACTCCCTCAAGCACTAAAGGCTGCCCTGAGCCAGCAAGACCCCACCTGTGATTGACTCCAAGACAATAATCCATTTGACCTTCCCTGCTTGCTTGTACATACTCACGCATCTGTGCCCCACCTTTTCCTTATATAAACCTGAAAGTATTTTTGGCACTTTGTATACAGTCTATGAGATGCTAGTCCATCATCTTCCTGGTGTTGCCTCACTGAGCTAAATTCTTTTCTTGTTTCACCATCACTCCTCTCTCTGCCTTTGGATTTTATCAGCTGCAAGCAACTAAACATGGTCTGTTTGGTACCCCGGGGCCAGGAGCTCTTGCACCCCTGTGCTCTGGCTACAAGATTACTAGCCAGCTTTTCAAGGGTGCTATGGAAATCAGTCAATATGTTTACAGAGGCACTGGAAAGTTTCAGTTAATTTGGTTAACTGATTACTTGGCAGTTGGTTAATAGGGTGTACAAATGCAACAAGACCATCTTTTCTTTATCATTATTTTTAAGCCTGCAGTGACTAGACCATGGCAAAGTTTAAATGGGCTCTGTGAGATTTCCCAGTGAACAAAGTAGTCTTAAAAGTTTTAGGACTTTAAAAGATAAGTGTAACATTTTCTTGACAATGGAAATTCCATTTTGAGCATTACAACCTCTGTACGATACAAACCTAATAAAGTAAAGCGTTCCATTATATTTCCATATGTAATGCAAGAAGTCAAGTTTTAAACAATGGTTTGAGATGAGGGGCGCCTGGGTGGCGCAGTTGGTTAGGCGTCCGACTTCAGCCAGGTCACGATCTCGCGGTCCTTGAGTTCGAGCCCTGCGTCGGGCTCTGGACTGATGGCTCAGAGCCTGGAGCCTGTTTCCGATTCTGTGTCTCCCTCTCTCTCTGCCCCTGCCCCGTTCATGCTCTGTCTCTCTCTGTCCCAAAAATAAATAAACGTTGAGATGATAGTGGATAGGCTTCAAAGAATTCTGGACCGGAGATAAGAAAATGTCTCAGCTAGTACTGATTCAGGCTGGCTGGGTCCAAGGACCTAAGTCCCACAGGACCAACCAAGAGGGTCTGTGGATTGAACTCAAATCCAAGCTGGAAGAAAGTGAGAGCAGAATTTATTGAAGACCTGGAGCAAATACAGAGTATTTGGGAGATTCAAAAAAGAAAGGAGAATGACTCTTGTCTTTGCTTGGGGTCTGGGGTTTTTATTGAGGATTGTGGTCTGGTGTATATGTCTTCGCATGTATCCAGGAGCTGGTTAAAACAAAGCCAAATGCTCTTTTGTCTTCTATAGGTTACTTTTGCCCTGGAGTCAGGGGTCTTGGTGCGTCAGTGGTCGTAGAAAATGTACATGCTGTCCTTTCCCAGTCACTCCTTAGATGTTATCTGTTGTGTTGGAAGACTCCAGAGAAATCATTAACTCTTTAACCCTTATAAGGAGGAGGACATACATAATCTGTGCGATAAGGCATATGTAGGGCAGGTGTGCAAGTCCCAACAAGAATGGCAGCAGGAAAAGGAGCAAAAAGCAGTCCTTCAAGGGGTCCCTTCAGTTTCCCTGTGTCAGTACTATATTATATTCTACAGCATATAAAACTGACTCAAACTGGACAAAACCGACCCAGGATTCAAACAAACAAAACCAACCAACAAACCAACCAACAAACAAAAACACTTAAGGGATGTCTGGGTGGCTCAGTTGGTTAAGCCTCTGACTTAAGCTCAGGTCACGCTCTCATGGGCTCTCTGTTAACAGCGCAGAGCCTGGAGCCTGCTTCCGATTCTGTGTCTCTCTCTATCTCTACCCCTTCCCCACTCGTGCTCTGTCTCTATCTTAAAAATTAAAAAAAAAAAAATTGAAAAAGCATTTAATAATTCATCCATTTAAAAAAGCATAATCGAGGGGAGCTCAGACTGATTTACTAAAAGCCAGTTTATCTAAACCACTTTGACTAAAAGTTTCTAATGTCTCAAAGTATATGAAATAGAAAAAGATACCATCAGTATACAAAATATCCACCTACTTACAAAGAGTAGCAAATTGTACAAATAATTGCCAAATTATAATAAGGTTCAGATGGAAAGACCCTTAAGTGAATCACTTAAAATATGGAAGGCGTAAGGACTCTCTCTAAGAATTTAGTCTGACCCTTACTAGTGGTCATTTCACAGCTTTGGCCTCGTGTTTTGCTAATGGAATTACCATTAAGAGGTTTATTCTTCAGGGGCGCCTGGGGGGCTCAGTCAGTTAAGCATCAGACTTTAGCTCGGGTCATGATCTCACAGTTCGGGGTTTGAGCCTTGCATCAGGCTCTGTGCTGACAACTCAGAGCCCGGAGCCTATTTCTGATTCTGTGTCTCCCTCTCTCTCTGCCCGTTTCCTGCTTGTATTGTTTCTCTCTCTTTCTCTAAAAAATAAATAAACATTAAAAAATAAATAAATAGACATAAAAAAAGAGGTTTATTCTTCAGCAAAAGAAATAAGCCTATTTCTTATTCTGGTAGACACATCAGAGCAGAACATTTGAAAAGGAGTGGGATAAAGGGTGGAAACTTAGGTGTCTGCAGGGTCTGGGCTGACTTTGTGAAATGCCTAGAGAGTCAACAATGATGATTGTGGTGTAAGTGGAGCTGATGTACCATCCAAAAAGTGCAATGCCTGGGGCACCTGGGTGGCTCAGTTGGTTAAGCAACCGACTTCGGCTCAGGTCATGATCTCTCAGTTTGTGAGTTTGAGCCCCATGTCGGGCTCTGTGCTGACAGCTCAGAGCCTGGAGCCTACTTCAGATTCTATGTTTTCCCTTCTCTCTATCCCTCCCCTGCTCATTCTCTGTGTCTCTCTGTCTCTCAATAATAAATAAATGTTAAAAAAAAAAATTAAAAAAAAAAAAACTAAAAAAAAAAGTGCAATGCCTATTGAGCTCCAGTGGGTCAAGGCCATGTAGAAATATGGGTCTGGTATGGCTTGGTCTGGTGATTATTTTCTTTTTCATTCATTCATTCATTCATTCATTTAAAAATTTAAATCTAAGTTAGTTAATATACATTGTAGTATTATTGGTTTCAGGAGTGGAATCCAGTGATTCATCACTTACTTGTAACACCCAATGCTCATCCCAACCAGTGCCCTCCTTAATGCCCATCACCCATCCCCCCATCCACAACCCCTCCAGCAACCCTCAGTTTGTTCTCTGTATTTAGCAGTCTCTTATGGTTTGCCTCCCTCTCTGTTTTTTCTTATTTTTCCTTCCCTTCCCCTGGGTGCATCTGTTTTGTTTCTTAAATTCCACATATGAGTGAAATCCAATGAATTTGTCTTTCTCCAACTGCTGCTGATTATTTTCAAAAGAAGACAGAAATTTTGAATTTCAGCCCAATTAGTTGTCAGTGTAATTTAAAAAAGTTTGTGGGCCAATACGGTAGTAACAAAGCATATTGTTTGGGGTGCCTGGGTGGCTTGGGCAGTTAAGCGCGTGGCTCTTGATTTTGGCTCAGGTTGTGATCTCATGGTGGGTGAGAGTCGAGCTGTGTGCTGACAGCATGGAGCCTGCTTGAGGTTCCCTTTCTTTCTCACTCTGTTCCCCTCCCCTGCTTGTGGGCTCTCTGTCTCTCTCAAAAATAAATGAACATTAAAAAAAGAAAACCAAAGCATATTGTCTCTGAGAATTCATATTTCTCCTTAGGAGATGCATGTGTATGTCTGTATGTGAGTGTATGAATGTCCTAATAGTTTTCTGCGAGATAAATTGAAAGAACAATGTGACGTTTTTGTAGCTCACACTAGAGGGAAAAGTTAAAAAGGATCATACTCTAGTGGCTACGCCTCCAGCTATTCTTTGAGCCCCGGAGCATGCTAAAGAACATAAAGAACGATCTTGTTGGAGCCTCCAGGGCTCCAATATTCTTGACTGAACAGCTCCGATATTGGATATGTATTGTGTCGGAAACTTTGTAGGTACAGAGGGGTATTCAGCATTCTTCTGTAGCATTGCACATCGGAAATAAGACAAAGATGGTGTTCTTACCATAAAACATAAACCTCAGGACAGAGTTAAGAACTGAAGTCAACCATAAGACAACTGCTATGACTTCTTGCCTGTGTTTCCTTTGAACTGTGGAAATTGTTATTGTTAGCATGGTGTTAAAAATTTTTTGCCAACACATGTAATTCTTTTTGTTTATCCCACCAGTTCAGTTAAAGTCTGATCTAACAATATATTGACCAGATGTCTGTATTAGTCAGGGGCCTGGCAGGAAACAGATGGCAAATTCAGAGTTTAACCAAAGAGAGTTTAAAAGGGGGGGCTATTGACATAGGTGTGGGCAAGGTTAAGGGCACTGACAAACGATGTTGAAATAAACATGGATGTGAAAGGGAGGGAGCTTCCACGCCAGGCCTGAAGGAACAAGGGGAAATGTGGTGTTATTAGAATGAGCTGAGAGCTAGAGCCATGGAAAGAGAGCTGTCTGGAAGAAGCAGTGGCTGTAGATAAATGCAGCCACCTCCAGGATAACAGCCAGACAGGAGCAAGGCAACACCTTGGCTTCTTTCGTCCTGTACTCTGTCTCTTGCTGGAGCTTCCTACTGCCAAACCTGATGAAAAGCCAGAGACAAGGGAGCCCAGGTGGTACAGTTTAAAAGGGTCAATCTTGGGGCGCCTGGATGGCTCAGTTGGTTAAACATCCAGCTTTGGTTCAGGTGATCTTAAGGGTTCCAGAGTTCGAGCCCCACATCGGGCTGTCTGCTGTCAGCACAAAGCCCACTTCAGATCCTCTGTCTCCCTCTCTCTCTCTGCCTCTCACCTGCTTGTGCTCTCCCTCTGTCTCTCCTGAAAGTGACAAACATTAAAAAAAATAAAAATAAAAAAATAAAATGGTCAGCCTTTAAGGGTACGCCCAGCCGGGCAGACAAAAGTGAAGAATAAATGTGGCTGGTGGCAAATGGAGTATAACCAGAACAGTGTTCTGTTAAAATAAGAAATTGTCAGTAATTTACCAGACTATAGCAAGGAGAAAAAAATTCTGTTAGGAAAAATGAGCAGACAATGAAATATTTTTGTAGCAGGTGGATTTATGTCAATGTGATAAGGAGAGTTTTGTAAAACTAAGTAATGTCTTTCTAATCTACTAAATTATTTGAAAGAGGTAACATAAGTGACAAAGAAGGGTTAGCCAGTAAATATGATTTATTCATATTTTGCAGTGAATTGTGATAATGCCTTCTTGTAGACTATGAAAAATACTTAATTCTCATGGAATAAGGGCTAAGGTAAATAGTCATAGGTTACTTGGTAAGATTTAGCAAATTAGTAAATAAACAAACAAACAAATAAAAGAGACAAACCGAAAACTAGACTCTTAACTGTAGAGAACTGGTGATTACCAGAGGAGAGTGGGTGAGGGGATGGGTGAAGTAGGTAAAGAGGATTAAAAGTACACTTATCATGGGGCACCTGTGTGGCCCAGCTGGTTAAGCGTCAGACTTCGGCTCCAGTCATGATCTCACGGTTTGTGAGTTCAAGCCCTGCGTCGGGCTCTGTGCTGGCAGCTCGGAGCTTGGGAGCCTGCTTCGGATTCTGTGTCTCCTCCTCTCTCTCTGTCCTTCCCATGCTCATGCTCTGTTTCTGTCTCTCAGTAATAAATAAACGTTAAAAAAAATTTTTTTAAAGTACACTTATGAATAATGTATAGAATTGTTGAATCACTATACTGTACATCTGAAACTAATATAACACTGTGTGTTAACTATACTGGATTTAAAATAATAAAAAAGATTTAGCAAATTAGATGAGTATTTCATATTACAGTGGACCCTTGACAACACAGGTTTGAACTACATAGTTTCACTGATATGCAATATTTTTTCAACAAACAAAGCATTGTACTAAAAATGTATTTTTTTTGGATTTTCTCTTCTATATGATTTTTTAATGACATTTTCTTTTCCCTGCTTTATTGTAAGTATACAGTATATCATATATACAACTACAAAAAAGGTGTTAAATGACGACTATGTTATCCATAAGGCTTCCAGTCAACAGCAGGCTGTTAATAGTTAAGTTTTTGGGGAGTCAAGCGTTATGGATTTTTGACTCTACTGCGTGTTGGAACCATAACCCCCATGTTACTCAAGGGTCAACTGTAATTCGACTAATATTAGGTTGAGATCTAGGGTACAGTGTGCCATATTTCAATGTGTAAACTGGAATTAGATATTTTATAAAAAGATGCAAGAAAAAAAAGCCTGCTAAAATCTAGGAAAATCAAACATTAGATGAGACCTAACAAACTTCATAACTGGGCAACATTCTTGTAAAAAATAATCATAGTTGCTTGTGTTATATTGAGATGGCTCTCTACCTGCAGCTGGTGTTTTCCACACCAGGGGTCAACTAGAACCTTAGGACCCTGCTGATAATGATTGGCTCTACACTTTACCCACCAGGGCTCCCAAACTCTGCACGGATGTACTGGTTGTTGCAAGGGAGTGTTGCACTGAGTGTTCCCAAACATGTTTGCTACTGCATTATGTCAGTTCCTTTTGTCCTTTCCTGCTGCTTTTGGTTACTTTCTGTCTGTAAGAAAGATATCAAAGCCACCAGAGCTATCACTGTCCCAAGCGAGTCACAGACTACAGCATGCTGCATTCAAGAATTTCTCTCAAGTCCTCTTTGTTACCTGGTTCCCCTAAACAACAAGATCTGTGCTCATGGGTCCCTAAAGTGGTTTCAGTGAACTGTCTCTTTTACATGTTTTTCTTTTGCCTCCATTCTCAGGTTCCAACACTCATGCTTGGAAGGCACTCGGCAGAGCAGAGCCCCGAGGAACACGCTCAGAATTGCCTTCTCACCCTGGTGCTGTGTCCTTCAAATACTCTCACCTCCCTTGGAATGAACAGCTCCTCAGAGCCAAGCACAGACACTCTGCTGCTCGTCTGTCTGTCCCAACAGGTATCTGAACCTCAAGATGCACACAGCTTGGGTTAAGTGGAGCCCTCCTATTACATAGCCGCTACTTCCTGGATCTGTCTGTGTGCTGTAGAAGTGGTGACTTGTGGTAACACTGCAAAAATCCCCACTCACTGTCAACCACGGAAGGCTTGTCAGGCCTCTTCGTATAGTGGGACATTGGGAACAAGGGCATCTTACTCTGTAAATTTCTGTAGCCCTCCTTCTAGAGAGAGTTCAGAAAAGCAATGCATTCTTGTGTTTTCTTGAAACGAATGACATGCTTTATATCAGTTTTGATGGTACAAACTAAAGAAAGATCATTATCTGTACCTATTTTAGAACCTAGATTATCGCAGTTGAAAATAGATTTTAGTTAGTAACGCTTCCATCCTTATTTCTATTCCCAGCCATTATTTGACCTTTGACCTTTGGAGAAATTTATTAAATTTTCTAATTACAATCTATTTTTCCTGATGGATAAGGATGCTCATTACTGTCTTAACTTGGGCCCCTGTATATCCCTTTAATCTGCGCTTGTTTTATTGTTTACTTGGGTTAGATCTCTGTCATCTCTCCCAGAGGAGCCAGAAAATGATCTTTTATTTTTAATTTAAAAATTAACCCTTAACAGTTATTCATGTTTTAGCATAAATTAACAAGATATCACGGAAGCTGAGGCCAGGAAAGCCTGACCTGAACCTCTGGCTTCTTGATTGTTAAAGGCTCCTCTACTCTGAGTCGCCTTTCTCCCCACCGTCTCCCACCATTCCCTCCAATACCACTACTCTTCTCCCTCTACCACCCGATGACTATAGGAAGAAGACAAATGCTAACCCAGTTGCAGCAACAGAAACTTTGTTTGACAGGATAAGATAATTTAGACAAAGATGAGATGCTACTGTTCACAGGTGTATATTAGAGTATTTACACCAAATACTTTTCAGATAAAATGACTAAGAAATAATTCCCAAGATTCCCTAAAAACCTTGAGCTCATTTCCTGAAGCAGTTAAAAGGAGATATCCAGAAAGAGAGAAAGAGCTTCTTAACCCCAAACTAACACTGGGGCTTGGACTCAGCCTCAGTTTGACCTTGTCAAAAGAAAGACCTGAAAAAAAGTGCAACAACAAAATGTCAAGTTCACTTCTAAGTCTACAAAACAATAAAGCTACACAGCACAAAAGGGAGGAAGAGAGTCACATCCTTTCAGTTACTTACAGCCTCCTCTTGTGGGTTGGGCACACTCTTCTATAAAAACAAAACGTTTCCCGGAGAATTGCTTTGTTGGTATTGTTATTTTTCTCAGACCTTATAAAATGTTAAAAAAAAAATCCATTTCCAGCGGCACCTGGCTGGCTAAGTAGAGCATGTGACTCTTGATCTTTGGTCATGGGTTCCTGCTCCACACTGGGTGTAGAGATGACTAAAAAAAAAAAAAAATTAAACTTTAAACAAAAATAATAAAACAAAAATTGGGTAAGAGGGGCTCTTTTTTTAAAAAAAATTATTTAGTTTTGAGAGGCAGTGAGAGAGAGAGAGAGAAAGAGAGCACAAGTGATGGGGAGGGGCAGAGAGAGGGAGAGAGAGAATCCCAAGCTGATAGCACAGAACCCAACATGGGGCCCAATCCCACAAACTGTGATATCATGACCTGAGCCAAGATCAAGAGTTGGATGCTTAACCAACTGAGCTACCCAGACACCTCAGGTATAAGAGAGACCCTTAAAAACTAAATGAAAAAATAAACATACATTTCCATATCTAGATAAATATTTCAAGCAAGTTTTACCTCTACATGCATTGA
The DNA here is from genome assembly GCF_022837055.1 of Prionailurus viverrinus. Classification (NCBI taxonomy): domain Eukaryota; kingdom Metazoa; phylum Chordata; class Mammalia; order Carnivora; family Felidae; genus Prionailurus; species Prionailurus viverrinus. The sequence goes on along the minus strand of NC_062564.1, from coordinate 142,821,926 downwards.
AGATAAAAATTAACTCTAATTAGTGTTTTGTTGGTGCTTGTGATTTACATGCTTGGCTTTGAAGATCAAAAAATAATACATATGTGCTTGTGTGTTATTTATTTTCTCCCACAGACTCTGATATCATCTGGCCATTTTCTAATTTAAGACATCAGCATCAAAAATATTGAGTCATGGGTGTATGTATGTTTAAACACCAGAGTTTGGGCAGTGAAGCAGGAGGAGGGTGCAGCAGTCAGATATAATGAGCTGTTATTAGGCTCTAACACTATCTGCATGGGCTTTGGCAAGTCACTAACTTTTTGGAGCCTCTGTTTCTTCATCTATAAAATGAGGATTAAGCAAGATACTATATGCATGGTGCTTGGCACAGTGTCCAGCATTAAGTATGTGTGTGATACATGTCTAATAGTGGTTAAAAATTATAGTCTCTTGAGCCAGGCATCCTGGGTTGAAATCTCAATTCAACTACTTATTAATTGGGCAAGTTACTTAACTTCCCAGTACCTCTATCCCTTCATCTGAAAATTGGAATAATTATAGTGCCTATCTTATAGAGTTGTTGTGAAGATTTAAACAGTTAAAATATGTTAACACTTTAGAAAAGTGCCTTGCACATGGTAAGTGTTCAATAAGTGTTCAATAAGTAAGTGTTCAAAAGTTCAATAAGTAGCTGTTCTTTTTTTTTTTCTAAAATTGTGCTAATATGGTAGCCACATGTGGCTATTGAGCATCCAAAATGGACTCAGTCTTAATTGTGATAGGCTATAAGTGTAAAATACATATAGAACTTCAAAGACAGTATAAAAAAAGAATGTAAAATATCTCAATATTTTTAATATTACATGTTGAACTGATATTACAGGCAAATTGAGTTAAATTATTAGCATTAATTTTAATTTTAATTAATTTTAAATAATTGTGTGGATTTTGTGTTACTTTTTTAACATAGCTACTAGAAAACTTAAAAGTATATATGTGATTTGCACTATATTTGTATCGGACAGAGGTATTCTAAAATACAGAAATCTTAAAGCAAGAAGTTCATTAGAGGAAACTTTTGGTTTAGTTCAAATCTGGGATACTTGTGGTATGCCTTTAGTCATAAAGAAGTACTAAAGAAAAACAAAGGAATTACAATGTACTACAAGCCATTAGAAGTTGCTACAATCTGGGACACCTGGGTGGCTCAATTGTTTAGGCGTCCAGCTTTAGCTCAGGTCATGATCATGTCGTTCGTGAGTTCGAGCCCCACATTGGGCTCTGTGCTGACAGCTCAGAGCCTGCACCCCCTTCGGATTCTATGTCTCCCTCTCTCTTTATACTTCCCCCATTCATGCTCTGTCTCTCTCTCCTTCAAAATCAAATAAACATTTAAAAAATTTTAAAAAAAGAGTTGCTACAATCTACATTGTGTTAATTTTTCCAGGAGCAATACCCCTTTCTCCTCTGGAGTGTTTTGTTCAATTTGGGGATTACTTTTTAAAAGAGACACCGGCAATCTAGAGTATATCCAGTATATCCTTGATAAGGCTCCTGGGAAAATGAAAAGTTCACCACCATGCCATGGAAGAGAGGAACTGGGGTGGGTAAGAATGTGAACGTCCTCAGCTAAGTGAGGAGAAGACATAAGAGGCATGACAGCTGTTATCCAATACCAGGAATGTGGATTTGCCCTATGGAAATGGAATTGACCCAAAGGGTTCAATTGGGTCCAAGTTAGAAGGAAGATTATTTCAGCTTTAACATAGGGAACAGCTTTAACAATTAGAGTTGTCCAAAAAAAAAAAAAAAAAAAAAAGAAAAGGATGAACTACCTTATGGAATATTCAAGACTTTGCCACTGTAAATTTAAGCAGAGAATTATAGACAGGGTTTATACTTCAGATAGAAGACTTCCAAAGTTTTTCAAACTCTGAGATTCTGCAATTAAGGTTTTGCTACTAATTCTGGTAGAGCATTGCCAATTCATGCATCATGACCAGAATAGCTAGAGATCCACAATTTTAATAAGGTTTTTTGCTTGTTTGTTTGTTTAGAAGATACAGAAACTCACTGGTACTAGTCAAGAAACCAGGGATTATTGTGGGGATATATATGGTAGATAGGGATCTCAAAAGAATGCAGGGAGAGGGATAGAGTGATACAGCAGACGTGACGGAAACTGTAACAGGAACTGTGACTACATCTGCTATCTTCCTCTCAGGGGCTGGCTGATCTCTTCCTCATGATATCTCTGCTTTCCCCAGCATCCTCATTCTATTCTATTCTTGAAAGTGACTAGCTTCATGTAACTCTGTTCATACACCATTTCTGCTCACTAATAATTTCAGCTTGTCTTTCAAAGCTTCTTTTGCCTTGAATCTACTTATGATCTAATAGCTTGAATTCTCCCACCTAAATGTTTCAGCTTTTCACTTCCCCAATTCCAGTTTTATGAGAAGAAGGGTCAGCCTAGGTTTTTCAAGCCAGATCACTGGTTACAGTATGGGTGGACTTTCCTTGGATCAGATGGCTTCAAGTGGTCCTGATAGCTGGGGCTGGGGAATTTTATTTATGTGGGATGGGGAAGTTTTCACCAGAAACAGATGTGGGTGGGGCAGTCACTTACTGATATTTCTGGTACCACAACTGAAAGATGGAGGTCATGGAGTTTATACCCAGAAATTTGGGAATCTACATCAGTTTATATTCTATGTATTAAGAAGATAGAGGCTATTCAAAAGTTTCTGGTCTGAGACTAATGATAGAAATATGAATTTCATTCTAGGATGTGTTCTAGCAACTTGTTATTCAAAGTGTGGTTCATGAACCAGTAGCATCAACATCACTTAGGAGCTTGCTAGAAATTAGAAACTCAGGGTCCACCCTATACCTACTAAATTAGAATCCATATTTTATTTATGTATTTATTTATTTATTTACTTATTTAGAGCATGTGTTCATGTGCATGAGTGTCAGGGAGGGGCAGAAAGTGAGGGAGAGAGAGGATCCCAATCAGACTCCACACTGTCTGTGCAAAGCCCAATGTGGGGCTTCATCCCATGAACCATGAGATCATGACCTGAGCCAAAATCAAGAATTGGATGCTTAACCCACTAAGCCACCCAGGCGTTACTAGAATCTACATTTTAATAAGATTCCCAAATAATTTGTATTCAGATTGAGGTTTGAGAAGTGTGCTCTAGGATGAATTGGTTTGGTTTAGGTCTTTTAAAAGTTAACAAGGGCTTTTACTAGGAAACTTCCAGTAGTACACGATAGTCATGTAAGAACCAAGTGCTAAGTTGTCAGAATTTTGTGAATTGGTTGATCTTATGTTTCAGAGCTTGAAACCAGTTACTGTAGGAATATTGATACCAAAGAGATTGGTAAATACTAAACTTGTTTCTTTTGTACTGGAGAGCCAGTTAAACATTTACCAGCATTCCACTAGACAGTTCTAAATCTCCTAATTCAATCTGGAATTAAAGTAGTCAGCTAGGGGTGGTGGGACAAAGAAGGTCCCATATTGGAGGTGGGGTGTGGACAAGATGAAACGAGTTCCAATTCCTCAAATTTTCCACTCTATGACTAAGCAATCACTCTAAGTAGACATTTCTTCATGAAAAAATAACCTGAGTCTTCAGTAAGCACAAAGAAGGAGGTCTAGGAGTTGGTGATACTTAAAATCTAGATAGGCAAAGACCAGAAATTCTCCCATCTGGCAGCTGAACTGTTTTGGAGCTGAAACCCAGGTATGGAATAGCAGTTTCTATATAGAAGAGAAGATAAGAGTGGGTAGATTCTCGTCCTAGAAACATACCACACATGGGAATTAATACTTTTATTGCCTGTATTATATCGAGTATAAAATTGTTAAATGAAACAACTCCTCCCTAAGTTAATGATAGGTATGGATGCAAATCTTTCATGGTATTCCATAGGGAGTGGTTTTTAAAGTGTGGTCTCTGGACCAGTACACAGTTCTCACTATCACCTGAGAACCTATTATAAATACAAATTCATGGGCCATGCCCATGGATCAGAAACTTATTGGATCAGAAACTCTGGGGTGTAGAGCCCAGTAATCTGTTTTAACAAGCCTTCTGGGTGATTCTGATGCATACTATTGGAAGTAGGATATGTCATGGAGTTCCTTATTTTTATCCAATAAGAGAATTCATTTTCAACTTGAACCCAAAAAGGGAAGTGACTCTTCTTGCAGAGGAGTTTCCAGCACAATTGAAAGATGGTTGAAGAAGCTACAGGGCTAGGCAAATATTTAAAAGCTTTCCCCAGGGAAGTTAGCCAAGCAGGCAGACAACTGGCATATTGCCAAGACTCCTGGAGAGTATAAACCTTCCTAGAAATCAACTGGGAAAAGTTGCGTTTAGAGTGAACTTTGAGGATGTTATAAAACCAGCCTAAAGACTTTCTGCAAATACTAATAAAAGCTCTGAAATACAGAACGTGACATCCTAGCACATGTAGAGACACAAACAGCATGTATCATATTAAGAAATAAGCAGATAATGGAAGAAAAAGTACTAGGATAGCTTATTCATTTTGCCTTTCTGGCTAAGAGCTCTCACTGGTTCCTTACTACTGACAAGTTGTAACACTGAATGAGTGTTTACTCTGTGCCAGGTACTGTAGTAAGTACCTCAATAAACTATCTCATCAGCCCCATATCCCAGGAAACCGAGACCCAAAGAGGTATAGCAACATGCCCCCAGTCACATAGCTGGTAAGTATTGATACTGGGATTCAAACCCAGAATGTTTGGCTCCAGAGCACCACTGCTTAACCAAAACTTCTACTGCCCCTCTTCAGCGAGACCCTCATTACATACTCAATATTTAGAGGCTCGGAGTTCCCATTTCAGAGTGTGGATTTTTGTAGTTTTTAGTCTCAAGTTAAATAACCTCTTTATGTGTTATTATATATAGATAACTGGACTTTGGATTTCATCTGACTAATGCCATCAAGTTCTGATGGTCAAAGTGGGCAGTTAGATAAGTTTCACTTCTACAGGACACAGCTTTAATAAGGCTACTACTACAAGCATACTACATGTTACTCTGAGTCCCAATATTGAGTGTTTAAATTATCTTGTTATAACAGGAGACATAAAGATGTGCACGGATGGAGGCCAACTGATCTTAGTTATGGAAAAGGGGAATTGTAGAGGCTAAGGAAAAGCATTTTTAATCTAAGTGTTTTTGTCTGGAAATGGATTTGGTGAACTTGCCCAAACCCTTAAACTTATCCTCAAATGAAATTAATTCTGGGGTTGCCTGGGTGGCTCAGTCAGTTGAGTATCTAACTTTAGCTCAGGTCATGACCTCATGGTTTGTGGGTTTGAGCCCCACATCTGGCTCACTGATGTTAGTGGAGAGCCCGCTTTGGATCCTCTGTCCCCCTCTCAATCTGCCCCTCTCCTCCTCATACTCTCTCTCAAAAATAAACATTAAAAAATTAATTTTTAAGGATCATGGGATTAACGGCTGTGTTGGTTTTTTTTGCCACATCTGTGCATAGCCAAACACACTACTTGTCACATGGCAAATAGTAGCATATTTGTGAAAAGAAAGGAGAAAAGAAAAGAAGCAGGGAGAAAGGGAAGGAAGTTATAAAAGTAGATTCAAGTTCTTGGAATTTTTTTCAAAGAGAGAGATCACAGGCTGGGCAGGGGCAGAGAGAGAGGGAGAGAGAATCCCAAGCAGGCTCTGCACTGCCCAATGCACTGCAGGGCTCAAACCCATGAACCATGAGATCATGACCTGAGCCAAATCAAGAGTTGGACACTTAACCAACTGAGACACTCAGGAGCCCCTGAATTTTTTTGTGTGTGTATGTAACAGTCCTAAATGGGTGTGGAACCTTTGAAGTAACTGCTTAGGTATTAATAAGACAGGGAAATAAATTAGAAATCTTATCCTTCATGTAGATGGGTACAATATATAAATATGAAATAAAGCATGAAAATTCTTACTTTGATTCAGTCCAACTTCTTGTGGGCAGCTTCATGGAAGCAAGTTAATTTTGCAGGCTTGCCATTCTAATGGAGTCACTAATTCATACAGGTATATATTCATTTACTATCAAACATTTATTGATGGCTTCTTATGTGCCAGATAACTTGTGAGAAATAAACCCACTGACCCAGTCAAAGGAGGGATACAGAGCCTCAGAGCACAGTGAAGCAAGGCTTTAATCAACATTCTTGCAAGAGCAGGTGTCTGATGGACAGGCACACTCGGGGCAGTGACAGCAGACGATTTACCTCCTAGCAAGCAAGTCCCTCCCCTGATTCTTCATTGGCTGAGTATTCCAGAGGTTACAGCCTTACCCAGAAGTTGTCTATGCCCATGTAAGGCAACAAGAAGTCTGACTGGAACAAATGTACATTCCTTGAAGTGACACAGACTTCAGTTCTTTGGTGCATGCTCATTGCAAAGCTCAAGATATGGAGAGGAAGTGAAGGGTCTAAGGGTTTGGGACTTCATTGTTGGGGGAAGGGGTTGTACATATTTCCAATATGTTGTAAACCTATTGTTAACTAGACAGCACAGTTTTTATTTGGTATTTCTGAAAATGAATCATCTCACTTCTCACAGTACTGTAATGCATTGAAGTTATAAAAATGAATAAGATATGATTTCTGCCCACAAAAAGCTCAGATTGGTGGCAAAAGATATATTGTAGTGATGGTTACTAAAAACCATTGAATTGTACAATTTAGATTGGTGAATTGCATGGTATATTAAATATATATCAATAAAACTTTATTTTTTTGATGTCTATTTTTGAGACAGTGAAAGAGAGAGACAGAGATTCTGAAATAGGCTCTGTGCTGTCACCACAAAGCCCAATGTGGGGCTTGAACCCATGAACCATGCAATCATGACCTGAGCCAAAGTCGGGCACTCAACTGATTGAGACACCCAGGAACCCCTCAATTAAACTGTTTCAACAAATATAAGCAGATATGCCTGGGTAGTGTTCAAAACCAGGAAGAGGTGGCCATAACTCAGGGAGGAGGGAGCCTTCATCAGTGAGTAAAGCTTGAGCCAAAATGTTTAAAAGGTTATTTAGGGAGCTGGTGCAAAATATTCATTCTAAAGAGAGGGGGGGATGAAGTGTGCGTGTATATGTGTGTTTGGGCGGAAGAAGGATGTTGGCAGCTATTTGAGGCTGGGGAGATAACAAAGACCAGAGGGGAGCTCCAGTGTGTGAGTGTGAGTGTGTGTGTGTGTGGGGGGGGGGGGGGGGATAGAGAGTTACTGGAGGGTTTTAAATTAAACTGGGAAGTGATATAATCTGCTCAAATTCATTTTAGATTAAACGACACCGCCAACAGCTGTGACGTAATGGAAAGGATACTGATTTTTTTTTTCAGTCATAATAACCAGTGCGTAGGTCTCAAACCTGCCATTTTAAAACTAGAAGTGTTATACAAAATTTTCGAGTATTATTCAATTGATTCTAACTTAGATTAAGATTAACTTAGAACCACGCTGATCTTGGGTTGAGATAAAAAGAGAGTGGGACACCCGCCTTGGGTGGTAGTGGAAAACCTGGCGAATTTTAAAGTTTTTTCAGGCTGGAAATGGAGCGATGGAAGCTGGTGAGATTCTTCAGATTTTGTTTTTCATGCTTTCCTGGGTATTCTCACAATATATTAAAATTATCGTTCTGAGTTCATATGCAGAATCAAAGAGGAAAAAAAGAAATAAAACAGGGCAATGCCAACAGGACCGTATTTTCCACGAGGAGATTTCTCTGAAGATAGTTTAAGTTACCTTACCGGAACCACGAAACATAGGGTCCTAGCACGGAAGACTAGCACGGGAGACTGAGTGTAACACCGCCACGGGGCACAGGCGTTGTTCGCCCTTCCCTGCAGGCTTGAGAGCCTGTTTAGGTTCCCGCCCCTTTTCCTCTTGCTCTTTCTAATCCTTCCCCCTCTGCCAATTCCGGAGAGGAACCCTTTTTAAGTTTCTTCCAAGTTGAAGCGTAGGACACATTTCGTCAACACAATCCGGAATCGTCGACATGGCGGCGACCATAAGATACCTCGGTAGAGGTAAAGCAAGCAGTTGTCTGCGCTTAGGGGGAAAATAGCTCTGGCGTGGAGACTCCAGTTGTAAGCCGGACTCTCCTAAGCAGGGGTCTGCACTGGGGCTCGAAAAGTTTCCTGCTGTTTTGGGGTTCTAAGTCCTCTAGAGGGTTATTGCTACTTAAAAGCGACCTTATCAGAGGTTTCACTCCTTTCTGGAGCCGTCCACCTTAGGGGTGGAGTGGGGGGTGGGGGGAGGGATGCACACTGCCCCCGGCCCCCCCCGCCCCCGGCAGTCACCCGTAGGGACGGAGGCCAAGACACGGTTCTGTCTGCGTTACTGGGGGTGTGGGCTGCGCGGGAAAGGAATTTGATTAAGAGAAGTGAGTTCTGGTATGGAAGAGGTGGTATATTTGAGTGACCTACATCTGTAAACTTGAACACTTTACAAAATACCCGTGGGTGCTTTTGGGAGTACGTTGTTGCAGGCAATTCTTTAACGTCTAGACCTTGCCTAATTTGCATCAACATTTATCATTTGGAGACTAATTGTGTAGTACTTCTTGGTAGCAGATCTTTTCAGCACTTAGGAAGCTCCAATTGTCTAGGAGGACAGCCCTTTTTTGGTACAATGCTTTTTTTTTTTTTTTTTTGTACAGTGCTTTTTAATTTTTGTTTTGTGTTTTTGAGGCACTGATACTTTTTGTTACTTAATTAAGGTAGCTCTTTAAGTGGAGGCAGCCCCCAGCATCACTCGCATTTTACAGAGGAAGAAACATCCTGTTAAGGTATGTCACAGTTCATATAACTAGTCAGTAGCTGGAGGAAGAACTGAAGCTTCACTCACAGGCCAGTGATTTTTTTTTTTTTTTTTTTAACTGCCTCCTATGTTTTTCTTTGAGCTTCTTGAACGTTTAGGGTCAAGACCAGCATTCTCTATTTGGGATAGTTGTTGCTTAAAAGAGTGGTGGCAAGAGATCACAGCGCCTGATTACTAACGAGCAAAAGAGACTAATAACATTATCTTCGTGTATGACAGAAATAACATTACATTAGACAAACCAAAAAGAGAACTAAAAGTTATTCTCTGCTTGTCACATTTTCTTCTCTTGTCTTCTAAGATTCCTTGCTCTCATAATTTTTTTTTTTTTAATTTTATCTCACTGTCATTTCTCACATTACTTTGCTGGTTCCTCCTCCTCTTACCTTGGGATGTCTCAGGGGCCAAGATCCCATCTTTCATCTTCATGTCTTTTGTATATAAATTCTTCACTCCTTGGGTGATCTCATTTAAGTCTCCTGGCTTTGACTATTGTCTATATCTTAATGGCTCTCAAATTTATGTTTGTTGTCCATATCTAATGGTTCTCAAATTTATATCTATAGTTGGGACATCTCCTGAACTTTAGATTCTTAAACTCATCTGCCAGTTCTAGATCTCCACTTGTATATCTTATTAGCACTTAACACTTGTCTAAAATCAAGCTCTTCATATTCTGTGGTCTTTCTCATGTCATTTGATGATAACTTCAATGTTTCAGTTGTCTGGGCCCAAACCTGAGAATATCCTCAACTCCCCCTTTTCCCCATACTTCAGGTTAAATAAATAGTTGACAAATCTTGTTGATTTTACCCTCGAAATAAAATCCAAAATCTAAATTCTCACAACTCTATAGCAACTACCTTGCATGCTGTTACCATTCCTCACCTGGATTTCTCTATGTTCTCAACAAGTAGTGAAATCGGTCCTATAACTTACTCTTATGCTCAAAATTCTGAAAGTCTCCCCATTTTTCTAAATCTAAAGTCCTTAGAATGGCCTGCAGTTGTTCTGTCCATGTTGTTATCCACTATTGAGCACTTCAGACATAGCTAATTTGAATTGAGCGTGTCAAATACACATTAGATTTTGAGGGCTTAGTACCAAAAACAGTTGAACACCTGAAATTTTTATACTGATAACATGTTGAAATAATATTTTGTGGTATTAGCTGTAATAAAATATGTTAATTTTTATTTCACTGGTTTCTTTTTTACCTTTTTTATTGTGGCTACTGGAAAATTTAAAATTATACATGTAGTTTACATTATACTTCCATTGGATAGCACTGCCCGAGGGTATTCCACATCATCTTGTTCCTGCTTAGTCCCACCCCCATTTACCCAGCTTACCCTCTGACCTGTTCACAGTTACCCTGTTCCCTCACTCATTGTGCTCTAGCCACACTAGCTTCCTTGTTCCCTCATCAACCCCAAGAACATTTCTGCCTTGGGAGAACTTTTTCTCCCAGCTGGGGTGAGTCTCAAACACTTTTTCTAGATACTTGTATGAGTAATTTTCTCATTTCTTTCAAGTCTTTGCTCACATGTCACCTTTTTGATGAGGCCTACTTTAACTTAAAGTTGCAACCCACTGTCCTCTTGACTCAGTCACTTTTACCCACTGGGTTCCCCCTTCTCCATCACTACCATTTTGTGTTTAATAGTGTTATCTCCCCCCGCTAGGATGTAAGCTCCATGAGGACAGGGATTTTTGTTTGGTTTGTTCACTAAATGCTTAAAGTAGTGCTAGCACATGTTTTGTTGGCATATTCATTGTTGAATAAATGAAAAAATCAATGGATCTTCAACAAAATGCCACCCCTCTTCCATGTGTTGTAATGAATAATATTTAAAGTAATTTAAATCCACTTTGTGCTTTCATTTGTTCGAATTTACTTCCTTTATTCAACAGATGTTTAGTGTGTGTGTGTGCGTGTGTGTGTGTGTGTTTAAACAAACACTGTGCTATGTGATAGGGACAGAAATGGTGGATAAGCTATACACATTCCCTCCCCATGATGCTTATCATTTATGAGGAGCAGACATTAATTGGCTAGTTATTTTCTTTAATTACAATTGTCCTAAGTGATGTGAGGGGAAAGTACAAGGTGCTATAGGAGTGTATGTGAGGAGGCCTAGCCTCTTCTGAATCTTCAGGGAAGACTTTTCTGAAGTAGTACTTTAATAGAGTCCCTGAAATATCCCTCAAAGATCATAGGATATTTAGGAATTAGCTATGGAAAGGGAATGGGGGGGGGGGTATGGGAGAATGTTACAGATGGAGGGAAGATTAATTTTATATTTGAAAATACTAAAGTGGTTAAAAAACAGGGTGTGTCTTAGAAACTGAAAGGAGGCTGGTGTATTTGAAGTATGGCAAGTATGAAAGAGAGTCCTGTTAGATGAAAATCACAGTAGGTTAGAAGTAGCTCATGGAGGACCTTATTAGGAATTTACTTTATTCAATGATCAAGTCATCCAAGCATTTTAGGGATATCATGATATTTTCACTTTTAAATGATCTGTCTTACTGGTGGGTAGAAAAGAAATGGAGAAGACCAAGGGTAGAAGATAGAATAGTTTTGAATTTGTTGCAGTAATCCATATGGTAGATGATGGTGGCCCAGAGTGTGGTGGGTGTAGTGGGAAGGCAAAGACTAGATGGATAAGATCTCCTAGGGAAACTGAGGATTACAGAACTCTAACCTTTCAGTTTCAGGTATAAGAATAAACTGGCAAAGGAGGGGTGCCTGGGTGTCTCGGTTAAGCCTACTCTTGATTTTGGCTCAGGTCATGATCTCACTGTTCATGATTCGAGCCCCATGTTGGGTTCTGCACTGATAGTGTGGAGCCTGCTTGAGATTCTCTCTCTGAAGATAAATAAATGTTTAAAAAAAAAAAAGAATAAACTAGCAAAGGAGAGGGAATAATTTCTCTTTTCCAAGGGGTGGGTGTGGGAGTGACTTGAGAGTACAGATTCAGGTAGGTTCATAAGTAGTTGAGATAATTCTATTTTCTCTGAAGTAGCAAGCAAGGTTATCTGCTAAGAGTGAGGGGAGAAGAAATGTGTTAATGGCATGTAATAATACACATAGACAAATTGACTACAGAGGGATTAAAAACACAGGTATGATGATCTAACAGTGCTATTTAAATATAGTTGACCCTTGAACAGTGTAGGGATTAGGAGTGTGCCCCCCCCCCCATTCCCATGCAGTTGCTAATATGCATATAACATTTTTTTTAGTTTCTTTCTTTATTGAGTCTACCCCCAGCTAGTGGAACAGGGACAGACCATGGTAACTGTCACACACCCTCTCCCCCCCTGTCCCTCGCTTCCCCCTAACTCAAAAATGGAACTGCTAATAGCCTAATGTTGACTGGAAGTCTTACTGATAACAGTTGATTAACACGTATTTTGTACGTTATATGTATTATATATTGTATTATTACAATAAAGTAAGCTGGAAAAAATGTTATTAAGAAAATCATGAGGAAGCGAAAATACATTTACAGTACTATACTGTATTTATTGAAAATCTGCATATAAGTGGATACATGTAGTTTAAACTTGTGTTGTTCAAGGGTCAACGTAGTGGTATTTTTGCAATTTGTTTTTTTAGTCTGTCACAGTTTCATAGATTTCTGTTGAAAAGTTAATCTCTGGTTGTCCTGACTTGGGATTCCAAATAATGGTGGTTGATTGTTTTATAGTAGGTTGGAATTATTATATTCAAGAGAATTATTATTTTGAGGATCTTGCCAAGGTTTCTGCAAGGTTTTCTTGTTTAGTACACTTAGAATTATTATTTGGAAGTGTTTGCCAAACCTTGAATGGATAATTGCCGTTCCTTCATTTACCATGTGTGATATTTTTAACATTTATTTTTGAGAGAGAGTGAGCGCGTGTAGTCTTGGACAGAGGATCCAAAGTGGCCGCCACACTGACAGCAGTGAGCCTGATGTGGGGTTTGAATTCACGAACTGCGAGATGGTGATCTGAGCTGAAGTCGGCCACTCAACTGACTGAGCCACTCAGGCACTCCTACCATGTGTGATTAAAAAAAAATTTTTTTTTTTAATGTTTATTTATTTTTGAGAGATAGAGACAGAGGGCGAACAGGGGAGGGACAGAGAGAGAAGAAGACACAGAATCTGAAGCAGGCTCCAGGCTCTGGGCTGTCAGCACAGAGCCCCACGTGGGGCTCAAACTCACAAAGTGAGAGATCATGACCTGAGCTGAAGTGAGATGCTCAACCCACTGAGCCACTCAGGTGCCCCTGCCAATTACTTTTCTTGCTCAAAATTATGTTTGTGAAATTCATCCATATAATATAGTAATTTTAAACTTCTCTAGCTTTCCATTATAGGAATATACCATAATTTATCCGTTCTACTGTAGGTAAATGTTTGGGTTTGTTTCTGCAGTTTTGCCATTATAAAAATGTTACGATGATAATGATGATCTATTTAAATTCCAGTATAGTTGACATACAGTGTTATATTAGTTTCAGTTGTATGATATAGTAAGTCAGCAATTCTGTACACTGCTCAGTGCTCATCATGGTAAGTGTTCTCTTTAATCCCTCCCTTTAATCCCTTTAATAGGAGGGATCACCTATCACCTGTATCACCTATCCTCCTACCCACCTCCCCTCTGGTAACCATCAGTTTCTTCTCTATAGTTAGTCTGTTTTTTTTGTTTTGTTTTGTTTTTTTGTGTGTTTTTTTTGGTTTATCTCTTGGTTTTGTTTCTTAAATTCCACATGTGGGTGAAATCCTATGTTATTAGTCTTTTTCTGACTGACTGACTTCACATACCATTATAATTTTTTTTTTTTTTTTTTTACTTTTTTAGCAGGCTCCATGCACTAGCAGTGTGAGCTCCATGTGGGGCATGGTCTCACAAACTGTGAGGTCATGACCTGAGACGAAATCAAGAGTCTGCTGCCTAACTGACTGAGCCACTCAGGCACCCCGCCATTATAATTTCTAAATCCATCTATGTTGTTGCAAATGGCAAGATTTCATTCTTTTTTTTTTTTTTTTAATTTTTTTTTTTTTAACATTTATTTACTTTTGAGACAGAGAGAGAGTATGAGCAGGGGAGGGTCAGAGAAAGAGGGAGACACAGAATCTGAAACAGGCTCCAGGCTCTGAGCTGTCAGCACAGAGCCCGACGCAGGGCTCGAACCCACAGACTGCGAGATCATGACCTGAGCTGAAGTCGGATGCTTAACCGACTGAGCCACCCAGGCGCCCCAAGATTTCATTCTTTATGGCTGAATAATATTTCTTTTCTTTTTTTAAAAAAATTTTATTTGAGTGAGAAGGAGAGGGGCAGAGGGGGAGAGAGAGAATCCCAAGCAGGCTCCATGCCCAGTGCAGAGTCCAATGTGGGGCTCGATCCCATGACCCTGGAATCATGACCTCAGCTGAAATCAAGAGTTGGATGCTCAACTGACTGAGCCACCCAGGTGCCCTTTTATTATTTTTTAAGTAGGCTTCCATGCCCAACGTGAGGCTTGAACTCACGAACCCGCTATCAAGAGTTGGATACTCCAGTACCACACTGTTTTGATTGAAGATTTGTAGTATATTTTGAAATCTTGCTTTGTCATACATTCAGTTTTGTTTTTCTTTTTCAAGATTGCTTTGGCTATTCACGGTCTTTTGTGGTTCCATCCAAATTTTAGGATTATTTATTCTAGTTCTGTGAAAAATGCTGTTGGTATTTTGATAGGGATTGCATTAAGTCTGTAGGTCGCTTTTGGTAGTATGGACATATTAACAACATTTGTTCTTCAGTACATGAGCATGGAATATATTTCCATTTGTGTCCTCTTCAGTTTCTTTCATCAGTGTTCTATAGTTTTTAGAGTATAGGTCTTTCACCTCTTTGTTTAATTTTATTCCTATGTATTTTATTATTTTTGTTGCAGTTGTAAATGGGACTGCTTTCTTAATTTCTCTTTTTGCTACTTCATTATTAATGTATAGACATGCAGTGGATTTCTGTATATTGATTTTGTGTCCTGTGAGCTTACTGAATTCATTTATCAGTTATAGTAGATTTTTAGAGGAGTCTTTTGGGTTTTCTGTATAAAGTGTCATATCATCTGCAAATAGTGAAAGTTTGACTTCTTCCTTACTGATTTGGATCCTTTTATTTCTTATTGTTGTCTGATTTATGTGACCAGGACTTCCAGTACTATGTTGAATAAAAGTGGTGAGAGTAGACATCTTTGTCGTTTTCCTGACCTTAGGGGAAAAGCTCTCAGTTTTTCCCCATTGAGGATGATGTTAGCTATGGGTTTTTCATACATGACATTTATTATGTTGAGGTATGTTCCCTCTAAACCTACTTTGTGGAGGGTTTTTATCTTGAAAGGATATTGTTGCTTTTTCTGCGTCTGTTGAAATGATACTATGTTTTTTATCCCTTATTGATGTGATATACATGTTGATTGATTTGAGAATATTGAACTACCTTGCTTGCTTTTTCTGCGTCTGTTGAAATGATACTATGCTTTTTATCCCTTATTGATGTGATATACATGTTGATTGATTTGAGAATATTGAACTACCTTGCATCACAGGAATAAAGCCCACTTGATCGTGGTAAATGAGTTTTTTAATGTATTGTTGGATTCATTTTACTAATGTTTTATTGAAGATTTTTACATCTATATTCATTGGGGACATTAACCTTTAGTTCCCTTTCTTGTTAGTGCCTTTATCTCATTTCAACATCAGGGTAATGCTGGCCTCATAGAATGAATTTGGAAGCTTTCCTTTCTTTTCAATTTTTTGGAATAGTTTTGGAAAATTAGGTAACTCTTTTTTAAGTGTTTGATAGAATTTATCTGTGAGGCCACCAGGTCCTGGACTTTTGTTTGTTGGTTGGTTGGAATTTTGATTACTGATTCAATTTCATAGCCGGTAATCGATCTGTTTATTTTCTGTTTCTTTCTACTTCAGTTTTGGTATATTATATATTTTTAGGAATTTACCCATTTTTCTAGGTTGTCCAATTTGTTGGTATATGATTTTTCATAATTCTCTCTTATAATCCTTTGTATTTCTGTGGTATCAGTTGTCATTTCTCCTCTTTCATTTCTCATTTTGGTTATTTGAGTCTTCTCTCTCTCTGATGAGTCTGGCTCCAGGTTTATTGGTTTTGTTGATCTTTCAGAGAACTACCTCCTTGTTTCATTGATCTATTGTTTTGTTTTGTTTTTTCTATATATTTCTGCTCTAATCTTCATTATTTTATTCCTTTTGCTTTTTTGGGGTTTTGCTTGTTCCTCTTTCTTTAGCTCCTTTAGGTATATGGTTAGGTTCTTGATTTGAGATTTTTCTTGCTTCTTGAGATAGACTTGTATTGCTATAAGCTGTCCTCTTAGAACAGTTTTTGCTGCCTCCCAGAGATTTTGGACCACTGTGTTTTCATTTCCATTTGCTTGCATGTATTCTTTGACTTCCTCTTTGATTTCTTGGTTGACCCATTCATTGTTTAGTAGCATGTTATTTAGCCTTCATGTATTAGTGTTTTTTCCAGATTTTTTCTTGATTTCTAGTTTCATAGTGTTGCAGTCAGAAAAGATACATGGTATGACTTTGATCATTTTGAATTTGTTGAGACTTGCTTTTGTGGCCTAATATGTGACCTATTCTGTAGAATGTACCATGTTCTGAATATATCTGTTAGACCCATCTTGTCCAATGTGTCTTTCAAAACCATGGTTTCCTTGTTGATGTTCTGTTTGGATGATATCCATTGATGTAAGTGGGTTTTAAAGTCCCCTACTGTTATTATTGCTATTGATTACTCCCTTTATGTTTCTTATTATCTGCTTTATGTATTGGGTGTTTGTTGCATAAATATTTACAGTTGTTATATCTTCTTGTTCTGTTTTATGCTTTATGATTATATAGGGTCTTTCTTTCTTTCTTTCTTTCTTTCTTTCTTTCTTTCTTTCTTGTTACAGTCCTTGTTTTAAAGTCAATTTTGTCCAATATAAGTATTGCTACCCTGGCTTTCTTTTCACTTCCATTTGCATGATAAATGCTTTTCCATCCCTTTATTTTCAATCTTCATGTACTTTTTTTTTTTTTTTTTTAAGTAAACCCTACCCCAATGTGGGGTGTGAACTCATGACCTTGAGATCAAGAGTCTCATGTTGACTGAGCTAGATAGACATGGCACTGCAATCTGCACATCTTTAGGTCTGAAGTGAGTCTTTTGTAGCCATATATAGATGGGTGTTGCTTTTTCATCCATTTTGTTGTGCTGTCTTTTGACTGGAGTATTCAAAGTAATTGTTGGTAGGTATGTACTTAATTGCCATTTTGTTACTTGTTTTATGGTTCTTTTTGGAGTTGTTCTTTGCTTCTTCTATGGTTTGTTGTCTTTCTTTAGTGATATACTTGGATTCCTTTCTCTTTATTTTTGCATATTTATTACTGGTCTTTGATTTGTGGTTTCCATTAGGTTTATATACAATATGCATACAGCAGTCTAATTTGATTATTACTTCAATTAGAACCCATTCTTTATTCCTCTCCTCCCACTTTATAGGTATACGGTGCCCTACTTTATATGCTTTTATTTTTGTAAATCCCTTGACTGATTTTTATAGGTGAACTTATTTTTACTTCTTTTGTGTTTCCTACTTTTCTTATTCCTACTGGTGGTCTTTACCATCCACTCAAAGAGTCCCCTTTAACATTCTTATAAGGCTGATTTACGGGTCATGACTTCCTTTAATTTTTGTTTGGGAAACTGTCTCCCTCTATTTGAATGATAACTTTGCTGGACGCAGTATTCTTGGCTGCAGTTTGTTTGTTTGTTTGTTTGTTTTTCCCATAGCACTTTGAATATATCTAGCACTCCCTTATGACCTGCAAAGTTTGTGCTGAAAAATATGCTGATAGCCTTATGGAGTTTCCCTTGGATGTAACTTTTCTGTTGTTGCTTTTAAATTTTTTTCTTAATAACTATTTTCTGCCATTTTAGTTGGTCTTGAGGTGGACTTCCTTAGTTTGATTTTGTTTGGGGATCTCTACCTCCTGGATCTGGATTTTTGTTTTTTTTCCCCTAGATTTAGAAATTTTCAGCTATTATTTCTTCAAGTAAATTTCTTCTACCCCCTTTTCTTTTTCTTCTTCTGCGATTCCTATAATGTGAATGTTATTACGCTTGATGGTGTTGCTGAGTTCCCTAAGTCTACTTTCACATTTATTATTATTATTTTTTCTCTTGTTTAGCTTTATTGCTTTCCATTACTCTGTTCTCCAGGTTGCTACTGTTTTCCATCTAGTGTATTTGTAACTTCAGTTATTGAGTTTTTCATCTTTTTTTTTTTTTTTTTATGTTTTCTATCTCTTTGTTAAAGGTCTTGCTGAGATTCTTTACTCTTTTCTCAAGCCTAATGAGTATCTTTATGACCATTACTTTAAATTCTTTGGGCTCCTGGGTTGCTCAGTTGGTTAAGCATCTGACTTCAGCTCAGGTCATGATCTCATGGTCTGTGGGTTTGAGCTCCACATTGGGCTCTGTGCTGACAGCTCAAAGTCTGGAGCCTGCTTCAGATTCTATGTCTCCCTGTCTTTCTGTCCCTCCCATACTCGTGCTCTGTCTCTCTCTCAAAAATAAATACACATTAAAAAAATTTTTAAATTCTCTGTCAGGCATATTATATATCTCCATTTTGTTTAGGTCTCTTGTCATTTTGTCCTGTTCTTTCATTTGGGACAAACTCATCTGTCTTCTCATTTTGTCTAACTCTCTGTGTCTGTTTTTGCATGTTAGAAAAGTTAGCTATGTCTCCTGCTCTTGAAAGTAGGACCTTATGAGGAATAGGTTCTGTAGTGCCCTGCAATGCAATGTCAGTGTCCCCTATTCACCAGAACCTGGAACTTCAGGTGTGTCTCCCGTGAGTGTTGAATGTGCCCTGCTGTTGTGGCTGAGCCATGTTTGCCTTCAGTCCAGTCATCTGCAGTGGCTCTCTTTGTCTTTTATGGGCAGGATCTGGTCTCTGTGGTGTCAGTGGGCCAGTATGGGGCCCCCTTGGGCTCTAATTGAGTCAGGTCAGGTGTTTGTCAGAGATCCAGGAGCATCTAACTTCAGGTGAACATGGGGGCAGCATGCTTGGTGCCAGCAAGGCCCTGAGTTAGCAGGGCAGGACCTCCAGAACTAGGGACTGAGTCAGGTTGTGTTGGAGGCAGCAGATCTGCAGAAGTGCTTGGGGTAGTGATGCATGGTGTTAGAAATGTTTATGTGAATCTGCTGTGGGAGGAGACCTGGATTGGAGGCCTGGCTGGAAGGGGCATGTCAGCAGGAGAACTGGGGGCAGGGTGCACTGTTAGCAAGTTAGCAAGTGTTGGCATTGCGCTGGTTC
Organism: Prionailurus viverrinus; assembly: GCF_022837055.1. NCBI lineage: Eukaryota > Metazoa > Chordata > Mammalia > Carnivora > Felidae > Prionailurus > Prionailurus viverrinus. The sequence continues at coordinate 142,802,657 of NC_062564.1, read as the reverse complement.
CCAAAGGTGTTGGTGTGATTATGCTGGGGGTGAGGCATGGAAATGGCACTCACCAGCAATTTTGTTCCTGGAGAAGTCTCTCAAGGACCCTGGCTCTCCAGTACACAATGAGATTTGTATAAACATATCTCCCTCTCATATACCTGAGGCATTGTTCAACCTGCTGTTTCTGTGCTCTATCTCCATGGGGCTGTTTGTTGTGCTGTCTCTTTAAGGGCAAGGGCTCAGTTTCCTTTTGCCCTCCTGGCTCTGCCACCTGTCTGTCCCTTGAGCTTGCTGATTTCTTTTAAAGTTCCAAATATTAAGCCTCGCTGATTGTAAGAACTCTGGAAATTCAGTCCCTCTGGTTTCGAAGCCAAATGTCACGAGGACTGGTCTTCCTCCTCTGGGCTGTCTTGGTGTGAGGGTTTATTTCTCTGCTTTCTCTATGCCCATGGTGTTCCTTCCTCTTGTGGACAGTCTTGCAGTTCCATGTGGCTCCCAACCGCATCCCTGTCCTTCCTACCCTCTTCAAAGTGGCCTCTTCTCTACGTTTAGCTGTGGAGAGTCTGTTCTGCCAATCTTTGGTTATTTTCTGGGTTACTTACACTGAATTGGCCGATATCTAATTGTGTCTCTGGGACGAGATGAGCTTATGGTCCTCATACTTTGCCATCTTCCCCAGAAGTCTCCTGATGTTATGATGATGTTATTTTTGTGCATGTCTCTTAGTATACATGGGCAGGAGTTCCTCTAGGATATATTCCTAGAAGTGGAATAACTGCATCATTGATATGTGTATGCCTAGACTCATTGAGTTATGTCATATTGTTTTCCATAATGGTATTCCAATTCATACTCTTATCTGCTATGTGTAAAATTTATCCTTAACATTTTCAGCAACCCCAGACTTTTTAAAAAAAGTTTGGCCAGTCTGATGTATGTAAAACATTGCTTCTTAAATGCTCTCATCTAGAAACTGTTACCTGTCCACAATGAAATCAAAGCACTGTTCATTGAAGAAGGCTTATGAAAAAAATATTGTCAGCTGCAGCAAAATACTTAGGGATGTGGTTTATTTTACATGCTGGTGTAATGTTAATTTAGAGGCCTACTTTAAACAGCAATGTCAAATGGTATTTTATTGTGGTTTAAATTAATATTTATGTGACTACAAATGAGATTGTGCATTTTTCCATGCATTTCATGCATCATTTATGTTGCCTTTTCAGTTAGAAACCTGTTCGTCTCTTTTATTTTTTTAATTAGGTTGATCTTATATATTCTGGATATTAATTCTTTGTTATATATGTTGTTATTCTCTCAATTTTGGCTTGTCGTTCACTTTCTTTAATAAACAGATAGTCTTAACACTAATAAGTCATTTTTGGCCAGTGCTTTTGCGTTTTGTTTGTGAAATTGGTCCCTCCTAAATGATCAAAAAGATACTTTCCTGTATTCTGAAAACTTTTAGTTTTGTCATTCAAATGTAAATCCTTGGTCCATCTAAATTTGATTGGTGTGGTGTGTGTGTGTGTGTGTGTGTGTGTGTGTGTGTTATGAGATAGGGATCTAAATCTATTCTTTTCCCTATGAATAATCTCTTTTCTTAACACCACCTAATTGAATTATTTGCACAATGATCTACAATAATATTTGTCATATTTCAAATATCCACATGTGTTTGGTCTGTTGCTAGGCTATTTTTGTTTTATTAATTTGTCTTTCTATACTTGTGCCAATAGCAAAGTGTCTTAATTACCATAACTTCATAACACATTGATCTCTGGTAAGGCAATTCCCTCCACTTAGCTGTTATTCTTCAGATGTACATTGGGCAACTCTGTGAATGTATTATACATATAAAAAGAGAAAAAATTAAATTATTAAGAAATTCAGGATATATATTCCATAATAGCAGAGCTAACATACTCTGTTGAACCTGAACTACATTAAGTTAAAAATAAATGAAGACAGGGGGCACCTGGCTGGCTCAGTCAGTAGAACATACAATTGTAGATTTCATGGTTGTAAGTTTGAGCTCTACACTGGGTGTACAGATTACTTAAAAACAAAATCTTAAACAAAAAATGAAGACAATTGTTGAATTAGATGTTTACTTGGCTTTAGTTTCACGTATTGTAGGTTCTATTATTATACTTAAAAATTTTTTTTTGATGTTTATGTATTTTTGAGAGAGAGAGAAAGAGACAGAGACAGAGTGCAAGCAGGGGAGGGGCAGTAAGAGAGGGAGACACAGAATCCAAAGCAGGCCCCAGGCTCCAGCTGTTAGCACAGAGCCTAACATGGGGCCCAAACTCACCAACCCGGAGATCATGACCTGAGCCGAAGTCAGACACTTAACTGACTGAGCCACTGAGGTGCCCCACTATTACACTTTTTAAAGAATGGTTGAGACTCATAAAATATTTAATATTTTTGTTTTTTTGTTTTGGAAACATTAAGAATATAAAAAGTATGGATGTAATGATTAATGTATTTTTTTTTCTTTCAAGTCTTGATACATCGTCAAAAGCATGGTCTTTCCAAGACGACTTGTCAGACACCTCTTTATCCTTGTTCTGTAAATGTTTGGGTGCCCAGCAGATATTTTGCTGCTGCTACAAAGTAAGTATTTTTTTTTAATTCATTTTGTTTGCATTCATTTAAAATTTTGATTAAAAAACATTATGCTTTGTCCCATAAATATGTACAGGGACATATAGTTGTAAAAGTTTATCATCTCTGCTTCTTTGACCTTTTATAGTCCTAAAGAAAAAAATATGACTTATTATAGTAATACTTAACATATATTGAACACTGGCATTCAATAATTAATTTATTTTCCACAGCAACTTTATGTGCAAGCTGTTGTTACAATGTTATGTTTTTGAGTTGAAAAGTAAGGCACTGATAGATTAGATAACTTGCCTAGGGTCACAGAGCTAGTAAGTGTTGGAGCTAAGATTTTGTGATATGATAAGAAATATTTATATTGGTCTCTGCCCCCAGTGCTTGATACAGAGCTCTTAAAACCTCTTGTAATTTTCTGGGTGATAGGAACATCTTTTGTTCTAATAAGGCAAATCTTGTAGACTCTTAGGTGAGGGCTGGTCACCAGAAAGAGCAAGCCATGATTAGACTCTTTCAGCCCTGGGGTGCCTGGGTGGCTCATTCAGTTAAATGTCGGACTACAGCTCAGGTCATAATCTCATGGTTCTTGAGTCTGAGCCCCACATCAGGCTCTGGTGGAGCCTGCTTCGGGTTCAGTGTCTCCCTCTCTCTGCCTGTCCCCTGCTCGCTCTCTCTCTCTCTCTCTCTCAGAAAATGAAAAAAACACTAAACAAAAAAAAAAAAAAAAAAAGAATAATCTTTCAGCCCTGCCAGGGAGAGAGGCTAGAGATTGACTTCATAATTGATTATGCCTCCATAAAAATCCCAGTACTGTGGGGTTCTAAGAGTTTCTGGATTGGTGAATATATACGTGTGCCAGAAAGGTGACTCACCCAGGCCCACTGGGGAGAGAAACTCTTACACTCTAGACTCTTTTGGACCTTCCCCTATGTTCCTGTTCATCTGTATCCTTTATCATATTTTTTATTGTATAATAAACTGGTAAATGTTCAGTAAGTGTTTCTTTGTGCTCTGTGAACTATTCTAGTAAATTATGAAGTCTGTGGAGGGGGTCACGGGACGCCTTGATTTCTAGCCATTTGGCCAGAAATACCAGAGGCCCTGAATTGCAGTTGGCATCCGAAGTGGGGGCAGTCTTGTGGGATTGAATCCTTAACTTGTGGGATCTGATGCAAAATCCAGGTAGATAGTATCAGAATTGTGTTCAAGTGTTGGGATACTTGGCTGATGTCAGATGATTGGTTGGTGTAGGAAAAAAAAACACATACATTTAATGTCAGAATTGTTTCTTATTTAACTGTATTCCTCGTTTTGCATCTTGCTTGCTTTTAACTTAACAGCGTATCATAGGCGTGCTTGGGTGACTCAGTCTGTTAAGTATCCAACTCCTGATTTCAGCTCAGGTCATGATGCACTGTAGGTGGGTTCTAGAGCCACATTGGGCTCCTCCACACTAAACAGCATAGATCATGCTTGAGATCTCTCTCTGCCTCTCTTCTGCACTTGCTCTCTCTTTCTCTCTCAAAATAAAGAAATAAACTTAAAAAAATGATATATCTTGGAGATAGTTTTAGATGGAGCTGTGTAGTTATTTTTTTTTAATGAGATATAATTGACACATAATATATTAGTTTCAGGTGTACAACATAATGATTCAATATTTATATATTTTCGGAAATCCCCATAAGAGTAAGTCTTGTTAATATCTGTCACTATATAGAGATGTACTTTCTTTTCTTGTGATGAGAGCTTTCGAAGATTTACCCTCTTAGCAACTTTCAAACAGACCATACAGTATTATTAACTGTAGTCACCTTGCTACACATTACATTTCCATGATTATTTATTTTATAAGAGGGAGTTTGTACTTTTGACCACCTTGGCCCATTTCACCACCCCCGCCTTGCCTTTGGTAACCACCAATTAGTTCTCTGCATCTGTGAGTTCATTTTTTTTTTTAAAGATTTCATGTATAAGTGAGATCATATGGTATTTGTTATTTTTTGTCTAACTTTTATCAGCATAATGCCCTGAAGGTCCATCCATGTTGTCTCAAATGGCAAGATTTCATTCTTTTCTTATGACTGAATAATAAATATTTCATTGTATACATGTGCCGTATTTTCTTTATCCATTCATCTGTTGATGGACACTTAGGTTGTTTCCATGTTTTGGCTCTTGTAAAATAGTGCTATAATGACCTGCATATAATATTTCATCATGTGAATATACCATAATTTATTTAACCATTTCCCTATTTCCCTCTATGATACACATTTATCTTTAATCTTTTGCTAATACAAATGATCCTGCAGTGAATAATCATGTACATAGATCTTGTCAAAGATTATGAATACATTTGTAGTATAAACTCTGAGAAATAGAATTTTTGAATCAAAAGATATGTGCATTTATAATTTTGATAGGTAATGCCAAATTGCCTTCATAGAGATATTGACAATTTATGTTCTTGCCAGTAAATAGTATTAGAATGCCTATTTTTCCATATACAGTGTAGTTAAAATTTTTGAACTCTGACAATTTGCTGGGTAATGAATGGTATAATCAAGTTTTAATTTATGTTTATTATTATTGAGGTTGTATATCTTCATGTGTTAAAAAACCATTTATATTGTTTATTATGGATTCTCTTCATGTTCTATTCCAATTCTTTGATTAGTAGGAGCTCTTTACATAAAATAAATTAGTACATATTGTGTACTATATATAACCTTTTATTTTAATTGCTGTGGAAGAGAAATGGACCAAGTTCTATGGGATCACAGATATAAGGTAAATTAATTCTACCTGGAAAAGGGTATGGCAAGAAGTATTTGAACTGGGTCCTGAAAGAATTTTGCAGGGGGGTTGAGAGAAAAGTATTTCAGTGGTACAGAAGCATGAAAGTGAATGATATGGACGAATACTGTCTGCTATGGCTTGATACAGGATGAAGAGGGAGGTGGCAGAAATATAACTAGAAAGGAGCCTTCCTTTTCAGTGTGCATAGTACCCAGTGGATTCTTTTTTGTTGTTAAGTTAGAGGAGTATTGGGTTCTACCTGGTTACATCCCTATCCCTCCAGCAGTGAATGAGTGCCTGCCTTCTCAACCTCTCTTGATATCATCAGTCTTTATTTCTGTTTCTTCATTGTATTCTAATTTATATCTTTTGCTTATTTTTCTTTTGAGCAGTTTGTCTTCTTTTCTGCTTTTTGAAAATATTTATTAGGGATATTAATTACTGTTAGAATATTTTATCTTTAAATGTTTGCTTTTATCCTATAGAAAATTTTCATTTTATGTCTTCCCCATATTCTCTTCCAGTGCAACTTTAAAAACAATTTTCACTCATCTAAAAACTATAGCGTGAGAAATATGCAACATAAAATAAAACTGGTAAATTATTAGCAGATGATTTCTTTCATGTCTGACAAATGAGAATTATTCAGTAGCTTGATGAGAATCATAGTATTTGTAATTTTAGTGGTGGTTTTAATTTTTTAAGGTACCAATTTTATAATATAGTAAGAAATAGTTTTGTATGGAAATTTTTTTTTTTTTAAATCAGAGCTGAGACAGGTTGGAGAGGCTTGTGCTTGCTTCTCTCTTCTCTCGTCATCTTGAATCTCTTCACTCCTCCATGTATGTGCATATACCCATGGTTTGCCAGTGGCAGATCCTAATAAGGAAAGGCCACTTGATCATCTCTGACTCTGGTTCTGTTTCTCTGTTGATAATAGGCTCTTTTTTCATGTATCTCAAATTTTTTGACTGTTGAACATCTTGTGTAGAACAGTTGAGACCGAAGTACCTAGTATTTATGCCTGGGAATGCACATGCCTCTTCTTGTCACAGTGTTCAATCAGTCCAGTCAGAAGTTGAGCTAGGTTTTGGTTTTGTTGTTGCTATGGTTACCACCAGCTTCACATTTCTGTACTTTACGTTGTGCTTAGGGTGGGGGCTGGGTTGCTAGAAGGTTTTTCTCAGCGTTTCTGTTTTATGCTCTATTTTCTGCCTTGCCTGTGCAGCTGTGCCTCAGAGGGGGGTCTCTCTGCATACTCTTTCCCCTCCCCTGGTATAGATTGCTGTTGCTTATTAGTGCCTGCTAGGCTGGTGATGGGTGCAGGAGGGATATTCTGTTTTCCAAGTCCAGCCTTTTTCTTAAGTAGATGCAGTGTGGCTGGACCTTGGGAATGGGGTTTTCTCAGTATTTCTGTCCCTTCTCCTTTTGGTATTTATTTATTGCAGGTCTTGTGCCAGTGTCCAGGCCCTTCCCCAGCTTTACTGTACTGGTGAGGATACTGTGCTCAGGACTGTTTCCTGACCTACCCCTAAGGGTAGAAGTTTTGGTGTTTTTTTCTTTCTTTTCCCTACACCTGTGCCCTACATGTTTTCAGGGTTACATGCCTTTCTGGCAGCAGTGGCTAACTCTGTGCCTGCACTCTTTAGGAAGGTTTTCTAGTCTCCTGGCCTGCTCCAGTCTTTCCCAGGAGCATCTGGTGGAGGTCTGTGGAAAGGGCCTGTAAATTGAGTATGAACTCCCCTTGTGTGTGGATTTCCCAGGGAGTTTCTAGTAGTCCTAAAATTGTAGCTGATTTTTTTTTCTTCTTACCTGCTTGCCTTCTATACTCTGCCATGGGTGAGAGTGTCCTGAGTATGCATATGGAGTGGCCATGGGGAATGTGGACTGATTCTCCTTGGATTTAAGGCTACTTAGTTGCCCTGTGATCTCAGCTTTGTGATGCATTCAAGAAAAGTCATGATTTTATCCAACTCTCTTATTGTTAGTGCTCTTTCCAGTTTTTATTTTTTAATTTTCATTTGTTTATATTATTACTGACTGTTTTATTCTTTTGGCTTTCACATTGTAAGCATAAGCAGAACTTCTGCATTTAGTTTCATGAATAAACCAGTGTCAGAGATATTAGTGAATTTATTTACAGGATTACACTAAGAAATAAGATGTCCAGATATTTGCATTCCATTAATAATTACATGCCCTAGGCATTTTGTCTTTAGTTCTGTTTAGCTCAGTGTAATTTGACAGAAGTTGTGTATCACCGTGCTGCCCGGATCCTATCCCCCAGTTCTTCTGTGTAAAGGGTTTTTCAGCCTTGAAGGGACTTGGATCTCTGGGGTCACATCTTCAGAGGTCTTGAAGTGAGCTTTATTACAGCATTGATTTTGGGGCACCTGGGTGGTTCAGTTGGTTGGGTGTCCAATCGGCTCAGGTCATGATCTCACGGTTCAGGGTTCAAGCCCTGTGTTGGGCTTTGTGCTGACAGCTCAGAGCCTGGAGCCTGCTTTGGATTCTGTGCTTCCCTCTCTCTCTGCCCCTCCCCCACTCACATTCTGTTTCTCTCTCTCTCTCTCAAAAATAAATAAACATTAAAAAAATTATTATAGCACTGATTTTTTCTCATTTGAGTATGACTATGGAATTATTTTTTCTTTTACACTTTCGGTGTTAAGGGACAGATGAGGAAGGGGAGAGTTATTACTTGAGTAGTCTCTTATTACTCATTTAATGTATGTGGTTGAGGTACCAAGGTAACTGCAGCAAAATTCTCTTTGATTCAGACTGCCAGGTATTTCTCCCTCACGTTGGCAAACCCCTTTTTAGTACGATTTATTTTTATTCCCCAAGAATCACAGTATTTAAACTCTCCTGATAGGGCCTTACATTTGCATGAGCAACAGAGTTCTTCTGGATGCGATTCTAATGAATAAAGATAGCCATTTTTTGAAGGGTCATGGAAAATAGGTAGTCGGTCTACAAAATTAATTATTGACAGATTTTTTGTGTGTTTTTTTAATTTTGGAAGAAAGTGTTTTTTTAGAGTCCTATTTGATCTGTGTTATAATGTATTATGCTTTTTTTTTTTCTTTATCCAAAACAGTGTTCTGGGGCACCTGCGTGGCTCAGTACATTGAGCATCCAACTCTTGATTTCAGTTCAGTTCATGATCCCAGGGTTGTGGAATTGAGCCCCATGTTAGGCTCCACGCTCAGAATGTGATTCTCTCTCTCTCTCTCTCTCTCTCTCCCTCTGCCCCTCTCCTCCGCTTGTGCTCTCTCTCTCTAAAATAAAATAAATCTTAAAAAACAATAGGGGCGTCTGGGTGTCTCAGTCAGTTAATCATCTAACTTGATTTTGGCTCAGGTCAAGATCTCATCCGGCTCTGTGCTGTCAGTGTGGAGCCTGCTTGGGATTCTCTCTCTCCTCTCTCTGCCCCTCTCCAGGTCATGCATGTGCTCTCTCTCTCTCTCTCTCTCTCAAAAATAAATAAACGAACATTAAAAAAAAAAACAAAAAACCCGTGTTTCCGTTTGTAACTTAAAAATATTTTTCTTGAATCACCTCAAATATTTTGTGAAACAGAGATCAAAGTAGAAGTAAGTAGGGGTGCCTGGGTGTCTCAGTTGGTTAAACATCTGACTTCGGCTCAGGTCATGATCTCACAGTTCGTGGGTTCCAGCCCTGCATTGGTCTCTGTGCTGACAAATTGGAACCTGCTTTGGATTCTGTGTCTCCCTCCCTCTCTGCCCCTCCCTCGCACGCGTGCACACACACGCACTCTCTCTCTCTCAAAAATAAATAAACATTAAAAAATTTTAAAAAGTATAAATTAGTAAATTGCTGTATATCTCAGTTCAGTCTCTTTATGTATCAGACTTCTTTTGAGTTTTGCAAATATTTATTAACATAATCACATTTCAGTCCTTGGGAATTTGATATTAATTGCAATTTGAATGGACAGGTTCAGCCATGATTACAAATTTATTGGTGAAATCAGCATTTATATAAAGTAAATCTATAGGTTACAGCTAGGACATTTATTTGTTTTATTTTAGATGGAGATTTTATTACCAAAACAGGCGCTCTCAGGATGCCTGGGTGGCTCAGTTGGTTAAACGTCCTACTTTTGATCTTGGCTCAGATTGTGGTCACATGGTTTGTGGGATTGGGCCCCAGTCGGGCTCTGAGCTGGCAGCATCAAGCCTGGTTGGGATTCCCTCTCTCCTCTCTCTGCTTCTCTCTCTCTCTCAAAATAAATAAATAAACTTAAAAAAAAAAAAAAAAACATGTTCTCCAGGCTCCTTCTTTTATTGGCCTCCCTGTTCTTTTACTAAATATAAAATAAAAAATGTGATTTCTCCACTTTGGAAGGTTCAGAATTTTGTGGACTACTTCCAAAGTAGCTGTTGAGATGTGTTGTATCCATCCACTGGGGCACCTGCTTAGACTTGTCATCAGTCCAGAAGGACACCTGTGTCCCATTAAAAATGAGCATTGCCATTATCTGCTATTCTGTTGAATTGCTTGTTAGCTGGGAGGATGCTGTTATTTGTGGTAATTAGGATTCATTGAGTGCTAAAAGAATGGGAGAGAGAGAATCCCAAGCAGGCTCTGATCTGCACTGACAGCGTGGAGACTGATGCAGGGCTTGAACACATGAACTGTGAGATCATGATCTGAATCGAAATCAAGAGTTGGAGGCTTAACTGACTGAGCCACTCAGGCACCCCTAGTTTCTTTAAAAAAAATTATTTTGCTATCATCTATTTCTTGCACATAAATTTTATAGGACCCCATATTAGTTTTCTGTTGCTGCCATAATAAATTACCACAAACTTTGTGGTTTAAAACATCCCAAATTTATTATCTTGCAGTTTTGTGGGTCAAGTCAGCCATGGATCTCACTGGGCTAAAATCAAGGTGTCAGCAGGGCTTCTTTCCAGACTGGAGGGGAAAATCTGTATCCTGTCCATTCCCATTTTTGAGAGGCTACCCACATTCCCCGGCTTGAGGGCCCCTTCCTCCATCTTCAAAGCCAAGAATGGCATATTCCCTTTCATGCTCAAATTTCTTTTGTCACTTCCCACCTCTGTCAGATGCAGGTGAAAGGGGAGTTTCTCTGCTTTCAGGGACTTGTGTGATTAGATTGTACTCCCTGGATTATCCAAATAATCTCCCTATCTGGAAGTCTTTAGCCCTAAGCACATCTGCAAAGTCCTTTTTGCCATGTAGATATTGCCTTTTTGGAAAGCCATTATTTTGCCTACCACAGAACCCAAACCTTTTTCTAGAATATTATTTAACTAATTTAAAACTTTATGGTTAAAAGATTATAGGTATGATTTGAATTAATGCTGAGAAAATATATTATCTCTAGCTGTCTTGTTTTTTTTTTCTATTTTTTAGCTTCAAACTCTTACCTGCAATTACCTGCTGAACATATTTTCCTAGATATTTTGTAAACACCTTGTTAGCTTTTGTTATATACCAGACCACTCAAGAGTTACTTATCATTGCCCACACGTCTATGGCCCAGCTGATTTAAGCTTTGGATGGGTGTTTCTTATGACCTTGGCTGAGCTTGCTGCACATCTGTGAGTCTGCAGGTCAGCTGAGAATTGTCCAATCTAGCCTGGGGTTCTGTGGGGGCAGGTCTCTTTCATGTATCTCTCCTTCTCCTGCCTTTGGGCTAGCCCAGGCATGTTCTTATGAAAATGACAGAAATACAAACATACAAGTGGAAACATATGAAGCCTCTTTTTGGACTAAGAACAGAAAAACTGTCACTTTTGCTTATTATATTGGCCACACTAGTCACATGGCCAATCAAGGTGCTAGGAAACATGCTGTACCCCATTAAGTGGGAGGAATTGCAAAGTTACTCAGCAAAGGGACTTGAGAGAGGGGATAAAGAATTGAAGTTAATGATGTAACCAACCCCACACCAAATTCTCTATTGCCCCAAACCGAACTCATCTCTGTGACTACTTTCCTCACAAGAAACCTGTTTTGCTTTCATTTCTGGTCTTAATGATACAGCTCTATGCCTAGTCACACAAGCCAGAAGCCTAGGAAGTATTCTAGAGTCTTTCCCCCCTTCTTTTCCTGTGGTATTTTCTTTGTGAATATCTAATGTCTTATCTTCTTCAGCCTATTACCATCACTGCTCTGGAGGCTGTCATATCTCCTTGGGAAGCAAGGGAAGGAATAGTCTTTATATTGTGTCCAATCCAGCTTCCTTCAAATCTATCTCTTATAGTGGGAATAGTCTGTACGAAAATACAGATGTCACTCCTGTGCTGTGGCTTCTCATTGTTTCTAGCGAAGGCCCTCTATGATGTAGATTCTCCAGCCTCATCTTTTGATGTTTTGTGCCCTCTGTTTTACCCTTTGGTTCAGGAGTCACTAAAATATGGCCAGTGGGCCAAAAAATCTGGTCTGCCATCTGTTTTGGTATGGTTCATGAACTAGGAATGGTTCTTACATTTTTTAGTGACACATGAAAATTATGAAATTGAAGCCATTGTTCATAAATAAAGCTTTATTGGAACACATCTACACTCATTCATTCTTCAGTGTCTATGGCTGCTTTCACATAGTGGCAGAATTGAGCTATTGAGATAAGTGACCATCAATTATTTGCTGTCTGGTCCCTTGCAGAAAAATTGTGCCCACTTTTCTCTAGTCAGTTAGAATTTATAATGGCTCTCTGTATGTATTCATATTCTATTTGATGACTCAGTACTTTTATTATGTGTTTCTTTGCCTGGCTAACTCTTTATTTTTTTATTTTTTAATTTAATTTTTCTCTTGCTAATTTTAGTGTTTTTTTTTTAAGTTTATTTATTTATTTTGAGAGAGAGAGAGAGAGAAAGAAAGAAAGAAAGAGAAAGCACACACAAGCAGGGGAGGGGCAGGGAGAGAGAATCCCAAGCAGGCTCCACACTGTCAGCACAGAGCCAGATGCAGAGCTTGAACTCATGAACCAGGAGATCATGACCTGAGTGGAAATCCAGAGTTGGATGCTTAACTGACTGAACCACCTAGGTGCCCCACTCTACTTTTTAAAATAGTAGCTTTATTGAGATATAATTTACATACCATAAAATTCACCTATTTAAAGTGTACAATTCAGTGGTCTTTAGTATATTCACACTTTTGCCGTCACCAACAGTGTCATTTTTAGAACATTTTTGTTAGCTTCCCCCAAAACCCAATGCCCGTTGTCAGTTATGCCCCATTTCTCCAACCCCCTCCTCCAGTCTCGGACAAACACTAAATCTACTTTCAGTCTCTATGGATTTACCCATTCTTGTTCTTTCATATAGATGGAACCATACAATATGTGGTCTTTTGTGACTGGCTTCTTTTCACTGGCATAATGTTTTTCAAATTCATGCTTTTTGTAGCTTGTATCAGTACTTCATTCCTTTTCACTGCTGATTGATATTTTATTGTATGGATATACCACATTTATGTATCCATCCATCTGGGTTATTGGACATCTGGGTTGTTTTTACATTTTGGCCATTAGTAATGCTGCTGTGAACATTTGTGTACACTTTTTCATGTGGTCATAGGTTTTTGTCTTTCTTCGGTATATACTTGGGCTGATTCTTATCCTTCAAGAATCGATGTTAGGGTCATCTCTTCTAAAACCTTTCCTTAATTTACTAGGCTGGCTTAAAAGTCTTCCTTATGGCTTTGGCCTGGCTCTGCTAACACTGTCAGAGTACTTACCCCACTGTATTGAAATTATCTGTTTGCATGTCTGTCTCCTCTACTCCTCTAAATTTCTGGAGAGCAGCATCAATGCCTTATCTAACTTTGTATCACCTGCAAACAGTACAAAAGTTCACTTGATATTCGTTGAATTAGAAAAACTGTAAAACAGTCTATGCTTTTGAATTAAAATACACTTAAAAAAAATTAAAATAAAGTAAAATTTATATTTCATTATTTTTTTCTGTCTTACATTCATTGGCTTTTTTGAAAAAAGTTTCTTGGGACGCCTGGGTGGCTCAGTTGGTTGAGCATCCAACTTCTGCTCAGGTCATGATCTCACGGTTTGTGGGTTCAAGCCCCACATCGGGCTCTGTCTGTCAGTGCGGAGCCTGCTTCTGATCTTCTGTCCCTGCCTCTCTCTGCCCCTCCCCTACCCATGCTCTCACTGTCTCAAAAATAAGAAAGAAATATTAAAAAAACAGTTTCTTGGACTGTGTATTGAGTAACTGATCTTGAATTTATCTTTTTTTAAGGCCTGCAAAGAGCACAAAAAAAGGTGTAAAAGACAAAACATCAGATGAGAAAACAGATGAAACAGAAAAAATAAAGTCATATTCCTTTATGGAAGGCGAACCTGAGGATGATGTCTACTTAAAACGCTTATATCCAAGACAGATACACAAGGTGGAGAAGGCTATTCAGTTACTTAAGAAATTTCAAATTCTAGACTTTACTAATCCAAAGCAAGGTGTTTATCTTGATTTGACACTGGATATGGCAATGGGGAAGAAGGTATGTAGACTCAATTAAAAAAAATTTATTTGTGAACAGTGGCTATATGAATTGCTGTTTCTTAATTTTTCAAGTTCCTGTTCCATATAACAATTTTTAGAAAATCTTATGCTTTTTCTGTACTTCAAGATGAAAAATGTTTGTCTTTACTTTCAAAATATAAAGTAGAATGTTGAACATATTCTGCAGAGTTGATGAACATGTATGTCCTATTCACCTGAAAATCACTGGTACAAATGTCAGCAAATTGGTGTTAAAATTAATTGAGGTATTGCTGTAACTTTGAAAAATGACTTAAGCTGCCTGGGTGTCCTATTCCTTTTCTGTAAATGAGAGTTTGGGATTAGCTCAGTTGCTTCAGGTGTGTTCCTTAGAGTCCTGCATTGAGACTAAGTTTGCATGTATGGGGTGCCATGCCCGTCACTCTTGCTTTAGCCAAAACCTTTCTGCACTCTTTATATGCAGTTCCATGGAAGACTTTTGTTTATAAAACTCTAAAAGTAGTAAAAATGCTGAGTTAGAGCTGAGGTCCATTACAGCTCTAAATTTTTTAACTGTCTTAAGAAATCTAATTTTCTTGGAAGCAGTGTTTTAATTTTTATTCCAAGGATGTCTTTTTTTGGTCAAACTGAAAGGTACAGGTTTTGAATATAATTGAACAACCTCAACAGCAACAATAGTTGAACACTTAGGAGGAGGAGTACAGTGTAGTGCTTAAGAGAATGGGCTCTGGAATCAGATTACAGTATAGGTCAGAAGCTTGATGTCACCACTTACTTGCTCTTTGACTTTAGGCTTACAGTTTAACCTCCTCAGATCTATATTTCTACCTCTTTAACTTTTTTTCTTTTTTACATTTATTTATTTATTTATTTATTTATTTATTTTTTAAATTTTCTTTCTTTTTTTTTTTTTTTTAAATTTTTTTTTTTTCAACGTTTATTTATTTTTGGGACAGAGAGACAGAGCATGAACGGGGGAGGGGCAGAGAGAGAGGGAGACACAGAATCGGAAACAGGCTCCAGGCTCTGAGCCATCAGCCCAGAGCCTGACGCGGGGCTCGAACTCCTGGACCGCGAGATCGTGACCTGGCTGAAGTCGGACGCTTAACCGACTGCGCCACCCAGGCGCCCCACATTTATTTATTTTTGAGAGAGACAGACAGCGTGAGCAGGGGAGGGGCAGAGAGAGAGGGAGACAGAATCAGAAGCAGGCTCCAGGCTCCAAGCTGTCAGCACAGAGCCCAATGTGGGGCTTGAACCCACGAACTGTGAGATCATTACCTGAGCCGAAGTCGGATGCTTAACCAACTGAGCCACCCAGGTGCCCCCGATTTTTCTCTCTTGATAAAGGGAGATAAAATGCTTAGTTCATGCAGTTTTTCAGAGGTTTAAATGAAATAATGCATGTAAAGGACTTGGTAAGTGTTTAATTATCACAACCAACATTTATGGAAACTTCCTGTGTGCCAGCCACAATGCTAAGTGCTTTGCATGCATTTTCTCACTTAATCCTATAATAATCTCAAAAGAGGAAGCTGAGACATAGAAACTGAAGTAACTTCTTCTAGGTCACAGGGTAGAGGGTAGAATTAGGATTTGAATCAAGGTCTTTCTCATTTCTTAGTTCTTATTTATTAGAAACAGTTTATACTGACCATGCTGTAATTTTATTTTATACTATAGTGTTACTGTCCTTTTATTTTAAAAATGTTGTAGTATCCAAGATGATCATTTTCTCAGTCAGCCATTAATGTATAGTTGACCCTTAAACAACATAGGTTTGAACTGTGAGGATCTACTTACATGCAGAGTTTTTTTGATAAGTACAGTACAGTACTGTAAATATATTTTCTATTCCTTATTTTCCTAATAACATTTTCTTTTCTCTAGTTTTCTTTGTTATAAGAATGCAGTATATAATACATAAAACATACCAAATGTGTGTTAGTTGACTGTTTATGTTATCAGTAAGGCTTTTGGTCAATCGTAGGCTATTAGTAGTTAAGTTTTGGGGAGTCAAGTTATATGCAGATTTTCAGTTGTGTTGGAGGTCAGTGCCCCAAACCCCTGAGTTCTTCAAAGGTTAACTGTAGTTTATGATGAAGACATTGTAGGATGACAGACTTCATTTCATAAATGAAAACCACTTGTAAACTAATAACATTGAAAGGGTACTGTTGTCTTCCTAAGACATTTTTTGTTTTTTTTTAAAAAAATTTTTTTCAATGTTTTTATTTATTTTTGGGACAGAGAGAGACAGAGCATGAATGGGGGAGGGGCAGAGAGAGAGGGAGACACAGAATCGGAAACAGGCTCCAGGCTCTGAGCCATCAGCCCAGAGCCTGACGCAGGGCTCGAACTCACGGACTGCGAGATTGTGACCTGGCTGAAGTCGGACGCTTAACCGACTGCGCCACCCAGGCGCCCCAGACATTTTTTGTTTTTGATAGAGTGCTTATACAACAAGCCAATATTCCCCCAGGGGATGCTTTTATTGTGATTACTTGCCATTAAAAAATTTACTGAAACCCGGTTGTGACATGTTAATGGCAAAGGAATGCCAGTCAATAAAACTGAGTCTGATACTAAAATATGTGTGAGAGTTTGTGCCCTCTGGAAAAAAAAAATCCCCCCACCCCCCAAAAATTCTCAGGTGGTTATCTCTACTCAAAGTTTTGCTAAAAAGATAACCTTTCAGTTTTATTTAGGGAACAACACATTTTCTCTTTCTTCTAGACCTTAAAACTGCACCAAAACTGTGGACCTACAACTTGTTTCCATTTGAATTCTTTCTGAGTGATATGAGCCACAGGGCTAGACAGGTCCTTGGCTAGGAAACTGAACAAATTAGTTCTGAGGTCCTGTAGAATCTCCACCCATATTTGGGTGCCTCAATGCATGCCATTATATATTTTGGATTTTCCAACTGTCTTCTCAAATATCTCTGGAAGGGGGGGGGCAGTCCATGTTGTTTCAAAATAGTCCCACACAGAAGAGCCTTTCAGGCTTGGCAGCCCGTCTTAGATTTAGGGTTAATATCACATAATTATTTAGAGCCAATGGTGGAAACTAGGGATCTCCTACTGAGCAGATTAGCTGGATATTTTTTGTTGTCCAGTATGCATAGCTACACTCCTGTCCTCTTTGATGGTGACAAAAATTGCATGTTCTTTTGAATTTACTTCAAGGCAGTAAACATTTATTGATATCCATTATGTAGAAATCATTGTACTAGGTGCTCAGGAAGATATGGATATGCAAGTACATCTCTTAATATATGAGTGGCTGTGATGAATGATATAGAGATAGAAGCCAAGTGCTGTGGTAGTATGGAGGTGAAGAGATTTAGACTTTCATTTATGGTTTCTTATGAAAGAAATATAGTCTCTTATTTTATTTTTTTAAATGTTTATTTATTTTGAGAGAGAGAGAGAGAGTGGGAGAGGGCCAGAGACAGAGGGAGAAAGAATCCCAAGCAGGCACTGCGCTGTCAGCACAGAGCCTGACATAGGGCTTGAACTCACAAACCATGAGGTCATGACCTGAGCTAAAATCAAGAGGTCACTCAATTGACTGAGCCACCCAGGCACCCTGAAATATAGTCTTTATGCTTTAAATTATAATCTGTGAATAGTTCTGGATTAAAGGACATATGGTAAAATTAAAATGTTGAAAATGTCAGTTTTGTTTTTTATAGATGCGAGACATAGAAAATATAAATGAATTTTTCATAATTATTTTTCCATTGTTGTGTATTTAGAAAAAAGTGGAGCCATTTGCCAGTGTTCTTAGTTTTCCATACCCGTTCGTTTCAGAAATCAATAAAGTTGCTGTATTTACAGGGGTGAGTAACCTTTGTTAACTTTTTATATAATTTAATTTTCTTTACATATAACATTAATCAGTGCTTAGATCAGCTGAATGAGACTATTCATGTAGTCATTTTTTCCATTTGAGGCTATGTCATTAGTTTCAGAAAGAGCTAAATTAGAACATTAATTTTATCATTATTAATCTATCACATTATGTTTCTCACAAGAAACTAAAGAGAAATAGAGAATTCGTCCATCCTACTAGCTCCTGCTACTTGCACTAAGTCCTCTCCTCAAACAAAAACAATAAAATTATTTTAAAGGTAGGCCCACTTAGTCCTATGTAGACACAGAAACCACACTTTTTTTTTATTCTTATTTTTTTTTAATGTTTATTTTTTTTTGAGAGAGAGAGAGAGCACAAGCAGGGGAGGGGCAGGGAGAGAGGGAGACACAGAATATGAAACAGGCTGTAGGCTCCAAGCTGTCAGCACAGAGCCCTATGTGGGTCTCAGACTCACAAACCATGAGATCATGACCTGAGCTAAAGTCAAACGCTTAACCAACTGAGACACCCAGGCATCCCAAGAGACCACACTTTTAAAAATATCTAGTCTGGAAAGACAGGAAAGTCGAGCTTGTAACAAATAGTCATATGGCTCTTTGTCAATCTTGTGTTATAAACATTTATTTGTAATGTATTTATGAATTTGTCTTGTAGAGTGTTTTGATTATTCTGTATGTGCCTTACTTTCAAGGAAGAGATTCTTTAACTTCTTTCCAGCAAAGTGGAGCCAAGAGCTGTTGGAATGCTACAAAACTTGAGTAACTTAAGGGAGTGATATATTTTCAAAGTAAAACCAAATGACATAAACGGAACATACAGAAAGAAAATAATTAATACTGTATATTTTTCTTCTGGATTTTCAGACAACTGGCTAAATTTTTTTAAGTTTTTATTTTAATTCCACTTAGTTAACATACAGTGTTATATTAGTTTTAGGTGTACAATATAGTTTTGATACTATCATTTTTAACGTAATTTTTCCTCTTCTATATTGGTTTGATGTCTCCATTTAAATTAGCAAAACTAAATGTATTTTAATCTTTTATTTTTGAAATATGATGTATTGAAGGCATTGGAGAGTTAGATTGGGCTTGGTAGGTTCCTAATATGTCATTTCAATGTATTTCGTCATGTCGTAGTCAAGAAACACCTTAATCACCTACAAAGTAAACTTGTTCCAGATATAATATTTCTGATGCAACTAATACACAGTTGATACACTTTTAATTAAGAGTAAAAGCCACAATTTTTACTTTGAAATGTGATATTTTTTCTGACAAAATACTTGAAAGCAGACTGAATTTATTTAAAGATTGATGTTCAAGCTATTGTATTTTGATAGAATGCATCAGAGATTAAAATAGCAGAAGAAAATGGAGCTGCATTTGCCGGAGGAACTAGTCTGATTCAGAAGGTACAGTGTTGTTTCATGTTCATTAGTTATAGAAATTGTTCTGTTATCTTTGCCATCCATTGATTTATTGCATGTGGAACAGAACCACTGTGCTTATATCTTTTGATAAATGGTTAGTAAAGCTTTGTAAAGCAATGAAAAATTTTCTTACTCTTTTGAGTCTCATAATCAAGCTAAGAAAAAACTATTCAGACAGTCTGATATTAATTATGCTTGATTTATATTGTGATTTTTTTTTTCCTTGCTTCCTGTATGTTTGAAACCAGAGCAGGCTTGAAACCAGAACAACTTGTTTTTGTTTTTGTTTTTGTTTTTTAAGAGGTGAGAAGAAGAGGCATGTCTATTGAATTTTGGGAGTTATTTCTGAAAATACAAGCGATTTTCCTTAACAGTTTCTAAAATCTTCTAAATTTAATCATTTAACATTTTTTGGTTTTAGAACAGGAGAAAGTGATTTGAAAACTTACCTTTGTTCCATATCCAGATTTTGATTTCAGGAAAGTTTGAACTGGGCCTTTCCTTTGGGATGTCCTTGTAGTTTGTTTTTTTCCCCGCCCCAACAGTACTCTAAATGTGGTAGGGATTCTGGATTTTAAAAAAAAAAATTGTTTTTGTTTTCAATGTTTTATTTTTGAGAGAGAGAGAGAGAGAGAGAGAGAGAGAGCGAGCGAGCAAGGTAGGGGCAGAGAGAGAGAGAGACAGAATCTGAAGCAGGCTCTAGGCTCTGAGCTCTTAGCCCAGAGTCAGACGTGAGGCTCGAACCATGAGATCTCGATCTGAGCAGAAGTCAGACGCTCAACTGACTGAGCCACCCAGGCACCCCTAGGATTCTGGATTTTTAAGGAAGAGTCTCCAGAATGATTTTTGGGAGTAGCACTAATGGAAAATACAAAGAGATTATGTTTTCATAATCTGAGTCAAAGTCAGAGGGTGGTACCCAGTTCTTTCTGATGCATCATAAACTTTAACTTAATAAAATTTTAACATTCTCTTAATTTTTAAAAAATAAACAATATCAGAAATTCTTTGGAATTAGAGAGTAGAGCTTAGTTTCCAGTATGGAAGGTCTTAGAGTAGAGATTTCATATGCAGTTCTTTGACATTTCAAAATTGCCTCTGCTTTCATATTTCTATGAATGAGAGCCCTGGATCCTGGAACCACATTACATGTGCTTAAAATCTGGGTCTGCTCTTTATGACTGCATAGACTGACTAATCCTCCCTAAGCCCTCTGTTTCCTGATCTGGGATGTGTGGTCAATATTAGTACTGGCCTTTTAGGGTTATTGTAAAGACTAGATGAACTAAATAATCATGTGACATATTTAGCAGAATGCTTGGCAAATGTGGTAAGTGCTTGTTTAATGCAAATATTATTGTTAAGGGGACCATAGTAAATTATTTAGGGAGTAAAGAATTTGTAAAAATAAGAATAGTAATAGGAAGATAAAATGCCAGAATCTGCTTAATTTTGCCATGGTTCAAGATTTTAGGGTTTACTGTATAACCCCAAACCAAGTCGTGGAATGACATATTGTGGTGAAATATTACATGGAAAAAGAATCATTGGTAAAATATTTATTGTCTAGGCAGTATTATTCTAAAAAGTTGCTTCAATTTGTAATCAACTAATTGTAGTAGTGTACTAATTAATTTGGATGTTTGCCTGAATTAATTAAAAACTCTTAAAAATTAAGTATTATTCTTTTTGCTATTAAAATGAAGTACAATATGGATAAATAAATTATAAGTGAATTTGTCTTCAACCATCTACTCCTCTTTTATTTTTAGTTATTGGAGGCAAATAGAATTTTAGTTTCAGTTCTTTGTGAAAATAATTATAGATTAGTTTTTTTGATGCTCTAAATTTAGGAAAGCAGTGTGGTTGCTAGTGATTTGGTTGCTAGTGGTTATTTGAGTGGTATTAATTTTACATGTGATATATTGCAAAATTTTCAACATTGTTTCTTTAGTTTTAATGGACATATGAATTCAACTTTGTAGGATTGTGTGCGCCATGTACACATTAGTCCTGTCTTCTACTTTATTACACTTTCGCCTAACATAACCCCATGGAAACATTAAACCTAGTAATGTTTAGAAACCTTTCTTTCTTTCTTTCTTTCTTTCTTTCTTTCTTTCTTTTTTTCTCTTTCTTTTAAAGGATGTGGCTGTTTTTAAAAGAACATCAGAAAATGTTTTGGTTCTCATGTTTTTCATAATTGGTAAATGTGTCTGTAGGATCTTTGTGTTTGAAGAAAATAATTTTGCTTAATGTCTGCTTTCTAAGGGAAAGTATAAGGGAAATTACTACATTATACTTTTATTTTTAGAAGGATAAAGCTTTTCATATAATTTAAGGTTATCTTTTTCCCCTGAATTTCAGATTTTGGATGATGAAATTCAATCAGACTTTTATGTAGCTGTTCCAGAAATAATGCCTGAGCTTAATCCATTAAAGAAGAAACTGAAAAAAAGATTTCCAAAACTAACTAGAAGTAAGGGAGAATTCTTTTTGTTATTTTATGCTGTCAATAACTTTCTAATATGTATGTTTAGTTATAAAACAAAATTCCCAATATATACATAGAATTAATAATATGTTCTGGTGTTTGAATTTCGTGTTATATAAGAACATGTAGATTTGATTCTTTTTTTTTCCTTTGGCATTAATACCGGTAATCTAATAATTTAAAAACCTAGTTACTTTATAATACCAGTTCTTTAAATTTAGGCCATATTCAAGTTTGAAATTAATGGCACATATTACCCCCTGGGTATGTTCTCATTATACTATTTTATACCTCTTTATCAATGTAATATGTATGCTTATTTATTTCAGCATTCTCTCTTTCTCCATTTATATATATATATATATATATATATATATACACATATATGCTTACTTTGTGCATGACTCTGCAGATATTTCCCTTAAAGAACTTTCCCCTCATGGATATTTCCCTCTTATGAAATCTAGTAAGAGGTAATATTGCTACATAGATAGCCATATCGTGAAGTATTGTATGAAAAATTCGCAAGGTGCCAAAGGTGTTCAGTACAGGAGAAATATATACAGGAATAGGGAAATCAGAGAAGACATGCTGAGGGAGGTAACATTTAAACTGTAACTTGAGGGGTGTCTGGGTAGCTGAGTCAATTAAGTGTCCAACTCTTGATCTCAGCTCTGGTCATGATCTCACAGTTCGTGAGTTCAAGCCCCACGTTGGGCTCTGCACTGATAGTGTGGAGCCTGCTTGGAGTTCTCTCTCGCTCTCTGTCTGCCCCTTTCCCACTTGTGCTCTCCCTCTCTGTCTCTCAAAATAAATAAACTTGAAAAACAAAAACAAAAAACAAAAAACCCTGTGACTTGAGAGGCGCCTGGCTGGCTCTGTTGGTAAAGTGTGTGGGATTCTTGATCTCGAGCTTGTGAATCGGGCCCCACCTTGGACATGGTGCCTACTTAAATAAACAAAAAACTGTACCTTGCATAATTGGATGAGTAGATTAAGGGGAATATTATTTAATTTTTTAAAATATTTTTTTCATTCTATTTTTTTTAATTTTTTTAAATTTTATTTTTAATAAAAATTTTAATTTTTTTTAATTTTATTTTTTAAAATTTACATCCAAATTAGTTAGCATATAGTGCAACAATGATTTCAGGAGTAGATTCCTTAATGCCTCTTACCCATTTAGCCCATCCCCCCTCCCATACCCCTTCCAGTAACCCTCTATTTGTTCTCCGTATTTATGAGTCTCTTCTGTTTTGTCCCCCTCCCTGTTTTTATATTATTTTTGTTTCCCTTCCCTTATGTTCATCTGTTTTGTCTCTTAAAGTCCTCATATGAGTGAAGTCATATGATATTTGTCTTTCTCTGACTGACTAATTTCACTTAGCATAATACCCTCTAGTTCCATCCACGTAGTTGCAAATGGCAAGATTTCATTCTTTTTTATTGCTGAGTAATACTCCATTGTGTGTGTGTGTGTGTATATATATATATATATATACACCACATCTTCTTTATCCATACATCCATCAATGGACATTTGGGCTCTTTCCATACTTTGGCTATTGTTGATAGTGGTGCTATAAACATGGGGATGCATGTGTCCCTTCGAAACAGCAGTATCCCGTGGATAAATGCCTACTAGTGCAATTGCTGGGTCATAGGGTAGTTGTATTTTTAGTTTTTTTTTTTTAAATTTTTTTTTTTTTTCAACGTTTATTTTTTTTGGGGGGACAGAGAGAGACAGAGCATGAACGGGGGAGGGGCAGAGAGAGAGGGAGACACAGAATCTGAAGCAGGCTCCAGGCTCTGAGCCATCAGCCCAGAGCCTGATGCGGGGCTCGAACTCACCGACTGCGAGATCGTGACCTGGCTGAAGTCGGACGCTTAACCAACTGCTCCACCCAGGCGCCCCGTTTAGTTTTTTGAGGAACCTCCATACTGTTTTCCAGAGTGGCTGCACCAGCTTGCATTCCCAATTATTTATTTTTGAGAGAAAGAGAGAGAGACAGACCGTGAGCAGGGAGGGGTAGAGAGAGAGGGAAACACAGAATCCAAAGCAGGCTCCAGGCTCTGTGCTGTCAGCACAGAAATCCATGCGGGGCTTGAACTCACAAACAGCAAGATCATGACCTGAGCCAAAGTCAGACACTTAACCGACTGAGCCACACAGGCACCCCGAGGGAAATATTATTTTAAATAAAAAGAATCTATTAGTCATATACATTGAAGTAAGTCAGATATTATATAGGCCATGTACATGAAAAGCCAGTTAATTCTCTTTGGCTTATAGTGAATAGTACCCATACATTGAAATGAAAGAGAATAATGGGAAATTATATTGGAAAGGAAGACTGATACCATATTGAGAAGGATCTTTTTTTATTTTAGAGTTTTCAGTAATCCCTACACCAAACATGAGGCTCAAACTCACGACCCTAAGGTCAAGAGTAGTTGCATGCTGTTTTGACTGAGCCAGCCAGGAGAAGGATCCTGAGATCCTGAGAAGGATCTTGAATAAGATCCTAATAAGCTTGGACTTTTATTCTGTATATAGCAAGAATCCCTTAGAAGTTTTTAACATGGGGAGTTCCTTAGAGCTTTAATAATCTAACAAGAGTTTGTAAGATGTATTGGCATGAATCAAAACTAGAAGTTGGGAGACAAGTTTAGGCACAATTGCCAGAGACTAATAAAGGTAATATTTAAAGTCTTCATAATGAGACTGGAGTAAGGAGATAAATGTCAAAGACACTAGGTCTTTGTGCTAATAGTTAGGAATGAGCAGTTTGAGGGGGAGAAAGGGAGGAGTCAAATGGTGAAATGTTGAAGCCTTGGGATCTCCTAAGTTGATATTAATGGAAACAATAGTTTTGGGAAGAAAATTGAGTTCATTTTCTGACATGGTTCGTTTTAGGTGTGCTGAAGTTTGGATGAAATTTTATAGTGTAAATAGAACAAATATTTTAAAATTGAGTAGACTGTATTCAAATTTCAACTCAAGTTGAGCTAAAAAAAAAAATTCTAAAAGTCATACATGAACCACTAACACCTGAATTATAGATCATGTTCAGTACTTTAAGCAAATTCAAGTGGACTGTCCAATTCTTTTCTTGCCCTAGAGTTTTGTTTGTTTATGTTTGTTAACTTGCATTGAATAACACATCCTTGTTAGATATCGGACTGAATTTGGTTGTTTTTATTAGGGATATCCATTACAGTAGTGTTTGTTGTCATGGAATCAGACTTCTGTTCTTTCCTAAGTAAGACTTGAAACTGAATGTTATTTTAAAATTTAAACCAGAATCATAGTTGAATTGGATGAAAATATTTCTCATATTTTTTGTAGTTTCTAATTAAATTCAAGCTCACTAAAACCAAACATACTAAATATAGTCAATTCAAACTGAAACTGGATACCAAATATATTAGTATCCAGCCATCTCCTTGCTTTGGGCAGTGAACTGATTTTTCACAGAAATTAATTTTGTCACCTTTGCTACTTTATCCATTTTCTGAATAATCCTTTTGGCCCCTATTTTCTTTATTCTTTAGTCTTGAGTTTTTATATTCCTTTTGCATCATAAAGCTTGAGACTATTGTTTTGTAGCCTGGAAGGTTTTCAAATACCTTCTTTATTTCAAATAAGAAAAGTGTCCCTAATGTTTATTTTTGGGCACCTGAGTGGGCTCAGTCGGTTAAAGCACCCCACTTTGGCTCAGGTCATGATCTTGTGGTTTGTGGGTCCGAGCCCTGCGTTGGGCTCTGTACTGATAGCTCAGAGCCTAGAGCCTGCTTCAGATTCTGTGTCTCCCTCTTTCTCTGCCCCTCCCCCATTCACGCTCTCTCTCTCTCTCTCTCTCTCTCTCTCTCTCTCTCTCTCTCTCTCTCTCAAAAATAAATAAAAACATTATAAAATGTTTATTTTTATTAATTGACTTTATTTCCTACTTTCATAATGACTTATAGCTTCTGTATACCACGCTCAAGTTTTCTAGATATGTAGCCCCACTGCCACTTACTTAAACAAAGCATCTTGAAAAAATAGACCTTTCTGTAACATTTTCTTTTCACCCCTGCCCCCCTCAGGATCTGTTTAACAGCAGTGGCAAAGCACTTGTGTTCTTTAAACATGAAGACAAATGATTAACCTGTCAAAGATGTTAAGACAGAATACACCAGATGTGCATTAGAACAAATGAGGCTTGTATTATGCATTTTCAGAGCTTATTCCTATTTTTGTTTAGGAACATTTGATTCCCCTTATATCCAACAAAAGACTTTAGGGTAAAATAGAAACTATGTTTTGAGCAAAGGGATGAAATTAAAAAACAAACAAACAAGCCCCTGCAGCTGAGCTCATTAGTTTCCCATTTTGTCTTACATTTTGTTTTACTAATGGGAGTGGGTGTAACTGTCTTGGCTGGATTGAGTGTGCACATTTTGCAGCATGTTTAATGCTGCATTTTTATTCATTTTATTTTAATTGCTTACGTAACTGTAGGCAAGTTCTCTGTTTTTCAAATGCATATTTGGCTTTTATTCCTAGTATTAATTCTTTTTTATTTAAAAAAAAAAAGACATCTAAAACTTGCTTTTTAAATTTCTTGAAGAAATTGGGTTTCAGTTTGCTTGTCAACTAGCTTCCCTCTCCCCCCAATGTAAGTGTCCTCTGAAATTCTTTCATCTCTAATAAAGATCTGTTTTGTTGATATTATAAATTTTTTATTGCTAACCAATTTTTTAGCACTTACTAAACAAAAAAATATGAGTATGAAAAATATCTTGACTTAATGGAATTAGTTTTTTATTACACATATTAATGCATTGGGGGTATTATGGCGTATATGGAAATAGTTGAGGTTTTTTTTTTAATTTTTTAAAATTTATTTTTGAGAGACTGAGCTCACATGACTGGAGGAGGGAGGGGCAGAGAGAGGGGGAGAGAGGATTGGAAATGGTTGAGTTCTTTTAAACCATGCTAAGTTATTGGCAGGTAGATGGAAAAGGGACATGATTAGGAAATTGGACTCACTAATGTGTGTTCCTCTTAACACATTGCTCTTAGAATTGAACATCAGTGCTCCAGTTGGAGTCTTGACAAAAGAATGTTGCAGCAGACTTGTCCAAAGAGTATTCACTTATTACTGAGTAGGACACTGCTTTCTGTATGGAAGTTGGTGTTGCATCATATTTGAGAATAGTGGATGTAAATATATTGAAAACTAATGTGAAGTATTTTTAACTCATTGAGTGACATGCTGTACTTAAGAATATTGCTTGCATTGTCAAAACACTTAGAACTCTTTGGTTATATTTTAAAAAATGCTAAGACATAGAAAATTTTTGCACAGTAATGAATTTGAAATTTTTCAGAATTTCCCCCCTCATGTATTACTTTAAAAACTATTTATGTATGAAAGACTGCAGTGATGATTAGGAATAATTATAATTATAGATGAATTCTGGATATATTACAACTGGTTCTATGACTCTTTCATTTACTTTACTCTAGCCTCCTTGCCCTTCCTCACACACACTGAATGTTCTCTCTTCTCTGGTCTTTGGACTACTTACTGGCCCATCTGTCTATAATGCTCTTTGCTTATTTCCCTGGCTCACCTTCTCATTCAAATATCACCTAAATAGAGAGGCCTTCCATGACTATCCTATAGAAACTATTACCTCCCACTTCCCATTATCACTGGATTTTTAATTATTACAGGTTTTTATATTTTTTAGAGCATCACTGTTAGTAGCGTTTTTAGTTTAGTTTTGTTTTTTCTGTTACAGTATCATTGACTGTATTCTCTATGCCGTGCCTTTCATCCTTATGACTTACTCATTCCACACCTGGAAGCCTGTACCTCCCACTCCCCCCTTTACCCATCTCCCTCCTCCCCTCTGGCAACCACCATATTGTTCTCTCTATTTTTGGGTTGTTTCTGCTTTTTTGTTTGTTTTGTTTTTTTAGATTACACATACAAATGAAATCATATGGTATTTGCCTTTCTTTATTTGACTTATTTCACTTAGCATAATACCCCCTTAGTCCATCCATGTTGTCACAAATGGCAAGATCTCATAATTTTTTATGGCTGAGTAACATTCCATCGTATCTATATACCACACCTTCTTTATCCATTCATCTATTGGTGGACACTTGGGTTGCTTCTATATCTTGGCTATTGTAAATAACGTGGCAATAAACATAGAGGTCCATATATATTTCTTTAAATTAGCATTTTCATTTTCTTTGGGTAAATACCCAGCAGTGGAATTACTGAATTGTATGGTATTTGTATCTTTATTTTTTTTGAGGAACCCCCCATACTGTTTTCCACAGGGGCTGCACCAATTCACATTCCTACGAACAGTGCACAAAGGTTCTTTTTTCACCACATCCTCCCCAGCACTTGTTATTTCCTGTGTTTTTGATTCTAGCCATTCTTATGGTTTAAGGTGATATCTCATTGTGGTATTGATTTGCATTTCCCTATAATTAGTGATGTTGAGCATCTTTTCATGTATCTTTTGGCCTTCTGCATGTCTTCTTTGGAAAAATGTCTACTCAGGTCCTCTGCCCATTTTTTAAAAATTTAGTTTTATTCTTATTTACTTTTTTAAAGTTTATTTATTTTAAGAGAGTGACAGAGAGAGCAAGAGGGGGAAGGGCAGAGGGAGGGAGGGAGAGAGACAATCCCAGGTAGGCTCTGCATTGTCAGTGCAGAAGCCGATGCGGGACTCGAACCCACAAATTGTGAGATCATGATCTGAGCCGAAATCAAGAGTCTGGCGCTCAACTGACTGAGCTACCCAGACACCCCCTCTGCCCATTTTTTAATTGGGTTGTTTTTCTGGTGTTCAGTTGTATGAGATCTTTATAGATTTTGTATGTTAACCCACCAGCAGTTACATCATTTGCAAATATCTTCTCCTATTCAATAGGTTGCCTTTTTGTTTTGTTGATGATTTTCTTCACTGTGCAAAAGGTTATTATTTTGGGGGGTGGTTCCCTTAGATTATTTTTCTTTGTTTCCCTTGCCTGAGGAGAAATATCTAGAAAAATGTGGCAAAGATTGATGTCAAAGAGATTACTGCCTATGTTTTCTTCTGGGAGTTTAATGGTTTTAGGTCTCACATTTATTTATTTTTTATTATATAAATTTTAGTTAACATACAGTGTAATATTCATTTCAGTGATTCAGCTAAAATGTTGCTGCCAGTAATAATCATCATTCTTTCTTTTGCCACATTCGCAGATCTGTTTTTATTTTTTTGCTTCTTGAAACTTTCTTTTATACTGTACAATCTTAACTTGCCTCCTTTCTCACTAGCTATTCCTTCTTTGTCCTCCCAGTCTTCTTTTATTCTACTTGCTTCTTCCCTATAATGTTCTTCAGGAAGAAAAGAGAATATTAGGGTAAAATATCTGATCATATAGTTTAGTTCTGATTATGTCATTATGGAAATTGATAGAATTAGAGGAAGAGAAAGGGAAAAGAAGACAGAAAAAAGAGAGAAGTAAAGAACATAAAATTACAAAGAAAAGAGAAAATGAAAAAAGAGGAGAGCAATTACATAGCAATAAGGGATAGCAGAGCCCTAGAAACAGCAGTGAAGATTTAACATTGGGCTATACTGAAAAGCAGAATAGGATAGTGGTTAACATAAACTTCTCTCAGTCTTGGATTTATCACTTGCTGTGACCTTGAACCAGTTTACCTAACATTTTTGTGCCTCTGTTCATCTCCATAATGGGTTTCATGATAACATCTTTCTGTAGTGTTTTTGTTATAATGTATGCAAGTTTAGCACAGGCCCCGTGAGAAGTACATAAAATAAATGAACCTCAATAATTGGCTCCCTACAGTTCCTAAGGTAGTTGTTTTTTCTCTGTAATTACTTTAGGGGGTATTCATTATTTTTCATGCCTTCAAAAATCATTTCTACCTTCATAGCTCATTTATTGAATAAGCACATAATAATTGAGTACCTACTATGTGCCACGCAGTGCACTTAGTACTGAGGGTTGAAAGCAAAAAGATAGTTCCCATTTTGAAGGAGATAAAAATTGAGAGGTGAGAGAGACGAGAACAAAGTGCTGCACTAAAATGCAGAAAGTGTACTAGAGCACATTCTCCAAAGTGGTGAGAGAAGTGAGGGACTACTTTGTAGAATCAAATTTTATAAGGAAGATAGCAGTTAAATTGAGAGGTTAAGCATGAATAAGTATTTTCTACCTGGAGGACATTCCAGGTAGAGAAAATGGCTTGTACTAATGCACAGAAGAATGAGAAATTCAGTTGTGTTCAGGAAATTATAAATACCTTTCTGTCATTTGGTACATAATGTTTTATCAGATAGCGGTGGTCAGTGGGGTTAGACAGTGATAGGCAGTGGGCCAGATCTTGGAAGGCTTTGTGTGATGTACTGTGGAGATTAGATTTTATCGTTTTTGCAGTTGGGAGCCATTGAAAAATATTGTTCAGAAGAATAGTCTAAGATTTGCATATAAGAATGACTGTATGTAGAAGCTGTGTAAGTGATAATGTGGGAATGGGAAAATGATGAAACTCAAAGAACAGAGACCAGTAGGAGGCTAATGCAGTAGGCTAAGTACAAGATGAGTAAGGACAGAATCTGAGCAGTGGCAATGAAGACGGAGAAGAGGAAGGCTGTTGTGAGATATTGAGGAGGTAGAGTCAACAGGAATTACTGATTAGATGCAGGGGGTAAAGGAGAGAGAGGAATCTATAATGATTCCCTAATTTCTGTCTTGACTAGCCCAGTGTATATTATGAAATATACAGGAGGTGAAACAGGTTTGAGTATGATCATAATATCAGGTCACAGAGGGAAGATGAAGATAGGTTGGCACAAATTTATTCTGTTTTCCTGGAAGTCACTATTAAGATGAAGTAGGTTGTGGTAGATAAATGTGCACATTGTAATATCTGTAGCAAGTAAAAAACATACACAAAGAGAGAAGATTAAAACCAAGTAGAGGAATAAAAAATTAAAAACTTACACTAAAATATTTTTGCTTAAAGAAGGAAAGGCAGTACAGGAAGAATAGAGGAACATATGAGATGAGAGAAATAGAAAACACATCAAAATAAAGACCCAAATCCAGCCATACCTATAGTTTTGTTAATTGGAAACAGGGTGAATGAACACTCCAACCAAAAGGCAGAGATTATAAAACAAAGAAGAAACAATTCAGTTATATGGTGTGTACAGGAGACACACTATATTCAAACATACACATAGACTGAAAGTAAAATGACAGGTAAAAATTACCGTGAAAACAGTTAAGCGTTAGTGACTTTGATTGACTATATTAATACCAGACAAAATAGACTTTTAAGACAAGGACTGTTAGGAACAACCTTATGCCAATGAAATGGGCAAATTCTTTGTAAGACCCAAATCACCAAAGTGTTGAGAAGATAATAGAAAAGCTACATAGATCTATATCAACTAAAAAAATTCATGTAGTAATTTACAGCTTCCCACAGTGAAAAGTTCAGGGTCACATGACTTCTTACCAGTGAATTCTATCCAACATTTAATGCAAAAATAACACCAATCCTTCACAACCTTTTAAAGAAAATAGTGGGGAAGGAACACTTAACCAACTCTAATGAGCTCAGCATTACCCTAATATCAAAAGTAGACAAGGGCATCACAAGAAAAGAAAACTACAGACCAATATCTCTCATGAGCATAGAAGCACAAATTCTTTTTTTTTTAAACGTATTTATTTATTTATTTATTTTAGAGAGAAAGAGGGGGAGGGAGGGAGAGAGACCAAGCAGGCTCCACACTCAACATGGAACCTGATGCAGGGCTTGATCCCCAACTGTGAGATCTGACCTGAGCTGAAATCAAGAGTTGGATGCTTAACCAACTGAGCCATCCAGGTGCCCCAGAAGCACAAATTCTTAACAAAATATCAGCAAATTGAGTCCAGTATTATGTATGTATGTATGAATGTCTATAAAGGTTAGTGAATATTAACTAATAACGTTATTCTAGGATTACAAAGTTGGTTTAGCACCTGAACATCAATATATATGATGCTAATAAAGGACATAGACCTTAAGATCATCTCAGTAGATGCAAGGAAACATTTAACAAAATCTAACAGCCATTCATGCTAAGAACTCAGAATATTAGGAATAGATGTGAACTTCAACTTGAAAAAGCACATCTATGAAAAATGAACAGCTCATATCATTCTTAGTGATGCGATCATTTTAAGACTGAATGCTTTCTACCTAAAATCAGGAATGGTAAAGATTTCTACTCTCGTCACTTATGTTCAACATTGTACTGAAGGTCAGTGAAATAAAGGGCCTACATATGGGAAAGGAGGAAATAAAACTGTCTTTATGCCCAGAAGTTATGATCTTAAGTGAGTGAATACTAAATGAATTTAGTTGAGGTTACAATATATAAGATAAATACACAAAGTCAACTGTATTTCTATATTAGCAATAGCTAGTCAAAGTGAAATTTATAAAAGAGTTCCTTTCATAAGAGCATAAAAAAGTCAAATAAAACACTTAGGAATAAATTTAGCAAAAGATGTACAAGCCCTTCTCCCAGAAAATTGCTAAATGTTGCTGAAAGTATCAGGAAAGGGACATGGCATTGCCATGGATTTGAAGGATGATAGTGTTAAGAGGGAATTTTCCCTAGATTTTCTATAGATTTAGTGCAGTCCTAATCAAGCTCCCAGAAAGCTTAAAAAACTTTTTTATTTTCTTTTTTTGGAAATTGACAAACTTTTTCTAATATGTAAGTGGAAATACAAAGGACTTGGAATAAAAAATGATTTTAAAAAGGAAGAAGAGAATTGGAGGACTTGCATTACTTGCACTGCCTTTTAGTGCTGCTGTAATCAGGAAAGTGTGGTATGGCATAAGGATAGATCAAATATTGAGAGTTAAAAAAAAATAGACCCAAGCCTAAGGGAGAACTGATTTTTGGTAAAGGTACCAAGGTTATATGGGGAAAGAATAGTTTTCAGTGAATGTTTCTGAAATACCAGATATCCTTTTCCTCACATCAAACACAAAAATTAATTAAAAATGGACACAGATCTAATTGTAAGGGCTAAAGCCATGAAATTCTAGAAGAAAAATTTCTAGAAGAAAATTTTTATGGTCTTGGATTAGGCAAAGATTTCTTAGGACACAAAAAGCATAAGCCACAGAAGAAGAAATTGCTAAATTGGACTATAAAAATTAAAAACTTTGCTCATAAAAAGACACCACTAAGAAAACAAAAAGCCACAGATGAGGGTAAAATATTTGCCATGCATATATCAGACAAAGGATTTATATTCAGAATATACAGAGAATTCTTATAACTCAGTAAGAAGACTATCAACCCACCTTTTCAAAAAGGGACAAAAGAACTGAACAGGCAGCTTATAAAATAAGATCTTCAAATGGCCATTCATTTGAGATGATGCTCAACATCTTGGTCATTGGGTAAATGCAAATTAACATTAACAAGCTTTGGTAGAAGATAAAGATATAGAAAAAGTTATATGTAAAATCAAAGGAAGAAGATTTTATTTGTTTTGGGATGGAATTGGCCTAAAAACTAAAATCTGCATCATTACCCTCAATCTATCACTCTGTTCTGGTTTCTGATTCTAACTGTACACTGTATGTTTTCAATATTCTGTCAGAACCTTCAGTATGTTTTAATGCAGAACTATTTCCGTTTTTCTTCTCAAGCTGTATTCTTTCACATTCATCATTAAACATCACTATGATATCAGACTCAAAATTATGAAGTCATTAATTTGTTCATTTTTTTTTAACTTTTAAAAAAAATTACTCATTTTTGAGAGACAGAGACAGAGCATGAATGGGGGAGGGGTAGAGAGAGAGGGAGACACAGAATCCAAAGCAGGCTCTAGGCTATGAACTGTCAGCACAGAGCCTGACACAGGGCTTGAATCCACGAGCCGTGAGATCATGACTGAGCCAAAGTCATACGCTTAACCGACTGAGCCACCCAGGAGCCCCTTTGTTCATTCCTTCAGCAAACATTTGTCCTTTTGTACTCCTTATGAATTACCTACCTACATTTAGATAGAGATATTGAGTAGGTGATTGGAGATCATGAGAAAAGTTGTGTCTGGATATATAAGTTTGGCAGTTATCAGAGGATAAATGGTCTTTAAAGCCACATGTGATTGAATAGAAAGAGAAGTCAAATGACTGAGCCCTGAGGTAATTAAATCTTTGTATATCACCTAGGTGAGGGTGGTGGCTCAGCCAACAATATTGAGTGGAATAGCCAGTGAGAGTATGTTTCAGACAACAAGTCAGAGTATTTTAGGAAAAGTAGAGATATACTGTGAAATGCTCTTGACTGGTCAAGTCAGAGGAGCACTAAGAAATGATAATTGGATTTGTCATTGTGAAGATCATTGGTGACCTTGACGGTACTATTTTCAGTGGATGATAACCTGATTGAAGTAGGTTTAAGAGAAAATGGAAGGAGAGGAAATAGAGAAAGGAGAGACAGCTGTTTCGAAAAGTTATACTTTTTTTTTTTTAATTTATATCCAAGTTAGTTAACATATAGTGCAATAATGATTTAAGGACTAGAATCTGGTGATTCATCCCCTACATATAACACCCAGTGCTCATCCTAACAAGTGTCCTCCTTAATGCCCCTTGCCCACTTAGCCCATCCCACCTCTCACAACCCTTCCAGTGCTTAGTTTGTTCCCTATATTGAAGAATCTCTTATGTTTTGTCTTCCTCCTTGTTTTTATATTATTTTTGCTTCCTATCCCTTATGTTAGCCTGTTTTGTATCTTAAATTCCACATATGAGTGAAGTCATATGGTATTTGTCTTTCTCTGACTAATTTCACTTAGCATAACACACTATAGTTATATCCACGTTGTTGCAAATGGCAAGTTTTCATTCTTTCTGATTGCCAAATAATACTCCATTGTATATATGTATATGCCACATCTTTATCCATTTGTTTGTCGATGGACATTTGGGCTCTTTCCATACTTTGGCTATTGTTGATAGTGCTGCTATAATCATTGGGGTGCATGTGTCCCTTCGAAACCGCACCCCTGCATCCTTTGGATAAATACCTAGTAGTGCAATTGCTGGGTCATACGGTAGTTCTATTTTTAATTTTTTGAGGAACCTCCATACTGTTTCCCAGAGTGGCTGTACCAGTTTATATTCCCACCAGCAGTGCAAAAGGGTTCCTCTTTGTCCGCATTCTTGCCAACATCTGTGGTTGCCTGAGTTGTTAATTTTAGCCAGTCTGACTAGTGTGAGGTGGTATCTCATTGTGGTTTTGATTTGTATTTCCCTGATGATGAGTGATGTTGAGCATGTCTTCATGTTTCTGTTAGCCATGTAGATATCTTTTTGGAAAAGTGTCTATTCATGTCTTTTGCTCATTTCTTCACTGGATTATTAGGAAAACTTTTAAGGGAAGCATTGCATGGTTGCTGGAAGGTACTATGAAGTTGGAGACTTGTTTTATTTTAAGATGGGACATCTTAGGGGTGCCTTGGTGGCTCAGTCAGTTGAACATCTGACTTTGACTCAGGTAATGATCTCACAGTTCATGAATTCTAGCCCTGCATTGGGCTCTGTGCTGACAGTGTGTGGAGCCTGGAGCATGCTTCAGATTGTGTGTTTCCCTCTGTCTCTCTCCCCCTCTCCCCCGCTGATGCTCATTCTCTTTCTCTCAGAAATAAATAAACTTAAAAACAAAACAAAACAAAAAGAACGGGGGCACCTGGGTGGCTCAGTTGGTTAAGTGTGTGACTTTGGCTCAGATCATGATCTCGTGGTCCGTGGGTTCAAGCCCCGTGTCTGTGCTGACAGCTAAGAGCCTGGAGCTTGCTTCACATTCTTTGTCTCCCTCTCGCTCTCTGCCCCTCCCCTGCTCATGCTCTATCTCTCTGTCTCTCAAAGATAAATACATGTTAAAAAAAATTAAAATAAAAACTTTTTATCTATTTTCTTTCTGTTTTTGTTTTTTAAATATAATTGATTGTCAAATTGGCTAATATACAGTGTGTAAAGTGGGCTCTTGGTTTTTGGGGTAGATTCCCATGGTTCATTGCTTACCTAAACACCCAGTGCTCATCCCAACAAGTGCCCTTCTCAATGCCCATCACCTCTCCTCATCCCCCCTCCCCCCCCCAACAGTCCTCAAATTGTCTTCTGTATTTAAGAGTCTCTTTTGGTTTGCCTCCCTACCTCTCTTTTTGTAACTAATTTTTTTTTCCCCTTCCCTTCCCTCATGGTCTGTTTAGTTTCTCAAGACCCACATATGAGTGAAAACATGATATCTGTCCTTCTCTGACTGACTGATTTCACTCAGCGTAATGCCTTCCAGTTCCATCCATGTTGCTACAAATGGCATGATTTCATTCTTTCTCATTGCTAAGTAGTATTCCATTGTATATATAAACCACATCTTCTTTATCCATTCATCAGTTGATGGACATTTAAGCTCTTTCCATAATTTGACTGTTGTTGAAAGTGCTGCTGTAAACATTGGGGTAAACGTGACCCTATGAATCCCTTGGATAAATTCCTAGTAGTGCTATTGCTGGGTCATAGGGTAGTTCTATTTTTAATTTTTTGAGGAACCTCCACACTGTTTTCCAGAGTGGCTGTACCAGTTTGCATTCCCACCAACAGTGCAAGTGGTTCCCGTTTCTCTACATCCTGGCCAGCATCTGTTGTTTCATGAGTTATTGATGTTAGCCACTCTGAGTGGTGTGAGGTGGTATCTTAGTGTGACTTGGATTTGTATTTCCCTGATGATGAATGACATTGAGCATCTTTTCATGTGTCTGTTGGCCATCTGGATGTCTTCTTTGGAAAAGTGTGTATTTATGTCTTCTGCCCATTTCTTCACTGGATCATTTGTTTTTCAGGTGTTGAGTTTGGTAAGTTCTTTATAGATTTTGGATACCAACCCTTTATCCGATACATCATTTGGAAATATCTTTTCCCAATCTGTCGGTTGCCTTTTAGTTTTGTTGATGGTTTCCTTTGCTGTGCAGAAGCTTTTTATCTTGATGAGGTCCCAATAGTTCATTTTTGCTTTTAATTCTCTTGCCTTTGGAGATGTGTCAAGTAAGAAATTGCTGTGGCTGAGGTCAAAGAGGTTGTTGCCTGCTTTCTCCTCTAGGGTTTTGATGGTTTCCTGTCTCACATTCAGGTTTTTCATCCATTTTGAGTACGGTGTAAGAAAGCAGGCTAGTTTCATTCTTCTGCATGTTGCTCTTCATTTCTCCCAGCACCATTTGCTTAAGAGACTGTCTTTTTTCCATTGGATACTCTTTCCTGCTTTGTCAAAGATTAGTTGGCCATACATTTGTGGGTCCAATTCTGGATTCTCTATTCTATTCCATTGGTCTATGTGTCTGTTTTTGTGCCAATACCACACTGTCTTGATGATTACAGCTTTGTAGTAGAGGCTAAAGTCTGGGATTGTGATGCCTCCTGCATTGGTTTTCTTCTTCAGTATTGCTTTGGCTATTCGGGGTCTTTTGTGGTTCCATACAAATTTTAGGATTGTTTGTTCTACCTTCAGGAAGAATGCTGGTGCAATTTTGATTGGTATTGCATTGACTGTGTAGATAGCTTTGGGTAGTATTGACATTTTAACAATATTTCTTCTTCCAATCCATGAGCATGGAATGTTTTCCCATTTCTTTGTGTCTTCTTCAATTTCCTTCATAAGTTTTCTATAGTTTTCAGCATATAGAACTTTTACATCTTTGGTTAGGTTTATTCCTAGGTATTTTATGGTTCTTGGTGCAATTGTAAATGGGATCAGTTTCTTGATTTCTCTTTCTGTTCCTTCTTATTGGTGTATAGAAATGCAACCCATTTCTGTACAATGATTTTTTACCCTGTGACATTGCTGAATTCATGTATCAGTTCTAGCAGCCTTTTGGTGGAGTCTTTCAGGTTTTATATGTAGAGTGTCATGTCGTTCGTGAAAACTGAAAATTTGACTTCTTTGCCCATTTTGATACCTTTAATTTCATTTTGTTGTCTGATGCTAGGACATCCAACGCTATGTTAAACAACAGTAGTGTGAGTGGACATCCCTGTCGTATTCCTGATCTCAGGGGGAAAGCTCTCAGTCTTTCCCCACTGAGGATGATATTAGCTGTGGGCTTTTCATATATGGCTTTTATGATGTTTAGTTATGTTCCTTCTATCCCAACTTTCTTGAGGGTTTTTATTAAGAAAGGATGCTGTATTTTGTCAAATGCTTTTTCTGCATCCATTGAGAGGATCGTATTGTTCTTA
Organism: Prionailurus viverrinus; assembly: GCF_022837055.1. Lineage (NCBI taxonomy): Eukaryota > Metazoa > Chordata > Mammalia > Carnivora > Felidae > Prionailurus > Prionailurus viverrinus. Next base: position 142,764,569 of record NC_062564.1, on the reverse strand, counting down.
TCCTTTCTTTTATTAATATGATATATCACATTGATTTGTAAATATTGGACCAGCCCTGTAGCCTAAGAATGAATCCCACTTGATCATGGTGAATAATTCTTTTTGTATGCTGTTGATTTCGATTTGCTAGTATCTTGTTGAGAATTTTTACATACATGTTCACTAGGGATATTGGCCTTTAAGTCTCCTTTTTTGAGGGGTCTCTGTCTGGTTTGGGAATCAAGGTAGTGCTGGCTTCATAGAATGAGTCCAGAAGTTTTCCTTCCATTTCTATTTTTTGGAACAGCTTTAGAATAATAGGTATTAACTCTGCTTTAAATGTCTGGTAGAATTCCCTTGGGAAGCCATCTGGCCAAGGATTCTTATTTGTTGGGTGATTTTTGATAACTGATTCAATTTCTTCACTAGTTATGGGTCTATTCAAATTTTCTATTTCTTCCCGTTTGAGTTTTGGAAGTGTGTGGGAGTTTAGGGATTTGTCCATTTCTTCCAGGTTGTCCATTTTGATGGCATAAAATTTTTCATAGTATTCACTGATAATAGTATTTCTGAGGGATTGGTTGTAATAATTCCATTTTCATTCATGATTTTAACTGTTTGGGTCTTCTCTCTTTTCTTTTTGAGAAGTTTGGCTAGGGGTTTATCAATTTTGTTTATTTTTTTTAAAAAACAGCTCTTAGTTTCATTGATCTGTTCTACTGTGTTTTTGCATTCTATATTTTTTTTTTAATTTTTTTTTTCAACGTTTATTTATTTTTGGGACAGAGGGAGACAGAGCATGAACGGGGGAGGGGCAGAGAGAGAGGGAGACACAGAAGCAGAAACAGGCTCCAGGCTCTGAGCCATCAGCCCAGAGCCTGACGCGGGGCTCGAACTCACGGACCGTGAGATCGTGACCTGGCTGAAGTCGGACGCTTAACCGACTGCGCCACCCAGGCGCCCCACATTCTATATTGTTTATTTGTGCTCTGATCTTTATTATTTTTCTTCCTCTGCTGGCCTTGGGGTTTCTTTGCTGTTCTGCTTCTAGTTCCTTTAGGTGTGCTGTTAGACTTTATATTTGGGATTTTTCTTGTTTCTTGAGATAGGCTTGGATTGCAGTGTATTTTCCTCTTAGGACTGTCTTTGTTGCATCCCAAAGGTTTTGGATTGTTGTGTTTTCATTTTCATTTGTTTCCATATATTTTTAAATTTCTTCTTTAATTGCCTGGTTGACCCATTTATTCTTTAGTAGGATGTTCTTTAATCTCCATGCATTTGGAGGTTTTCCAAACTTTTTCCTGTGGTTGATTTCAGGTTTTATAGCATTTTGATCTGAAAGTGTGCATGGTATGATCTCAGTTATTTTATATTTATTGAGGGCTGTTTTGTGACCCAGTATGTGATCTGTCTTGGAGAATGCTCCATGTGAGCTCAAGAAGAATGTGTATTCTGCTTTAGAATGAAAAGTTCTAAATATATTTGTCAAGTCCATCTGGTCCAGTGTATCATTCAGAGCTGTTGTTTCTTTATTGATTTTCTGTCTAGATGATCTGTCCATTGTTGTAAGTGGAATATTAAAGTCCCCTGCAGTTACCACATTCTTACCAATAAGATTGCTCATGTTTGTGATTAATTGTTTTATATATTTGGGTATCCCTGAATTCGGTGCATAAACATTTATAATTGTTAGCTCTTCTTGGTGAATAGACCCTGTAATTATGATATAATGTCCTTCTTCGTCTATTCTTACAACCTTTAGTGTAAAATCTAGTGTGTCTGATGTAAGTATGGCTACTCCAGCTTTCTTTTGACTTCCAGTAGCATGATAGATAGTTCTCCATCCCCTCACTTTCAATCTGAAGGTGTCCTCACGTCTAAAATGGGTCTCTTGTAGACAGCAAATAGATAGGTCTTGTTTTTTTTTATCCATTCTGACACCCTATGTCTTTTGATTGGAGCATTTAGTCCATTTAAATTCAGTGTTATTATTGAAAGGTATGAATTTAGAGTCACTGTGTGATCTGTAGGTTTCATGCTTGTAGTGATGTCTCTGGTCCTTTGTGATCTTTGCAACATTCCACTCACAGATTCCCCCTTAGGATCTGTTGTAGGGCTGGTTTAGTGGTGATGACCTCCTTCAGTTTTTGTTTGTCTGGGAAAACCTTTATCTCTCCTCTATCTGGATGACAGGTTTGCTGGATAAACGATTCAGTACATTTTTACTATTCAGCACATTGATAATTTTCTGCCATTCCTTTCTGGCCTGCCAAGTTTCATTAGATAGGTCTGCTACTACCCTCATGTGTCTACCCTTGTAGGTCTGGAGAAGGGGCTGTCTGGTTTGTCAGCGTCAGTCCTCCTCCACTACATATGCAGTTATCAGGCACAGAGGGGTGTGGTTTGGTGTAGGCCGGTCCTGTGGGCCCGCTGTCTGTTCCCTGAAGCTTCACCTTGTTGGTGATGGGGTGAGAAATGACGACACCCCTGTCTCACTGCCACAGACCTGGTGTCCCAAATCACTCTGTACAGGCCATCCTCACAGTGCCACTGGTGTGAATGAGGCAGTTTGTCCCATTCTGCTAATCCCGCACCTCCCTGGCACTTGGCTGGAATTTAAACCTTGATGTCTTAAAGGATCCTGCCCTGTGAGCCCCAGTTCTATGCTGCCTCACAGTGCTGGGCACACGGTTTGTCCTGCTCCACTGACTCTCTTGCCTCCCTGGCGCTTGGCTGGGATTTAAACCCTGCTGTCTTAAAGGGCCCCGCTCCGTGCACCCCAGTTCCAGGGAAGTGCTGCTCTGTACCCCGATATATGGCCTCTGGCTGGGGGGCACAGGCAGTCATTGTCCTTTCAAAGGTCATATACCTTCTTCCCACAGCACTCCAGGGAGTGGATTGCTTTCTCCCACTGTGGACTGTGCCTCTGAACTAGTTACTGAGCCCGGAGCTGACTCACCTCCTCCTCAGGTGCCTGAACATGGCAGCCGGCCCTGGTGCGGAGAAAGCCCTGCAATTAGAGACTGGATCCTTGTGTGTCCTGGTCTGTTGTTTTTCTTTTGTCCAGATACAGTCCTATGCTTCCTCATCCTCTCTTATCCCTTTGTGTCTCCACAGAAGGGGATCCCTCCCATCTGTGCCTAAGTGGCCCTTTTTATCTCTCCCAGTTTGCAATCTTGCACCTGTGGCCTGCCAGGTTCTCCCCATGGGTCCCTGGAAACGTCTTTGTCACTCTGTAGCTTGGACTTTTGGAATTCAAAGTCCTTTGGCCTCAATACTGCTGTGTTTGAGGGACCAGGGAACTTTGGGTCCCCCTACTTTTCTGCCATGTTGGATCGCCTCCTAAATAAGGTTTTACTCTAGCCCCCAAAAATGAAGTTAGACTCTTACCCAGGACCCCACACTTTTTACCTACTTTCATGTGAAATTCACTTAACCTGCTTTACTATAAAAAAGGGAAAGGAACTAGGAAAATCTCAAGATTTATCAGTAGAAATAATAATCACAGTCTAGAGGCAGCTCATTATTACTCAAATGGCTACAGAAGCTGACATGAAAAAAGAGCTAAGAATTGAAACTAAATTTATTGGATTCTAATGTCACTTTGTCCTCCATTATGGTAGAAAGACAACTGGATGTAGAAAGGAGAAAAATGAAACCAAGTTAAAAATTAAGGATTTTCAAAGGGTCACACTGAAGACTTCAAAAATAAACTCCACCTTCCTACTGTTTAGTCATTAACATTTAACTCAAATTTAATATATAAAAATACATGTTTTTTATGTTTCATGACACGATAACTTGAAAAATTTTCAATTTTCTACGTAGAAAATGTGAATTATTTTAAGAACAATAAATATTATGAGAAATGTGTGACTACCAAAAAACACACCAGTCATATATGTCTCCAAAAATTCTCCCCATGATAAGTCAACATGAAGATCTCATTCTATAGAGAGCACAGTATATCTTCAGCATATATAACTTCCAAGGATCATCTGGGGAGTTGTTCAGGAACACTTCACTGTGAATGAAAGCAGTTATCCACAAGGAACTTACAATCTAATTGTAATTGATAGGGAGAAAAGGGACGGGCAGATGGAAAAACTAGTATAAAATGCTACTTTTTTAGTATAACATTCTGATGTAGCTAGTACTAAACCATATGACCACTAGTGTAATATAAACAGCAAGATGCTAATAGTGGTGTACAAAAAAACAGGTACCTGGTTAAATCATCTGTATCTCTACTTACATTTCTTTCTTAAGAGTAGTGCCTTACACATAGAGCTCAAGAGTTATTTTGACTAACCTGAATCTATGACCACAACACCTTCCTTCCTGTCACTATAAATGAAGAGTCTATCTTTGTACCAGAGGCCAACCCTCTTCATTTGTGCACTGGATTCCCCTCTCCTTTCTCTCTGCTACATTGTCAGTTTTCTTAGATGCTTTCCTAAATCATTGTTGTCAGCTTACAAACTTGGTATAAAATCTCCCATCTTTTTTTTTTAAGTTTATTTATTTTGAGAGAGAGAGAAAACCCAAGTTGGGGAGAGGCAGAGAGAGAGGAGAGAGAGAAAGGAGAGAGGAGCCACTTAGGTGCACCAGTAAGTAAAAAGTTCTTATAAGATTTCAAGACTTTGCTGTTAGTTTTTTATCATAAAAAATCTTACAAATTTTAATTTGTCCTTAATTTTTTTTTATAATTTTTTTTAACTTTAAAATTTTTTTTATTTTTGAGAGAGAGAGAGACAAAGCATAAGTGGGGGAGGGGCAGAGAGAGAGGGAGATACAGGATCTGAAGCAGGCTCCAGTCTCTGAGTTGTCAGCACAGAGCCCGATGCGGGGCTCAAATTCACAAAGAGATCATGACCTGAGCCAAAGTTGGATGCTCAACTGACTGAGCCACCCACGTGCCCCTGTCCATAATGTTTTTAAAGTATGATAAGTATCATCCTTGCATATACTTATCTATTGGTTATTACTGTGTAACAATATTATCACAAATTTAATGGCTTAAAATAGCACACATTTTCTATCTCGTCGTTTCTGTCTGTTAGGAATGTGTGTACAGCTAAGCTGGGTCCTCTGCTTCTGTGTCTCGTAAAGCTTCAAAGTATCAGGGCTGTGGTTTCATCTGAGACTTGACTGTGGAAGGATCTGCTTTTGGACTCATGTGGATTGTTGGCAGGATTCAGTTCCTTGCAGGTTGCTAGATTGAGGGCTTTCTTTTCTTGTGGCCCTTTTCATATGTCTACTTACAACATGGCAGCTTGTTTCTTCAAAGCTAGTAAAGAAGAGAGTCTCCTCCAAGATGGGCGTTACAGTTTTATGTAATGTAATCAAGTGCATATAAGCATTCTGTCTCTTGGTTTAGAAGCAAGCTGCAGCACCCATCTACACTCAGGGGGTGGAGATCATGAAAGGGCATAAACACCAGGAAATGGGCATCTTGGGGCCACTCTAAAGTCTGTCTGCCACAACTTGTTTGCTATATCTTAATACCTGATGAATGTTTCTCTTATTGAGTAGTTTTTGTTACTTGTTTATATGTAGTGATAACTTTGGATTTTTAATTTTTCTAACCAGAGTCCATTGGCCGTGACATCCCCAAAATGCTTGAATTATTTAAAACTGGACATGAAATTAAGGTAGATGAAGAAAGGGAGAACTTTCTCAAGACAAAAATAGCAACAGTAAGTTACAATGGAAATTACTAAATAACCATTTTTTTTTAATTGTTTGAAATGTGACTGTTAAGTGACAAGTCCTTCAAATTTGTTCTTAGCACTAGTATCAGGAATAGCATTAACTATACAGATGGATAATTTTTTATTCTATAGGTTGAACTTATAAATTTGAATAGTACTTGAGAATTCTTTCATGTGCCCTTCAATGGTAATTACTTGTACTTTGTCTTATTTGATTATTCTATATATGTATTTTTTGCTCTCTAACATTCTAAGCTTATTGAGAGTATAGTTAGATCTTATATATCCCTTGTGGGACATTGCATAATGCTGAGCCCATTGTAGGTATTTAATACTACTTGAATGGAATTGAGTAATTTGCTTTATTTTTATGGGTTGTTTTCATTATCCCTGCTTGTGTTTTAAAAACTGTTTGCCTACTTATTAAAGATCCCGGAACTCAATTTCCAAAGCTGTTTTTAGGACGCTATTTTTTTGAAGGGAACATTCTGCAAGATTTCTTTTATTTTGAAATAATTAAGGATTCATGTGAAGTTTATTTAAAAAAATTTTTAGCAATTATTTATTTTTGAGAGAGGGTGAGACAGAGCATGAGTGGGGGAGGGGCAGAGAGAAAGTGGGGACACAGAATCTGAAGCAGGCTCCAGGCTCCTAGCTATCAGCACAGAGCCTGACATGGGGCTCGAGCTCATGGACTGTGAGATTATGACCTGAGCCGAAGTTGGACACTTAACTGACTGAGCCACCCAGGTGCCCCGAGAACATTGTTATAGATAATATCCAGTTTATAGGACTATGTTTTTAGATATGTAGTTATTTGTTCAAATCTTCTTTATTTTTAAGTTTATTTATTTTGAGAGAGAGAGAATGTGTGTGTGGGCTGAGGTGGGAGGTGGCAGGGGCAGAGAGAGAGAGAGAGGGAGAGAGAGAATCCCAAGCAGGTGATAGCATGGAGCCTGGTGCTCCATGAACTAACAAACCATGAGATTGTGACCTGAGCCAAAACCAAGAGTTGGACTCTCAACTGACTGAGCCACCCAGGTGCCCTGCTAATATCTTATTTTATGCTAAAGAATCTCAAAATATTTTTTTTCCTGTTCAGTAACCATAGGAATAATGGTGATATTGATAGTAAAAATTTAAAAGTGCCTAGCAAGTGCCAGACACTGTTCTAAACACTCTTCATATATTCTTTCTTTTAATCTTCTATGCTATGAGAGGAAAAATTATCAATCCATTTTATAGATGAAGGCATGGAAGCCCCAAGAAGTCAAGTAATTTTTGCAAGGTCTAGTATGAGGCAGAATAGATATTTGAACACTGGCAGTCTTTTCAGTCCAGGCTTTTTATCCAGAATCATCTTGCCTCATGCCTGGAATTATTTGAATAGCTGTTATTCCTCTACTCATCCTGCTCTTAAGAGGAATTCTGTGTTAGGGGGTGCCTGGGTGGCTCAGATGGTTAAATGTTGGACTCTTGATTTTGGCTTAGGTGATGATCTTAGTGTTCATGAGATTGAGCCCCACACTGGGCTCTGCACTGGCAGTGTGGAGCCTGCTTGGGATTCTCTCTCTCCCCCTTTCTCTTTCTCTCTCTCTGCCCCTCCCCTGCTTGCTTGCTCTCTCATTCTCTCTCTCAAAATAAATAAATAAACTTAAAAAAAAAAAAAGAGGAATTCTGCATTATAGCTAGTAATCTAAGCTAGTAGTCTAAGCTAATTGAGCTATGCCCACTATAGATCATCAGAAGTAGAGAAAAGGCACTCAACTTGTTTTATGGAAGGAGAACTTGCTTTAGAAAGAGGACAAAACAGGTTTAATCTCATCAGGGATTGGGAAACCCCTCATTGCAATTATTACCATCAAAGCCTAGTACCAGTTTGTATGGCATTGTGGTCTGCTAGAATCTGATGTTGCACTTTCCGTATTTCCAAAAAGCCCTTGTCAATATTTGTTTGGGATGACAACATCGTAATGTAAAAAACAAAAAATGCCAATTTTACGAGGATTTTCTAGAGCTGTAGAGACTTAGGTTTGAATACCTGTCTTACTACTTACAGGATAGCAGACTTTAAACAAGTTTCTTAATGTTGTTGTGTCTGGATTTCCTGACCTATAGAATTGGCGTAGCAATGTTTATTTTACAATGTGGTTTTGAATATTAAATAAAAACTTGAAATGGTAGCAGTAATTATTTTTCCTGTATTGGTTGGACTTTTGGAGACTATAGGACATCTATAAGATTATTTCTTTCCATCTGGATCCGTTCTTTTTCTCAAGTAAGGTTTTCAGTATATTCAGTAATTAATACTTTATATGGATCCTGACTCAGTGTATAAGAAACCTTGGCATTCATTCTTCTCAACAAATACCATAGTGATTAAGTGATTACATGAGCTCTAGGTCAGACTACTTGTATCATTTAGAGATAGAATGCTTTTTCTTAATGAAAAAGAAATTAATTTCTGTGTTTAAAAAGAATTTTTTTGGATACTACATGAATGTTATAGTAGGAGATTAAGAGAGTGGGTTTTAAATTCATACTGTCTGGAATCAGAATCCTAATTCCAGATTAGAATCATGTTACCTTGCTCTCTGAGCCTCAGTTTTCCCCCATTCTCCATTTCTCCTAAATGCAAAAAGAAGTTAATAATAACACGTACTTTCTAAAATAGGAAGGGATAGATGAAATAATGACATAATAACTATAAGGCAGACTTCTGCTTTTGGCCAACATAGAGTAACAGGGACCTGATTTACTCTTTCACCTAAGACAATCACCATTACCTTAATACCAAAACCAGGCAAAGAAAATAACAGTCTAATATCATTCATAAACATAGATATCAAAATTATAAACTAAATTTTAGCCAGTAGGGCCTAGCAATATAGAATGGATATCATGTCATCACCATGTAAGGTTTACCCTAAGAATGATAACCTTCAATGTTTAACTCGATGATCAGTCATTAAAATTCACTGTATTAACAAACTGTAAATCAAAAGTCATCTGATCATCTCAGTAGATACAGAGAAAGCATTTGACAGAATCCAACATTCATTCCTGATTAAAAAGTCTCAGCAAACTAGGAAGAGAAGTTAATGTCCTCAACCTGATAAAGGGCATCTATGAAAATACAACAGCTGACATGATACTTAGTGGTGAAAAACTGAATACTCTCCTCCTAAGATCAGGAACAAGACAAGGAAATCCACTGTCACTACTTCAGTTCAGCATTGACCTAAGGATTCTAGGCAGTGCAATCAGGCAAAAAAAGAGGCAACCTCACTAGAAAGGAAAAAGTAAATTAGTTATTATTTGCAGATGATATGATCTAGCTACTAAAACAAATAAGTAGGTTAAGAAAGGTTATAGAATACAAATACACAAAAATCAATTTTGCTTCTACATAACAGTAACAATTAGAAATTAAAATTCAGGCTACCTGGGTAGCTCAGTCGGTTAAGCGACCGGCTTCAGCTCAGGTCATGATCTCAAAGTTTGTGGGTTCGAGCCCCGTGTCAGGCTGTGTGCTGACAGCTTGGAACCTTGAGCCTGCTTCGGATTCTGTGTCTCCCTCTCTCTCTGCCTTCCCTGACTTGTGCTCGCTCTCTCTCTCTCTCTCTCTCTTTCTCAAAAATAAATAAACATTAAAAATTTTTTTTTAATTAAAATTCAAAATAATACAGTTTATACTAATACCAAAAACTAGGAAATACTTAGGGATAAATCTGACAGAAGATGTGAAAGATCCATATACTGCAAGTTTCAAAACATAGTTGAGGGAAATTAAAGGAGATCTAATAAATGATGAGGTATACCATGTTTATGGATCAGTAAATCCAATATTGTTAAGATATCAGGTCCCCAAAGTAATGTATGGATTCAGTACATTCTCCATTAAAATTCTATTTAGCCTTTTTTTTAATTTTTGTAGAAACTGGCAAGTTGATTTAAATGCATATGGAAATACAAAGGATCGAGAAAAGCCAAAACAACTTTGACAAAGAACAAAGTTAGTGTTCTACCTGATTTCAAGATTTATAAAGCTATAGTATTTAAGATAGTGTGATATTGATGTCAAAAAACACAAAATGATAATGGGATAGACCAGAGTGCCAAGAAACCCAAAACAACATACATATGGACACCTGATTTAAAACAAGTTGCAAAGCCATTTTTAATGGAGAAACATTAGTCTTTTCAAGAAATGGTACCAGAACAATTGTGTATCTGTATACAGTAAAATGAATTTTGACCCATAACTTTGTTCCATGTATAATTAACTCAGAATGTATCAAAGACTTAAATGTAAAGCCTAAAACCATAAAATTTCTGGAAGAAAAAGTTGAGTTAGGGAATGTTTTTTTTTTTTAGATGTGACATGAAAAGCATGATCCATAAAAGAAATTAATAAATTGCACTGTATAAAAATTAAGTGTTTGCTCTTGAAAAGACACTGTTAAGAGAATTCAAAGATAAATCACAGACCAGGATAAAATATTTACAAATCATATAACTGATAAATCCACAATTTATAAAGAGTTCTCAAAGCTCAATAATAAAACAATCCAGTTTTAAAAATCAATAAAAAAGGGTACGTGGGTGGCTCAGTAAGTTAAGCGTCTGACTCTTTGATTTCTGTTCAGGTCCTGATCTCACGGTTGTAGGATTGAGCCTCGTGTAGCGCTCTCAGTGCGGAGTCTGCTTGGGATTCTCTCTCTACCTCTCTCTCTGCCCCTCCCTCGCTTGTACTGTCTCTCAAATAAATACATAAACGTTTAGAAAAATAAAAATCAGCAAAAATTTGAACATACCTCATCAAGGTGTGACAAACACATGGCAAACAGGTGACAAACAAACTAAAAGATGCTCCACATTATTAGTTGTTATAGAAATACAAATTAAAACCACAATGAGGTATCACTATACGTCTACTGGAATGATTAAAATTAAAAAGACTGACCATAGCAAGTATTGGTAAGGGTATGGAGAGATTGGAACACTATACTGCTGTGGCAGTGTAAAATGATATAACCTCTTTGGCAAACAGTTTGGCAGCTTGGCAGTTTAAGAAGTTTAACATCCACCTGCTAGATGATCCACTTTTAGATATTTACCCAGGACAAATGAAAACATATGTGCATACAAAGACTTTTTTTTTTTTAAATGTTTATTTAGTTTTGAGAGAGCGACAGAGCATGAGCAGGGGAGAGGCAGAGAGGGAGAGGGAGACACAGAATCCGAACCAGGCTCCAGGCTCCAGGCTCCGAGCTGTCGGCACAGAGCCCCATACAAGGTTCGAACCCATGAACTGTGAGATCATGACTTGAGCCAAAGCTCAACTGACTAAGCCACCCAGGCACCTCCCTACAAAGGCTTTTGAACAAATGCTTATAACGGATTTATTTGTAATAGCTAAAAACTGGAAACATTCTACATGTCCCTCAATAGGTGAATGTATAAACAATAGAATAGAATATTCTTTAGCAAAAAACACATGATTGATACATACTTTAACATGGATGAATTTAGAAAAGATGATAACTGAGTGAAAGAAGCCAGACAAAAGGAGTACACACTGTATGATTCTATTTATGTAAGATTCTCGCAAATGTGAATTTGTGTAGTGACAGAAAGCAGACCAGTAGTTTCTCTGGGCATAGGTAAATGGGGAAGGATGGGAAGGCGGGATTACAAAGGACCACAAGGAATTTGGGGGATGATTGACATGTTTGTTATCCTGACTGGTGATGTGTTCATGAGTATATACATATGTCAAAACTTAATTAATTGACACTTTAAGAATGTGCAACATATCCTGAGGAGTACTGTTTAGCAATAAAAAGGAATGAATTATGGATACGTGCTCTGATGTGGATGAATCACAAAAACATGCTTTGTGAAAGAAATCAGACATAGAAACCACATACTATGTGATACCATTTATATGAAAAGATGAAAAGTAGATGAGGGGTTGCCTTGGGCAGGGGCAGGAGCAGTAAGTATAGGCATTAACAGTAATGTGCATGAGGGTGACATTGGGATGGTGAAGATGTTTTAAAACTGATTTATGGTGATTGTTGGCACAACTTGATGAGCTTACTAAAAAGTCATTGGAAACATAAATTAGAAAATGGTGAATAATATGATATGCAAAATACAACTAAATCAAGTTAATAAATGTAGAGTATGTCAGGTATACCTCATTATAGTTACTTAAAGAGGAATAGAGGGGTGCCTGGGTGGCGCAGTCGGTTAATCTTCCGACTTCAGCCAGGTCACGATCTCGCGGTCCGTGAGTTCGAGCCCCGCGTCAGGCTCTGGGCTGATGGCTCGGAGCCTGGAGCCTGTTTCCGATTCTGTGTCTCCCTCTCTCTCTGCCCCTCCCCCGTTCATGCTCTGTCTCTCTCTGTCCCAAAAATAAATAAAAAACGTTGAAAAAAAAATTAAAAAGGAATAGAAATGTGTTTACAATTGTATGCAATATAACTATTATATGAATTTTATCTATTATCAGAGATAAAAAGATTTTAAGCAAAGTAATGTATCTTCCTTAAAAGTTTGAGATTTCCATGAGTGATGTTGGAAATATTGAAGATGTGAAGGTTTTTGTTCGTTTTTGCCCCCTGTGTGATATGAGGACTATATTCAGATGCAGTATGCAGATGAAAGAGCACAGACAGCATCACATGCCTATTAGGGTTCCTCATGTGGTATCTAGAAGGAAGGAAGGTGTCTAGAGCAGAGGTCGTCAACAAGCTATAGGCCATGGGACAAATAAAGTTGTTGATTGTTTTTGTACAGCCTGTGATTAAGAATGCTCTTTACAACTTCAAGGCGTTGTAAAAAATAAAACAAAATATTTGCTACAGAGATTGTATGTGGCCCACAAAGCCTGACATATTTAAATTCTGGATCTTTAGAGAAAGAGATTTGCTGACCCTTGATCTAGAAAGGTGTTTTTGGAAGAGTGACATGTATTAATTTTGTGTTTCTATTTGCCTGTAGAGGAGATTTTGATATCCCTTGTTACAATTCTCAAAGGGTCTATACTGCCACATTGCTTTAAGATCCAGTTCTAGTATTGATGGAACATGAAATTGATCTTGATTAGTTTAAGCTGGTTTACCTTCTGTATTAATGTGATAAGTATAATCAATTGAATGATCTTTCTTAGTTATCTGACGTGAAGATTAGTATCTTGGGTATTAGAACTCAACACTAATGCCTTTGTATATCAAAACTGCAAATGCTCTTCTAGCCAGCCAATATCTAACACTTGTCAGCAATGTTACTTACAGGTAAATTAGTTTCTTTCCTAATCTTTCCTACCATTTGTACCTATAATTTACATATTCATGAAATTGGTTGTGACTGCATGCTATCAGATCATGTGCTCCTATCAATGAAAATGCCTTTTAAATGATATGTTGAACATCATGCAAACACAACAGGTCATCACTGGAATATTTCATTTTTCAGTCAGTTATATCACTGTCATGTAGTCACCTTTTCTCATAGTGTGAAGAATATGTTGGTTGGGGTAAAAGTAAGCTGCTAAGTGATCAAATTCAAGGGAAAGATTTTAAAGCATAAAACTAAAAGTAAAGATACACAGGAGAGAAAAAGCACATTTCTTTAACTGAGCCCTAAGTTTTAAAAATTATGGTTCTTTTCATGAAAAAGAAATGAAACTAATGTAGAGTCTTTAAAATGTTGAGACATAATTATATACTTGGCTAGTGTATATATTCTAAATAGTAGTAGTTTGATTTCAGGTACTAATTAGATCATTTTAAAAGGATTTGTATGTGTTTATAATATAGAAAAACAGTATATAATAGTCATAATTCTGCTGCCTGGACTCTGTCAACTCTGTTGACAGTTAACAATTTTCAAATTAATATATACACTTGGTTAAATTTAATCAGTTTACAAAAAGGAAACACTAAAGCCCCTCTCCCTGCAATGTTTTCTTCTAGAACTTTTATTAATAGTTTTTTGTTGGGGCACCTGTCTGGCTCAATTGGAAGAGCATGCAATTCTTGATCTAGGGGTCATGAGTTTGAGCCCTATGTTGGGTGTGGAGATTACTAAAAATAAATAAACTTTAAAAGAATAGATTTTTGTCATTCTAGAAATGTTAAAGCATAGCATAAACACCCTTAGAAAAATTTACTTACATACAAGGTATTATACCACACACACTGTTCCATACCTTTCTTTTCCACTTAAAATAGCATGGATATCTTCAAAGATGCAAAGAGATCTGCTATGTTTTTTTTTTTTTTTTTAATGGTTGTGTAGAGTTGTATTCCCTGGTGTGCATGTACAAGAATCAGTTTGCTATTGATGGACATTTAGATCATGTCCAATTTTTTGCTATTACAAATTAATACTTAAATGACATTCTTACAAATATATATTGCTGGTTTTTGCCAAGTATACCCATAAGATAAATTTCTAGAAATAGAATGTACATTCAAAAATTTATTGTAAGTATTGCTAAATTACCCTCCAAAGTGTTTACACTAATCTATAGTTCATCAAATGGTGTCTTATGGTGCCTCACGCACCAGCCTTAGATATTATCAAATGTAATCACTTTATCAGTTTGTTAGGTGATACATTACTGGTGTGTGTGTGAGTCTGTGTGTACTTTTAACAGCTTAAAAATTCCAAGGTAAACATTACCATTGGTTTCTTCTTGGGTTCCAGTCTTCTGTTCTACTTGTTAAGATTCTGAGTTTCCTCATGTACCTCCCCTCCCCATTCTTGCTCCTTTTTTCTCACTTTTCTAGGCCTGCCCTGATTCTCCTCCACTTTCTTTTTGTGTGTGGGGGCTCCTATGGCTCCCTTTGCTGTGGACCCTGTCTGACTCACCTCTACCATGACTTGCTAGTGCCTACTAAATGAAATTGACAAGACCTATGGTCATTAAAGGTTGACTGCTTGTGAAATTGAAGCGTTTACAAACACTGAGATTGCCTGGCATTTGCTAATTACTGAAAATAAGGTCTTTTCTATCCAGTGTTTGGGACTGATTTTTCTGACCCATAAAGAACTAGAGATTTTCACTGCTTCGTACATAAAAAAAATCCTCATTTATTGATTTTTCTTAAACTGTATCTCTGAATAGGAAAAATTAGTTCATTTACAACCTAATTTAAAAAATAAAAAAAATAAAAACAAGAAACAACCAATTTAATGTATACATTTTATTTAACAAATATTAAGTACTGACTCTGTGCCAGACACAATGTGATACAAAAAAAGAATAATACCTTTTTTCTTTAGAAAGATACCTAGTAGTGAGATAAGTATGGAAATAAATTATAGGAAAGTGTGATAAGTGTAAAAATAGAAATATGTATAAAATGTGAAGAAGTTGCATTAAAAAAAAAAGAGCAGTGATTTATGTAATCATAGCAGCAAGTAGGTCAAGGATGGCTTCTATGAGGAGTTTGAAAATATATACTAGGTAAATTAAGGATCGTTTTTCATAATAATACACAAAATGACAAGTGGACTGCTGTACATCTCTATTGGTTCAGCTGTTTTAAGGGACCAAATAACAGTGACTTAACCACTGTAGAAACTTACTTTTCTCCCAGGTTTGAGCTAGTTGGTGGGTAGCTTAGGATTGTTCTGTCCCAGAGTCATCCAGGGGTCAAGGTTCTTTCCCTTTCCGCACCCTACACCCCCCCCCCCCCCCCCCGCTTGTTGTTGTTGCTGTTTTCTCATCTCCCAGCATTTTTTATTCTGTGTGGTTAAATCTTGCCAATAACATGTGTAGCCTGTGTGAAGGAGGCAAGAAGGAGGTGGAGAGAAAGCATCTTTCTTTCAAGCATGTGAACCACTGACCTCATCAGTTCTGCCCGCATACCGTGCTTCAGAACTAATTCACATGGCTTTAGCCGAAGGTCTGTGCTAGCTGAGTGGCCATGTGCCCAGAAAAAACTTTATTTAAAAAAAGACTGGCTGGATTTGGGAAACAATTAAGGTTTTGGTACAGCCAAGGAGGAGCCAAGAAACCTTAAAGAATAAGAAAATGAAAGGAATTTTTGTTCATTTTGTTTGTTGTTGTATCCCCAGTAAATCATAGGTGCTCAATAAGTAATTGTTGAATGAATGAATGTACAAATGTATGAATAACAAAAGCTGCTGCCAATTGAAGATCAGTTGGAAATAATTAAAAGCCATTTTAAATGTATAGATAGTGAATCAGTGTCTTCTATTATAAAAATTTGACTGATTTAGACCTAACTTTTCAAACAATCTTAATGGAGTAATATTGAAAGTAAAAAGTATAATTTGTCGAATTTCTCAGAATGAGAGTCAGAGTTAAGAATCCTGTCCTCTGTTTATATGAATGCTTAGCCTAGTGTATATTTTGACATTACACAACAAAATTAAACTGTGTCCAGATATTAAAGCATAAACCTGCCAGAATAAAGACTTTGAAGTACTTTTCACAGGGTGCCTATTAGTATTTTATAACATACCACAAATCCATTTTATGTTAGCTGTGAGGCTTTCAGAACATGCCTTATTTTTTTCTCACTGATAGATTTCTTGTGTGATTTAACATACTTGGCCTCTAGCCTACTTTTTCAGAACACTTCTAAGTGTAATTATAGGACAGCTGCCTTGTTGATATGCTCTCTTATTATTTTCCTTTATTTCTTATTTTCCCTCATTTTAAGGTAAAAATTCTTTCTAATTTTCTATTAATATTGGATTTTCCATCTTACAGAGATACATAGAGTACTTTTATATTTATCAAATACTAAAATGTTCTCTGTCTCCTTTCACTTTGGTTAATGTTGACTGTCTCACATATTTCAGAAACAAGCATGGTAATGTTGTAGTGCTGAGAACGGTGCAGATCAAGGGACAGAACTTTTCATTAGGAAGAAATTACTAGAGCTATAAAATATGGCACATTAAGACTTGTAGTAGAAAGCATTTATCCAGAAGAGAGGACATGTAGTATAGTTTAAAGGAAAATTTATAGTTGCTTACTTGGTGTATTTAACCTATCATACTATTTAATATCATAATGAATTATATGCCTCTCATGGCCTATTATACATACTCCTAAAAGAGCCTATAAAATCAGACCCGTGTTTCTGTATATATGTTTTCAAATAGCAACTAAGCTAACTTTTATGTCTGAGTCCAGTTTATTAGTATCTTACATATGTAAAAGTACTTATTATAGTTTTCATAGGTTTTAGGCTTTGATTTTCAAATGAATTCTAGTTGAAAAATCTTTTGTGATTAACAAAGTTGGATCAAGTTTAAGGATAAAGACAGATTTGCATTGTAATGAGCACTGGACCTTTTAAAGGGTGCAATGTGCTGTGAATCTACTTAGTTTCAGATTAATTTGTTTTTGTAGTTTTGGCTTCTTTATTAAGTGTTTTGCTGTCAGCACAGCAACTTGTCAGAATTTTCCATACTTTATAAAATGTGTTTGACCTTCAAAAGAATGGTTAGTGAGGGCCTACTATATATTTCCAGTTAACTTTTTCTAACTTTTCAAAGGAATTATTTTCTAGTGTACAGGTACATAAGGTGAGGATTTAAAAAAATTTTTTAATTTCAGAGAGAATGCAAGCATGCTAGTGGGGAAGAGGGGCAAAGGAGAGAGAGAAAGAGAGTGAGAGAGAGAATCCCAAGCAGGCTTCATGAAGCTCAGTGTGGAGCCCGACGCAGGACTGGATCCCATGACCCAGGATCATGACCTGAGCTGAAATCAAGAGTCAGATGCTTAATTGACTAAGCCACCCAAGCACCCCTAAAGTGAGGATTTTTTTTAAAATGTTTATTTATTTATTTTGAGAGAGAGAGCATGAGCTGGGGAGTGGCAGAGATAGGGAGAGAGAGAATCCCAAGCAAGCCCCATGCTGTCAGCACAGAGCCCAGTACAGGGTTCAATCTTCTCAACAGTGAAAACATGACCTCAGCCGAAATCAAGAGTCATATACCTCACCGACGGAGCTACCCAGTCACCCCTGAAGTGAGGATTTTTAAAATGACTTTTCAGGGGGGTCTGGGCGGCTCAGTCGGTTGAGCATCCAACTTAGGCTCAGGTCGTGATCTTGCCTTTCCTGAGTTGGAGCCCTGCGTTGGGCTCTGTACTGATAGCTCAGAGCCTGGAGCCTGCTTCGGATTATGTGTTTCCCTCTCTCTTTGCCCCTTCCCTGCTCACGCTCTGTCTGTCTCTCTCTGTCTTTCATAAATAAATAAATGTTAAAATAAAGTGATTTTTCATTATAATATTTTATGAAAAACCATAAAATCAGGAATCTTGATGTTTTATCTTCATTTTATCGGAGAACACTGCAGGCTTCTTGGGTTCATAGCACTTTAGAAAAGAAAATCTGAAAGGCAATTAAACCATATTCATTATATTTCTGGTAAGAAAGTAAAGAAATTAAATACCACACATTTTCTTGGAATTTATTGCTTTATAAATTCTTACTTCTAGTTAAGCTCTTATTTGTAAATACCCCCAATGTCTTCATATTTTTCTTCAGTTTTTTATTTTGAAAAAATTTAAATGAATGGAAAAGTTGAAAGAATAGTACCATGAACACCTACATACTATATTCTCATCACCTAAATTCACCACTTTTGTTGCATTTGCTTATTAAAAGTAGTTTGCTTAGTGAACGTAGTAGATATCCATTTTATTTTCTGAAACACATAAAATTAAGTTGCAGACATTGTAACACTTCACCCCTATTTTCTCATGCAGAACCTTAGAACATTCTCCTATGTGTATATGCTTTCCAAAGTAATTTTTTTTAATTTTATTTTAATGTTTATTTAGTTTTTTGAGAGAGAAACAGAGGGAGAGAGACAGAGTGCAAGGAGAGGGTCAGAGGGAGAGGGAGACACAGAATCCAAAGCAAGCTCCAGGCTCCCAGCTGTCAGCACAGAGCCCAATGCAGGGTTGAAATCATGAACTGTGAGATCATGGACCTGAGCTGAAGTCGGGTGCTTAACTGACTAAGCCACCCAGTTGCCCCCAAAGTAGTTTTATTTTTTAATATGGCTTTTAGAATTTATTTATTGGTACTTTTTCTATTTATAATTTATTGATTTGTTGTTTTTCTTTATCCTGTTATCCTGAGATTTTTGCTCTTGTTGGTTTTTTAATTTTCTAAATTTTGTATGAGATTTGAGTTTTTACTTTTTTTAATGAAAGAGTTTAAATATGAATTTGCCTCTCTATATGTTTTTATATTTAGGTTTTTTTGTCATTTTTAAAATAATGTGTCATGGTACTTTTTAAACTTATTTGGCAGAATATTTTAAAATTTGGAAATTTTTTTAGCTTGTTTAACTTTTTGTTGTACTCTAGTTTGACTGCCTTCTTGTTGAAGAATGCACCCTTTGTAGTTTCTACTTTTAAAAATTTCTTGAGTCTTTCATTGTGGCCTGTGGCATAACATTAATAGTCTGTTTTCAAGTATACCAATGACACTTGAAAATAGCATGTATTATGAGCCTTCCAGGTAGATAGTGGATTGAACACCACAGTGATAACTGATTAGAAGATGCCAAATGTAAGTCAGCAATGGAGAAAGTCAAAAAATTAGTACAGTCTAAATTTCAGAATCTTTAAAAAGGCTCAGGATCTGGCTTTAGATACTTCTGGAACCAGGTATTAGTGGCATGTCTGGGAATGGGGCAAGAGACCTCTGAAATAAGGGAGATTCATTGAAAACTATTGAAGATTCTTACATACTTCATGACACTGGGTGACTGCCCTTTCCCATGCTGGCAGATGGTTGGAAAGATTAAAAGAGAGAGTTTCTAACCTGGGGGAGATCAGGAGTTAAAATTGAAAATGGAGATAAGTGAATCTATGTATACCGAATGCTGAGAAATTCTTCCCCCCATCCCCTGCCCTCTTCTCCCTTGACTTGGCTTTCAGAACTCTGGCAGGAGGAGATTAGATGAGTCTTGGTTCAACAATAACAACAACAACAATAATAGTAATAATAATAATAATAGCAGTAGTGGTAGTACCGTTTAGCAGTCAGATTTATTTTCAGGTTCCCCTTTCCCTTCTTTCTTCCATACCCTCTCTTTTTTATTTATTTTTTTCTTTTAATAGCTCTTT
This sequence comes from Prionailurus viverrinus, assembly GCF_022837055.1. Taxonomy (NCBI): domain Eukaryota; kingdom Metazoa; phylum Chordata; class Mammalia; order Carnivora; family Felidae; genus Prionailurus; species Prionailurus viverrinus. The sequence goes on along the minus strand of NC_062564.1, from coordinate 142,744,733 downwards.
GAAGTTTTTCTTTTTTATTTTCTTCTTCCCTCTCTTTATTTTTGCTTTTCTTACCTCATTTCTACTCTTCCCTCTCTCTGGCTATCCACCTACATGTTGGGAAGATGAAAATATAATTAAATTTATGGGAAAATTAGTATGAATTAGTGGGAAATGAATACCACAGAATAGTTTCTCAGTGACATGTGAGTTAATTAACTTTGATTACATAAGGTATCTAATCAAAAGCTGTCTGGTAGATGTTGCCCAAGTTAATAATGCTATATCTTTAATTATTTATTTAAAAACAATTTTTAATATAAAAGTTTGTTCTCTAAAGATGTTTGTTTTTCTGTAATCTTATATTATTAAATTGTTACATTATAGGGGCGCCTGGGTGGCGCAGTCGGTTAAGCGTCCGACTTCAGCCAGGTCACGATCTCGCGGTCCGTGAGTTCGAGCCCCGCATCGGGCTCTGGGCTGATGGCTCGGAGCCTGGAGCCTGTTTCTGATTCTGTGTCTCCCTCTCTCTCTGCCCCTCCCCCGTTCATGCTCTGTCTGTCTCTGTCCCAAAAATAAAATAAAAACGTTGAAAAAAAAAAAAAATTGTTACATTATAAATTTTTTAAAAACATATTTGACAGTGTCTGAATTATTACTAATAACAAGTTAGTGGCATTAGTAAGTTTATTATGAAACACTGATTCCTCCTTTAAGTGAATGGAGTCCTACTTTTCCTATTTATTTTCTTATATCACAGGACAAGATCCCACTAGTATCAAGTAAAAAAAAAATCAAGTAAAAAAAGGAGAGTATTCTAAAGCAACTATGTACTTTAAAAATATGTATGTCATTTGGTCTTTTTCTGTTTAGAAACTATTTCTATTCTTTTTTAAAAAAATTTTTTTAATATTTTTGAGAGAGAGAGAGAGAGAGAGAGAGAGAGAGAGAGAGAGAACAAGTGGGAGAGGGGCAGAGAGAGAAGGAGACTCCAGCAGACTCCAGAAGAGATTCCAGAATCCAAAGCAGGCTCCAGGCTCTGAGCTGTCAGCACAGAGCCCGATTCAGGGCTTGAACTCATGAACTGTGAGATCATGACCTGAGTTGAAGTCCAAGGTTTAACCAACTGAGCCACCCAGGCACCCCTCTATTCTTTTAATTAATATATACTTAGAACATAAAACCTTGAATAATTTGCAATGAGGAAGACTTCTAAAAACTTCTCTGAATATGATCGAAAATTTGAAGAATATCTTTAAAATATACATTATGTCATAGACCAGCTTTGACATGCACAGTTATCATAACATTAAAGAAAAACAGCCGTAGGGGCACCCCTGGGTGGCTCAGTCAGTTAAGTGTCTGACTTCGGCTCAGGTCGTGCGTGATCTCACGGCTTGAATTCAAGGCCTGCTTCAGGCTCTGTGCTGACAGTTCAGAGCCTGGAGCCTGCTTCAGATTCTCTGTCTCCCTTTCTCTCTGTCCCTCCCCAGCTCGCAGTCTATCTTTCTATGTCTCTCAAAAATAAGTAAACATTCAAAAAATAAATAAATAAATACAAACAGCTGTAGCCCTTTTACAATCACATAAATAACCAGATTTTGAAGACTTGTAAATGTTAATGGTATTGGCAGATAAAACCTATACTCATTTTCTAAAAGGAAAAAAACAGGGCAAGACAGCTCAGATTTACATTTATACTGTATCATGCCAAGACCTGATTTAACTGGTGTTTCTTGTTCAGATTTCAAAAATACTTGGATCTTTGACACACTTAATATAAAGGCAATGACTTTGATGTGTTTTTCTCTCCTTTTTAAGGTTGTGGACATGGTTCATTCATAGGCATGTATCACTATGCTTTGCTTATGTAATAGTGAATTGTTTTGTGGCAAGAATATTCTTAATGTGGCAGCTGATAAAAGCTGAAGTATATTATAACTAAAATAAACAAGTTCAGGGCAAGGGAATGTAAACATAGTAAAATCTTATGTTGAAATCAGAGCCTCCAGTTTTAGCAAACATGTTACAACAGGAAAAGTGAATATGAAGTTCAGTTGAACAGCAAGGTGTGGATAACATAGTACCTGGAAATTGAAGGGTTATTTTACAGCAGTGAGGCTTATAAGTTGAGAAAGTGGCAAGCTAGGAATATTGCTTAAATCAGTTAGATACAAGCAACAGTTGGATAAAAGGTGGTAGGCCATTGGTTCATAGCTCAGTGCTACTTCCCCTCTCCTTTTTCTCCATTCCTTCCAGTTGATAATTAACTTCTCTTTTGTTACATTATTGGTGGTATACTATAGCATGCTGTGTCATAGATAAGGGAATTAAAAAGAGAAGAAAATAAACTATAGAATGTAAAGTCAAATTCTGTGCTTGTTCATATTAAAAGTGAAAGAAGTCGGGGTGGGGGGTGTGCCTGGGTGGCTCGGTCAGTTAAGTGCCGACTTCAGCTCAGGTCATGATCTCACAGTTTGTGGGTTCAAGTCCTGCATTGGGCTCTGTGCTGACAGCTCAGAGCCTGGAGCCTGCTTTGGATTCTGTGTCTCCCTCTCTCTCTGCTCCTTCCCCACTCGTGCTCTGTTTCTGTCTCTCAAGAATAAATAAACATTAAAAAAAAAAAAAGTGAAGGAAGTAGATTGGCAATAGATCTTAGATATCCAAGTGTATGGGGCTAAAAAAGAGGAAAGAGAAACTATCCAGAACCCAATATGTGCCAGCATTCTGCTTGATCCCTTACTGTGAGAGCTATGCAAAATTAACTGGGATGAATAATCCTTATAGTATTTTTTACATTATATCTTTTGGATGGATATTTATCAGTGTTCTTCCCAGTAGGAGTATTAAATCAAAAAGTGTTTATTATCACTTCTAGTTTTCTTACCTATATACTGTTATGAAATTAGATAATTTCCTAGAACTTTTGGGAATTGAAAGTGTGAGTTTCACCTTTTACCAGATATAAATTGTAGCATAAGAAAAACCATAACATTTGAGAGAAACAGCTAACTTTTCTTTTTAATTCATTGTATTAATGCAATAATGCAGTGATCACTGATTAATAGAATAACATGCTGAAAAATATTTGTGTGATAACGTGTAAAAGGGGAGTAAACCAACTTGCTTCCCTTTGTTTGTTAATTCATTTTTCAATAAGTAGCTGTCAGTATATTGCATAAACAGCTTTCTTTTGTTAACTTTATTTCATTAAAAAAATTTTTTTTAATGTTTATTTATTTTTGAGACTGAGGGAGACAGAGCACAAGCAGGGGAGGGACAGAGAGAGAGGAAGGCACAGAATCTGAAGCAGACTCAAGGCTCTGAGCTGTCAGCACAGAGCCTGACAGGGGGCTCGAACTTGCAAACGACGAGATCATGACCTGAGCTGAAGTTGGACACTTAACTGACTGAGCCACCCAGGTGCCCCTGTTAACTTTATTTCAAAAGCCAGTGATAAGTTTGATAGCTTTTACTGAATTCTGTCTTTATTCAAATGTTGGGAGAAGAAATTGAATAGATCTGAAAGATAATTCCTTGTGAGTTTCATTAGTGTTACTTTCAAACAAATAACATTCACTAATATAGTATTTGCAGTAAATAATAAAACACCAATAAGACCCTATTGTGAATTATCAAATATATTAAATAGAAACATAAAGAGCACCTGGCTGGCTCAGTTGGTAGAGCCTCTGACTCTTGATTCCAGGGTCATGAATTCACCTCCCCCATTGGGTGTGGAGCCTTGTTTAAAAAAAAAAGAAAGAAAGAAGGACAAAATTAAGCATTTTCTAAGTAGCTTTATTATAAGCAATGATGAAAGTTGCTTTTGCCTGAGAGCACCCTCCTTCTCCCATTTAGATTTTGGCAAAGATAAGGAATTTGTTAAAGTGATGTAAAGCATAACTCATATCACAACTTGTCTTTGCATGAATTTGTATATATTTGGAGACAAATAATGTATTCTAATACAGGAGTTGGCAAACAGTGGCTCTTTGGTCTGTTTTTGTACTACTTGTGAGCTTAGAATGGTCTTTTAAAAAAGGGGTGTTAAAAAAAAGGAATATGCAGCAAAAATCATATGTGGCCTTAAAAGCCTAAAATATTTGCCATCTGGTTCTTTGCAGAAGAAGTTTGCCAACCCTAAAATATAAATACATAATACATAAGCCTGAAGTTGTGGTTCCAGGTGAGATGATGTAATCACATGACAACCTGTCTCGCACTGAATGCAACTATCATAAAACCTGGACAGAATGCATGGAGTAGCTATTTGAAGACTCTGAAAAGTAAATAGTAGCAGGTGTATTAGGGAAGACTAGAATTTGAAGTACCACCACTCACTACTGGTGGTGAGTTTGCCATGTTTCTCTTGTGTTGTCACATGACCTGTTCTCAACATAGTTTGAAACTGAGAAGTGGACATTGGTGCAGACAGAGCTTCGGGAGAAGCCCTTTACCTCAGGCTTGAGAAATAGAGATAATGCATCCTAATGAGGACAGTTGGTGCCGAAGAGGATACAGGTACCTAAAATTTGAGACGGGAACCTTCCTTTCTGACTGGAGGATCTGAGGTCACAAGAGGATAGGGCACACTGTCTTTGCTTTTTTTCTCTTTCTGTTCTGTCAGTTGGCTCCCAGTGCAGGAACAGTTACAGAGAATAAGTAGCAAAATGGGGTAAATAAAGCCCCAGCTTTCTGGGCAGGATTCCAAAAGGAGAGCCTCAGGGAACCAGAAAGTACTGGGAAGATCAACCTGGGAAAGGGACCTGATGAAAATTGTTTATGAACTACTGGAGATGAAATTAATAGAGATGACAGAGGATATAACTTGAAAATAGATCATAGGAATTATCCAATCTGAGAAACAAAGACAAAAGATTGGAAAAAAAAGATAAAGCCTTAGAGTCCTAGAGGCCAGTAACAAAGATCTAACTTTCATATTATTGGTGTCCCAAAAAGAAGGAAGTGTCATGCAGAAAATTACTTAAATAATGATACAATTATGGACAAACTCTCACACTTCTCTGGTAGAAGTACAAAGTGGTATAGCCACTCTGTGAAACAGTTTGGTAGTATCTTATAAAGTTAAGCATATATTGTATAGCCCACAAATTTTCTGGGGTTTTATCCCATAGAGTTGAAGCATTTAAAATAAAATCAAAACTTAAGTTCACACAAATATCTGAACACATGTTTATAGGAACTGTTATTGATAATCATCAAAAGCTGGGAAAAACTCAGTTGTCCTTCTATATGTGAATGGATTAAAAAAAACCTGTCTGGTACATCGTACAGTGGACTACTACTCAGTGATAAAAAGGGTGTGAGCTGTTGATGGAACCACCTAAATGAATCCCAGAAGGTTACATTCTATAACCCAAGTGAAAGTAGTCTCAGAAGATTATATATACTGACACCAAAAGCACAGGCGACAAAAGAGATAAATTGGACTTCATCAAAATTTAAAAGTTTTGTACATCTAAGGACAATATCAGAGTGAAAAGGCAGCCAAATGAATAGCAGAAAATATCTGAAAATCATATATATATGGTAAGAGACTTGTATCTAGAATACATGAAGAACTCTTATACAGTAGTCCCCCCTTATCCGTGGTTTATCTTTCCACAGTTTCGGTTCCCCATGGTCAACTGCAGTCTGGAGGCAGATGGTCCCTTGATGCACTGTCAGGAGGTCACTGACAGCCTAACACTATATCACAACACCTGTGTCACTCACCTCACTTCACCTTATCATGTAGGCATTTTATCATCCCCTATCATCACCAGGGTGAGCATAGTACAATAACATGTTTTGAGAGAGACCACATTCACATAACTTTTATTACAGAATATTGTTATAATTGTTCTATTTTATTATTGTTCATCTCTTAACTGTGCTTAATTTGTAAGTTAAACTTTATCACAGATATGAATGTATAGGAAAAAACATAATTTAGAGGTTTGGTATTATCTTCAGTTTGAGGCATCCACTGGGGGTCTTGTTTCCCATGGATAAAGGGGGGCCACTGTAACTCAGTAATAAAATGATAAATAATTCAAAAAGTGAACAAACGATCTGAATACACATTTTTCCAAATAAGATATACAAATGGCCAATAAAGACATGAAAATGTCTTTAACCAACAGGAAAATGCAAATTAAAACCAAAGTGAGATACTACTTCACACCTATTGGGATAGCTGTTATCAAAAAAACCCCAGAAATAAGTGTTGGCAAGGATACAGAGAAATCGGGACCCTTGTGCATTGCTGGTAGGGATATAAAATAGTGCAGTTGCCATGGAAAATGACATGACAGTTCCTCAAAAAATTAAACATAGAATTACAGTAGATCCATAGATTCTACTTATATATACCCAAAATAATTGAAAGCAGGAACTCAGGTGTATGTAGAGCCATGTTCATAAGAGCATTATTCAAATAGCCAAAAAGTGGAAGCAACCCAAGTGTCCATGACAGACGAATGGATAAACAAAACGTATATTCAGGCACACTTTAGAGATTTTGCATGTTCAGTTCCAGAACCACCACAATAAAGTGGAATATTGCAATCAAGTGAATCAAATAAATTTTTTGGTTTCTCACTGCATATGAAAGTTATTTTTATACTATACGTGGTCTGTTAAGGTGTGAAACAGCATTATGTCTAAAAGAACAATTAAAAAATAGTTCATGGCTAAAAAATCCTAACTATCATCTGAACTTTCAGTGAGTTGTAATCTTTTTGTTGATATCAAGACATTCTGCTTTGATGCTGATGGGTGCTGACTGATCAGGGCAGTGATTGCCAAAGGTTCAGATGGCTGTGGCAGTTTCTTAAAACAAGTCAATAATGCAGTTTCCTGCATCGATTGACTCCATAACAAATATAATAATGAAAAAGTTTGAACTATTGTGAGAATAACCAGAATATGACTGAGGTATGAATTGAGTAAATGCTGTTGGAAAAATGGTGCCAATTAACTTGTTCGACATAGCGTTGCCACAAACTTTCAAAATGTAGTGTCTGTAAAGTATAATAAAGTGAAGCTTAAGAAAATGAGGTATGTCTGTATGTACCATGGAATGTTATTCAGTCTTAAGAAGGAAGGAAATTTGACACATGCTATGTGTAACATGTATGAACCTTGGAGACATTACGCTAAATGAAGTAAACCAGTTGACAAAGGATACTCTATGATCCCACTTATTTGAGGTACCAAGAGCCATCCTGTTCATAGAGACAGACAGTAGAACGGTGATTCACTTGATCGCAATATTCCACTTTATTGTGGTGGTTCTGGAACTGAATATGCAAAGTCTCTAAAGTGTGCCAGGGGATGGGGAAAGGGAGAATGGGGAAAATAGTGTTTAATGGGTGCACAGTTTTAATTTTTTGAGAGAAAGAGAGCGTGAGTGGGAGAGGGGCAGAGGGAGAGAGAGAATCTCAAGCAGGCTCCACGCCTAATGTGGACCCCGCTGCGGGGCTTGATCTCACGACTGTCAGATTATGACCTGAACTAAAATCAAGAGTTAGCTGCTCAACTGACTGAGCCACACAGGCGCCCCTTATTCATGTATGTATGTATCTATGTATGTATGTATTTATTTAAAATCCAAGTTAGTTAGCATATAGTGCAACAATGATTTCAGGAGTAGATTCCTTAATGCCCCTTTCCCATTTAGCTCGTCCCCCCTCCCACAACCCCTCCAGTAACCCTCTGTTTGTTCTCCATATTTAAGAGTCTCTTATGTTTTTGTCTCCCTCCCTGTTTTTATATTATTTTTGCTTCCTTTCCCTTATGTTCATCTGTTTTGCATCTTAAAGTCATATGAGTGAAGTCATATGACTTTTGTCTTTCTCTGACTGACTAATTTCATTTAGCGTAATACCCTCTAGTTGCATCCACGTAGTTGCAGATGGCAATATTTCATTCTTTTTGATTGCCGAGTAATACTCCATTGTGTGTGTGTATGTGTGTGTGTATATATATATATACACCACATCTTCTTTATCCATTCATCCATCGACAGGTGCCCTACTTTTAGACAAGAAAGATGGAAAAAGTTCTGGAGGTAGATGGTGGTGAGAGTTGCACAAAAATGAGAATGTACTTAATACCACTGAACTGTATACTTCAAAATAATTACAGTGGTAAATTTTTTGTATTTTCAGCACAGTTTTAAAAAATTACAGAGGAAAGAAAAGAGGAAAGGTTACATACTGTTATTTACTTGTATGACATTTTTGAGAAGACAAAACTATATAGTGACATATCAGGGTTTGCGAGGGTAGCAGTAGCTAAGAGATCACATCAGGAAGTTTTTTCTGTATCCTGTATTATGGTGGTTACTCAATTGTATGTGTGAGTTACAATGTGTGCAACTGTACACCTAAAAAAGGCCAATTTAACTGCTTTTTAACCTTGACATGTCTTTCATATGTATAGAAGTAGTATGTATAAATTTATAACTATTGAAGTCTGAATTTAGTGGAATACAAACATGGAATAGTTTCCTCCATTTTCTTATTGTGCCATGGGTATGATTTCCTTTCTGTGTTCCCTTCCCTGGCACATTAGATAGATCTCATAGTTTCCAGTGACTGTCAGTAATTACAAGTGCAGTCTGATGCAGTTCAGAACTCTAATCTCCCATGCAAAGATTTCCCTTGCTCAGTTTGGAACCAGGTTTTTATTGTTCATGTGATCTGATGTGAGGAGGGCTTATGAAGTCTTCACTCACAAAACCTCCCACTCTAGACCTTAGAGTTCTGCAATGACTTGATTCACTTCTGAGATACTTTGCCCCAATCTGTTTCTCAGGCCTGACTACCCTGGGGTATTAAGGCAGGAAAGGCACATGCCTCTGCTTATCTGCCTGAATTTGTTGCCCCCACTTGATCATTGCTGCTTCTCTGGCCAGCCCTTATTGGTTTGAAGTCTTTAATACCACATGTTCAGCCCACTAGTCTCCCCTTCTGACAGGTGCCCCCCCATCTCCACAGAGTAGCTTCTTGGAGCCTTGCCTCCCCTCACTTGGCCTGATTCTACTTAGGTAGGTGTTGATGATAATAGCACCTTTTTGGCGGCCTTAATTGTTGGTATCTTTCTTTAGAATATAGGGTATTAAATGCCTTTTTTTGCTTTCATATTTAGGACCTGATAATCAGTCCTGAAGAAACTTCCAGAAAAGCCTCGTGCAACATCTTCTTCCAAACACATATCTAAGCTTACAACAGCTGTTAAAACAGTTGCTAAGCATTTTCCCTACTGTTACTTTAAATGGCAATGCAATTCTTAGCCTGACAAAACATTTTTTTTTTTGCTTCATCTGCGTAGTAGATGGATACATAGTAGGATACCAAAAATCTCTCAGCACCCAACAAAGCTTTCTGTTAACCAAACAAAACAAAAATCTTTTTCATCGCACAAAAATTAATGGCTTTTTTTGCCCATTCACTTCCTCAAACATCCTTCAGTCTGTCTTCCACATCAGGGGTTTGCAAACTGGCCTGGGGACCATTTCTAGCTCTCCACCTGTCTTTGTAAGTAGCATTTTGTTGGAACACAGGTGCAGTCATTCATTTGTGTATTGTCTATGGCTTCTTTCTTGCTAAAATAGCAGAATTGAGTAGTTGCAACACAGACTGTTTGGCCTGCAAAGCCCCAAATATTTACTGTCTGACCATTTATAGAGAAAGTTTGCCAACTGTTTTACGCATACCCTTCCTCTAGAATTCTTTGTAAGACATTGATCAGATATACCATTTGTCTGCTAAGAAACATTGTATAGCTTCTCACTGCTCGCAGTTCTAAATAAAATCTTTATCTTTATATTCACATCTCTTTGTAGTCTCGAATCACTACAGCAATTTCAAATTTAGCATTTCTTGCTATTTTCAGGGAGGCAGGCTAAAGTCTGGAGTTACCAATTGGCAGCTTACAGGCTGAATTAGGTCCCCAAACTTATTTTATTGGGCCTGGATAGTGGTTTTGTTTTGTTTTCTTGAATCAGCATTTAAAAACTAGATGATATCACAAAGAACTTCAGATTTCTGGTTCTTGACAAGTCAGGGATTCTGGTAACAGTGGACCCACAGCCCTCAGTGTAACAGTTTATTAGTGTCGAGTAGCTTACTATCTCCTCCATATGGAGTGTTGCTGTCCACCTCTGCACAGCCTGTGTCACACAGGTGTTGTAGACATATGCACTCAAACCTAGGCGTCTTCAATCCTGCACATTACCTGGTCTGGCCACTGTAGGCATTTGAGTTTGAGTTTGCAACCCTAGGCCTAGATATAATGAGTCACTTAATGGTAACCTGTTCTACCTTGTTATCACATTAGCTCATGCTGCTCCTTCTGCCTGGAAGATCCTCATTGTTCCTCAAAACTTTTCATCTTTTAAGACTAACTTAATCTTTAAGCCCATGTATCACCTTCTTTGGGTAGCCTTCTCTGTCAAAGTCCATCACTTCTTCCTCTGTGCCCTTGTAGAACGTTGTTCATATAGTTAGAGCGTCACCTGTGATGTTGTATTTTAGTGACCAGATTCTAAGCTCCCTGAGGGGAAGTTTTGATTCTTACTCATCTTTCTGTTTCTAGCTTCCAGGATGATGATGGACAGAGTGGGGGCCAAGAAAGGGTTGCTGAATGATAGGGTGTAACCACATAAAAGCTTGGAGGGTAGTAAAGGATTCATTTGGCAGAAAGAAAAATTCATATTTTTCCCACTTAAATGCATATTCTTTTCCATTAAGTATTTCACTTAGTTTCCTCTTTTTCAGCTCTTAGTTTATAACAAACTCCTTTTGTATTTTCCCAAAATTTATACTTCATCTTTCGTAAGAATTACCAACACTTAAAAACTGTGTCCATGGTCACAAGGTAGAGGAAATGGGGTTCAGATTTACATTTCTCTGCCTTTAGAGCTCATGAACATAGCTGCTGAGCCACTTCTTACCAGGGTGTGTGTACTTGGATAAGTTAACAAAGTTTTCCAAGTCTGTTTCTTTTCTTTTCTTTTTCTTAAAGTTTTTATTTATTTTGAGAGAGAGAGAGAGAGAGAGAGAGAGAGAGAGAGAGAATCCCAAGCAGGCTGATAGCACAGACCTGACGTGGAACTCAGTCCCACCGACCACGAGATCATGACCTGAGCATAAATCAAGAGTCAGACACTCCACTGACTGAGCCCCCCAGGAGCCCCCTAGGTCTCAGTTTCTAATGGTAAGAGAGCAATTGCAGTAGTTCCTATTTCAAAGGATTCTTAGGAGAAATGAATGAGAATGTTTAATGCTTAGAATAGAGCTTGGCTCAGAGAATGTACTCAATAAATAGAGCCGCTCAATCAATCAATTATTATTATTATTACTTTCCTTAATGTTGTATAGAGGACACACAGATTATCTTCCTTTCGTTGGTTTAGACTGTAAGGAGTCATGCTGATTAAGAGGATTGGCCCATCGGCAGAATCTTAGAACATTGCATTTGGAAGAGATTTGGGAGGCCAGATGTTCTAACAAGTGCTTTCCAAAGGAGCAGTCCTCTTTACAGTTTCTGCTTAGAGATGATCATACATTTAGAGGCTGTCAGAACATTTATAGTGACAGTAGTTGGCCACTTTAGGAGGATCATGTGATTGTTTAAAAATCATGTATATGTATTTTGCTTGTGTGTGTATTTTCTTTTTATCCTCTGTAAAAGGTAAAAAATTCAGTCAGATTATTTTCCTACACTGTAGTCCTTGGTCTTCCAAAATATTTTAAGACTTACCTTTTGGCTAGCAGTTCTCAAAAGTGTGACTAGGGATCCCTTTTAGCTGACACACTTTTTTCAGAAGCCTTTCTTCTCTCTTCCCCTTTCTTTTAATCAGATAATCCATGAAGCCTGTGAAAGCATAGGGTAATTTTTTTGTGTGCTTGTGTGCAGTTTTCTGGAGTGAGGTTTCATGACCCAAAAAAGTTTAAGAGTCATTGCTTGGGCGGGGCGGAGTTAAGATGGAGCTAAGATGGTTGCATCGTAGGAGGACCCTAGGCTTGCCCTGTCCTCCTTGAACACAGCTAGGTAATTCTGAAATCATTCTGAATACTCAAGAAATTGACCTGAGGACTGATAGAACAAACTCCACAATTCGAGGGAGAGAAGAGGCTGCTTGGAGGAAGGTAGGAAGTGTGGAGACCTGGTTTAGGAGAGAAATGTATCTGATCAAGGGTGCTGCAGAGGGGAGGGAGTCCTGGTTGTGGAGAAAGGCCAGAGAGAGAGAGAGTGGAACACACAGGGATAAATACAAGAACACTTACCCAAAGCCATTGGCTGGGAAAAGGAGAGGGGCTGAATTTTGAGTTTTTGCAGCCACTGGGGCTCCAAGACTGGAGTTTTCAAAGGTCCCCAGGCTTGGCTGTAATAAAGACCTGAGGATGCTGTCCTACTCCTGGAGTGGAGGCAGGCAAACAACCCAGGGCAAGCTGTGCAATCTGAAGATCATCTAAGGAGTGGGGAGGGACTGTGAGTACATTTTGGAGCGCATCTGTGAGAGGTGGCATTGCCTGTCCAGGGACAAAAGAACTGGTGGGCACCATTTCACTCCCCCAACCCCTCAGCATAAACCAACTTCAGTAAACAGCACAGTGCCAACATTGGCTGCCTAACCTGCTGAACACCAAGTCCCTCGCACCCTGCGCTCTGCTGGGGTAAGTTTGCCTAATGACTGGTGCCAGCGGGACCCCTCCCCAAGAAGACCAGCACAAGCCCCCACACCCACTATGTCTGCTGACCATAGAGTTCTGCAAAAGTTCAAGTCTAGTAGAAATGGCATCAGGTCTCTTTTAGCAAGCTGACTAGAGCACACCTAGTTAAAACTTGCCACATTTCTGGCTAAGGTCCAAATGCTCCCCACTGCAGCCAAGGAGAAACTCTGCAGAGAGAGGACTGACCTGAGGGATAGAGCAGCCATAACACAGCAGCAGAGTGCACGCAGCACACGCCAGAGACACTTCTTGAAGTGCTAGGCCCTGAAAATTAGATTCCCTCTTCTTCATAAAGCCATTACTCTCAGGATCAGGAAACATTACAGGCTTTCATAATACACAGAAGACAGAGACGAAATGCCAAGATGGAGGAATTTGTCTCAAAAGAAAAAACAAGAAAAGGTCACAGCCAGGGATCTAATACATCTCCCGAGGCCAGGGAAACAAAAGCAAAAACAGACTACTGGGACTTACATCAAGATAAAAAGCTTCTGCACAGGAAGGAAACTGTGAACAAAACCAAAAGGCAAACTTTGGAATGGAAAAAGATATTTGCAAATGACATACCTGGTAAGGGGTTAGTATCCAAGATCTGTAAAGAACTTCTCAAACTCAACATCCAAAAAACAATCCAATTAAAAAATGGGCAGAGGATGGGGTGCCTGGGTGGTTCAGTCAGTTAAACGCCTGACTTCGACTTAGGTCATGATCTTGCAGTTTGTGAGTTTGAGCCCTGTATTGGGCTCTCTGCTGTCAGCACGATGTCCGCTTCAGATACTCTGTCTCCCTCTCTCTCTGCCCCTTCCCTACTCTCTCTCTCTCTCTCTCTCTCTCTCTCTCTCTCTCTCTCTCTCTTTTTCAAAAATAAATATTTTTTTAAAAAATGAGCAGAAGACATGAATAGACATTTTTCCAAAGAAGACATACAGATGGCTAACAGACACATGAAAAGATGCTCAACATCACTCATCGTTGGGGAAATGCAAATCAATACCACAATGAGATATCACCTCACACCTGTCAGAATGGCTAAAATTAACAACACAGGAAATAGATGTTGACAAGGATGCTGAAAAAGGGGAACCCTCTTGCACCGTTGGTGGGAATGCAAACTGGTGCAGCTACTCTGAAAAACACATGGAGGTTCCTCAGAAAGTTAAAAATAGAACTACCCTTTGTTCCAGCAATTGCACTAGCTGGTTTTACCCAGAGGATACAAAAATACTGATTTGAAGGGATACATGCACCTGGATATTTACAGCAGCATATCAACAATAGCCAAGTTATGGAAAGAGCCCAAATGTCTATTGACTGGTGAATGGATAAAGAAGATGTGTACACACACACACACACACACACACACACACACACACACACACACACAATGGGATACTACTCAGCCATCAAAAAGAATGGAATCTTGCCATTTGTAAGGATGTGGATGGAGCTAGAGAGTATTATGCCAAGTGAAATAAGTCAGTCACATGTGATTTCACTCATTTGTGGGACTTAAAACAGGTGGGGCAGCTGTGTGGCTCAGTAGGTCGAGTGTCTGACTTCAGCTCAGGTCATGACCTCATGGTTCATGGGTTCGAGCCCCACTTTGAGCTCTGTAGAGACTGCTCAGAGCCTGGAGCCTGCTGTTAATGCTGTGTTTCCCTCTCTCTGCCCCTTTCCTGCTCATGCCCTGTTTCTCAAAAATAAATGTTACAAAAAAAAAATTTTAAAAGAACAACAACAGATGAGCATGGGGAAAGAAAAAGAGAGGCAATGCAGAAAACAGACTGTTAACTATGGAGAACAAACTGAGGACTGCTGGACTGGAGGTGGGGGGGGGGATGGGCTAAATGAGTGATGGGCATTAAGTGAGGGCACTTGTTGAGATGAGCACTGGGTGTTATATGTAAGTGATGAATCACTAAGTTCTACACCTGAAACTAGTATTACACTGATGTTAACCAATTGGAATTTAAAAACCTGGAAAAAAAATTGTTGCCTTAGACACTTTCATGAATACAGTTTGCCTTGCATACATCTGCATCTCAAAGGGATTAAAAAATGGTCAGGAACAGCAGATTTTTAGTTTCTCATAATTGTAGAAACTCATGAAGACAGGTTAGGAATTGCATGGAAAGATGAAAATCTGATAAAGTAAAGAGAGTCACAGAGTTCACCTCCACCCAAACATCTTTGGTAAATCTTCCTTCTAGTCTGCTTAGGGAATTATTTCTGACATAATAAGGGAGGGATGTTAAGCACAAGTAGGATTCAGAATTTTCATTTCCATGTGTGCTACAGAATGAGGAATAACTGTCTTGCCCTATAGTAAACAGTCTTTAGCTAAACATAGATAATATTGTGACTATTAGATATTCAAATACACACATATGCACATATGCAAATACAGTGCTTACCATAGTCAAGGTCCACCAGTCCCATTTTTTTTTCTTTCCTGCTGTACCAAGTCTTATGCTCTGATACTGAGAATCTAACAGATAATACCATCTCCTCAGAATGGTTCATCCTTGCCTTTTTGCATGAGAATATTGTATGAGAGCACCATGGAAGTGCAGAGTAACTGAGATATATTGGTAGAGAAGCTTGCAAATGGTGCTTTCCTGAGTTCTCTCTAGATTACTGTCAGCCCAAGTACATTTCCTGTGCAAGTTTTGATAAAATTCATGCATGCATACATTTTTTTTTTTTGGTCCATAATTATCTTAGCATCAGTAGCCAATTAAGTAATCATAGTTAGGGATGCGTGGGTGGCTCAGTTGGTTAAGCCGACTTCAGTTTAGGTCATGATCTTGTGGTTTGTGGGTTCGAGCCCTTTGTCGGGCTCTGTGCTGACAGCTCAAAGACAGGAGCCTGCTTTGGATTCTGTGTCTCCCTGTCTCTCTGCCCCTCCCCCACTCATGCTCTGTCTCTCTGTCTCTCTCTCAAAAATAAATATTAAAGAAATTAAAAAAATAACAACAGTTATTATGTAAATCATATATATAATATATATATTTCATAATATATATATAATTTTTCATAATTTTTTGTAATATCTAAAAGAAAAGGTAAAATGAAGTGTTATGGTTATAAATATATTTTAAAATTCCACAGAGGATACAGTACTAAAGATTAGAGGTGCTAAAATTTGGACAAAAATGTAAACTATGTTTAAAAACCTTTTTACATATTTTAGAACTTAATGAAATCATTGAAGGTATCCTAGTTCTGAAAGTTGCTGAGGAAGTCTTTGTTTTGTATTTCTAAAGCACATGTTGCATTTGTGTAGCATTTTATTTTAGCTTACTGTAGGCAGTATAAGTCTACAGAAAGTATAGTTGAGTTTAGTGTATTATAGATAGTATAACAATGTAGAGCATAACTTAATAGTTATTAAATAGTAAAAAAAATATGTTGGACATCTTGCTTTTTCTTGTATCTATTACTTTCCCAAATTTAAGGTAGCTGTAGGTCTTTAACAAAGGGTGAACGAACTTACTAGAGCCGTAACTGTTACTTCAGTGGATGATAAAAAGGACAATTTGATTAATGTGGAGAATAAGGTTTTTGTTTTGATTTAAATTTTTTTTTAATGTTTATTTTTGAGAGAGAGAGAGAGAGTACAAGCGGGGGAGGGTCAGAGAGTGAGGGAGAGACAGAATTGGAAGCAGGCTCTAGGCTCTGAGCTGTCAGCACAGAGCCAGATGCACAGCTTGAACTCACGAACGGCAAGATCATGACCTGAGCCGAAATCAGATGCCTAACCAACTGACCCACCCAGGCACCCCATTTCTTTTAATTTTTTTCAGTGACTGATTTGATTTTTAACATAGCAAATGTAAGGTGCCTTTTCTGCCAGTGAACTACTTGATTCACTGCGGATTAAAATCTGTAAGTTCTGTGGACTTCAGAAGGTGAATTAAGCATTGCTTGATTTTTTTTTTCCTATTAGAACTCCCACTTAACGATTGGCATAAAGTGAAAATTCCTCCAATAATGTCCAAACCTTCTCATTTAGAGTTTGGTATTGCATCATGTTCAAGTGAGTGTCAAATAAATGTTGTCTGTTGGTAATGAGAATAATTTTTTCATGAGGAATTATCTTTATGCTTATTACCCAGCACATTTCTTGCAATGGTCTCAGAGTCGTTGGAAAACAGAAACCTTGCTTGAACTTGAACTGTTACCATGTGATTTTTGCCAGTTATGCTATTATGAGTTTTACACGAATTTTAAAAAATTGATTCATTTGACAAAGCTTAAAATCCTTTAAACACTGGGATGGAATATAACTAATTTAAGTAGTGTATTTTAGAAGAGTAACATGCATTGAATTTGAATGATAAACACAGGGACTTTACAAATTTAGGAGCGAGGTTTTGGAGTTTTATGAGTAGTGCTTGTTCAGTATATATTTACTTACTGTAATTTTTGTTGAGTAGTGGGGTAATTATTACCGCATAGAGTGTTACCATAGCATACTGAAAATGTCTCTGTATCAGATATGTGATGTGTGAGTGTGTGTGTTAAGTAGTTTTATTTTGTATTCCTGAAAGCATGAACTTCTAAACATTTTCTTAGTTTCCTGTAAAAGTAAATTAATAAAAAAACTTCAAGAGGAAATATCACTAATTCCTTGGGAGTAGGGATCAGGGGATGGTATATTCTGTCTCAGGATGTGCTTTGGGGAAATTACTTGGAAATTAAGGAGTCTCAAGTAGAACAACTTCAAAATACTTTACTATGACATGTTCCATAAGATAATTAAGTCTTGACATGTAAGGACATGTGAATGTAGCATTCTAAAAGAAGAATTACAGAAACTTTTTCTTCCAGAGTAAGGTCTTTTAATAGATAGTTCACATTAGTTGAATATTTGAAAGACACTGCCTAAAATAAATACTGATGCAGTTACTAAAAGTTGTATTGTCTTCTCACTTTCACATTATTAATGTTATATATCCTTTTCTTTCAGCTCGATATGCCAAGTGACCAGATAGTGGCAAATCTGCAAGCAGTTATCAGTGAAGTTTGTAAGCACAGACCACTCAGTTTGGGTGAGTGGTTTGCTTGGGTAGATTTCCCTATAGCTCTGTGTTTCTTTAGAAATGTAAAATATTGGGGTGCCTGGGTGGCTCAGTTGTTTAAGCATCCGACTCTTGATTTTGGCATAAGTCATGATTTCATGGTTCATGGGATTGAACCTTTCATCGGGCTCTGTACTGACAGCATGGAGCCTGTTTGGGATTCCCCCCCGACCCCGCCGCCCCCACCCCCTGCCTCTCTCTCTCTCTCTAAAAATAAATAGATAAATAAACTTTAAAAAAGTGTAAAATACTAAGAAAACAATCAAGCTGATACGCAAGTACAATATACAACAGCAGTAGTATTTTCAGGGATTAAATAAATAAAATTTAATTCTCCAAAGGATTCCTAATTACCTTATTAACATGTTGCTGTAGTTGTTTGGATAAGAGACCTCTTTAACATGAATAAGAAACATATCATGAAATCTTTGTAAATTCCCACATTATTTCTATCATTAAATGTAATAAACTTTGAAAGAAAACTGTAACTGATCACCTTAAACTTACAGTAGTGTTAAATAGAAACTAAAATCATTTATGAAATATTTTGAGTCCAGACCATTCACTTTGTCACTGGCATTAGCAATTGTCTTTCTTAATCTTACTTACATTAGAAAAGAACAAAGTTTTTAATTATGTCCTGAGAGACATTTCTTACAAACAGTGATTCATGGAGAGCAGTGAAACTTGATTGAGATATGGAAGCTGTTTAATAGGCTAGGAACACCTACAGTGTCCTTATTATTCCATTATGTGCTGTGCATAGTCTGTGCATATTTCTCTCCTGGCTGGTTGCAGCCAAAAAAAGTGTTCATTACACTATAGACTCTTCATTTATAGACTTAGCCTTATAGGACTCTGTCAGGTTTAGTTTTATAACCAAGTGTATAATTAAAACACAATCTTAAGCTATTTTTTTTATCTCTTTGGGAGTTAAACACACTGGTGAATAAATACCTCATTTGTTAATTCTGCTGTCATAGATATGGCCATAGTACTTAGTAATTGTATGTGTACACATTCTTATATTCCACGGAGCAGTTTGATTTCAGTATAGGATCTTCTGAGGCTGTCACAGGAGTGGAATGATGGACAGTAAATCTCAAAAACCAATGTATACTCTTTTGTCATTTTTTTTTTAATTTTTTTTTTCAATGTTTATTTATTTTTGGGACAGAGAGAGACAGAGCATGAACGGGGGAGGGGCAGAGAGAGAGGGAGACACAGAATCGGAAACAGGCTCCAGGCTCTGAGCCATCAGCCCAGAGCCTGATGCGGGGCTCGAACTCCCGGACCACGAGATCGTGACCTGGCTGAAGTCGGACGCTTAACCGACTGCGCCACCCATGCGCCCCATCATTTTTTTAATTGAAGTGTAATTGACCTACAATATTGTTTTAGTTTCATGTGTACAACGTAGTGATTCAACATTTGTATATGTTGCAAATTGATCACCACATAAGTCTAGTTACCATCTGTCACCATACAAGGTTAATAGACCATTATTGACTGTATCCCTTGTGCTGTACATTACATCCCCATGACTTATTTATTTCATAATTGAATGTTTGTATCTCTTGATCCCCTTCACCCACTTTGCCCCCTCCCTCATACCCTTCCCCTCCTGGCAACCACCACTGTGTTCTCTGTATCTATGAGACTGGGTTTGGTTTGGTTTTGTCAGTTTGTTTTGTTTTTTCAGAGTTTACTTATAAGTGAAATCATTGATATTTGTCTTTCTGACTCATTTCACTTAGCATAATACCCTCAAGTCCATTAATGTCACAAATAGTAAGATTTCATTCTTTAATATGTCTGAATAGTATTGTAGTATTCCGTTGTGGTGTGTGTGTGTATGTGTGTACCCCCCATCTTTATTCATTCATGTATAGATGGTCACTTAGGTTGTTTCCGTATCTTGGCTATTGTACATAATGCCACAAGGAACATAGGGGTGCATATATCTTTTGATACTAGTGTGTTCATTTTCTTCAGATCGATACTGAAAAGTTGAATTGCTAGCTCATATGGTTGTCTGTTTCTAATTTTTTGAGGAATCCCCATACTGTTTTCCAGGGTCTGCACAAATTTACATTCCCACCAACAGTGCATGAGAGTTCCCTTTTTCTCCACATCCTTGCCAACACTTGTTATTTTTGATAATAGCCATTCTGACAGGTATGAGGTCATAACTCATTGTGATTTTAATTTTCATTTCCTTGGTGATTAATGATGTTGAGCATCTTTGGTGCCTGTTGGCCATGAAATGGGAAAATGTCTAGATTCTCTGCCCAATTTTATTTTTATTTTTTTTTCAATATATGAAGTTTATTGTCAGATTGGTTTCCATACAACACCCAGTGCTCATCCCAAAAGGTGCCCTCCTCAATACCCATCACCCTCCCACCCGCCATCGACCCTCAGTTCTCAGTTTTTAAGAGTCTCTTATGCTTTGGCTCTCTCCCACTCTAACCTCTTTTTTTTTTTTTTTTCCTTCCCCTCCCCCATGGGTTTCTGTTAAGTTTCTCAGGATCCACATAAGAGTGAAAACATATGGTATCTGTCTTTCTCTGTATGGCTTATTTTACTTAGCATCACACTCTGCAGTTCCATCCATGTTGCTACAAAGGGCCATATTTCATTCTTTCTCATTGCCACGTAGTACTCCATTGTGTATATAAACCACAATTTCTTTATCCATTCATCAGTTGATGGACATTTAGGCTCTTTCCACAATTTGGCTATTGTTGAGAGTGCTGCTATAAACATTGGGGTACAAGTGCCCCTATGCATCAGTACTCCTGTATCTCTTGGGTAAATTCCTAGCAGTGCTACTGCTGGGTCATAGGGTAGGTCTATTTTTAATTTTTTGAGGAACCTCCACACTGTTTTCCAGACAGGCTGAACCAGTTTGCATTCCCACCAACAGTGCAAGAGGGTTCCCGTTTCTCCACATCCTCTCCAGCATCTATAGTCTCCTGATTTGTTCATTTTGGCCACTCTGACTGGCGTGAGGTGATATCTGAGTGTGGTTTTGATTTGTATTTCCCTGATGAGGAGCGACGTTGAGCATCTTTTCATGTGCCTGTTGGCCATCCGGATGTCTTCTTTAGAGAAGTGTCTATTCGTGTTTTCTGCCCATTTCTTCACTGGATTATTTGTTTTTCGGGTATGGAGTTTGGTGAGCTCTTTATAGATTTTGGATACTAGCCCTTTGTCCGATATGTCATTTGCAAATATCTTTTTCCATTCCGTTGGTTGCCTTTTAGTTTTGTTGGTTGTTTCCTTTGCTGTGCAGAAGCTTTTTATCTTCATAAGGTCCCAGTAGTTCATTTTTGCTTTTAATTCCCTTGCCTTTGGGGATGTGTCAAGTAAGAAATTGCTACGGCTGAGGTCAGAGAGGTCTTTTCCTGCTTTCTCCTCTAGGGTTTTGATGGTTTCCTGCCTCACATTCAGGTCCTTTATCCATTTTGAGTTTATTTTTGTGCATGGTGTGAGAAAGTGGTCTAGTTTCAATCTTCTGCATGTTGCTGTCCAGTTCTCCCAGCACCATTTGTTAAAGAGGCTGTCTTTTTTCCATTGGATATTCTTTCCTGCTTTGTCAAAGATGAGTTGGCCATACGTTTGTGGGTCTAGTTCTGGGGTTTATATTCTATTCCATTGGTCTATGTGTCTGTTTTTGTGCCAATACCATGCTGTCTTGATGATGACAGCTTTGTAGTAGAGGCTAAAGTCTGGGATTGTGATGCCTCCTGCTTTGGTCTTCTTTCAAAATTACTTTGGCTATTCGGGGCCTTTTGTGGTTCCATATGAATTTTAGGATTGCTTGTTCTAGTTTCGAGAAGAATGCTGGTGCAATTTTGATTGGGATTGCATTGAATGTGTAGATAGCTTTGGGTAGTATGGACATTTTGACAATATTTATTCTTCCAATCCATGAGCATGGAATGTTTTTCCATTTCTTTATATCTTCTTCAATTTCCTTCATGAGCTTTCTATAGTTTTCAGCATACAGATCTTTTACATCTTTGGTTAGATTTATTCCTAGGTATTTTATGCTTCTTGGTGCAATTGTGAATGGGATCAGTTTCTTTATTTGTCTTTCTGTTGCTTCATTATTAGTGTATAAGAATGCAACTGATTTCTGTACATTGATTTTGTATCCTGCAACTTTGCTAAATTCATGTATCAGTTCTAGCAGACTTCTGGTGGAGTCTATCGGATTTTCCATTTATAATATCATGTCATCTGCAAAAAGTGAAAACTTCATCTTTGCCAATTTTGATGCCTTTGATTTCCTTTTGTTGTCTGATTGCTGATGCTAGAACTTCCAACACTATGTTAAACAACGGTGGTGAGAGTGTCTCTGCCCAATTTTAAATTGGATTTATTTATTCTTTTATTGAGTTATATGAGTTCTTTATAAAATTTTGGATATTAACCCCTTATCAAATATGTGATTTGCCAATACCTTCTTCCATTCACTAGGTTGCCTTTTTGTTTTGAATGCTTTCCTTTGCTGTGCAGAGCTTTTTAGTGTAATGTAGTCCCATTTGTTTATTTTGTTGTTGTTGCCCTCTGGAGTCATCCAGAAAACCTACTAAGACAGATGTTGAGGGGCTTACCACTTGTGTTTTCGTGTTTTATGGTTTCAGGTTTTACCTTCAAGTCTTTAATCTATTTGAATTAATTTTTGTATGTGGTAGGAGGTATTGATTTCCTTCTTCTGCATGTAGCTGTTCAGTTTTCCCAACCCCATTCATTAAAGAGGCCGCCCTTCCTCTGTTGTGTATCCTTTTATGTTGTAAATTGGCCATATATGTGTGGCTTTATTTCTGGGTTCTCTATTTTGTTCCATGAATCCATATGTCTTTTATGTTAATTCCATATGGTTTTAATTTACTGGGGCTTTGTAGTATAGTTTTGAAATCAGGAAGCTTGGTATCTCTGGCTTTGTTCTTTCTCAAGATTGCTTTGGCTGTTCAGGGTCTTCTGTGGTTCCATACAAATTTTAGAATCATTCGTTCTGTTTCTGTGAGCAATACCACTAGAATTTTGATAGGGGTTGCTTTGAATTTGTAGACTGTTTTGGGTAATATGTACATTCTAACAATATTAATTCTTCTAATCCATGAACATGGAATATCCATTTCTTTGTATCATCTTCAGTTCCTTTCATCACCATCTTATGGTGTTCCATGTATTAAGTTTTCACCTCCTTTATTAAATTTATTCCTAGGTATTTTGTTATTTTTGATGCAATAATATATGGGATTGCTTTCTTAATTTCTTTCTGTTTGTTGTTAGTGTATACAAACAACTGATTTTTGTTTATTGATTTTGTACCCTGACACTTTATTGAATTTGTTCACTGGTTCAAACAGTTTTTTGGTGTAGTCTTATGGCTCTTCCTATATATGATATCATATCTTCTGCAAAAAGTGACAATTTTACATCTTCCTTTTCTATTTGGATGCCTTATTTTGGTCTTGCCTGAATGCTATGACTAGAACTTCCAATACTATGTTGAATAATAGTAGGGAGAGTGGGCATCCTTGTCTTGTTCCTGAGCTTAGAGGAAAAGCTTTCAACTTTTCACCATTGATTATGATATTATTTGTGGGTTTGTATATGACCTCTATTACGTTGGGGTATGTACGTTCTCTCTTTAAGCACTATGTTGAAAGTTTTTATTGTAAATGGATGTGACTTTTATTGGATGCTTTTTCTGCATCTATTGAAGTGATCGTATGATTTTTGTTTTTCATTTTGTTAATCTGTATTACATTGATGTGCACATATTGAACCATCCTTTCATCCTGGAATGAATTCCACTTGATCATGGTGTGTGATTCTTTTTATGTATTTTAGAATTTGGTTTGCTAATATTTTGTTGAGGGTTTTCACATACATGTTCACCAGGATTATTGGCCTGTAATTTTCTTCTTTTTTTGTTGTGTCCTTGTCTAATTTTGGTATCAGGGTAATACTGGCCTCATAAAATGAGTTTGGAAGCATTCTCTCATCTTCTTCAGTGTTTTGGGGAGAGGTTGAGAAGGCTAGATACTAAATCTTTGAATGTCTGTTAGAATTCACCAGCTAAGCTGGCTAATCTTGGGTTTTTGTCTGTTGGGAGGTTTTTGATTACTGATTCAATCTGTTTGCTATTATAAGTCTATTCTGATTTTTCTGTTCTTCCTGATTCAATCTTGGAAGTTGTTTGTTTCTAGGTATTTAATAATTTTTTTCTAAGTTGTCCAGTTTGTTGGTATGTAATTGTTGATAGTAGTCTCTTATGATCCTTCGTATTTCTGTGGTATCAGTTGTATTTCTCTTTCATTTCTGATTTTATTTATTTGAGCCCACCCTCTCTTTTTCTTGGTGAGTCTAATTAATGTTTGTTAATTTTGTTTATCTTTTCAAATAACAAGCTCTTAGTTTCATTGATCTTTTCTATTGTCCTTTTATTCTCTATTTCATTTATTTCCCCTCTGATATTTACTATTTCTTTCCTTCTCCTAACTTTGCATTTCATTTGTTGTTCTTTTTGTAGTTACTTTCTGTTTAAAGTTAGATTGTTTATTTAAGATTTTCCTTGTTTCTTGAGGTAGGCCTGTATTGCTATGAACTTCTCTCCTTTAACCGTTTCTGATTTATCCCATAGGTTTTTGTATGTTGTATCTGTTTTCATATGTCTCTAGGTATTTTTGATTTTTCCTTTTTATTTCTTTGATGACTCATTGGTTGTTCAGTAGCATGTTATTTAATTTCTAATGTTTTTGTGTTTTTTTCCAGTCTTCTTGTAACTGATTTCTAGTTTCATAACATTGTGGTCAGAAAAGATGCCTTGATACTATTTCAATACTCTGAGAGTTGCTTTGTGGCCTAATCTGTGATATGTCCTGGAGAATGTCCCATGTGCACTTGACAAGAATGTGGTTTTTATTTTTTGTTTTTGTTTTGGATGGAATTTTCTGTGTAAATATATTAAGTCCATCTGGTCTAATGTGTTGTTTAAGGGTGATGTTTCCTTATTGATTATCTGTTTAGATCATCTATCTATTGATGTAAGTGGAGTGTTAAAATCCCCTACTATTGCTGTCTCTCCTTTTAGGTGTATTAATATTTGCTTTATATATTTTGGTGCTTCTATGTTGGGTGCATAGATATTTATACATGCTATATTTTCCTGCCAGTTTGAACCTTTAATCATTATGTAATACCCTTCTTTGTCTTTTTTTTTTTTAATTTTTTTTTCAACGTTTATTTATTTTTGGGACAGAGAGAGACAGAGCATGAACGGGCGAGGGGCAGAGAGAGAGGGAGACACAGAATCGGAAACAGGCTCCAGGCTCCGAGCCATCAGCCCAGAGCCCGACGCGGGGCTCGAACTCACAGACCGCGAGATCGTGACCTGGCTGAAGTCGGACGCTTAACCGACTGCGCCACCCAGGCGCCCCTTCTTTGTCTTTTATTAGTCTGTTTTAAAGTATTTTTTGTTGAATAAATTTAGCTACATCAGCTTTTTGTCAGTTTGTTTCCATTTGCATAGAATATATTTTTCTATCCCTTTACTTTCGGTCCTTACTTCTGAGCTGAGTCTCTTATAGGCAGTGTATAGA
The DNA here is from genome assembly GCF_022837055.1 of Prionailurus viverrinus. NCBI lineage: Eukaryota > Metazoa > Chordata > Mammalia > Carnivora > Felidae > Prionailurus > Prionailurus viverrinus. The sequence continues at coordinate 142,719,299 of NC_062564.1, read as the reverse complement.
TGAGTCTTGTTTTTGTTTGTTTTTTTAAATCCATTCAGCCACTCTGTGTCTTTTGATTGAAAGATTTAGGGGTGCCTGGTGGCTCACTCATTTGGGAGTCCAACTTGGGCTCAGGTCATGATCTCATGGTTTGTGGGTTTTGGCCCTGCATTGGGCTCTGTGCTGGCAGCTCAGAGCCTGGAGCCTGCTCCAGATTCTGTGTCTCCCTCTCTCTCTCTGCCCCTGCCCTGCTCGCACTCTGTCTCTCTCTCTCAAAAATAAATAAACATTAAAAAATAAAAAAAAAATAACAAAAGAAAGATTTAGACCATTTATGTTTAAAGTAATTATTGATAGGTATGTACTTATTGCCATTTTGTTAATTGTTTTCTGGCTTTTTTCCTTGTTCCTCTCTTTTCTTTTCTTTCTGTCTTTCCTTCTGGTCTTAATAATTTTCTTTAGTGTTATGTTTAGATCCCTTTCTCATTTTCTTTTTATATTGCTATAAGTTTTTTTCTTTGTGGTTACCGTGAGGTTCACATATACCATTCTGTGTATATAACAGTCTCTTTTCATCTCGTAGCAACTTAATTGAAACTCATTCCAGGGGCGCCTGGGTGGCGCAGTTGGTTAAGCGTCCGACTTCAGCCAGGTCACGATCTCGCGGTCCGTGAGTTCGAGCCCCGCGTCGGGCTCTGGGCTGATGGCTGAGGCCTGGAGCCTGTTTCCAATTCTGTGTCTCCCTCTCTCTCTGCCCCTCGCCTGTTCATGCTCTGTCTCTCTCTGTCCCAAAAATAAATAAATAAACGTTGAAAAAAAAATTTATAAAAAAAAAAAAAAAGAAACTCATTCCAAAACTCTACATTTTTATTCCATCCGCTGTGTTTTATGGTTTTGATGTACATTTTAACACTTTTTGGTGTCATTAACTAATTAATATAGGTTTAATTTTATTACTTTTGTCTTTTGACTTTTATACTGGTTTTATAAGTGAGTAAATGCACTACTTTTACAATATACTTACATTTTCCAGTGACATTTTTACTAAGTATGTTTTCTTGTCATTCATTAGTACTACTTCCTTTCAGCTTAAAGAATTCCATTTGACATTTCTTGTAGGGTTGATTAAATGATCATGAATTCCTTTACCTTTTTCTTATCTGAAAAACTTTTTATCCCTTTTCCTATTTTGAATGATAACCTTGCTAGGTACAGTGTTCTTGGTTGTAGATATTTTCCTTTAAGCACCTTGAGTATGTTCTATCAGTCACTTTTGCCTGCAAAGTTTCTTCTGATAAATTTGCTGATAGCCTTATGGGCTGCCTTTGTATGTATCAAGTTGTTTTTCTCCTGCTGCTTTTAAGATTCTGTCTTTAACTTGTGAAATTTTAATTAGTGTGAATCTCTTCGGTTTCATCTTATTTAGAACTTTCTGACCTTGGATCTGGATGTCAATTCCCTTCCTCAAGTTAGGGTTTTCAGTTATTTTTCTCTTTTTTATAAGTTTTCTGCCCCTTTCTTCTCTTTCTGGGACCCCTATAATGAGAATATTACTCTGCTTGAAGTTGTCCTCTGTGTTCCTTAAGCTATTTTCACTATTTAAAATTCTTTTTTCTTTTTGTTTCCTTCTCTGAGTGAGTCCATTGCTTTGTCTTCCAGGTTGCTGATCTGTTTCTCATTCAGTCTGCTGTTGAGCTTCTCCAATGTATTTTTCAGTTCACTTATTTTATTCTTCAGTTCTGTGATTTTTGTTTGGTACTTTCATATATTTTCTGTCTTTTTATTGAAGTTCTCCTGTGTTCATCCATGCTTTCCCCCAAGTGAGCATCTTTATGACTGTTACTTTGCTCCCTTTGTCAGGCAGATTACTTATGATCATTTCATTAAGGTCTTTTTCTCAGGTTCTGCCTTGTTCTTTCATTTGGAACATATTCCTCTATCTCCTAAGTTGGCCTGATTCTGTGTGTTTCTATGTATTGAAACAGCTACCTCTCCCAATCAGGAGTGGCCTGTGTACAAGATTTTCTGTGGGGCTTAGAAGTGTAATCCCCCAGCCACCAGAGCCTGGTGCTCAAGGTATCCCCTGTGTGGGCTTCACGCACCTGCCAGCTGTGTGCGGGGAGGGTGGGGACGGGTGTGGGGTACTTGTCTGTCTATGGCACGGGTATGGTAGGAATGAGGGGGTGGGTTGGGTCTCAACTGGCTGCCTGTGCAATAGGCTGCCTTATTGGGTGGGGTTGCTCACCTAGTTGGTTGCAGTTTGGCTGCCCCACAGCAAGGTTGCCCACCAGCTGTGCTCTGGATGTGGCATGGAATGGGGGCAGAGCATGCTCGGTGGCGCTGATAGGTTAGAGTAGGATTGCCAGCATGGCTCCTGCCAGCACTGGCATTAGCAAGGTTGAATGAGATGGCAAAAATGCACTCTTATCCCCAAAGAAAGTCTCAACAGGTTTCTTCTTTCCAGCAGTTGTTTTAAGATTAATAAGTGGGTTTCCTTCACATATGGCCTAGTGCTTTTCACACTGCTTCTTTTGCACCAGGTTGTGGAATGAGTTTATGTGTGAGCCCTTTAACACTGAGTTCCCTGTTCTTTCCAGTTCTGTGGTTCTCTTGGATGCACTCTGTTGGTTTCCAAAGCCATATGTTTTGGGAGCTCATCTGTCTGATACAGGACACAGTGGTTGGGGTGCCTAGTTTGGGGAACCAAGCCCTTGTCCTCAGGGAAAAGTTCTGTATTTTTGAGATCCCTCCCGATTTTCGGTCGCCTTGCCTGGAGTGGGGTTTTTGCAGACAGTGTTGTCTCTGCCATTCCTACTTGTCTTGATGCAGCCCTTTTATCCTTTGTTGTGGAGATACTGCTCATCTGGTTTTCAGGACTTTTTCGAGGGATTTATTCCATATGTAGCTGTAGATATGCTGTGTCTGTGGGAAGAGGTGAGTTAAGGATCTTCTTATGCTGCCATCTTGAACTGTCTCTATCTTGCTTTGCCATTTTAAATGAAGTCTCTTAATTGTTCTTATGAAAAGCTTTTTCATTTTTAGGGAATTTTACTAAATGTTTAGTAACACAGAGATAGCATCTGTGATATTTCAAATAAATATTTAGAATATTGCCATCACATGTAAATATCACCACCTGCTCCCTTCACTTTCGACTTTGCAGTAAAATAAATTCTAGGTGATCATCTTCTGGAAGAGAGAAATGAATTATTATAGATTATGTAGTTTCAAGGATAAATCTCTAATATGCTGGAGTTTCTTTAGTTTGTCTTCTACTCTAGAAAACAAATGATCTTGTGTTCCTTATAATTCAAAATCTTAGTTCAGTAATATCAGTACTTTTCAAGTGGAAAATATAACATGAGTTATATAAGGTTTGTTGTTGTATGTTTATATCTGCTCATTATGTATCTGTGGAGTAAAATAAAAGTTGATTCTTGTCTTTGTTTCCAGGACCTTTTGTGGTACGAGCTTTCCTTCGGACTTCAACAAGTGAAGGTTTGTTACTAAAGATCGAGCCATTGTTGCCTAAAGAAGTAGAAACCAAAGAAAATAACAAAGAAGATGCCTAAAAATGTTATATTATGAAATTATTTTCAGTGGATTAAGAAGCAATGGAGACAATTATAAAACTGTATAATTTCTACATTTGGTGTCTTTTTATTTCTTAATCATCATACTTGATTTTAACACTGGAAAAATCTTACAACACTTTCAAAAATAAGAAAAAATTTTCTCTGTCTGAACCTATATTAAATTGTCTTCCTTAGAATTTGGATTCTGCACACTGGTAATTGTAGCAGAAATTTCTAGCTTAATAGCTTTCCCTTGAGAGTCATACCATTCTGAGGGAAAAGTAATATTCTCAATTTTCATAGGACAGAGAATGGCAGAGTCATGAGCTATATCCTAAATACTTCTATTTCTATGGAAAAAGTAAGGAAAGTGTTTTTTCTAAAAATTCTAAATATCACTTGTGATAGCATGCATATAGAAAATGACTAAGACGTTAAAATGTAGGTGGGAAAGCTTTTTTTCTTTTAGGAATTAATTTATAATATTTGTGGTTTTTTGTAGTAACAGTAGTGTATAATTTTATGGTGCTTTGTGCTGTATATGCAGTGTATAGTGTTTTCATGCACTTAATCTCATTTGAGCCTGAATTCCTTTGCTTAATAGCAAGTAATAGGTTTGGTTAGTGTTTGTTGACTGAACATCCCATGATGTAGATAGAACAATTTCATTTAATGGAGAAGAATCAGGCTAGAAAGTTAAGTGTCTTTCACCAAGTGTCAGTTTGCAAACTGGTGTTGATCTCTAAGTATTTACTGGTAGGTGAAAAAATCAAAAACGTAAGGATAATTTTGGCATGCAGTTGCCCACTGTCCTTTCTTTGGAATGATTTCCTTCACTCAGAGACTATCTTCTACTTTTTTATTTATTTATTTTTAACGGATGTTCAAATGCTGCTTCTTTCATGAAATAGTAGCATTGATAAATTCATTGGTGGGATCTTCACTTCGTAAAGAATATTTTGGCAGCATCATGTAGGTCTCCCAAATTGTTTTTGAAGTGGAAGTTGTCAGAGAAGTCCAAATGACCATGAGCAATCACTGTACCCCGTTAAGCTTTTTTTCCCCCCACAGTAAAATTAAAATGTAAAGGCTGTTTACAAAAATAGTAACTGCAAAAGTTAACAGTAACTACAAAATAGTAACAGCAGTTACCTTCTGTTGAGTGCCCACCTACCATCTTATGCCTTTACTGCACTGTCTCATTTCATCCTCATAGCGGTTCGGTGAGGGGGGTTTGGTACTCCCACTTCACAGGTAATGAAATTGAAACCTATGTGAGCTCCCCTAGCCTAAGACTCACACCTAGATCTGTGTGATTTTAAAGCCTGTTCTCTTAACCATTGGGGTATGGTACTTCCTTTTTATATATCTTAGAAGATAAATCAACCTATTTATGTGAACACTTTAAAATTTTTAAAATATTGAAGAATTATACTTCAGTGTCTTGGTATCTCTAAGTTATGGGGTTATGGCAGAGTGGATGTGAGAAAGTAGAAATAAAAGGGTTAGAAGGAGTGGTGTGAGAAAAGAGTAGTGTTAGGATGGAGAGAAAAAGGTATTTACTTGTTTTCCCCAATTACTGTCTTTTGAAAACTTACTGATTAATCATTATTTAGAGATCCTAATTCAGAGTAGAAGCTCTATTACTATGTTTGTAGATTTTCTTCTGATTAGTAGATTAAGTATGCTCTTATAATTGAAAGTTTTAGAAACACTAATAAACATAAAAAATAAATCTACTCATAATCCTACTGCTCAAAGATAACCAGCATGAATATTTTGGTGCTCTCCATTTTCAGTTGGCAGAGAGAGACAGAACATACACATGATGCTATAAAGTAAGCATTTTTCCATATTAATTAAAGTCTTATAGGGAAAGCATCATTTTAATGGTTGAATAATACTCCATCCTGTTGATGCTATAATTTATGGAATTATTTCTTAATTGTTGGGCATTTAACTCACTTTCAGATCCCCCTCCTCTATTATTTATAATGCTTTAGATTTGTAATTTATTTTCCTCTCTATTCCTTGCAGTGACATTACTGGGTTAAAAGGTATGGTATGGCTAGGAGTCTTAATTATGTCTTAGAAAGGTGCCTTTGTGATCAGATCAAACCTGAACAAGGAAATATGGTTGGAAAACTTACTCCGGGCAGGAACGTTCCAGGGTTTAATTAACTGGCCTATGGACAAATTATTCCCTACCCTTCCATTATGCATTTTTCCTTCTGGCTAACTAGAACTAATGTTGAGTGTTTATTATGGTATGTTTCTGGAAAAACAGAACTGTACTAGATAACTCTGAACGTAAATATCTTTCTCTTTTATATTATTATATTCTTAGAGAACAATAAATTAAATCTTATATTTGAAGAAGTTAAAAACTTAAAAATTTTTATATTAAGTACTAGTACTATTCAAACTTTAGCCTCATTCCAAATTACCTGGTGGGCTCACACTCACAAATTTCTGGGTTCTGCCTAGCAGTTTTGGGTGGACCTTGACCTTTTCACATTTCTAACAAATTCCCAGGTGATGATGATGTTGCTGTTCTATGGACAACACTTTGAGAACCTCTGTTATTTACTAATGGCTCTTTTAATCATGGCTAGATAAAAAAATCTGTGGCTGTAGTAACAGCAACAGTTTATGTAAAAATTCCACAGGTTAATTCTAATGCACTAGGGTTGAGAATCACTGGTATATGCAGTTAGCTAGGTCATAAAAAATGTAAAATTTGCAATAAAGTTGAGATTTAAAAAAATGTTTTTTAAAATTTACATCCAAATTAGTTAGCATATAGCGCAACAATGATTTCAGGAGATTCCTTAATGCCCCTTAAAAGTTGAGATTTTAAAAGACGGGGATGATTAAAAGATAATGTGCCAAATTTAAGAGCCAGGACTAATTTATAGGTTTCTGGTCTATCTCTGTGTGTAAATAATTTAAATGCTGGCTCTCACTCTATGAGAAAACATTTCAAAATCTGGGATCTTTCTTCTGTAATATAAGGACATCATAAGATGGTCACCACTGTACTTTCTGAAAAAATTTTATGATCTTTTTGAAGGTGCCATTTCACATTGTTAAAAGTTATGTAACCTAACATTATTAATAGAAACACACACGTGAACCTAAATTTAATGGTATTAATAGGATTATCTTGTGAAAGACCAGATGCTTGTCGTGGGATAGGGGCACTTAATTCAGTAGTGTTTTTCCTGTAGCAAGCAGTTACGCAGAATGTCCAGTAGGTGGCGATCATAACCTTTCATACAACTTTTAAATTGCCTTGTGCGTATTGGTAAATACTTGTTTTTTCATTTGAGTATACAGATAAAAAAGCAAAATTACTATATAGACCATTTGGAGCTTTGTTTTATAACGGGTCTTAACGTTTATTTATTTTTGAGACAGAGAGAGACAGAGCATGAACGGGGGAGGGGCAGAGAGAGAGGGAGACACAGAATCAGAAGCAGGCTCCAGGCTCTGAGCCATCAGCCCAGAGCCCAATGCGGGGCTCGAACTCACGGACCGTGAGATCGTGACCTGAGCTGAAGTCGGAGGCTTAACCGACTGAGCCACCCAGGCGCTCCTTATAACGGGTTTTTAATAAATTTTATTCTATTTTGAACATACTATGGCGTTTGCTGTAGTTGTCATTGTAATAGTGCGTATTTAGAGTTTTTTTGTTTCTGTTTTATTATAAAATTTTTCAAAAATACAGAAAAATTTACTCACCTATTTACTCACCGCCCAGCTTCAGCAATTATCAGCACTATGCAGTTGTGCTATTTACATCTATCCCTTTCATCTATCCACAACTCCCCAGTTTATCCTTATCCCTGCTAGAGTAATTAAAAGCAAATCCCTTGAGGTGCCTGGGTGGCTCCATTAGTTAAGCATCCAACTTTTGGTTTTGGCTCAGGTCATGATCTCATGGTTCTGAGTTTGAGCCCCACATTGGGCTCTGCACTGACAGTGTGGAGCCTACTTGGGATTCTGTTTGTCTGCCTTTTCCTCACTCACACTCATGTACTTGTAATCTCTCTCAAAAATAAATAAATAAACAAAAAAAAATAAAAGAAAATTCTACATATCCAGACTCCAACACCTTATCCATTAGGCTAGATGGCTCTCTGAAAAATTCCATATATCATATCTCTTAACCTATAGCGTTTTAAGAATAATCAAGATATAATTATAAGAAGATTTTAGGTCCATTTTTCAGAACCCATTGTTTTTGTGTTCTACTTTGGCCATTTAGGGCATTCAGTTTGGGTTTTTTGTTTTTTTTTTTTGTAATTCAGGTTTTTAGTATTATATTTTTCATGTAATAATGGGCAAATATCTATTTCCATTGCTCTGAGAACTTAGTACATGTACATAGTAACATAATTAGCCACCAAAGGTTGTATGTAACTATCAATACTTAAAAAAATAAGGAAGAAGTTGGTATCTTTACTTACATTTTTGTTTTTGAATCAAAAGATCAAATTAGAAATGTAACTATTATTTTTTTTTTTTTTCAACGTTTATTTATTTTTGGGACAGAGAGAGACAGAGCATGAACGGGGGAGGGGCAGAGAGAGAGGGAGACACAGAATTGGAAACAGGCTCCAGGCTCCGAGCCATCAGTCCAGAGCCTGACGCGGGGCTCGAACTCACGGACCGCGAGATCGTGACCTGGCTGAAGTCGGACGCTTAACCGACTGCGCCACCCAGGCGCCCCCGAAATGTAACTATTATAAGGAATAGGTTGAAATAATATTCAGTTTTCATCTGAAGGATGAAATATTCAGTTTTCATCTGAGGAACAAAAAGTTTTACTGTATTGTTTTATTTTAAAAAAATAGAAGAGCAATAAATAAATTTGGCAAAGCAGAGAAAGGAAAAACAATGAAAAGTTTAAAGAAAACAATGACCCATAATTCTTTAAATAACATTTGGTTGTAGTTCCTTTTTTCCCTTCTACCTATGTGGAAGTCGCCTTTGCTCCTGTAAGAGCATGGCTGTGATCATGAATACAGAGTAGACAGGAGACTTCTTGACTCTGGAGGTTTCCCACATTCCCAGCTCTTCAGTCACTTACTCTTGAGAAAAGGCAACCAAAAGCAATCACTAAGTGTTTGCTACATGAAAGGTCTAACACTTTCTGTATCTCATCATATGTTACATAAATTTTATATTATGTTTACTAAGTTGGCAATTGCTTTAATGAAAATTAATTTATATGTTTTTCTAAATAGAAAAAAACCAGTGGTTCCCAAAGGGCAATAAGTATATACCATTAGTTGCACAAGAAATGAATTTGAGGGGCGCCTGGGTGGCGCAGTCGGTTAAGCGTCCGACTTCAGCCAGGTCACGATCTTGCACTCCGTGAGTTCGAGCCCCGCGTCGGGCTCTGGGCTGATGGCTCAGAGCCTGGAGCCTGTTTCTGATTCTGTGTCTCCCTCTCTCTCTGCCCCTCCCCCGTTCATGCTCTGTCTCTCTCTGTCCCAAAAATAAATAAACGTTGAAAAAAAAATTAAAAAAAAAAAAAAAAAAAAAAAAAAAAAAGAAATGAATTTGAATGGTAAGTGAACCACATTTTAAATTAATAGTTAAGTAATCTTTAATGTATCATAGAAAAATATAGCTAACATATAAAGATACCCATGATCTCATGGGTATCATTGCCTAGGATGACATTACAATAGGTGATTATTTGTAAATTCAATTTAAAAACACTAAATCATATAAATATGTTAATTATATAAAATGCTTTCCAAAGTGGCTATCCCAGGGGCACCTGGGTGGCTCAGTCAGGTAAGTGTCTGACTCCGGTTCGGGTCATAATCTTGTGGTTCATGAGTTTGAGCCCTGCATCAGGCTCACTGCTGTCAGTGCAGAACCTGCTTCTGGTCCTCTGTCTCCCACTCTCTCTGCCCCTCCCCTGCTCATTCTCTCTTAGTCTCAAAAATAAATAAATATTAAAAAAACAAAAAGTAGCTATCCCATTTTATATTCCCTCCAGCAAGGAATGAAGGTTCCAGTTTCTCCACATCCTTATCAACATTTGGAATTGTCTGTCTTTTTTATTATAGCCAGTTCTAGTGAGTTAAAGTAGTCACATATTTTAATTGAGAAAATGAGTTTTTTGCTGCGAAAGTATTTAGGTATAGTTGATAGTAGTTTTTAAATATGTGCCATTGCAAGATGGAGCTTGGATACTATGAAGCTCCAGAAGTAGAGTTAGAACTAATGTAGGTTTTATAAAGAAGGAAATCCTGGCACAAAGTTAATAAACAAAACTTAGATGCTGTGGATTCTTCTTACTGAGTGTATTTACATTCAGCTGTATCAATAGCATTCTTCAGTTGCTGTCAATGGAAATTGACTGACTTAACCAGAGAAGGAATGTGTTCTAAGGAAATGGGATGATTCACAGAATCTAAGGAAAAGCCAAACAACTGGTATTGGGAAAGATTAGGAAGCAGCTAATGGAATCTAAATAGCAAGAACCAATGGACAGTTTCTTCCGGTACTGAATCAGCTCTGTTTTCTGACTTTATGTCATTCCACTCAAGATTTAAGTTCTCAAGGGAGAGAGTCTGGTTGGCCTAGTTTAGTTTACACACCTACTCTTTGGTCGAAAGAAAACAGAATTGATCATCTTACCTAAGGTGTGTGCAGTAGGATAGAAGAAATTCCACAGGAGAATATTGAAGTGCTTTTACCAAAAGAAATAGCTGTTGAGTGCTGGGGAGGAAAACCAATAGATGCCCACTACATTAGCTCACTATAGCTTGGATGGATATTTAGGAAGAATTAGTAGCACTGATAGGATTAACAAATCTCTAAGGCCCATTCATTCCTTGAATTTTTATTAAATGTCTCCTATGATTTCTGTGAAATCAATAACTATATTTCTTTGAACTCAAAATATTTATTAATCTGAAAGTACATACAATAGGAAATATTCTTTGAATGCAAAAAAAGTTGCTTATTTTTTGGAGGGGAGAATTGTCAATTTCATTTTGTTAAACAAATATAAACACATGAACAGATTCCCGTGGTAAAAAGGTTCAATCAGAGCCAAACTTCTGATTTCCCCCACCCAACTTCCATGTGAATCTTCTATACTTTTACAAATTCTGTTCCTACATCTGCCTATTGACATGTGGATAAATATGGATTGTATTGTACTGTATTTAATATTTCACAATTAACTTTTCACTCAATAACATCAAGCATTATTCCATGACTATTATATTTTTTAAAAGGTTTTGTATTTCTCCATAATATGAATGTACCCCGATATATTTTACCAGGTGTATGGTATTTATGTTAGGTAATGTATATATTACCAGGTATATGGTATCATAGAAAAATATTACCAGGTATATGGTAATATATACATTACCTAACATAAATACCATACATCTGGTAATATATATCGGGGTACATTCATTACCAGGTGTATGGTAATATATATATTACCTATTGGTTGATATTTAGGTTATTTCACATGTATCATTTTGATGAACACATATGTGTGTCTTTTTGCAAGTATGAGTGAGTACTTCTGTAAGTTAGATTGGTAAAATAATAGTGATTAAGATCACAAACCTGGAGTTAAACTATAAGGATTCAAGTTCGAACTGTGCTGTAAACCTGTACATTGTTGTTATTGCCCAGTAATTTTAAGGCAAGTTTCATTGACTTACAACCTTAATTCAGAAATATAAACACCCTTCAATATCACTCATCATCTGGGAAATACAAATCAAAACTACAATGAGATACCACCTCACACCTGTCAGAATGGCTAACATTAACAACTCAGGCAACAACAGATGTTGGTGAGGACAGGGAGAAAGAGGATCTCTTTTGCACTGCTGGTGGGAATGCAAGCTGGTGCAGCCACTCTGGAAAATAGTATAGAGGTTCCTCAAAAAATTAAAAATAGAACTGCCCTACGACCCCGCAATTGCACTACTAGGTATTTATCCAAGGGATACAGGTATGCTGTTTCAAAGGGACACGTGCACCCTAATGTTTATAGCAGCTCTCTCAACAATAGCCAAAGTATGGAAAGAGCCCAAATGTCCATCAATGGATGAATAGATGTGTGTGTGTGTGTGTGTATATATATATATATATATATATATATATATATATATATATGTATATGTATATATGTATATATACATACACATTTACATCCAAGTTAGCACATGGTGCAACAATGATTTCAGGAGTAGATTCCTTAATGCCCCGTGTGTGTGTGTGTGTGTGTGTGTGTGTGTGTGTGTGTATATACATATATATGTGTTTATATACATATATATGTATTTATATACATATATATATATATATATATATATATATAGGATACACACACACACAATGGAGTATTACTTGGCAATCAAAAAGAATGAAATCTTGGAACTACGTGGATGGAACTAGAGGGTATTATGCTAAGCCAAATTAGATAAAGACAAATATATGACTTCACTCATGAGGATTTTAAGGTACAAAACAGATGAACATAAGGGAAGGGAAGCAAAAATGATATAAAAAACATGGAGGGGGACAGAACATAAGAAACTCTTAAGTATGGAGAACAAACAGAGGGTTGCTGGAGGGGTTGTGGGAGGGGGGGTGGGCTAAATGGGCACAGGGCATTAAGGAATCTACTCCTGAAATTATTGTTGCACCGTGTGCTAACTTGGATGTAAATTATAAAAAATAAACTGTAGAAAAAAAATCTAAAAAAATATATATAAACACCTTGATGAATTTTCCCACAGTGAGTATGTACGTAGCACATAGATCAAGAAATAGATAATACCAGCACCCCAGAAACCCCTTCATTCCTTTCTTGGAAACTACTCCTATTCAAGGTGACCAATACGACTTCTAAGACCACATACTTGTTTTACCTATTTTTAAACTTTATGTAAATAGAATAATAATTATCATAAGTATTTTAGGGGGAGGTCTGGGTTAATTCAGTCACTATGTTTATGAAATTCATATTATTGTGTGTAGTTGTAATTTTGCTCACATGCTAATTGCTGTAGAATATTCCACTGTATGAGTGTATCAGTTTTCCATTCTACTATTGATAACGTGGATTGTTTACAGTTTAAGGGTATTACAAATAATGCTGATATGAACATTCTTGTACATCTGGTGAAGTCTTAGGTTTACAAATAATGCTGCTTATTAACATTCTTGTCTGTTTCTTTTGGTGAATACATATATGCATTTCTGTTGGATAAATACCTAAGAAGTGGATTTACTGGATCATAAGTGAGGTATATGCTCATTTATAGTTGATGATGCTCAACAGCTTTTCAACATAGTACCAATATACACTCCCAACATGTAGGAGTTCCACATCCTGCTCCATATCCTTGCCAATAATTGGTTTATGTTTTTCATTTTAACCATTTTGCTGACTGTGACATTCTTTAATAATATATGAAGAATTTTTAAATTCTGTTAGTAGAGGAAATGGAATTTAGAATATCACTTTCCATAGATTAAAGTTGTAACATGGTAATCTAGAGTTTTACATAATTTATACAATAAATTTTTCTTAAAAATTAAAAGGTGGAAGAAATCATTTTCTAATTCTAACAAGTTACTGGCTTCCTTGGGAGGGATTATTTTTCTTCAAATTATCCTATATAATGAAGGGTTCTCTGTCAGACTCTAGAACCTGGTTTTGAACATTACCCCCTTCTTAAATCTGAATCCGAATATTCAATAAAATTAGACATATAAAGGGGTGTTTGGGTGGCTTAGTTAAGCATCTGACTCTTGATTTCAGCTCAGGTCATGATCTCATGGTCATTAGATTGAGCCCTGTGATGGGCTCTGGGCTGAGCATAGAACCTTCTTGGGATTCTCTTTTTCCCTTTTCCTCTGCCTTTCCCCCACTTGCATGCGCTCTCTCTCTCTCTCTCTCTCTCTCTCTCTCTCAAAATAAATATACATTTTAAAAAATTAGGCCTATAAAGTTTTACAGGTATTGTTTCTGGTACATTATGCAATGTCAATTACTACTCAACCTAGAATGGGGACTGTAAATTCATGGCTTATGTTATATCATCCCCCATCTCCAACCAGGCAAATTGTGACAGATGGTGTGTATCACAGAATTCATTCCCACTGATTTCTACATGGTCTCAGATTCCGTGCCCTGCCCCCCCCCCCCCCCAATACGGTGCTCTACAGAGTCACACTGTTGATTAGAAGTTTGGTAGAACATTCAAACACTTTTTTCTTCTTGTGCCTCATGATACAAGGTAATTTGCTGACTCTTAATTTTTTCTCAAATATTGCTATGTTTGTCAGCTCTATTAGATTAACAGAAATGAGACTCATTCTTAGCTGTAATTTAAATCTATTACTTAATCATAGTGACTGAGGAGCTGGCTTACTTTTAGTATTACTTTTAGATTTTCTTTTTCCTTTCTATTTTAATATTTAATCCCCCCAAATTTTCCCGTTTAGACTAGCAAAATTTCTGAGTGTGTTGCTACAGCTTCATAGGTCAAATTAAGTTCTGCCTAAGTCACTTGCCAGATGAGGTGCAGGAGGGGAGAAACCAAGGAAAGCATGGCAGTTTCCTTAGAGAAGACACTGAAATCAGATTGTGGGAGGCCTATGGCAGCTTCAGTTTGTGGGGCACAGCACCAGAGATATAGATGCTCTGTAGAGAAGCTCCAGGAATCTGCAGAGATGTCAAAAGATCTTTTGCTGTTTGCTAAAGAGCACATACCTAGAATAAAATGCCACAAAATCAGACAAAAAGCTGCTTCTGGGAATCTGTAAATTGAACAATTCCCAGAGCTTACATGTGGGTGAGAGACATTTGAATTTTTGCCACCAGAGTGACAAGACCTCATTAAAAATCTTGGGCATTCAGTAGATACCCCAGAGTCATGCCTTACAATAGGGCTAAGCGCTGTGAGTAAAGGCTACTCTAGACCACTACTAGCAAAGCTTAAAAACAACTTCAGAAGGATCAAGTTGATTAGCAAGTAACTGCCTGCCAAAGTCAATACTTGAAATGAATAAAATAAAAAATCTAAAATCTCAAGAACATGGATTTATGATATCTGGTGCCCCCCAAAAATTATGACATGCAAATAAGGAGGAACATGCAGAGAAGAAAATCAGTCAATAGAAACATAAATGACAGAGATGAATGAAGTAGCAGATAACTACTACTGGAGCTTTAAAGTAACTACTTTTAAAGCTACTACTGGAGCTTTAAAGTAACTGACAGATGAATGAAGTAGCAGATAACTACTACTGGAGCTTTAAAGCAGATAACTACTAATGGAGCTTTAAAGTAACTACTATACATACGTTCAAGTATGTAATGGAAAAAAAAATGAACATTACGAGGAGAGAAGTGAAAGATATTAAAAAGAAGCAAAGAGAACTTTAGAGCTACGAAATGCAGTGTCTGGGAAATTCACCTATGGATTATCAACTGATTAGGCACTGTAGAAGACATGAATTGTGAACTTGAAGATACCGAAATAGAAACTATTCAAATTGAGCAACAGAAAAAAAAATTGTAATAGAACAGTTTCTCAGTGACTTGAGGAATATTCCAAGTGGTCTAATGTAGGTGTAATTGGAGTTCCTGAAAAGTGCAGGAGAGAGGAGCCAGAGAAAATATTTGAAGGAAAAATAGATTAATTTTTTCAAACAAGATGGAAAGAAGAATTCCTAAATCTAAGAAACTCAACCAATTCCATGCAGGATGATAGGAAAACTCTTCTAAGGCATTATCTTATTTGAATTGTTGAGAACCAGTGATAAAGTGGAGCTCTTGAAAGCAGTCAGAGAAAAAAAGAAATATTAAATATAGGGGTACCAAGATAAGAATTACTACTGATTTCTTGTCAGGAAATAAGCCAAAACAAGGAATAGAATGATAAGTTTAACATGATTTAAAAAAAAAAAGATTCATCTAGGATTCTATGTCAAGTGAAAATATCCTTTAAAACTGAGAGTGACATAAAGACATTTTTGGGCAGACAAAAGCAAAGAGTTTATTTCCAGCAAACCTGAATTATGAGAAATGTTAAAAGAAGTTCTTCTAGAGGAAGAAAAATGATACCAGATACAAACCTAATTTCATATAAATGAAGGAAGAAGGCCAGAAATGGTAAATATGTGGGAAAATATGGAAGATATTTTGTCATTTTTATCATTAAAAAAATTACCTTTTAAAAACAAATGTAGTAACACTGTATGGTGGGGTTTATAACAGTTTGAAGTATCATATATGAAAATAGTAGTATGAAGGTTGGCAGGGTGTATATACATGTCTTACTTTAGTTGGGTACAATTTTCTCTGTTCATCTGGTGTTTTTTAGCAGATGAAATCATACATAAAATTTAAGTTACATTAAAAATTTTTTGTGCTGTGTTACAACAAATTTGCATTGTCAAAATAAGCATGATAGTAGAACTGACTGCACATTTCAGAGTATGACAAAAGTTTATACCCATATGACCATGATGAAAATAAAAACGCAGAACATTTTCATCACCTCAGAGTTTACTTAGTGCAATTTTTACTAATTCCTGCCTCAGCCTCAAGCAACAGTAATTTTGTGTTCTGTTGCTATAGTTTTGTGTTCTGTCACCGTATTTATGCTTGCTCTAGATTTTCATATAAATGGATCATATGATGTGATGCATATATTTTATCTTTGGCTTCTTTTGCTTAGAATAATACTGAAATTCATGTTGCTGTGTGTATCAAATACATTGTTCTTTTTTTATTGCTGAAATGTATTCTCTCGTTTAGATATGCCAAATGTATTCAAAAGATGGGTATTTGTATTGTTCCCCATTTGGGGCTATTCTGAATAAAACTTCTATGAATATTCATGTATAAGCTTATTCTGTGGACATTTGCTTTCATTTCCCTTGGATAAATAATGGAACTGTTAGGTCATATGGTAAGTGACAACTTTCTCAAGAAACAACCAAATAGGTCTACAAAGTGGTCATACCATTTACACTCCCATCAACAATGTTTGAAAGTTAAAATTACTTCATATCCTCAGTTGGATTCTTCATCTGTTTAATTTTAGCTATTCTAGTGGGTGTGTAGTGGTATCTCATTGTGATTTTAATTTGCATTTCTCTGGTGACTAATGATGTTGAGCTTCTTTTCATGTGCTAATTAGACGTTCTCATATCTTCTTTTGTAATTAGAACAAGGTGTCTGTTCAAATGTTTTGCTCTTTAAAAATTGTGTTGTCTTCTCATTGAGTTAGAAGAATAATTTGTATAATCTGGTTTCAAGTTCTTTGTCAAATATATATGTTGCAAATATTTTCTTCCAGTTGTGGACTGGCTTTTCATTTTGTTAGTTAGCTTTTTCAAAGAATGGAATTTTACAATTTTCATATCTATTTTATTAATATCCTTGTATGCTTAATGCTTTGTGTGTCTTAAGATATCTTTTCCCTTCCCAAAGTTGCAAAAATTTTCTTCTATATTTTGGTCTATTACATTTCTCCTATTAGGTTTATAAGTTTTAGCCTTCACTTTTAGGTTTGTGATTTATTTCAAATAAATTTTTTTTTGCATGGTATAATGATTGAGATGCATTTTTCCATTTTGCTATCCAGTTATTCTAGCACCATTTGTTGAAAAGACCATCTATTCTCCTTTCTTTGGCACCTTGGTCAAAATTAATTAATCATATATGCATAGACATATTTTTGAACTCTCCATTTTGTTCCACTGATCTATTTACCTGTCCATATACTAATACCACACTATTTTGATAACTGTAATTTATGGTAAGTCTTAAAACCAGATAAAATAAGCACTCTAACTTTATTTAAAAAATTGTTCTGGTTATTTTTAAGTTCATATTCCTATATAAATTTTAGATTCAGCCAAGTTTCTAAGTGTCTCAATTTTGGGGCATCTGGGTGGCTCAGTCTGTTGAGTGACTAACTCTTTGGCTCAGATCATGATCTCATGGTTCATGAGTTCAAGCCCCACGCTGACCTCAGTGCTGATGGTGCAGAGCCTGCCTGGGATTCTCCCTCCTCTCTCTTTCTGCCCCTACCCCAATTGCGCTGTCTCTGTCTCTCTCAAAATAAATAAATAAACATTAAAAAAAATTTCTCAATTTCTACAAAATGGGCTGTTGTATTTTGATTGGGATTTCATTGAATTAGCATTTTAATTTAGAGAGAACTAGTACATTAACAATATTGTCTTCTAATCCATGATTGGTATCTCTGTTTATTTAAAATTTTTTTAATGGCAAGAGGAAGGTTGAGGAAGTTCTATTTCTAGGTTGCTGAGAATGTTTTGGAATTGTTATTGTTCATATTAAGTGTTAAATTTTATCAAGTGCTTTCCACACCTATTAGGAAAACCATATGGATTTTCTTTTTTAGTTCACATGGTGATTTACATTGGTTGTTTTTCAAATGTTAGACCAACCTTCTGTCCTAAGATAAATCCCTCTTGGTCATGCTGCGTTATCTTTTTTATATGTTGCTAATTTAGATTTGATATTTTATTAGAAACTTATCCAACTAGGTTCAGGAGAGATATTGATCTTTAATTATTTACTTATTTTTTTATTTTTTGGAAATAGCTTTACTTTAGGTATCAGGTTAATGCTGGTTTCAAAATGAGTTGGGTGGGAAGTACTCATATTTTCTGAAATTTTGGTGAGATAACTATTATGTCTTCCTCAAATATTGGATAAATGTTACTAGTGAATCCATCTGGAACTAGGGTATTTTTAATGGGAACATTTTAAATGACTAATTTCCTTTATTCAAATGATAGAGGGCTATTCAATTTTTTTAAATATGTTTTTTTGGTGTCAGCTTTACTTTTTGTTTATTTCTTCTAAATTATCAAATTCATTGCAATAAGTGTATTTAGAATATTTCTTTATTATCCTTTTAACATTGATAGTATCTGTGATGATGCCCCTCTGCCCCTCTTTTCTATACTGGTACTTTGTGTCTTCTTTTTTTTTTCTTGATTCTTCTAAGCTAGAAGTTTGTTATTTTATTGATCCTTTTTAAAAAGCACCGTGAGATTGATTTTTCCCTGTTGTTTATGCAATTCATTTTTAATCGAAAATTTGATAGCATTTTTATTAAGATATATGACATACCATACAATTCACCCATTTGAAGTGTACACTCAGGGGTTTTTTTGTATATTCAGAGTTGTGCAATCATTACCATCATCACCATCAATTTGAGAAAACAATATAACTCCCCAAAAGAAATTTCCTATCCTGTCACACTTCGTTTTCCTAACATAATTTCCCCAGTCTTAGGTAACCACTAAACTTTCTATTTCTAGAAATTTGCCTATTCTGGACATTTCATATAAATGGAATCATTTAGTATGTGGTCTTTTGTGACTGGCTTTTTCACTTAGCATAATGTTTTATTTATTTATTTTTGAAAGAGAGAGAGAGAGAGAGGAGGGATGGAGAGAGAGAAAATCCCAAGCAGGCTCTGTGCTATCAGCACAGAATCTGTTGAGGGACTTGATCCCACAGACTACAAGATCATGACCTGAGCTGAAGTCAAGAGTTGGACACTTAACAGACTGAGTTGCCCGGGCACCCCTAGCATAATGTTTTTAAGGTTTATCTGTGCTATACTGTGTATCAGTACTTAATTTATTTTTATTGTTGAGTAATATTCCCTTGTATGGCTACCATCAGTTTCTTTTTATCCATTCATTAGTTAATGGACATTAGGATTGTTTCCATTGTTTGGCTATTACGAACAATAGTACTACTAACATTTGTATACAAGTTTTTATATGGGCATATGTTTTAATTTCTCCTGGATATTAACCTAGCAGTGGAATTGCTGGATCAAATGGTTATTCTGTATTTAGTCTTTGGAGGATATACCAGGCTGTTTTCCAAAGTGGCTACATCATATTATAATCCTACTGGCAGTGTGTGAGCATTCTAAGTTCTCTACATCCTCACCAACACTTCTTATTATCTATTTTTTTTTTTTTAAATAATAGCCATCCTAGTAGGTGTGAATTGGTGTCTCATTATGGTTTTGATATGTATTTTTCAGATAAAGATGTGCTTATTAGACATTTGTATTTCTTCTTTGGAGACATATATTCTAAATCTTTGCTCATTTTTAAACTGGATTATTTGTTATTTTATTGGTTTAAGAGGTCTTTATGTATTCTAGGTAGAAGTTTCTTATCAGATAAATGTTTTCCAAATTTCTCTCCCATTCTCTGAGTTGGCTTTTCACTTTCTTGATGGTGTCCTTTGAAGTACAATTTTTTTTATTTTTGATGATGTCTGATTTGTTTATTTTTGTTATTGTTGTTTGTATTTTTGGTATCTTATCTAAGAACCCTCTTTCTCTCCCCAAGTTCATGAAAGTTAACACCTGTGTTTTCTTATAAATGCATTAATAGTTATAGCTCTTACATTTAGGTCTTTGATCCACTTTTAGTTAAATATTTATATGGTGTGAGGTAGTGGGTTCAACTTCATTCCTTTGTGTATGGATATTTGTTTTTTCCACCACCATTTATTGCAAAGACTATTCTTTTCCCCTGCTATTGGTCTTGAAACGCTTGTTGCCAATCAAGTGACTATAAATGTGAAGGTTTATTTCTGGACTTATTTTGGGTCTTTTAAATTGCCATACACATTGTAGAATCAGTTTGTCAATTTTTGCAAAGAGCCAGCTGGAGTGTGTGTATGTGTGTGTGTGTGTGTGTGTGTGTGTGTGTGTGTGTGTGTGACATGGGGCAATTGAGATATAATTGGCATATAACATTATATTAGTTTTAGATGTACAGCATAATGATTTGATTGTGAAATGATTACCACAACAAGTTTAGTTAACATCCATAACCACACATAGTTCAATTTTTTTCTTGTGATGGGAACTTCTAGGATTTCTCTTAGGAACTTCCAAATATGTAATGTAATGTAATGTAATGTAATGTAATGTAATGTAATGTAATGTAATCATGTTAACTGTAGTCACCATGCTATATGTTACATTCCCAAAACTTATTCATCTTCTAATTGGAAGTTTGTACTTTTTTAAAAAAATTTTTTAATGTTTATTTTTGAGAGAAAAAGACAGAGTATGAGCAGGGGGAGGGGCAGAGGGAGGGAGACACAGAATCTGAAGCAGATCAGGCTCTGAGCTGTCAGCACAGAGCCCAATGCAGGGCTCAAACCCACAGACTGTGAGACCATGACCTTAGCCAAAGTCAGACACTCAACCGACTGAGCCACCCAGGTGCCCCAGGAAGTTTGTACTTTTGACCATCTTCACCCATTTTAGCCACCCCACTTATGTAACCACTAATCTGTTCTTGTTATGCTTTTCTTTATGGTCGGTAGTAATGTCTACTCTCTCAATCCTGCTTTTGCTGATTTGATTCTTCTCTTTGCTTGAATAATGTAGTTTAAAGTTTGTCAATTTTATTGATTTTTTTCAAAGAACCAAGTCTTGATTTTATTAGTTGTCTTATTGTTTTTTATTCTCTAGTGATTTATTATCACTTTAATCTGTTATGTCCTTCCTTCTGTTTGCTTTAGATTTAATTTACTCCTCTTTTTCTAGTATCTTAAAGCAGAAGCTTGGGTTATTGACTTGATATCTTTTTTTCTTTTTTAATATAGGCACCTAAAACTATAAATTTTCCTTCAATTATTTATTTTTTTAAACAATGTTTATTTGTTTGTTTATTTATTTATTTTGAGAGAGGGAGAGAGGGAATCCCAAGCAGGCTTCATGCTGTCAGTGTAGAGCTCAATGCAGGGCTGGATCTCACAAACTATGAGATTATGACCTGAGCTGAGATCATGATCTCAGCTGAAATCAAGAGTCAGTTGCTTAACCAGCTGGGCCACCTAGACATCCCTATAAATATTCCTTTAAGTGCTGCTCAAACTGCATCCCATAAGTTTTGGTTTGTTGTACTTTTGTTTTCATTCATCTCAAAGTATTTTCCAATTTCCCTTGTCATTTCTTCTTTGACTCTTTGGTTATTTAGGATGTTCTATGTGTGCTTGAGAAGAATGTGTATTCTGTTGTTGTTGTAGAGTGTTCTATAAGTTTCCCTTAGTTCTAGCTGATTTAAAATTGTTCAAGTGTGCTACGTACCTACCTATTTATTTATTTATCATTGTTATTTTTTAATGTTTATTTACTTTTGAGAGAGAGACAGAGTGCGAGTGGGGGAGGGGCAGAGAGAGAAGGACATGCAGAATTGTAAGCAGACTCCAGGCTCTGAACTGTCAGCACAGAGCCCAACGTGGGGCTTGAATTCGCCACAAGATCAAGACCTAAGCTGAAGTCAGACGCTTAACTGACTGAGCCACCCAGGTGCCCCAGGTGTGCTACCTTTTTAAAACAATTTATTAGAGAGAGAGAGAAAGAGAGTGCACAAACAGGGGAGAAGGGCAAAAGGAGACTGAGAGAGAGAAAAAAGAGAGAATCTTAAGTAGGCTTTGTGCTCTGTGCTCTCTGCTGAGCACCGGGCGGGACCTGGGGCTTGACCCCATGACCCTGGGATCATGACCTGAGTCAAAATCAAGAGTCAGATGCTCAACTGACTGAGCCACCCAGGCTCCTGCAGTGTTCTTTCTTTTTATTAGGCAGTATCTTTTCCTTCTTCTTCTCCTCCTCTTGCCCCTTTAACCTCCTTTCCCTCCTTTTTCCGTCGTCAGTGGCATAGTCTTTGACTCTTGCTTTCCTAACCCCATTTTCCCTTTGGGCTCTTTTTTTTTTTTTATTGTGGGAATTTGCAAAGCGCTATGGTTTTTAGGAATATTTATGCTGAGTTATAGAAGAAATGACTGCTTATGACAGGTGCATTTTATTTTATGTAAATTATTCCTCAATGTTGATTTAAACAGAAATTAATAATTCTGGGGAAAATTTATTTAAGGTGGTAAATTATAGTTCCTTAGAGTAACAAATCATTTTATTTTAACAGAAAGCTTTTGTAAACTTACTCCTTATCGGAGATTTTAAAAAATCTGTCACATATTTTCTGATTAGTATTTAAACCCATTTTTCTTATTCCACTAGTCTTGTCACATTAATCCATTTTTTAACACAAAGCCTTAATTATTCCTTCCTCTTAAATTGTTTAGTAAATTGCTTCTGCCTATATTATAATTGACAATATCTAACCTTAAAGTTTCAACTGTCAACTATGTCAGGCTAAGAGAACATATTTACCAACAATTGCTTTTTAATCCAAAATACAGTGTTACCTTTCTTTATGCTCATTTAAAAATAAAGGGTTGGTTTCCACTCTTGCTCTTCTCCAATATTACCTGCAAGGTAGAAAGCAATTTTGTGTAGATTAAAAGCCTAAATTAACCGTTAAAAGCAAGTCGACTTGTCTAGTCATCTCAATGGATTCATTGATAATTAAAAGGAATAATAAATCAGAGCCATCATTACATCTCTTTAGTGTAAGAGAAATCCTTTCTCAATGAGAAAGTTAATCATTTAACAAATATGTGTTCCCATGGGAGAATAATGTTTGATCAAACCGATGATAACCCTCAATACTTTAAAAGAGTAAAATTCAACACAATGAAATCTTTAGAGTTCCTAGTAAAAGTAAGGCGTGATGTCAGTCTGTTTTAAGGATAGTATTTGATTTTGAAGGCCTTTTTTGAGACTTATAGCCGATTTTTGATATTAAAGTGAACAAATATCATTGAGCACTTAGTTCTGAGAACTAAAATGATGGAGGTGAGTGAATAATGCCATCAGTGTTTTTCCAGATTTTTATTTTAATAGACCTGTCTTGGATGTTTAATTCTAGATGAAGTTTCTCCTGATTTGGTGATAGCTATAAATAGTGATATGTATAAAAATTAATGAACATTCTCTACAAATACACATCTTGTTAAGATGAACTGTTTTTGTTGATAAATTTTAGTGTAAATATTCAGTCAAGATGTAAATTAGGGAACCCTCACTCTCTCTCATCAGATGGTCTTCCTTTGTAGCTCTTGTTAACATTTATTTGTGTATTCATTTGTTTAATGTCTATGCCCCATTTCTGCTCTCATGTATGTATATATATATCTTTTACCATTATATATCCAGTACCTAGCACCATGCCTGGCATATAGCATGCACTCTAAAATAATTGTTGAATGACCAGGTAAATAAGATGCCTAGACTTCAAAAGCCTTTCTTAACTCCATTCTGACTTAGGAAATAACTTGAGCAAGTTTCTTATCCTCTTTCTGCATTTTGCCTTCTACAGTTTAGTGAATAATAATGGTAACTTACATATAATACATCACATCTCTGTAATATTCAAAACATTTTTATAGCATTCACTGAGTATTTACTATGTGCCAGGAACACTACTAGGTATGAAGGACACAGCATTGAACCTAAATAAATAAATAAATAAATGAAAGCAAAAATTTGTGCCTTCATGGAGCATTTCTAGTAAAATCTGTTGTTTTGTTTTGGTCCTCACAACAACCATATGTATTATGGCTTAATATGTTTAGTATGTGCAGTGGGTTGGACTGATATTATTGTTAATTTACTAATGCAGCAATAGAGATTTGGTAAAGTTTTTACTCAAGATCAATCAGCTCGTGAATTCAAGCACTAGATAATGTCCAGTGTTTTTCTTCTTCCCTTAACTCCGATGTCATCTATTGTGTAGGAAGTTTTTGAGAAAAAGGAAGATCCAATTTATTCAACATCTTCTGTAAAATATACTGCATAAATACAAAGTGATGGCATGATTCAGGTTTTTTTTAATTGAGGTATAATTGACATCCAACATTAGCTCCAGATGGATAATAAAATAACTCAATATTTATATATATTGTGAAATGATCACCCCAATAAGTCCAGTTAACCTCCAATCATGATTCAGTTTTTAAAGTGGTTTTGAAAACGATGGCATTTCAAGATACCTTAAATCCAAAGAAAATTTAGAATTTAAGTTTGAATTTGTTTAGATATGGCTTGTTATTTAATGTAATACCTGACTCTTATACCTAGACCCTTTTTGTAAGAGTTGGAGTTTCCTATTGTTAAATGTTCTAATACTGTCTATTAGCATGTGAATTTAGACAATGCCCATAGTGGATGACATATTAGTTGCTAAGCAAAGGAAATTACCATGCCATCTGCTGCCTCTTATAAGGTATGTTTACTCAACTCATTTTCTGAATCCATACAGCAAAGCCACCATAAGTAATGTGAATTATAGTAGCTTGTATATTTTTTGACTAAATAAGCAGTTTATGAGGAAAAAAACACAACTTTTTCCCTCTTTTCAATCTCAGTGGATGCCTTGGAAAACTTTTTTTGTCCTTCAAACTTTGTTTTAATGAGATTATCTTTTATTAGATCATTAGATATCACATATTCAAACTTAAGAATTTTTCTTTGTTATGAATTTACAAATTCTTTAACATTGAAACTAAACTGTAGAAAATCTGGTATTTTATTTGGAGCACTTCAAATTCTAGAAAGCACTAAAATGTCCTTAAATTTCCTGAAGCTTGTATAGAGGAACTTAGGTATGGAAAATATATCTGACAGAAATTCCAAAGTAAATTTTTTGTAAACCTGTGCTAAAGGTCAGACATTTGACATGCTTTTATTTGACCTTTTATCCTACTAAAGGATTAGATTACCATAAAAAAAAGCACTTCTCAAAGTGTGTTCCGTAAAGACATTAACAAGTATTATTGGGGAGAAGGAAGGTTTCTATAATCAAATATGAAAATGCTAAAGAGGGTTCTTTACTATCTGACTTCTCAGAATCTCTACTATGTTAATATGTTAGTGTGTATTATAATCTTTAGTAGGTGGTATTTTTTGCATTTTGCCACAGAATGTTTTTTTTCTTAGGAGTGTCTTGTGAGACTAATGCTATTCAAAACACAATTTAGGAAACACTGTCATCTGTCTGTACGTCTGCCTACCTAACTTTTCCAACTGGATATTGAGGACTTACCCAAAAGTGATCTCAGTATCTTTCCCTTAAATATGCCCCTCCTTCTCCTCCCCTATCTTATTGAAGAGCACTAATATCCACTCAGTTGCCCAAGCCTTATACCTGGATCCATCCTTAAGTCTTGCCGTTTATTTCTCTTTTCTCATTCAACCATCAACATGAACTAATTATCCCAATTCTTTATATCTCTCCTTTTTAAAATGTTTATTTATTTAGACAGAGAATGTGCATGTGCAGGAAAGTGGGGGAGGGGCAGAGAGAGGAGGGAGAGAGAGAATCACAAGCAGACTCCCCACTGTCAGTACAGAAACTGTCGTGGGGCTGGATCTCATGAACCATGAGATCATGACCTGAGTTGAAATCAAGAGTCGGATGCTTAACCGCCTGAGCTACCCAGGTGCCCCTGTATCTCTTAAATAAATCCACTTTACTCAAATTGCGTCTAAATGAATTTAAGCCTTCATCATCTTACACAGATTGCTAAAGTAACACTTTAACTCAGCATCATTCAATGTGATGCAACATAATGCAAGCCACAAACCCAAATCATGTATGGAATTTAAAAATTTCTGATGGCCATATTAAAAAATATAAGGCAAAATAGGTGAAATTAATTTTCATAATATATTTTTGTTTAGCCCAGTGTATCCAAAGTTTTATCATTTAAACACACAATACGTTTGGTATATGTATAAATTATTGAGATTTTACATTGTTATTTTTGTACAAAGTCTTTGAAATCCAGTGTGTGTTTTACACTTTCAGCCATCTCAATTTGTACTAGCCATATCTGAAGAGCTCAATAGCCACATGTGGCTGATGGCTATAGTATGGGGCAGCACAGCTTTTAGGTTGTCTTCCTTTCTGTATATTCTCCCCTTCTTACCCATTCTCCCCATGGCAGACAATGCGGTATATCTGATGGCATCATTCCATTGTTTAAGATCGTTGGTTGGTTATACATTGCCTTACACTTCAAGACCCGTGATAATAAGCTGTACCTACCTCTTCAGCCTCATTTCACTCTATTCACTCTAAATTCTATGCATATTGATTTGTTTGAGGTTGCTCCCCAAAGATATCATGCTTTCTCTCCTCTAGCCTTTGTATATGTTGTGACTTCATTTGGAATAATTCTTCCCCACCACTTTGCCAGGTAAATTACTGTTCAGGTCTCAGCCTAGATTTCACTTCATCCAGGAAATCTTCCCTAAAATGCAAAGTCTGAATTAGGTGCTACTGCTGTGAACTCTCAATATACCATTTATGTGCATAATATTGGTACTTAATGAACTATATTATATCATACTATATATATATATATATATATATATAAAATAAATTGACTCTAAGAGCTAGACTGTGAACTCCATGAAGGTAGGAACTATGTCTGTTCTTAATTTTTTGATTTAACTAACTAGACCAAAAGCTGCTCGAAGACCAAGCACACGGTATATGCTCATGTTATGATTTTTTTTAAGTTTATTTATTTATTTTGAGAGAGGAACAGTGCAAGTAGGGGAGGAGTAGAGAGAGGGAGACCAAAAGGATCCCAAGCAAGCTCTGTGCTGCCAGCGCAGAGCCTGATGCAGGGCTCGAACTCACAAAACTGTGAGATCATGACCTGAGCTGAAACTAGCTTAACCGACTGAGCCACTCAGGCACCCCTCACTATATGATTTTTAAATGAAAGAATGTGACAAATAATGTGACAGCCAAGAGATCTCTGGCCTACAGTCTCTGATGTCATCATTAGTTTCTAATTCCCCATAACTAGAAGTATATTCATTCTGTTTAAGTTTTTATTTAAATTCAGTTAGTTAACATATTGTGTATTAGTTTCACATGAACAAGATAGTGATTCAACACTTCCAAACAACACCCAGTGCTCATCACAGCAAGTCAGCTTCTTAATCCCCATCACCTATTTTATCCATACCCCCAGTCACCTCCCCTCTGGTAACCATCAGTTTGTTCCCTATACTTAAGAGTCTGTTTCTTAGTTTGTCTCCCTGTCTTCCCCCCCCCCCCTTTACCCATTTGTTTTGTTTCTTAAATTCCACATATGAATGGAATCATATGGTATTTGTCTTTTTCTGACTGACTTATTTCACTTAGCATAATACTCTCTAGCTCCATCCATGTCTTGGCAAATGGCAAGATTTCACTCTTTTTATTGACTAATATATCATTGTTTATGTATACCACATCTTTTTTACCCATTCACCAGTTAGTAGACACTTGGGCTATTCCCACCATTTGACTATTGTGAGTAATGAATTGTATTCTTTGGGTAAATACCCAGTAGTGTGATTGTTGGATCATAGAGTAGTTCTATTTTTAACTTTTTGATACAGCTCCATCCTGTTTTCCAGAATGACTGCACCAGTTTGCACCAACAGTGCATGAGAATACCTTTTTCTCCACATCATCATCAACTCTTTTAATTTCTTGTGCTTTTGATTTTAGCCATTCTGACAGGTGTGAGGTGATATCTCATTGTGGTTTTGGTATGCATTTCCCTGACAATGAGTGATGCTGAGCATCTTTTCATGTGTCTCTTGGCCATCTGTATGTCTTCTTTGGAGAAATGTCTGTTCATGTCCTCTGCCCATTTTTATACATTTTTTTAATGTTTATTTTTGAGAGAGACAGAGTGTGAGTGGGGGAGGGGCAGAGAGAGAGGGAGACACAGATTCCGAAGCAGGCTCCAGGCTCTGAGTGGTCAGCACAGAGCCTGACTCAGGGCTTGAACCCACGAACTGTAGGATCATGATGAGCCAAAGTTGGATGCTTAACTGAGTAAGCCACCCAGGTGCCCCTGTCTTCTGTCCATTTTTTGTCTTTTATTTATTTATGTTTATGTATTTTTTTTTAATTTGTAGTTAGCATATAGTGCAACAATGATTTCAGGAGTAGATTCCTTAATGCCCCTTACCCATTTAGCCCATCCCCCCTCCCACAACCCCTCCAGTAACCCTCTGTTTGTTCTCTATATTTAAGAGTCTCTTATGTTTTGTCCCCCTCCCTGTTTTTATATTATTTTTGCTTCCTTTCCCTTATGTTCATCAGTTTTGTATCTTAAAATCCTCATATGAGTGAAGTCATGATATTTGTCTTTCTCTGACTGGCTAATTTCACTCTAGTGCCATCCATGTAATTGCAAATAGCAAGATTTCATTCTTTTTGATTGCTGAGTAATACTCCATTGTATATATATCCCATCTACTTTATCCATTCATCCATCGATGGACATTTGGGCTCTTTCCATACTTTGGTGATTGTCGATAGGGCTGCTATAAACATTGGGGTGCATGTACCCCTTTGAAAAAGCACACCTGTATCCCTTGGGTAAATACCTAATAATGCAATTGCTGGGTCATAGGGTAGTTCTACTTTTAATTTTTTGAGGAACCTCCATACTATTTTCCAGAGTGGCTGCACCAGTTTGCATTCCCACTAGCAGTGCAAAAAAGATCCTTTTTCCACATCTTTGCCAACATCTGTTGTTACCTGAATTGTTAATGTTAGCTATTCTGACAGGTGTGAGGTGATAACTCATTGTGGTTTTGATTTGTATTTCCCTGATGATGAGTGATGTTGAGCATCTTTTCATGTGTCTGTTAGCCATCTGGATGTCTTTGGAGACGTGTCTATTCATGTCTTTTGCTCATTTCTTCACTGGATTATTTGTTTTTTGGGTGTTGAGTTTGATAAGTTCTTTATAGATTTTGGATACTAACCGTTTATCTGATATGCCATTTGCAAATATCTTGTCCCATCCCATCGGTTGCCTTTTAGTTTTGCTGATTGTTTCCTTTGCTGTGCAGAAGGTTTTATCTTGATGAAGTCCCAATAGTTCATTTTTGCTTTTGTTTCTCTTGCTTCTGGCGACGTGTTGAGTAAGAAGTTGTTGCAAGTTGTATAAATTCTTTATGTATTTTGGATTTTAACCCTTTATCAGATAATGTCACTTGTAAATTTCTTCTCCCATTCTTTAAGTTAACTTTTAGTTTTGTTGATTGTTTTCTTTGCTGTACAGAAGTTTTTTATTTTGATGTAGTCCTAATAGTTTCTTATCGCTTTCATTTCCCTTGTATCAGGAAACCTATCTAGAAAAAAGTTGCTACAGCCAATGTCAGAGAAGCTACTGCCTGTATTCTCTTCTTGGATTTTTATGATCTCCTATCTCACACTTAGGTGTTTAATCCATTTTGAATTTATTTTTGTGTACTGTTTAAGAGAGTGGTTCAGTTTCATTCTTTGGCATGTTGCTGTCCAATTTTTTGGACATAATTTGTGAAAGAGATTGTCTTTTCCCCCATTGGATATTCTTTTCTGCTTTGTTAAAGATTAATTGACCATATAGCTGTGGGTTCATTTCTGGGTTTTCTATTCTATTCCATTGACCTATGTGTCTATTTTTGTGCCAGTACCATACTGTGAGTTTTTTTTAAGTGTATTTATTTATTTTCAAAGAGAGGGGCGCCTGGGTGGCGCAGTCGGTTAAGCCTCCGACTTCAGCCAGGTCACGATCTCGCGGTCCGTGAGTTCGAGCCCCGCGTCAGGCTCTGGGCTGATGGCTCAGAGCCTGGAGCCTGCTTCCGATTCTGTGTCTCCCTCTCTCTCTGCCCCTCCCCGGTTCATGCTGTCTCTCTCTCTCCCAAAAATAAATAAACGTTGAAAAAAAAAATTTATAAAAAAAAAAAAAAGAGAGAGTACACACAAGCGGGTGGCGGGGGGGGGGGGGTGAGAGAGAGAGAGAGAGAAAGAATCCCAAGCACTCTGTGTTGCCAGCACTGAGCCTGATGTGGGGCTCAAACTCCCAAACCATGAGATTGTGACCTGAGCTGAAATCAAGAGTCAGACACCACTGACTGAGACATCCAGGTGCCTCATGCCAGTACCATACTGTTTTGATCACTACAGCCTTGTAATATAGCTTGAAGTCTGGAATTGTGATGCCTCCAGCCTTGTTTTTCTTTTTCAGCATTGCTTTGTCTATTCGGGGTCTTTTGTGGTTCCATACAAATTTTAGGATTGATTGTTCTAGCTCTGTGAAAAATGCTGGTGATATTTTGATAGGAATTTCATTAAATCTGTAGAAAGCTTTGGGCATATAAACATTTTAACAATGTTTGTTCTTCCAATCCATGAGTGTGGAATGCTTTTCCATTTCTTTGTGTTGTCTTCCAATTCCTTTCATCAGTATTTTATAGTTTTTAGAGTACAGCCTAACCTTTTTGGGTAGGTTTATTCCTAGGTATCTGGTATCTATCTTATTGTTCTTGGTGAAATTGTAAATGGAATCAATTCCTTAATTAGTCTTTCTGCTGCTCCATTATTGGTATATACATGCAACAGATTTCTGTACATTGCTTTTGTATCCTATTACTTTATTGAATTTGTTTATCAGTACTAGCCACTTTTTTGTGGAATCTTTTGGATTTTCTATATAGAGTATCATGTCATCTGCAAGTGGTGAAATTTGACTTCTTCCCAGCTGCTTTGGATGTCTTTTATTTCTTTTTGTTGTCTGAATTCTGTGGCTAGGAATTCCAGTACTATGTTAAATAACAGTCGTGAGGGGCTCCTGGGTGGTTCACTTGGTTAAGCGTCTGACTTCAACTCAGGTCATGATCTCACGGTTCGTGAGTTCGGGCTCCGCACTGGGTTCTGTGCTGACAGCTTGGAGCCTGGAGCCTGCTTCAGATTCTGTCTCCCTCTCTCTCTACCCCTTGCCTTCTCTCTCTCTCTCTCTCAAAAATAAATAAACATAAAATATTAAAAATAAGTAATTAAATTACATACATACATACATACATACATACCAGTGGTGAGAGTGGACATTCCTGTCTTGTTCTTGACCACAGAGGAAAAACTTTCAGTTTTTCCCATTGATGATGATATTAGCTGTCGTTTTTTCATAGATGGCCTTTCTTGTGTTGAAGTATGTTCCCTCTAAACCTACTTTGTTGAGGGTTTTTATCATAAGTGGATGTTATACTTTGTCAAATGGTTTTTGTGCATCTATTGAATGGATCATATTAATGTGATATATCATGTTGATTGATTTGCAAATATTGAACCACCTTTGCATCCCAGGAAAAAAATCTTGCTTGATTGTGGTTAATGACTTAAAAAAAATATTTTAAGTGTATTTTTTAGAGAGAGAGCATGAGCAGGTGAGGGGCAGAGAGAAAGAAAGGGAGAGAAAATCCCAAGAAGTCTCTGTGCTGTCAGTGTGGAGCCCGATGCAAGGCTTGAACTCATGAACTGTGAGAACATGACCTGAGCTGATACCCAGAGTTGGACGCTTAACCAGCTGAGCCACCAGGTGCCCTGGTTAATGATTTTTTTAAAATACATTGTTGGATTTGGTTTGCTAATTAACTAGCAAATTAATTGAGAGTTTTTGCATCCATGTTAATCAGGGATAGTGGCCTGTAGTTCTTTTTTGTAGTATGGTCTTTATCTGGTTTTGGTATAAGGGTAATGGTGGCCTCATAGAATGAATTTGGAAATTTGCTTCCTTTTCTATTTTTTGGAATAGTTTGAGAAGAATACATATTAACTCTTCTTTAAATGTTTGATAGAATTCTTCTGTGAAGCTGTCTGGCCCTGGACTTTAGTTTGTTGGGAGATTTTTGATTACTGATTCAATTTCTTTGCTGGTTATTGGCTTATTCAAGTTTTCTATTTCTTCCTATTTCAGTTTTGGTAGTTAATATGTTTGTAAGAATTTATCCATTTCCTCTAGGTTGTCCAATTTGTTGGCATATAGTTTTTCATAATATTCTCTTATAATTGTTTGTATTTCTGTGGTGTTGGTTGTTATTTCTCCTCTCTCATTTGTGATTTTATTTATTTGTGTCCTTTCTCTTTTCGTTTTGATAAGTCTGCCTAGAGTTTTATCAATTTTATTAATTTTTTCAAAGAACCAGTTCCTGGTTTCAATGATCTGTTCTATTATGTTTTAGTTTCTATATCATTTATTTCTGCTATGACATTTATTATTTTCTTCATTCTGCTGGCTTTAGACTTTGTTGTTCTTTTTCTAGTTCCTATGGGTGTAAGGTTAGGTTGTTTATTTGAGATTTTTCTTGTTTCTTGAGGTAGACCTGTATTGCTATATACTTCCCTTTTAGGACTGCTCTTGCTGCACCCAAAGGTTTTAGACTGTGTGTTTTCATTTTAATTTGTTTCCATGTAATTTTTTATTTCCTCTTTGATTTCTTGGTTGACCCACCCATTGTTTAGTAGCATGTTGTTTAACCTCCATGTATTTGTGGTCTTTCCAATTTTTTTTCTTGTGGTTGACTTCTAGTTTCATAGTGTTGTGGTCAGAAAAGGTTCATGGTATGATTTAAATTTTTTTGTATTTGTTGAGGCCTATTTTGTTGCCTAATATGTGATCTCTTCTGCAGAATGTTCCATTTGCATTAAAAAATAATGTGTATTCTGCTGTTTTAAGATGGAATGTTCTGAATATATCTGTTAAGTCCATCTGGTCCAGTGTGTCATTCAAAGCCATTGTTTCCTTGCTTATTTTCTGTTTAGATGATCTGTCCATTGATGTAAGTGGGGGGTGTTAACGTTCCCTATTGTTATTGTGTTATCAATTAGTTCCTTTATGTTTGTTATTGTTTCATGTATAGGGTGCTTCCATGTTGTTTGCCTGAATATTAACAATTGTTATATCTTGTTTTTGGATTCTCCTCTTTATGATTATATAATGCCCTTCTCTGTCTCTTTTTACAGTCTTTCTTTTAAAGTTAGTTTGATGTAAGTATTGCTACTGTGATCTTTTTTTTATTATTTTTTAATTTATTTTTTTAAATTCATATCCAAGTTAGTTACCATATAGTGCAACAGTGATTTCAGGAGGAGATTCCTTAATGCCCCTTGACCATTTAGCCCATACCCCTTCTACAAACCCTCCAGCAACCCTCTGTTTGTTCTCCATACTTAAGAGTCTCTTATGTTTCGTCCTCTTCCCTGTTTTTATATATTTTTGCTTCCCTTCCCTTATGTTCATCTGTTTTGTATCTTAAAGTCTTCATATGAGTGAAGTCATATGATATTTGTCTAATTGCGCTTAGCATAATACCCTCCAGGTCCATCCACATAGTTGCAAATGGCAAGATTTCATTCTTTCTGATTGCCAAATAATACGCCATTGTATTTATGTATGTGCCACACCTTCTTTATCCATTCATCCATTGATGGACATTTGGGCTCTTTCCATACTTTGGCTATTGTTGAGAGTGTTGCTATAAACATAGGGGTGCATGTGTCCCTTCAAACATCACACCTGTATCCCTTGGATAAACACCTAGTAGTGCAATTGCTGGGTCGTAGGGTAGTTCTATTTTTAATTTTTGAGGAAACTTCATTCTGTTTTCCAGAGTGGCTGAACCAGTTGGCATTCCCACTGGCAGTGCACAAGAGATTCTCTTTCTCTGCATCCTTGCCAACATCTGTTGTTGCCTGAGTTATTAATGTTTGCCATTCTGACAGGTATGAGGTGGTATCTCATGGTGGTTTTGATTTGTATTTCCCTGATGATGAGTGATGTTGAGCATTTTTTCATGTGTTGGTTGGCCATCTGGATGTCTTCTTTGGAGAAGAGTCTATTCATGTCTTTTGCTCATTTCTTCACTGGATTATTTGATTTTAGGGTGTTGAGTTTGATAAGTTCTTTATAGATTTTGGATACTAACTAACCCTTTATCTGATATGTCGTTTGCAAATATCTTCTCCCATTCCATGAGTTGCCTTTTAGTTTTGCTGATTGTTTCCTTCTCTGTGCAGAAGCTTTTTATTTTGATGAGGCCCCAATAGTTCATTTTTGCTTCTGTTTCCCTTGCCTCCAGAGACGTGTTGAATAAGAAGTTGCTGTGGCCAAGGTCAAAGAGGTTTTTGCCTGCTTTCTCCTCGAGGATTTTGATGACTTCTTGTCTTACGTTTAGGTCTTTCATCCATTTTGAGTTTATTTTCGTGTATGGTGTATGAAAGTGGTCCAGTTTCATTTTTCTGTATGTCACTCTCCAGTTTTCCCAGCACCACTTGTTGAAGAGACTGTCTTTATTCCATCGGATATTCTTTACTGCTTTGTCAGTGATTAGTTGGCCATACGTTTGTGGGTCCATTTCTGGGTTCTTTATTCTCTTCCATTGATCAGAGTGTCAGTTTTTGTGCCAGTACTATACTGTCTTGATGGTTACAGCTTTGTAATACAGCTTGAACTGTGACTGGGACTGTGATGCCTCCAGCTTTGGTTTTCTTTTTCAAGATTGCTTTGGCTATTCGGAGTCTTTTCTGATTCCATACAAATTTTAGGATTGTTTGTTCTTGCTCTTTGAAGAATGCCAGTGTTATTTTGATAGGGATTGCATTGAATATGTAGATTGCTTTGGGTAGTATTGAGATTTTAACAATATTTGTTCTTTCTATCCAGGAGCATGGAATTTCATAAGCTTTTTCTTTCATAAGCTTTCATAAGCAATTTCTTTCATAAGCTTTCTATAGTTTTCAGTGTATAAATTTTTCACCTCTTTGGTTAGATTTATTCCTATGTATTTTATGGGTTTTGGTGCAATTGTAAATGGGATCGATTCCTTGATTTCTCTTTCTGTTGCTTCATTCTTGATGTATAGGAATGCAACTGATTTCTGTGCATTGATTTTATATCCTGCCACTTTGCTGAATTCATGGATCAGTTCTAGCAGTTTTTTGGTGGAATATTTTGGGTTTTCCATATAGGGTATCATGTCATTGGTGACGAGTGAAAGTTTGACCTCCTCCAGGATGCCTTTTATTTCTTTGTGTTTTCTGATTGCTGATGCTTAGACTTCCAATAGTATGTTGAATAACAGTGGCGAGGGTGGACATGCTTGTCTTATTCCTGACCTTAGAGGGAAAGCCCTCAGTTTTTCCCCATTGAGGATGATATTGCATTGGGTTTTTCATATATGGTTTCTATGATCTCGAGGTATGCTCCTTCTATCCCTACTTTCTTGAGAGTTTTTATCAAGAAAGGATGCTATATTTTGTCAAATGCTTTCTCTGCATCTATTGAGAGGATCATGTGGTTCTTGTCCTTTCTTTTATTGAGGTGATGAATCACATTGATTGTGGATATTGAACCAGCCCTTCATCCCAGGTATAAATCCCACTTGGTTGTGGTGAATAATTTTTTTAATGTATTGTTGGATTCGGTTGGCTAATATCTTGTTGAGGATTTTTGCATCCATGTTCATCAGGGAAATTGGTCCATAGTTCTCCTTTTTAGTGGGGTCTGTGTCTGGTTTTGGAATCAGGGTAATGCTGGCTTCATAGAAAGAGTTTGGAAGTTTTCCTTCCATTTCTGTTTTTTGGAACAGCTTCAAGAGAATAGGTGTTAACTCTTCCTTAGATGTTTGGTAGAATTCCCCTCAATAGCCATCTAGCCCTGGACTCCTGTGTTTTGCGATATTTTTGATTACTAATTGGATTTCTTTACTGGTTATGGGTCTGTTCAAATTTTCTATTTCTTCCTGTTACAGTTTTGGTAATGTATATGTTTCTAGGAATTTGTCCATTTCTTCCAGATTGCCCATTTTACTGGCATATAATTGCTCATAATATTCTCTTATTATTGTTTTTATTTCTGCTATGCTGGTTGTGATCTCTCCTCTTTCATTCTTGATTTTATTTATTTGGGGCCTTTCCATTGTCTTTTTGATCAAACTGGCTAGGGGTTTATCAATTTTGTTCATTCTTTCAAAGAACCAGCTTCTGGTTTCATTGATCTGTTCTACTGTTTTTTTTGGTTTCAATAGCATTAATTTCTGCTCTAATCTTTATTATTTCCTGTCTTCTGCTGGTTTTGGGTTTTATTTGCTGTTCTTTTTCCAGCTCCTTAAGGCATAAGGTTAGGCTGTGTATCTGAGATCTTTCTTCCTTCTTTAGGAAGGTCTGGATTGCTATATACTTTCCTCTTACAATGGCCTTTGCTGTGTCCCAGAGGTTTTGGGTTGTGGTGTTATCATTTTCATTGGCTTCCATATACTTTTTAATTTCTTCTTTAACTTCTTGGCTAGCTCATTCATTCTTTAGTAGGATGTTTTTCAGTCTCCAAGTATGTGTTACCTTCCCAAATTTTTCTTGTGGTTGATTTCGAGTTTCATAGTGTTGTGGTCTGAAAATATGCACAGTATGATATCGATCTTTTTGTACTTACTTAGGGCTGATTTGTGTCCCAGTATGTGATCTATTTTGGAGCGTGTTCCATGTGTACTGGAGAAGAATATGTATTCCGCTGCTTTAGGATGAAATATTCTGAATATATCTGTTAAATCCATCTGGTCCAGTGTGTCATTCAAAGTCATTGTTTCCTTGTTGATTTTCTGTTTAGATGATCTGTCCATTGTTGTATGTGGGGTGTTGAAGTCCCCTATTATTATGGTATTATTATCAATGAGTTTCTTTGTTTGTGATTAATTGATTTATATATTTGGGGTCTGCCACATTTGGTGCATAAATGTTTACAATTGTTAGGTCTTCTGTGTGGATAGACCCATTGATTATGATATAATTCCCTTCTGCATCTCTTGATACAGTCTTTATTTTAAAGTCTAGATTGTCTGATATAAGTATGGTTACTCTGGCTTTCTTTTGTCGACGATTAGCATGATAGATGGTTCTCCATCCCCTTACTTTCAATCGGAAGGTGTCTTTAGGTCTAAAGTGGTTCTCTTGTAAACAACATTTAGATGGATCTTGTTTTTGTATCCATTCTGTTACCCTATGTCTTTTGATTGGAGCATTTAGTCCATTGACATTTAGAGTAAGTACTGAAAGGTATGAATTTATTGCCACTATGTTGCTTGTAGAGTTGGAGTTTCTGTGGTATTCTCTGGTCCTTTCTAGTCTTTGTTGCTTTTGTTCTCTCTCTCTCTCTCTCTCTCTCTCTTTTGTCTTTACTGCCCTCAGAGAGTACCCCTTAAAATTTCTTGCAGGGCTGGTTTAGTGGTCAGGAACTCCTTTAATTTTTGTTTGTCTGGGAAACTTTTTATCTCTCCTTCTATTTTGAATGATAGCCTTGCTGGATAAAGAATTCTTGGCTGCATATTTTTCTGATTCAGCACATTGAATATGTCCTGCCACTCCTTTCTGGTCTGGCAAGTTTCTGTAGATAAGTCTGCTGCAAACCTGATCTGTCTTCCCTTGTAGGTTAAGGACTTTTTTTTTTTTTCCCTTGCTACTGTCATGATTCTTTCCTTGCCTGTGTATTTTGTGAATTTGACTATGATATGCCTTGTTTATGGTCGGGTTTTGTTGAATTTAATGGGAGTCCTCTGTGCTTCCTGGATTTTGATGTCTGTGTCTTTCCCCAGGTTAGGAAAGTTTCCGTGTATAATTTGCTCACATAACCCTTCTACCCCTTTTTTTCTCTCTTCATCTTCTGTGACCCCTGTGATTCTGATGATCCTTTTTAATGAGTCACTGATTTCTCTAATTCTTAAATCATGATCTTTTGCCTTAGTCTCCCTCTTTTATTTCTACTTCATTATTCTCCATAAGTTTGTCCTCTATATCACTGATTTGCTGCTCTGTCTCATCCATCCTTGCCACCGTGTCATCTATTAGAGATTGCAGCTCAGTTATACCATTTTTTATTTCATCCTGGCTATTTTTTACTTCTTTTATCGCCACAGAAAGGGCTTCTAATCTATTTTCAACCCCAGCTAGTATTCTTATTATTGTGATTCTAAATTCTGGTTCAGACATCTTGCTTGTATCTGTGTTGATTAAGTCCCTGGCTTTCATTTTTTCCTGCTGCTGATTTTGGGGTGAATTCCTTCGTTTCATCATTTTGAAGGAAGAAAAGGAATTAATAAGGTAAAAAAATAAAATTATAAAATTAAAAACAATACACACACAAAAATCAAATAAATGATGCTATATCCTAAGTGTGTTTTGGTGTGATTGTTGAAAGGAGCTTGATAGGTTAGAGAAAAAAGGGGAAAGGAAAAAAAAAAGCAAAACATTTGAAAATTTGAGAAAGTGAATAGAATGAAATAGAATAAAATGAAATGTTGGAAGTAATATAGAATTTGAAAAATTTACCAAAAAGTAAAAAATGTAGTAGAAGAAAATTAATAATATTTTCAATAAAAATTGAAAATAAAAATAATTTTTTCTCTTTCTGTATTCAAGAAAAAGAAAAGAAACGAAAAAGAAAACAAAATTGAATAGATGGACCAATGAACAGACTGAAATACGATTGAAATTACATCATTTTCCCCTAGAAGTCAAATTCTGAAGTACTTTATAGTCTGTAAACTAAGCAGGCAGAGAGACTTGTGGTGTTCCTGAAGAGTGACATTGGCCCAGTTTGGCGGGGCTTAGTGTGACAGCTCCGTTCTCCACTAGATGGCACTTTTTAGCTTACTGGGGTGGATTGTGTGTTGCTTGTAGGTGTGTATGCACATGTGTGGGAGAGGTGAAAATGGCATCACCCAGCTACCCAGTCTCTAGTCTTAGAACTCTGTTCTTTCTGATAAGCAATTGCTCACCTGTCCTTTTTCTCCAGCTTCCATCCACTCCCTGCTTTTACACTGTCCATGACCAAGTTGTCAGGTTGCCAGGCAGCACCTTCCTCCTGAGTTTTATCTCCGATGCACCTGTATTTCCCAACCTCTCACTTCTGAGGGACTGCAGCTTTGACCTGTTCTGCCCCTCTGCGGGAGGGTCTCACCAAGCAATGGCCGGGTGCTGGCTGCACCCAGGAACGTTCATGGGACTGTGCTGCTGCCGATGCCCAGAGACTGCAGCTGCGTGCCTGCCCACCCCAGAAAAAGTTCATTCAATTGTGTATCAGCAGCGTTTCAGGGACTATGGTAAGTCACAACACACATTTGGCACCAGGCTTCCCCCTTAACATCCTTGTTCCAGCAGCAGTGAATGTGGTTGTTCTCTGGGGTCTGCTGGGACCTTTGGCTATGGGGCAGCCACACAACCTCTACCAAATATCCTCTCAGCAGGGGAACCGTCTCTCCCTGTGTGGCCTGAGGACCCACGGACTTCACTCCCTGATCCTGGGGATTCGCCCTTCCCACCAGAGTACCACTAGGTATTGAGCTACAGAGTTTCAGACTCTGTGCTCCCTCTAAGTTTATAGAGTCTTAATGGAATTGAAACTCTCTCCTTTCTCCTTTGTCCCTTTTTTGTTCAGTCCCTATGGCTATTTCCACTTTTCCACTTTGTCTCCAGCTGGTTTTGGTGGGGGGAGTGCTTTTACCATAGTCTCCCCCCATCTCTGACCTCTCTCCACAAGCAAAAAAGCTCCTTGTCCTCTATGTGGCTTCTCTCTCCCCCAGTTCACCTCTCTGTGCCATGTACCTGCTGAGTTCTGTGGTTCAGGTTGTGCAGATTGTTGTGTTAATCCTCAAATCAGTTTTCTAGGTGTGAAGGATGGTTTAGTGTTGATCTGGCTGTATTGAATGGATGCAAAATGCAAAAAAACTTCCATGCTGTTCCGCCATCTTTGCCCCTCCTACTCTGACCTTATAATGTCCATTTGTGTGATAAATGTTTCTCTGCCTCCGCACTTTCAATCTGCAAGTGTCTTTAGATCTAAGATGAGTCTTTTGTAGGCAGCATATAGATGGGTCTTGTTTTTTTGTTTTTTTTTTCTGTATATATTCTGACAATCTGTGTCTTTTGATTGGAGCATTTAGTCCTTTTACATTCAAAGTAATTATTGATAGATATGTATTTATCGCCATTTTATCACTTGTTTTGTCATTGTTTCTGGAGATTTTCTTTGATCCTTTCTGGTCTTTGTCACTTTTGGTCTATCCTTTGCACATAAAGGGTCCCCTTTAATATTTCTTGCAAGTTTATTGGTCTCGAGCTCATTTAGCTTTTGTCTGGGAAACTCATCATCTCTCCTTCTTTTCTGAATGATAGCTTTGCTGGATAGAGTATTCCTGGCTGCAAATTTTTCCCATTTAGCATTCTGAATATATCATGCCACTGGCTGGCCAGGTTTCTGTTTAGAAATCTCCAGCTAGCCTTATGGGTTTTCCCTTGTAAGTTAAGGACTTCTTTTGTCTTGTTGCTTTTAAGATTTTTTTCCTTATCACTATATTTTGCAAACTTAATTACAATTTGTCTTGGTGTTGGCCTGCTTTTGTTGATTTTGATGGGAGCTCTATGTGTCTCCTGGATCTGGGTATTTGTTTCCTTCCCGAGTAGGGAAGTTTTCTCCTATTTTTTCTTGAAATAAATTATTTTCCCTCTTTTCTCTCTCTTCTTCTGCTGGGACTCCTATAATACAAATGTTATTACACTTGATGGAGTCACTGAGTTCTCTAAGTCTATTATTGGCTTCCATAATTGTTCTTTCTCTCTTTTGTTCAGCTTTATTTTCCACTGTTTTGTCTTATAGGTCACTAATTTGCTCCTACTTCTTCCCACCTACTGTTCATTGCATCAAGCCTATTTCCAATCTCATTTGTTGCATTCTTCATTTCTGATTGATTCTTTTTTAACTCTTTTATCTCTGTGGTGAAGGTGTCCCTGATAGCTTCTATTTTTTCTCAAGCCCAATGAGTATCCTTATGATTGTTGCTTTAAATTCTCCATCAGGCATGTTACTTACATCTGTTTTTTAAATCTCTGGCTGTGACCTTATCTTGTTCTTTTATTTGGGATAAATTCCCCCATCTTGGCATTTTGTCCCTCTTCTCTGTGTTAGAAAAGCTATTTATGTCTCCTGCTCCTAAAAGTAATGGCCTTATAAAGAAGAGGTCATATAGTGTCAGGGCCCAGCACAACAGGTAGTGTCTCTGGAGTGTGCTGTGTGCACTCTGCTGCTGTGTTGTGGCTGCTCTTTCCTTCTGGCCAGTCATCAGCAGAGGCTCTCTTTGTGTCAGTGTTTGGTCCCTGGCCTGAATGTGATGAGTTTTAACTAGATATGCTCTGATCTGCTTGTGAAATGAGACCTGACACCAACTACACCAGAACCGAAGCCCTGCAGAACTCTCTGGTCAGGAGATGTGGTGTGGGCAGGGTTTTTTGCTGGTCTTCTGGCAGAGGAGCCTGCCACACTGGGATTGAGGCAATCTTGGCTTAGAAAGGCAGTCCCAGCAGAGCACAGAGGAGTGGGGCTTGGCGTAAGCAAGTTAGGCAGCCAGTGTCCATGCTTGGATGCTTTCCTCAGGTGGTTGTATGTTTAGCTGAGGGGCAGAAGAGGAAAATGGCACTAGACAGCTCCCTTATTCTTGGAGAGGTATCTCCTGGAATGCTGCCTCCGAGGAACATGCTGTAAGAAAAACGAATATTCTTCCCACTTTGGGCCCAAGTGCTTTTCAGATTGCTGTTTCCATGCTGTCTGCCTGTGGGTTGTTTGCCTGCCTTCTCTCGAGGAGAAGCACAGTGCCCTCTAGGCTCTATCCCAGCCAAGCACACTGACCTTTAAAACTCCAGGCTTTAAGCCCTGCCTGCTGGTTGCAAGAACTCACAGAATTTAGCCTCTCTCATTTTCTAAGCCAATGACTTTGGGGAAATGTTTTCCTTGGGCATTCCCCTGTGTGATCTTCACTGTCTCATCCTTCTCTGTGGCCACAGCTCTCTCCTTTCTGCAGTAAATCTGTTTCTCCCCTAAACCATGTCTCTGCACTTCCTACCTTCTTCTTCAGTGTGGCCTATTCTACCCCTTTAGTTGTGGAATTGGTTCTGTCGTCTTCAGATTGATTTCTGGGGTAGTTAAGATGATTTGGTAGTTATCTCATTGTGTTTGTGAAACAAGACAAGCCTAGGATCATCCTACTCTGCCACTATCTTCCTCCCCTCTCTAGAAGTATATTCATTCTGCAGATATTGCTTTCTCTGCTGTATGTCAAGCCCTGGGCTAGGTATTTCCTGGCATTGTGGGAAATAGCCTGCCTTATAAATCAACAACAATACATATTCCTTTCATGTTATGTGATAGTGTAATAGCCATAAATTAACATGCATCAAAGAAGTATGCTGAGTTAAAATTCTGTGATTACAATAAACAGACCCATTTCTGATTAACATAACAAATAAGGGGAATTTATTAGAAGGAGGTATGCCACAAAATAGAAGGAAGAACTGAACAACCAAACTTTAGGAAGCTTCAGAAAGGACAAGAAACAAGATAGCTCCAGATTTCTCAGCCTCAGGAACTCACAGATATGGTTATCAATTATGTTTCCATCAGATTACTTAGGTAGGTCTTAGGTGTGTTTCCTCAAGAGTCAAACCCTTGGGAGAACACAAACAAACAAACAAACAACAAACAAACAAACCACTGGGCCACAATTTAAGAAAAGAAAAAGTAAACAAAAGCTGGTCCAGAATCATGTATCTACCTCTCTGGTCAAGATCGGTGAGTAGTCAGGGCACCTGAGTGGTGTAGTCGGCTCAGGTCATCATCTCACTATTCGTGAGTTCTAGCCCCACATCAGGTTCTGCACTGATGGTGTGGAGCCTACTTGAGATTCTATCTCTCCTCTCTGCCCCTTCCCTGCTTGTGCTCTCTCTCTCTCTCTTTCAAAAAAAATAAATAAATTTTAAAAAATTAAATAAAATCAGTGAGTAGTCCTAGAAGAAGGTGAGGTATTAGGAAAGTATTCTAGGAAGACAAAAACAATATCCACTACAGTTATGAAGTGGAAAGCACTTCACTCCCAGGGACTAAGTATCATGGAAGGGGGCACCTAAAGGGCTTAGTCAACTTCTTATTGATTATTATTTTATGATTATTGTATTATTATTATTAAATTATTTGTCTATTTGTCATGTAGAAGATCCAATAATCCAAGTAAAATTTCAATCTTCGTATCTGATTCTGCCATTTATAATTTTTATTCATTCATTCAAACATAGAGGACCTATCATGCCAGTTACTGCTAAGTGACAGGGTTATAAAGATGAATTAAACATAGTCCCTGCCTTCAAAGAACGGGTCTTGTATGAAAATCATCATGGTTGGGTAGAATGGAGCAATTGCAATAAGCTTCATAGAAGAGATTGGGCTAGGATGAACATTACCCATTGGACAAACAGTGGAGAAGAGTTCTAGAAATCCAACAGAGAGAATGGCAGATGAGCAGTAATGGAAACAGAAGAGAGATATGTGTGTTTAAGAACTACATGTAATTCAGAATTTCAAGGAAATAGCGTGTCCTTATATATGTGTGTTGGGAGGGATGGGGCAGAGAAAATGGTTAGTGATGAGATTGGACTGGCAAGGAGGAGCCAGATCCAGAAGAGCTTTGTATAATAGGACTGGGGATTTAATTTTCATCTTGTATACAGTGGGAATGGATGGAGAGTCTGGAGCATTTTAAAATGAGTATTTGGTGACTGTGTAATCAACAGATTAAATGGAAAAGAAATTAAAGTCAAAGAAACTTGTGAAGTAGTATATTGCAAAATCAAGGAGAATAGTGATAAGACTTAAATATGAGCAATGACAATTGGGAAAGAAGAGACGGAGGCAGATAAAGAGCATATATAGGAGGTAATGTGCAAGACCTTTTGATAGAGAGTTTTTTTTTAAATTGGTATCTAGTAACAGAAGACTGAATTTAAATGATAAGTCTGTTCATTGGCTCACATACCTGTGAAATTCAGAGGAAAAAAGTGTTATCTTAATAGTGTCATTTAAAAAAGTTTTTTTGTTTTTGTTTTTTTACTTTACAATTCAGCCTTCTTAGTGTCAGATTATTTCAGGCCTAGTTTCCTTCCTGGTGACAAAATGACTGCAGCAATGACTCAGAATACCACAAGATCCAGAAAGAGAAAGTATGTGGGTGGCCATTTAGAAGGTTTCTTATAAGACAGGGAAAACCAAAAGTTATCTCCCCATTTCTGATCTAATCTCTATGGCCAGAAAATTTCAAATTTGCTTAAACTTGTTTATCAGAACCTAATCACTTTAGCAAGGAGTATGAACCAACCTTTGGGAATAGGATCAACTTTCCACAAGCATAGGACTCTAAGGAATGGGATGGATCCCAAAGTGAAAGATTAGACAGGAGAAGATGAATGCTAGGTAAGTCCATTCAGGGAGATTGTTTGCTACTGGGTGGGTACTCTT
This sequence comes from Prionailurus viverrinus, assembly GCF_022837055.1. Lineage (NCBI taxonomy): Eukaryota > Metazoa > Chordata > Mammalia > Carnivora > Felidae > Prionailurus > Prionailurus viverrinus. The sequence continues at coordinate 142,674,575 of NC_062564.1, read as the reverse complement.
TCCAAAATATTGATGGTGAGAGGAAGAATAGAGAGAGAGAGATGTAGGATTGAAGGAAATGATTTTTTTTCTTTCTACTTTCCTTCCTTCCTTCCTTCCTTCCTTCCTTCCTTCCTCCCTTCCAAGATAATTAAGCATGCTTATAAGCTCATACTTTAATTTGCATCTCATTGGCCAACACTGTGTCACATGGCTATACCAGCTTCAAGGGATGCTGAGAAAAGTAAATACTGGCTATGTAGTACAAGGCAGAAGGAAGAAAGGAAATGGGAACAGCTGCTGAGGTAGCTAAACATAAGAATTTGCTATACTACTTCTTTTGAAGTCTTTTTGTCCCCAACTCCCAAGATTTGGGGAGTGTGTTTTCTTTTTTTTTCTTTTTAAAATTTTTAAAAAATATTTCATTTATTCTTGAGAGAAAGAGAGACAGAGCATGAGTGAGGGAGGGGCACAGCAAGAATGGGACACAGAATCCGAAGCAGACTCCAGGCTCTGAACTGTCAGCACAGAGCCTGATGTGGGGCTCGAACTCACAAGCCATGAAATCATGACCTGAGCCGAAGTTGGATGCTCAACCGACTGAGCCACCCAGGTGCCCCAAGTGTGTTTTCTTTTTGCGTTTGAGATATTGAAATTACATGACAATGCTGTGAGTCTATTATGAAGGCAAAGTTCAACAATGTAGGGGAAAGGAAATGCATTCCCTTACTTTTTACAAAAATTGCAAAGTGAATGACATGGGAATTGGAAGCACACATTCCAGATTTTATTTTACAAGATAATGCTGAGGCAGGAATTTAGTCTTGGATGGACCTCCAGCTAGCAGGAAGTGAATGGCTCCATGGGATACAGATGGACATTTGAGTCATAGAGCATTAAGTCTTAGCAATCAATGCATGACACAGTAACTCTTTGATCCAGCACGATAAGAAGTGTCAGCTTATAGATGATACTCTTATACCTGTATTGTGGTAGCTGATTCAGATGGCTATGTGATCTCAAATTGCTGAGCCATTTCTTCAACCAGAGACAGTATCAGAAATGAAGATGAATAAAAATTGATCAATAATGTAAAATAGATGATCCAGCCAGAACAGATTGCCTTCTCACTGGCAAGAATGCTGCTCTGTCTGTGGTTCTGCTTTATAAGACAGCCTTCTTGACAGCAGCCCTCAAGTAAGGGAATGATGCAAAAACATCTGTGGATCCCGCCAAGATTTATTGACCTATCATGATTCATTCTTCATCACTCGCTTCCTGATAATAGAAACAAAGTCAGAATGATTGAATGCCTTGAAGGGGTCAGTGTTTGTGGCTCTGGAAATACACACTGCTTTGCTTCCTCATTTATTTCTCATCAGTGGATTTGCTTCAGCAATTATCCAGCAGCAAGGAGACCATTATTGCATGAAAATGTTCCATGACAGTGACATTCATTCAATTTTCTGAAGCTAAGCATGGGCCCTGGACTTCCTGGATCTTTCTAAAAATGTAAGATAAGCAGCTCACATTTGAATAGTGATTAGACATCCCCCAAATTTGGAAAACTCAAACTCATTCATACCTAGCAACAGCAATAGCTAATTTTCCATTCTTCGGGTAAAAAGGCCTGAAAGTATCAAAAGCAATGAAAATTCCCTGAAAATTTCCAAACATTCTTTATACTATTTTATACACTTCAGCATTATCTTCTATCAAACCCTTTCATTAGAACTGCTATGGAGTATCAACACTGAGGTTGACCTCACCTGTCTGACTCTCTAAAAGTCCAGGTGAAAGGAGTATCTAGTAAATGGGGAGGACCCAAGTATCTTGAGGAAGAGAAAAGGGAGGAGGAAAAGGAAGCAGCTAGATAACCCACAAACTCTAGTTTATCCCTGAAGTAGCTAGCATTGATTATTTCCCTAAGGCAGTTGTAATTAGAAACAGCCCTGCCCATTTCAATCTGTCCTTCTTGGACCAGCATCTTGAATGACGTAGTATTATCCTATTATGTGAACAAAGGCACTGATTTTAATTACATGGAGATTGATGTTTACTGTGAGCTTTTATGAAGAGTAATTATTACATTGAAAAAGATCCAAAGAGTAGCTATTCATCTTTACAAGCTTTGATTTGGGTGTAAATGCATCTGATCTCTGGTGTTTGATAGTGAGAATGAATTTGTGCCTTATGCCACATTTTTTTTCGGTTATCAGATTCCTGGTGCATGTGCATTTTTGCCTACCCACAAAAGTTGACTTCAAGGCTTTGTTTAGCTTACTTCCTTCTCAATATATTACTGCTTTTATTGTTCCCTAAGTATGCTTGGGCACATTATCAGAATTTTTGCTTCTATGACTAGACATTGCCTTTCTTAGGGTCAGAAATCCTGTCTTAATCAGTTTGCAGATCTCCCAACAAAACCAATGTTTGGCTTGTAGGAGGCATTTAAGAAAAAGTTGAAGGAAATGAATCTAGCCCAAATAGATGATTTGAGACAAATGAAATAATCTCTTTGTCTGCATCACTCTATCTGAAAAAGAGATATTTTGATTTACATCACAGGTGTATCCATTTTGAGTATCAGTATATGGGGACAGGAGATTAATTGCTCAGAAGATGATTGTTGTATAAAATTCAAGAAAAAAATCACCCTCTAGTTCTCAGCTGTGATGTGTCTGCATAAAAGCCCACTCTCCTTGTTTTGCTGATGTTGCAAGTACCTGAGCAATTTGCTATTCCCACCCTTCCTGGATCTATATGGTATTAATGCTTTACAGATTTCTCATTTCCATTGAATCACTGTTCTTCAGATTTAGAATTTAATTAGGAATCAGAGCAAAGGTCAATTGGTGTCTTCCTCTGTGGGCTGAAAGAGAAAGATGGAAGATGATTACATTTTTTGCCTGGTGCCCATTGCTCATTTTATTTTCTGATTTATTTATTTATTTTTTTTTTAATTTTTTTTTTCAACATTTATTTATTTTTGGGACAGAGAGAGACAGAGCATGAACGGGGGAGGGGCAGAGAGAGAGGGAGACACAGAATCGGAAGCAGGCTCCAGGCTCCGAGCCATCAGCCCAGAGCCTGACGCGGGGCTCGAACTCACGGACCGCGAGATCGTGACCTGGCTGAAGTCGGACACTTAACCGACTGCGCCACCCAGGCGCCCCTCTGATTTATTTTTGAGAAAGGGGGAGAGAGAATGAGGGAGGGGTAGAGAGAGAGAGGGGTACAGAGGATCTGAAGTGGACTATACACTGACAGCAGCAAGCCCAATGTGGGGCTCGAGCTCACAAGAGCCATGAGATCATGAGCTGAGCTGAAGTCACGTGTTTAACCAACTGACACACCCACGTGCCCCCAGCCCATTGGTCATTTTAGAGGAGAACTTGAAGCTAACAATGGTATGAGGCCAGGTGTGTGTACCCTTCTGCTGTCCCTGATAGCTGAAGCTGCTTCATCAACATTGATTAACGTGTTCTGGCATGACTTATTTAGAAATCAGTTTAAATAATTAAACACTTATGGTGGGGGGGGTGTTCTATTCTAGAACATACCCCTCAGCTTTACTTCTGGCCAATGGTCAGGGGACCCTGAAGGATTGCTTTACACCCCCATTGGGATTTGGAGTCTTCATTAAAGGAGTCTCAGCCTGCCTTAAATATGCTTTTATCCTTTGACTCAGTAATTCCCTTTTTGGGAATTTAATAGAATGAAATTGTCGGTGATCCATTTGGGTATTCATGTGTAGGTCATTTATTTTAATATGTTTATAATATCAAAAACCTGGAAATAATCAAAGTGGTTAAGTAGGAGATTGATTAAATAATGATACAACCACACCATGGAATTCTGTGAAGCCACTAAAAATCATTTATTTAAAAAGATGGAAAAATGCTTATTATACAATATGAAGTGAAAAATGCAGAATTCAGATGTAGATATACCTAGTTGTATTTTGTAAAACTAAGTAACTAACTAACTATATATATATATATATTTTCCCAGTTAATTCTCTCTGCATTTTCCTGATTTTCAGGTTTAATTTTTCAATAATAACCAAAAGGCAGTGATTCATGTACAGAAAGTGTGGGAACCTTCTAGGAAGCAGAGACTGTAGAGGTAAGAAGCAGGGTCACAGTACTGGTGTGAGAGAGGGTCACTCTTACCTGGGGATCTCTGAGAAAAAGTCAAACACTCCATCCAAGTCAAATATACACAGGCCTCAATATTGCTTCCAGATAATAAACTGTTAACACTTGGTTGATGTTAAGGGAGAGAGCCAGGTCTGGCTGTGGTGGAGTGGGCAAGACGGGCAAAGCTTGGATCAGGAGGTAGAACAGCCCACTGTCTATGGAGGGACAGATCTTGTAAGTGGTTAGGAAGAAGAAATAAGCCCAGCAAGCAGAGCAAGAATAAGATTTCCTGCCAGACTGGCAGAATACAGAAATGGGAAATACAGGGCTGGGTAGTATTTGGAGATCAAGACACAGCAGAGGGAGCCTTGAAACGTTCAGTCCTCTTTATTAGTCCTCTGCTCAAACTCTCTAGGAGCAACTCAGTTCACTCAAAGTAAAAACCATAGTCATAAAGTCTAAATTTTAAAAGTGTGCCCTTGGAAATTAGCTTGAGGTATCATATTGCCCTCTTCCTGCATGTTTCTTAGATTTCACAAGTATGACACACTCTTCCAAACCCTCAAAGAACCACACTACTAAACCTGGAAACTTGGAGCTTACAGCAAATTTAACCCAGAAGGGGGGTCACAGGGAGAAACCTTGATAAATATATGCAGGTTGGAAACCAGGTCTGGGAAGCTGTGGGGACTGCAATGAAACTGAGGATTTGGGTCTGGGGCATAAAATGTCATCATGCCTTCAACATGATGTAATAGCCTTGGTACAGAGATGGCATCCTCTAGTTCAAACAAAGAGTGTCACCAATGTGTTCAGCTACTCTGAACAAGGAGGTTTAAGTAATAAGACTATGTATTAGAGACTTACTTGCCTGTATTTCATTAATTTGTATCCCCAAGATCTGAAATTATATCACAGTTTTCCTTGCTATTGACTGGTTGGCTGAGTGGATATGCAAGTAATCATTGTGGAAAAGTAGGGTGAGGAGAGAAGGAGATGCGAAAGAGAAGAAAAGAGGGAAAGGCAAATCTCTCAGATAGTGATGTCAGAAGGTGGTTCCTGGAAAGCCCAGGGAACTGGTCAAGATAGTATGTGTCTGTAACCTGACTTATTTCATCAAAGCAGAGTCAAAAATGCTGCTATTAGAGTTTAGAGTGAACATCCTCATCTTGCACCCAGGCGCCCTTGGTCTAAATCTAACCCAACTCTTCTGAGGTCAAAGACTGAGTCAGTGAGAGAGCTGAGAATAGAAACCCTGTGCATCTGATGCCTGCCTGTGACCTATCTGCTAAGCCACACAGAGCAAGGTGTGTGCACACAAAGCATTTTTTATTATTAGTGATGGGAAACAGGGCTTGCCAAGTTTAGAAACTTCTTTCATACCAGAGGTTCAGCCTTTGCAACTTGAACACGGACACCTACACAAAACATATGTTCCTTTTTCTTCTTGGGAAAAAGGAGTTTTTCAAATAATAAAAGGCTCAAAGATGTTTTCATAGATGTGAATGGTTGTTTTAAACAGCACCTTTTTTCTTATTTAAATGTAAATGAATCTGAAAGGACTGGATTTTAAATGTCATATGCATTTCTAAATCATCGTCTCCTCTACCTGTCTAAGCCAATCCAACGCTGAAAGTCTGTATTCAAAGCTCATCAAAAACACAAACCAAGGTAACCAAACAGGGTTCTTGGTTTCACCTATCTGTTTTTGCTAGGTCTTGACTTTGAGTCAAGTAAACTAAATGCCTTATACAATGGTTGGCCTGGGTATCACCCAAGCCATATGGTTTCCCAGCAAGTAATGATTTTGTGTATCCACAAACTGTTACTACATAAATACTTCTCCATATGAGTGTGGCAAGGAATAAGAGGACTTTTGGGGGTAGTACGTGGCATTTTTGATCTTGTGCTGTTCAACACGGTAGCTATGAGACACATGTGGCTATTTAAATTTAAATGCAAATTAATGAAAATTAAATGTAATTTAAAATTCAGGATTTTACTCAATACTAGCCACTTTTTAAGTGCTCAGTAGCCAGCCACATGTGGGTATTGGTGATTTATAAGACAACACTGATGTAGAACTTTTCCATCATTTCAGAAAATTCTACTGGGCAAACATGTATGCCCCTCATAGCATAGCAAGAACACTGCAGTTTGTCTACTGACAAGGCAGTTTAATGACAATCTATTATACTCCTACATTCACTTATTCAGCAAAAATTTATTCAGCACCTACTATATTTCCTGGTTTTGCTTGCCAGTGGACCAAGTAGGTACCTGTGGCTTCAGATTTCAAAGAAGGCCCTGAGATAGAAAATAGAAAGACTGGTCGTGGTGTATGAGGGGAGGGAGTCAATTGTTCCTGGCAATGAGAAGTGAGCTTAGGGGATATGACCTAAGACATCAAAAGTATCTGGTACAAAACTTTGTAACTAACTATAAATATTCTGTCTTTATTTTAACATTTACTGCTATTATGACCTAAAATGTTTTTAGCATCCAATAGTAATGCCATCTAAGCATTCATTTGAATGTGGTACAAATGATAGTGCAAAAAAAAGCCATGAAAATCAGTGTCTTTAGAATAGAAGTTTGATGTGTTAAAATAAGGCTACTCTAAAACACCAGGCCATTAATTTTGGGGAAAGCATGTTATGATATGTTAGAGATAACCTTGAGAAAATATAAAGTAAAAATAGGCAACAGTGGTGGTAGATACATGTGCTGTGAGAATTCATCTCGCCCTGGTTTCCACGTTTTCTGATGAGGAAGTGAGAATGGAATTATGCAAGGCTAAGGGATACAATGACTTTCACGTAGGATGGACCTGAACAACTTTCTTCATCTAGGTACATTTCCAGTGAAGACTTCCTATGTATAGACTGGTACCCTAAGCAATTGCCCAGCTAACCCCAGCCTAGAAGGCTCTGTTCAGTCTGGCACATGGTAATAATCAAAAAATCATGGTTTCCTCCATAATGAAAATGTCACCCTCTTGCTTTGGGTAGAAACCATGTGGCTAGGTGGGATCAACTTCTTCCCTATCTCTAGAGTTGAGTTCTCATTAGTCTTCTCTGGATATGTTATTGGCTCAAGCACAGGCTCATTTCCCAGATCTAAAATTACTGTGGTGTATAACTTCCCGGGCCACAGTAATTTTTTTCAGAGGTGTGAAAATCCAGGCAGTGTGAAGCATATGAATTTGATTTTATGGTTGGAAAGAAAGGAAACCCTTCTTTCCCCCAGTGTAAGTAAGAAAAGTTTTGGTCCTAGGAGCTGCTGATAGCTCCCTTGCTACCATGGGAAAGCTAGCCCGACTAAAAAACACTGCAAGAAGGGGGACACAGCCAAAGGAATTGCAGAAAATGGGAAGCAATGGCCCTGAAGATATTACAAACCTGTGGCTCAAACTGACCCTGAAGTTTGCTCTCTACTCTTTCTGGTTATGTGAGTCAATAGATTCTCTTATTCTCTAACTCAGTTTAAATTGTGATTGTGCTAGGGGCGCCTGGGTGGCGCAGTTGGTTAAGCGTCCGACTTCAGCCAGGTCACGATCTCGCGGTCCGTGAGTTCGAGCCCCGCGTCAGGCTCTGGGCTGATGGCTCGGAGCCTGGAGCCTGTTTCCGATTCTGTGTCTCCCTCTCTCTCTGCCCCTCCCCCGTTCATGCTCTGTCTCTCTCTGTCCCAAAAATAAATAAGCATTGAAAAAAAAAATTTTAAAAAAAATAAAAAAATAAAAAAATAAATAAATTGTGATTGTGCTAAAAAAGCTTCCTGACTGATGACTTAACACTTAGAAATAAATATTCCTTTCCCTTCTATTCCATCAGTTGTATTTTCTGAGCAATCTGGACTTAAAAACAAAAAGTCATATATGAAGTCAATAGAAGAGTGTGTTATTTTTTCATGACCCAAGTCAAATGTTCTGGTCTTTTTCCACTCAAACTTTCCTTTGGTGTAACCTTATTATTTTATTATGAATCCCTAATCACTGGTGATTCACTTGTAAATTGATTTACATTGCTTATGAAGAAAACATCATCTAGTACTCAGTTTAATTACTGAATTCTGATTGCTTACATAAATAAACAACTCTCTGCATGTGACAGTCTGGGCTTTGCTGACCTCAGATTGGTCAGATTCACTTGTGGTCCCAGTGGTGGTCAGTGATGTGCATGTGTAGGAATTCTGATTTTAATAACGCTCTGGCGCAACAAAGTAATGTTGCACAGTTTCATATTTTACAAAGTACATAATTGCTTCCATTTGTCCTAGATATATATCAAACAATGTTTATTTCAACACATTCTGCAAATTATCTCCCAATAGAAATGGCTAAAAATATGAATGCATTTGTATTTTATAGTTTACACAAAGAAATTTGTGTAAATGAAATGTATATCAGTTTGGACTCTCTCTGCTGCCAGTGATGAAAGACCCAACTTAAATTAGTTTAACAGAGAAGGGGAATTTATTGGCCTATATACTGAAACATCCAGTGTATTCAGCTGGGGCAGGATTTGAGGTTCAAGCAGTGCTGTTGGAATTCAGCTTCTCTCTGTCTCCACCTCTGAGCTCTACTTTTTTCCAGGCTGGGCTCCACACAGTGTCCTCTTGGCAGCTCTAGAGTCCCTCATATCTGTAAGTCCAACAGAAGGGATAGGCTTCTCCCACAAAATCTCAATGGGAAGTTCCAGAATTTATAGTTGTTGGTATTGATTGGTGGGAACCAATTATTGTGACCCAGGGATACATCACACTGATTGGCTTAGAATAAGTCATATTCTCAACCCCTGCATTCAATGGAAGAGGTTGTTCTGTGGAACCACATTCCCCACATAAGGAGAATCCTGTATATTCTTATCTCAGAAAAGGGGGTATGGGTGACAGGAAATGAAACAACTATAAACCATGAGAAAGTCAGGCCTTATACCAGTCTTGTGTTTGGTCTCCAGGGAACTTACAGAGGGCTAGCCAAGGCCTTTACCGCTTACTGTGTCTTTTCACATTTGGGTGCCTAGAAAGTAACCAAGTTGCCCTTTGGTGGGGCTTCTTTGCTTTTCTTTCTGCCCTATTCTAGTCCCATCTGAGCACTAATTTCTCTGTGAACTCAATTCTTGTCAGCAAAGTTCATTTGTACAAGGAAATGTTAAATGCATTGGCTTTTAAAAAAAAATTTTTTTTTAAGCCAATTTCATTAGCCTCACAGTGAATGAATACCAACAATAGCTAGGAACAGAAGGAATATTCTGCTTGATAGGTTCTGAGGCAGCTAACTTATTTTAATAAATAGAAAATAACTAGCCTAAAAAAGTCTGGAGTGTACATTGGAACCATCCATATGATACATAGACCTTGGCTTTATTCCTGAATGTGGTTGAATTTGTTTTGGTGTATTTAGAGGTTTTAGGATGCTTTGGGATGATCTTTCTTGGGACCAGTGTCCTGAAGAAGGGTTGGGTTCATTTTTAGAGGGTAGTAGATATGCAAGGGCATTTCCAAATCTGGAAAGTTAAAATTGCCCACCCAGAAATTTGCTGAGCTTTAATTTGGCTGTTACTCAAACAATCTAAAAATAAGGGCTGCTTTAAATAAAATACCAAAATAAATCACTCAAGAGTTAGCCCCATATCTGTTCTTGTCCAGTAGGCTAATTATATCACCTAATCAGGTATTTTTTCCCCTTTAAAGCTACCATGGTTGCATTTGTTTTTTGCACCTAACCAATACGTACCCATGCCCCCCCCCCCTTTTAAGTTATGTAAAGAAGTATACATCCTTCTTTTTGCCTGTTAAGAGAGAGTATTTTGTTCATTTATTTTTATTTTTTTTTGGCCAAGGGAGATGTTGCTTAGAGTGAATTCAAGGAGTCCCAAAGAAGAAGCTGTAATAATGTGAGGCAACTGGGAAGTGCTGAGAAAAAGTAATGAACTTGGAGCAAAAAACCTGGAGTTTAAATAAGTCCAACCATTACTGTGTTACCTTGGCCAATTTGCCTAACTTCTCTGAACTCCAGTTTCTGAAGAAAACAGAGAATAAGTTAAAGGGGATCTAAAGCAACATAGTAATTTGACCTTCCTTAGAACTGGAAAGAGTCAGGTGGCCTTATAAACATTCTCTAAATACTTAAACCATTGTGGGTAGATGGACTACCCACAATTTATGTAATTCTGTCCTAAAAGGACTTGTCTAAAAAAGGAATAATTTATTCTAAGATATTTAAATGACTAGAATAAGTGACATTTATATCTGCCAGTGTTTTATCATAATGTTATGATGATAAGCATCCTAAGAACTGAATAAAAGCCAAGAACCACTGGGATCATAGGTTCTCAATAGGTATGAATCCACATCTAATTTGGATTACATCCAGAATTAATGAGCCTTCTTGCCCAGGCTTAACCAGGAGACAGAGAAAAGAATGCGATGGGCTTGGGAGGAGAAAGTATTCAAACGCCAAGTTGAGATGTTTTGCATTCCAGGTCCCAAACTCAGCATTTTAAAATTAGCTTCTTTATTTTAAAGAAAGGGAGGGTTTTTCTGACTCCATTGTATGGTTCTTGCCCCATCTGTTTCTTAACATTTTTCTTTCATATACTGTTACTCATACGAAAGAAGACAATATTTGAAAAGTATTAGTTTTCTAAAAGATACTTTTTTTTTTACCTAATCAGATTTATTGAAAAATTTTTTTTTTAATTTTTTACCTAGTCAGATTTAATCTAAGTCAATCTAAACTTCAAACCCAAATCAAACAAAAAGGAGGAAAAAAAAACCTGAAAAATCTTTCTTTCTTTTAGGCTAGCTTTCCTTTCATTAAAAAAGTAAGTTTTGATTTTGTTGGAAACCTTTCCATATTACTTTTTTGGATATAATTGTCTTCTCTTGATGATTGGGTTAGAATAATAGTTTCAAAGCCTTCTGGAGTGATAACAACCAATGGTGGTTAATTTTGCAACTCTTCCTTCCTCCTTATTTCCTTCCTTATTCTATACTTTGTTTTTTTTTTTAAATGACATCACATGTACATAATATTATGTAACTTATTTTGTTTTTAAAATTAATATAATTTATAACTGCTTTATTGAGATATAATTCACATATCGTGCAATTCATTGGTTTTACTATATTCACAGAGTTGTGCAATCATCAACCACTATCTAATTCCAGAACATTCTTATCACCCGCCCCCTAAGAAACTCTACCCATTAGCTGTCACTCCCCAAACTCCTCTCTCCCCAGGGTCTGGCTACCACTAATCTACCTTCTATTTCTATGGATTTGCCTATTTTGACAAATTTATTTATGTTCCATACAAATGGAATCATATAATATGTGGCTTTTTGTGTCTGGCTTCTTTCATTCAGGAGAAAGTTTTTAAGGTTCACCCATGTTGTAACATATATCAGTATTTCATTTCTTTTTATTGCCTAATAATATTGTGTTATATGGGTATACCACATTTTATTTGTTCATTTATCAGTATATGGACACTTGGGTTGTTTCTACTTTTAGGCTATTATGTTGCTGTGAATATTCGTGTGCAAGTTTTTGTGGGGACATATGTTTTCAATTCTCTTGGGTTATACCTAGGAATGGAATTACTGAGTCATATGGGAACTCTATACTTTTTGAGGAACTGCCAACCTGTTTTCCAAAGTGGCTATGCCATTTTACATTCTCATCAGCTGTCTACAAGGGTCCAATTTCTCCACGTCCTTGCCAAAACTTATTATCTGTCTTTTTTATTATAGCCATGCTAGTAGGTATAAAGCGGTATCTGATTGTGGTTTTGAGTAAATATGTTTTGATTTGCAAGCATTTTTCAGGATTTTTTTGATATTCTTTATGACTAATGGACACAGTTGGCATTTGTTGAATGCCTTTCTAAACAATATCTTATCGGTGTAGTTATTCTCATTCTACAAAGAGACCAAAGTAAGGAAAGTGCTGTTAATGGTTTTAACTACAAGTGGAAACAGTATTTGCACCCAGGGCTGTCTGACACCCATGTGGTTATTATTGTGCAAATTCATTATATGCTGTGGAGACACATTCCAAATCAAGACCTCAAACTCACAGGTGTTGAATTTCTAATTTGGGACACCAAAGCCCAATGACTTAGTTGGTTCACCTGAGAGACTTTAAGGTCTTTGGGAACACCATGTTGAGGTCCTGGTCCTAAATCCCAGAGAAGGATCAGAAGAGCATCAGTTGAGGAGCAATTTGTCTCACTTCTTCTCTCATTGCTCACCCCAGTCAGATTCATCTGAGTCTCTCACTGTTCAGCTGAATGATGTAGCCCTTTGTTCATCAGAGAGACTAAAATTTCTTGTATTGGTGTAAATAATTTCCTGCCTCAAGAGGCAATTGTTTATTTTATCTAGTCAACAGTCCTTTAAAGCCATAAAATCCTGCATTACGGGAGGAGTAAATCCAATACCCTGGAGAAGGAGAACCAGAGATCTTTGTAGCCAGAGCTGCCCTCAAGAAACTACCCCTGCTTCTATGACTTCCTCTCTTTCCAATTATCTTGACACATTAACCTTACAAATTCTGTTGCCTGACTATTCCTTTAAAAGAATGAGTCCAGGCTGTATGTTTGCCTTTCAATCTATTATTCTACCTACGTGTATATAATTTTTGTTCAAGTAATGTGGGTACATGACTAAGAGTAATAGTTCCTTGCTTTATCCATTTCACCTTTACCCCATTCTCAAGAGTCAACCACTTATAACAAATACCTGGTAATGCTTTTATGTCTCTATATATGATTTTTCTATCATTGTTTGATTTATCAGTTTTAGACATTATATAAATTTGCTTCCTTTATAATAAAAGTGATATGAGATATTCATTCAGTGATACTACTCACCACTTTCCTAGTAACTTTAAGAGATATTACTACACCTTAAGTTTTTAATTTCATCAACTATAGGTATTATCTTTCATTGTCCATCTTGTAAGATAAGCATATAAGTGACTCTATCCTTCCATTTACGTTCTTCTCCACTCCTTCCTCTTCCTAGCTAACTTCTATACTTTCTCATTTTCATTGTCAAAGTTGATAACAAGTATGGTCTATTCTGTCACCGAAATTTAATCTTCTATATATTGCCTATAGGTTGAGTCTAAAAGCTGAAAAACAATAAAATGTTATCATTGTTTTGGCTATATAAAAATTATGAGTTGATACAGTATTATACTATGATTACATTTTCCCTTGTATAGCTTTTTTCTCCCATTAAGTTTCTAAAACTCCCCTTTTTCTTGAACTATTTATCTTTAGAATAGTCTTGATCATTTCTAGCCTTTACATAATATCACTTGTGGTATTGTGTGTGCCTTTTTCCTGGAGCCTCACCCACCACCACAGGCAAGACCTTCTACCTATCTTGTCCAATTTGAACTGCCTCAAGGCCTGATGCACAGCTGTCATCCTGGGACTTCCCTTCACTTTCTTGATTTGTTCTCATGTTTTACAGGAATACATCCTCAAGAAATTTTTAAAGAAATGGTGTGTAGGAGGTAGATTTTCTAAGCTGTTGCATATCTGAAAATGGATTTATTCTATAGCACATTTGATTAATAGTTTGAGGGGCATAGAGAATTCCAGCTTCAAAATTATGTTTTTCATTAGAATTTAAAAAATATTATTCCACTGTTTTCTGGAAACCTGTATTGTCATTGAGAAACCCAATGCTATTCTGAGTCAAATTGCTTTGTAGGTAAGCACTTTTGTTTTTAGGTAATATTTTAGGATCTTGTTTTTATCCTTTGTGTTCATAATTAATCTGCATGGGCATAGGTCTTTTGTCATTCATTGTGCTGGGCAGTTTGGGACCTTCTTAATATGGAGACTATGTCCCTCATCTCTACAAAGTTTTCTTATTTATTTGAAAATGTCTTTATTTCTGGGTTTTTTTTTTTTTTCTGTTCTTTCTTTGAACTCCTATTAATTGACATTGGGTCTTTTGGATTGATCTTATGCAATTTCCCTTTAAAAGAACCTCTATATTTTCTTTAAGATAGACTCTAAAAATTATTTTTTAAAAGTTTATTTATTTATTTTGAGAGAGTGTGAGCAGGGTAGGGGCAGAGAGAGGGGGAGAGAGAGAATCCCAAACAGGCTCTGTGCTGAAAGCCCTGATGCAGGGCTCAATCCCTTGAACTATGAGAGCATGACCTGAGCCAAAACCAAGAGTGGGTCCATATGTGGAATCTGAGAAATTTAACATATGACCATAGGGGAAGGGAAGTAAAAATAAGATACAAACAGAGAAGGAGGCAAACCACAAGAGACTCTTAAATACAGAGAACAAACTGAGGGTGGATGGGGGGCGGGGAGTGGGGAAAATGAGTGATGGGCATTGAGGAGGGCACTTCTTAGGGTGAACACTGGATGTTGTATGTAAGTGCTGAATCACAGGCACCTACTTTTGAAGTTAAGACTACAGTGTATGTTAGCTAACTTGACAATAAAACAAAACACACAAAAAAATAAGAGTGGGTCACTTAGCTGACTGAGCCACCCAGACACCCCTAAAAATTCTTCAAGAGAGCTAGGGAGGGGGACTTTTGAAAACACACTTAAAAATTAATATCTCTGTTTCTTCTCTAGTTTTATTAAGATATAATCGATATACATAACTATAAGTTTAAGGTGTATAGCATAATAGTTTGACTTACATATATTGTGCAATGATTACCACTATAAGTTTAGTCTCTATCATCTCATACAATAAAAAGGGAAAGCAATAAATTTTTTTTTTTTGATGAGGACTCTTAGGCCTTACTCTCTTAACCACTTTCATATATATCACACAGCAGCGTTAGCTATAGTCATCATGCTGTATATTATATCCTTAGCACTTATTTATCTTAAAACGGGAAGTTTGTACCTTTTGACTACCTTTTTCCTGTTCCTCCTCCCTTCACCCTCCACCTCTGGTAACTACAAACCTTATCTCTCTCTTTCTCTCTCTTTTTTTTTTAGTTCCACATACAAGTGGAACCATACAGTATTTCTCTTTCTCTGACTTATTTCACTTAGTATAATGCCCTCAAGGTCCATCCGTGTTGTCACAAATGGCAGGATTTCCTTGTTTTTCTATGGCAGGATAATATTCCATTGTATGTGTATACCACAACTTCTTTATCCATTTATTCATCAGTGGACAGTTAGGTGGTTTCTATGTCTTGGCTATTGTAAATAATGCTGCTATAAACATGGGAATGCTTCTGTTTCTGGCCCCAAAGCTAAATGCCACCATTTGTTGTACCTGGTATGTCTGTGTGTTGTGCTTCTCTTGTATTTTTCAGATTGTTTTTCTTCTTATTTGTATTCCCTGCCCCATCCCCAGTACTTACATGTACACACACACTCCCTCCCTCTCTCTCTGTAGACTGATGCTTCTTCCTTCTTCCTTCATCAGTAAACAACTCACTGTCAGATCTCAGCCTTCCAGAAATTGGTCTATTCTACTGTTCACCAATGGAGTCCTTCTTCTTTTTTGTATTAAAATTATTTTTATATTCTGTTTCTCTTATTTTAATAGCAACTCAAGAGAAAGAGGAGATAGATATATATGATTGTTTAACCAAACTGATTCCTTAATAAATCAAGCTCATCAGAACCTGCCTGCCTTTGCTTTTCCCAGATCCTTGTTACTCATTATTATTAACTCAGCTTTCTTTGGATTGCCTGATTTTCCTTTGTATGATCCATTATCTTGACTCAGTTGCTCAGGTTTGCCATTATTCTTCTTGGTGGGGGGAAATTCCTTGTCAGACTATAAAATGGGTCTGAGAATCACTGTTCAGTGTTTATGATTAATGATTATTATACTGAGAACTATAACCCAAGTATAGAAAGATTATGTCTTCTCAGAGAAATGAAAGTGGTAGAACAATTAGCTGTGTGTTTGCGGTGGGGTCCAGGAGAATGAGAAAGGAATGGGAGGGAGAAGTCATGATTTTCATAAAATAAAGCATCTAGAAGGTTGCTAAAGAAGAGCGACCAACTTTTCTCCATCCTCATAAAGATAGCCAAGAAGAAGTAGTCTTCAGTTGCAATATGATCAGTTTTTAGAAAAACTAGAAAACATTTGAGTGAGAAAGAATTCCTATAGGAAATCATATACTTTTATTTCCTTAGTTATCCTAAAAAAAATAAGACAGGAACTCATTTTATTTTCTGTAAGTATTTAAATGTGATCCAAATTAGAAGCAGAAGTATGGACTAGAAGACCTATATAGCTCCTTCTCCTAGGATGATGACGAGAAATAACAGTAATGGTAATCAGTATTGTTTATTGAGTACTGGCAGCATGCCAGCTTCTGGGCTAAGCACTTTACATGCCAATCTCACTTAATTCCTGTAACAGGCCTGTGAAGTAAGAAATATTAACATTTCTACTTCACAGATAGAGAAACCCATTGTCCCTAATTCCTAAAGTAATGGATTCAGATCTGAGTCTGTTTGACCACAAGCTGCTTGCTTTCAATTGCCACATGAATTTGCCTCTTC
This sequence comes from Prionailurus viverrinus, assembly GCF_022837055.1. Taxonomy (NCBI): domain Eukaryota; kingdom Metazoa; phylum Chordata; class Mammalia; order Carnivora; family Felidae; genus Prionailurus; species Prionailurus viverrinus. The sequence goes on along the minus strand of NC_062564.1, from coordinate 142,657,922 downwards.
TAGGCTGCCATAATTTACATTTTCAAAAACAATGCCTTTACCTGGGACGACTATGCTCTCATAGTTCTAAGTAATATTTATAATTGTTGTTTTTAGGTGATTTGTTCTTTGCCCTGCATTTTATCATCAAATCAGAGTGAGATGATGCCTCTCTATTTCTAAAATTTGAACTAGTTTTCTATTGTCATAAAAATGTGCCATCTCCAAGCTGTCTTTCAAAGTCAGATGACTTTTCAATAGTCATACAGAACACTCTTAGAACTCCATATCTAGTGTGAAGCTTAGCTACTATCCTGAATGGAAGGTTTCAGGAAATGGCTTTCTTGCCCAACCCCAATGTCAACTCTTAACGGCCTTGTGGGGTGCTGGAAGATCCTAACCAGAGCAGGTGAGCATTTATTCCTCATAAGGACACTCACTCTTCACAATAGTCTTTTAAAAATGTGGCTGCTTCCACTCTGGAAAACAGTATGGAGGTTCCTCAAAAAATTAAAAATAAACTACCCTATGACCCAGCAATTGCACTACTAGGTATTTATCCAAGTGATACAGGTATGCTGTTTTGAAGGGGCACATCACCCCCATGTTTATAGCAGCACTATCAACAATAGCCAAAGTATGGAAAGAGCCCAAATGTCCATCGATGGATGAATGGATAAAGAAGATGTGGTATATATACAATAGAGTATTACTCGGCAATCAAAAAGAATGAAATCTTGCCACTTTCAACTATGTGGATGGAACTAGAGGGTATTATGCTAAGTGAAATTAGTCATAGAAAGACAAATATCGTATGACTTCACTCATATGAGGACTTTAAGACACAGAACAGATGAACACAAGGGAAGGGAAGCCAACATAATATAAAAACAGGGAGGGGGACAAAACAGAAGAGACTCATAAATATGGAGAACAAACTGAGGGTTACTGGAGGGGTTGTGGGAGGGGGGATGGGCTAAATGGGTAAGGGGCATTAAGGAATCTCCTCCTGAAATCACTGTTGCACTATATGCTAACTAACTTGGATGTAAATGAAAAAATAAAATAAAATTTAAAAAGTGGCTGCTTCATATAGGGTAAAAAAAAATGCTGGGTAAAGAACAACCTTCATCCCATGGAATCTTTAGATAGTTTCGATTTTACTTTACAATCCTCAGCTACATGTTTACTTTTCCTCTTGTTGGCTTTATTGTTCATTAAAGAGTTGTTTGTTCTTTTCCTGTTTATGCTTCTGAGTGAACTGAAAGGTGCCTATTTATTTTTAACCTACTTAAAAGGCACGAGAGCAATAGGAAAAGAAAGGCAGTAAGGAAAGAAGGAAGGCAGGAAGGATGAAGGAAAAAAGAAAGGCCTTTTACCACTGAGGTGAAGGGAAATCCAGTTGCGGCACATCCCTATTATGTCGCAAAGGGTTAATTATACCCTAAATTAAATTCTGACAACGAATACATAATTCATACACTTGCAGTTAGCCTACAAGGTGACTGTTGTTACAAAGAAATTCTTAAGTTCTTTCAAGCATTTATATCTGTGTTATAGTTGTTGTTTTTCCTTTTTAGTATTTATGCTGGGGTGACCAAGTAAGAATCCTCCAGCGGCTGCTGGCTAACATGTCACTGCAACAAAATCAAGTAACAATTTTTGTCTATGATCATGCCTTTCCATTCACTTTTCTGTCTATAATTATTGACCACCTCCTTCATCCAGCAGAGGTGATGATGTTAGTCACACAGTAGCTCAGGAAACACGTTGCTCCTAACTTTACTTTATTTCACTATAAAGAACACACCACTGATAGGTTCTATGATGTCATTGTCACATTCTGGACCTTAGGCTGTTAGGTTGCTCTGCACTAGAAAATAGGATGAAACTGATAGGCTCCTATACAAAATAAATAAATAAATAAAAGTTACTCTGTCTATACACAGTCTAAAGTGGCGTAAGTGCCTTTTGGAAAAAGTACAAAAGCCTAGAAAGTTTGTTGATTGAAATTCAACATAGCAGATACCAAAACAGATTTTAAAGTATAGAAATTTGCCAAGTGTAACGTATAGAAAAAAGACAAATTTATGTAACAGGAAAAGAACCCAGCATGTATAAAATTTTAATAAATGAAAAATCAATCAAAAAGGACAAGATTAGGGGTGCCTGGCTGGCTCAGTCAGTAGGTCATGCAGCTCTTGATCTCAGGGTTGTGAGTTTGAGCACCACATTAAAGGTAGAAGTTACTTAAAAGAAAGAAAAAAGGGTAAGATTGCTCATTAAACAGTCTAGGGAGACATGTTTTGAAAAACAATCAGTTTAGATTTTCACCTTACATGATAGATGAAAATTTATTCCAAATGGACTAAATATAAACCATTAATAAGTAGGGAGAAATTGTAAGTGACTGGTCTCAGGAAGGGAATATTTTCTCTTGGCATTACAGCAAAGATAAAAATTATAAACTCTCATCATTTGACTATCTAACAATGTTAAAATTCTGTACATCAAAACCTTAGTTATGAAAAAGGGATATCTTTTATATATGATATGTATAAAATATAACTTTACATAATAATACAACTTAAACAAACAGACAAAAACAGCACAAAGATCCCAATAGGAAAAGTGGGCAAAGAACATGAATAATCAATTTACAAAGGAGGAAATTTCAGAGCCCAATAAAGATAAATAAATATTCAATTGCATCTGTAATCAAAGAAATGCAACTAAAATAATGAAATGTCTTTTTTTTTCTTCTATCAAATTAGCAAAGTTTCTATATTGGTTGGGCCCTGTGGGAAGCATATGCCAAGGTGGAGTTAGGAATACAAAGGTTTGTTTGGGAGTAGGGCATCTGAAAGATAAAAGTGGGAGTTTGGGAATAGGGCATCTGAAAGATAAAAGTGGGAGGAAGCAGGGTCTGACATTAATGTAGTCTGAATATTCCATCACACTACATGACAATCTATCAAGAAAAATAAGCAATTAGTGCTAATAACATTCAAATGTAAATCCATGTATTCCTCACAATAGCAATATAAGGTGTGTGCTTTCTTTGTCCTTATATTAGAGATGAGGAAACTAAGGCACAGAGAGGGTAAGTAAAATGTCCAAGACAAAGTTGGAACTTGAACTCAGGCAACACTGGCTCCAGCATCTTTGGTCTTCAGTCTTATATTATGCTGCCTTTTAAGTATATAGAATATGCAATATCGAGCAGTTTTTAAAATGATGTTAAGAAGGAATTTTAATCATGTGAGAAAATGCTTATGATGTAATAAAATTATTTGGAAGGGGCCAAATTCAAAGTTATATAATGAAATTTCAATTAACTCTAACATGCATAAAGTAGTGAATGACAATAGAGAAAGTTATTAATAGGGACTGTTTAGTGAGAGGTTAGGTGTAGGGTAACCAGCTCATCCTGTCTTGCCCTGAATTTTCCTGTTTTTTTTTTCCCCATGTTCTGGGAATTTCATGAATTCTTGGACAAACTGGGATGACTAGTCAACGCTAATGATTTTAATTATCTATTTATATAATTTAGGTCCTTGCCTCAAATTCACTAAAATGAACATCTATTAACTGGCTATTCAGGAAAACAACAACAACAATAAGAAGCTCTTGGGAGAAGAAGAGGAACATGTTTGATGTATTTTGGTTGAATAGGGGAGAAGCATCCATTATTATGATCAAAGAGATTGAGCAGGTAGCGGAAATGTTAGTTTATTTTCTTATTCATTTAACCCAGTGCTAGGCCCTGGGAATACAGAAATGAAGATGAGTGACAAGTTACTTGCTCTCAGGAGTTAACATTCTAGTAGGTTAAGGCATTCAATAAACAAATGACGATACTCATATGTTGTGGTGAATGTTATGCAGGAAAAACTAGGGTGATGCAGTAGAGAGTAATAGGATGGGGATACTCTAAGAGAGGAGGCCTAGAGAAACCTCTGTGGATTGGTGACATTTGATTTGGGACTGAAAAAGAAGTGGCATTATAAACATCATTAATGCAAGTATAAAACCGAATCATAGGAAAGAAAAGATTTCTAGCAACTAATTACTTCCTTGACCTGGGGTTGAGACTTATCTCTGGAGGTAGAATTCCTTGGGACCATGCTCCCAGTTCACATGAATGTTAACTAAAAGAGTATGTGAGAAATTGGGCAGGTTTGCAAAAATGGAGCTTTTTAAGGGGAAAATGCATGAAATACCAGTTATCAGACACTTTTTCCTTAATATATTCTGAAGCAGTAGCAAAACACCTTGAATCTATAATTTCCCACCAAAATAAGAGCTTTTAATAGACTATTGCCTGTGTTTAAGTGATCTCATTTAAGCACAATACTCCTTAGAAGGAGTACAAATTTTGAATGAAGAAAATCTAGCAGGGGGCAGTCTAGGATGGTAGTGTAGGAAGATTCTGAATTCACTTCCTCCCATAGACACACAAAATCTACAGCTACATATGGAACAATTTCTTCTGAAAAAGAAATGAAAACTAGATAAACTGCTTCTCCACAACAAAGGATAAAAGGAAGAACCACATCAAGATGGTTAGAAGAGGCAGAGACCCAGTCTGGCCAAAAACCCCACCCTGGGTATGGTAATTCACAATAGGGAGGGATCCACAGGTCTGGAACTTATCCTGGAAGGACAAGGGTTTTGTGCCCCACATTAGGCACCTTGGGATCTAGGCCAGAAAGATGAGTCCCCAGAATATATCACTTAGTAAAGCAAGGGACTTACTTCTAGGGGAGCCAATGGGTTGTAGGGAACTAAGATTCCCCTTTTATTTATTTGTTTGTTTGTTTATTTATTTATTTATTTTTATTTTTATTTTTTTTTAGTTTTTTACATTTACATCCAAATTAGTTAGCATATAGTGCAACAATGATTTCAGGAGTAGATTCCTTAGTGCCCCTTACCCTTTTAGCCCATCCCCCCTCCCACAACCCCTCCAGCAACCCTCTGTTTGTTCTCCATATTTGTGAGTCTCTTCTGTTTTGTCCCCCTCCCTGTTTTTATATTATTTTTGTTTCCCTTCCCTTATGTTCATCTGTTTTGTCTCTTAAAGTCCTCCTATGAGTGAAGTCATACGATATTTGTCTTTCTCTGACAGACTAATTTCACTTAGCATAATACCCTCTAGTTCCATCCACGTAGTTGCAAATGGCAAGATTTCATTCTTTTTGATTGCAGAGTAATACTCCATTGTATATATACCACATCTTCTTTATCCATTCCTCCATCCATGGACATTTGAGCTCTTTCCATACTTTGGCTATTGTTGATAGTGCTGCTATAAACATGGGGGTGCATGTGTCCCTTCAAAACAGCACACCTGTATTCCTTGGGTGAACACCTAGTAGTGCAATTGCTGGGTCATAGGGTAGTTCTATTTTTAGCTCTTTGAGGAACCTCCATCCTGTTTTCCAGAGTGGCTGCACCAGCTTGCACTGCCACCAACAATGCAAAAGAGATCCTCTATCTCTGCATCTTCGCCAACATCACTTGTTGCCTGAGTTGTTAATGTTAGCCATTCTGACAGGTGTGAGGTGGTATCTCATTGTGGTTTTGATTTGTATTTCCCTGATGAGTGATGTTGAGCATTTTTTCATGTGTCAGTTAGCCATCTGGATGTCTTCTTTGGAGAAGTGTCTATTCATGTCTTTTGCCCATTTCTTCACTGGATTACTTGTTTTTGGGTGTTGAGTTTGATAAGTTCTTTATAGATTTTGGATACTAACTAACCCTTTATCTGATATGTCGTTTGCAAATATCTTCTCCCATTCTGTCAGTTGCCTTTTAGTTTTGTCTATTGTTTCCTCCTCTGTGCAGAAGAGTTTTATTTTGATGAGGTCCCAGTAGTTCATTTTTGCTTTTGTTTCCCTTGCTTCTGGAGACGTGTTGAGGAAGAAGTTGCTGTGGCCAAGATCAAAGAGGTTTTTGCCTGCTTTCTCCTCGAGGATTTTGATGGCATTTAGGTCTTTCATCCATTTTGAGTTTATTTTTGTGTATGGTGTAAGATAGTGGTCCAGGTTCATTCTTCTGCATGTTGCTGTCCAGTCTTCCTAGCACCACTTACTGAAGAGACTGTCTTTATTCCATTGGATGTTCTTTCCTGCTTTGTCAGAGATTAGCTGGCCATACGTTTGTGGGTCCATTTCTGGGTTCTCTATTCTGTTCCATTGATCTGAGTGTCTGTTCTTGTACAGACACTTGTACCATACTGTCTTGATGATTACAGCTTTGTAATACAACTTGAAGTCCGGGATTGTGATGCCTCCTGCTTTGGTTTTCTTTTTCAAGATTTCTTTGGCTATCTGGGGTCTTTTCTGGTTCCATACAAATTTTAGGATTATTTGTTCTAGCTCTGTGAAGAATGCTGGTGTTATTTTGATAGGGATTGCATTGAATATGTAGATTGTTTTGGGTAGTATCGACATTTTAACAATATTTGTTCTTCCTATCCAGGAGCATGGGATCTTTTTCCATTTTTTTTGTGTCTTCTTCAATTTCTTTCATACGCTTTCGATAGTTTTCAGTGTATAGATTTTTCACACTTTGGTTATATTTATTCCTAGGTATTTTATGTTTTTTTTTTTTGTGTGCAACTGTAAATGGGATCAATTCCTTGATTTCTCTTTCTGTCGCTTCATTGTTGGTGTACAGGAATGCAACCGATTTCTGTGCACTGATTTTATATCCTGCAACTTTGCTGAATTTTTTATATCCTGAAACTTTGCTGAATTCATGAATCAATTCTAGAAGTTTTTTGGTGGAATATTTTGTGTTTTCCATTCAGAGTATCATGTCATCTGTGAAGTGTGAAAGTTTGACCTCCTCCTGGCCTATTTGGATGCCTTTTATTTCTTTGTGTTGTCTGATTGCAGAGGCTAAGACTTCCAATACCAGGTTGAATAACAGTGGCAAGAGTGGACATCCCTGTCTTGTTCCTGACCTTAGGGGGAAAGCTCTCTGTTTTTCCCTATTGAGGATGATATTAGCATTGGGTCGTTCATTTATGGCTTTTATGATCTTAAGGTATGCTCCTTCTATCCCTACTTTCTTGAGGGTTTTTATCAAGAAAGGATGCTGTATTTTGTCTAATGCTTTCTCTGCATCTATTGAGAGAATCATATGGTTCTTGTCCTTTCTTTTATTGATGTGATGAATCACATTAATTGTTTTGCAGATATTGAACCAGCCCTGCATCCCAGGTATAAATCCCACTTTGTCATGGTGAATACTTTTTTTAATGTATTGTTGGAGCCATTTGGCTAATATCTTGTTGAGGATTAAGATTCCCCTTTTAAAGGGCTCACATGCAGGCTCACTCTGGAGGTTGGAACTTAGCTCAAAAGCAGCAGTTTGAAAGTGACTAGACTACATGTGAAGGACGTTCATTTGCTAATCTCAAAGCATCAACTGGATGGGATTATCCAGAGATGGAGGAACCAATGGATGCCATTTTTTGTACTCTCTCTCTACCCTACTAGCACAGGTGAATGTAGGTGGATATGGCATTCTCCCACTGCCTTGCTAAGGCCACAGGGGCCGACAAGCACAAACAGCTGCAGCATTCTCCAAAGCAGTGAGTATGTGCAGACAAGGCACCCTGCTATAGTATCACTGAAGCCAGTGGGCATATGCAATCAAGGCATTTTCCCACTGCCTTGCTGAAGTCAGTGAGAGTGCACCACTTTCTGTTTCTAGCTGCCCTGCTAAAGCTGTATGTGTGTGTGACACAGACTGGAAACACCCCTTAATTTCCCAGCCTTTATGGCTAGGGGGCTTGTGTTTCTGGGCTCCACAGGACTAGAAACACAGCTCTTGGCAGGGTATCACCCTAAGGCACTGGACACATAGTAGATTGAAACACACACTTGGTCTTTCTATGAGAAAGGTCTATTTACTTGTCTTGGAACTTTAGCCTGAGGGAAAACTTTAGATTTGCCACATATCTAGGCTCTGGAGGTGCTTTCAGGGAATGTAAGCAGGGAGACACCATCCTGTCTACTCCTTTGGCTTCACTACAGCTCAACAATACTTCCCAGAAAGAAGTTTACATATTCATTTGGAGCCCTGATTTTTGCAACTGTTGCCCAGGGGACACCTCCAGATTTCCTGGGCTGGAGATCAGCAGGGTTTATAATTGCAGACCCAGAGGACTATGTGTATTTGTGTATTTGAAAAGCTGCTGCCTGAGCATCTGGCTTCCAATCAACCTGAAACTAGGTGCTAAACAAAATCCCTCCCCTTGGAATATTGACATGTCTTGGCACACCCTCAACAATAGGGACTTATCAAGAATCAATCAACTTGCTGAGATAATCACAAAGATTTGACAGACAACCAAGAACTAGGACAAAGTTGAATAAGTTACACCACTTACACAAGGCATTCCTTCAGCACTGGGAGAAGTAACTGTTTTTGCCTAATATGTAGGAACAAACCCAGAGAGTCAGGCAAAATGAAGAAACAGAGGAGATGTTCCAAATGAAGAATAAGATAAAACCACAGGAAAAAATCTCAATGAAATCGAGATAAGTAATCTACTTGATAAGGAATTTAAAATAATGGTCATATAGATACTCACCAAATTCAGGAGAAGAATGATGAACACAGAGAGAAATTCAAGAAAGTCATTAAAAAAACAATGAGAAAGTACTGATAGAAGTCACAGAACTGAAGAATACAATAACTGAGCTTAACCGCAGACTGGATGAAGCAGAGTAGATCAATGATCTAGAAGATGCTCACCCAGAGCAGCAAAAAAAAAAAAGAAAAAAAAGAAAAAAAAGAAAAGAAAAGAAAAAGAAAAGAAAAAGAAAAGAAAAGAAAAGAAAAGAAAAGAAAAGAGGGGCGCCTGGGTGGCGCAGTCGGTTAAGCGTCCGACTTCAGCCAGGTCACGATCTCACGGTCTGTGAGTTCGAGCCCCGCGTCAGGCTCTGGGCTGATGGCTCAGAGCCTGGAGCCTGTTTCCGATTCTGTGTCTCCCTCTCTCTCTGCCCCTCCCCCGTTCATGCTCTGTCTCTCTCTGTCCCAAAAATAAATAAACGTTGAAAAAAAAATTAAAAAAAAAAAAAAGAAAGAAAAGAAAAGAAAAGAAAAAAGCATTTTAAAAAGTGAAGATAGGTTAAAGGATTTGTGAGACAAAATTAAGCAGAATAACATTTGTAGAAGAAAAAGAGAAAGAAGGGGGCAGACAACTTATTTGAAGAAATAATGGCTGAAAAGTTCCGTAAACTAGAGAAAGAAAAAGACAGGCAAATCTAGGAAGCTGAAAGCCTTGCAAGCAAGATGAATCCTAAGAGATCCACACCAATATACATTATAATTAAAATATCAAAAGTTAAAGATAAAGAAGAGTCAAAAACAGTGGGAGAAAAGAATAACTTATTACATTCAAAGTAAGCTTTACAAAACTATCAGCAGATTTTTCACAGGAAATTTGCAGGCCAGAAGGGAGGGGCATGATATATTCAAAGTGGTAAAAGAAAAACTTCCAACATTACAAGAAATGCTAAACGGACTTATTTAAGCTGAAAAAATGTGAGAAAACATATGAAAGTAAAAATATTACTGGTATAGGGAATATGTAGTAAAGATTGTGGAGTAATATTTATAAAGCTAACATGAAGGCCAAAAGACAAGAGTAATAAAACGAACTTAAACTACAACCATAAGTTCAGAATACATAAAATAAAAAGATGTAAAATGTGACAGCAAAAACAAAACATGAGGTGTGGGAGTAAAAATGTAGAGTTTTGGAACAAATTCAAATTTAAGTTGCTTTCAACTTAAAATGGACTGTTATATACATAGGATGTTATATGTGAGCCTCATGGTAGTAACAAAATAAAAACCTTTACACAAGAGAAAATAAGAGAGGAATCTAAATAAGACACTAAAGAAAATAATCAAAGTACAAGAGAAGAGAGAAAGAGAAAAAGAAAGGAACAGAGAGGAACTACAATAGCAGCCAGAAAATAATGAACAAAATAGCAATAAAAACATACTTAGCAATAATTACTTCAAATATACATGGGCTAAGTTTTCCAATCAACACACAGAATGGCTGAATGGATTAACAACAACAACAGCAGCAACAACAAAAACCAAAACAACAACAAAAAAACCAGGACTCATTTATATGCTGCTTACAAGAGACTCACTTCAGATGTAATACACAGACAAATTGAAAGGGAAGGGATGGAAAAAGAAATTCCACACAAATGAAATGAAAAGAAAGCTATCACATGTGTAGCTATACTCATATCAGACAAAACAGGCTTTAAAACAATGACTAATAAAAGACAATGAAGGGCATTACATAATGATAAATGGGTCAATCCAACAAAAAGATATAACATTTGTAAATATATGTGCACTCAACATGAGAGCACTAAAATAAAGCAAATATTAATATGCATGGAGGGAGAAATTGATAGTAATACAATAATAATAGGGGACTTTAACACCCCACTTACATCAATGGGTAGATCATCCAGATACAAAATCAATAACAAAATATTGTCCTTAAATGACACATAGACCAAATAGACTTAGTAGGTATGTACAGAACATTCCATCCAAAATCAGCAGAGTACACGTTCTTTCAAATGCATTGGAAACATTCTCCAGGATAGATCACATGTTAGGCCACAAAACAAGTCCCAATAAATTTAAGAAGACTGAAATCATATCAAGCATCTTTTCTGATCATAATGATATGAAAGTTGAAATTAGTTATAAGAAAAAAACTGAAAAAAAATGCAAGTATGTGGAGATTAAACAACATGATACTGAACAAGCAATGGGTTGTTGACCAATGAATCAATGAAAAATCAAGAGAGAAATAGAAAAATTACCTATAACAAATGAAAATGGAAATAAATACAAAAGTCCATGGGATGTGGCAAAAGTGGTTATAAGAGAGAAGTTTATCACAATAGAGTTCTACATGAAGAAACAAGAAAAATCTCAAATAAACATTCTAAAGGATTTATACCTAAAGGAACTACAAAAAGAGGAACAAATGAAATGAAAAATTAGTAGAATGAAGGAAAAATAAAGATCAGAGTGGAAATAAATGAGATAGAGGCTAAAAAGACAATAGAAAAGATCGATGAAATTAAGAACTGGTTCTTTGGAAAGGTAAACAAAATTGACAAACCTTTTGTGAGACTCACTAAGAAAAAAAAAGAAGACTCAAATAAATCAGAAATGTAAGAGAAAAAGTTATAACTGATACCACAGAAATACAAAGGATCATAAGAGACTGGTGTGGATAATTATACACCAACAAATTGGACAATGTAGAAGAAATAGATAAATTTTTAGAATCCTACAGCCTTCTAAGACTGAATCAGAAAGAATAGAAAATCAGAATAGACCATTTACTACTATGGAGACAGAGTCAGTAAATAGCCTCCTAACAAACAGAAGTCTAAGATCATGTGGCTTCACTAGTGAACTCTAACACTCAAAGAAGATTTACTACTTATCCTTCCCAAACACTTCCAAACTCATTTTATGAGGCCAGCACTACCTTGATACTAAAGCCAGACAAGTATCCCACAAAAAAAGAAAATTATAGGCCAAGATTCCTGATGAACATAGATGCAAAAATCTTCATCAAAGTACTAGCAAACCAAATTCAACAAGTCATTAAAAGAATAGTATACCATGATCAATTGGGATTTATTTCAGGGATGCAAGGATGGTTCAACATCCACACATCAATCAATGTGATACGCCACATTAACAAATGAAAGATAAAAATCATATGATCATCTCAATAGCAGTAAAAAAAAGAATTTGATAAAATGTGTCATCCATTTATTATTAGTCTCAACAAAGTGGGTATAGAGGGAATGTACCTCAACAGAATAAAAACCGTAGTGACAACCTCACAGTTAACATCATACTCAATGGTGAAAAACCTAAAAGCTTTTTCTCTAAGATCAGAAACAAGACAAGAATGCCCACTCTTCACGCTATATTCAACATACTATTAGAAATCCTTGCCACAGTAATTAGGCAAGAAAAAGAAATAAAAGGCATCCAAATTGGAAAGGAAGAAGTAACATTGTCATCATTTGCAGCTAACATGATATTATATATAGAAAACCTTAAAGACTCCACCAAAAAAACATTAGAACTAATAAGTGAATTCAGTAAAGTGGCAGGGCACACAATCAATATATATAAATTGTTGTGTTTGTATACACTAACAATGAACTGTCAGAGAAATTACAAAAACAGTCCCAGATGGTAGATACACTTGTGGTGAGCCTAGTATAACATATAGACTTGTTAAATCACTATGTTGTACACCTGAAACTAATGTAATATTGTGTTTCAACTATACTTTAATTAAAAAAAATTATTTACAATGGCATCAAAAAGAATAAAATACCTAAAGATAAATATTTAACCAAGGAGGTGAAAGACCTGTACACTAAAGACTATACATCACTGATGAAAGAAATTGAAGAAGACACAAATAAATGGAAAGATATTCCATGGTCATGGAATGGAAAAATCAATATTGTTAAAATATCCATATTACCCCAAACAGTATACATATTCAATGCAATCCTTATCAATATTCCAATGACATTTTTTTATAGAAATAGAAAAACAGGGGCACCTGGTGGCTCAGTTAGTTAAGTGTTCAACTCTTGGTTTTGACCCAGCTCATGGTTTGTGGGTTTGAGCCCCAAGTTGGAGTCCACACTAACAGTGTGGAGCCTGCTTGGGATTCTCTCTCTCTCTCTCTCTCTCTCTCTCTCTCTCCCCTTCCCCTGCTCATATGCTCCTGCTCTCTCTCGCTCTCTCTCTCTCAAAATAAATAAGTAAATGTAAAAAAGTATGACTGACAATCTTAAAATTTGTATGGTACCACAAAGATCTTGAATAGCCAAAGGAATGTTGAGAAAGGAGAACAAATCTGAAGGCATTATGCTTTGTGATTTCAAACTATACTACAAAGCTATAGCAGTCAAAATAGTATGGTATTGGCATAAAAACAGACACACAGATCAATGGAACAGAATAGAGAACCCAGAAATAATCTCACATTTGGTCAATTTTTGACAAAGGAGATGAGAATATGCAGTAAGGAAAGGACAGTCTCTTTTGTAAATGGTGCTGGGAAAACTGGACATTCACATGAAAAAGAATGAAACTAGACTACTATCTTACATCATACACAAAAGTTAACTCAAAATGGATTAAAGACTTGAATGTAAGACCTAAAACCATAAAACCCCTAGAAGAAAGCATAAGCTCTTTGATATCAGTCTTGCAATGAATTTTTGGTTCTGACTCCAAAAGCAAAGGTGATGAGAGAGCATAAGGCAAGCTGAGGGCAAAGTACAAGCTAGCACCATCCCCCCTACCCCCTGGTGGGATATGTGTGATATTCCTTAGGTACTCCTGGCTGCCCAAGAACAAAGGGAAGGAAAGAAAACAAATGGTTAACAGATGGAGATCACAGTCATTCAGGACAGGAGTCCCCATCAGTTTACAAATATCTTAGTAAATTACAAGAAAAAGGCAATCTTATCAATAGCCTAATCTCCAGAAACCTATAGACTCAGTTTCCTGGAACACCAACATCACCCTTCTACAGTGATATGGGGAACAAGGGCAAGAAGGAAATGGTGGGTATAAATTTCGTTATAACCTGCAGTCCATTGACAAATAGTTGGGGAAAATACAGAGTATAACATTTCTCCATGAACCCCCTACTGTCTTAATGTTAATGCCCTACTAGAGGAAAAACAACCCTAGCTTGACAATAGCAAGGCTTCAGATATCTTAGGAGTCCTCTTTAGCATATCAAAGTCCTTCTGGAGGCCTTTCTTTTGCTTTTACCTCCCCCAACTCCTAAGTATATACCAATCACTCTTCACAAACCCAGTGGAGTTCTTTCTGCTCATGGGTCCTCTCCCTGTGCTTTAACAAAATCACCTTTTTGCACCAAAGACACCCTTAAGAATTCTTTCTTGGCCAGCAGCTCCAAACCCCCTCCCCCATAACTCCAAAAGCTCACCAAAGGCATAAAACTAAAAACAAACAAGTGGGACTATATCAAACTAAAAAGCTTCTGTATAGCTAAGGAAACCATTAACAAAATGAAAAACAACCTACTGAATGGGAGAAAATATTTGCAAATCACATATCCAATAAGGGGTTAATATTTAAAATGTATAAAGAACTCACAAAACTCAATAGCAAAAACTCAAACAATGCAATTAAAAATTGGGCAGAGGATCTGAATAAACATTTTCCAAAGAAGACATACAGATGGGTAACACATGAAAAGATGTTCAACATTACTAATCATCAGGGAAATGCAAATCAAAACCACAGTGAGATACCACCTCACACCTGTGAGAATGACTATAATCAAAAGGACAAGAAATAATAACTGTTAGTAAAGATGTGGCAAAAAGGGTATCCTTGTGCACTGTTGGTGGGAATGTAAATTCATTCAGCTGCTATGTAAAACTGTATGAAGTTTCTTCAGAAAGTTTAAAATTTATAAATTTATACGGAGCAAAAACACTAATTCTAAACAATATATGCACCCCTGTGTTCATTGCACCACTATTCACGATAGCCAAGATATGGAAACAATGGAAACAACCTAAGTGTCCATCGATGGATGAATACATAAAGAGATGTGATGTATGCACACACACACACACACACACACACACACACACACACACAGGAATGCTAGTCAGCCATAAAAAGAATGAAATGTTGCCATTTGCAACAACATGGATGGACCCTGAGGGCATTATATTAAGTGAAATAAGACAGAGAAAGACCGATATTATATCATTTCACTTATATTTGGAATCTCTAAAAAATGAAACAAAGGAATAAACAAAACCAAACCAAAATCATAGATACAGAGAACAGAATGGTGGTTGCCATTAGCGAAGGGGTTGTAGAGTGGGTGAAACAAGTGAAGGGTGTCAAGAAGTACAAACTTCCAAGTATAAAATAAATAAGTCATGGGGATGTAATGTACAGCATGGTGACTGTAGTCAGTAATATTGTAGGGCATACTTGAAAGTTGCCGAGAGAATACATCTAAAAAGTTAACTTTTTATAGTGACAGATGGTGACTAGACTTATTGTGGTGATCATTTTGCAGTGTGTATAAACATTGAGTCATTATGTTGTACACCTGAAACCAACATAATGTTGTATGTCAATTATACTTTAATAAAAAAATATAAAACCAAAGAGATTTAAATAGTAAAATTAAAAAAAAAAGAAAGAATAGCACAAGGGGAATTGCCATCTCCTTTTCTTCATTTAGCAAATGTGCAACTCCTTAAAATAAAGACTAAGCATACAGTTTAGTGTTTGGTGTTTGGAGAAAAACCCAAATGCTCCAGTCTTGCCAAAGTTAACAGAGTTCTTCCAGAGTCATCAGGCTAGTAGAAGTTGTCTTCACTGAAACTCTTAAACATTGAGAGCTTGTTTTGTAAAAAGTGATAATAGGTTCACAGGGCCTCCTTGCCTTGTCATCAAGGTAGATGACAACTAGCAGGAGTAATTATTCAATACATTCAGAGAAGGGTCACACTGGAACAGCGAAGGAAATGCTAGGATCAGGAAGGTTTTTTTTGTTTTATTTTTTTATTTGTTTGTTTTTAAACTAGAAGAGCTTGATATATTCCTAAGGTCTAGCCAGATGATATATTAAGACAAGTATATTTTAGATTATCATGATTATAATAGAACTAGTCTTAAAAAAGAATATAGTATTTATTCTTCCACATTTCCTTTTCTATTTCCATTGCTCTCCTTTTTGAAAATACTCTTTAGGAAAAAATTGTTAAAATGCTTATTAAACAATTTTTATGCTTTAAGCTGATTATGGGTTTGGATTTTAAGAAAGGAAATAAGCGGTTGAATGGATTTTTTAAATCCTCAGAAAAATTTCTATGGAGGAGATGCTTTTTTTGGGTAACAGTTTAGGTTGGGTATCAGTGTCTGCTGGTAGGCTTATCGTAACTGAGAACACTGAGCTTTTCTTAAAAAAATTCCTTAGCTGGAATGAATAATTGAAAATGCTGAGCCATGAGAACTTCAAAGATTAATTTCTCCATTAATGGCACAAAGTGATAGAAAGAAACAATCAGGCTAAAGAAGAATAATCAAACGAACCCAACTGGGGCATTTCATCTGATATTCAAAGTTGCTGGGCCAAAACTTTGATCTCCTTCAGTTTTGTTTGAGGGAGTTTTAGGTCATTTTAAACTGCAGAAACCTTCTGTCTTTGTAACTTAGAACTGTGTTCTGATATATGGTTTTTTTTTTTTAATTCCTTCAGGTAATAGGATATGAAGTGCTATTTTGGGGCACTGTGAGCTACAGGGTAGTTATTTAATGATAGTCCCAAAAGGCCTTGGGTATATTTTTAATGTGCTTACTTGATAGCCACAAGTCCATTCAGTTATATTAAACTTGGAGGCAGACCATCTTACTTTGCTAAAGAAAGAACAATGATGCAACAGGAAGTCAGATGGCAAAGATAAGACACCTGCATTCCAAAAGAAACCAAATAAGTCTGAACTACTACAACTTGGGTCTAAGTAGCAGTTGGGGATAGGGTAGACCTAATGAAAGATTTTCTTTTTAGTAACCAGTTCTATCAGTAACATATATTCTCCAGATTTATAGCTAAGAATATAGAAGATAAGAATAATTTCAGGTAGATTGTATTCTCTTTATCAGTGAAACATTCATACTGTGTAAGTCTAACTTCTCAAACATCTTCATGAATGGCCATTAGGGTTATTCCACGGTCATGGAAACTTTCTGTTTGAGAGGCTATAAATCGGGTATGATAACTATTGTTGTCATCAATGTTATTGGCAAAATAACACCATATTAGAAAGAGTTATATAGAGTTTCTGCCTGTATTTATTTAGTTACTATTATGTTTGAGGCACTGTTTTGGGCCTGTTTAAAACATCATCTCTATTTCTTATAACAGTCCTGCAAAGTACTCATTATCAGTCCCATTTAATACCTGAGGAAATAGAGTTTAAGTAACTTGCCCAAGGGGTTACAAATGATTAAGTGGTAGATTCATATTCCAGTAGGAGTTTCTTTGACTCTAACAAGCAAATTCCATCACAATCACCATTCCTCCAATTTTTTATTTCTTTCCCTTCAGAATTAGTGGATAGAGTGGTTTTCCTTGCCAATGTCCCTTACTCAGAAGCAAATTCCTTCCTTTCTTTGCTGTAGATTGCATTTATTAAATATATACAAGTTCCTCAGTGCCATGGCTGTGTAACTGGAATGGGTAAAAGAAGAGAGAAATCATGATGGAGACATCCAAAGCATCTTTACTGTTGTGGAAAATAAATGAAGCACACACTGTACTTAGTACTTGTAACTCTAGTGGGATTAGTTACATGCATGAATCTCATTTGATTTTTTCATGTCTTGGGCTGCAGAAGAACTATTAACAGGGACTAGTGATCTGAATATGTCACAATGATAGCCAGCTCTGACTGGATATTACAAATAAGGCCAATATTATTTATATGCTTATTAGTACACTAGGGCTTAGAACCTATGACTTGACAACAAAATACCATAATTATTTATTTGATATTTGGTAATTCTTCAGATTAGTGTTCTTAAGTGTCTTGACACTGTGAAGTGTTGTAATTCTCAAACATCCTAAGTAATTTGTAATTAAAATATATAAAATACTGAAATTTGCAGATGGTTTACTTTTGTGTGTGTGAATTAGAGACTATTCAAGTCTTTCTCTTAAATATCATCCTCCTCTACTTTTAGCATTCAAATGTATTTTCTTTTGTATGAGAGAAATGTTTATAAATAGCAGCTGATATGCAGGAAGCTGAACACAACACTGTCTGTTAGCCATTGTGGTGATTTATCTATCTCCTCTTTTGGTACTTTAAAAGTGGCCATGTAAAGGACCTGACACAGTAAGTTCTCGGTAAAGGCATGGAGTGAGGAACAGAGTGGTTAAAAGCATAGATTTTAGAGTTGAAGTCAGCCTTCCAGCACTTATCGATTCTGTAATATCAGAGAAACCCAGGCTTTGGTTTCCTCCTTAAAGAAATGGGGCAATAATAGTACCTAACTCATAGGGTTGTTGTGAGGATTAAATAGGATAATATAAGTAGAAGTGTTTAGCACAGGGCCTGCTTACCACAAGTGTTTAATTATGTTAGTTGATATTACCTGCTATTCTAAAAGAGTTCTCATTTTTCCCCCTGACTCAGAAAGTAGTTAGACTATAACAAAACAAAATAAGTGGCTATATCTTTGCCTTTGGGGTGAACTAAGGAAGTCTGGGACGTAAATGGCTATATAACATTTGATTTATTTTATTAACAATGCCATGTTGTTATGAGGGAGGAGGGAAAAGATAGTCAATAAGTAACTCTGGGAGACTTAATAAAAGATTTACTCTTTTCTATCTAACCTCGTAAACTAGTAAGCACAATTTTTAAGTCTTGTTAATGGCAAAATTACATCCAAGATGAATAATTTGTATGAGGGGAGGCTTTTAATTATTCCTTGCTTGTTGTTGATTTAAAAAAAAAACCTAATCATTCACATCATGGAAATTAGTGCATTTTGAATTCTTGTAGAATTTATTTATTTTTCTTCTTTTTTTTTTAAATTTTTTTTTCAACGTTTATTTATTTTTGGGACAGAGAGAGACAGAGCATGAACGGGGGAGGGGCAGAGAGAGAGGGAGACACAGAATCGGAAGCAGGCTCCAGGCTCCGAGCCATCAGCCCAGAGCCTGATGCGGGGCTCGAACTCCCGGACCGCGAGATCGTGACCTGGCTGAAGTTGTCCGCTTAACCGACTGCGCCACCCAGGCACCCCTATTTTTCTTCTTGTAAGTGACTTGAAAATAGCTTAAGATATCTGCATATAGAGTTAAGAAGAAAATCCGCATAGATGCAGACTGACTTTCAAGGAAGCTGAGTGGGTTTTAGGTTGCACAGTAGGAAGCATAAGGACTAGGGCATGGTCCTGATTCAGAGGGAACCTTCCCCAAAGGGATTGTTAGACATTACCTATTATGATGTGGCAGTCAGCACTATTGTTCTCACTCACTTCCTTGATATGTTGTTTGATAGTATGATAAAGCATTGGTAACATATTTAGGTATCCTCTGTCTTCAACAAGTACCGCACAGGTTTCTCATCTTTGATAATACTCTATAGGTATTTTTTGACTCAGGGTCATATACCTTTATATTAAAGGAGAACAGCAAAGATTTTTGGCATCAGAGATGAAAAGGAGAGTTTCATATTGTGCCCTAAATACTTTTTATGTGCAGTTGTGTCTTCACAGTCTCTTTTGTGCCTACTTCTCGGGTACCTGAACAACTAGCACAACCTTCCCTGTCTGATGTGTTGACTGAATACCTTCTTAATGCCTGTAGTTAGTTATTTTTTCCAGCAGGAGGAGTATGATAATTAAGCTGGCATCAGTCTTCCTTAATGCCTTACTAAACACAAAAAGAAGTTTAGCAACAATAAAAAGATGTCAGAAATAGGAAATGATGGAAGGAAAATTGGAGAAAGCAATTTTTCTTTTATTGATATTAATCTTATTAAGCAAATGAAGTGAATGAGAAAGCCTATTATACAAATTCCATTTCTGGCGAGAAAAGTGGTGTGATTAAGTAAAACAAACACACACACACACAAACAAACACAAAACAAAAACTGAACTTAGACAGGGAAATATGAGTACTGGTCCTAATATTGCAAACCACACACTACATAATTTGGGTTAGTTTTTGAAATTTTTAGAACACAATTTCCTTATGAGTAAAATTAGAGGATTAGGACAGATGTTCTGAAAGTCCTCTTATGATTCTACCATTTGGTGTTCTAAGATAAATAAAAGCCAACATCCCCAGTGAACAATTTTCTAGAAGATTATCATGAACCTATCACTGTTAATCAATGCTATCATATTAAAAATGGTCTAATTCTACCCAGAGGATTTTAATATGAATAGACGTGAAATAGATAGAACATTTCAGACAAGAGAAAGACAACAGTGGATTCTAAGTGATTATAAAAATCTAGATAACTAACTGAAGTAACTCACCAAAAATCAAAAAATAAAAAATAAAAAACAACAAAAAACCCAACCAACAAATTTCAAACCTCAAAGAATTATTGACAAAACTTCTTTGAATCATCCAGGAGATTTTGTTTCTGTTAATTTTTAACATTTTGAGTTTTCCTTTATAAAAGATAGTATAGAATTCCACTTCTGGACTTGGTGAGTAACTGGTACCAGACTTTCCTTCCCACTGTACATAGCTAAAAACTGAACAAAATATTGAAACAGCTGTTGTTAGACATTGGGCAATTGACAGTGCAAGAATATGACCTGATCCCTGAGGGGAGGGAAAGAAAGAAAGAAGCTGAGTCCTACAATCACCCTGATTTTCACTTGGAAGCATTTTATAGACTATGATATAGGGAGGGAGAACCCAAGCAGAGCCTGGTGATCTCACTTAATTGACAGAGTTTGGAGGAAGTAGAGGTGGCTGGTACTTGTGGGGATGAATAGTGGAGAAAAGAAAGTCCCCTTGAATTAGTCAGTAAATACTGAACTGTGCATTTGTGAAATCCTTATGAGTCCAAAAAGAAGAAGGGTGCTATAAACAAAACAATTTCCAGACTTAACATTGGCAGGAGACATTTGAATTCTCATTATCCAGAATGGAGAGACCTTGTTGAATTCCTGGGACATTCATGGAGAATCCAGAGGATCATGAATTAATGGTATAGCTAAACTAGCTCCTGAATAAACATTACTCTAGACCTATATTAATAAAGTATAAAGACAAGACTCAAAAAGGTCCAGCTGATCTGAATGCAATTTAACTTGTAGTAACTTAAGTAACTTAATTAAATGGTACAACAAATTTCAACACTGGATAAAAAAAATCTAGAAATTAACAATGTAATACTCACAATGTCCAAAATCTAATCAAAGTACTACATATACAAAGAAGCAGTGAAATGTGACCTATAATCAGAAGAAAAATTGGGCACATCGGTGGCTCAGTCAGTTAAGTGTCTAACTCTTGCTTTCAGCTCAGGTCATGATCTCACGGCTTGTGAGTTTGAGTCTGGCATTGGGCTGTACACTGACGGTGTGGAGCCTGCTGGGGATGCTCTCTTTTTCCCTCTCTCTCTGCTCCTCACCCACGCATACACTTGTGCCCTTTCTCTCTCTCTCAAAATAAATAAATAAACTTAAAAAAAAGAGAAGAAAAATCAGTCAATAGTAACAGGACAAGAAGTAATAGAGATGGAATTCACAGACAAGAGCTTTAACATATGTGTTATTAACACCCAAGAATTGAGAGGAAAACATGAACATAATGAGGAAGGAACTTTATTAAAGATTGAATGGAAATCAGGAGCAGAAAAATGTAAAATATGAAATAAAAAATTCATTGGATGAGATTAACAGCAGATGAGGAACTGGAAAAAAAGATCAGGAAACTACTCAAAATACAGTACAGAGAATAAAAAGATGCAACCAATTAAGAGATTTGCTGAACTGCAAAACAAAAACAAGGAATATAACATATACCTAATTATAGTCCCAGAAGTAGGAGGGGGTATAAAAATTATTTCAAGAAATACTTATGCCCAATTTCCCAAATTTGAAGTAAACTGGAAACCCACATATCCAATAAACACAAGGAGCTCCCAAAAGGCTAAAAAACAGATAACATCAAAAGATACTACAATCCAATTGCTGAATAATCAATGATAAGACGAAATCTTAAAAACAGAGCAACCCCCCCCCACACACACACATTACATACAGAAGGATAAAATAAGATCCATATAGAAGTCTCATCAGAGATAATGCAAGCCAAGAATTTTTGAAAACTGCTAAATGACATCATTTCACAATTCAAGAAACTCTGTAAAAGCCAAATAGAAGATTATATAGATGGAGGGTTGTCTGGATGGCTCAGTTGGTTAAGTGTCTATTTTGGCTCAGGTTATGATCTCATGGTTTTTGAGTTTGAGCCCTGCAGGGGGCTCCACACTGATAACTCAGAGCCTGCTTGGGATTCCCTCTTCCTCTCTCTATCTGCTCCTCCCCCACTTGCTCTCTCTCTCTCTCTCTCAAAATAAATAAATAAACTTAAAAAAAAGATTATATATGGAAAATCACATCAAAGTTAAATTGCTAGAAACCAATGACAAGAGAGAAAATCTTATAAGCAATCAGAAGGGGAAACATGATATTCAGAGTAAAAAGAATGATATCAGACTACACCCAAAACTAATGTAAGAGTATGAGTTAACTATACTTAAATAAAAAAAAAGAATGACATCAAACTTACCCCAAGAACAGAGGAAACTAGAAGACAAGTAGATGATATCTCCAAAGTAATAAAAGAAAAACTGCCAATCTAGAATTCTATACCCAGTGAAAATATTCTTTAGAAAAATAAGGCAAAAGAGACATATCCAAACAAACAGAACTGAGACATTAGCAGCAGAAATAGCACTGCAATAAACCCTAAAGGAGATTCTTTAATCTGAGGACAAATGATCCTAGCTGGAAGCTCAGATATGCAGGAAGAGAACTGGAAAGAATGGGTAAATATATATTTAGAAACTGTTTATAAAGTGTCTTTAAAATACTATTAGCTGTATAAAACAAGTGTAAAAATGATGTCAAGTTTATAATATGAGACATACCTGGAAAAAATGACAATAGCTCAAGTAGAATCTGTTTATAAAGTAAAAAATAACAATGTAAGGAAGACAGAGTTAATAATTCTTGTTGAAATCTATAAAGTAACAACTACAAATGTATACCAAAAAAATGGAGAAAAAAATGCAGAGCAAAAAACAAAACAAAAACCTCCAAAAATCAAGAGTTGATAAAATGGTAGAATAAAAATATTTTTAACCCAAGAGTAGGCAGGAGAGGAAGACTGTAGGAACAAAAAAATGGAAATAAATAAAAAATAAGTAAGATGGTATAGCTAAAATCAGCCATATCAGTCATCATATTATTATGTCCAAATGAGGCTTTCACTTGGTATAGTTTTGTTATAAAGATGGAAGCTCAGTGTATGTGGAAAGGAAATGATATCCAGAAAAACCATGGACATTTCTGACTTAAAAACACTGGGCAAGTTGGGAATGGAATAGGGAGCTCGATAGTGAATCAAAATTTTCTTATATTCCATTCCATTCTCTCAATGATTTAGCTACTCTTCAATGTACAACACTTACCTTTTTGACTTTTTGATTTTAGTTCTTCTTGCTTTAGAAAGGAAAATGCGGGGCGCCTGGGTGGCTCAGTCGGTTGGGTGTCCGACTTCAGCTCAGGTCATGATCTCGCGGTCCTTGAGTTCGAGCCCCGCGTCGGGCTCTGGGCTGATGGCTCAGAGCCTGGAGCCTGCTTCTGATTCTGTGTCTCCCTCTCTCTCTGCCCCTCCCCCGTTCATGCTCTGTCTCTCTCTGTCTCAAAAAATAAATAAATGTTAAAAAAAAATTTAGAAAGGAAAATGCCAGTTAAGAAAGCATTGATAGCCAGATGATCTTACCTGCTGGTTTTCGTGTCACCTCTTAAATTCTGCTTTTTCTCCCCATCTCTATACCTAGAACCTCAGAATCAAATCCCTCAGAATTCATAACCCTTTGGTAGGGTTATGAAAGAGTTGGTGGAGAAAGTTTAAGGTCCTAGGTCAAAAAGAGATTTATAAAATTCAGAGTGCTTTTGTCTCCCCAACTTCATGCTATATTGTAGTGCATACATTTCTAATTCTTATCAAACTTTCAAAGCTTTATTTGACTGTTTTAATTAATTAACCTTTGATTCCTGTAAGGTTTACTTAAATTTTCACTCAAAAAATATTTTTGTATGTATGTAATGGGCATTGTATACATACTATTGCATTACTATGTATAGTTCCATCATTATATTCTTTGAGATATTGTCTAATTTCCTTCTTCCTGCCACCCTTTGTTTCTGTGCACTGTGAATTGCTTCTCACAGAATCTTGTTTTAACTTGTCCACTGACTAGCCTGGTCAGGGTAAGTCATTTATCCCTCATTTTATCAAACTCATCATTTGTGAAATAGGAACAAAACTTGGCATTATGTTTGTAAGGTGATTTTCTGAAGATGAACTACTGCTTCTGTATCCCTTAGTGTTTTTCCAGTAAGCAGCAGGATGCTGACTTGGAACAGCCTGTGAGTGAGGACAGTGATGTGGGAGAGGTTTAGATTGCAAGTGCACTACCACCTTTTTTTTTTTTTAATGTTTATTTATTTTTGAGAGAGAGAGAGAGAGTGAGCGTAGGAGAGGTAGAGAGAAAAGGAGACACAGAATCCGAAGCAGGCTCCGAGCTCTGAGCTGTCAGCACAGAGCCCCACACGGGGCTCAAACTCATGAGCTGTAAGGTCATGACCTGAGCCAAAGTCAGCCGCCCAACTGACTGAGCCACCCAGGTGTCCCACAAGTGCACTACCACCTTGAAAGAGTAAATTGTTGAGGTCTTTGTTAAGGTAGCCTTGATCAGACTGCCACAAAAAAAAAGTATCGAGGCATAATTCAATTCATCCTTATTTGGTCTGCGAATTCATAATACTCATGATATTAAGACCACTTGAGATACAAAATGTATTTTCATTCCATTTTGATAATGCGTTTCATCGTTTTAAAATAACTTCTAGTTATTTCACTATAAGGGGGTTCCATTTTGTCATTGTGAGCCATGTCTTAAGTCCTATAAATGGAATCATTTCTACATGATGCATTTAAATGTATAAGCTCTTGGGGCTCCTAGGTGGCTCAGTCTGTTAAGCTTCCGACTTTGGCTCAGGTCATGATCTCACGGTTGGTGGGTTTGAGCCCCGTGTCGGGCTCTGTGCTGACAGCCCAGAGCCTGGAACCTGCTTTTGATTCTGTGTTTCCCTCTCTCTCTGCCCCTCCCTTGCTCACGCTCTGTCTCTGTCTCTCAAAAATAAATAAATGTAAATGTATAAGCTCTTCTTCATAGTACATGTTGTGCAGTGTATAAAGCACATGATGCTTGAATCCAGAACAATATGAATGTTGGTGGTATTGATAGTCTCTGTGGTGAGAGCATGATTGTTTTTATGATCAAGAAGTCTGCATTATCTCTACATTTGCTGATTTGTGTGACCCCAAAACTAAGTCCTTTAAGTTTCAAAAGATAAATCTTGGCTTATATTTCCATATTTAAAACAATTTCATGCACAGATTCAAAATTTAAAAATAAAATTTAAGAGATATGTTTTTGGTCAAAATATATTAAAAAATTTTAAATTGGTTTGTACTGGTTCATAAACTGTGAGATAGTATTAGATGGAGTAGATATACAAGGATAAAACAAATATTTGAGGATTGGTTCTCAAAGCTCTATATCTATTTATCTGCATCTATCTATCTACCTACCTACCTATCTATCTACTCAATCACCCATCCCCAGGCTTAAATATGTAAGTACTTATTATAGCATTAGTTAAAATCAGTATCAAAGATCAAGGAAGAAGGATTAAAACCCCATGGATTCCTTTTTATTTATACTACTGTTTCCCAGGGTATTTATATATTTATACAATTTAGAAATAGTTTTGTAGTTTTGTAGTAGTTTGTAGTTTTGAGGCCTTCATTTTTTTAAAAAAACTGCATGAGTCTTTATTTTTTAAAGATTTCACATTGAAGATTCTAAAATTGCATACATTTTAGGTGCCCATATGTTTATTAATAAATAGATGTTATATCTTTTTTCTCTCCTTGATATAGTCATATCTAAGAGAGTTATATTGAAGTCATCCATTATGCTGTGGTTTGTGTTAATCATTCTTATTACTCATACTTTTAGCCTCATACATTTTTATGTTACGTTGTTTGATCCACCAAGTTGGATGAATATAATATCCTGTTGCTGAATCATAACTTTTTTTCCAACATAAAATGTTCCTTTGTTTAGTTAACACCTTATCTATGAATTCTATGTTGTATATTTTTATTACCACTAAATATTTTTTTCTTGTTAAAATTCTCCTCATACACCTATTTACTTTCAAACTCTTGGCATCATTTTGTACTAGATATGATTCTTATAAATAGAATATAGATAAGTTGCATCCCTTAAAAGGAAATCTTAATAATTCATGTTTATTGTGATTACTAACATGTTTAGAAATTTTTTTAATTTAAATTCCAGTTAGTTAACATACAGTGTAATATTAGTTTCAGGTGTACAATATGGTGATTCAGCACTTTCATACCACAACCAGTGCTCATCACAATAAATGCCCTCCTTAATTCCCATCATCTATTTAACTCATTCTCCCACAAACCTCCCCTCTGGTAACCATCAGTTTGTTCTCTATACTTTAGAATCTATTTCCTGGTTTGTCTTTCTCTCTTTTTTCTTCCTTAGTTTATTTGTATTGTTTCTTAAATTCTGCAGATGAGTGAAATCAAATGGTATTTGTCTGTCTCTGACTGACTTATTTCACTTAGTGTAATGCCCTCTAACTCCATTAATGTCATGGCAAATGGCAAGATTTCATTCTTTTTTTTATGGTTGAGTAATATTCCATTATAAATATAAAATAAAAATTATATATATATACCTCACATCTTCTCTTCTTTATCCATTCATCAGTCGATGGACACTTGGGCTATTTCCATAATTTGGCTATTGTAGATAAGGCTGCTATAAATATCAGGATGTGTGTATCCCTTTGAATTAGTATTTTTGTATTCTTTGGGTAAATACCTACTAGTGCAATTCCGGGATCATAGGGTAGTTCTATTTCTAACTGTTTGAAGAACCTCTCTCTTTTCCAGAGTGGCTGCACCAGTTTGTATTCCCATCAACAGTGCAAAAGGGTTGACTTTCTCCACATGCTTGCCAATCTATTGCTTCTTGTGTTGTTGATTTTAGCCATTCTGACATGTGTGAGGTGATATCTATTGTAGTTTTGATTTATATTTCCCTGATGATCATAAAAATCCTAGAGAAGAACCCAGGCAGTAACCCCTTTGACATTGACCATAGCAACTTCTTTCTAGATATGTCACCTGAAGCAAAGGAAACAAAAGCAAGAATAAACTATTGGGACCTCATCAGAATATATCTTCTGCACAGTGAAGGAAATAATGAACAAAACTAAAAGGCAACCTAAGGAATGGGAGAAAGTATTTGCAAATGGCATATCTGATAATGGTTAGTATCCAAAATACACAAAAAACTTATAAAACTCGACGTCCAAAAAAAAATCCAATTAAAAAATGGGCAGAAGAGATGAATAGACATTTTTCCAAAGAAGACATACTGATTACTAATATTCTAATTTTATTTTTACCATCTTCCTTTATGCCTTTGATTTATCATGCTCATTGGTTTCTTTTTATTTTTTTTAAGTTTATGTATGTATGTATGTATTTTGAAAAAGAGAGAGAGAGAAAAGGGAAGGGGCAGAGAGAGAGCATCCCAGGCCGACTCTGTTGCCAGCACAGAGCCTGACTTGGGGCTCGAACTCATAAGCCTTCAGATCACGACCTGAGCTGAAACCAGGAGTCAGATGTTCAACTGACTGAGCCATCCAGGTGCTCCTCATTGGTTTCTTTTTATCACATTTCCTAGTATTTACAGATTTGATTGTTTTGTTGTTGTTTATTTATTTTGCCTTTAGTGACTTGGGAAAATGTCATTTGTTGTGGTCTGGGATACTTATAAATTTTGGCTTCCTGGTTCCCCTTCTTTTTGGTTCTCAGGAAACTTCCTCCCTCACTCCATGTGGGACCCTCACTCACTATACCAGCACCTTCACCATCACAGAAATGGGAAGGTCACTCACAGTGGCTAATCAGAGAAACTCCTGTCTGGTCATAAATATTGGGTCAATAATGAGCCCATCCCTGATCAGAATCTTCCCTGGAGTCAAAATTACTACACTGTCTTCTACAAGAAGATACAACTTTAGTATGTTTCTACTCTCATCCTCCTCCACTAAAATCCCTATTTTGCTGAAATCATTTTGAATTTTAATTATATTTTTGAGGCTTTTCTATTATAGTTATTTTATTTAAATGGTATTTAAACAATACTTTATTAAGCTTTATGTCCAAATCAACATTTTTATATGTATTTATAAGTTTACTAGTTTCTTTGCTTAATACTATTTCTTGTATCTTGTGTCTTCCTTTTTTAAGATAATTTATTTGTAGGAATATGTCTTGGAGTTTTTCAGAAAGATTGTGTGAGCAGTAAAGTTTCTGAATACTTAGTGGAATAAAATTTTTCATTTGTTTTCACATTTCAGTGATGATTGATCTCCTTTGTATGAAATTTTGCATGGAATTTAGTTCAAAATCCCTTTCCTTTAGAACTCTGTAGAAATTATTCCATTGACTTTTTGTATCCCATGACGAAGATGAAAAGTATAAACTCATCTGAGTCTTGATCATTTGGGATTATTTTTATAAATAAATTTATTTCTGGAACTTAGAAATCTTACTTGAATGGTCATAAGTGCTTCCTTTTTCATTATTCCTGTTTCAGATTAAATCTAAAGATTCTGTTGTTCCTTGGCTTAAAGGAACTTCTTTCCTTTCATTATTTCTTTCATTATTTTTCTTTTATTAGTATTTTTTGTTTGTTTAAACTTTTATTAGTATTTTAAAAACTTTTTTTCTCTTTTCAAATTTTTATTTAAATTCTAGTTAGTTAACATACAGTGCAATATTGGTTTCAGGAGTAGATAGAGTTCAGTGATTCATCACTTACACACAACGTCCACTGCTCATCACAAGTGCCCTCCTTAGTACCCATCACCCATCTAGCCCATCTCCCACCCACCTTCCTCAATCAACCCTCAGTTTGTTCTATATCATTGAGAGTCTCTTATGGTTTGTTTCCTCCTCTTTCTTTCTTTTTTCCTCCCTCCCATATGTTATTCTGTTTTGTTTCTTAAAAGTATTTTTTAAAACTTTAAAAATAATTTTTATTTAAAAAAAATTTTTTTAAGGAATCTGTACACTCAACATGAGGCTCAAACTCACAACCCCAAGATCAGGAGTCACACACTCCACTGACTGAACCAGCCAAGTGCCCCTACATAATTTTTAGATTAAAAAAATAATTTTTAAATAACATACTTATTGTGTTCAACTACAATAGAACACAGCTTATAATCACTTCACAGTCATTTTCATCTCCCCATGGTCATGTGGAGATATGTCACCTGTATATCCCTTCAAGGAAGAACTTGTTGCCCAAGTAGCCAACAAACAGTCTTCAGCTTCAGGGTTTGCCTCAATAGCAGAGACAACCTCACTCAAAATCATGCCTTCCTAAGATGACTTACATTTAATGACTTTTTGAGTTGGGGTATAAGACCCCAGCAGTGTCTTCCCAATGTGATTTATTACCTTCATAAATCAGTATGCTACAAAAGCTCTCATGGCATTGGCCAATGTGTTATCAAGCCCTCATCACAGTTCAACTTCTCCTTCTGTCCCATTCTGTTTTCTTTCCCTGAGACGATTCCTAAAATATACCCTGACTTCTAAACTTGTGCTAACACTGCTTAAAGAGAACTCAGCTTAGAAGAGTTGGTGGCAGAAATAGTATGAGAAAGCCAGGTGATATGGTGGGGATTTAGATATGGATTGTTCTCTGACCAGCTAGCAATAAAGACCTCATCATTGGTGGTGGGTGGAGTACAGATAGTCCCTGGCATAAGGTACAATTATTAAAACTCTTATTGATGATGAATTGCAATGGTATATCCAGTGGAAGGAAATATAATAGATTGCGTGATTTATCAAGCATTTGAGAAGTATAAGGGAAATAGTAACTCTAAAGGCAATGGGATTAGATGGCTCTTGGTGAAAGCCATTGATACCTTAAGTTAATGTTTCTTAAAGCACAATATCTACTGGGAGCTTATGAAAAATACAAATTCTGGGACTCCATTACAGACTTATACAATAAGAAGTTCTGGAGCTAGAGTTCAGTAATGTGAGTTTTAACAAATCTTCCATGTTATTCTGATGCTAAAGCTTTGTAATCATTCTTGTAGAAAAAAAAAACAGGAAAAGCTGTAAGCTTTAAAAGGCAATTGGAAGCTAAATGTAAAAGCCAGAGGGCCTGCCTTTAAGCTTAGAAAGAGGCTCCTATGTCCTATAGAGAAAGCTGTGGACCAGGCCTAGGAATAGATAGTGTCTGAGCTCCAGAGAATGTTTAATTCCCAACCATGTTAGGTTTGATGCCAAGGTCAGGGCCTTGTGATGAGAAC
Organism: Prionailurus viverrinus; assembly: GCF_022837055.1. Lineage (NCBI taxonomy): Eukaryota > Metazoa > Chordata > Mammalia > Carnivora > Felidae > Prionailurus > Prionailurus viverrinus. Next base: position 142,627,532 of record NC_062564.1, on the reverse strand, counting down.
ATCTCTTCAGCAATCTCCCCAAATTTTGAAATCCCAGAACTCTCTTATTTTGCATCAGTAGGTCGTCCCACCATATTAAAAGTTAGCATTTCTCCCTTGCCTGAAGACAATTTAGAGGTGTATCTCAGGCAAGACAATAGGTGGTTCCTTCAGGATCTATTTCCACATCCTTTCCTGGTCATTAGGTCTATATGTTGAGTGAAGTCATGCATAGCCAGCGATATGCTGGGCCTGAGAAGGGAGGAATTCCCAGGACTATACACCAGAGGAGCTATAGATCTAGACAGCATGTACCTGCAGGAGCTGCTACACTGAGACCAGATCTGAGAGTGCTTGATCAGGCAATGACATAATATTGACTAGTGGAGAGTTTATTGATTTGAGATACAAGATTTATCTGGCAAAGTCCCCTGGAGATGGTATGGACTTGCTAGTAGGATGACTTCTAGAAGCATAATAAGTGATGATTTGCAAACTTGAAATGACAGAATTGCATTGGATACAGTGGAGGAAGGAATTAAAAGACCCTAGGAAGTGGTCATGCTGAAGTGGGTATACTATGTGAGGCAACTAGAAGTTCTTTTTCCATAGGTCCACTGAGAAGACACACCACCCACCCAGGCCATAGAGAACATTCTGGTGAGGAGGTGCCAGCATCACTAAAAATATTCAGTGGTGCCTCTCTGTAAGCAAGGACTGATGGGAGGAAAGACTATTATAGAACTGGGCTGATGGGAACCCAAAACAATAGAGCCCAGGTGGCAGCACTTAACTGAGAGAAGCCAGGTGGATGTAATTATTATAATGAGCCACGGAGTTGGAATCACAGCCAAGGGGAGCTAACTGACCTGAAGAGGGTTATACACATGGTTAATTGAACAGGTGACACTGGGGGCATAACAGATTAGAGCCAACATAGGTACTACTTGGTTTGTATCATCATAAGAAATCAAGGATGAATGACCAGACAGTTGAGAGCAATAGCAATTATCATAATTAAAACCCATGATATTTTGTTTGAATCCAGATTTGAACCAATTTTCAGAGCTGGACCACATTGACTGAAATGGAGGCTGGATCAACAAGAAGAAGGCCCCTGCAACACCATGACAGTTATCACGGTAATAATTCTTCCAAGTCCTTCTCCAAAAGGATTTGGCCAATTACTCAACAAAGTACATTCTTGGGAAAGAGGAATTGTTGTGTGCATAGTAATAGTCCCCCACCACCCTCCCCGCCCACCCCCCCCCACCTCCACAGGATGTCTAGGTCATAATCCCTGGAACTGTGTCTATGTTATGTTACATGGCAAGGGAGAATTAAGGTTGCAGATGGAATTAAAGTTGCTAATCAGCTCACCTTAAATGTGGAAAAGGAAGAGGAGTCAGGGTGTCACAGTGATGTACCATGAGAAAGACTTGACCAGCCATTGCTGGGGACCAAAAGCCAGGGGAATATTGACAGCCTTTAGAAGCTGAGAAAGGAAAGGAAAAGAATTTCAGAAATTCCTTGATTTTAGCCCAGTGAGACCTATTTTAGATTTCAACCTTGAGAACTGTAAGATAATACATTGCTGTTGTTTAAGCCACCAGGTTTGTGGTAATTTGTTACAGAGCAATAGAAAACAAATACATGCACTAATGCTTGTCCATTTAATTTACACATCTGGCCACTAAAGGAGTCAGATGAATTCTAGAGGATCCCAGGAGACTATTGCAAACTCAACCAAGTAGTAGTCTTGTTTGCAGCTGCTGTGTCAAATGTAAATTTACTAGCAGATTAACATAGCCTCAGGTATATGGAATGAGGGCCCTGAGCTGGCAAATGCATTCTTTTCTATTCCAATCAGAAAAAAAAAAAAAAAACAAAACCAAAGAAACAAACAACAAAAACATTCACATGGAAAACAATATATATTTACAGTTTTCCCAGGGCTATGTTAAATCTGCTACCTTCTATCATAATATAGTCTATCATAACATAGTCTGAAGAGATTTGGACCATGTGGATATCCCCCAGAATAACAGACTGATCCACTGCATTGAGGAACTTATGATAATAGAGTCAGAGAAGCAAAAAGTGGCTGGTTTGCTGGAGGCCTTGGCAAGACACCTGTGTGTCTGTTGGTGGAAGATAAGCCCTACAAAAATTCAAGGGTCTATCACATTGGAAAAAATGTCACCACCTAGTAGTCATGAGTATACCAGGACTCAAAATGAAAGACAAATTATTGCATCTTGGACCTTCCACCATGAAGAAGAAACTACAATGCCTGCTAAGCCCCTTGTGGGGCTTTATTCTGCACTGCTCCAACCCATTTACTGGGTAACACAGAAAGCTGCCGTCATTGATGGGGTGCAGAGTAAGGAAGGGTTCTGCAGCAGGTCCCTGCTGCTTGGCCCAAAAGACTCGGCAGACTCTATTATATTACAGGTATGAGTGATGGGGAATGATGCTGTGTGGCATTTATGGCAAATCAGACGGAATAAAAATGTAGGCCCTTAGGATTCTGTAGTTAGACTATGATCTCATGGTAGACAAATGTGTGCCTTATAACTCCTGTTGTGCTACAGGATTCTGGTAGAGATGGAGTGTATGACACCAAGTGACTATGTATTTGGAACTAGGTTCTGTCAAGATCCACTAAAATGTAAACTAGGGCAGTTTCAGTAGGAATCCATTGTGAAAGGAAAGTGGTACATCTGAAATCAAGCATGAACAGAACTAAGGACATAAGCAAGCTGCATGAGCAGGTAGATCCCCATGTCACCTGCTATTGCATCAGTGCCCCTCCCTCAGCCCATCCCTATGGACATCTGGGCTGCTTACAACACAGCAGGGAACTACTGCAGAACATTATTTTGCTCTGCACCCTTCAATGATGGCAACCTTCTATATTACCCAGTAAATGGATTAGAGAAGTATTCCCAGGTGCAGAATATAATGCTTCTACAACCTTACAACTAGACAACAGAAATTTACAGATGTAGCAGGTCATCTTTCAGCTTGGGTACAAGTTGAAAATGGGCAGCAGCTACATTGCAACTTCACTCAGGAGAGGCATTGAAAGATAGCGAGGACAGAATTTCTGGCACTGTACCTGTTATCCACTTTGTGTGAGAGGAGTAGCTTGAGGTTGGAATATATATAAACTCATGGGCAATGGCAACAAAAGGATGTGGATGGGTACATTGGAAGCACGGAGATCTTTGTGTTATATGTAAACAGCCATCAGAGAGCATGTGCCGTGGAAGAGGCATGGAACAACCAAGTAGACAAAATTACTTGGCCATTTGACATCTTCTAGTCTTGGTCATTGGCCAACCCAGTGCTTGCACATGGGCACATTCATGGAATGGTCATGGTGGGAGAATTGAAGGTTATGCACAGCTCTAATAAATAGCATGGATTCCCACTTACCAAGGCTGAGTAGGCTCCTGCTGCCACTGAATGTCCAAACTGCCAGCCAGAAATACTAATACAAAGCCCCCAATATGGCACTATTTTCAAGGAAACCAGCCAGCCATTGGTGGCAAGTTGACTACATTGAGATATTTCTATCCTGGAAGGGCCAAAGATCTGTTCTAACAGAAAAAACAAACAAACAAACAAGTGTTCTGAGCATGGGTTTGCCTTTCCTGTCTACGAGTTCCAATCAGAATGACTGTCTCTGAGAGCTCATGAAGTATTTGATCCATCAGAGTGGGATCCCTATAGGATAACATTACACTAGACTGGGGGACTCACTTGTCAGAAAAGAAGGGGCAGGAGTATGTCCCTGACTGAGATTTATTTGTCACATCAGAGGCAGCACCATGAAGAAACTTCTAGCCTAATAGCGTTGGTATGGTATACTGCAGGTGCAGTTTAAGCATGGGTAGTACTCTAGGAGGATCAGAACCATCTTCTATGACCCTGTAAAAGGAAGCAATGGATCTAGAAATAAAGGAATGAAAGCAGGAGTAGTCTCATAGTTATTCTCACTGATCCACTGAGGGACTAAAAATCTTGACCATTTCAACTCAGCATGGAACACCTTTAAAAATCCATACATGAGGTTAGGGGAGACTAGGTTGACACTACCTTGCAGCTCAACTTCTTTTCTATGCAGTCCTGCTTCTTCCTTCTCTCTTATACACGTACAGATCCTTAATCAATACCTTACTTGCCAAATTCTGTGTCCGGATCTGTTTCCAGAGAACCCAACTTTTGATAGTACCTAATCTTAGTGTATATTTTTCTAGATCTTTCTCTATATGTACATTTATATATATAAATATTCATTTAAAATTTTCTTCACATAAATGCGATCATAGTGTATATGTGGTTTTCTATAGTTGGACTTATCTTTTAAAGGCTGGACTTATCTTTTATTGAGGTAAAATTCACACTTTTAAATTACATATCAATAAGTTTTGACAAATAATTAAGATATAAGATATTCATATCACCTAAGAAAATTCTTTCATGTTCCTTTGCAATCAATCCCTTTATCTCGTTTCTAGTTCCAGATCTGACATCTCTCCCTTCTGTCCTATAGATTTGCTTTTTCAGAATATCATATAAATGGAATCATATAGCATGCAGCCTTTTGCATCTGAACTCTTTCAGATTTATTCACATTGTTGTACCAATAGTTCACTCTTTTTTATTGTTGAGTAGTATTCCATTTGTGGATGCACCACAATTATGTTTATCCATCTGTCAGTTGAAGGATATTTGGGTTGTTTCCAAATTGGTGCTATCATTTACAGTGGTCCTATAAACACTTATTTATAGGACTTTGTGTAGAAATACGTTTTTAATTCTCTTGACAAACTGGGGGGTGGGATTCATGGGTCATTCATTAAGAGTATATTTTACTTAAAAAAAAAAACAATTACTGTGAAATATTTCCAAAGTTACAGAAACATTTTACATTCCCACAAGCAATATATATGAGGGTTCCAGTGACTCCACATTCTTCTCTTAAACATTTGGTATTTTCAGACTTTAATTTTAGTTATTCTAGTAAGTGTGTAGTGCTATTTCTCTATGGTTAAATTGGATTTCTCTAGTGATGATCTTAAGCATATTTTCATGTACTTATTGACAACCTTATATCATTTTTGGTGAAGTGTTTATTCAAATATTTTTCCCACTTTTTATTAGGATGTCTATTTCTTATTACAGAGTTGTAAGATTTCTTTATATATTCCAGATATAATTTCTTGTTCAATTATGTGTTTCATAAGCATTTTCTTCCAGTCTTTTTTTTAATAAAATCTTTTTAATGTTTATTTATTTATTTTTTTTAATTTTTTTTTCAACGTTTTTATTTATTTTTGGGACAGAGAGAGACAGAGCATGAACGGGGGAGGGGCAGAGAGAGAGGGAGACACAGAATCGGAAACAGGCTCCAGGCTCCGAGCCATCAGCCCAGAGCCTGATGCGGGGCTCGAACTCCCGGACCGCGAGATCGTGACCTGGCTGAAGTCGGACGCTTAACCGACTGCGCCACCCAGGCGCCCCAATGTTTATTTATTTTTGAGAGAGAGAGAGAGAGAGAGAGAGAGAGAGAGAGAGACAGAGCATGAGTTGGGGAGGGGCAGAGAGAGAGACACACACAGAATCTGAAGCAGGCTCCAGACTCCGAGCTGTCAGAACAGCACCTGATATGGGGTTTGAACCCACAAACTGTGTGAGATCATGACCTGAGCCAAAGTTGTACGCTTAACTGACTGAGCCATTCAGGCACACCTTCCAGTCTGTCTTTTTTTAAAAAGTTTATTTATTTATTTTGAGAGAGAGAGAGAGAGAGAGAGAGAATCCCACGGGCTCCACACTGTCAGCACAGAGCCTGACGTAAGGCTTGAACTCACAAACCATGAGAGCATGACTTGAGACAAAACTAAGAGTTGGATACTTAACCAACTGAGCCACCCAGGCACCCCCAGTCTGTCTTTTTGTTTTCTTTAAAAAAAAATTTTTTTTAAATGTTTATTTATTCTTGAGACATAACATGAGCAGGGGAGGGGCAGAGATAGAGGGAGACACAGAATCCAAAGCAGGCTCCAGGCTCTGAGCTGTCAGCACAGAGCCCTATGCAGCACTCAAACTCCTCAACCTTGAGATCATGACCTGAGCTGAAGTCGGACACTGAACCGACTGAGCCACCCATGCGCCCCAGTCTTTTTTTTTCTTAAACATGGTCTTTTAAAAAGCAGAAATTTAAATTTGATTATGTCCAATTTATAAATTTAAAAAATGTTTGTGTTTTTTGTGACCTATCTAAAAACACTTTACCTAACTCAGTGACACAAAACGTTTCTCCTGTGGCTTCTCCTAGAAGATTTATAACATTAACTTTTAAGTTTATGTCTATCAGTCATTTCAAAGTTAATTTTTGCAGATGGTCTGAGGTAGGGCTCATTATTCATTATTTTTGCCTATGGATGTCTAATTATTCTAGCATCATTTTTTAGAAAAACGATTCTTTCCCTTTCTTTGTAAACAAAACAAAACAATAAAAAACAACAATAACAAAACAATTGATCATATATGTATAAAGTCTTTCTGAACTTGTTATACTATTTCAATGATTAATATATTTATCCTTATATAAATACTGAATTAGTATTCTCCAAAGAAACAGAAATAATAGGATACATATATAGATACAGATTTATTATAGGAATTAGCTCATATGGTTATGGAAACCAAGAAGTCCTACAATCTGTCCTCTGTAAGCTGGAGAAACAAAAAAGCTGGTGGTGTAATTCAGTCTAATGGCCTGAGAACCAACACTAGTGTCTGAGGGCAGGAGAAGATAAATATCTCACCTCAAACAAAGAGAGCAAATTTGTGTTTCCTCTGCCTTTTTGTTCTATTTGAGCCCTCAGAGGATTTGATGATGCCAACCCACATTGGTTTAAGGATTGACTCAATCTACCAATTCAAATACTAATCTCTTCTGGAAACACTCTTACAGACATATCTGGAAATAATGTTTTACCAGCTATCTGGGCATGCCTTAGCCCAGTCACAGTGACACATAAAATGAACTATCATGAATACCATATCATTACTGTAGCTTTATTGTATTAAGATTTATCCACATTGTTGGATCTATCAATAGTTCATTTTTTTTTTTTTAAACCAAGTGGTAGTGTGATTCTTTAAAATATATTCTTTTTCAAAATTACTTTGCTTGTCAAGATTCTTTGTATTTTCACAAAAATTTTAAGGACTTCTGCTTTTGACAAAGATGGAATGACAGGGGTCTGATTTATTCTCATATCTGCAATAACTAGAAAACTAGATAAAATATATGAAACAACACTTTTCAGACATTGGACATCAGGCAATGCAAGACACTGATCGCTGAGATGAGAAACAGATTAGACGAGTCCTATGACTACCTATTTTACAGCCTGGAGAATGTTTGCAGGCCACGGCACTAGGAGGAGGGGACCCAAGCAGAGCCTGTCAGTCTTCTTGAGTTAAGAGAAAAAGTTGAGAGTTTTGGGAGGACCAGCAGCTAGGGTTCCTAGGGAAGATCCAAAAGAGGAGAGAGCTGACAAAGGAGATACAGGGATTTGCAGTGTCCTGTTTTATCCTTCCTCAGCTGGATACTGATAATCTCATGTGTGGGAGGAAAGTGCCTGAGGCTGGAGATAGAATTCCATACCAAAGGAGCAGAGGGGCCTGCTGCCCACACAGGGCCAGAAAGACTTCATGTTCTCTCCAGCAAGACTGAACAACTTCATCATTCACAAGACATCAGGCAGAGAATTCAGAAAGCCTTTAGAGACAAATCAAGCATTGACTAAAGGCTGTTTTGATCTCACATAACAAGGTTTAAAAACAAGCCTTGAAAGAATCAAACTGTTTCCAAGTATCTAAATTGTATATAAGAACAAAGGTCAAAAATATTTTTCCAAAACCTCAAGAATCTCCAGCACCCAACAAGGAAAAGATTCACAATGTCTATCATTAAATAATTTTAAAAAAGTACCAGATGTGGTAGGCTGAATAATGTCCCCCAAAGATATCTATGTCCTTATCCTGGGGACCTGTGATTGTTACCTCATATTGCAAAAGTGCCTTTGCAAATGTGATTCAGATAAGGATTTTGAAATATAGAGATTATCCTAGATTATCCAGGTGGGCTCTAAGTGTAATCACAAGTTTCCTTGAAAGAGAAGTACATAGGGAGATTTTATTGTAGAGACATTAGGCAATGTGATGACTGAAGCAAGATACTACACAACTAGCTTGGAAGATGGCTGAAAGAGCCATGAGTCAATGAATGCAGCTCTAGAAGCCAGAAAAGACATGGAAACAGGTTCACCCCTTGAGACTTCAGAGTGAACGTGGCCTGGCAGACTCTTCTATTTGGCCCAGTGAAATTTCAGATTTCTGGCCTCTAAAGTATAAGATGATAAGTATGTGTGGTTGTAAGCAACCAAGTAGTGGTAATTTGTTATAGTAGCCATAGGAAACTAATACAGATTTTGGTACTGGGGATAGGGTATTTTTGTAAGAAAAAATACCCGAAAGTGTGGAAGTTTCTTTGGAACTGGGTAATGTGTAGAGGCTGGAAGAATTTTGGTAAGCCTGATGGAAAAAGCATAACTTACTTTGAACAAACTATTAGTAGAAATATGGATGTTAAAGACTGCCATTGAAGGCTAAAAGGAAGTGAGGAGCATGGTAGAGAAGGCCTATATTGTCTTTAGAATATCTAAATTGTCATAACCAACTATTGGTATAAATATGAACATTAAAGGTTGTGTTGAAGGTTTAGAAGGGAGTGAGGAACATGGTTTTGGAACCTGAAGGAAAGACAATCTTTATTCTATGGTGGCAGACAGCTTAGCTGAATTGTGGCCCACAGTTTTGTGGGAACAATACGTGTAAGTTATGAACTTGGATATTAACTGAGGAGATTTCCAAGTAAAGTATTGAAGGTGCAGTCTGGTTTATTCTTATTGATTACAGTAAAATGAGAGGGGAAAGAGATAAATTAAGGGAAGAACTATTAAGCAAAAAGAAACCAGGACTTGATGATTTGGGAAGTTCTCAGTCTATCCTGTTTGAAAAAAAAAAAATGAAGAAGAAAGTTAATTTGGAGATTCACTGCCAGAGAAGTATGCTCTAAAGAGAAAGCCATGAGTGTGGTTTTTCAATGTTTTGTCTTGTGTTGGAAGAATCGAAAGATCAGTATATTCATTCATGCAGATTGGATTTGAAGTGATTAAGCATGTGACTTGTAGGTCTTCTCAGCCAGCTCAGCAGAAGTCAGGAAAACAGATGTGATTATCCAGGAAATATTAGTGGAGGAGGCTTTTGTTTAATGGCATAAGTTCCTGTGACATACAGAGGAGAAACTCGCAAGGTTTTTGAGAATGCTCCATTGGTAGAAATAGCACTAGCTTGGATTGAAAGGGACAGAGACAGGATGAAATGAAAGCAGGTTGTTGGTCTCCAAAATTCTGGAGGTAGGAAACAGGCTGAACAGTTTTGTTTTCAAGAAAAAAGGAAGGATGACTTCAAAGGCAGAGCCATGAGCCACAGAGAACTACTCCCAAGCTTTTATTTGATTGATTGATTGATTGATTGATTTACGACATTTATTGTCAAATTGGTTTCCACACAACACCCAGTGCTCATTCCAACAGGTGATGCCCATCACCCACTTTCTCCTCCCTCCAACCCCCCATCAACCCTCAGTTTATTCTCAGTTTTTAAGAGTCTCTTATGATTTGGCTCCCTCCCTCTCTAACTTTTTTTTTTCCCTTCCCCTGCCCCATGGTCTTCTGTTAAGTTTCTCAGGATCCACATAAGAGTGAAAAGTGGCTAAAATGAACAAATCAGGAGACTATAGACGCTGGAGAGGATGTGGAGAAACGGGAACCCTCTTGCACTATTGGTGGGAATGCAAACTGGTGCAGCCACTCTGGAAAACAGTGTGGAGTTTCCTCAAAAAGTTAAAAATAGATCTACACTATGACCAAGCAATAGCACTGCTAGGAATTTACCCAAGGGATACAGGAGTGCTGATGCATAGGGGCACTTGTACCCCAATGTTTATAGAAGCACTTTCAACAATAGCCAGATTATGGAAAGAGACTAAATGTCCATCAACTGATGAATGGATAAAGAAACTGTGGTTTATATACACAATGGAACACTACTTGGCAATGAGAAAGAATGAAATGTGGCCTTTTGTACCAACGTCGATGGAACTGGAAAGTGTTATGCTAAGTGAAATAAGTCATACAGAGAAAGACAGATACGATATGTTTACACTATGTATTCCCAAGCTTTTAAACCTAATGAGTTTGCCCAGTTTGATTTTGAAATTGCTTGGGACCAGTGACTCTTCTTTTCTGTCCTTTTCCTCCTCCCCCCTACCTTTTTATAAAGCTTATTTATTTATTTTGAGAGAAAGAGAAAGCATGAGCTGGGGAGTGGCAAAGAGAGAGGGAGAGAGAATCCCAAGCAGGCTTCACACGATTCAGTGATCGAACTCACAAACCATGAGATCATGACCTGAGCCCAAGTCTAATGCTTAACTGAGTGAGACACTCAGGTGCCCCTTTTTCTCCCCTTTGGAATGACATACCTATAACTGTTACCCTAACCCTGTACCACCATCATATTTTGTGAACATATGTCTTAGTCTTTTCAGGCTGCCATAATAATATTCCATAGACTTGGTGACTTATAAACAACAGAGATTTATTTCTCACAGTCTGGAGGCTGGGAAGTCTAAGATCAAAGTGCTGGCAAGTTTGGTTTCTGGTGAAAGCCCATTGCCTTGTTCATAGACAGTTACCTTCTTGCTGTGCTCTCACGTGGTGAAGGGCAGGGAGGTAAAGAAGCTTTCTTGGGCCTCTTTTATAAGGTCACTAATCTTGTCCATGAGGGATTCACCCTCATTATCTAATGACCTCTGCAAAGCCCTGTCTCCTATGACCATCATCTTGAGGGTTAGGATTCAACATATAAATCTTGGGGGATACAAACTGTATTCAGACCTAGCAGCATGTAACTAGTTTTCTTTTTTTTTAAATTTTTTTTTTCAACGTTTATTTATTTTTGGGACAGAGAGAGACAGAGCATGAACGGGCGAGGGCCAGAGAGAGAGGGAGACACAGAATCGGAAACAGGCTCCAGGCTCTGAGCCATCAGCCCAGAGCCCGACGCAGGGCTCGAACTCACGGACCGCGAGATCGTGACCTGGCTGAAGTCGGACGCTTAACCGACTGCGCCACCCAGGCGCCCCTTGTTTTCTAGTTTCACAGGTCCACAGGGAAATTTTGCCCCAGGATGCAACATAGCCAGAATCTCCTCCATTTTAACTTAGATGAAATTTGGGACTTTGGAGCTGATGGTACTTAGATAAGATTTTAGGCCTGTAATGGTTTGAGACTTTTGGAGATGTTGAGATGTGATAGACCAACATCTGATCATCTGTTCTGACTGAAGTAATTAATCTTCCATTTCCTAAGAACCTGAAATGGCCTCCTCTGAGTTAGTTTGCAGGGGAATGCTGATCTTTTTTTAGGACCTACCCTTACTACCTCTCATTGCTGTTGGACCTGTAATCAGACTCAAGACCCATTACATTCCAGTGGGTGAGATACAGCGACCTATGAGGAGACACCATATATGCCAAAATAATTACAATATAAACCAGATAAATATTTATGGAAATGGATCCTCTGAGTGCTAGAACAAGATGTCCAGAAATCCCCAAATTCTGATTATTTTCCCATCCCTGTGCACGGTCTGTCTGCTAAATGACACTAAATTTCTTTGGAAATCTAGGAGGAGGATTTACCATATACAATTTTGGTAGGCCAGGGGGTCCTTCCTCAAGAGAACACCAATGTCTCTTTATTCAAGGGGCTTTGGGTCTGGAAATTGGTTGAGGGTTCACAATTGTCTGTTGTATGTAGTGATTAAAGTCAGACTTTTTTTTTTTTTCATTTAATCTAGAGCTCTTACAAATCAAGAAAGATTTTAGTACACTGCCTATCTATGTCAATCCTAATGGCACTATGTTTGCGAACACAAAAGATCTAAGCAGGTCTAAGCATTCTGATTACTAATTTGGCTCTGCATCTATTATAGTAACCATAGCTGTCTTATCTTTGATGATTAAGTGCTGTCACTTGCTCCTGACATCCTAGTATCTCATAATCCTTATTGAATTCATAGAGCCCAGCTAGATGACAACTTTCTCCATACTTCCAAAGAAGAGTCACCCCAAAGGTCTTCAAGTATGTGAGGGCTCACTCATCAATGATCTTTAATGTCTTGAAAAGGTAGTTATATTAATCTTCTCTCTTTCTCTAATTTGCAAGATTTAGCCATTTTGTTAATTTTTTTCTACAAAATATATATGCCTTTGACTTATGGTTAGTTTTTGTTTTGTATTCAATTGATTAATGTTTTTATATTTGCTAATACATTTCTTTGAATTTCTCTGACATAATTTGTCATTTTTTCTTCATTTTAAAGTTAAAATGCTAGCTTTTCTGTTTTCAATCCTTCTTAGGGTTATTTTTTTAATTAAAAAAATTTTTAAATGTTTATTTATCTTTGAGAGAGAGAAAGAGAGATACAGTGCGTGAGTGGGGGAGGGGCAGAGACAGAGAACGAGACACAGAATTCAAAGTAGTTTCCAGGCTCTGAGCTGTCAGCACACAGCCTGATATGGGGCTTGAACTCACAAACTGTGAGATCATGATCTGAGCCAAAGTCTGACACTTAGCTGACTGAGCCACCCAGGTGCCCTTCTTTCTTAGTTTTAATACATTTTTTAAGCTATAACTATTGTTATCTCTTGCTTCAGATACCATATTGAACTGTATCACATTGGTTTTGATAAGCAATTTTCTTATTAATTTTTTCTTAGTTTGTATCTTTGGTTTTTATAGCCTCTTAAACAAAGTGTTATCTAAAGAAGTGATTTGATATTATTTAAAAAATTTTTTAAAAACATTTATTTATTTTTGAGAGACAGAGAGAGACAGAACATGAGCTGGGGAGGGACAGAGAGAGAGGGAGACATAGAATCCAAAGCAGGCTCTAGGCTCTGAGCTGTCAGCAAAGACTGACTTGGAGCTCGAACCCATGAACCAGGAGATCATGATCTGAGCTGAAGTTGGACGCTAAACCAACTGAGCCACCCAGGCACCCCTGAAAATTTAAGTACACACATTTATGAATTAAAAAAAACCTATTTTCTTCTTGTTAATTCCTACTTTAATTGTTACAGAATATGTTGTGTATGATTTTTTTTCTTTCTTGAATTTATTGAGATTTTATTTCAATATTCCAGTACACAGACCATGCTTATAACTATTTCCTGGGTGTCTGAAAAGCAAATGTACCCTCTACTTTTTTGAGCAAAGAATAAGAATCTATTTCTGTCTTGCTCTTCCTACATACATTCTCTTCTCCCTTCCACTTTCAACACCAACTTCAAAATTTTGCTCTGGACTTTTATCTTAACCAAAATTAAAATAGTTCAATGATTTTTCACCATTTTATTTCCCTAATTCCTCTTCCCTTCTCCATTCCAACCTACCCTATCTTCCAATAAATTTTTATTTCAAAACTTCTCATTCTTTAACCCTAATTTCTAGGTATTATTGGAATTTAAATTCTAAACTATTGTTTCCTTTTCCTTGAGCTATGCCTTTTCACTTTTTATAACCCTTATTCAACATTTATGTTTCACAAATTGCATCAAGTTTTAATTTTAACTGCCTTTTTTTTTTTAGTTTTTAAAACATAGGATTTTCCTCCTCACCATTATTTCTTGTACACTCAATCTTTTACTAACTTGAGACATTTTTCCTGAATTTTTTCTTTCCTTCTTTGTTTCCTAAGAAAAGATTCATAGGTAGTATATTTTGTGATCATATAAAATTTATTCTCTTACTCTTCCATGGGGATGATATCTAGGGTGATAAAAAATTCTTGGATCTTACTTCTTTTCTCTGGAAAGCCTGTAAATATTTTTTCTCTGCTTTCTAAAGTTGCAGGTGAGAAATCCATTATGATTTCTTTCTTATCTAAGCTAATTTCTCTCTGTCTCTCTCTCTGTCTCTCTCTCTCTCTCTCTCTCTCTCTCTCTCTCTCTGTGTTAATGTTTGGAAGTGCTAGACTTTCTTTTTATCTTTGGCATTCACGGTTTTTATTAAATTTTGCCAAAATGTGTGTCACTTAAAATATTAATCATGTCTGGCACATTTTAATCTGAAAAGCATAACCTTTCTTCTGTTGTCTTTCTAAGCTTCTTTTATGCCCTCTTTTTCCCTCATGGATTGCTCTTTTTTGCGCGTGTTTAATCTCTTCTGGATCTTCCATGTCTTTTCACTCACCAACTCCAAATTTTGTATTTGGGGGCTTTGTTTTGATATAGTTCCTTTATTTGACTTTTTATATTTTTAATTTTGTTTCCAGAAATATCTACTCTATTTTGGTATTTCTCTAATAAATTTTAAAATTCAAATATTATGGTTTTGAGCATTTAAAAAATATTTTTGGTTTTCTGATCCTTCATTTACTTCCATATCTTTTTGTGGGCCACTGGTTTCCATAATAATTTTTTCTTGAATTGTCTTCTCTGTATATATTTATGTGCTTCAATGGGAGATATCCATCTTGTTTTCATTTTTGTGTTTTTTTGGTCCTGGTATCCCTCTTTTACACTATTGAGTCTTATATCTGAGGTTCCTTTGTTGAGCTCAGAATAATCTGAGATCCTTCGTTGCTTTTGCATAACTGTGCCTATGTAAATCAACCTGTTGAGGTCTTCTCAGTAGGTGGCAGACAGGTAGGAGATGAGAGTTAAAAGGACTTTTTTCTAGTGATTCAGCAGTCAGTGGCAACTTGACATACTGTCAACATTCTTTAGTTTGAGTGTATGTGCAGGAATGGAATTGGTTCTTACTCAGCCCCAAAAGGGGGACAATTTAGCTCAACGCTATAATTCCTTCAGACAGTGGCTTAAAATGGTATACTAGAGGGTTTCCTTGTGTTGGGGGCATCCGTTTATCTCAAACTGAACTATTTAATTCTAGTAGATGATGCAAAGTCAATAAACTTCACTCCAGCTTCCACTAGGGTGATAAGACTCCTTGGTTGCCTGGTCTTTGATCCTTCTAGCTTTGTAAATGATGCTTTACAGAAGATGCCCCAACTGGGCAAAACAAAACTATCTCTGTAAGACATTAAATCCTAAGTAGGCCACACTTTCTTCATTTCCTTCCCCACTCCAAAAAGCCCCCTCCACATTAGCTGTTTATCTTATCAGTTGGGAGAGAGAGGGATGTGTGTTCCGTTTCCCATCTTCCCAGCATGAATAATTACAAGAAATATGAAGAAGCATTAAACTTCTTTCCATGTTTTCTTTATTTCTTACGTCAAGAACTCTTACTTGATAGATATTGGGTCTCCTGGAGACCTATATTATATTTTAGTGGTCAAAGTTTTATAAATTCCCTCAGATTTTATCTTCCAGGCTACTGATTAAAGTCTTCAGCTGTGTGTATTTTATTATTCATAACTTCTATTAAGTTTTTCTGATTTTGGAAATTACCCTTATTTTCCAAAAACTCTTTTATGTTTTTAACTGATCTTTTTCATAGCAGCCAGTGCTTATTTTATAGCAGTACTGTCCCTTGAAATACTTCTGAGGGTGTAAATTTAATATTTTCAAAAGTTTTCTTGTGTTTCTTTCATGATGCCTTTTTACTCTGGGACCAGTTATTTGCTTGTTCATCTTTACATTTCTATTTCAAGCTGTGGTTCTCTTCTCAAATGTGTTTTGATTTTGCTTGTCTGTTCCTATTTAGGAGTAGGTTGACTAGTATAGGTATTTCACGTATATTTCCTTAGCAACAGTAAACTTCAGTTGCTTTTTCTCTGAATGGGTATATATGTTTGGGGATGCCAGAAGGTGGGTTTGCTAAAGAACTCTATGGATAAATGCACATAGGTAAGATTCTTTCCAATTACATGGGCATTGGTGGGTAGGCTAGCTGGGGACTAACTGCTGAAGTTAGAAAGGCATTACTCTGGATATAAGTGCTTTATGCCATGAATAATACTATTCATCAGTATTATTTTTCACTGATGTAGGTAGCCACTCATGGAAGCCCCACATTTATATTGAAAATGAAAACCAAAAAGAAAGAAAGAAAGAAAGAAAGAAAGAAAGAAAATGAAAACAACTGAGGTTATTTTGGTGGTGTCTGTAGAGTAGGATCATATAAATAACTCCCCAGTTCAATTCAAAGCTTGTTATAAGTCTTTTAATATACTCAGGTTATAAGAGGATTTATAAATATAGTTGTGGATGAAAACAGTTGCCTTCCTTCTTTTCAAATGAATTTTAGGAAATCAGAGTAAAAAACTTTTCTTTGTATTTTTTTCTGTGGGTGGAGAGCACAAAAATATCATGAGGGTTTTTAGCCATGCTAGATTATATCGGTACATCTATGCATTGACTCTCTATGAAATTAATTGCATTTTTACAGCAATTCTTTCCCTCTACTTATTTAAGTGAGCTCTCTCTCTCTTTTTTAGCAAGCCTTTCTCTGATAATAACACTGTATGTAAATTAACACAGTACATATCTTTACATTTTATAAAAAGCTTTGGGCTTACTTTGTTTCAAGTTAAATTTTCTTTTTTTCCTTTTTTAAATTAAATTTTAGTTACTTAACATACAGTGCAATATTGATTTCAGGAGTAGAATTTAGTGATTTATCACTTACATACAACACCTAATGCTCATCACAAGTGCCCTCCTTAGTATCCATCACCCATCTAGCCCATCTCCCACCTACATCCCTCCATCAACCTGAGGGTTGTTCAAACTGAGGTTTGTTCTCTATCATTAAGAATCTCTTGTGGTTTGTTCCCCTTTCTTCTCTTCCCTCCTTCCTATATGTTCATCTCTTTTACTTCTTAAATACTACATATGAGTGAAATCATATGATATTTGTTGTTCTCTGATTGACTTGTTTCACTTAACATAATACACTCTAGCTCCATCCACGTCATTGCAAATGGCAAGATTTCATTCTTTTTGATGACTGAATAATAGTCCTTTGTGTGTGTGTGTGTGTGTGTGTGTGTATACATATATACACACACACATATATGTATATATATATACCACTTCTTTATCCATTCATCAGTTGATAGACATTTGGGCTCTCTCCATAATTTGGCTATTGTTGATAGCACTGCTATAAACATTGGGGTGCAAGTACCCCTTCAAATCTGTATTTCTGTATCCTTTGGGTAAACATCTAATAGTGAAATTGCTGGATCTTAGGGTAGTTCTGTTTTTAGTTTCTTGAGGAACCTCCATACTGTGCTCCAGAGTGACTGCACCAGTTTGCATTCCCACCAACAGTGCGCGAGAGTTCCCCTTTCTCAGCATCCTCAAAACACTTTTGTGTTGTTAATTTTAGCCATTCTGACCTGTGTGCGGTGGTATCCCAGTGTGGTTTTGATTTGTATTTCCCTGATGATCAGTGGTGTTGATCATCTTTTCATGTGTTTGTTAGCCATCTGGATGTCTTCTTTAGAAAAGTGTCTATTCATGTCTTCTATGTTTTTTGGGTGTTGAGTTTGATAAGTTCTTTATAGATTTTTGATACTAATCATTTATCTGATATGTCATTTGCAAATACCTTCTCCCATTATGTAGGCTGCCTTTTAGCTTTGTTGATTGTTTCCTTCACTGTGCAGAAGATTTTTATCTTGATGAAGTCCCAATAGTTAATGTTTGTTTTTGTTTCCCTTGCCTTCAGCAATGTGTCTAGTAAGAAGTTGTTCTGACCAAGGTCAAAGAGGTTTCTATCTGTGTTCTCCTCTAGGATTTTGGTGGTTTTCTTTCTCACATTTAGGTCTTTCGTCCATTTTGAATTTATTTTTGTGTATGGTTTAAGAAAGTGGTCCAGTTTCACTCTTCTGCATGTTGCCATCCAGTTTTCCCAACACTGTTGAAGAGACTGTCTTTTTTCCATTGGATATTCTTTCCCACTTTGTTGAAGATGAGTTGACCATATAGTTGTAGGTTGAGGTTTGTTTCATTTATCTCTACTTTGTTGAGGGTTTTTTATCAAGAATGAATGCTGTATTTTGTCAAATGCTTTTTCTGCACCTACTGACAGGATCATATGGTTCTTATCCTTTCTTTTCTTAATGTGATGTATTATGTTGATTGATTTGAGAATATTGTACCAGCCCTGCAGCCCAGGAATAAATCCCACTTGATCATGGTGCATAATTCTTTTAATGACTATTGAGTTTTATTTGCTAATATCTTGTTGAGAATTTTTGCATCCATGTTTATCAGGGATATTGGCATATAATTCTCCTTTTTAGTGGGGTCTTTGGTTTTGGAATCCTGGTAATGCTGGCTTCATAGAATGAGTTTGGAAGTTTTCCTTCTATTTCTATTTTTTGGAACAGTTTGAGAAAAATAGGTATTAACTCTGCTTTAAATGGATGGTTGAATTCCCTTGGGAAGCCATCTGGCCCAAGATTCTTGTTTGTTAGAAGATTTTTTATTACTGATCCAATGTCTTTGCTGGTTATGGGTCTGTTCAAATTTTCTATTTCTTCCTGTTTCAGTTTTGATAGTTTGTGAATTTCTAGGAATTTGTTCATTTCTTCTAGATTGCCCAGTTTGTTGGCATATAATTTTGCATACTATTCTCTTATAATAATTTGTATATCTGTGGTGTTGGTTGTGATCTCTCCTCTTTTATTCATGATTTTATCTATTTGGGTCCTTTCTTTTTTCTTTTTGATAAGTTTGGCTAAAGGTTTATTAATTTGTTAATTCTTTCAAATAACTAGCTCTTAATTTCGTTGATCTCTTCTACTGGTTATTTTGTTTGTTTCTATATCATTCATTTCTGCCCTAATCTTTATTATTTCCCTTCTGCTGGCTTTAGGTTTATTTGCTCTTCCTTTTCTAGCTCCTTTAGTTCTAAGTTTATGTTGTACATTTGGGACCTTTCTTACTTCTCAAGATAGGCCTTAATTGCAATATATGTCCCTCTTAGAACTTCCTTTGTTGCATCCCAGTGATGTTAGACTATTGTGTTTTCATTTTCATTGCTTCTGTTTATTTTTAAATTTTGTCTTTAATTTCCTGGTTAACCTATTAATTCTTTGGTAGGATATTCTTTAACGTCCATGTAATTGAGGGATTTCCAAATTTTTTCTTGTGGTTGACTTCAAGTCTCATTGCTCTATGATCTGAAAATAAGCATGGTTATGATCTCTACCTTTTTGTATTTGTTGCAGGCTTATTGTGACCCAGTATGTGATCTATTCTGGGGAATGTTCCATTTGTACTCAAAAAGAACGTGTATTCTGTTGCTTTAAGATGAAATGTTCTGAATATACCTGCTATGTCCATCTGGTCCAGTGTGTCATTCAAAGCCATTGTTTCCTTTTGATTTTCTGCTTAGGTGATCTGTTCATTGTTGTAAGTGGGGTGTTACAGTCCCCTTCTATTATTGTATTATTGTCAATGAGTCTATTTATGTTTATGATTAATTGATTTATGTATCTGGGTTCTGTCAAATTGGGGGCATAAATATTTATAATTGTTATGTCTTCTTGATGGATAGACCCCTTAATTATGATATAATGCCCTTCTTCATCTCTTGTTACAGCCTTTGCTGTAAATCTAGTTTGTCTGAAATAGGTATGGTGATTCTGGCTTTCTTTTGACATCCATTAGCATGATAGATAGTTCTCCAACTCCTCACTTCAATCTGCAGGTGTCTTTAGGTCTAAAATGAAACTCTTGCAGGCAGCATATAGATGGATCTTGTTTTGTTTTGTTTTCATCCACTCTGATACCCCATGTCTTTTGATTAGAGCTTTTAGTCCATTTACATTCAGAGTGATTATTGAAAGGTATGAATTTAGTGCCATTGTCTAACTTGTAGAGTTGGTGTTTCTGGTGATGCTCTCTGGTTCTTTCTAGTCTTTGTTGCTTTTGGTTGCTTTGTTGCTTTTTGTCTCTCTCACTCTCTCTTTTTTCTTCTTCACTCAAAGATTTCCACTTAAAACTTCTTGTAGGGCTGGTTTAGCGCTCACAAACTCCTTTAGTTTTTGTTTGTCTGGGAAATTCTTGATCTCTCCTTCTATTTTTGAATGACAGCCTTGCTGGATAGAATATTCTTGGCTGCATGTATTTCCATTCAGCATGTTGAATATCTCTTGCCACTTCTTTCTGGCCTGCCAAGTTTGTCTGGACAGATCTGCTGTGAATCTGATCTGTCTTCCCTTGTAGGTTTAGGACTTCTTTTCCCTTGCTGCTTTCAGTATTTTTTCCTTATCTGTGTATTTTGTGAATTTGACTATGATATGTCCTGGTGATGGCCAGCTTTTGTTGAATTTAATGGGAGTTCTCTGTGTTTCTTGGATTTTGATGTCTGTGTCCTTCCCCAGATTAGGGAAGTTTTCAGCTATAATTTGCTCACATAAACTTCCTGCCTCTTTTCTCTCTTCATCTTCTGGGATGCCTATGATATGAATGTTATTATGTTTTAATAAATTGCTGAGTTCCTTGAGTTTTCCTTCAAGATCCTTGACTTTTGTTTCCCTCTTCTTTTTGGCTTCATTATTTTCCATTATTTTATCTTCTATATTGCTATTTTGCTCTCCCGCCTCCATTCTCATTTTTATGGACTTTTGGGTTTGCATCCCAGTTATAGCATTTTTAATTTTGGCTTGACTAGATTTTAGTTCTTTTACCTCTGCAGAAAGGGATTTTCTGATGTCTTCTATGCTTTTTTTTAAACCCAGCTAGTGTCCTCACAATCATTGTTTAAAATTCTAGTTCAGACATCTTACTAATATCTGCATTGACTAAATCTCTGGGCATTGTTTCTTCTGCTCTTTCTTTTGAGGTAAATTCTTCCATCTTGTCCTTTTGGAGGAATAAAAAACAATAATAATAATAACAGAATGAAATAAAAATTAAAAGATTTAAAAAATACCAAATAAAGGAAGCTAGATCCTAGGTGTGTTAGTCAGCTTGTTAAGAGAAGTTTTTTTTTTAACTTGTTTTATTTTTTATTTTTTAAAATTTACATCCAAATTAGTTAGGATATAGTGCAACAATGATTTCAGGAGTAGATTACTTAGTGCCCCTTGCCCATTTAGCCCATTCCTCCTCCCACAACCCCTCCAGTAACCCTTAGTTTGTTCTCCATATTTATGAGTCTCTTCTGTTTTGTCCCCCTCCCTGTTTTTATATTATTTTTGTTTCCCTTCCCTTATGTTCATCTGTTTTGTCTCTTAAAGTCCTCCTATGAGTGAAGTCGTATGATTTTTGTCTTTCTCTTACTGACTAATTTCACTTAGCATAATACCCTCCAGTTCCATCCATGTAGTTGCAAATGGCAAGATTTCATTCTTTTTGATTGCCGAGTAATACTCCATGTATATACATATATATCCCACATCTTCATTATCCATTCATCCATTGATAGACATTTAGGCTTTTTCTATACTTTGGCTGTTGTTGATAGTGCTGCTATAAACACGAGGGTGCATGTGTCCCTTCGAAACAGCACACTTGTATCCCTTGGATAAATGCCTAATAGTGCAATTGCTGGGTCGTAGGGTGGTTCTATTTTTAGTTTTTTGAGGAACCTCCATACTGTTTTCCAGAGTGGCTGCACCAGCTTGCATTCCCAAAGATAAGTTTGATAGAAAAAAGAGAAAAGAGAAAAGAAGAGAGAAAAAAATTAAAATTAAAAAATTAATAAAATAAATAAAATAAAAAATAAAAAAATTTGTTCTTTCTGTATCCAAGAAAGAAAAGAAAAGAACAACAACAAAAACAAAAGCAACAACAACAAAAATGAGCAACAAACAAGCAAAAAAACCCAAATGAAGCCAGATCCAGTTTCCCCTAGATCTGAAACTTTGCAGCAGTCTATGGCCAGTAGACTAAGCTCCTGGAAGGGATTTGGGCTTGGCTTCTAGGGGAGGGATCTGCTGCCTGATTCTCAGGCCAACTTGCCCTAGTGGAGATGACTAAGAGGGCACAGGGCGTGGGGCTTGGTGTAATGGCTCCCTTCTCCACTTGTTGGCGGCTGTTTAGCTCACAAGGGCTGATCTGTGTTGGTGGGCGAATGGTGAAAATGGCTTCACCTGGCTCTCTAGTCCCCAGAGCAGGAACTTCACATCCTCACAGATGGGAGATCAGTCACTCCTCTTTGATCCCTGCTTCCATCAGCTCCCTGCTGTCCCTTGTCTGTGTCTGAGCTGTCTGCCTACCAGGTAGTGCCTCTCTCCAGAGTTTTATCTCAGGTGCAGCTGTGTTTCAAAACCCCACACTGCAGAGACCCCTGTGGTTTAGATGAAGTGTTCTTCTGGAAGGACAGTCTCACTGGGCTTTGGCCAGGGATGGCTTGTCCCAGGAAACAGTTGTGCTATTGCATAGTGGCAGCAGCTCAGAGCTTATGGTAAAGTGCAACACACAGCCAGCGCCAGGGTTTGCTGCCCTCAGCTGGCGTCTTTGTTCCTATATGGGTGAATGTGGTGGTTTGATGGTGCCTTCTGGGTCTTTTGCCCCTGGAGAGGCTGTATCATCTTTACCAAATGCACTCCAAGCAGAGCAATCACTTTTCCCCATATGACACAGGGGATCCTCAGACCACGTTGTCTGCTCCTGGAGTACCACCAGGGGCTGACCTCTGAACTTTCAGACTCTGTGGTATACTGTTTATAAAAAGCTGACAGTATTGAAAACCTCTCCTTTCCTCCCTGTCAATGGCTTTTGGGAACAGTTTTCTTGTGCAGTCCCCTATGTGTGTTTTCACTCTTTCTAGATGCTTTCAAAGGGAGTACTTTCTTGCCTAAACCCAATGTGCTGCTATCTCTCCTCTTTCTCCTCTCTGTAAAAATAGCTCCCTCCCCTCTGCAGCACGACAGCTCTTCTCTCCCCCAATTCACCTTTCCACACCATGAACCTGCTGTGTTTTCTCCCTCAAATTATGCAGATCGTTCTGCTAATCCTCAGATCGATTTCCTAGGTATTCAAAATGGTTAGATGTTGACCTACCTGTGTTCAAGGGATGAGATAAGCCCAGGGTCCCCTTACTCTTTGCCATTTTAACTCCTCCTGCAAGTTGAATTTTTCTATACTGATGCTATGTTTGATGCATCATTGATCCAGATTCATGCTGATATGCTTTGGTGAGAAGAAGCGTAAGGGTGGAAACTGAAGTTGAGAAGAGAGTACTAAATCAAAGAGATATGAAAATTCTCCCATCTCTGAGGCACTTTCAAATTTCATATACTCTTTGGTTCTAAACAAGATATTAGGAGACACGGGGTCATGGGTCTTCACTGTCTGCTTTCTCACCTTCTTTTTGTCTTCCGCACAGGGGAAATATTTCTCCACTCTATACCTTCCTAAAAATGACAGCAGGTTCAGGACTGCCTGTCTGCCAGGGGACTCCCATGAGAATCTATGGCCAGTTTTCCCCTGTCTTTTCCAAGTTCACAATCATTTTAAGATTGAATCGCTCCAGAGGCACCAAAGCCAGACTTATTGCAGCTCAGTTGTTACTAGATGACTGTAGGATAAGAGAGAAAAACAGCAAAATTAAATGCTAATGGATTAGAATGAGCAAACATAGCAGATTCACACTGATAGTAAAAGTCACAGCTCTTATTATATCATCACTAGAAGTCTTTTAAAAATAACGACACCAAAAAGGTACTTAGTCTTCTTCCATGGATCAAGGAATGAGATCATTACCTTTGCTTCTTGCTTTTCATTCACTATTAGAGAAATATTATTATCATCATCAACATCATCATCATCAGTTTTGATTTATCTGAATAGCCTGCTGAAGTAGACCTCTGGGAGCATTTACATATCCAATTACTACAGGATGATTACTCATAGTCTTAAAACTGCTTTGTACATAAAAATGCCTGACCTAGCCAAAGTTCTTAATAATAATACTCTACATTTGTATAGTGTTCTTAATGTTTCCAAAGATTTTCATATCCATTTTCTTAATTTGAGACCCAAAACAACCAAGGTTGATAAATTAATCCCAAGTATTATTATCTTCTTTCTACAGGTGAGGATTTAGAAGATCTATTAATGACTTATTTGAAGTCAGTCAACCAGTTAGTCTTAGAGGTTAGACTGCATACTAGGTGTTACTTCCTGGGCTCAGTGAGATAATGGTCTCTTTTTCCATGCTTTGTGAAGGCCAGTATCTTTGGATTACAGTGAAAATAATCTGAAAGTCTTGAATTTGCTTATGAGAAGGTAGAATATGTTGTCCTTTGTCATTTCTGCCCTAAGGTCTTTAAAAAACATTGGTAGTGGGGCATAAGGAGCCAGGATACATCAAGAGGCTTGAATTCAGTAACGTTGATTCCTAGTTGTATTGCCTTGGAAAGAATATGCTGAAAACGAGCTGGCTTCAGGAGAATTCTTTGCATTTTGTTGAATTTTCCCTCATAGAGAATATATTTAGTAATTACTACCTCATGGAGTCTTTGTTTTCTTTGTAGGTTCTAGTAGACTGAATGTTTGTATTTCCCAAAAATCCATGGGCATGAGAGTGAATGTGGACCAGTGAAACACAAGAAAAACATTTGCTAGGGGTTCATGAGAAAGTAGATTCTTGCTTTTCTTACATAGCTTTGGTTTAACTCTTTGTAGAATGGGAGGGGGGAGGGAAGCATGTAGCTCTGAGAATTGCTGGAAGTTATTTTGTATTGAAAAGCTGGATCCAAGTGGAAGCGAAACTGACACAGTGGAAGGCAGCATTGGTCAGGAAAGCCTAGGTTATGCTGAAGTAACAACCTCCAAATCTTTGTTGTTAACAAGATAAAGTATATTTCTGACACAACCTGTCCAGTGAGTGTTGGCAGGGGCCTTTGTTCCAAACATTTCTGTTGGGATTTGGGCTTATTGAGAGATTCCATCATCTTATGATGCTACCATCATAGGTTTCAGACGTCAGTGAGGCCAGGGAAGGGAGCATGGCTATATTAAACACAGCCCATTGTCTAAAACAGTGCTATCCATGGGGCACCTGGGTGGCTCAGTTGGTTGAGCGTCCGACTTCGGCTCAGGTCATGATCTCACAGTTCATGAGTTCGAGCCCCATGTCGGGCTCTGTGCTGACAGCTCAGAGCCTGGAGTCTGCTTTGGATTCTGTGTCTCCTTCTCTCTCTGCCCCTAACCCACTCGCATTCTGTCTCTGTCTCTCTCAAAAATAAACATTAAAAAAAAACTGCTATCCAATAGAAATATAATGGGAACCACATGTGACTCACATGACTAACTTTATTATTATTGTTGCTATTACCAAATTTGGAGGTAATGCTTGTTTGCTATGATTTGTTTGTTTGTTATGTGTTTTTTATCTTGTAAGTTAGGGTATAATTTACCCACAGTAAAATTTACTTTTTTTAGGATACAGTTCTGTGAGTTTCAACAAACACATATAGTCACATAATTACTATTACAAGCAAATTTTAGAACACTTCTGTCTCTCCCAAGAATTACCCTGTGCCTTTTGTAGTCAATCCCTCCTCCTACCCTCGGCCCCTGGCAACCAGTTATCTATTTTCTGACCCTATGGTTTTGCCTTTCAACAATGCCACATAAATGGAATGATAGAGTATGTAGCTTTTGGATTTGGCTCTTTTCATTTAGCATAATGCATTTGACATTCAAACATGCTGTTTTGTGTAGTTTGTTCCTTTTTGTTGCTGAATACTATTCTATTGTATGGATTTACTATGGTTTGTTTATTTCCCAGTGGAGGGACATTTAAGTTGTTCCCCAAATGTTTTTGGTGATGAACAAAGCCAATAGAAAACATTATTGTGTGAACATAGGTTTTCATTTCTCTTGGGTTAACATTTACCAGTGGGATGACTCAATCATATAGTAAGTTCATGTTTAATTTTATAAGAAACTGTCAAACTATTTTCCAAAATGCACAATTTCATGTTAACACCAGCAATACATATGAGAGTTCCAGTTGTTCCACATCATGGCCAGTGCTTGATTTTATCAGTTTTTCAAATTTACTTTAAAACATTTATTTATTTATTTATTTATTTATTTACACCATTCTAATAGATGCATAGTGGACATAAGAAAACCTAATTTTCTAGTAGCCATATTTTTGAAAGTAAAAAGGAACAGGTAAAGTTAGTTTTAATAATATGTTTAACAGAATATATTCAAAGTATTATCATTTCAACATGTAATTAATGTAAAAGTTAATGGGATATTTTATATTCTTTAATAATTTTTTTAATGTTTATTTTTGACAGAGAGAGAGCATGAGCAGGAGGCAGAGAGAGAGGGAGACATAGAAACCAAAGCAGGCTCCAGACTCTGAACTGTCAGCATAGAGCCCGACACGGGGCTCGAGCTCACAAACTGTGAGATCATGACCTGAGCTGAAGTTGAACACTTAACCGACTGAGTCGCCCAGGTGCCCATACTTTCTTTTTCCTAATGTTTATTTATTTATTTTGAGAGAGAGAGAGAGAGAGAGAGAGAGAGAGCATGAGCAGGGGAGGGACAGAAAGAGAGGGAGAGAGAGAATCCCAACCAGGCTCGATGCTGTCAGTGCAGAGCCCAACAGGGGGCTGGAACTCACAAACCATGAGAACATAACCTGAGCTGAAATCAAGAGTTGGACACCTAACTTACTGAGTCACCCAGGTACCCCAAGATATTTTATATTCTTTATTTGTGTGTTCTAAGTCTTTGCCATCTGATGTATAGAGCTCAGTAGGCACATGTGCATAGTGGCCACTGTATTGGAGAGTGTAGGTCTAGATCTAAATACCTGCCTTGCCTAACTGTGAATGGGCTGAGAAAAAATGTGAAATATCATGTAGCCAGGAAATGTGGGTGAGCACTAGTAATGTCTATCACAAAGGCAGAGTGGAGAGAAACAAAGAATTCAGCTTCTTTATAACATCATTAAAGTACTAAGTTGAACCCAATCTAAAGATCTTTTAAGGAAAGCCTTAGTTTCTAATTATGACAGACAGTAAATGCCATGTATAGTTTAAGATAGTTTGAATTAGCTGATTCTGTTATTTGAAAATTCCTCCAACAGTTATATGTGAATTTAGTATAGAAGAATGTGAAAATACAGGCAAGCTAAAAAAAGAAATTAAGTCACATGCAACCTCAGATAATATTTCGGTGTACAACTGACCTTTGAACAACTTAGGGGTAGGGGCACTGACCTCCTGCATAGTCAAAAGTCCACCTATAACTTTTGATTCACCCAAAACTAATAGTCCACATTTGACTGGAAGTCAATTAACACATATTTTGTATGTTGCATGTATTCTATACTGTATTCTGACCATAAAGGAAGCCAGAGAAAAGAAAATATTATTAAGAAAATCATAAGGAAGAGAAAATACATTTATAGCACATACTGTATTTATATTAAAAAATTCATGTATATGTGGGCTCACAGAGTTCAAACCTGTATTGTTCGAAGGTCAACTGTATTTGAGATGTGTGTGTATGGATGTGTATGTATAAATGTATTAAAGTGGACGTGTGTGTATAAATGTATTAAAGTACATGTCTATAAGCAAAAGCATGGGAACATTGTATTATTATCACATAACCTATGTTTTTCACCCAATAATATTTTGAAAACATATTTCCATGTCAATAAATATATGTTTAAACTATCATTTTAAACCTCTATATAATATTTCATTTTATGGAAAAGTTACAATCTATTCAGCACATTCTGTATCATATAAGCTGTTCAGAATTCATTGTTTAAGGGGGGGGGGCAAGGGTAGAGGTGGTGTGTGTTTTGAAATAGCTTCTAATCTGAAGCAAAAGCAAAGAGCATCTGGAAATCCTGTTTCCTTTCTTTGCATCTCTTCTTTTTATACCTGACCTCCTCTCATTTCTTTCAGTAGAAATAAATACAAGAGGGAATATACAGCTCAGCAAGGTGACTAGATGATTAGTAAAAAAAAAAAAAATTAGTTTCCTACAAAGTTTTCAGTAATGTTTTCTCATTGCCATGACTACATTGTACTTATTACCAGTACTGATTAGATAGACAAGTATTCTCGGTGTAAACAGAAGATAATTAGTGATACAGATAACAACAAATGAAGTTTAAAAAATCTAGATGTAAGTATGCAGTAGTAAAGTGCAGGATGAATCAGGTCCAGTCATATAGGACTTTTATGTGTAAAACAAAAGCCAGTGTAGTCTGAGTGGGAAAGAACTTGATTAAATGTGCTGACATGACCGGGTTTCCTCTTTTGGTTGCTGTTGTCATTTGGCATTTTCAGTGACCTCTGATGCTTGGCTTTCTGCTGTGTCGTTACTAGAGGCACAGGGGTGATATTAAAACTATTTGACAATGGTGATGCAGGGCTATCAACCAAAAAGAAGAGAACCCAGCCTACCACAATTGCTACAACTGAACCAGTGTATAAGGTTGGGTGGCTGTTTCAAAAGGGGAAGCTAAAACAAGGAAACAAACAAACAAAAAACAAAAATGAAAAAACAAAAAACTTGGGGTTTTAGTTTATTTTATTCCAGGAAAAATTTCTAGACACTAAGCCCTTTTTTGGGGGGCGGGGTTGGTCTTATATGTCCTTCCATTGACATTGCTGGGGAAGCTCTTCTTTCCCACAAAAATAAATGATAAATAGTGACTCTCTGTACAGGAATACTTACATTCATAGAAAAGGATTAATATACTGAATACATAAAGAACTCTTACAATTCTACATAGAATCAAAAACCCCACTAACAGAAATATAAGAAGATCATTCAGACACACACAAAGAAATACATAAAAATAAGAAAAGTTGTTTTACTTTACTAATGAGCAAAGACATGCAGATTTAAAAAGTACATGTATTTCACTTGGCTAATATCTGTTAAGTGGCTAACATGCCACATATGGTGCTAGGCATTTTTATTTTATTTGGTGCAAACAGAGGTCCTGTAAGGACTTTTCATGTAATGGACTTTTATTGCAATGCCCATTTTTTAGGCAGGGAATCTGAAGTTCAAGGAGGGTAATCTGCTTGAGATGACATAGTTAATAAGTTGTATTAAGCAAAATATCATTTCTCCTTTTGAGATTTATAAAGATTAAATGACAGGTATCAAAATGAAAATATGCATCCCTTTGACCCAGCACTTTGCCTCCAAAATTTACCCCAAGTAAATAATTGGGTAAGTGCACAAAGGACTTTTATAAGAACGTTTACTGCTGCATTATTTATAACAGCAAAAAACTGGGAACAATGTAAATGTTCTTAACAGAGGATTGGGTAAATATATAAAGATCTATCCATACAATACAAACCCAAGAAGCCCTTAAAAAGAATGAGATAGATCAATATGATTTGGCTTAGAATGTTGTGGTCTAGCTATACTGTTCAGTGGGAGAAAAAAAGGCAGGTTACAAAATAGCATGTAAATTATGACTCTGTTTTTGTAAAAAGAATTAAGTTCAGTTAAGCAGAGAAAAATGTTTGAATGTGTTTGCTGCAGTTATTCTTGTGCAGGAGTTAGATTATGGCAGAGCCCATCAGTATTTACTTCTATTATTTGCTTATTCTTTTTGGTATAACTATTTGAAGCAGGAAAAAAAAGCCACAAATATTGTCACATGCTGAAACTGACAAACCAGAACAAAAGCAGTAACACTGCAGGATCACTCCCAGAGCAGGTACGAGAAGAAAGATGTGATAGAAGACTCAATGCATAGGGTGGGGTTGTGCAGAAAGAAGACAGTGAGAAGCAGAGGAAAGGGGGCAGAAGGGAGAAAGGAAAAGGAGAGTAAAGTGGACCAATAGGAGAGTAAAGATAAGTTGGAGAAACAGTAGAGCAGTTGCAACAAAGGTCACGAAAGCCCTAGTGTTAGCAGGGGAGGTTCAACCGGGGCTTTGCTAAGAGGCAAAAGAGTGGAGCTAAGGATAGTTAAGACAGTTAAGAGCAGGGGCTCTGGAGTGGATCAATACAGTTAGAACTCACTAAATATCCATGTTTCCTCCTATGGGTCCGACCTTTTTTGCAGTTAGGTTGGGGTTATGTGACTCATTCTTGCCACTGGGCTCTAAGAGGAAGGGCTAACGCTCTTCGGGATTGCAGTACCTCCTTTATCGCTTTTTTACCCATATGTGGAAGCTACATGCCATGTGTTCCATCACGCGCTAGCAATAAGAAGAAGTCACCTACACCCAGGGCCAAGATGTGATTGAGAAATAAACTTTTGTTGTCTTAAGACACTACAATTCGGGGGTTTGCCTGCTTTTGCAGCTGGCATTGCTTGCTCTAATATGCTTTGCCATTTTTTAGTCATCTGACTCTGGACAGATTACTTAACTCTCTGAACATCAGTATTTCTCCTGTAAATGGAAATAATAATGGTACCTGTCTCATAGGGTTCTTGCAGGATTAAATGTAAAAGTGTACAGTGTTAGGCTATTGTTATTTTTATGTGTGTTAGCTATTATTGGTGTTTTTGCTATCATTTACAGGAGGAATTGATAAATCAGTTCCTTAGATTGGGCAGCACCAAGGCCAGGGAAATGTCAGTAGGTGACAGTAGGGCCAATCCAAGGAGATACTATAGGGCATATTGAAGATACAGAACCAGCTGTCTCTGGCTAGTGAACGATCAACTCCTTGCCAGGGGAAGCATTGGTTGTTGGAGTGAAGCACTCATTTGTAGAGGTTAATTTATACAGATAAGCTAGTTACTATTAGTTCCATATCCATAAAAATGCCTACTAAATTTCTATCATAATGAAATAGATTATGCTAATGTAATTCTTTTCCTGACGTCTCAATTTAGGTGCCCACAGAAGGTGCTAAATGTGCCTAATATTACTGATTGGTTGACCCTTTCAACCATTTGATCATCTTGGGGTGGGGCTCTGGGGACACCTGCTCTCTCCCTAATCAGGGCTGAGGGGAGGGGGGATAATGTATGTGGGCCAGTGTGGACACCTGTGCACCGCTGGTGGTGGAGTGGGGCAGAGAGGGGGATGTTATATAGAAATAATGCATATGGTGAATGGGTGTAACTTGGAAATGATATTCTCCCCCCACCTCCTCTCCTTTTTAAAAAGTAGCACAAATATAATATGTCTTACTGAAACTTCTTTGAGGGCCATGATTGTATGGTCTTTTTAAATTTTTTTTAATCAAATTGATTCTTGAAAGAACAAACTGTCTAAGTTACTTCCAGTCAGTGGTGGCTATAAAATTTCTATAAGGAGTGTGTTAGGAGTGGTAAGCTGGTTGCCAGAGTGTGTTGGAAGCTGAGTTTTCATAGCACGTTACATGGGATGGAGAGAATGTGAACTTTCTAAATGAAAAAAGAGGAAGGGGTCTTTTTTGGGGGAGGGGAGGTTTT
Source organism: Prionailurus viverrinus (assembly GCF_022837055.1). Lineage (NCBI taxonomy): Eukaryota > Metazoa > Chordata > Mammalia > Carnivora > Felidae > Prionailurus > Prionailurus viverrinus. The sequence continues at coordinate 142,596,045 of NC_062564.1, read as the reverse complement.
TCTAAATGAAAAAAGAGGAGGGGTCTTTTTTGGGGCCCCACTGCACTTGATGTGGCCACTGCTTTTAGGGACTATTTTACTCGGTACGTTCTTTCAACAAACGTTTAATGAGCATCTACTACTCTGTGTTTCAGGTACAAAGGTGATAAACATACTCTGTTCCTGAGACTCCCATAACCCAGGAGAGACTGAGGGTGAGATGCAAACCCCCTGGCTCCTCTAAAAACTCAAAAGTCAGCGCCCGGTTTTTAGAGATTCCCATTTTGCTCTGGCTAAATAGGAATACATACAGGGATGGCAGATATCTGTCAGTTACAACTTACAACTTAACTAAGTTACACTTGTTCCAAGTTGCGGCTGAGAGCATTAGCACGTTGGCCCACCTTTAGGATGGTTGTAAAGACTGAAAACAAGTGCCCCCCCCCCCCCCCCACTGTTTCACAGCCTAGCGTGTGCAGCTTGGACAAACTCCCCTTCCACACGTTCACCCAAGTCAGGTCAACTAAAGGAACCAGGACGTGTTTCCTCCGGGTCAGTCAGATCCCAGCCGGCATCTCTCTTGAGGCAACCATTCTCATCTCGTAAAGCGATTAACCCAAGACCAGCTCTTTTTATTTGGTCATATAAAAATTGCTGTCGTCACTCAGTCCTGACTCCACTCTTCACGTGTGCGCCCCAGTCTGCGTAGCCCAGAGGTTTACTTCCCACTCACTGGCATTTGGGGGCGCAGCTGGAGTCACCTCGCCTAGACCGCCCAGTGTTCCACTGACAGTCTCTCTGCCAGAGGTAAAGGTGCATTCCCGGCCCGGTGGGAGGCCCTGCCTAGGACACACAAACCAAGACCCTCTCAGGTTGCTGGTAAAACCCACGGTGGGACAACAGGAGGGTCTCAGAACCACCAAGGTGGATCAGGTCCGCCTCACGCACGTAGTCCAGCAGGAGTGGCGGGGTGTGGGGGTGGAGGATAGCGACAGGGCCTTTGAATGCGGGTAAAACCCCCTCCCGGATGGGTCCCTCCTGAATCGAGAGGTGAGGACCCGGTTCGCAGGTTCTCAGTGAGCAAGGACCACCCATCACCGCCTCCCCCTCCCCCTCCCCGCCCTGGTGTGACCACTTTTGATCCCGCCCCAGACAAAGGCAATATGTACTCCAGCAGAACGAATAAGGGGATCAGGTTGCTCTCTCGGCCTCCCCTCACTGCCCCCCTCCTAGATTCTCCCCTTCCCCACGTGACTCTCTGGAATCTCTGCCAAAGCTCCGAGTCCCTGGGTCCATTTTCACACCGAGCAAAGGAGAGAGGAAGGAGGGGAGGGAGGCGGAGGGAGGCGGAGCGTGTGTCCTTTAAACGCTGGGATCCAGAGGGGGCCTTATTTTGTGCGTATGCAGGCTCTCTAGTCCGAGTGGCAGCATTGACTTCGGGATCCCTTCCAGCCTCCCTAGCTCTTTCCTCCGTGCATTTAAAATTATGGCGCCTCCCGCACTCCCGTAATCACACCTCAACCCTGCAAACCAGCTCCGGGTGTACAGCGCCGAGGTGGCAGTCCGCGTGGAGCAAGCCGCGCCCCCACAGCCCTCCTCACCCTGGAGAGGGGCGGAGGCGAGAAAGTAGCAGCAGCGCCCCCCGAGGCGCCGCCCCCGTTCTTTTCGAGGAAGCTTTCGAACCCGCTGCTGCAGGGAGCGCGGCCAGAGGCGGCGCCGTGCGGCTGCAGCGCCGCCGAGTCCGGGAGCTGCCCGCAGCGCGGCACAAAGTTTCCAGAGAGCGGCCACCGGGGGCTGAGGTCCGCGGAGCCGGGTGGCCGGGCCTAGGGGTGGGTGGGTCTTTCTGGGCTCCCGGCGACCCCCTCTGCCTACGCAGCGCCGACGTAGAGTGTCAAGCGAACTTTAAAAAGCTGCTCCGGACCAACCTGCGCCGGGATCTCCACCGCCGGGGACCCAGGAGCGGACGCGTTGGGTCTGAGAGAAATGCTGGGAGGTCCGATGAGCCTGTGACGGGAACTTTCCGGCGAGTCTACAGCGGAGAACTGCGCTCTGCCTCCTCTTTTATTCTCCAAGCTCAGCCCACGTTGGCGTGCTGCTCCGCGGGAGACCTGAGCGCGCTCTCCGTCCGGGCAGTGGGTGAATTGAATCCCCCGCGCGGCCCGGCGCCTCCGGGCTGCTGAAGAGTGTCACTCGGGGCCAGGGCAACGCCGCATTTCCCCGGAGGTAGCCGCCCGCCAACCCCCGCTCTCGGTGCGCGCCAGCCCGGGCGCCAGAGCCGGTGTTTGGGGCGAGAGCTGGTTCTTGGATGCTGAAGGCTGGGCTCTTCCAGTGTGGGTGTCGAAGCGGCAATGGGTGCTTTCAAAGTGTGGCTCGGGGTGGCCCTAGCATTGGCGGAATTTGCGGCATTGCCTCATCATTCCGAAGGTGAGAGAGCGGTGCCTCCCCCCCCCCCTTTCCCCCTTGTGTGTGTGTGTGGGGGGGAGAGGTCGTGCCGTTTACAAAGTCAAGCGTGTTTATGGTATTGGGGGTCGGGTGGAAGTTTCTTTGGGGGTGGTGGGTGGGTGGGAGTGGAACTGGAGTGGGCTTTTTCTGAGAAGATTCCTACTCCTTGATTGTTTTGCATTCAGATCACAAGCCCGTCTCCCGCCTCCCTCTCTGCCCTTAGTGCATTTGGGTGGGTGGGTGGCCAACTGAGGTGGCATCTCCGAGACTGGATTCTCTTTTTTCCCACTTATCCGCTGCCCCCAACGGAAAGCGACTGCATGAAGCGTAGGCGAGGAGCGAACAATTGCTCTTACCTGGGTAAAAATACCTCCGCTCCCACGAAACAAAAATCCGGCACCTTAAAGCCCTCGCCACTCTCCCTGCCCCCTCGCCCCAGGAAGTGTCCCTGTAAAGTCCAGTAAAGATTTTATAACTAGATAAGAGCGCGTTCTGTACGTAGACAATTCAAATGCACTAAGAGAAATCTCCCTAGTACAGAGAGGCACGAGCCTACGAGCCTGCCTGCTTCCCTAGGGGGGAAAAAGTGATTAATAAGAGTTTAGCTTCATTCTCTTACTTCGCCCTCACTCCTGGTTTTCTTCCGGGGCTCCAACCTGTGTGTAGAACCCCGACCTGGGGGAGAGAAAGGAGACGGTGGGAATTGTCGCCATGATAGCAAAGGCAGTCGGGGCTCAGGCAAATAAATGAATCCATAAGTAATTTAAGAGTTCGGGGGTCATGGGATGGCGGGCCCGGGGATGCGAGGCGCTGTGAGTTCCTACCTGCTCCGGGGAGACGGGAAAGTCATCTAGATAGTGCTTGGAGAGGGGGAAGGGTGCCGGCGGACTGGGAGGAAGACGACTTAATCCACCGCCGCGGGCTCTTGGCTTCCCCTCCCGTCTCCATTCATTATTCATCCAGCTGCGGGAAGGAGAGTTCACCTGCTCCGCCACAAATCAGACCCGCAGCCGCGGCGGCGGCGGGCGCCGGGCGGGGCAGGGCGCGTTCGCCTGCTGCCGGGTTGGGGCAGTTGAGGGTGCGGAGCCTGGGCGCAGGGCCGGGGGCGGCAGGAGGCCAGGCAGAGGACAAAGCCCTGCCTTGGATCGACCTCTGGCCATCAGAGCAGCTGCCTTTTCCTTGCTAGTTTCTCCGGAGAAAGTGGCGTGGCCTTGGGAGTCCACGCACAGTGATGGGGACTTTACCATGGGTATAGGTACCGCCTGTCCGCACCCTCCCGGGAAGCATGTCAATTACTTTACCCCGGAAAAGCACGCCTGGGGCCTGTGCAAGACTTCAAATAGGGCATACCCTGTAGAAATGTCTTCACTGTACGTGTGCATATTTAAAAAAAATAAAAATTCTAGGGCTTACTTGCAATAATAAATCAGGTGGGAGAGTTAACCCAGGCCACCCAAATCAGAATTTGAGACTTAGAGAAAAATTATGTTTTCACTTGGTGGTGGCAGTTTCTTATTTAGAATCATACCCTAGCAACGCGGAAAACGTGTTCTCTCTCCCTGATAGCTCACCAGGGGGCAGTTGGAATGACGCCGTTTTTTCAGAACCAAATCTCTTGAAATTACAAAAGCCATTATTATTAAGAGCCTGCAGGGTTCGCTCTTTGGAAGACTGGTTGGTACAATGGGCGAAGTTTAAGAATGTCCAAAGTCTTCTGATCCCGGAGGAGGAGGGCAGGGCGCCAGGGGCGCTATTCCTCCAAAGATTCTTTGGAAACTTTGCTTCTTACTGGTTCACCCCACCTTCAGGGCATTCTAGAATCAATTCACAAATTGGACTGGTAGATGTCTGAGAGTTTCCATCTGAGTCGTAATGGTGCTTATCTAATGATGAATGAATGAAGGTGGACATTTTTTGAGCACGTTACTTGGCTTCCACTATGCCAAACACTTTGCATACATTATCTTATTTAAGTAATTTAATTAAGTGATATCAGACCCACAGCCAAAAAATCAGCTGTCATCTAATGAGACTTCTGATTTGCTTCTGTCAGGGTTTTCTTTTTCTCTTAAAAATAAGAGCACTGAAGTCAAGGATGGAAAAGTTAAGGATCTTACAGATTTCTTCAAGTTTTTATTAGCCTTGGCAATGATTAAAAAAACATTTTTTTTTAACGTTTACTTACTTTTGAGAGAGAGAGAGAGAGAGAAAGAGAGAGAGGCAGAAAGACAAGGAGACACAGAATCCGAAGTAGGCTCCAGGCTCTGAGCTGTCAGCATGAACCCAGAGATCATGATCTGAGCCAAAGTTGGAAGCTTAACCAACTGAGCCACCCAGGCACCCCAATGATTTTTAAAGATGGAAAAGAAGTATTCACATGTGTGCCTCTCGTGGTGTGATGTATGGTTCGATACTTTTGCTGACCAGGCTATGGCAGAATTTATGTTTTCTTCTTAGTGCTCAGAGGGCATCTCATATATGCTTCTAGTACCCCATTGACTAATTCTACAGTTACAGTTGATGAAGGTGAGGTTTGGGTCTTCACATAGCTGTATGCCCGCTGAGGTCCTAGGATGGTTCCTAATTAGTCTTACATCTCCACCTCAGCTCCTAGTACACACTAGGTGCTAAAAAAAATATTGGTCAGATGAATGAGTATTGTGTAATCACACTCTTTTGAATTAAGTTTAGACTGGCCTCTGTGATAAGTGGCTGTATGACCTTGAGTGAACCACCTGAGTTCTTTGGGCTGTGGCTCTGTCATTTACCAAATGCAGAAGTCAGCTGGCTAGGTGATAGCTGTCAAATGCTTTCGCTAATCATCAAACATAGGAAAAAATATCAACATTTGCTGCCTTCTTTGTGGTCACTTGCAACTTTCTGGTTCTGAATTTTATTTTAATTATTAAAAGAAAAATGAATTTTATAAGCAAATCATTGGCAGTGTTATTTTATGCTGTCTTATATTGCCAAGCTGACAAATCACTATGATTTGAGAACTTAATTAAATCAAGAAGTCACAGAGAAACTAGCGAACATGGCTGTTTAATGAATCAGACAAGCTTTGCCATGACGTGTTTTGGAGAAGTACATTTTGAGTTGTGTTGACCTGTTGCAAGTCCTGTGAAGTAATGCTAGATAGAACATGGTGGCTTGGAGATAGGAGAAGATTATTGAATTGGAGGTTGTCAGAATTGACTTCTACTTGTCTGTGTCCCATTCTCCCCATGGGGCTTTAGCCAATCCCACAATCTTCCAGATTCTTCTTGTAAATGCCATTAATAGAATACATTGGAAAAGATAATTTGATAGACAGCATGTTTTATTTATGGATCAGCATATTTGGTTCCACTCTTGGCTAGAGAGTTCCTTTTGTGTAAGTTTTAATGCTTAAAACTCAGTGTGAAGAAAGAGAAGATATTCACTGGGATAGATAGCCTGTCCTTTCATTCTTTCATTCCACAAATCTTTATTGAGAGCTTATGTGTGCAGTTACTTCTGATAGGGGGAATCATATTACCTGTCTTGAAGAAGTTTGCATACCCAGAAATTATTAATATTAGTAAAGCAGAAATGGGAGATAGGTGAACATCGGTGCTTGGTGGGTTTCCCACTATTGAATAATTGCACTTTTGCAACTATCTGCTAGTGAAAATAAAGAAGTGTATTGTCATAGGCTCATATTTCCATCGTACTACATTTCTCTTCTCCTCTAGGGATTGGATTCTGCATATACATTGTTTAGTGAAGCCACAGTCATCTGTATTCACTGTTATGGACTTGAGTGGCAATACCACTCAATTTTATTCAGACACAAGTAGTCATAAATACCCTCCACCACATGGCTCAGGAGAAGGGAGGAGAATACCACATGGCAGAGTTGGAGTTGTGTGCCAAATCTTACAATAGTTCAAAAACAGTTGGCCCATTTTCATTTTAACTACTCTATTAATTGATCTGAATCCTGGTTTACAATAATCAGGACATGAGCTGTCCTGTCGGTCCAGAAAATGATTCTATTTTAACTATTCCACAGTGTACAAGCCATATGCTGAATTACAACACAACATAAAGCTTGAACATTTAAATGCTAACTTGTGGCTGCTTGTTCCTAATGAGTCATATTTTTGTGATACCATACTTTTCAAATCTTTTCATATCTTATGGCCATATATACGACTCTGTCTTTGAACTAATCTATCTGACATTTTGTGACTCTTGGATTTAACTTCTCTAGTTTATTCAGTTTACCAGGTACAATTTCTGGAGTGAGTGGTTTCTGGATGAGAGTCCTGGTACAACTTATATCTCATATTTTCTCTGAAAACTTTAGATTTTATACATGTATCCCAAAAAGGAGCACATTATAATGTGCACAAGGGCTGAAACGTAGATATTTACTTGTTTAAATGACTAGGAAGTAACATTTTGCCTGTGTGACCTACAAGACCGGAGTCAGCCACATGGAGGAATGTCTCAGGACCTGGGCTTCCTTCTTGGCACTGTATGTGATCACTTCACCCCACAAAACTCTATGTACTTCCTCATAAGGATTTGGAATTTAAATTACCCAGCATCTCAGTTGTATTCTATGCCCTAAAACCAATGAAGTTCTTGGTCAGAGAATTCCAGCTTCTGTGGTCTCTTACGTTTCTTGTTTTCTCTTGAAGAAGGCTATTTCTTCTACTAGATCCTCACCATCTGTCAGAATTCACCTTGATCTGGAGTTTCCTTTAAAGCTCCAGTAAAGCCATAAATCTAAATCTCAGACAGAGCTGTACTCCTTCAGAAAAATAAAGTGATGAGTGGAGAGAGTCCCTTTGTTTTCTGTGTTATATGAGTTGATCAGTTAGTGGAAAGGTCTCTGCTCTAGTGCAAAACCAGCAGCTGTATCCAGCACCTCCTGCCAGCAAACCTCCCAACTCTATCTGTTGGTGGGTGTGAGTAGCGTGCTAGTATGGGAGAAATATGCTTGCTTTGGAGGACTGCATCTGGCATTGGGTGGTGATAAATGTTTGATAGGACTGGGCATCACACTGGAATGCTTTATTTTCTCAAGAGAGTAGAAATGAGGTTTTGGAAGCCGCGTTAATGGAGACTCATTTGTACATCTGCCTTCTGGGTAGAGCTGTTCCGTTTTAGGAAAGTCCTCTGAGGGCAAAGCTTATTTCTTTTGGCATTGTACATCATGGAGCAACCCAAATTGAGTTATTTCCTTTTCCTAATGATGGAATTTATCAGCAGTTACACACCGTTTTGACTGGAGTCTCTAGCAGATGTTTGGCTTAGCCAAGTGTGTATGTGATGCCACACTCAATGCTGCTTTATTTTTTTTTTTAATTTTTTTTAACGTTTATTTATTTTTGAGACAGAGAGAGACAGAGCATGAACGGGGGAGGGTCAGAGAGAGAGGGAGACATAGAATTGGAAGCAGGCTCCAGGCTCTGAGCCATCAGCGCAGAGCCCGACGCGGGGCTCGAACTCAGGGACTGCGAGATCCTGACCTGAGCCGAAGTTGGACACTTAACCGACTGAGCCACCCAGGCGCCCCCGCTGCTTTATTTTTTAATGTTACAGGGGGTTTGTAACATCTATCTGACCTTACAGAAATGGGTTTTGATATGGGTAGCTGGATATTTCTTCAGATACTTGATTCCTTTTGGAGCTTTGAAAAGATGATTGGCTTTTGGAAGGTAATGCTATGTAGGAGGGCAGTAAAGTTATTTGATAGTCTTATTCTAAAGGTTAACTTTTGTTTGTTTATTCTAAAGGTTAAATTTTGTTAAATTGTACTGAAGGGATGATCTTTGTGTTAATAAAATTTTTTAAATGTTTTATTTTTGAGAGAGAGAGAGAGAGAGAGAGAGAGAGAGAGGCAGAGTGAGAGCGGGACAGAGGATCCAACGCAGGTTCTGCGCTGACAGCAGAGAGCCCAATGTGGGGCTTGAACTCACGGACCATGAGATCATGACCTGAGCTTGTCAGACTCCTAACCAACTAAGCTACCCACTCACCCCTGATCTTTGTGTTTATTTTTTAAACATAAGAAGTAATTAAATATGTCAACTTAAGTAATTTAGAAATTGAATTGTGTTGATATGTATTTATTTGAGCTTTATAGGATTATTTTATTTATATACATGTATATGTGATTATTATATACATTTACATATACATATATATCTCTCATGACATACCACAGACTAAAATACTAAGTCTTTCTTTCTTTCTTTCTTTCTTTCTTTCTTTCTTTCTTTCTTTCTTTCTCTCTTTCTTTTACTAAGTCTTTATTTATTAAAGAAAAATAAGTGAGTTAAGAACTTTCTCCCAAGGTTTCCTCTCAAGTTATTCTTGTTTGAATGTCAAGGGCACAAAAGTCATTCCAATAAATTTGCCAGTAAAGATCTTTGATTCAGACCTCAAGTGTAAATAGCCATTTCATTTCTTTAAAGATTGTTCTTAATTCCAGTATTAGTGCATAAGGCAGACTGGTCCTTTCCTGAGTAGTTAGTGTTTCTGAGATTTCATGAATGATCTGTTGGAGGCCAAGCACTGTAGTAAAATATGTCCTTCCCTCTTTGGACACCAAGTGCAGCCCATTGTCAAACTGTGCTTCTGCCTTGGTGTGTGCATGTTATTCCAATCTGTTTTGTAGCTTCTGTTTCTGAGAGAGTACCTGTTAGCACACTACCCACATGTTTCTAGGTTAAAAGAACACCTGTTGTGCTGTTCAAAGATTGGTTGAAAATGTGTTTGTTTTTTAAAATTAGGATTCCAATTTTATACTGTTTTCAAATATAATACTTGGAAATATTTATTTTGTGATAGGCTAGTTATTCAGAAAATATAGGCTGTCCCATTCACATTTAGCCTTCTTTTCCATTTAGAAGCAAATCATTCGTTGTTTTTTATTTGGTGCTTAATGAATGGAAAATAGAAAGATGTATCAGTTCATAACCAGCCTATTAGAAAGAAAAATTGAGTGAAAAGAGGGTGAAAAGAGTATTGGAGTTCAAGAGCTCAATGGAAGAGTTCTTTCCAAATAACTACAATCTCCACCGCTCTCTTATAAATGTTATAATATCCCTATAGAGGAACCTACTGTATGAAAGGCAAGAAAGAGATAATCAGCCAGATACCTAAGTAGATGCCTACTATGTGAAGAGTTAGGGAAGACAGAGAAGTAGAAGCCATCCCTGTCCCAAGAGGATCTAAACACTATAGCGTGGTAGATGCAACAGTTCTACATCCTCAGCATCCTTAGCAAGGGTACTATAAGGAAGCACACAAGAATGAATTCACAAATGGATGATGCAGACACTGAGTACTGTGAGCCCCAAAGGGAAATAAGCATAACAATCCTGTGGGCTGGAAAACCTCATGAAGGAAATGGGATCAAATTTAAGGAACCTGAATAGACTCAGTGTGTCTCCTACAGAAAACAGTGTCGGGGCGCCTGAGTGTCTGACTTTGTCTCAGGTCATGATCTCACGGTCTGTGGGTTCAAGCCCCACATCAGGCTCTGTGCTGACAGTTCAGAGCCTGGAGCCTGCTTCGGATTCTGTGTCTCCCTCTCTCTGCTCCTCCCCTGCTTGTGCTCTCTTTCTGTCTCTCAAAAATAAATAAATGTTAAAAAAAATTAAAAAAAAAACCACAAAAGTGAACAAAGGCATTGAGATATGGAAGTGTTATCGCCAGATCCTAAGTTGGCCTCTTGGGTCAGACTGGAGAATTTGTGTAAGCAAAGAGTGGCAGAGAATCCTGGATAAGTAAATTGGGACTAGATTATGGAGACTTTGCTTATTTATTACATAGGAAAAAATATACATTGTATATACATGGCATGCCATTGTAAACACATTTATTTTAAAATTCAAATAATAAGTTTTAATGATGCTTTCCCTCATGCGTGTCCAAGAAGTGTTGTTGTGTTGTATGGGTTTATTTCCCCAGGGGCAGAATGCTCAAGCTTTTAAGATTTTGGAAAAAGCACAATTTGCTGACTATGATGCATGTACATGCAGTTTTAGCCTAAGTCTGCTGGGGCAGTGCCTGTTGGTCTATTTTGCATTCCTTTTAATTCTTGTTTTGTTTTTCCCTACAGGTGCTTGTGTCTATCAGGGTTCCTTGTTGGCGGTAGGTCATTCTTCATATATTTGGTTTATTTCTTTCGAATGTAAAATGCTTGATTGAGGTTGCTGAGTGAGTGAGGTGACCCTATCGTTGTGAAATATGTTTATTTTCCTTCACAGTTTGAGGATTATCCCTCAGCTTGGCACAATCATGCTCAATTACTTAATACCTTTTCCAGAGTGAATTAGTTCCATTTGAATACTCAGGTATTGGGAAAGGAGTTCAAACACCCAACACAATTTGCATTCCATAGCTGTCCTTTGTGTTCTTTCAATCAGAAAGAAAATTAGATCCCATTCTCTTGTCAGATATGAACTAGGGCACAATTTGTTTATCTTCCCATTGCATTTGCTTCTTCCTTTGAATGCCCCTCCAAATAAAAAAAAAAGTAAAATTATTAAATTGAGTACAATATGGAAGATTCCTGACTGTTGCTGTGAATTGTAACTTTAAGTTTTGGTAAATAGCAAGCAAATTAACATTTTATCTCTGAACTTTTGCCATGTATGGTAGAGTTGATTTTGAATTTAATGTCATGATGACTTGGGGGAAAAGCTGATGTAAGTCTCATGCATTTCTTTTCATTAATAATGTACTATGGTGCATAACAGTGTGTGAAAGCCTTATTGAAAAGACTGTCTACACTCCATCAACTCTAATAAATGGTGTGACAAGTCATTCTTCACCACTTTTTTTATTTTGGTTTAATAAATGCTATAATAAAAACAGAACTGAAATGGTTGGAGAGGGTTTGCTCATTTACATCACAACCTGCTACTGACATGGGTGATATTGATAAGTCATCTTGGATTATCCTTGCGGTGTTGAGATAGATGAGGAATATCTGAAATATCCAACAGTCTAGATAATTGTAGATGTTCACAGTAATATTCTTGGTTCTAAACTTTGTACAATATAGTTATTACTCTGGAGATTTATGTTTCGCCCCTTGTATATTTCTATTAAAGAATCAGGAGAAAGCCATTTTCCCTCTTTCTCATCCCTTCCCAGCCTACTTTTCCTTGTGTTTCTTCTTTAATACATTTTGAGAATCATTTTAAAATCAAAGTGCTATGACGTACATCACTGGTTTTGGGGAATTGAGTAGATATTATAGACAAGTCGGTTTTCCACGTTAATACCAAGAAAATTGTTTTGTTGTATGCACTGCTTTATAATTTAAAAAATGTATTTTCATAACTATTGATCTATCCAGTACAATAGATACTGAAATAAGCAGGCCATGTATTATTTTATATTCTCCTCCTCTTTAATGAAGAACCAAGGATGAGAAAGAGATTAAGAGATTTGCTAAAAGTAAATTGACCATTAAGGGATTCACTAGAACAAGACAACATGTCTTCTTGGTGTTGTTCCCCTGTATCCAAAGAATAGTGGCTAGCCTATCTTCTATATTTGATATTGCTCTGTGTTAGTGTTCATTCAAATATGAAATATGTACTTGGAGAGGGCAATGCCATTCAAGTTAAAGGAGAGACTGTCTAGTTAATTTGCACTTAATGGGTGATCTTGCTCTTCTCCGTTCCATGTCCTGGCTCCTTCCAGGGTTTATGGCTGCTTAGGGCTACTATGCTGCACTGTAGTGCACCAGCACACTCCTGATCCCTGCCAGTTGGCTTCTTTACTTACCAAGACTCTGCTACATGTGTTCCTAAACCTCCTCAAGCCTGATGTCCTTATTATTGTAATTATGTGGCTCAGCTAGAAAGACAGTATACTTACTATAATACTAAAGGTTATTATTATTTCTGAAAAAATTTAATGCTTATTTATTTTTGAGAGGGGAGGGTAAGGGCAGAGAGAGAGGAAGACAGAACCTGACACAGGCTCCAGGATCTGAGCTGTCAGCACAGAGCTCGAGTTGGGGCTCAAACTCAAAAACCATGAGATCATGACCTGAGCTGAAGTCACATGCTTAACTGACTAAGCCACCCAGGCACCCCAATAATAAAGATTATTATTAAACAAATATTTATTGAGTGACAGCTGTGAACCTGCTATTCTAGGAGCTGGGAATGCATCAGTGAACAAACAGACAAAATCCTTGCCCTCAGGAAGCTTGAATTCTAATGAGTAAAATATATAGAATGTCAGATAAGTGCTATGGAGAAAAACAAGAGGGGAGTGGGGAGATAGAAAACACTGATGAGGGTGGCTACTGGAAACAGGGTGACAGGGATGGCTTCACTGAGAAGGTGCCATTTGAACAAAGACCTGAAAGCAGCCATTATAAGAGCTAGTCTCCCTGAAGAATTCCAGAGAAGGGTAATAGCAAGGGTACAATCTGAAGCAGAAGCTGGCTTAGCCATTTGAAGAAGTGCGTGGAGGTCAGAATGGCTGGACTGCATGATCCATGGGCAGGATGGCAGGAGACAAGGTCAGAGAGGTGGGCAGGGGCCTTGTATGGACTTTAGCTTGTCCTCTTGGTAAGGTGTATTGGCGGAGCTATAGCAGAGGAATGACAAAATCTGACTTATAGTTTAATTAAGCTGCTGAATGTGAATGTGAAAAGAAATAACGTTCTTGTTTCTAGGGAAACTATGGTGAATACTTTAAAAAGACTCCATAGAGGTGAGTCACTAAAAATTTGCTGTCAAATTAAGTGTAAGAGAAACAACTATAAAAGATTGGGGAAAAACACAAAAATCCAGAGAGATTCTACATTTGGATTTATTTGCTACCATTTTAAGTTCTATTTCCATTTTAAGGAACTTTAAACTGGAAATGGCAGATGATATAATTGTGTGCATGATTCATTGCTACTCTCTCTCCACCTGATGTGGTCTCGGAGAAAGGCATTGCTCCCACATCAATGAAATTGAATGCATGTACATTTTTGTATTTTGAATTAAAATAAAGAGTTTAAGAGCATTTATATACTATTCTAGGATTTTCTGATTAAACAACTCTTTGGGTGACAGTGTCTTTAGTAAGAGGCCTCACAGTTGGGAGCTGCCTCTGGGGATGGTGGTATAATGTCCCTGTTCTAAACCCTGTAAATTCTACCCACACACAGTTTAGAGCTAGGAGTGACTTCAGAGATTGTGTATTCTGAACTCTCCATTTTATAGGTGAGAAAACTGGGGCAAAGGATGTGAAGTTCCTGAACTTAATCCATTTCTCAAGAGAGTAACCAGAAGTGGAGGGTGGGTCTGGTTGAAAGCAACAAAGCATCAGCTTCACCCAGAAGAATTCCAGAAAACGTACCATGCAAATGAGAACGTGGGTCTAGTACTGGTTGCTAGTTGCTAACTCTCCCACTGATTCCTCTCTAATCTCATCCCCTGTTGCCTGGGAAGCTCTCAGAGATAGTGGAGCATTCATGATGCTTGTCTCCCAACAGACCTCATTCTGATTCTTCTTTCTCCACTACAAACCAGCTTGGTGACCTAGAGAAAATGACAAGATCTTCCTGAATCTCTATCACCTCCTGTGTGAAATGGGGATAGATAAGGCCTCTCCTGAGGGGGTTTTGTAGAGTAAAGAAGGCAATGTGGGGAGGACACTCAGATGAAGTGCATTGTATTTTCTTTTCCGCCATAACAAAACTCCTCTTTACCAACCAAGAAGAATAACAAGAGGAAGGGGCAGTTGTTAAGCACCTACTATGTATTTCATACTGTCAACAGTCCCAGGAAATAGGTGTTGTCTTTACTTTACAGATAAACTGAGGTTCAGAAGGTCTCAGTCGTTTGTCCAAAAATTATATAGCTAGTCAGTACCAGAAGGAGAGAGCAATCAAACCCGGTTCTGACTCGAGAGCCATTTCACTGAGCAGCTTGCTTTTCTCTGCCAAGCCAGTCTGCCTGTTGTCTCTGCACACAACTAGCTTATTTCACCTTCAGTTCTATATGCCCACCCCCTTGCTGCTGCACCTGCCATGCATTTGTCTCTGCCAGTCACCTCCTGCAAAAGCCAGTTGTCCCTGGCTAACCCCTTCCCATCTAACTGAGGCTCTCCTGAACTAACTAGATACACCACATGATGCGAGAAATGTTTGGAGGGGGTCATTCCAATTTAAAAAATATATATGCTATACTTTACACACACACACTCCCAACAATGTGTTCTGTTTGTCAGCTTTGCTAGCTGTATGGACTTGTGGTGACAATCTGGGGTAATTTGGTTCTAAGCTGCATGTACTGCCCTCAGTTGTGTCTCTTCTCCTTTCTTTAACACTGTCTTCCTTACTTTTCTCTTCTTTCCATTCCTCAGGTCAAAAATTAACATTAAGGGAGTCAAAATACCAGGAAGGTCCTATACTTTGAGAAGCACTGAGTCATCTATTTTGGGGTGTGTTTCATGTCCCACAACATCCCTGCCCCTGGGCTCTCAGGACTTTCTGTAACATCAGAAAGAGAGAAAGGGAGAGCATGACCTTTTTAAATCAGGAATCTATCAGGAGGAGACTACCTAGTTCCTAGGTTTAACTGTGATTGGGGCATTGAGTGTGAGGAGAAAAATAAATTTTTTATTTCAGTGTTTTCACTTATCTTCTGTTGTTTTTAAACTATATTGAGCAAAAAGAAGTTAACTTTCTTTTGGTATCACCACAAGTAAACAATTCTCTTTATTAGATTTTCCCTAGGGGTGGGTAGTTGGACTCTTAACCTCAATTTTTACATCTGTAAAATGGAAATAAACTATTTACTTCACAGGATTGTTGCAAAAGTTAAAGGACATCAACATGAAGCACCCACTTCTGTGCTTGTAACCTAGACCTACAACACTTAGTGAAGGTCAGCTGCTGCTATTGTTGCTGTAAGCGTTTGTGATTGGGAGAGTTGCACAAAACTATTCTTCTCTAGGTCAAAAGTGTTAAAAGTGTTGAAATTTTCCTACTTGGGATACTTTTGCTCACAAATGCTGACAAAGTAGATTATGAGACACTAAATTTTAACACATTTGAAAGAAAGAAAAAAAATTCAGGGACAATTAAAAATGTGGAGGGTTTACTTCACTACTGTATAGTATGACATAGTGGAAAGATCCAGGCTTTGGAGTTTGAATCCTAGTACTGCTATATACCTGCTGTGTGACCTCAGGTCCCATGTTTTATACAGCTGAGTCTCAGTTTCATCTTCTATATAATGAGGACTGTATTCCTCATAGGGATGATGTGAGGATTAACTGAGAACATGCTTGTGAAAGAACCCAGAACTGTGCTTGCCAAGAAACTGGCCGCTTACATCATCTAGGTGACAAAAAATGTCAGAGTGGAAATGACGGAGTGGTAGAGGCCAGGGTGCTTGGTTTGGGTCCTGGCTCTGTAATCACTAGCTATGAAGCACTGAGTAAGTCACTTGAATGAAATAAGCTCTAAGTTTCTAAATTTATAACATGAGAGCATTAGATCCTCTCCAAGATTCCTTAGCTCAGTGCTATCCAATAGAGCTCTCTGTGCTGGTGGAAATGATCCATAGCTACAGGGTCTCGTATGGTAGGCATGAACCACATGTAGTTATGGAGTACTCGAGATGTGGCTGGTGACACTAGGGGACTGAATTTAAAATTTTTATTAATGCTAATTAATTAAAAAAGTAAAATATAAATAGCCTCACAGAGCTCATGGTCACTGTAATCTACCATGCAGCTGTAGAGCTTTAAAATTCTTAACATACAGCACTTAAGCTTGAATTATAGTCTCATGCGTGGTTCTCATCCCAGGTGAAGCCTCGGTGTACTCTTGTTAGCAGTTGTGAAGAAGGTCACAAGAAATCTGTTGTAGTGCCTGAATTTGCTCTTTGTTTATGTAGTTTAAACAGTTTGAAGGTCATCTTAGTTACAACACTACTCCCCATTTTGCTTCGTATGTTTTCCTGAATGAAAGGGAGGGGGGTAGTTATAGCTGGGTCTTTGCCTGCAATCAGTTTATATATCCCATTAAATTTTTTTTTCAACTTTGTTGAAGAATAATTGACAAATAAAAATTGTATGTATTTCAGATGTACTTCTTGATGATATATGTATATATTGTGAAAAAATCACCACAAGCTAATTAACTTATCCATCACCTCACTTAGTTACCATTTTCTTTCTTTTTTTGGTGTGAGAACATTTAATATCTACCCTCCTAGCATGAACACTAGGTATTATATATGTGATGAATCACTAAATTCTACTCCTAAAATTAGTATTACACTATATGTAAACTAACTGGAATTTAAATAAAAACTTGAAACAAACAAAAATATACCCTCCTAGCAAATTTCAAGTGTACAATACAGTATTAACTATAGTCACATTGTTGTGTATTAGATCTTCAGAATTTGTTCATCTTCTTAACTTGCATAATTGCCCCAAGCCTTGGGAACCACCATTTTTCTGTCCACTCTAAGAGTATGACTATTTTAGATTCTATATACAAATGAGATTGTGCAGTAGTTGACTTTCTGCATGTGACTTATTTCACTCAGCATAATGTTCTCCAGGTCCACCCAGGGTGTTGCAAATGGCAGGATTTCCTACTTTTTTAAGGCTAAATAACATTTCATTGGATATATACACTACTTTTTCTTTAGCCATTAATCAGTTGATGGATTTTAGGTTGTTTCTATATCTTGGCTATTGTGAGTAGTGCTGAAATGAACATGGGACTCTTCAAGATCCTGGTTTTGTGAAATCAGGATTTCACGAAACCATGATGAAATACCACTTCACACCTGTCAGAATGGGTAAAATTAACAGCACGGGAAAACAATAGATGTTGGCGAGGATGTGGAGAAAAGGGAACACTTTTGCACTGTTGGTGGGAATGCAAACTGGTGCAGCCATTCTGGAAAACAGTATGGAGATGCCTCAAAAAGTTAAAAATAGAACTATCCTGGGCCACCTGGGTGGCTCAGTCAGTTGCATGTCTGACTTTGGCTCAGGTTATGACCTCGCAGTCCATGAGTTTGAACCCTGCATCGGGCTCTGTACTGACAACTGAGCCTGGAGCCTGCTTCATACTCTGTGTCTCCCTCTCTCTCTGCCGCCCCCTCTCCCCCTCCCCCCCCCCGCTCGCACTTTGTCTCTCTCTCTCTGTCAAAAATAAAAATAAACATAAATAAAAAAATTAAAAAGAAATAGAAGTATCCTATGACCCAACAATTGCACTACTAGGTATTTACCCAAAAAATACAAAAATGCTGATTTGAAGGGGCACCTGCACCTGAATGTATATTATAGGAGCATTATCAATAATAGACAAATTATGGATATTATATATAATGGAATTAAAATTATAACTTATATATTTATAAATATATAAATTATATATAAAATGGAATATTACTCAGCCATAAAGAGAGTGAAATCTTGTCATTTGCAACAATGTGGATAGAGCTAAAGAGCATTATGCTAAGCGACATAAGTCAGTCAGAGAAAGACAAATACCATATGATTACACTCTTATGTGGAATTTAAGAAACAAAATGGATGAACATAGAGGAAGGGGAAAGAAAAGAGAGGGAAGCAAACCATAAGAGACTCTTATCTGTAGAGAACAAACTGAAGGTTGCTGGAGGGGAGGTAGGTGGGGGATGTGTTAAATGGGTAATGGATATAAAGGAGAGCACTTGGGTTGAGCACTGGGTTACCACCCAGTAATCATTATGTAAGTGATGAATCACTAAACTCTACTCTTGAAACCAATACTACATTATATGTTAACTAACTAGAATTTAAATAAAAATTTAGAAAAAAACAAACCAAACCAAACAAACAAAAAAAATCCTGATTTCATTTCCTTGGATATATACCCAGAAGTTGGATGGCTGGATCATAAGTTAGTTCTATTTTTAATTTTTTTGAAGGAAGCTCCATATTGTTACATTCTCACCAGCAGTGTGCAAGGGTTCCCTTTTTTCCTCATCCTTGTCAACCCTTGTCTTCTGTCTTTTTGATAATAGCTATCTTAAAAGGTATGAGATAATATCTCATTGAGGTTTCTGATTTGTATCTTTTAAGATTTTTACAAAATATTTTTGGTGTTTTGTCAAAGTCTCATATACTTGGAGTGTTGTCCACTGTGTATACTATGGCAGAGGAACATTGAGAACTCTGGTCTAATCTGTAGGCCTTGTTTATTAGGGCTAAGAAGGATAAAGGAAGACAATTTGAGCTCTTCGGTGCTAGTCTCCTTTTTAAAAAATCAGTGTGCTATATAGCATTACTTTCTTTTATTTGAAACTCTAACACAAGAGAGACCCCTAGAAATGAAAAGTCTCAAATTTGCATTTGTGCTGGTATTTATCAACATGCTCAAGAGATTTTATGGAGAAGAGAAATAAAATTTGGAAGCATCCCCTACTAAATGCCCAAAGTCCCCCTAAACTTTTAGCGAATCTTGGCCAGGAGCTACTATTAAACATTCTAAACTTTGTAGCAGTCAGGGGGAATACTTGGCATCCTGTGGATACACTCAGAGGGGAAGCAATAAAAGCAGCCATTCCTTAATTTCCCTTAAGAGTACTATTGGGCATTGTAGGATATTGTTGTTTTTTGTTATAGCTTAACAAGAATTCAACATTTTTAAATGCCTCGGGTCCATCTTCATTTATTTTTAAATACTGAGTAATATGCTCTTAAGTGGGAATGCTAGTCTTATTAAAATGTACTTATTCTGGGATAAAAACTTAATTTTGTTTTGCAGAAAACCAGTAGCACATCATCACTGTGCTAGGTGCCACAATAAATTTCCTTTAACTAGAGGTATTCAAGTCAAGACTGGACAGTCACTATCAGAAAGAGAGTGTTGGTACATCTTGATGACTACCAATTTGGGGTCTTAGTTGTATGGACTGAAGGTGTGAGCTGTGTATTTCTGCTTCAGGAAGCCCTTCGAGAAGTGAGAGAACTTCCTGGCTCCAGTGTCCAGTGAAGGGTCTCTCCCTGTGTTTTTCTTTAAAGGGAGGGATTTTGTACCCACAGTGCCAGGTGGTACATTGGGCTCTAGGTGCCTTGGATGACTCTTCTGCCTTTCTGGGTTTTTATCAACTGTCCTTTGTAATCACATGTGCCAGTTTCCTATTTGGGAACTTATATCTTCTTAAAATATTGTGTGAGAGGAATAATATAAGAGATTTTGTACTTTTATTGATGAATAACCCATATGCATTTTCAGTCTTATTCATATTCTTGTGGTAGGAACAGATGTTTTAAGTTAACGAACACATTTCTTATGCTTTGTTTTGAATTCAGAGGATGCAGCTGTATTCATTTGTTCAAACTATGCTATCTGTGATCATGTATCTCAATTTTCTGGTCAGAGCGTACACTCTCCCTACCTTTTTTTTTTTTTTTAAGTTTGTATCATTTTTGCTCCAAATTGACTTATAACCTGATATTCATTTTGTTTTCCCTTCTCCATTTGTCTTTATAACTACAAAATATATACATATACATGTTTACTTTATACACAATACATTCATATATACAGATGTACATATCCCCTGGGAAAGAGTTGTCACTCATTTATGACACATTATGGTATATTCTTGTTTACTTACTTTTTAAAGCCCTCTGCTTACTAAGGGAAAAGAATATATGTAAATATCAAATGACAATTATGAGTTAAGCCAGCTTATGTTTTTTGGTATTTGAATGGCAAATGTCTAAAGAAAAGTTGGCTCTAAAAATTTCATATGGATGGCATTTGCTTCTGTGAAAGGAAGGGACACTTAAATATAAAAATGGCACAAGATAATTTTGTAGAAAATCTGAGCAGTTTTATGTAAAATAAGTGTATTGCTTCTGGTATGCCAGCTAAATTCTTTTTTAGCAATGATTTCTTAGGCTCCTAGAGTTTATAAACTAAATGAAGGGAAGAAGGAAAGGGAAAAGCTTTCACAGTAAAAATGTTTATTGTTATACCCAGGAGGCCCTTGAGTTTGGGCCATGACCTGTGAGTTCTTTCCTGACAGCTCCCAAGATTGGTTATTTATTAAATTTATGTCATTCCTTTCTTCCAAAGGGAAATTGAATGGTGGGGGAGGGGGAGGGAGAGGAGAGTGTCTACTCTGGAGAGTAGATTTTGTAGTTCCTTAAACCTTACATTCCTGAAATGGTTTTGCAATAGTAAGCAAGAGAAAATTATTAACAGAAATAGATACTTATTCTTTGGTGCTCTTACTTTTCTGAGTTTCCCTGTAATCTAGAGGGAAGTTGGTCTAAGGGGGAGAGAACAGAAATTAATGGCGAGGAAGAAAGTTCTCCCTCTCGTATTTGCTATCGGTATTTGTAATAGTGATCCAGCTGGGTTCCAGAAGATAACTCATATCTTCCATGTGCTAGAAGATATGAGTTATGTCTCTTGGTCATGTAGCACCAGACCTTAGGTTGCCTACTTTCTCCTTTTCTCTATTGGCAAAGTCCTAGTTTTTTCCCAGTCCCCACTCCTTCCCCACAAGACTTGTGTAAATCCTAGTTGTAAGCAAATCAGAAAGTATATATTCCCCTGCCAGGATTGGTTTAGGAGTGAGTTTATGACTTACTTGTGGCCAAAAAGATATGCATGGAAGTCTGCTAAGTTTTTGGTGCTTGAAAGAACCCCATAGATAGCATCTCTCTCTCTCTCTCTCTCTCTCTCTCTCTCTCTCTCTCTCTCTCCAAGTTCTGAAATAATTGAGAAGTAAAGAAAGAATAAATATAGATGTAAAAAAAAGTCACCTTTTTATTTTTAATCAGTGAGGCTAAGGTGGTTGATATAACTTTGATTTTCTTAGTCAAATGGGCTCACTGATTCTGAACCCCCATATTCCAGCAGACTTATGTATTCACAGGAAGACCTTGACTGAAGCAGCTTTCCCATGTAGGAAAGCTGCTCAGGTAAGAATTACTGTTGGGAGAAGCAGAGAACAACCTATGCTCTTGGATGAAAGGTTTGCTCCCTAGAAGAGAAAGAAAGACAAAAGTGAGTTAAATCATGCACAGTTACTCTTTTAAATTTATCAGTCACATAAATCATGCCAACTTCCCAAGGATAAGAAAGCACTAGAATGATATGTTGATGTCCCTTCATGAGAAGGAAACCTCAGGAGAAAGAATTCTCCATTAATGGGAGATTTTGAAAACTTCGTCGTTGAATGTTGGCAGGTGGACAATGCGATCCCTGGAGCTGCTGCAACCTTTAGGCTACCCAGCTGACACAGAGGGTGATGGAGAAGAGAGATGGAAAGAGTTTGGTTCCTCAAGGAGTTTGGTTGTTGGTCTGCTGATGTAACCAGTACAGGAACTGACCTTCCTGGGGAACTGTTATATGAGCCTAGAAATTCTCTAGGCTTGTTTAAGCCAGTATGAATAGGATTTTATGTTACTGTAGCCAAAGTCATTTTCTCCAATCTCCTCCAATCAAATAGTGAACTCAGTTCTCAGCACTTTGGGATAAGTGTCAGTAAAGGAGCACAGCAGCATGGTTAAAGGTACGAGCTCTAGATTCCAAGTTGAGAGTTTCAGTCTGTGACCTCTCACTGCTCTTTGACTTTGGACAAGCTACTCACCTCATCTGCAAACAGAGATAATAGTTTTGTGTACGTAAATAGAACTGCTGCAAAGATAAATGAGATAATACATGAAAGTACCTGGGATATAGTAATGGTAAGTACATGCTAGCTGTTGAGAATGTTGTTATTCTTGGGAGGAAACCGCTGTTGATCTTGGTTGGCCTTAGAATGTGGGTCAGTTTGGAGCAGAAAGAGATGAAGGGAAAGCTCTTAAGATAGAGGATCAGTATGAGTAAAAGCTTGAGTGACAAAGGTTCAGTCTGACTGAAGTGTGAGAAGCAATGGGATGAAACAGAGGAAGGATTTTTAAACTCCAGATCACATAGGGCCTGGAAGAAGGCATTTGAAATACATTCTGTAGGCATTTGGGGACCCTTTGAGATGGAAATCATTTGCTCTTAAATTCTGATGATTGTATTGCTGGAAGTGAGATATCAGGGCACCATCTTCTGCTGTTTTCCTCTCTCTTCTCATTTTCAGCAGGGTTCTCATGTTGTTGCTCTCCAGAGCTTTGGGGCTTTGGAGAGAACATGAGGGGCTCCATGTAACGGATCATCAGTGCTGAACAAGAAAGATAAGTCTGCAGACACATTGCAACAGTTAGTCAGTACTGTTAACGTTCATCATTAGCTCAGCAAAAATGGCTTAATCTGGCGTTATGTCAAGTGACACTCCCTATTAATAGGCATTAATCCACTCCTGTAATATTGCTGCTCATAATGATGCCCCCCGAGGTGGTGGTATAATTGTTTTACTTCCTCTTTAATCTAATTGGCATTTCTCATTTCTTCTTCATAATTTGCAAAGATTAAATTATGTTCCAGATAGTATTGGAATAACGTACATTTTATTGTATTAAATTTTTATTGGAAACCTGGTTATTTTATATATTGTACCCCAGGTTTTGAAGAGTTATCTTTTTGTTTGCTTTTAGAGTTTTATCAGATTTATCAATTTCTACATTTAAAATCTGTTTTTAATATAACATTGTATATCAACTATACTTCAATAATAAACATTTAAAAAACTTAAATCTGTTTTTTAGGGTTGCCTGGGTGGCCCAGTTAGTTAAGCATCCAACTCTTGATTTTGGCTCAGGTCACGATCTCATGGTTTTGGAACTGAGCCCCACTTTGGGCTCTTTGCTGAGCATGGAGCCCGCTTAGGATTCTCTCTCTCCCTCTCTCTCTGCTGCTCCCCCACTTGTGCTCTCTCTGTCTCTCTCAAAATAAATAAATAAACTTAAAAAAAATAAAAAAATAAAATGTTTTTAGAAGAAAGATCAAGTATGGTATGATATTTTAAGGAATAGTGGGGCCTCTTTGAAAAACATGAACTGCCAGAAAAGATTCTTAATAGTTTGAGGCTTTAGGAGGAGAAGAGAGGAAGATTTTATAGGAATGAGATAACACAAGCACATACAAAAAGGAGAAAAACTCATGTTAATGGCTGCTTTGGTTACTGCTTTAGTAGAATGCATTAAGGTGTTGAAGAAAAAAGTCTTTTTATATTTCTTACTCTGTTTCACTGCTGACTTAGAGGAAAAAACCTCAGTAATAACAGTTAGGAGATGAATGTAAAGCATAATAAAAGAAATACTGTGAGTGTCAAGGTGTATGTATTCCTGTGAGGTGTTTTTATGCAAACTGATTATGGTCAAGGATATTTATTCAGCAAGGGAGATTGTACCTTTAAATTTTTTTTTTTTAATTTTCTTTTTTTGAACGTTTATTTATTTTTGGGACAGAGAGAGACAGAGCGTGAACGGGGGAGGGGCAGAGAGAGAGGGAGACACAGAATCGGAAACAGGCTCCAGGCTCCGAGCCATCAGCCCAGAGCCTGACGCGGGGCTCGAACTCACGGACCGCGAGATCGTGACCTGGCTGAAGTCGGACGCTTAACCGACTGCGCCACCCAGGCGCCCCTGCACCTTTAAATTTTTTAAAAAATGTTTTATTTATTTTTGAGACAGAGAGAGAGCATGAGCAGGGAAGGGGCAGAGAGAGAGCAAGACACAGAATTCAAGGGAAGCTCCAGGCTCTGAGCAGTCAGCAGAGAGCCCGACGCGGGGCTTGAACTCACCAACAGCGAGATCATGACCTGAGCTGAAGTCAGACGCTCAACCGACTGAGCCACCCAAGCACCCCTATATGTTTAAAACTAAGAATTCCATTGTTTCTTGGTACTAGAAATAAATTATTGAATTAAGAAGAAAACTTTTAAAAGGGCCATTAATGGTTTTTTAAATAGTGTTTTTTAAATACCAAACTACAAAACCCAGAATGTCATTCCAACTCTTGACAGTGATAGCTTTCCTTTTTGATTTTTCTAAATGAAAATGGCCAAATCACCTATTTATTATATTAAAAGTATTATAAATTTGTTCTAAAAGAGAAGAAACTAGATAAACATAAAATTAAAAAGCAGGCAAAAGCCACTGATGGAGGCTTTTTGCACACCTTAACCACTGTACTTGATATTTGTACCTCCACTGCCTTATGTCAATGGACTGTACTCGATTTTTTGTACATCTGTCTCTCACTGAGGACATTGATTATAGTGTACTCATTTTTATAGCTGTGTAGAGGACACTGCCAGGGGATGAATGAATGAATTAATGAATGAATATCCTTAGTTATATATCCCCTTCCTGAACTGAATAGTTCTGCCCTGTGGTAAGTTTCTTCATGGAATCGTACAAATGTTTTACCTAAATGAAAGCTAAATTGGTTCTCCTTGTACATGTAGTTCCTTTAAAGTTAATGAAACATTTTAGACACTGGTGCTTTAGGATTACAGAGGAGAAAATAATTGCACTTATGATCTATTAAAATAAACACATGTAAAGAGATATTTTAATGCTTTCTACTTTGCGCTGAAGTGCCTCAGAAATCACTTTAGCAGGTGTATCTTAAAAACAGGTCTCAAATCACAAGAGGCCAAGGAAATATTTTATGATAATTTCAGATTTACTTATATAAGATTTAAAGTTAACTGAGCCCATAACTATCATAGAAAACCCCAAACTTTCAGTGCCTTCTACCAACCTATTACACCCAAAACATGCAGAAAAGAGCTATTGCAATATTAGACCTTTTAAAAAAAAAAAACAAAATGCTGAAACATTAAAAAAAGAGGGAAAGTCTCCATTAATCCAAGTAGTCCCACAAACAAGGATAATTACTACTAAATATTAGATGAACTTATTGCAGAACTTCTGTGTGTGTATGTGTGTGTGTGTGGCAAAACCACATCACAATATGTATATTGTTTGGTCACTGTTTTTTAAATATAATACTATATAGTGAATACCTTTCTATGTCAATACACATTGGTCTACATCATAAGTCTATCATGGATAAAGTGTAAGTTGTTTTAGCTATCCCTATTGACTGGTATTCATAGTCCAATATTTTGGTATTGTAAGCAATGCTGTGATGAACATTCTTGCCCAGTTTTCAACTATTTCCTGAGGATAAGTTATTTCCTTGGGATAAATTTCAATTATTTTCTCAGGTAAATTCTTTAGAAATAAAATTATTGAGCCACATGATACCCATTTTTAAAAAGCATATTTATGTACACATTTAATGCACATTACCAAATTGTCCTTTGGAGAAGTCTTAACCAATATCCATCCTATTAGCTGGTATTAGTAGGGAATTCTGTTGTAAGGTTAAAACTAACACTTGAATTTTGAATTATTGATTTTTAAAGGGTGATGAAACAGAAGACTGTATTGACAAATTTGATAAAGTTTTAAAAATATCTAATAAGGTAAAACAAAAAAAAAAGCCCAATAGAACAGATTTTTCAAAGAATTAGTGTTATAAAGAATT
The DNA here is from genome assembly GCF_022837055.1 of Prionailurus viverrinus. Lineage (NCBI taxonomy): Eukaryota > Metazoa > Chordata > Mammalia > Carnivora > Felidae > Prionailurus > Prionailurus viverrinus. The sequence continues at coordinate 142,570,148 of NC_062564.1, read as the reverse complement.
AGTGTACTTAAAAAGAATTCATGCATATATTTAAGAATACTACCAAACTTCAGGAATTAAACTAAGAACAGAGAGTTCACATAAGAGAAAATACAAGTAGCAAACAAATATATTAAGAAGATCATTGTTCATAACCAGATGAGGGTCACTGGGGTGGCTCAGTCAGTTAAGCATCTTGCTTTTGATTTCAGTCCAGGTCATGATCTCACGGGGATCAAGCCCCGCTTCAGGCTCTATGCTAACAGAGAATCCTTCTCCTCCTTGGGATCCTTGAGAATCTCCCTCCTTGGGATTCTCTGTCTCTTTCTCTCTCTCTCTCTGTCTGCTCTTCTCCCAATCACATGCATGTGCTCTCCTTCTATCTCTCAAAATAAATAAATAAACTTAAAAAAAAAATAACCAGATGAAAACTAAACCAATAATGAGATATCACCTTACGCCTATTAGAAAAACAATTTTAAATGATTAAACCCAGTTTTGATGCGATTTCTGGGAATTTGCCCTAAGGAATTAATTTAGAAGAAAGAAAAATTATACATAAAGAAGTGTTCTTTCCAGCCTTATTTATACTATAAATTAAGAAGTTATCTAAATGTCTGTATTAGAGGAGTAGTTAAGTAAATCATCATAGAGGAAGTTGACACAGGACATTATATAGCCATTAAAATAATAGATGTGGAGAGCATCTATCCATGTAGACACATTTATGAGGCAGTGTTAAGTTAAAGGCAGAGTGTTCAGTTCAAAGTCTGTGATTAATACCCTTTGTTTAAAATGTGCCTTTTTGTGATTAGAGTCTGATAAGGGGGGAAAACCCATTTTATATCAAAAGGAGAGAGAGAGCTTGTAAGTAGAGGGTATGGAACCAGAAGTAAGAGAGGGTAGAAGTTATCAGAATGAAGAGACAGTGGATGCAGATAATCAAGAAGGGACAAGATGGCTGGAGTGGGATCAAACCGTAAGTGGCAAGGATAACGTAGACAAGGTTCTTATTCAAAGATAGAAGCAAAGCAGGTGAAGGTATATGAAAAGTATACTATTTGGGACCCTTAGCGTAAGTGGTGGAAGCTCAGCTCAAACTGGCATAAGCAAAGCCTGTAATTTATGGCTCCTTTGACCTGGAAGTCCAAGGGTTTAGCTTCTGATGTAGTTGCATCCAAGTGTTTATATGACATCTCTCTTGGCTGTGCAATACTCTGGGCTGGCATTGTTCTCAGACAGCCTTGTTGTGGTGGCAACATTGGTTTACCTAGCTCAAATAGTGTGTATTCACAAAGAACCTGTCTCTGGGATAAGTCTCCAGTCAAAATTCTAGGAAAAATTCTGATTGATCTGGCTTATGTCAGGGATCTTACCCCCAGGTGTAATCATACCCTCATGAAGAAAAAGGAACCTTATGATTTACCACACCACCAATTAGAGAGGCCATTTCTAACAATGAAAGTATGCTGGCCAAAGAGATAGGAACAGATGTTCTCTACAAGGATAAGTAGACATTTGGAGGCAGTGTGGCTTGTTTACTAAGCCTTAAGTGAGTGCCACCGTCTGCTTGGTTGGCCTAATCAACTAGGCTGGAAAAAGCATCATTGGAACCAAGTCTCCTATCTCTTGACTACCCAAATTGTGGTCAACTCTAGACTAAAATCCATATTTACTTGCTTTTATCTGAAGTTGAGGAAGAAAGTTAGTTGGGCCCAATTCACTCTATAATAAACCTTTACTTGTTTGAAAAACATGAACACATTTGATGAACTAGGGCTGTGTTGATGTCCTTTTTGGTAATTTGGGGGTGGGTGGTGAAGTAAATGGGGGGTAGGTTAGATGTTAATGCATTTCAAAGTGGGATGTTTTATTGTTTTCTTGAAATGCTTGTTTGGAGTATTTCTTGGTACTTAGTTTTTTCATTTATTTTCCTTTGATAAATAACTAGTAAAAATAGAAAACAGTCTGTAATGGAGACTGAAAATTTATCGACTAGAAAGACGGGGCTCAGAGTGTAGGGGCCAAAATGTTTTCCAGCCCTCTGAAATGAGTCAGTAATTTGATGTACAGTGTCCATTGCAAAGTCATTTTTCTACCATGAGGAAGCTGTGGCATGTTCAGGTGTTTAGGATCTTTAAACTATTACCCGAAAGACTTACCATTTCTAGCCTTTTTGGCATTGGAGTTGCAATGTCTCCTTTTTCTCCCTTTGACTTCTAAAAGTATAGGAAGATAGGGGTTTTGGAATACTGGAAGTAAGTTAAGAAGTTTGATATTTTTCTGTCCTTAATTTAATGCCCTATAGTGGCTGTAAGTTAAGCTTTCCTTTCGCAATGTAAGGAAGGTTTCTCTGGGATATTTAGCTTACTTGCTTCTATTCATTGAGATCCTCAAAGACTGCTTTCAAGGAGAGAGGATATCAATACTCAGCTTCATTGTCTTTAATCAAAGATAGGAAGTTAGTGACTCCATGTTTAGATGTGAGGTAAGTTGCATTTCATGCTGGTACTGATATTTGTTAACATGGGTTAAGAAGAGTCCTGATGATTCCAGGCGTATAGCTGCTTCTAATTCAGGGCGAGGGGAAACTGGATGAGTTTTGGTAGTTTAGACAAAGAAGCAGAACTGAGGGATGGGTGGGAAAGAGCAGGGTGGAAGGACCCATGTAATTTTTTGTCAGTGTAAGTCCAAAATATTTGAGTATTTATCTAAGAGAATTGTATGGAAACTTTGAGGCTATGTCAGAGAGAAAGAAAAAAGAAACAGAAATGTGAGTTAAAAAGGTTCTTTTTGAAAAGAACTTTGGGGAGATCTTTGGGGCCATGCCATAGCATGAATTTTAATAGCTTACAACTCTTTTTAGAAAACAACTTAATGTTTTGTTTCGTTTCTTACTGTTGATGTTATTTTATCTTATTGTAAGGATTTTTTGTATAGATGTCAGAAGTAGCTTGAGTGTTAGTGTAGAGGTTGTTCTATGTTTCTGCTTTTTGGTACATTCTCTAAATTCTGTATTCTTCCTCCTCTTCCTCTTTCTCCTCCTCCCCCTACTTCTTTTTTCCTTTTTGTTTATGCCCCAGCCTTTCTTCTCGGTATCCCTCTGTACTAACATCTCAGTTTTTACCCCAAGCTGATGATGTAATAAAACGTGGAAATAAATTAGGAGCCAGAACTAAGAGCTTTTATTTTCAGTATTTACAATCATCTTAGTGTATTTGATGATTTCTTTTTGTGTGTGTAGAGCCATGAAAACTATTCTGCCATTCGTTCTATTTTGAAAACTGCTGTCTTTTGGATCCCTGAATGGCCCCAAGCATGAATATATGCAACCTATACCACACAAATGGAATGACATCTCACCTTTGGTAACCCAGCTCTTTGGCAAACTCACCTGTTTGGAACACAGCTAAGAAACAAGAACTAACAACAAAGGTCTGTAAAGAGCCAAAATAGATACCACAGTGTGTATGCCTTGAAGGGCCTGATTGATTTATTCCCTTGGGGCTACAGAAAGCAATCCTGTCGGTACTACTACTGTGGGTTAGAGGAGGAGGTATGATTGCAGTTCCGCAGTGTTGCTTAGAGAAGAGTCTGGCATGCTCAGGCATTTAGGAGAAAGAGTAGGTTTGCAGAGTAAAGATTTGAGTCTTGTTTCCTTTTAATTATATATATATTTAAAATCATTTTTTCTATCAAGACAGGGTGTCAGTAAAAAGTCAGATCTTTTTTTTTGGTGGACTGGGTTTTATCTTAATGAGATACATGGTATTGTCCAGAGTTTCTACAAGTAAAGAGGTAGTGATTTATCCGATTTGAGAAATACCGTGTGAAATATGTCCTGTGCTCAGTTCTGCTTTCTCCTTTTGCCATGAACACATAGTTTAAACTGCACAAATCTGTTGTACAAGCAGATACATGTAAGCATTCCATGAGAAGCATATTGGGATGCATTCATTTTGAGCTCACAAACACTTTACTACCTGAAATTCTTTTATAGTTATGGAATATTTATTTTCAGTTCACTTTTAATCTTCCATTCATGTGGCAAGGCTATGCTTTTGTTTTCCTTTAAAATTTTTCATAGTTACAGTACCTTGTAAATCTGTCCTAGGATGTCTTACGGGGTTAGATCTGAGGCTGGGATATGCAGGCAGGTGGAGTGGGGATATGCCTCCTTAGAATTTGTCCTCCTTCTCTCTGCTGGAAAAACAAAACCTCCCTAACTGACACTGCAAACTTGGGTATGTTAAATTGGTGTGTAACTACATTTTCTGATTTAAATGGGTTCTGGATCCCCATGGGAAAGAGCTTTGACCCTGAAAACAATTGGAATTCAGACATCTGATGTCATGTCTTAAAGACTATTAGGACGGGATGGTATGGGACCACAGATAAGAAAGCGAGGCTGTAAAGAGACAGTAGGTTTCTGGAGAGGAGTATCTCCACAAATGAGGACAGTGTTTGGCATGGTGGAATGTTCTGGTAGAACTTTCTGCAACAATGAAAATGTTCTATAACTGTGCTGGTACCTGCCACCTACCAATGTTGAACATGAATATTTGAAATGTGCCTAGTGGTGGAAGAGGAAGAACTGGATGATAAATTTTATTTCTTTTTAATTAAATTTAAATAGCTGTATGTGACTAGTAGCTACCATATTGGACAGCACTGGTATAGACTTTATAGCAAAACTAATGACCGAAGAAGGCAGTGATTGAAGATATAGTTTTGGGCAACACATAAACTCACCCACCCAGCCCTTTTTTCAGAGCAGTTTTGCACCTTGAAAGGAGATGGCTTGGGAGTAAAACTGGAAGAATCATATTACTTGGGATTCAGACTCTCTTAGAAACCTGGGAGATGAATTGGCAAGAGCCTTAGGATTAGGTTTCCCAACCCTCATGTGGCGGGATCCCTGACTCAGGTGCTCGTGCTAGCTACAGATAGGTGGGTGCCCCAGAATCAGGAGGTAAGCAGCAAGGGAGGTGTTGGCAGCTGCCTCAGGACACTGTCGGCAGGTGGGGCTGGGACAGGTGGATAGAAACTCTAGAAGTCTATGAAGGCTTCATTTTTCATTCCCCTTCCCTTCTTCTTCAAGGAACGCTTATTATTTTCAGGCATTTTCCTTTCTCTGGGTCATACCCTTTAGAAGAGGTAGACCCCCTCCTCAGACCAGTAATGAATTTTCTTTTGCCTACATCAGTGCTCTTCTGCTTCTGTTTTTTCCTCAGTTTTCCATGTATCACCCCCAACTAGTTTTGAAGACCAGGTACCTCCTTCCACATTTACAATTTTATATCTAATTGTTTTTATCACAGATGCATGAAGTGCAATGTATGCCTTTTTTACACATAGAGAACACTGACATTTTAGAATAGAGTTGTTATAGCTCTATTCTAAGAAGTCCGTGTATCCAGCAGAATCTAGGCATTGTAACAATTCCATTCCCACCATCATCCATAAAAAATAAACAAAGTCATCTTTATAGGAAATGCACATTGTTTCCTTTTCTTTTTAAGCTTTCCTTTCTGATCCAATTTACCCACAGAATTTATCCTCGTGTAAATTATTTTTATGCCTGAAAGTCTTTTATTGATCACCCCATTATATTTCTAAGTGACAAAATATGTATATAAATTTAAATGTAAAACATGTGTAATGTTTCCTGTGAACATAAGGCTCTTAAGTGTTAAATAATTTCTTTTGGATTGAGTTGTCACAGCTGAGCAAAACAACATAAACAGATTACAATTTTGATGAATATTTGTTAAACATTAGAAAGTACAGTTTCATTGGAAATGCATCGCTTGATGAGATGGATGGGACTTTTTTTTTTTTCTTCAGTTGGTTCATTCAGGATGCATATTATTTATTGCTTGATGAGACATGGTTCAACATCAATTCTATTCCTATTTTCACTTGTCTAGATGTAAACTGCGAGATCTTGTTCAAATAAATAGCTGGGAAAGGAAGGAATTTGTTATAGTCTCTTTGAACTTATTCTGAGTTAAAGGCCAAAATCAATTGTGATCTATCATTAAAAATTATTTTTAATGATCAACTGACAATTTGATTATGTCCCTTTTCAATTTTGTTAAAAACAAAGGTTTGGTAACTGCCTGGTTTGGAGAAGGATTAATCGTGAGTCATTAGGGTAATTTATTTCCTCAACACTTGCATTGATATTTTGAAATGCCCCTGTGTTTGGTGATCTGAGATTTTAACACACCGGAGCATTGAACTGTCTAAAAACTCAGGATGGGTGAGGAGTATGTCTTTCTTTTACAGTGTGAGAAGGAGAATAGTGAAAGGCTTAGCTTATTCTTAGGGAAGAAAACATGGATATGGTGATCTGGAAATTATTTTAAATTATCTCTTCTCACTGTGTCCTTGAGAAGACTTTGTTTAGCCCCAGGGGTCCTGTACCCTCAGTTGGAAAGCTCATGATCTAGGCATTTCCATGGTTCTCTTCTGGCCTGGCCTGTGATTGGTTAAGGTGTGGCATAGGGTGCAGTTCTGGGACAGTGACATGGGAGGGCAAGTCTGTTTCAAGATTCTGGGAAGTGGTCCCTTGGGATTCAGAACCAACAGACCCTAGAGCTATGCTTCTTCGCTACCCAAGGAATTGTGAGTGTGCACAGACTGGACCGAGTTAATGTTGTGAAAGAGCAATACCATACTTGAACCAAAACACAAGCATAGTACATCTGTGACCATGCAGAGGGCACGAGCCTTAAATCCCAAAGTTAGAAGGAAGCTAATTCACTTGGTGTAGAGAAAATTTTAAATGTACTAGGTAGTTTCCAATACCAAACTATACGCTAGTGTAGACACTTTTGGACACCTCTGGAATTTGAGAGCCGATCGATTATTTAAGACTATAAGGAAGGTATTAGGTGTGGTCTCAAAATTATACCAAGTTCGGAGCTATTTTTTCTATTGAGAAAATTCCCCCCTGATTTTCAGAACTTGACTTACAAATTGCCCTGGTAGATAGTCAGATCTGGTTAAGTGCAAAATTGGGCTTTGAGAGGGAGGCCTTTCTAAACTCTTGTCACTTACTTTATCTTGGAGTTTGACTACTGCTGTTCCCTTGCCCCTCAAACCATTAACTCATCTACGCTGAGGATCATTGAGGCTATAAATCCATACTATTCCTGAAATGCAGCTATGTGTTACGAAAAATGATTTTCTCGTTGTCATTAAGAGAACAAATGCCATGGGAAATTTTTTCTAGAAGTCGACAACTGAAGAAAGGCATTTTTCCTCTAGTTGATATAAAGGCTGTCATTGCATAGAATGGCCTCTCTTATCCTTTTGTGCATTAACTGAACATAATTTTCAAATGTAAAACTTCCAAGAGGAGCATAATTCTGGAAATGGCAAGATTATAATTATGTGCCGCATAAAGGATAAATTTGTAGTTTATAAATCATGGATATTAATATTCAGCAGGAGCCCAATTCACAGTAAAACTTGAAATAACTACATTGTGAAAAATAATTGAATTTGGGTTTTAGAAGAAATTTTAGCAGTTAAAGATTATTTTTGTGGGGAGGGCTTTTGACCATCTGGGGCTTAAATTTGCATTTAGGTGGTGCTATTTTCGATGCTCTTGGCAACAGTGGCATACATTTGAGTTAGCTTAGACTTATTTTTCTCATTCCTACTACCTGCCCCTCTTTCCTCTAATGTGTCACAAATGCTTGCTTATTCAGTTTTTCACACACTTCCGAATCTCTCTTTCTTGCCACTGTCTGGGTTCATGCCACCATTACCTGGCAGCTCTATTCCTGTAGTGGCTTCTAACATGCCCCCTTCTCCCCCCGTCTTGTGCAAACCCATCACGTGCAGCATCAAGAGAAATCTAGTTGGTAGGCAAGTGCTTATGTGGTTCCTCTGCTTTCAACTTTTTGCTGCCACCTCACTATCTACAGGGATGGAGTTTCTTTTGCTCTGAAGGCCGCGGTTGCTCGGGGTAGGGGGGTGGGGGGGTGGTAGTGAATGGGCCAGAATCTATTTTACTACTGAGCAGTGCTGAACTTTTTTCAGTGGGCTTTGATCGGTGCTGATTTTCAAAAGGCCATTCCTTTTTCAAACAGGTATGTTTTTGAAAATTGTAAATGCTTCAATTTTAGGATCCCGAAGCTCGGATGGCTCAAAGGTAAGAACTTCTCTGGTTGGTGCTTATGGAGCTTTAGGTTTTTCTCATTCCTTCACTGGTTTTGTGATGAGAAGAGTGTAGAATGGTAGAAAAAAATGGGCTCTGGCATAGACCTGTGTTCCAATCTCACTTTTCTACTTTCTTTTCTTTTTTTAAAAAAAATATTTTAATATTTATTTATTTTTGAGAGAGAGAGATAGAGCGCAAGCCAGGGAGGGGCAGAGAGAGAGGGAGACACAGAATCCGAAGCAGGCTCCAGGCTCTGATCTATCAGCACAGAGCCCAACATGGGGCTCAAAATCACCAACCATGAGATCATAACCTGAGCCAAAGTCAGACGCTTAAACGACAGAGCCACCCAGGTGCCCCATTTTTAAAAATGTTTATTCATTTTTTGAGAGAGAGAGAGAGAGAGAGAGAGAGCGAGAGAGAGAGGAGGGGCAGAGTGGGAGACACAGAAATTGAAGTAGGCTTCAGGATCTGAGCTGTCAGAACAGAGCCTGACACAGGGCTTGAACTCACAAACTGTGAGATCATGACCTGATTCGAAGTCGGACGCTTAACTGACTAAGCCACCCAGGCACCCCTCTCCTGCTTTCTTATGAAATAATTTTACGTATGTTATTTAACCTGCACAAACTTCAGGTCCCTCCCTGTTCTGTAGGATGGATTATTGTGAGGACTGGCATGAAGTAGGTACTTCTGTCAATGGCAGTCATTCTGCTCTTTGAGATGTTCAGTGGACCTGAAGGAGATAGATTTCTAGGACCTCACATCGGATGCTTCATAAGGAGTGTGTTATTCCTTGAAGTAAAGCTTGGCACTTCTGTCACTTGTAGATACGTGCATAGATCATGGGTTAAAAGGTATCAGAAGACTTCAGAGTCACTCCTGCAGATTCATAAAAAATCTCTTTCTTTTATGTACAACCCGGGTGGTCTGTCCTGCCTGCACAGAGTAGAAGCTGCAAATCACAAAAGGGTACTTTATTACGAGTGATTTTATTTTGAGGAAGAGAAAAACTCAGCCAGCTTTAACTTTTGCTTTTACTGGAGCTGGGTGTCCACAAAAGATCACAATGAGGTATGTGTGATTTGCAGTCAAAGTCACCTTTTGTTTGACAGCATTAGTTTCCCCAGGAAAATTCTGAACCCAAGCCCGTGGTCACATTTCCATCTGGATTCAGGAGCAGTCCAAAGGAGGGAGCCACTCTCAAGCCAGAATAATTAGATATGTATTGAGAAGCATTCAAGATATGGTAAAGTTATTCTAAAATGGAAAAATACCACAGGTACCAGCCTAAAACTCAAATGTTTGTGCAGGAGCCATGAAAAAATAAACATTGCAGAAATGGAAGGGAGTTAACTGGGGTTTCTAGAAGTAAGATACAAAATGCTAGGTATAAATCAAAGTGAATCTCTATTTTTGCAGCTGTTAGAACTAAAACATGCTGCTTATATTGAAAAAGAAAAACAGTATTCATACTGCTATGACAACTGATTATATTTAATATCTACTCCTATAAAAAACCTTAAGATTTCGGAAGTGCAGAAGATTAAGTTACCAGGGTTAGAATTATTTTTATCTGAAAAAGAATAACAGGTATTTAAAGTGTGCACTACCACATCTGATATATCTGGCCAGATGCTCTCCAACTTTTTATTTTTATTTTTATTTTAATAAGGAACCATCTGCTGTAAGTGGAGGTGCCTATTAACTTTTCTAGTAGAAAAAGAAATTAGCATCTGAAGACACAAAGCCAGTGAATTGTGAAAGAACACAGTTATGAAGACAAAATTAAAAAATCCTCTGACACCCCAAGGACCAATTTAAAAGTGTTCTATTTAGGGAAATTCTGTTTGCAAAGCATATATTTTCAGTTATTTCTGTTAAGGTTACTACTAGCAGCAATTTCAGAAGCATGTTTTAATAGATAGTGTATTATGTTGCGTTTAATGAGAATGAGCTCTGAATCACAACTCATCTGTTTATGGAGCTCCCTCCCCTGCTTTATCCCCCACCCTAAGTGGCCATGACCAGTCTGGGATGTCACAACAGGCTACCTGGAAATGACTCTGCAGTTAGAAATTTAACAGTGGTATGAAAGGAATATAGAGCATTACTTATGGGCAGCCAAATAGTGTTTGGCAACTATAAAGGTGAAATTAGGAAATGATGTCGGGCCCCATCTTTATGTTATCTATATATTTCCAAAGAACTTTGGGTCACACAACAGCTAAAATGAAAGAGGATGTTGGTGGATTTTGGATACTTTTGTAAAAGTGAAAATGATGGCAAATGCTCTAGTTTAAATATTTTGGTGGTTTGAGGTTTGAGATAGCATAGCTTTTCCCTGAGGCAAACTGAATTAAAGTCACGTGTGACATTTTTTTCTCCCCCTATGTTGTCTTAAATATATTTTGAATCTTTAGCTTAAAAAGTTCTAAAATTGGAGTTTTTCTGACTTTTATCTATAATGGCATCTTTAATAACATGGAGTGTTCTAATATGTGCTATGCGATAGGCTCTTCTTTTTTGGTGGAAGTTTTGCTGAGTTAACTTTACATGAAGAAAAAAAATGTGTAGTTAATTATTACATAGTCATTGCTTAGCCTACTAATATAAATTGCTTCCAAGTGCTTTAACAGAACGTATTTATATAGTATCAATTGATTACTTGATTCAGTATAAAGCACTAGTTGGGAATATAAACTCTGGAGCCAGATAATCTAAGTTCACATTGGTTTTGTTTGTTTGTTTGTTTGTTTGTTTGTTTAATATTCAATAGCTGTTGGACCTTGGGCAAGTTACATCATTCCTATACCTTGATTTCCTCATCTATATAATGAGGATAATACTACTACTTAATACATAGGGCACTTGTGGGGAAACCAGTGAGTTAATATATTTAGTTTAGTGGATGGTACAGAATAAGCATTCAATAAATTATTTCATAGCGTCCTTGGAGTTAATATATGGACTCAAGAAAAACAGAATTGAATTGAAATATTCTGTAATTTAGTATATTCACTAATTCTTTTTGAAGATATCATTTATTAGTTAAATGTTTATTTTTGAGAGACAGAGCATAAGTGGGGGAGGGGCAGAGAGAGAGAGAGAGAGAGAGAGAGAGAGAGAGAGAGAGAGAGAGACATAGAATCCTAAGCAGGCTCCAGGCTCCGAGCTGTCAGCACAGAGCCCAACGTGGGGCTTGAACTCACGAGCCATGAGATCATGACCTGAGCTGAAGGTGAATGCTTAACGAATTGAGGCACCCAGGTGGCCCTTACTTAAATGTTAATATAAGTTTCTTATTCACTAATTGATGTGAAATAAAGTTGCTATTCTTAATTTTCTTTGTATTTTCAAAAGAAAAACTTTGCTACCAAATACTGTTCTTTAAAAAATTTTTTTAATGTTTATTTTTAGAGAGAGAGAGAGAGAGAGAGAGAGAGAGCATGAGAGAGCACATGCACGAGTGGGGAAGGGGCAGAGGGAGAGGGAGATACAGAATCAGAAGCAGGCTCCAGGCTCTGAGCTGTCAGCACAGAGCCTGGCAAGAGGCTTGAACCCACAAGTTGCGAGATCATGACCTGAGCCAAAGTCAGACATTTAACCAACTGAGCCACCCAAGTGTACCCCCACTTGCCGCAAATATTGTTCTTAACCTCTTTCTGACATATTTTTGGAAGAACACGTTAACAACACTTTTAGGTAATACTTCTTTTTATTTGACAGTTTGTTTTCCATCGGCAATGAATAATTTTCACAGTAAAAACATAGTTGCTAGTTTATTTAATGCGTTCACATATCAAAGAGGTCCCTGTATTGATTATTAAGTATATCCTGCTTATAGTCTGTAGTTGATACAAGCCATGAATAATTTATTTACAGGTGCATGTCAGCTGTTGGAAGCAACCATAGATGTGAACAGTTAGTGAAAATGGGAGGTGGGGAGGTACAAGGATGGTAAATACTAATTTATCTAAAAATATTTTATCGATGCTTCTTACTCATCTTGGTTTAATATAGATTCCAGGATCTGGAGTTAGAGGATGTTCTTTAGGGTTTGACTTTAGGCAAGTGACAGCTTCTCTACATCTCAGTTTCCTCATTTTGAAAACGGGCATGACAGTAGCACCTACTTCACAGGGTTGTTATGGGGTCTGTGTAATACTAATATAAAAATAATTGTAACTGAAATTTACTGTGTACTGCTGTGCTGGGCATTGTGTTAAGTGCTTTACCTGTGTCATCATGTTTAATCTTTTCCAAAGCCTTATTGAGTGGTTACAGTCACCACTTCCATTTTATGGGAGAATAGGGTTGGGGAAGGTAAGGAACTTTTTAAAGACTTCACTGAAAGTAGCAGAGCCAAGACTCAGTCTTGAATCTGCCTGACAGCAAGGTCAGGGTGCTGTGCCTCTATAATCTTCATAAACCTTCAAATGCCTGGGAAAGTTTAGTGGCTGCAATTTAGCATTTAAAGCATTAGTTGCAGGTACTAGGAAGAATGCATGAATTTCCATAGAGGGGCTTAGCAACCTACCTCTAATCAAGAGCACCATTTAAAAAAAATAACAATTATAACGGGACTGCAGGGTGATTTCTGGATAACAAACTTGAACTTGCCCTGTTTGATCGAGGATCAGTGCTTTTCCACTGAGGCCATTGTCCACGTGTGTCCATCTGTGAAGACTTGCAAGAATTTTCCAGTTGTCATATGAAACAATTTTTATTAAAGGTATGTTTTAGATTTAGGAATTTAGCTTTTGTTTTGTTTTTAAATGTGTGCCAACTTCACTTGTGAAGCCAGAAGGAATGAAGTTAATGCCCAGCAAACACAATGCTCTTGCTGTGACCAGCCCCGTCACCAGGAAGCATTTTAAAACTCATGGTCATGAAGCAATGTACTATCTGTAAATAAAGAAATTTTAAAAATCTGTCTAATTGGCCAGAAAGATCTTCATATTGAACGTGAAATTCTGAAAACTTTTCTAAGATAAGAAATTCTGTCCTCAAGTAGTTAGATCCTGCGTGGTTTAGTTATATTCAAACAGTAAAAACCTCATTGTGGGGGGGGGGGGGGGAGACTATTTCCAGATGGTCTACTAAATAGATAGCTGTAAAAGTTTATTTTTAAATTGTTTTTTTGAAAGTTGGAGCATATTTTCCCCACAAATAGTTTATAAAAGCTGGTTGGATATATTTAATGCTTGGTGAAGGCTCATTATTATATTATTTTGGTTTAATCTTGAGAGCAGAGGACTGTTATGTGCTGAATTTGTGTCCTCCCTAAATTCATATCTTGAAGTTTTAACTCCTGGTCTTTGGAGATGGGGCCTTTAAAGGGTAAGTAAGGTACAATGAGGTTGTGTGAGTGGGCCCTAATCCAAAATGACTGGTGTCCTTAGGGGAGGTGAGGACGTAGACACATGGTGGGAAGACCATGCAAGAAGACAGCTATCTGCAAGGCAAGGAGAGAAGCCTCAGAAGAAATCCATCCTGCCAGCACCTCGGTCTCCAGCTTCTTGACTCTAGAATTGAGAGAAAATGAATTTCTGTTGTTTGGACCATGCAGACTGCAAGCTAATACAAGGGCTATGTGGCGTGGGAGGGACAGACCTGGTTTTAGGCTAAAAATGCAAAAAGAGAACTAAAGTTTGCCTTTCATCCTCTTTTACCTTTCGTTCCATCTCTCTCCCTTTCCTGTTGTCTTCTTGCCACTCTAAGTTCCCACCATAACCCTCTTCTTTAATGAGTTGGGTCGGGATGGTTCTAGATTGTTTCCAGTGTGTTCCTGGCTCCTTATGTCCCAGATAAAGTTAGGAATAAGGAAATATGTAATGGAAATGGCTTTAACACACATAATAAGATGTGAGTGCCTGATGACCCCTTAATTCCCTAAATATTGGCTGTATGGGGACATGGACTTTGCTTAGTGGTCAGCAAATTCCCAGAGCCAACAATAGAGTCTGACATGCGGTAATTGCTTTGCTTACTATTATCCTGTTTCAAAAGCTAGAACTGAACCTAAGTGAATCTCTTACTGTGGGAATTGTAGGCAGCATAAGCAAGAAGAGTAAAACATTCCCAATACAAGGGTATGTGTTCCCTTTTAGCGGTGGTGGTTGTCTGGGGGAGATAGTAATAATACAGCCTTAATTGAGAGCTGCTCATGGGATTGGCCTGTTCTCCTTTTAAAAATGCCCTCTGTCTTTCCAATTCTGAACCCACAAATTAAAAAAAAAATCTCATTGCTTTAGTTTATAAGGGCTTCCCTGGCATTATAAATCAGGTCTCAGCTTTTGGGAAGGGGGAGAGGCATGGGGCAATAGGGGAGGAGACAGGTCGCCTTTGTGCCATTTGTAAGTTGAGGGTGGCCTCAGTATCTTATTTTTACCTCATCACATGTGTATGCAGTACTTGACGGGAATGGCGTGAAATGTGGGAGTAAGAACAAGTAAATTTGGAATGCTTCTATAACTAGCCCTTCCAGACAGAAATAGTGGCTGTGATGGAGGTGTGTTATTAGAGAATGACAGCAGGCTCTGAGCACTCCCCTTGTCCTTGTCCCTGATTCCAGTCCTCTCCTCCACTTGTGGAATCCTTTCGGTCAACCTTTTAAAAGATGGAGGGGAGGGGGCACACGAGGTAGGAGGTAAATAAAAATGTGTTTATTTAATTTATTTACTCAATAAGCACTTATACAGCACTCACTATGTTCCAGGCACTGTTCCAAGTGTTTTATACATATTCATTCATTTAATCTTTACAATAACCCTATGAGTAAACTGGCCTGAGAGGTTTTTGCTCCCGGTCACAGAGTGAGAATGTGGCGCAGTGGAGATTCAGACGTGGGTTGTGTGGTTCCAGAGTATGAGCTCTCATGTGAAAGAACTGGTAACAGTTGGAGGGTGATTGAGGAAAGGGAATTCCAGGTTTGGGAGAGAGATGTTAGATATACATTTGGGTAGAAAAAAGTACATATTTTGTGTGTTTATGTTTATGGATATGTGATATAAGCTTTTAACTGTATTGAATTGACCCCTGATTCATCCAGTTTGTAACACTGTTCCACTGCACTCAAATCAACACTGTGGTCACCTCAGAGGGAGGGAGGTGGGTTTCTTGAAGAACCAGAAAAGAAATATCCTTAGAAGTTAATATTTTCTGGAGGGTGGAGTGGAAAGAGGCAGCCCAGGAAAGAAATTGGTGTTAGAATGGGGAGGGCTGTTTGGTTAGTGACACATCCCTTGATAAGATGTTGATCCTCTCTGTATGTTCTTTGGCAAATGGAGGAGATTTTATCTATCCTGCTTTCAAGGTTGTTGTGAAGATATAACAATAAATAGAGCATAGAACTTAAAATTGGCAAGACTGCAAGATCAATGGATCCAGTAGTTTTCATGTAACTCATTTTTTCAAATGAAGGTACAAAAGTCAAACATAGTCACTCTCTTTCAAGCAAAAGGGACTTACTTGGCTTGCACCCCCTTTGCCTGCCTTTTCTGTCCTTGAGGGCATTCCAAGGATTCTTCAGAACGTAGTTTCAAAGCATAGTTTCAAAACCACTTCTTTGAGTCAACCTCTGTTCTGAATATGAGGAAATTTAGTCCAAGAGACATTTAGTGACTTTCCTGCAGTTGTTTGATATTTCCACTCTCTAAGGGTTTTTTTTTTTTAAGTTTATTTATTAATTTTGAGAGAGGGAGAGGGAGAGAGAGAATCCCAAGTAGGCTCCTCACTGTTAGTGCAGAGCCTGACCTGGGACTCAAACTCACAAACTGTGAGATTATGACCTTAGCTGAAATCAAGAGTCAGTTGCTCAACCAACTGAGCCACCCAGGCACACCTCTAAAGGTTTTGTTCCCACGGGAAAACCATCTCCCTGTGAAAACACTCTGAAAAGTTGAAAGATCATATCAAAGTAAGCACTTTTGCCATAATAATACCCACCATTTATTGAGTATTCCCAATGTTCCTGAACAGGAACAACTTTGCAAGTATGTGACTCATATAGTTTGCACAGGCCCTGCACTCAGAAAGGCCCATGCTCTTGGTTTTGTGCTCTGCTTTGCTAGCTTGAAATTCTTAGTAGTTTTTGAAACAAGCTGCCTGGTGTTTTCATTTTGCATTGGACCCCACAAGCTATGTAGCCCATCCTGGTGCCCGGTGTTTATATGTCTTGCCTCATTTAATACTTAACAACCATCTTCAAGATGTGGATACTGTTATTCCCATTGTACAATTAAGGACATTGATGCGAAGAGAATTTCCTAAAGATCACATGTGTTGTGAAGGGGCAGACGGGGAATGTAGTCAAGAAATGTTCGTCTCAAAGCCCACTGTCTTTCCAATTTAGGCTACTGCTGGTCTAAAGACTGGGGAGAATGGAAAAGAAACTAACAGTAAATCCTTGTTTAGGGGTGAGTGGGGGGAGGGGTGGGGAATGTAAGAGCTGCTGAAGTGCTTAGCTTGGCCCCTGGGGGCCATTTCTTGTGGATAAATGTCCCTTAGTTTTTACCCTACAGATCTGGTGGCCAACCCAACAAGTGTGATTTTATTTCTTTACAAAAGGAGAAGCTGAGAAACATTTTTGGGAGAACTTGTTTTAGTTCAGGCTATGAATTGGAGACAAGTTTAGGATTAGAACTCCTTTGTGCTTGCTTTTGCTTCAGCATTCAGTTAATGTTTTTATCTATTTTTTTTTTTAACACATAGGTATAAGACAAATTTTGGAATTGTTTTGATGATAGAAGCTGTAGGAGTAGAAAATACAGTTACTTGGCATTCCTGCGTTCATGTCTATAAGAGCCTAAAACTATGTTCAGTCTCCTTCTCTCTCTGTAATTTTCAAGCGAGAATATAATTTTTTAAACATGTTTTTCATCCAAAGTGTTAGTGAAATTTTTTTATGGTGACTTTGGGTGGAAAATGACAATTTTCTTTCTAGAGGAAATTCTTGAACAACTGAGAATTCTGGGTCCAATATTCTTGGATGGTATTATGATCTAAATTGTAATAATGTCCTTATATTTGTATAGTGCTTTTAGCCTGTCATGTCTTTTCATGTTTGTTATAGAAAAAAGGATAAAACAGCAGATGCAGGAAAGAAAGAAGGCTGTACTGATATTCTGACAGAACATGAGGAATTTTAAACGAGGGTTCTACAACAAGAGAAAAGCAAGTGTACCCAGAGGTAGGGCGCCACACAGAATTCAGGAGTGCAATTTTTCATTCAGCTCGAGTACTTGCTCTGCTCTATCTGTTCAGCAATTATTTATTGAATCTCCCAAAATATCAAATAAAACCCTTATAATACTCCAAATTGGACTGCAGTGGTCCTATCAAGACCTAAAATTGCAGATTTATATCAATACCATTTTTTATTTTTAAAAAAAATTTTTTTTTTCAACGTTTATTTATTTTTGGGACAGAGAGAGACAGAGCATGAACGGGGGAGGGGCAGAGAGAGAGGGGGACACAGAATCGGAAACAGGCTCCAGGCTCTGAGCCATCAGCCCAGAGCCCGACGCGGGGCTCGAACTCACGGACCGTGAGATCGTGACCTGGCTGAAGTCGGACGCTTAACCGACTGCGCCACCCAGGCGCCCCTCAATACCATTTTTTAATGGTACACTTCCAAATGTTTTAACCAATTGAACTTCTTGGATCAAGGTCAGAGATGATGATTTTCAAAAGAAAGAAAAAGGACAAAAACTGGAACAATTTTCTTCCCTCTTCAAACTGTTGAACATGCTTTCTTAAAGACTTCTTGGAAAAGAAGTCATTTCCAAAGGACTCCCAGAAGCACTTATATGGAAGAAACGGAGAACAGAATGTATCCCCATCACTAATCCTCACCTAAGTCCTTGAAAACTCAATTAGTGAAGTTCATGCCCAGAATCTGTCAGACAGGTTGTAACCAGAGAGTGCTAATGGCTCAATTCTTTAGTTATCAAAATGTCACTTCATATTAAATGAATGAACTCTAAGTACCCATATGCTAATTGGATTTATTCCGTACATGTTGGCTGTGATCATTATCACATTGAGTATGAACTTTACAGAACGACTCTACAAATTCCCCCTAATTCTCCAAGTTAGGATGGCATTGGGTACTACCTTCACAAAGGTATTTTAACTTCTAGCTAAAATAGTGTAGTTGAAGTAAAAGTTGAAAGTTGGAGAAAAGGCTGAAAGAAATGGGAAAAAGTTAAAAAAAAACCCAACAACTCTTTAAAAAAGGTTGTGTAAACCAAATATATAAAGCAGTGAAGGCTGCTATAAAGATTTTATTACCTTGAGATTGAAGTTGCCACATTATTGTAGATTTCTCTCAGTTAGAGACATCTAAATTTATTGCTGTATAAAGAGTGCACTCACCCCTGGTAGACTTTGAAGAAAGGGGGACAACAGTGTAAAATAGAAAATAGTTTCATCTAGAGTAGAAACAGAAGTTGAACATTGAATAACTCTCCTATTCCTTAAACCAAGTGAAAACATAATATAGATTTGTATCCTGTTTGTACAATAACAAAACACTTGGAAATGGTTCCTTGTGTGTGTGGCTTCATCTTCTACATTTGGAATATACCGGACTCACCCCTACTCATTCTGGAGCACAAGGGGAGGCAGGGGAAACACCTCTCTGCTTCCTAGTGAGCAGCCTTCTCTGCCTTTCCTTTTATGACTCAGAAAGGCAAATTAAAGTACACTGGGCTCAGGGCATACACAAGTGGCCTTAAGGGAGCTCTAAAAAAACCCACTGAAGCCTCAAAACCATGAGGCAACCAGTATTTAGATTTTTAAAGTTATCTCCAGTAGCCATTGACTCTTGGATACAGGGATGGTATTGAAAGAAGACATACAAGAAACAATTTCAATTGTTAAGTGAAACATTTGGCATTTTTCCCCTCATATTTTAATATACTGCAAGTTTTTCAGTTTTCTCTTGCTTTCTGAAGGCCATGTTTGGGAGATGACCTTCTACATCTTCATATGTAGATTGCAACTGTTTATCATATATTTTCACCCCTGGGATATGAGAGTATAGTGGAGGAGAGGGTTGGGGGACAGAATAGAGAGATGGGCTCAGTGAGGGATGTACATTTATGAAGAGTAGAATGTTATAGTTCTTTACCTTAGCTTCATACATCAGTAATACTGGGGAGGAGCTAAGCTTTGTGCCCAAAGGGCCAGAGAGCAGCACTTTCCTGTACCTAGCATGTAACAAGATCAGCTAGAATGTAGAAAGTGGCCACCTGTAGAAAGTAGCCTCCCCCCATGCTTGAGGCTCATTTAGCTCAGTGCTCTCAGGTGGAACCTCCTGTATTGCTATGGAACTGTCTCAGTGTTTGTATTCAGTATTTTACTACAGTTTCTTCCAGAAGTGGTTGCAGCTTAAACACAAGGCAAAACCAAGATGTTTTGGAATAAACCTGAACAGAAGGTTCAGGTTTACCCTTGAGAGGTTGCTGCTAACTGCACATGAGCTAAGCTAGCACCATACTTGCCAGTTGTTTTTTTTTTTTTTTTTTTGCCAGTATAATTTCAACTTTTGCTCATAATATGCAAAATTATTTTAAGAATATTTAGTGTAAATTTTTTAAGGGCCAGAAATAGTGAAATTGGGAAATATAATCTTGGCAGACATGTGGGAAGAAGGGGATGTGGTGCTGCCCACCAGATTTTTCTTCCCTTGAACTCTTGAGTATGTATACAATTGATCTTACCTGTATATAATGCCAACCATTAGTTTTTTTCATTTTTAAACTTTTTTGACAGGGAGAACCTGAGTGGGAGAGGGGCAGAGAGAGAGGGGACAGAGGGTCTGAAGCAGGCTCTTCTCTGACAGCAGCGAGCGAGATGCAGGGCTCAAACTCATAAACCACAAGATCACGATCTGAGCTGAAGTTGGATGCTCAACCAACTGAGCCACTCAGATACCCCTTTCTTTATTCATTTAATAAATAGGTCTGTTCTTGCTGCATGATTAAATGATTTACCATATGCATATTTTCTTGCTTTTTTGTTTGTTAATTCATTCTACCATATAAATTTTTAGAAAAAGAGAAGATGAGATATGTTTGTTCATCCATCCAGTTGATTCAGCAGAAATTCACTGCACAGCTGGTATGTTTACCATGCTAGTTACTAGTGGTATAGAGATGAAAGGCCAAATGCTTATCTTCCAGGAACTTCCAGCCATATTAGAGGATCTTCTAACTATGAGGGGAGAAATACTTAATATGTACTTAATAGTATGTTAAAAAAAACAATTTTTGTTTTGGAGTCATACCTTTATTTTATATTTCATGTCCTGTGACATTTTTCTACTAAGATTAGAGAGTGTTTTATATTGTCATATTTTGTAATAAAACAGCTAT
Source organism: Prionailurus viverrinus (assembly GCF_022837055.1). Taxonomy (NCBI): domain Eukaryota; kingdom Metazoa; phylum Chordata; class Mammalia; order Carnivora; family Felidae; genus Prionailurus; species Prionailurus viverrinus. Next base: position 142,549,610 of record NC_062564.1, on the reverse strand, counting down.
CCCGACTCTCAGATAAGGTGTTCAGCCTAACCTTGCTTTGTATTGCCTTCTTCCATTGGTTCTTGTGATTTAGATTGATAGGATTTATTTGTTTTCTCAGCAGTGGGTTTATTTCCTTCCTAGTTTTCCTTTACTTTAAATCCATTTTGTTTTTTAGAAAACCTGCTGTTCCCCAACTTCTCCTCCTGGCATCAGGTGGCTCCATGTGGATAGCTCCCACCAGTCTGAAAAAGTCTTTATCTTGCTCTGAAGCCAGAATTCAGCCTTGGTTTGGCATAATCCTCAGAAGAGTAAATGTTTAATGAGAATAGTTGTCTTCCACATCTGCTCTGGACTGTTGGTTTTACCTGACGCAGTATGTTTGCGTATGATTACATAACATCCACTCATAACTGTTATTTTGGAAAAGGGGAGAGAGTTGGGGTAGTTGACAGGCATCATGAAATTCTGGAGGTTTCATTCAAAGCTTCTAGTTGTGCTTTTCTGTTCACTCTCTCAACATAACAAAAGGCTCAGTGATGGGAGAGACACTGATGTCCTAAACTAGCTCCTTAGCTGTTCCTCTCAGAGGGCACAGGAAGGAAATGTGGAAAGGTTATGGGGAGGGAGACTCCTTGGTACTCATAAAGATCCATATGAATTCATTTTTTCTTTCATCTGACTAGAGACAATGAGGGAGAGAATGTATGCCACTCGCCATCGTTTTCAAATAGATTGGTGTTAATATCACAGAGGGAAAAATGCTATTGTTGGAAATAAGATAAAATATGAATCATGATAATGCATAAAATCAGTACATAAATTGTGAAGTGCAAGATGAAGTTCTGTTTTGCGATAATGTAAAATTAATTGAGATCGAGACTTGACACACTGGAAAAAGTAAGAGTAATGTGGGATGGGTGGGGGGGGCAGAGACAGACCTACTGACACATTTACATTCCTAGATGGCCTTGCTCTCAAGTGATAGGAAAGGATTCTCAAGGAGAAAAAATTTCAAGAATGTATGCATTTTAAAAACAATTAAATTAATTAATTAAAAAACAATAAACATTAAACATTAATAAACATTAATGTTAATAAACATTAAAAATGTTGCATTTTAAAAACACAATAAAAACAATTTTTGAAATCTTTAACATTGTGATTTTTCACTATAATGAGAATTTCTTTATAATCTCCTTTACTTTAGTGAGTATGTTGTCTTGCTTTCTGTGTTTTTCACATAATAAAATTAAACTTTTAGTTGAATTAAGCATTCTTCAAAGTAGGAAGGGAAAATGCCTAATTGCATGTGGCTATCATATTTTCAATTCTTGATTTTGATAATATCATATAATAATGTGCAGAAAAGTTATATAGAAAACTGAATAAACACAACTAATTGCTAATCAAAAAATACATATTAAAAAGCTGGCTTTTCCTATTGCTTTTTAAAGGAATCTCACAGTTACTTCATGTATGTATTTGTAAATTTAATAGCCTCTGGGATTCATAAATCTGGAGATCATGATCTACAAGTTTGTTTTATTATATATTATACCTCAGCCACATCTGATCTTTTCCATTAGGTGACTCTGTTTCCTGACAGCTATTTTTGGAGGCCTCTGGCTTGTGAATGGGCTTTGAAAACATTAACAAGCCATACAGATAGTTAAGATTCAAATCATTAATATTTTGTTCTCCAGAAATGGCTTGTGGAAGTACTATAAAAGTAGTATTAATGTAATTGTCCTTACCAAGTAGATTCTGTGCATGGCTACTTGTTCCTTAGTTAAAAAGCAGTTATGAAATGGCCAAAACAAAACCATCAACTGGCTATACTCAATCAATATTTCCTTCTTTTAATACTTCTATTGTATTTCTAATAGTTTCTCAAAAGCTGTGTCAGTAAGTTCAGGTCAAACTTTTTTTTTTTAAGTTTATTTATTTTGAGAGAGAGAGAGAGCAAGTGCATGCACACGCACATGCACAGGAGGGGAGGGAGAGAGGGAGAGAGAGAATCGCAAGCAGGCTCTGCACTGTCAGTGCAAAGCTCAATGTAGCGGTTGAACTCAGAAACCACGACCTGAGCCGAAACCAAGAGTGGATACTTAACCGACTGAGCCACCCAGGCACCCTGGATCAAACTTTTTAGAATGGTAGTTCCTAAACCTGATGTTGTGTTATAGTCAGTTGTGGTATTCATTAAAAACGCAGGTACCTAACTCAGTTCTGAGGATGCTGATTCAGTGAGACAAGGGTGGAGTCCCGGGTCTTTACTTTAAGCAGGTTTTCCAGGTGATTTGATTCTATGGACCAATATATGGGAAACTCTGATTTTAAGAACATCAGGTAATGGAAGCAAGCAAAACCTCTTGACTGATAGCTGGTGTTGTAACTGGTGGTTCAGATTATGTTCTTCAGAAGCAGCTGATACTACTACATTGAGGAGAGAAGAAGAGGGTCTCCGTTTTCCCTGCTTTGTCTACTGAAGCAAAACAGAATTACAAAATGTGTTTTTTTTTTTCTGTTCGCCCCTTTTCCTTTTGCCTTAATCAGACCAAAAGGGAAAAAAAATTTTTTTTTGAGTTATAAATGGATATATCTCAAACTCTTAACTATTTACTGCCTGGAACATATTTGAACAAAGTATATTGATGAATTTCTTATATTCTGGTTGTTTGGAGTTGACAGCATGTTTGGTTTCTTTAAAATGTACACTGGGGGCGCCTGCGTGGCTCAGTTGGTTAAGTGTTGGACTTCGGTCCAGGCTATGATCTCACGGTTCGTGGGTTCGAGCCCCATGTTGGGCTCTGCGCTGACAGCTCAGAGCCTGGAGCCTGCTTCTGATTCTGTGTCTCCCTCTCTCTCTCCCCCTCCCCCTCCCTCCCTCTCTCTCTCTCTCTCTCTCTGTCTCAAAAAATGAATAAAAATTTAAAATAAAATATACACTGATTTCTTTTTTCAAAAAAAATTTTAATGTTTATTTGTTTTTGAGAGAGAGAGAGAGAGAGAGAGAGAGAGAGAGAGAGAGAGAGAATCTGAAGCAGGCTCCAGGCTCTGAGCTGTCAGCACAGAGCCCGACGCGAGGCTTGAGCTCATGAATGGTGAGATCATGACCTGAGCCAAAGTCAGACACTTAACTGACTGAGCCAGCCAGGTGCCCCATAAATGTACACTGATTTCTTATGACCAATATATGTGCCAGATATCTTAAATCTGAACCCATTGTTTTCCTAATATATAATAAAAAATAGAACAATAAGAAACCTTGTTTATGTGATTTCACACAACATTACTCTTTCTTCTGGAGTGAGTCATCTTTGCCTGCATCAGTACATGAGACTGTTCCATACATGTATTTATCTCTAAGATGTAATTGAAAATTGTGCAGGAAGTACTGCATATTCTCAATAAGGTGTATTTCTGAGATTATCAAAATATCTTTCTTGCTTCTCTCATTTTCATCAGTTCTCTGGGTAGGAATATTGGTCCTGTGGCAAGATGGTATAAGGGGGAGAAGACCCCCATTAGCTATAATTTGTTCTCTCTAGGGGTTCACGCCAGCCAGGTTCTAAGGGAAAAGGGTCATATGTGCAGAGCTTTAGTCTTGGCCAGTCTTGTTCAAGAGGAGGCCATTTGGTACCATGTATGATCACAAGGTTAAAGTCAGGATTACTGGGGTACTCAATTGAGCATACCCTTATGGGTTGCTGACTTTCAGGGTCTGCTCCAGAATAATTCGTGACCTATAAGTCTTTGAATCTTAGAATACTTAGGCCCAGGTCCCAGGCTTCTCTGACGTAGTCTCAACTGAATAACAATCTTATATACAAGTCTGGGGTCCAAACCTAGGTTTGGACCAAATCTGTAGCTATGATACAGGTGAGATGGATGGAATGATGGTGATTATGATGTTGGGTTGATGGCCTTTCCTACTTTGTGGGGAATTGAAATGTAGCTTCTTAATCCCAACACAAACCAAGGAAGACAACCAGGAAGACAGCCAGGGACCCTTAGAAAGTATCACCCTTGGATGCTTTGATGTTTTACTTTTCTGGGCCACCAGATTTCTTTGGGAATGCAGTGAAAGTTCAGAAACCTCTCAGCTGGTTTGGCACCAAATTTACCTTCTCTGAAACCTCAGTGATCCAGTGGTACAGCCTGGTGTGACCTTTCTCCTTGGAGCAATAGAGACATATAGACATTTTCATATAATTTCAAGGGTAGATGAAGCCTGGTTAAGATTCCTGCTCAATAGGGTGGAGTAAAGTGAAACAAATTCCTTTGAATAATTTGGGCCAATGCCTCACTGACTGTAGATGCTTAATCTTTGCTGAGGTTTGAATTTCCTAAAGCAAGTCCCTCACATCTTGGGAGCATTTTGGGAGCCTCTGTAAGACTGGGAACACTGGATAGGGTGAGGGGCTTTGGCACAGTGCTGGCCTGCATCCATTCCTTTGATGAGTCTGCAGGGCCCTAGTCAACAAGTAATGTAATCAAGCATGCTCTGCCTTATGTGCCTTTTGGCACACCGTGTGAAAGCACTTAATATAGTGCAGGAATTAGCTAGCCTGGCCTGGGAGATTTATCCCCTTGCTGGATAGTAGGCAGGGGGTATTTTATCAGACACTCTGCCACTCTTCAGATTTATTGTATAAACAAAGATTCTTTGGTTATGCTTGAGCTCTGTTTCAGATTGGGCTGTGTATGTTTTACAGTGAAATAGCTATGTTGTGCCTGTTAAAAGCAGTGCAGTAGACTTGGTTCTTTCTTTTTGTATCATAGTGCGTATGGCGGATTTCATTCAGAACCGTCACCTATGGCAGCTGGAATATCAGTAGCTCTTGGATGATGAGCCTTGGGATGTCAAAAATTAAAGATGTCGATGTGGCCTAGACATGCGGTGTCTATCTTAGACTCTAGACTCTAGACTCTAGATCTCTAAAGGACAAGAACTGTATCTGTTTATAACACCTGACTCAGCTGCACAACAAGTGTATGATATAGGAAATCCTTGATACTCTTTGAATTGAAAATTCTTGTTTTTATCTATCTGCACTGTGCCAGACCAGCCCACCTTAGCTTCCTCAAATCACATTCTATCTTTTCCTTTATTTTGAATGTAGCACATTGTACAGTTTCAGTATCAACACACATTATTAATCATATCACATGTCTAATCATAGGTCATTGAAAAATGGATAAATAAGAGGATAAAAGGGGAAAATATTATTGACATAGTGTACCATTCGCCAACTTGCCTGTGCACATGTGGGGACCTCTAGAATTTATTTTGTATTAGTAAAAGCATTTGTTCCCATTACAAGAAAATCAATGGAACCTTGAAATTATAGCTTGAGGGTAATTAAAAGTCACTCAGAATGAACCTCAATTATTCACTCATTCATTAGTTCAGAAAATATTTATTGAGCTCCTAGTCCGTGGCCAGCATTGTCCTAGGTACTATGATATAGTGAAACAGACGCATGCAATGTTGTATTCATGGAACCAAGAGTCTTGATGGAGATATGATTACACAATTGTTAAAGAGAATGGGTAAGGGATGGGCTAGTGTTTCAGGCAGGGGGAACAAGGTACTTGAAGGATTTGAGAGGGAGAGAGAGAGAGAGAGAGAGAGAGAGAGAGAGAGAGAGAGAGAGAAAGAACTAAAAAGGATTTCAGAATGGCCTGAATGTGGAGTCAGGAGGAGGGAAGTGAGGAGACATGAGGTTAGAGATAATCCTGGGCTCACTATTGAAGGGTTGGAAACTCTTTTAAAGGTTTGGAATTTATCTTAAAGCAGTAGGAATTATTGTAGGTTTTTGAGCTATGGAGAGATGTGATCGGATTTGCAGTTTCATAAAGATAACACTGTTATGGCTGTGGCTGGAGAATGGATTGGATGGGGCAAGAGTGAAGGACAGTGGCTTTGACCAAGATAGTAGCCCTGGGGTAGAGAGGAGTAGGGATTTAAGAGCTATTTAGGAAGCAGGGGCACCCGGGTGGCTCAGTTGGTTAAGCGTCTGACTTCGGCTCAGGTCATGATCTCACAGTTTGTGAGTTTGAGCCCCGCGTCAGGCTCTGTGCTGACTGACTGCTCAGAGCCTGTAGCCTGCTTCTAATTCTGTGTCTCCCTCTCTTACTGCCCCTCCCCCACTCACGCTCTGTCTCTCTCTGTCTCTCAAAATTGAATAAAAGTTAAAAAAAAAGATATTTAGGAAGCAAAGTCAGTAAGACTGGGTAATTGAAGAGGAATCAACGATGACTTCCAGGTTTCTGGGCTCCGGCTAACTGGGTGAACAGAGCCATGGAAATAGTGACCACAGGAGGAGTAGCAGGTTTAGAGGAATGATGATGAAGTAAGTTTGTTTGTTTATTTGTATATTTACTTATTTATTTATTTTTAATATATGAAATTTATTGTCAAATTGGTTTCCATACAACACCCAGTGCTCATCCCAAAAGATGCCCTCTTCAATACCCATCACCTACCCTCCCCTCCCTCCCACCCCCCCATCAACCCTCAGTTTGTTCTCAGTTTTTAAGAGTCTCTTATGCTTTGGCTCTCTCCCACTCTAACCTCTTTTTTTTTTTCCTTCCCCTCCCCCATGGGTTTCTGTTAAATTTCTCAGGATCCACATAAGAGTGAAAACATATGGTGTCCGTCTTTCTCTGTATGGCTTATTTCACTTAGCATCACACTCTCCAGTTCCATCCACGTTGCTACAAAGGGCCATATTTCATTCTTTCTCATTGCCACGTAGTACTCCATTGTGTATATAAACCACAATTTCTTTATCCATTCATCAGTTGATGGACATTAGGCTCTTTCCACAATTTGGCAATTGTTGAGAGTGCTGCTATAAACATTGGGGTACAAGTGCCCCTATGCATCAGTACTCCTGTATCCCTTGGGTAAATTCCTAGCAGTGCTACTGCTGGGTCATAGGGTAGGTCTATTTTTAATTTTTTGAGGAACCTCCACACTGTTTTCCAGACAGGCTGTACCAGTTTGCATTCCCACCAACAGTGCAAGAGGGTTCCCGTTTCTCCACATCCTCTCCAGCATCTATAGTCTCCTGATTTGTTCATTTTGGCCACTCTGACTGGCGTGAGGTGATCCCTGAGTGTGGTTTTGATTTGTATTTCCCTGATGAGGAGCGACGTTGAGCATCTTTTCATGTGCCTGTTGGCCATCCGGATGTCTTCTTTAGAGAAGTGTCTATTCATGTTTTCTGCCCATTTCTTCACTGGATTATTTGTTTTTTGGGTGTGGAGTTTGGTGAGCTCTTTATAGATTTTGGATACTAGCCCTTTGTCTGATATGTCATTTGCAAATATCTTTTCCCATTCCATTGGTTGCCTTTTAGTTTTGTTGATTGTTTCCTTTGCTGTGCAGAAGCTTTTTGTCTTCATAAGGTCCCAATAGTTCATTTTTGCTTTTAATTCCCTTGCCTTTGGGGATGTGTCAGGTAAGAAATTGCTGCGGCTGAGGTCAGAGAGGTCTTTTCCTGCTTTCTCCTCTAGGGTTTTGATGGTTTCCTGGATGATGAAGTAAGTTTTGAACAAACTCACTCTGAGATATCTTTGAAAAGCCAAGGGAAGATTGTTGATGAGGCAATTTCATTTTAGGGTCTGGAGGGGAGGAGAGATGTCTTGGATGCAGGTACTGAATAGAGAGTGTTGTGGTAAATCCATGGGAAGTAAAGAAATAATCTGAGAAATGGTCCATGGCTTCCTGGTATGTCAAGTTATACCCCAAATAAGAGTAACAGTGCAGGGGCGCCTGGGTGGCTCAGTCGGTTAAGCGGCCGACTTCAGCTCAGGTCACGATCTCGCGGTCCGTGAGTTTGAGCCCCGCGTCGGGCTCTGGGCTGACAGCTCAGAGCCTGGAGCCTGCTTCTGATTCTGTGTCTCCCTCTCTCTCTGACCCTCCCCTGCTCATGCTCTGTCTCTCTCTGTCTCAAAAATAAATAAATGTTTAAAAAAAATTAAAAAAAAAAAAAAAAGAGTAACAGTGCAAAGATGTCTCTGGCAACGTGAGTGATGTAATAAATACTCCCAGAGTCTAGAGAAGGTCAGTAACATGGATAATTGTAGATGTTTTCAAGCCAGTGTCATCTTTCTAAAATTGACCCCCTCACTTCCACCCATCTGAAACCCTCAGTGGTCCCTCATTGATCTTAGGATGCAGTCCAAATTCCTTAGCTTGATCGCAAAGGCCCTGTCCTAATTTAGTTTCTTCCCAACTCTCAGCTCTTCCCATACCACTCTTTTTTTATCTCTCACTTTCGAGTTTGGGACCTACTTATTGTTCCCCCCACCCCGACAAATGAAGCTGCTTCTTACTCTGGTGTGCCTGCCCATGGTGGTCCTTTACTGGATTTCTGGCTTGTTCTTCCATACCTTGTGTGACTGGCAACTCCAATGGATGTCTCAAGCAAAGCTCTGGCCAGGTTGTTCTCTTTAGGATGCTTTCCCTGACCCCTGAAGACAGCATTACTCACTCCTTGCTTTACTTCTCTCCCTTGTACACACTCTGTTGCTGCATATACTGCCATATTTTTGTTTTGTTGTTTGTTTTGTTTGTATTTCTGTCACCGCTTCGGACTTTTAGGTTTCATATTGACAGTGACCATTTTTCCCCCCATTATGTACCCAGTAGTTAGCATAGTGTTTGGCACATACAAGATGCTTAATAAATTCTGAACTGGAATCATTACATTAAGGTTCAGGTATACATATAGGGCAGATTGTAGGAATATAGGAACTCTCCTGAAAAACAGGATTTTTGTGTGTCTAATAGCTTCAGTAGCACTGATTACAAACTCAGTGCCATATGCTTATCAGTAGCAACAATGGTATTAATCTGGTCCAGCTAGAGCAGTACTTCTATGCTTTTGGGCTTCATTGTCTCCAGGATCGTTTTCATTCAGACCTTAGCTTTATTTCTCATCCTTCTGTCTCCAAAAGTTGAAACTGTCAAAGTTGCAAACAACCCCAAAAGCCTCTTCAACTTAATATTCAGTTATTCATAGACAATTATTGAGTGTCTACCATGGGTCCAGGCACTACTGAGGATATGGGGAAAGACACGGCCCCATCCTCAGGTGGCTTATAGCTTTGGGAGAGAGTTTGATAGAGGTTTTAGTGTTAATAGCCATTATTCCCACTAGCCATTGAAGCTGTAGTACCAAACTGTTGGATCTGCTATTTTCTGATTTCTTTCAGGTATTAACACATGAACTAAAGATGATTTTTTTCCCCTTAAGATATGCACATTTTTGAAGATTTGCTGCATTCTCATGTGCTTTCATTGTGCCTTGGGTGAAAATGTTTTTTCGGAGGATTAATTTTTTCCAGCATTAGAATTCTGATATTGATATATAATCACATAGGATTTGATACGGAGGTTTAAATTTATAGAAAACTTCTCAACTAGATCTCTTTGATCAAACCCGGCCCAGCTATTTTAGACTTTTTGTCTCAGCTGAGCTTTTCTTGAGGATTCCCCACCCCATCCAGACTATTTTTCTCTGTTCCTTTTCCCCTCACCATTCCTGCCCATACCATAGTGTTATTGTACTATTTCTTTTGATACAAAGTGAGGAACACATTTGTGTCTTTATGATGCTAGAGGAAGTATGTAAACTGGTGAGAGGAATGAATATTGCGTTAAAAATGTGTGTGCTAAGTCTTCGTAATAAAAGCAGCATCAGCAGAAGCACAGACTGCTCAACATTCCTGAAACTGCAGTTTATACCACTCTGAGAAGATGGTATGTTAGCATTAGAAAGGCGTGTTCACTGCCGAGCTGCTTCCCAGGCCTGAAATCTGCCGTGCAAGGAACTTTGGAGCATTTGAGCATAATGCCAGGTAGTGACTAGTAGCACAGATTTGATTGAGAAGAAAAAAGTATTGATTACTTATTCAGGCATGTATCCTACAAGAATGGGAGATCTCCAATTATTTTGCCATCCTTAACTAAAGTTTTAAATCAAGAATGATGTAATAATTTCAGTGTGGATTTAAGTAGTTGCTAATAAATAGGTACCTGGGACCGTCTCCATGGGGATAGTTTGTTTTATTAAATGAACTCACTAACCAGGCTATTAAAGCTCTGTGTTATTTCACTGTGGCCCCAAATCTAGCCTGTGAAATCCCTCTGTTTTCTCTTACTGTGTATGGTTTGGGTCTGGAAGGCTGGTGCCCTGTCAGTGCTGGCTTGTATTTCTTGGTGGTTTTTCACCAGTTCGGTTACCATTAGGCATCCTTGCACAGATCAGGGCTCCCCTGAAGAGGAGATAGGGAATCAGAAGAGGCAGCCAGTGGCTAATGGACTTTTACTTCAGGTTTGGCTGGGAAAACGACCCCATTGCTATTTCATTTAATATGCATTTAGTTTTTATACAAGAAATCAGGTCTTCCTTAAAACAAAACAAAACAAAACGAAGTATCTCTGGCAATATAAGCAATGCACAGCCACTGTTCTGAATTTGGTATTCAGAACTTTTAGTGCAGCCATGCAGAACTCTGAGTAGGCACATGGCTAAAGTTTGTGGGTTGAATGCACGAATGACCATCTCAGTTTAAATATTGAAGAACCGTAAGCTCCTTTTTGGACTAAGGTAAGGAGACCATGAGAGGAATAGGAGTGTCTGGAGGTGCAGGAGAGAACAATTTTAGATTAATTTCAGTAATTCAGGAGACAGAAAGGGATAGGTAGAGAAGAGATGAAGAGAGAGTTGCCTGGGACAGAGGAAGGAATGTTTCTTCCAGTAAAAAACTGAAAAGAAGAACAAATGGCAGTAGGGTCAGGCACTAAGTTTGTCTGGGGAAGATGGGAGAGTGGTTTGACGGGATTAGGATGGTTTGCACATGATGACGAAGGGTTTGTGGAGAGAGTAGTTGAAGTTGGGCAGAGCCACTGAGTGGGTTGGGAGAGTTTCTGGTTTGGCTCACCCAAGGCAGATGCTGGGGAACTGCGAAGAAGGAATAGTTCTGCCAGATGCTTACGTGTTTACAAATCCAGATTTGGAACTGTCTGCTGGCCTGATACCTCACTTTGTTCTCTCTGCCTCCTCCATTTCTGACTTCTCAGCCCTTACTCCATTCGCAAATCAACCTACACCCCTCCAGCTGGACATGTAATCAGTTGCTCTGTGTCTTTAACTTCAGCTCTACCTCCTAACTATGGCTCTTGTCTTTCCATAGCTCAGCAATTTTGCAAATGGATTTCTGGGTAAGAAATCCATGGCAGGACCCAGCCCTCAAAACCATCTCTTCTTCTTTCCTACCTTTGAACAGGCAGCCCTCACTGTTCCAGCATGTGGGTTGGACTTAGACAGAAGGAGCAAACCAAGAACAAATAAAAGGATAAGTGATCTGGTCAAAGGTCCACCTGTGAGGTGAAATCACAAACATGAAGTGGAGGCCCTTGTAAGAGTATTCAATGTTTGCCTAATTGTGTACAGCAGTCCTGAGACCTCAGATTCTGGGTCTGACCCAGGGTTAGTGGCCTGTGGGGAGCCATGTGACAAGATACATGGATGAAGATGACAAGAATATTGGCAGAAATATCACTGAAGTAACATTCCATGGGATCCACAGTGGGGTTGGAAAGATGGTAGGCTGATGGACTGAGAGCAGAGAAGGTGTCAGATGACCAAGTTTCTGTTAAGTCCCAAGATAGGGGGAGGATGTGGAACTGGGAATTCTCACACCAATTTTTATGTGTTGTAGACTACCCTTCTATCTATCTCAACCATCTCACCTTTACTGAAGCCATAGGTATAGACTGAGGATTCACAGTCATGTTAGAAGTTTGGATTACATGACCCAAAAGATCTTTTCAAAGCCCATGGTTCTATTATGTTCTAAATGGAGAAAGAAAGAGAAGAATTAAATGACTTACTTGATCAATGATGACAACAGAAACACAGTATGTCTTTAGCTTTATGTTGGTTTCCTTTCTTTTTTTAGTCTTGTTCATCCTGCACATGCATTTTCAATATCTGACCTGGAGAATTCCTGAACTGTGCCTCTGGGAGGGCATGGTGTTCTCTGACATGCTGATGCCACTCTTTAGATTTCTTTCTTTCTTTTTTAATGGTGTATTTTATGATTCCTTTCCTCAGAAGTAGTTATTTCAGTCAAGTTTCCATTATAGGTATTCATGCAATGAGAGCCATTTGACAAGTTCCTTTAGAACATAACTAACAGTACTATTTTTACTTTATGGTAGGCATGTATTGTGATAGAGTACTTAAGAGCTGCTGGATGCATTAGGAGTATCGCCCTTTCTTTGAGTCTCAGGTTTCTTTATTTCTCTTCTTCTTAGCTACTAATGGTAGAAACTTTGGCCCTAGAGACTTTTTCCTTCATCTGTTTCCTTCATCAACAGATGAAGTTTATTTTCCCATCATTTGTCCCTTCTCATGTCGACAGGATATCACTGTGGCTTCCAAGTGCTGGGCCTGTAATCACATCATTTTTACTTGTAGGATTAGTTTTGGTTTCTCAGAAGTCATTGATCCATTACTTGGCAATGAGAAAAGAAAAGTGGAAAGCCCGAGAAACTCAAAGAAAGTTGCTGCTCTCTTGTTTTTCCCCTGCCAGAATTGCTCCTTCGTGACAGAAAACTCTAAAGGTGTTTCTGTGAGCTTCATTCAATGCTCTGCTCCTACCTACCGATTCAGAGCCCCCTGTGACCTAGATCTGTTTGTGACTTATCAATTGTAATATCATATTAAATAAATGAGTTTTCATATTCTCAATATGGTAGTAGGTGTCTTACATGCATTATTTTATTTAATTTTCAAAACCATTGTCTGTGGTAGGTGCTGTTATTATCCCTACTTTATAAATAAAGAATCTGAAGTTGAAAAGTTAAGCCACTTACTGAAAGCCATTTACATAAGTGGTATGGGGTGGAATTTGAGCACTCATGTCTGAGGTCAGAGTTTAAGGAAAATGCTTCTTTTTATTTAATTTTGATAGCCTCAAAGGACAGTTGCATGCTGGCAGTATTTAAATGCATAAAATTGTTATACCATAAGTGATGTGAGTGAGCTGACTATATGTTTGAGACATACAGTAACAAACCATATTACAAAAGAAAAACAAAAATGAAAAGTTCCTCCCTTCACTTGCAAATGGAAACAAATTTTGATCCTCTTTGCTTTTGCCTTTCTCAAGTGGCATTTATTTCTAAAACTCTTGCTATTATACTCAATTTTTCTCTTTTATTTTTGCCTCTTTCCATTTCTTTCTGTTTTTCTCTCTTTTCATTTTCCCTTTTTCCTGCTCTTGTATTCCTTCTTTTAAAAAATCTCTCAGTATATCTTCTTAGTAGGAGTCTCAGGTACATGCATGAATTATTTATTGCTACCGCCCTGTGTTTCTACAGTGGATTTGTGGAGAACTTTCTCATGAGGGCACCTTCTGTAATTATTAATGACGGTTACAACCTGTTCTGAGGAGGAAGCTTAGAAACATTTGGGCTGTTTCTTGCAAAATTCTGCATCAGAGGAATGGGGAAAGGCACTCCACGAGATACCAGGGTCCCAGATGGATATACTCATGTCAGGAACCCAAGTCATGTGCAGTAATTTCATCACAAACACAGACTAAAGGTTCTAGAAGAGTTTTTTTTTATTTTGGGTATGTTAAGGATAGAAGTTTCTATTTCTGTTTTCTCAGTTGTGTCCAGATCACATCTCAAGGGCATGTCCATAGGGTTGGGCAGGTTGTGTACTGCGCAACTCTAGAGGATGCCATTTATATTTCTACACAAATTCATATGGAACCTGGGCTAAGGATATATGGTCAATTCTCATTATTTGCAATAGTTATATTCTATAAAGCCATCATGAACACTGAATTAGTAAATATTGAACAATGGCTCCTAGAGGAAATATAAGTTAGTGCTCCTGTGAGCCTCTGATCACATTTTTATTAACTGATCAATATATGACCTTGGTTTATGTGTATTTCTATTTAAAGACATTTTAGTTAGTATATATTATTGATTCATTAGCATTGAACTCATGGCCAACAGCACTATAACTCATGCCTTAACAAGGCTCGTGGAACATATGTATTTTCCTGGTAAAGCGTATCACAACCTTCTTGAGATTAGGAATACTAGACAGCACTTCAGCACTACTCTTGGGGTCTATCTTAAATAGCAAAATCACCACCACCAGAAAAACACAAAAATATGAAAAAGAAAACACCCAACACTAAAGAGACTGCAAAAAAGGGAACTTGTTTACAGTATGGGAGCTAGAACAGGATGGTAGAGAGTCACCTTTGACTTTAGCTGGGAATGTGCATTTCATGTGGCTCAAATTTTTTGCCAATCTCTGCATGTCTTTGAAGGACCACAAAGGTGCTGTAACTATTGATTTGGAGGTTACAAATAAATTCTAGCCTGTTGGTAAATTAACAAATGTGGAATCCACAAGTAATGAGGATCAACGACTGTATGTTTTTTAAACTAAGAACTGGAGGAACCCAAGAGAGACTTATGGGAGGTAGGACTATAGCATTTAGAGTTGGAAGCAACTTTAGTTGGCACCCAGCCTAATTTCTCCATTCTTGGATGAGGAAGTGGCTCAAAGACACTATGTGACTTGTTGAAGGCCACACAGCTAATGAATGGCAAACGTTTGAGCTGAAGCAGTAGTTTAGGGCGACCCAAGTCTTGATGTACCACATTGAAGTCTTTCCCCTGTTTGTGTACCATGGTGAGAATCCCACAGGACTTCCTGCTATGTTGAAGGGGAGGGGGCAAGGGGGATGATGTCACAAAACAGGTCTTCCAAATGTGGGCTTCTGTCTCAATCCATCGGAGCAGCTATAACAGAATACCATAGGCTGCATGGCTTATCAACAACAGATATGTATATCTCATAGTTCTAGAGGCTGGGAAGTCCAAGATCAAGGGCCCGGTAGATTCTGTGTCTGGTGAGACTTGCTTTCCATTTCCCAGATGAACATCTTCTCATTATAACCTCACCATGGTAGAAGGAGCCTGGCTGCTCTCTGGGGCCTCTTGCATGAGGGCACTAACCCCACTCTTGAGTGATCCACCCTCATGACCTAGTCACCCCCAAATACCCCTACTTCCAAATGCCATCACACTGGGGATTAGGTTTCAACATATGAATTTTGGGAGGACACAACATTCACCCCATTTGTTTAATTCTTCATTTGAGAACTGTTTTTTTTTTTTTTTAATATTTACTGTGTGTCAGAGCCATGGTAGGTGCTGGGATACTGGGAGTGAATGATACCTCACGAGAAGCTTATAACCGGTAGAATGCCTTCACAGGAGGAGTGGACACCAGCACGCACAGGCCTGAGGTCGCTGGCACTGCACCATCTGGAAGAAAAATTCCTTTCCCAGCAAGAAAAGCTAAGGATCTAGACTTAATGTCATTTCTCAATCCTGAGAAGCCTCTCATGTCATCCGCTTGGCAATGGGTTTTCTGGGCCAGACTATTACTTAAATGGCTTTTATAGTCCTTTGGTTCAATTTTTGTTCTCAGCTAAAGAATATATGTGAAGCCTATGACAGAGTCTAGTGCTACCCCCTTTAAGGGGCCACAGTAAAATGCCCAAAGGCCCTTTATAGGCTCTGTTGGTTCTAGAGAATTATTTGGACTAGTAATTCTTATTAAATACTAAGTAAAATAACTTCTTTAATTATATGTGTGTATCTGTGTATTTCTGTATGCATATGTGTGTGTGTGTTCTCAAGCATAAAGAATGGAAGAGGAAATGTTTGATTGTATAGCTTTTCTTGTTGAAGATTATAGATATATCTATAATATAAAAATGGGTGCCTGGGTGGCTCAGTTGATTAAGAGTCAGACTTCAGCTCAGGTCATGATCTCATGGCTTGTGGATTCGAGCCTCATGTTGGGCTCTGTGCTGACAGCTCGGAGCCTGGATCCTGTTTCAGATTCTGTGTCTCCTTCTCCCTCTGCCCCTCCCCTTCTCATGCTGTCTCTTTCTCTCAAAAATAAAAAAAAATCTGTATCTATATATATTATTGCAATTAACATGTCAATTATGTTAATTCTGCTTTTATTCCAAGGAGATGACATTCTCATCTACTTAGGATTATTCATTTATGAGTGACTGCCTTATCCTTTCTTAGAAATGGGGATGACTAACAAGGGAAACTACAAGCCCTCTCTGGGGAGGCTGGATTAAGCCCAAGGGAAAATGCCCCACATCTGGTGTGTATCATTTTGGCATGAGCAGGTGTCTCTTCACTCACTCTCTGAAGGAAGGAAGAACTCTAGCATCTGGATGTGAGGTGTGTGTGTGTGTGTGTGTGGCAGTGTGAGTGGTGCTTGATAGCGTGTGCTATGAAGTTAGATTGAACTGGGTTCTAATCTGGTTTCCATGTCATCTTGGGCACATTACTAAGGTTCTCTGCTTCCAAAGTCTTATCAGTGAAATGGTGACAATAACATGAAGCTCTCACCAGATTGTTTTAAGAATTAATATAGGTAATTTTATAAATGCTTAGTGTAGTGCCACATAGGGAAGGCTGGGTAAATAGTATTTTTTGGTACTAGTAAATGGACAACAAGTTTGGTTATTATCTTGTGGCTGTGTGCACTTAGTGTGCACTGGTTTAATCTAAGGTGGGAGATTCCAATTCTGGACTCCCTGATCAGGCACTTACCTTCCTTCTGTAGCTGGTTTTTAGGGTAAGGGGCAATTCTGCTTCCAGTCTTTTGCCTGTCGAGAGCCTCATTTCCAGTTTCACTGGAGGCTCTGGTGTCAAACAGCTTGTCACTTATCTCTGCAGCTGCTCTCATTTTGAGTAGCAATAGTGATCATTGCATCTAATAATTCAGATTAGTGATTATTATTTTATTATCACAATAGTGATAATAAAAACCTGATTTTTATTTTGTGCAAATGTGGAGCTTAGCTGTGAAAAGTAAGGATGTCCATAGAGAGCAGTTATGCTCCAAGGCCAAGAACTGAGTTGTTTTGTTTCTGGAGGGCCCTTTGCCAATATCTGGTGAGGAAATGGTCAGAAGATTAGGGAGAAGTAACCCAGGGATCAGCAGTATTACAGATAAGCCCACACACTCATCCAGGTTGTGTGTAGAGGAATATACCCAAAAGGTTATGCAATTTCTTTTAGTTGCGTGCTCTTGTTGCCCGTTTTCATAATCAGATTGGTTTTTCAGCCTTGATAAAAAGATCACAACTATTATGTAACAACTTCTTGTCATGTACCACTTTGTGTTTCTGAACAAGTGACTTAATTTCTCTGAGCCTCAGTTTCTCTTGTTATACGATGGGGGGAATATTTTTAGTGCCTATTTCTTGTGGTTATCCTGAGAATTAAATGAGATAAATGTGTGCACAAGCAAATGAATGTGCAAAAGATACATGGGACCATGGACTTAGCACAGTGCTTGCCTCTTATCAGAGTTAACACTTGATAAATATTAGTTGATAATGTTTAAGTTGCCATTGAACTGTATTAATAATTAAAAAAAATAAAACCTGATCTTCCTTAATCTTAAACAACCGAACACTGACTGAGAATCTCTCTTTTCCTGGGATTTATAAACAACTACCTTGTGTGTGTTCACACTTGTGCATGTGCTCACAGGCAGGTCTGCCGATCTCTATAGTTACGTTAGACTGGTCTAGCTCACTGAGAGTTCACAACTTGGGTGAATTTGCCTACATTGGGAAAGTGATAAAGTGTTCTTTGGAGGTAAGTCATTCCTTCCACCTCAGCTGCCAAAATAATATGCTGCCTTCTGCAAACAGTCACTGAAGACGGGGGGGTTCCCTGAGATAGGAAGGGAGCTAGGCAGGTATTGGACCCAAAAGCTGAAAAACAGGGCCTTGGGGTGGATAGCAAGTATACAGAGGAATAAAGAAAGGACTTAGGGCATAACCAGAAATGAACTCTTAGCAGACTATTGATTAGACAGAGAAAATTTAATGGGGTATATGATAAAATTATTTTCTGAAGTTTTTCTCCTATTTTATATTTGGGATCCCCCTCCCCACAAGTTACAACTTTTTGTATATATTTAGGTATAAAAAAAGAAAGTTTCAGGAGACCTGAAATTAATTGATGTTGTCTTTGTACTTCTTTTTATCCTTCCAACTCCTACTTCCACAAATTTATATGTTTCTCACTTATAAGTCTTACTTGGATTTTGAGAAACTACCAATATAGCCAACATTTCCATAGTGTGATGCTCTGTTAGTGGGGAAGAGTCTGGGTTATAGAATATTAAGAATATACTAAGCACTGAATGGTTCATTAGCATAAATAATCTTTTAGCTTTTAAAAAAGATTATGTTGATAACACTGTATTGAGTAATTGAAATTTACTTAGATTAAAACTGAAATACCCTCACCAATATATATATATATATATATATATATATATATATGAGGTGATGCATGTACTAATTAACTAGAGAGGAGGAGTCCTTTCATAATGCATACCAAGTCACCATGATGTACACTTAAAATATCTTACAATTTTTGTATGCTAATTACATCTCAATAAGGCTAAAATTAAATAAAAAGATTCTGGGAACATTATTATTAGTATCTGTGTGATGAAATATTAAAAAGGAGGCTGAATTACTCTAAGTGATGCATTCTCTTGCTTCTTGCTTAGCTTACCTAGTTGACAGAAGTTATTATTTAAAGCATTTGTACCTTTGGCTGAGATTCTTATATAGAGATGTTTGTTCAATTGTATTGTTATAAATGGATTTGACCCCCCTTTAATTCATTCATTTTGCATCTAATTTTTTGATTAGAAAAAAAAATAACTGAGATGAACTTTTCACTTCCTTTTTCATTTTATTTGTACTTTTTTTTTTAATTTTTTTTTTTCAACGTTTATTTATTTTTGGGACAGAGAGAGACAGAGCATGAACGGGGGAGGGGCAGAGAGAGAGGGAGACACAGAATCGGAAACAGGCTCCAGGCTCTGAGCCATCAGCCCAGAGCCTGACGCGGGGCTCGAACTCACGGACCGCGAGATCGTGACCTGGCTGAAGTCGGACGCTCAACCGACTGTGCCACCCAGGCGCCCCTATTTGTACTTTTTATTATGGAAAAGTTCAAACAAATATGAAAGAATACCTTAATGAACATCCGTGTATAATTACCATCTAGCAGTTCATGGCCAATTTATTTAATCTGTACATTCACCTACTTTCTCACATCTTGTAGTGATTTGAAGTAAATCCTGATCATATCACTTCATCAATAAGTATTTAATGTGTATGTGTAAGTGGTAGTGACTCTTTAAAAAATATAACTTAAATAACACACTTCTACCACATTGTTTCTTAATAACCATAGCTATTCAATCATGTTGAAATTTTTAATTGTTTCTGTTTTCCCTTGGTTTGTTTGTAAAGATCTGTATTAGGGCCAGAGATTGTGATTGGCTGTTTTCCATTTTATTTATTATTTAATACAATATTTTTTCTTTTTTTTATTTTAAGTATAATTTATTGTCAAATTGGTTTCCATTCAACACCCAGCAAGTGCCCTTTTTTTCTTGAAGTTGTGTTTTCATTTTATATATCCCATGCAGATGCCCGCAGTGTAAGCTGGATTAGCTTCCTAGCTCTTCTAGGAACTTGTGTGGCCATGAGAAAATTATTTAATTTCTCTGAGCCTCAGTTTCTGAATTTGCAAAACTATAGTGATGACCTTTAAAGTCATCTACAGTTCTCAGATTTTGCAATGACCTAAACTATTACTATGAGGGAAAAAAAGGATATTTAAACTTTCTTTTTTCTTTTAAGAGAGAAAATGACTTTTGGAAAGATCACATGTCAGAGTGATAAATAGAATGTTGGGTGATGGGCTAGTATATTCTTTTTGTTTTTCTGGAAGAAATCCTACTTTCATGGAAGTTGATATTTGACTTATTACCTCTAGAGTACAGAAACTATTCTTTTTACCTTTATTTTAACTGAGCATGGTCCAGACCTAAATTGAAGTGGGTCGTGGGGGGGGGGGGGGGGACCAAAAACATTTATTTGGGATTTCATTTAAAACACTTCTTAGAGGGGTCCCTGGGTGGCTCAGTCAGTTAAGCATCTGACTCTTGATTTTAGTTGAGGTCATGATCTCACAGTTTGTGAGACTGAGCCCTGTGTCAAGCTCCACATTAATAGAGTGGAGCCTGCTTGGGATTCTCTCTCTCCCTCTCTCTCTGGCTCTCCCCCGCTCGCACAAGCATGCGCTTTCTCTCTCTCTCTCAAAATAAATAAATATTAAAAGAAAAAGACATGACAAAACATTAAAAAAAACTTGTTAGGGGAATTTCCTTTTTGCAATTGTAGCTTCTCTTATCTCAAACCAAAACATACAGAGAAAGACAGATACCATATGTTTTCACTCTTATGTGGATCCTGACAAACTTAACAGAAACCCATGGGGGAGGGGAAGGGAAAAAAAAAAGAGGTTAGAGTGGGAGAGAGCCAAGCATAAGAGACTCTTAAAAACTGAGAACAAACTGAGGGTTGATGGGGGGTGGGAGGCAGGGGAGGGTGGGTGAAGGGTATTGAGGCGGGCACCTTTTGGGATGAGCACTGGGTGTTGTATGGAAACCAATTTGACAATAAATTTCATATATTGAAAAAAATAAAGTTATTTAGGGGAAAAACTAAAAACAACTAGAAAATATGGACAAATATGAAAAACCTTCTATTTAAAGGCATACGAGGGCTATTAAGATAGTAAGAAATTATAGGACCAAGATCTAGGAGGGGAGGTGTCCAAAAGTGGTGCTTAAGAAGCTAAGAAACCTGGCACAGATTTTAATACAATCATGGGGCTGCTGGAGGATCAAACTGGGAATGATGATGGTAAATATCCCAGACTTTAATTTGAGAACTTGAAAGGCTGCACCCTTGGAGTAAGAGTGAGTAGGAAATAATAGAAATCTTTAGTTGGATTATAATGGTTTGGAATTACTGATGCCTTTAGACTATCTGCCTACCAGAAGTAAAATTATTCTTCTCTAGAAGATAGCATCATCCAGAGCTTTCAGTGATCTCTACCACTTTTTAATATAAAATGTTCTGTACTCAAGGAGAAATAGCCAGTCATATACCAAGACAAAATGAAACTAAAAAATAATGTAAAAGAAGATGATAGAAGAAGACCCACTAGGGTCTCAAATAATAAAATCATCAGACTATCAGACAGTCTTCATAACAACTATGATTAATATGTTCCAGGAATTAAAAGGTAAGGCTGAGGGGTGCCTGACTGGCTCAGTTGGGAGAGCATGTGATTCTTGATCTTGGGGTCATGAGTTTGAGTCCCACATTGGTGTAGAGATTATTTAAACAATAAATAAATAATTTTCAAAAATAAATAAAAGGTAAGGCTGAAAATTACAGCAGATAACTGCAGCAGATAACAAGAAAACAACAAATAAAATTATATAATTAAGAAAATACAACATCTGAAGTTAAGAACTTAGTGAATGGCTTTAACAGTAGATTTGATACAGTTGAAGTGAAATCGTGAACTGAAAGATATAGCAGGAGAAAATATTCACTCTCAAGCACAGAAAGGCATAAAGAAAGGAAACTACAGAATACAGTGTAAGAGACAATGAGATCTAGTGAAAATATTCAGTATTAATATAATTGGTGTACCAGAAAGAGAAGAGAGATGGAATGGGAAAGCAACATTTGAAGACTAACTAATGAGAGATATCAAATAATCACCTGGAAACCCTACACTGAATAAAGGACAAGAAGAAATGTTAGTATAAATATTGAGAACCAAGAAAATAGAAGATCATAAAACAAGCCAGAGAATAAAGACATCTAACTTTGAAAGGAGAAACAAGTTACTAAGATGATTTTTCAATAGAAACAATGAAAGCCAGGAAGCAATGGAAAGATATTTTCAAAGCTGTGAAAGAAAACAATTGTCAATATAGAATTCTATACCTAGCAAAAATGTCCTTCAAACATAAAAGAAAAAAAGACACTTACAGACAAACAAAAACTGAGACAATTTATTGTCAGCAGGTTTACATTAAATTAAATTCTAAAAGGTGTTCTTAGGCTGTAGCAAAGTTATCTCACAGAGAAGCTCAGAGATAAAGGAAGGAATGAAGAGCAACACAAAGGGTAGATATGTGAGTAAATCTAAATGATTATTGACTATTCAAAAATAATAAAATAATAATTTAAAAAATATATAGTTAAAATATTTAGCAAACATTGTACTTGCTTTCGGAGGGGACTAAATAGAGAAAAATCGTTCTGAAGTTCTTGTATGATCTAGAAAGTAGTAAAAAAACTAATTTAGGGTAGACTTTAATACATCAAGAATACATGTTGTAATCCCTAGAGTATTAGCTAGAAGAATAGTTAAGGAATACATAACAAGGAAATAAAGGGAGAAATAGAATAATAAAAATTCTTGATAAATCTAAAATAAGAGATAAAGGAACAAATATGAAGCAAATAATGGAAGATTTAAACATAAATATATCTGTAATTCCTTTGAATATAAAATATTAAAGCCTTCCCTCAAAACATAAAGATTATCAGACTGGGAAAACAAACAAAACCTAACTATATGATGTTTACAAGAAACATATCTTAAATATAAAGATTCAGAAACACTGAAAATATAAGTTTAGAAAAGAAAATACCATTCAAACACCAAACAAAAGGAAGCCAGTATAGCTATGATATCTTAAGGCAAGAAGAATAAGAATGGCATTTGCTAATGATAAAAGGATCAATCCATCAGGAATATATACTTCTTTTAAATGTGTATTTACCTAGTAACATGGCTTCAAAATACATAAAACAAAAATTGACAGAAGTGCAAGAAGAAATAAATCTACAAGAGATTTTAACAAATCTTTTCCAGATATTGATAGATAAGTGGACAGAAAAAATCAGAAATGTAGACTGTTTGAACAAATTAACCAAACTATCCTAATTGACACATAGAATGTTAGAACAGTGTACACAATTTCAAAATATATGTTTCTTTCCAGTGAACATTTTACATTTGCCGAAAATGAATATATTCCAGGTATAAAGCAGTCTTAATTAAAAAAAAAAATCTAGAGTACACCTTAGAGCACTGAGAAATCAACTAGAAGTTAATGACAAATCTACTTAGAAAATTCCCAAATATTTTGGAAAAAATCAATATTTTTCTAATAGGTCAAAGAAGAAATCATAAGAGAATTTCGAAACCATTTTGACCAGAATGATAAAAATACTGTATATTACAGCTAAAGCATTAGAAACTTATAACCGTAAAGATATACATAAAAATAAGGGATGCCTGTTGGGAATGCAAACTGGTGCAGCTGCTCTGGGAAACAGTATGGAGTTTCCTCAAAAAATTAAAAATTGAACTACCCTATGACCCAATAATTGCACTACTAGGTATTTATCCAAGGGATACAGGTATGCTGCTTCAAAGGGTCACATGCACCCCCATGTTTATAGCAGCACTATCAACAATAGCCAAAGTATGGAAAGAGCCCAATGTCCATTGATGGATGAATAGATAAAGAAGATGTGGTATACATATACAATGGAGTATTACTTTTCATTCAAAAAGAATGAAATCTTGCCATTTGCAACTATGTGGATGGAACTAGAGGGTATTATGCTAAGTGAAATTAGTCAGAGAAAGACAAATATATGATTTCATTCATATGAGGACTTTAAGATACAAAACAGGTGAACATAAGGGAAAAGAAACAAAAATAATATAAAAACAGGGAGGGGGACAAAAACATAAGAGACTCTTAAATATGGAGAACAAACTGAGGGTTACGGGAGGGGTTGTGGGAGGGGGGATGGGCTAAATGGGTAAAGGGCATTAAGGAATCTACTCCTGAAATCATTGTTGTACTATATGCTAACTAACTTGGATGTAAATTAAAAAATAAATAAATAAAAATTGAACAAAAAAAGAGATTCCTGGGTGGCTCAGTTGGTAGAGTGTGTGACTCTTGAGATTGTTTGAAAAGATATACATAAAAATAAAATTTTAAAAGAAAGGCTGAAAAATCTCAAGAAGTTGGAGAAAAGAATAATAAATGAAATCTAAAGAAAGTAGAAGAAAATGATTATAGGAAAAAATACTAATGAAATAGAAACAAGCATACAATAAAGAGAACCAACAGAGTCATAACTTAGTGTTTTTGGAAAGACCAGAAAAATTGATAAACTTCTGGTGAAACGGTATTCTATTACTTTGGAGAATTATTATTTCAGCCAAATTATGTATTCCAAAATCAACATTGGTGCTTAACCCCCATCTTTTTTTTCCCCTCCTTTCTCCTTCTTCATTTAAAATAATTAGCATATATATAATTTTTAAAAATACTGGTATTTTTGTAGCCTTTGTATATCTTTGCTTAATCAGCTTTAAAAGGAAATTGCTTTTTTCATTATAAAATGATATATGTTCATTGAACAAAGTATAAATATTAAAAAATAAGATTTATTGGAAAATGTTAAATCCCAGATAATAGTTTTTTATACATCTTCTTTGAAGCTCATTTCTTTGCTCACAGATTCTCATATATTTACAAAAATGGGATCAGTGTATTCTGTTCTATAATGTTTTCACTTAATATAATGTATGATGAGTATTTTTCCATATCATTAAATATTTTTTACCAAATAACTTTAATGATCACATGACCTAATTAACTGAAGTGTACCAGTTACCTGTATTTAGATATTTAGGTTGTTGCAATATTTCTTCTATTTTAAATAGTGCTGTGATAAACATTCTTGTAAATAAATCTTTGTGCAAGTCCCTGATTATTTCCTTTGGGTAAGTACCTGAAAGTGAAATTCCTGAAGTGAAAAAAAAATCATTTTTAAAGCTTCCAGTTTTTATTGTTCAATTGCCTACCAGAAAAAATTGTGCCAAGTTATAATCTCATCAACATCAACACTGTGTGAGAGGATCCATGTCCAACACTGTCTCCAACATTAGGCATAATCTTTTAATATTAACTTCACCTAATTATATTAACATATCCTGAAAGTGCTGAGTCAGGGTTCCCCAAAGGGTGACTGTAGAGGGCATTGAAGCGAGAGAGCTCAGAAAAATGCCTTACTCTGGGTTGAGAGCTCATGGAAGGGGCAGTGATTGGAATAAGGGTGTTCTTCTTGTTCAGTGATTTGCACAGTTAATTTCTAAGAGGGCTTCAGGGGACACGAGCCATATATAAGCGAGGAGAGGTGTTTTTTATTCTCTACTTTTACTCTAGTTGTTAATATTATTAGATTTATTTTTGTATTATGTTTACATAGATATCACAAAGTCTATGCAGTGGGGTGAAGGGAGGCTTATAGAACCTCAGTGAATTATTAAAAGCCCTGAAGTCATATCGGGGGTGCACTCAGGCCTATTTTAGGAGTCAGCAAGGCTTCATGAGCTCAACAATTATAAAGTGCTTTTTTTTGTTTCTTTTTTTTTTATTTTTTAAAAGTTTTTATTTAAATGCCAGCTAGTTAACATACAATTATAAAGTACTTTGAAGTTTACAAGGCTTTTTATATATTTCTTATTGAAAAAGCTATATAAGAACTACATTAAAAGAGATTTTAAAAAATGCACCTAGAACCCAAACTTCGATAGCACTATTTTTCATTTCTGTGTTTTTTTTTTTATCAAAGTAATAATGGGCATAGCATTAAAATTCAAATAGTAAAACAAGACTTGTAGTGAAAAACAGCAGTCTGCTAGACAATTTCTCCTACTTTCCAGAAGCAGCTTTTAAAATTTTTAACTGTTTCTTTAGACATTTTCTTCCATGTTGCAAAATAGATGCTTATATTGCTATTTCTTGAATTTTAAAGTTATAGACAATATCTATTGATTCCCATAGAAGGTTATAATGTCGTTATCTTTTATATACACATTCTCCATGCATCTGTCTCCTCTTCCTCCACATTGCATAACACCTTCCCCTTTCCCTTTGCATCCTCCCAATATTATCTTGGATAATATTTTCACTATGGAAAATTGCACACAGACAGTAGTGAGAATGGTAAAGTGAATGCCAGCATGCCCATCGCCTACCTTCAACAATTACTAATTTGCGGTCAAACTTAATTTA
This sequence comes from Prionailurus viverrinus, assembly GCF_022837055.1. NCBI lineage: Eukaryota > Metazoa > Chordata > Mammalia > Carnivora > Felidae > Prionailurus > Prionailurus viverrinus. The sequence continues at coordinate 142,523,454 of NC_062564.1, read as the reverse complement.
TCTATATCTACTACTTTCCTGCTCCTTCACAATCCCCTGTAGTGAATAATTTGAAGTAATTCCCAGACATTATATTATTTCACCTATAAATATTTTGGGATTTATACCCGAAGTATAGATGTATTACAGGTTTTTTTTTTGTCAAATTAATTTATGATGCTGACTTTATTATGACCATGTAAATATTGATCATGGATTTTGGTTTACACCCTAATTATAGTGAAGCCAAATTTTCCAGCTGCCTTCTATGAAAAGGTGCAATGGATATCAGTTTGTTTAGACTGTATATCTGAAACATTTTTTTAGTTTATTATTTTGACAGAGAGAGACAGAGAGACAGAGAGAGGGGGAGAGAGAGAGAATCCCCAGTAGGTTCCACTCTGTCACCACAGAACCAGATGTAGGGCTCCATCTCACAAATGTGAGATCGTGACCTGAGCCAGAATCAAGAGTAAAAGCTTAACTGACTGAGCCATTCAGGTGCCCCTGAAACATCTTGATTCTACTTTAGTCTCACTTAGTAAGGTCGATTATAGAGTTCTAGGTTGTAAATGATTTCCCTCAGAATTTCTAAGGTATTGTTTCATTATCTTCGTCTTCCAGTGTCACTGGGAAGACATCAGCCATTGTGAGTCCCAACCATTTGTTTGTTTTTATCCCCTTCTGGAATATTTTAGGATCTTCATCTCTGGTGTTCTGAAATTTCATAATGTTGTACTATACTTGTACTGTATATACATTTATCCATTGTGTTAAGCATATACTACATGCTTCCAATATAGGATCACATGTCCTTCAGTTCTGGAATATATTCTTAAATTATTACTTTGATGAATTCCTTCTCCCCTACATTTTTTGGTCCTTCCTTCAGAATACACAACCATTCTCTCCTCTCCCCTCTTTCCCCTCTCTTTTCCCTTCCCCTCTCTTCTCTCTTTCTCTGTCATTTGGTTTTGGATCTTTCTGCAAAGGGAGTCTGGAAGCCAGCATTTCTGGGCAACAAGTGGGGATGGAAGATGGTGGTCTCCCCACTGAATGTACAGACTGTCACTTATCTCTCCCTGTTCAGTACGATGTTTCACTCAGCTGTGCTTGTTAGTCCCTGCCTCAGAGCATTTCTGGTTCAGCCTCTTCAAATGGTAAATCTTCAGTCTTCCAGCAGGTTGGTGGGGGGGGGAGGGGGGGGTCAGCGGTTCTATCTGATTGCTCTCATTTTCAGCCTTTCCAGGGTTCCGCAACACTGACCATCCCCTAAAGACACTTAAAGCTGAGAAACTCAAACTGTTTGCTTATCTGCTTTCTGTCCTTAAAAATTGTGATCTCTGTCATCCACGGTTACTGCTTCCTCTTCTCTTTGATAAGCATTTGTGTACTTTTATCTTTTATTTTACTGGGGCTTTAGGAAAAAGTAGAGATAAACACTTGTTTCATCCACCATGCTTCACTGGAAGACTTAGCACAATGATTTTTATTTCTGCAGGTACCTTTTTAAAGTAGTTAAGACTCAAAGGGGCAAAATAACAAAAGAAGGAAGGAAGAGGAGGGAGAAAGGAGAGGGTGTGGTTATGTTGAGGGTGTGGCTACTGATATTTGTGCCACAGATTTCTCATAGAGAATAAAACCAGAACTGAGTCAGGGCTTGAGTTTTGTTCCTAGGGTCTCTGGTGGTGTGTGATCATAGGTGGGTCTTCATCTGGAGAATAAGGTACGTTTGCCAAAAAGACATTGGTGAACTTTGGTGCAGTGCAACAAATATGTATTACAAAATGAATTTCCAAAGTCATTTCTCACCTTTTAACAAGAATTAACTTCATCATCTGCTTATCAAATGGAGGACTAGATTTCTTCTGAAATAAATGGAGAGGAAGATGGAAGTATTTCCAGTTCCATTATGGCTTATTCTGTCCTTCAAATAAGTTTCTGTTCAAACACCAACTAAAATTTGGGTCTCACAAAATATTTCATTTATTAAGTCATTCTCTTACTCATTATTTCTTTCTTTTGATTCCCAGAGCAGAGTAACTTTATTTTTGTAGAACATTGTGACTTAGGGCTTAAGGCAGTGCATGCTTGTTTTCATCATGAATTAAGCTATCTCCGCACAGATTGACTACTACTATGTGGCATTGTTTTGGATCCTTTGTATAAAAAGGTGAACAAGGTAGGATTTTTGTCAGCTTGAAGAGTTTATAGCCTTGTAAAAATCTGGTCTCCATTTTATTTTATTTATTTATTTATTTTTATTTATTTTTTTTCAACGTTTTTTATTTATTTTTGGGACAGAGAGAGACAGAGCATGAACGGGGGAGGGGCAGAGAGAGAGGGAGACACAGAATCGGAAACAGGCTCCAGGCTCCGAGCCATCAGCCCAGAGCCTGACGCGGGGCTCGAACTCACAGACCGCGAGATCGTGACCTGGCTGAAGTCGGACTTAACCCACTGCGCCACCCAGGCGCCCCTGGTCTCCATTTTAAAGAAAGAAATGTATTGTGAGTTGACAAAGTAATTTTGCACGTATAGTGAATGAATAGTTATGTAGCCGAGTTCCTGGCAGGGAGGTTCTAGTCTATGATGGTAAATCACATAGATTGCAAATTAGTTAGACTTGGCTCTCATTCCAGCTTTGCCATTATTTCAGGGGTGGGGAATGGGGGTAGACTTGTATCCTCTCTGAGTGTCAGTTTTCCCATCTATAAAGTGGAGAGAATAATACCATTCCCTGTATGTTAGTTTAAATGTGGTAATTTTTGTGAGAAGCCTTAGACCTGGCTTTGAGGAAGAAGTCAATTAATGGTGAGTAAAAGCTTGAAAGATGAGCAGAGAATCTTAGACAAAAATCTTGAGCTTGTGTTCTAGCTCTGCCACTTTCTAGCTCTGCAATGTTTGATAACATAGTCTCAGCTTCAGTTTCCTTATGTTTAAAATCGGGATATGATGTCTATCTTATACAGTTGCTATGAGGATTGTGTTAAACAGGATAAACTCTTGGCCCTATGTAAGTGTTTTGTGTGAGTTTTGTTGTTGTGATGTTTGGGATCCTGGGTACAGGATTGCATGATGTGACTGTGGTACACAAATACTGAGCATCTGTTTGAGCATTTGCCTGCCACACTATTTGGTTAACCTGCCCTTTGTGGTGCTCTCCTGAAAACTTAAATCTAATTGTTCATCATAAGGATTTTCGGGACATATTCTGTGGAGCTAGTCCAATCTGGAGGCAACCTTGGAAATAATTAAAAACTAAAGGCAACTACTTTGTGTAGCATAAAACGTGAAGAAAATGTCATTACTTCACTCTAAATCCCAGACCTTTTCTTCTACAAAACATGTGAACAGCTTGTAGAAATTAAATTATTTGGGATTTTTTATTCTCTTCAGAGGAGTGAAGAAATGACTTCTTTTTTCACTGGTGAGTAATCTGCTAATAGAGACTCATAGAGTCATAGACTTTTAGAGCTAAAAAGTAGCTTAGCTACCACCTGGTTAAAATTTTTAATTTTACTGATGAAGAAAGTAAGCTCGAGAAAGGCTGTGTCACTTGTCCAAGACGACAGAGCTATTAACTAGTGAAACCTAAGAAAACAGTCAAATCTCTGCTTAAATTTCAGCGAAAACAATACTGTGTAATAAAATAACTCGATGTAGTATTATAATGAAACTCTTTAAATGGTTTCTAGTCAGTCTCAGCTTAGAATAGAAAAGATGGGATCCTAAAGGGTTTTCTAAACAAGTTTGTTGAAATTATGTAAGAAAATTAAAAAAAAAATTAAATTCATCAATGAATGAGATTTTGTAAGCATTCTTGGGTTTCTAAACTAACACTCCAATTTTCATATGCTACATAGCTATTAATTATGTATTTGTGTTCTTATTCTTCTCCTTGTGTTAAGTTCTCCTTGTGTTAAGAATTCTGGTGACCATCATGGGGTGCCTGGGTGGCTCGGTTGGTTGAGCGCCCGACTTCAGCTCAGGTCATGATTTCCTGGTTTGTGGGTTCGAGCCCCACTTAAAGCTCTGTGCTGAATGCTTGCTCGGAGCCTGGAGCCTGCTTTGGATGCTGTGTCTCCCTCTCTCTCTCTGCCCCTCCCCCGCTCATGCTTTGTTTCTTTCTGTCTCTCAAAGATGAATAAACGTTAAAAAAAAAAAAAGAATTCTGGTGATCATCACTGCTTATTTGTGAACCCCAGTCACTGATGCCGAATAACTTGACCTAATACTCAGCCTCTCTTGGTTTCATCTTTAATGAAATGCAGCCTTCTTTTCTCACTAATGTTTACTGTGCAAACTGTAGTGATCCTGAACACACAATTTTTCTGGAAGTACCTATAGGAACACGTGCACCAGCAAAATCCATGCGACTTGTGTTCCATCAAATGAAACTAGGCATTTTCATGATTGGCAGCAGAAGGAGCCTGATTCTTCCATGAATAATATCTTATTAGCTTTAAATATCGGCTGGAGAAATCATCTTCTTTTAAAAAAATCTCAGACAAAGAATGTAATTCACACTCTTTGGGGAGAACCATTTTAATATCGCTTTTTTTTTTTTTTTTTTGCATGCTGAAAACAACTCCAGATTTGAAATTCTATTGCCCTTTTGTCTCTTGGCTTCTCTGTCAGTCTGCTGAGGAGGCACTGACTGGGAACAGCTTGGTCCTGGAAATGGTGGAGTTGGGGCGGTGCCAGTGGAGGGAAAGCCCACAAAAAGTGCCATGTTTTGGTTAATTGACCTAAGGGCCTGAGCATCCTTGGCAGCAGATATGCATTTGGCTTTAGTATCTGGTTTTGGGTTTGTGTAACTGCTTCCTTCTTAAATTTTGTTCCCAAGGAGTTAGCGTTTCTCAATTTGCTATATCCTCTGGGTATATTAAAAACATACTCATAGTAAAAAATTCAAACAGAACAAAAAGGTTATACAATGCATTGTAGACCCCCTCCAGGCTCAGTCTTCACAGGAAACACCATCTGTTCATTCTTGGGTCTCCTTTTAGACATTTTCCATGAACATGGAGTGGGTGTATAGTATACATATAGTTCTCTTCCTTACCTTTTCACTTCATAACAGTATATTTTGGAAATCTTTTTGTATCACCACATATGGTGAAGTCATTCTTGTATATGGTGAGGTAGTTCTCTCTGTTAGGCATGTTCCATTATTTATTGAGTTTTCTCATACCTTTTCCTTTCTTTCTCAGAAAACATACCTCAAGGCAAGCATTCAGTGAATCTCTCACTTAAGGCTTGAGGAGGCTCAATTTTCTAGCCCCAAGAAAGCCAGCTGGTGGCAGCTTGGGAACATTATTAACAGTCAGCATCTGCTCTTCCCTTTGCACCTCTTGTTGTATGAGGGGTGGTGTGTGTTTTGCTTTGCCAAAGTCAAAGCTGCAGTGGTGGCTCCAAGGGCAGCGGAATGTGGAAAAGTGAGTGGGAAGTTGGGCACATCAGTGGCAAATACTTAGATTGGGCATAATGAAGCAGAAAATCAAGGTAGTGTGCTGTCAGAATTTTCAAGGTCAGTAATGCTGCTCACTTTCTTTTCAAGTCAAGTTAGCGCAGGGGCTTATTCCAGTAGTTTTGCGTATTTTCCCAGATAGGAGGCAAGTCTTGGAGCTTATAAAGCCCATCTTGGGAAGAGCATGCAGACTTTCACAGGAAATTGAAATGTCAGTTTTTGCCTGCCTTCAAGAAAGAGTACTAAACTTTGGACAAGATAACTAGTTTTCAAACTCCTTTTAGAAGGGGAACCTGTTTTTTCAAATGAAATCTCGTTTACAATTTCCAGTAGAGAAAAGAAACAAAGTGGAGCTGCGGGGTGTGGATTGGGTCTGGTTGGTCTTTCCTCCCTTAATTCCCACAGCCTAGCATCCTATACAACACAGACAGACAGACAGACAGACAGACAAAGTAGATGAGATAAGCATTTAATTTCATCCAAGATGTTATGATTTTATCTTTGTCTTTTTAACAGTATTTAGACACTGTGAAGGTGTCTAATTGTGTATAATTTTGAAGAAGAAACATCTTCTCTTTTTAAAATGGCCTGTTTTGACTTTGCTGGATCCAAGGACATCCTGTTGGTTGAAGATCAGATATATCACTTCAGTTAACTGTTGGTTACTAAAGGAACATTTAGAAGTATCTAGACTGGAGAAACTAGTTTGTAGGGGAGGCCAGTCTTTATAGAAATTCCAAAGCCTGTGAGATTGATTGCTTTCAATGTTTACTGCAGCCAAATGATTAACTAGGACCTGAAACAGCCCACTGTGATTTATGCTGTGAATGCAGAAAGGATGTTTGCATATGACCATTGGGTTTCTTGCTGAAGCCCTTTAAAAATTGTTTATCTTGGGGACATGCACTGCTTAGAGTTTTTTATTTCCTTTGGTATTTTACATTGTCTTATGCCAGAGGCCAAGGCTAGCTTTGTAGTATTTACTGAGTTTGGTTTTTCAGGGCTTTCTAGGGGATGCCACTGAGTCTGTAGGAGAAAGTCATGCTTCAAACCATCTACAGTATGTAGTGCCCTGAAATTTTTCACCACTGCAAATGAGGTAGTTTTATGATTGATCAATTTTTCTAACTAAGGGAACACAATGCTCACAAACATTAAACACAACAGTGAACAGAATAGATAAAATTCTTACTCTTAGAGGACCTTCATTTTTGTTCGCTTAGTCATTTAAAAATTTGGTGAAAAGCCATTTGTCCCACCTTTTGTAATAGATGTTATTTAAAGAAAGATAATGTGCTCAAGGGTAGTGAAACTTGTTATTTTGGTAGGGAATTTAATTTTCTCTGTACTCAAGGTAGGGCTAATGGAAGATAAAGATCACGGGCTTGTCCCGAGTACAAAAGATAAATAACACAATTTTTCAAAATGTGCTATTATCTACCTACATGTAGAAGAAGACATTTTCTTAAAAATATACATTCCTCTAGGTGTAATGCAGACTTAAAAGAAAAAGCATTCAGTTGCAACTCTGTTCAATAGGGAACATCAAGAGACCTGAAGAGTTGCTGATAGAGAGATACTTTCCCTGGCTCCCTAGAGCAAGGGATTTCTGAAGCATTCACATTTCTTACCTTTCTGTTATAACCAGCAGAGTGCTAATAGGGCTTAATAGCTGACCAGAACTTTCAAGAATTCTTACACTTTGTTGGGAAGATATATTAATTTTTAAGTTAGTGTCTTTGCTGTCTTTTCCAAAAATATCTTGGTCTGTAGATGGATGGAATCATATTTGGTCAATTGCTGTTTCAAAAAGGACTGATTATAAGTGATAGCTCAGAAGCTAAATCAATATTTGCATTGTTCTATTTATCCTGTGTCATGTCACACTATAATTTATTGTACTATTGTGTTATATTTTAGAAAAATGAATGTTGGTATTGCCATTAAGAAAGCTTGAAAATTGTTCATAAATTTGAATTGATATCTTTCCTTGTGAATTCATGTGTGCTTGGAATGTTATCCTTTTCATGGTTTCTGGAGAGGCAGCGTGCTGCTCAAGGCACTTTCCCCCTTCCCCTGTTCATGGGAAAGTTTGAGGTGCAGGAATGAGACCAAGTGGGGGTTGGGTTGAGTTTCTTACCTGCTTGCCTTTGTTTAGGGCTCTGGGTTGCTTATTGCAGGCTCCTAGGGAGAGTAAAGGACTTACAGATTTGAAATTGAGTACCTGCTTTAATTCAAGCCTAATTGTCGTTTACAGTTGTATACTCCTATTTTCTCTCCAAAGAGGGACAAGCATTTTGAATTCAAGAAAAGACCTTTCCCTTGCACTTTTTGTGTGTGTGTCCCTCATGTCACATATAGTTCTTTTCATATAAGCCTAAGTATTTGCTGATTGACTGAGACTGGCTCAGAGCTAATAACTCACAGATAATAACTGATTCTGTTTTGGAGAATTCATTTATTTGTTTTGCAGATATTTGCTGAAGTCTTACTGTGTGCTAAAGAACTAGTGAGAATAAATAATTACTCCTTTGGTTGGATCTAAATCTGATTCTCAATGGTCCTGAATTGTAGATGACATGACCAGAAAATTGGTCTCATTACTTGTAGACACGTTTCATTGGCCTACTGGTCCTATTCACTTTGTTGCCTAAGTATAGCACGGAGCTCTTCTTCCTTTCTATCCTCAATGACCGGGCATGAGCTTGAACCATCATTATTGTTCACCTGGATTGCTACTATAGGTTCACAGCTCTCTTTATTTCATTGGTGTGCTTGCCTCACTCATACCCATCTTCTAGATTCTTCCACACTGATGCTATAACAATCTTTGTGACCTGAAGACTGTTCATATCTCTAAAAGGTTTTGTCCCTGACACACAGACCTTTTGCTAGTGTACCAGCCTTAATTTTAACTATGCCTTCCCCTCCACATTTTGTGTTCTAGAAATGTCCCATCATCATCAGTATCTACTAGACTGAGAGTTCTGTGACGGTAGGGTACATGTCTGTATGCACCTCTTTGAATCTCTGAGATCCAGAATGGTGCCCAGAATGTAGTGGGAGTCCATAAGTTTTTGTGGAATTGAATTCACACACTCTTTAAAACTAATAAGATTTCAGTTTGTTAGCAAGCCAAATTACATTGCCTTCTGTCTAATCCCTTAAATACTTATTTGATGGATTCCGCATTGTTTGTCAAAGCACTTTGTGAAATGGAAAATAGATGGCTCTTTCCTCCTACTGCTCAACAAAACTCAGAAATATATTTAGAATGTTTAGAATTTGATGAGTGCTAAAGACTGTCTGTGTGTTTCATCAGGTTGTCCTCCTCCTCATCTGATATGAGGAGGTAGTACTAATTTCTAACGTAATACAAAGGAGGAGTAAAGTAATGCAGGAGACCGTTTCACATGGTGTTCCTCAAAGAATCTTTTGCTTTTTGGTTATCTTGGGAACATGAAATAATTTAACAGATTTCTCAATATTCCTTGAATCTGATTTACGTTTCATAATTTTTCCCTTTTCAAGTTGTAAACCAATTTTCCTTGTAATATTGATTCTAGCATTTATTCAGTGATGTTCAACCAAAGTTTGTGGGGTTCAGTGTTATTTTAAGATCTCTGCTCAACTAAATCAAATCCTTTGCTTAATAAATCTCTGCAAATTCTTCAGAGTCTTTTTTTTTAGTGTAAATTTATCTATTCTAACAAATTTGGATTGCATATTATTTCCCATGATCTTTCTTCATAACCACTTTTTATTTATGGGATTTTTTTTCTTATCCTTATTTCATTAGACCAAGAGGCTGCATAACTATATGTACAGCTAACATATGGCCTGCCCTTTATATTCAGAGATGAGCCCACTCACCACTGGGATTGGTATCTTGAGTTGTGCTTCATGGAAACACAGGGACACAATTTCTCTTGATCTCCTCATCCTCTTAGAACTAATGGTGTACACTTTAGAGGGATTGGTTTTGTCTGTGTGTAAAGATTGATATACTTTGAACAAAAATTCAGGCTTAGCAGAATTAAATAAATTGCTCAATAAATCTGATCTATTTCCCAAAATCTACTTAAAATGTTTTTTGTTTTTTGTTTGTCATGGGATTTTTATATATGTTCTTAAAAGGGAAAAGAACATTATAAAGAACTCACATGTACTGGTCACTCAGCCTTAAAAGTTAGCAACATTCACCTATTTTAGGGCCTAGCCTTTAGCACCACTGCACTTGCTCCACACCTAACACAGGTTCTAAAGAAATTCAGTTGATTTTGGGAAGATCAGAAAATATAACATTTCTTTGTAGGCCCATTTTAATTGTATTTATGTAATTACTCCCATAACCATTTTAAATCATGCTCATTATTATTTAAAAAAAAAAACACAAAAAAACTAAGAAAATCCATTTTTAATCCCTGGAGGGGGAAAATTGCAAAAACAAGCAAATTGTAAATCTTAGCAGATGGGTAATTAAAAACAAACAAAGCAGAATTATCCTGAGAGTTTTTTCACGGTTCCAAATGCTGAGAATGTGTACTTTATTTGGGAGATTACCTCTACCCCGTCCTTGAATATCTAGCAGCAGATAATTGATTTTGTCTGGAGTTTTCTCCACTCTGTGGTCTGATGTGCTTCCTTCTACCATCTTCCTGTCCCAGGGAGGCACAGAGGTAATGGAGTAGCATGAGTGACCCTGTGTAACAGAGTGTCCTTTAATGATCTCCGTTAATTTAGGACAAGGCGCCATTTTTCTGTTGTCTTCATACAGACCATAAAAAATTGATTCAGGTAGCTTCGTTAAACTATAAAATCCTTGAGGTCGTAGATTGTTCATCTTGTATCCCCAGAACCTGGGACAGGGCCTGGCTTCCAGTATGTTTTTGGTACACATTGGTTGACTTGAGCAGAACCAAACTAAGATTAGATATGCAATTGGTTAAGAACCTACATGTGAGATGCTTTATTTTTAAAACTGGATTGATACACTCTGAACGAAAAAATTTTTGGCGTGTATTTAATGTATGAAAAAGATTATGGGTTTTTTTTTGAGAACAAATTGAAAAATGAAAAAAAATTAAACTAATCTAATATTGCTCTGAGCACAAGAATAAAGTAAATGGAATAAATTGTGCTGAAATGGGAAGGAAAGAAAACAAAATCTAACGGAGGGAGAAATCATAGTTAGAAAGCAAAGTTATTTTGCAAAACTATTATTTCTGTCATGACCTTTTCTTCAAGTTAACTGATGATACAGTCACTTGCTTTTTCTCATATAGAAACACATGGCATTCTAGGAGTTTATTTATAACCCACTGTGAAGAGCAAGTAGAGAAGAAGAATGCTCAATTATGCATTCTAAACACCATGCTTCGTGTGGTCAGGACGAATTGTTATTCTGCTTGTACCATGGTATCTTTTACATCTCAGCAAACATACCTGGCTTACTTTCCCCTACTTCCTCCTCTCTTTTTTCTCTGTTCAGGAAATCAATTTGGTTGGGTTTCTTGTGTAGGGCAAAACCCATGGATTTGTACAGAGCTGGTGAGCAGGCCATCAATGGGATCTCTGTTAGCTCATTTTTCATCAGGGAGATACATTTCTTTCTCAAAGCTGTGATCTAGGAGAGTTGCCAAGCAGCTAGAGTTTAAAAAAAAAATACACAAAAAAACAGCAAACAACGTAATTCTTTCATGTGATGGCTTCTCCCTTTGTGCTCATTATGCTGTTGCTGGCTGACCAGTTCTAAAATAGAGTCCACGGTTCCTTTGCCTTCAGCTCTTTCTGGGTTTTTGGAATCTTAGTCAAAGCTTAATTCCAAATCGTTGTCCACTGACAGCATTCAAAGGGTGGAAGTGGAGGACTGTCTTAAATTGAAAAATGATGGAAATTCATGAACAATTTCTCAAGTTCACTCTTGCGAGCTTAGCACGTGTAAAATATTTACAATGCTTTTATGTCCATAACTGAACTTTTGTATTCTTTGAACCCAAATCCCTCATCTTTTTTGATATCACTGTCTATCTCTTTGGCAGGATCTATAGTGGTGGCTTAAAACTCCAATATATTTTTCTTTTCTTTCTGGATCCTCAGATGAACCAGTAATGGAACAAACCAACTGACATAATTTGCTTCCATCTGCTTAGTTTCATGAATGCCTCTTTAGTAACCAGAGCCAGCTCTCCTGACCAGAAGAAACAACGATGCCCACCCACTGAGTGTGGGCCATTTTTTTTTTATTGTGAGTACTTGAATTTGCCTTATGTGTAAGATTCTCTAAAGAAGCAGTTGTTTTTCCATTACCTAAACAAGACACTGTCCCTAGGTGGCTTCGGAAGTCTGAAAAATGACCTCCGTTTCGAGGAGACCTTTCTGATGATTGAATTGAATGGACTGATTCTAAATGTTACACCATTAGTGACAAATATCTAACAATTACTTTTGACGCCTGGGACAAATTCGCATTTAGCTCAGCTGTTTTCCCATCAGGTTACCACTGTGATTCCTCTTTCCCACTGCTCCCACACAAGAAGGATGGTGTGGAAAGCCCACCACCAGTTTCCAGCCGGACTGTGTTCATCTCTTTCTAGTGTCATCTCTCCTCTGCTGCAACTGTAGGGTCAGGACAGCCATTCTCTCCCTTTTCCAAACTCTGAGTCACAGAAGCACTTTCTTTATTGGACTTTCCAACTACTCTCTCCACTTTGGTTGCTCTCTGGAAGTTTCTTCTTTAAGCTCTGCTGAGTGAGCTTTAAGCTTTAAGCTCTTAAAAGAGTGAGCACCAACTATGGTGCTCAAGCAGCATTCGAAGACTTAAATTCCCATATGTACATTGTAATGAACAAGCAAAACATTTCTATTTCACCTTGAAGATATATTGCATGTTACATTTTTAGGCTTGCTGAAATTAATAATATTGTTCAAGACAAGTGGCATTTGGATTCTTTTGCTTGCAGTTCTTTGTGGCAAAACTAAGTTTTTGTTTACTATCCTGTACCTCACATGACCTCTTTTCCCAAAGTAGGCTGGTTGTTGGATTCTCTTGTCCATTTAGCTATGCCATTACTGTTTCATTTTTAGAAATCTCTTAGTGGAGAATGGCTGTTATGTTGATGTGGTGTTAAAGTTATGATCACTGTGTTTTGGCCTTGCACATTCAGTAATGATGAAGAGTAGAGACAGTGATTGGAATTAGTAGACATTGTCTGGGATAGTTTATGTATAGTTTTGTTTTGTTTTTTTTAGTCTTTATTTTTGAGAGGGAGAGAGAACATGAGCAGGAGAGGAGCAGAGAGAGAAGGAGACACAGAATTCGAAGCAGGCTCCAGGCTCTGAGCTGTCAGCACAGAGCCGGATGCAGGGCTTGAACTCACAGAGTGTGAGATCATGACCTGAGCCGAAGCCTGATGCCCAACTGACTGAGCCACCCAGGTGCTCCAGTTTATCTGTAGTTCTTAAGCCAGACAGTAGCAGGAGCTCTTTGACATCTAGGACAGTGCTTCTTAATCACATATGGTAGCAGTTGGTCAGCAGTGAAGCGTGTCACACACAGTTGATGTATTGTGATGGGGTGAAACTTACCAGTATGAGATATTCACAGGCTCTCTGGGTCTGTACTTTCAATGAAAGAAAGCACAAAACTCAGTGGATAAATTTTTTGAGAGAAAAACAATCAAGTTGGAATATAAACTAACTCCTTTGGGCTTCATTGAGGGGAACTTGATGTCACAAGAATATGAAAGGTGGACCTTAAAAGTTCAGAGAGAGATGACCTAGAAAGGCAGATAGGAAAGGTGCGATGGTGTGGATAATCGAGAGTTTTTTTGGAGTGGGATAGTGAGTGGTTCCTGTGAGTTGCATGTTGTTTGAGGATGATGTAAGACAGGGCTTTTGTGTTGCTATGGACTCTACTCTGGAACTCCTTTAAATGATCATAGGCAATTCAAGAGAAAATGAAAATTCTTGTTTGGGCTGTACGTTTTAATTGTGACATTGCTCTGGACCGTGTGGATTATGGCTTTATAAGTTTGCGGTAATGATTAATTTTCTAAATTTTTGGTGTGATTTACTTTTAAAAATAATTTAGAACCAATTCACAACTATTCCTATATTATTACTCTCATTCATAATGGTTTAAAGTGCTCCCCCCCATGGGAAAGAAAGGATGCACTAGGGATTGTGCATAATCTCCAACATATCTTAGCTTTTCTGCAACTCAAAGTAGGCATCTATTACTATTAATCAGTGTGGCGATTATCATTTATTTATAGTGCTTGTGATTTGTGATATTATAGGTTTTAATTTACCCATGGGTAAATTTTTAATAAGGAAGATGGCAAGGATAGATGAAGAAAGCCTGAGTAATGTGTCTGTATCTCCACTGAACACAAAAAAGAAATATGTTTTAAATGTTTTCCTTAGTAAGAATACCATGGTCATAAACTGAAGGACTGTAGGTCAACTATGTCAAATGTAGCCCACAAACATGTTTTATTTGTCTCTCACGGTGTTTAAAAATTTGGGGGCCCATTGCCAAAATATCAGATATGGAGATTTCATAGGAAAATTTGACTTTCTAACTTCTCGTAAACATTTGGAAGGTTTGAGATCATTGGGCACATATTCCCATGGTGACCATCATCTGGATATGTTTAGAAGCCTTGCTCATTAGGTGGGACATAGACTTTTTTTGCTGTTGTCCCCACAATGCTGTTTTCTTAGGCCCTGGCTGCCCCTTTGGTTTTGTAGGCATTGGAGTATGCTGTTTCTAACTGAAAGTGATCATTACATCAAAGGTAGACAAAGTGATGAAGTTTTTAAAAGTTTGTAACAATCCTATTAATATTAATAATGCTAAGTGACTGTAAATTTTGTGTAGTTATAATGTAAAACAAAAAAATGTAGGATTTATTTCTTTTAATTGGAATATTTTATTTTCTGTTTTTATATAGAATCATTTCTGATATCTTTCAGTGGCTCATTTTGTTACCCAGATGTAAGCACCAACCACTTAAAGGTTTAAAGATGTCTTATAAAAGAAAGGAAAGAAATATGATTATTCTAGTGAAAAGAAATAATTACATTTTTTCTTTTTCGTTAGAATCTTTTCTGGATCTCTAATCCATAGATTATATTAGTAAGTGAGCTGGTATATGTAAATAAACTGTGCTTTGTTGTTTTACATTACTACCCAGTGTGGGCTTTAGATTAAGACGGTCTGGGTTTGAATTCTGACCGTGTCACGTACAAGTTGTGTGACCTGGAAGAGTCAGAACTTCTCCATGCCTTGGTTTCCTCACCTGTCATATAGAAATCATTGTAGCACTTACCTTAGAGGATTGTTTTGATGTTTAACTGAATAATCTAGACAGGGCAGGTGGCACAGAATAAGAACTCAATAAATATTACCTATTATCATTACTTCTAGATAGAGCCGTCAGTGTTATCTAATTTATTATATTACAACTTTTTTTTTTTTGGCTGAAAAAGGTCTTGTGCAATATTGGGGGCATGTTGGGCATGTCTACCTCATCTGTCAAGAGTAAGGTGGCAATACTCTGCCTTGGAAAATGCTTTTGTACTAAATCTCAATTTTAAAAATTTTATCTAGTGCCATAGACCTTCACCTGTAAAATGAGGAGGATTTTCTTTGCTGTCTACTTTGTATGGTGAAACAGGGTAAACTTATATAAAGATAACTGAGGCTACTGGTAGAAAGATGCAGAAAAGACTTTGTCTTCTATAAATGAATTTGATGACGATGGATTTAGTCATCCATTCTCCAATTCCCAATTCCATTCATTTTCTCAGCCTTGGTAATTGAATACAGAAAAGCATAAGTATCAGGTTGTGGCCAAAAGATAATATGCAAAAAACTAATTCATTGATATGTAAATGTACTTTGTCCTTAAAGTGTCTCTTGTCTTGTAAATTTAACATTATTTTTCTAGACTTTGACTTCTCTTTAGAAGGAGGAGAACCAGGTTTTACTCCCATGCCTAAAAGGGGAATAAAAGGAATTCCTAAAAGGATTCCTAAAAGGAATCCACAAGAAAAATGTTTTTGAATCAGCATACCTGGGATATAACAGTAACTTGGGAGATGCTGTGCATTGACAGAAATTTATGATCATGTCCTCCCATCTTGTTCATTCTCCCAGAAAAATTTTGTTTTAAGTGGGAAGAGATAAAAATGGTACCAAAGAACTATTTCTTGGATTCACAATTGCTGTTTTCTTGAAGCACAGGAATCCTACATTACTGTGCACCCACTGTCCTTTTGGAGAAAACAGAAAGTAGTATTTCACTGTTGTAAATGAAGATTGAGTGTGATGGGTTACGTTTGGGGAAAATGTCCTCCTAAATGATTGCAAAAACACAAATCTATCTCAGCTGTAGGGTTTTCAGTGTAGAAGATCTTGTAAATTCTGTCTGGCTGCTATTGTCATTGTTGTTACATTTATTCCATTTCTGTCACTGCCTTTCAGGTGAATGCTTTGCTTTTATCTGATAACTTTGGAAAACCCAAGTTATTTCTCCCAAGGCTATCAGGCAGAAGAGTCTTTCAGGAGCTGGTTGATTCTGAAGTATCAAGCGGCTTTTCCTGAAGGCAAGGTGTATTGTTAGACATGGTTTGAGTTTCTTGCTGTGTAAGTGTAAGCTGTCACGTATCAGGGAAAACAATTAAACGGAATTATCTAAGAAAGGAAAGTTCCGAGATGTATTCTAGTTGTTTTTATAGCTAACTGCTAGAAAAAACAAATTGTAGGATGAGCTCTTCTTCTTCTCTCTAACCTTTCCGAGGGCTGAGCATGTGGGAGAAGAGTTCCCAGTACTTGAAGTGGTATTAAGCAAGAAGCAACAGGCAGATAACACACAAATGTCACCATTTCACTTCCTGCTTGTCTCTAGAAAAATGCATCCAAATCTCAGGTGATAGAAAAGATAGTAAAGACACCAGTCTAATAATGGAGACTCTTGGAACATTGCTCAACTCTTACAAAAAGTATTTTATTCACATTTTCCCTCTCTGTTTTTGTTCATCTTTTTATGAGTACATTTTTGTGCATAGACTCTTACTTATATAGATGTACATTTTCACACAATTTCTCATTCTTTGAGAATTTTGTCTTTTTCTCCCTATAGTTACAAAAAATCTATATAGTATTCCTCACTATTTACAAAAAAAACTATTTTAATTAAATTTTAGGATAAAAGATTTCATGTATTTCAGGGACCAGTTAATTGAGTTACCTAATTATTCCAAGAGCAGGTAATATTTACAATTGTTTTGTTAGCAGAGATCTTAACATAGGTAATGGTTTTTAAGCTGTGGGCACTTTCTGAAGGTTGTTTGGCACTCAGAATATGTGAAAACTACTCTTGCTTCCTGCCCCTGCCAAGGGAATGGTATTTTGAATTATGATAAATGAAAGTGAGGTTTCTGTTCTCACCCACAAATCTTTGTAATTCCTACTGGGGCTGCTCTATAGTGCCGTGGTTTCTTATTGCTTCTTTGGGAAAATTGGTCCCAAGTCACAATGCGACATATGACTTCCTCCTTAGCTCTGATGCTGACAAAAATAATACTTCCCTTTTCCCTTTGTACTTGGACTGTTGGAAGAGGTTTTTTGCCCCACCCCGCTCCTTCCACCCCAACCTGGATGGCGTGAAGAGTTCTAATTTGGGGTGCCTGGGTGGCTCAGTCGGTTGAGCGTCCGACTCTGGCTCAGGTCATGATCTCGCGGTCTGTGAGTTCGAGCCCCGCGTCGGGCTCTGTGCTGACAGCTCAGAGCCTGAAGCCTATTTCAGATTCTGTGTCTCCCTCTCTCTGACCCTCCCCCGTTCATGCTCTGTCTCTCTCTGTCTCAAAAATAAATAAACGTTAAAAAAAAAATTTAAAAAGAGTTCTAATTCGTTTTCCTCCTTTTAGTGCAGGGACACGAAAGGAGTTACGTGTGGTCACATCTGACAAAGATGGCAGCAGGAGGGTGGGGATTGCACTGGCCACTTGACTGGAATAAGAATTGAGTTCCAAGAAGCTGGAAATAGATAAGAAAGCAAGAGGGCCTAGAGGGCCAATTCAAGTCAGAGTTCCTAAGGACCAGTGTTAAATCAATGCCCTGTGGCAGGATGATACAGAGCATAGTTTGGTTTTAGGCAAAAATGAGGTCCAAGGTTGGGGGGCAGAAACACTTTTGTATGGCACAATCAGAGAGGGTGGAGCAGTACGTGATGCTTGAAACACTATAAAAGGAATATTTTTAGAGGGATGTGTTTGTAATTCTAGAGTCATAATGCTTCAGAGCAATACAACGTTTGCATCAGTACAGATTAAAGAAGATAGCATAAGGAATGGAAACTGCAGCTATGATCAATCAATAAAATTAATTCTTTTTTAAATCTCATGAAATGTTAAGAAAGATGTAAGAAGAGATTTAGAAGGGTTTTGATTTTATTGAAATACTAGTGTAAATTTAGTACTTATGTAAAACACTAAAATTGTCCTAAAGGGAAAGAAATCTTACCTGAGATAATGCCTTATATAAATGTAAGTTATTTCCGTATAACAGCTTTTCTACAGAAGGAATCCAAAAGCTATTTAAAATGTCAATTTTTATTATGAGCAAGTCATGTATTTTAATGAAGTTGTGTTTAAATATGGGTACAACATAGTTAATATCTTTTCCTTTTAAAAAGGTTTACAATATTCTTCTTATTTTTTTAATTCTTTATTTTCCACGTGGGTCTTTTAAAAATTAACATCTTATTTTCCTGCTTCGTCAGCCTAACGCCACTCTAAAATTTTTTCTCAAAACTCCTGTCTTTTTTAAATCTATTCCCAAAGTTCTGCTCAGGATTCGTTTAGTTACTCATTCATTCAAGTCCAATGGTAGGCCATGGGAATCTACCAATAAAAAAAGTCAAGGTTACTATCCTTCTAGAATTCAGTCCTTTAAGTCAGAATACATATTAAAAAGACAAATTCTAGGGTAATTCTCTTGATACTCTAGAAATTGATGAGCATTGGGGTGTCTGGGTGGCTCAGTGGGTTAAGCGTCCGACTTCGGCTCAGGTCATAATCTCACATTTTGGGAGTTTGAGCCCCGTGTTGGACTCTGTGCTGACAGCTCAGAGCCTGGGGCCTGCTTCGGATTCTGTGCCTCCCTCTCTCTGCCGCTCCCCCACTCGTGTATCTCTCTCTGTCTTAAAAATAAATAAACATTTAAAAAATTTAAAAAAAATCGATGAGCATTAATCATGCTGGAATCCTGATCTTTCCGCCTCCTGCTTTTTTTGAAGAATGGCTAATGTCCAGGTAAACCTCAGAGCTTTCTGGGCTAATGGTATGATAAAGCTGACCTGGTAGCCTTTCTTTGGACAAAACAAAAATTTATAAAATACTTTCATCGATGTCCCTGGCATATGGTAGAACATCTTGCCTTTGTATAGTATTTTACTGTTAACAGTGTGTTTTAAAGTGTCTCATCTTATGAAAAGGTCCAGCAGTCCTACATGTGGCATTGTTTAGTGTCTGGCTCTTATACCCTGATGTTTATGTTGACTTGAGAGACTTCAAAGCTCTTGGAAGTGAAGTAAAATGATTTCGTGGAAAGTTCATCAAACTACTAAATTAGAAGACCTGAGTTGTAAACCTAGCTTTATTAGTGTCTGCTTTTATTACTTTCTTCTTTGAGGCTTCTGTTTACTCATCTGCAAAATGAAGGGCTGTGGTAGATAACAGTTAAGGGTCTGTATTAGGTAGCTATTGTTGTGTAACAGACCACCCCAAAATATTAGTGTCATAAGACAATAAGCATTTATTATTGCCCAGGAGGCATCCATGGGTCATCTGGGCAGTCCTGCTGATATGGGCCAAGCTTGCTTGATTTGATTGGGCTTGCTCGAGCTTCGGCAGTTGGCTAGTCAGTAGGATAGGGTCTGGCTCCTCTGGAATGGCCCTCGCCCATGGCTGGCTGTTGCCTGAGCAACAAAACGAGTATCATGTATTTCTTATTATCCAGCAGGCTAACCTGGGCTTATTCTCTCTGCCAAAGCATGTGTCCCAAGAGTGTGAGCAGATACACACAAGGCCTCTTGAAGCCTGTTAATTCCACCACATTCTGTTGGCCAAAGCAAATCTCAAGTCCAGCTCAAATTCAAGAGATGGGGAAATAGACTCGAAAGTCTCATTGAAGGGGCACAGTAACAGCGAGGAGTGAAGAATTATAGCCTGTCTTGCAATTAATTGACTTACAGGCCCCTTTGAGCTCTAACGTTTTGTTAAACCTGTGAGGGAGCTAATTGGTTATTTAAATTCCTACTACTGTGTGTAGGCACTGAAGGAAATGCAGAAGAAAAAAATAACACTTGACTGTGTCGAAGGCACTTTGTATTTTATAAAACCATTTTCACTTTTACAGAGAAACATAATGTAAAAGATACCCTTGAGGATCTGGCAATGTGGTTAAGCAAATAAGGCTCATATATTAAAACAAAAAACATTCCAAGACTATTTTTCTTTTGGATGGAGACTTGTAAGAGTTCCAGGACACAGAAAGGAAATGTGGGCTAGAATTGTCTACTAAGCCTCAGAAGATGAGGTATCGGTGGTTAGATCAAGACTAATCAGACTTCCTTCCTTTTGATCACCCTTTATATTTATACACACAAAGAGAGGAAAAGGTGTTTTAATGAAGCAAGGGAAACCAACAGTTGGCTGATGAATAATTAATCACAAAACTTATTTCCTACTAGTTGAAGGAAAAAAGTGATATCTTGACCATAGATTTTTAGTAAATAAAAACTATTCTCATAAGAAGTTTAATTTTCTGGAATGCCAGGGTGGCTTAGTCAGTTAAGCGTCCAACTTCAGCTCAGGTCATGATCTCAAGGTTTGTGTGTTTGAGCCCCACACTGGGCTCTCTGCTGTCAGCACAGAACTCCCTTCAGATCCTTAGTCTCCATCTCTCTCTGCCCTTTCCCCACTCTCTGTCTCAAAAAGAAATAAACATCAAAAAATATTTTAAAAAAGAATGTTTAATTTTCTCCATACTCAGAGTATGTTTAGATAGTGGTTCCTTTGAATAAAGCAAATGGCATTAATTTCAATCACTGCAGAGGTCACTAGGTGTTCACTAAAACACATTTCTTCTTCCTACATCTCCCAGCCTGTTGTGCAGGTAGGTGTATCATTTGATTAAGTTCTGTCTCATGGGATGTGAATAAAAAAACATGTGCCACTTCTTGGCTTGTTGATAAAGTCTCCACCAGGTGATTCTTCATACTTTTCTGCCTGTCCGGGTTGGCCACATCTAGGGTGACTTTGGAAGCCATAGGTCGACGTCGTTAAGAACTTTTGCCAGCCTGTGTTCCTAAATGATTGCCTGGAGCAGAATCCCTCTTTCAAATGGGAATAACTACCCTGGGCTATTAACTGAGCAAGACATGAAATTCTTTTCTGTTTCGTGCAATACATAGTGGGTCTATTTGTTTAATCAGTACAGTCTGCTCCAAGTAATACAGTAAATAATATATTAACTTGTAAAATCAAGGTAGCTAGAGAATAAGGGGTTTTCTAGATTTACTTTTCTGTCCAAAGACATTAATCTTCATACAAAATTGAGTTCAGTAAACACTTACTGACATTCTTCCATCTACAAAGGGCTGAGTCCATTGTGGAAGCCAGAGCTGAATAAGACTATTATTATGCTTCAGGGAGTGCACTCCTGGGGTAGATACAGGTAAACAGATGATTATGAGACAATGTAATAAACCTATTTTGTGGTATAGGCTAAATTAATGTATCATAGAGACCCCCCTATTTAATGACTCAAATAAGATAGAAAATTCTTTTTTTTTTTTTTTCTGTAATAGTTCAGAATAAGGTAGGCAATACAGGGTGGGTGGGCAGCTCTGCTCTAGAGAGTTATAACAGCAATACTGATAAGAACAATTACTATTTACCATTGATCATAATAGTCATTATTATTATAGACAACATTAACTGGCATTTACTATGTGTCAAGCTCTTTTCCAAGTCTTTAGGTGTAATAACTCCTTTAATTATTGCAAATGCATTACATTCTGTGTATTTCCCCATTTTACAGATAAAGAAACCAAGGCACACATTGCTTAAGCAATTTACCCAAGTTCATTGAAGTAGGAAGTGACTTAACCTGGCTTTGAACCAGGCATTCTGAGCCTATGTGGTTAATCACTGTGCTATAGTTGGATAAGCAAGTTGATTGATGCAGTGGACAGTCATTGTAATATGGGAACATCCATCAATGTTGGGGGACGTTTGATTAATACTTTAAAAATATTCTTTCAGCACTGATAAACTTAGGTTGTAGTGGTGTACTTGATGCCTGTGATTACACTGCATTATGTTTCTTATGCGTTTTATGTTTTGGATGTATCATGATTCTTTGAGGCACTCTTAGAAGAGTTTTTGTGGGTTTCTGTTTTCTTATATAGTCAATAAAGGTTATACGAGTTAAAGAAACTTAGTGATGACTGTTTGCGTGTATTATCTTCCCAAGCTGACTTTTTATGGATCTCCAACTTATTCAGAATGTATTATCTTGCCCTTTGCCCACACTAAATGCTTGATAAGTGGCTTTTTGATGAGCAAATATAGAATAACACATGATATAGAGTTTCTCTCTCCAACTCGCATCCGGCGTGTACTGTACATGCCTTCTCTTTGCCCTCTGCATTTTCCCTGCAGTGCTCACTCAGACAGATGGCAATGTCTGAATGTTCCTTTCCCTTAGCTACTCCTTAAAGAAGGCTAGATTTACCAGGGAAGGCGAAAATTGTTTTTGCGTAGCATCTTTGCTTTTTGTCCGTGTAATATTCACACAAGATGGTGTGGCAAATATAAACCTAATCTGAAACCTCAAATTGTCTTTTCCTTGAGTAGACATGGTCAAAATGCTCAACGTGACATTTTTATTACTGTCCACTACAGGTTTTCATTTTGTCAGAGTGTTGGACTTTTTTGTGTGTAAGACTCACACCATATGAGCTTTCTTGTAGGAGTAATTTTAATTTTTTTAATGTTAATTTATTTTTGAGAGAGAGAGAGAGAGTATGAGTAGGGGAGGGGCAGAGAGAGAGGGAGACACAGAATACAAAGCAGGCTCCAGGATCTGAGCTGTCAGCAAAGAGCCTGACGCAGAGCTCGAACTCACGAACCGTGAGATATGACCTGAGCCAAAGTTGGACGCTTAACCAACTGAGTGTGGGAGTAATTTTAGCTTCCCTTAAAATATTGCCACTGCTGTCCTACTTTTTTCATTTACTGGTGATCATTTTCTCTTGTCCGGGGTGGTAGATAAGAGAATTTCCTGAACGTCCCATCTGTCACATGCTGAATTTCTCTGGTGACCAAGGCAGCTCTTGATAAAGAGGCTGGGCAAGTGCTAAAGGATTCTTGGAGATGCTTCCTCTCTGGGGTCAGTGAGTCTGGTTAATTCTGAGCCTTGTTAGATTTTGTGAGGGTGCTTTGTGTGTAAGATGTCTGGCAAGACAGAATAAAAGAAGGAACCGGGCAGTGTCAATTTACTAAAGTTGGCATCTCTTCATTGGAAAATTTAGATGTAAATTATGATCCAGGTTGGAACTGTTGCACGTGCTGCAAGAAGGGTTTTGAAAGTCCGACAGGTCTAGCAAGGGAGTTGTGAACCGCAGGCTGCCCTTTTATTCCTTGAGTACAATTGACTTGAGCCATTCAGGAATGAATTAAGTAATTTTTTTCAATCATCGTGCATTCATCTTCTTTGCCCAAACAATGTTACTGAGGTCAGGAAGCCAGTGGGGAGCTGGGAATTTCAATTTCCCTGACTGGGTCTATTTTTCACTAGCCGCATTATCTTTGGCAAATTGTTTTACCTCTGCTCTTTCTCCCCACAACAAAGCTAATTATAGCTCATGGAATTCATAGGCTGGTGCGGGGGATGTTAATGTACCATATTGGAGTTTGAATCTCTACTCTGCCACTTATTTAGTGTCACCTTGGTCCCATTGCTTAGTCTCTCAACTTCAGATGCCACCTCTCCAATACAGACAGTAATGTTTGCTTCACAGGATTGTTAAAAGAATTAAAAAAGGCTATGCCTGGACATCACCTAGCACAATGTCTAGCATATGCTAGGTACCAATTTAATTCTGGTCATTACATTTAATTATTATTATTATTAGCTGTTGTCAATTTCTCAACTTGGATGAGATGCTGGCAAAATATCAACAGAGGTGCAAGGGATGTTCTTTTATGAAAAGATGATGCCTATTGCTATGTAAAGGCACTATTTTTCAGTGCAGTAGCAATTACTGTATTAATATTAAAAAGTTTTTCTTCAGAGACTTATTTTCACAAATGAAAGAGAGTAGCTTCAGACACCATCTGAGCTGGGAGTCAGCATGGCATTGTGGAAACAGCACGAGATGAAGGAGTTGCACAGATCTCGCCATGATTCTGGCACTACCATTTACTAGCTGTGACCTTGGAAAAGTTAATTAACTTCTCTAAGCTCTAGTTTACTTGTTCCTAAAATGGTAATGAAATGATAATGTTAATTTAAACAAGACTCCTTTTGAGGATTACAGCTAATATATATATAGAGTTCGTAAAGTGTCGCGTATACCATGTGATTGGTAAATAGGATACAGCAAAATGTGGCCATGGGCTTTCTTAAGGAGCTTCCAAGATCCCCCAATTGTGTTGTCTGTTACTCTGTTTTTATTTTATTTTATTTTTTTTTTCAACATTTATTTATTTTTGGAACAGAGAGAGACAGAGCATGAACGGGGGAGGGTCAGAGAGAGGGAGACACAGAATTGGAAACAGGCTCCAGGCTCTGAGCCATCAGCCCAGAGCCCAACGCGGGGCTCGAACCCACGGACCGCGAGATCGTGACCTGGCTGAAGTCGGACGCTTAACCGACTGCGCCACCCAGGCGCCCCTGTTACTCTGTTTTTAAAGCATCCCATTCTCTTACTTCATAGTGCTTGGTCACAATGTGTATTTTTCCATTTATTTTTTTATTTGCTTCCTGTCTTTCTGTTCCTCCACAGCTGAGGGCTGGGTCTGTCTGTTTGTTCACCATTAGATAGCTGGCACAATGGAGTTCCTGCTCAATAAATCCTTGTTAAATGGCTAGGTGAAAGGATAGTCAGCAGCCAACAGCGATATTTCTCCTCGGTAAGCACACATCATTTATTTGTCACTTCATTTCATATTGCCTTGTAACATCACCTGTTGTCTTGTTAATTAGCTCTTGTAAAATTGCTAATTATTTCATATATTTTCTGATAGGTTGTAAACCACTTAAGTGCTGGAGCCGTAGATTTGATCTGCATTCCCCACAGATAGTACAGTCCTTTGCACAGTAATTATTTGTTGAATAAATGAACCAGAAAAGGAAAGAAAAATTCACTCTGAGGATTTCACCAGAGATTAAACTTTTGGGAAATGTTACAAGGTCAGTTTGCATTCAGCTCTCTTTCTCTATTGTTCCTGTCTATTGTAATAGTGATGACTGATGTTCAGAGAGTTAAGAACAGTCATAGTGATCAATTCTGACACTGTCCTAACCATTTTTATATACTCAGGTCTGTGACTTTTCACCCCACAGTGTCCCTCCCCTGGGGCCACAGTGCATCGTCAGTTGAGATCACTTTGCTATTGAGTTTTTCTTTCAGGTCACCTCTTTCCCTCTGTCATGTTGAACTGCTTTTGTCCTCCTTTCGTCTTCCATACCCCAGTCCACTCTCCTTTCAGTTCTCCTTTTCATTTTTAACATTTGCCTTTACTTTCCTGTCTACCAGCCTTAGTACCATTCAAGTTCACAGTGAACCTGCTACCACTTTAGCAATTGAGAATCTTGCTGTGGGCCTTTACTTGCTTACTGTCAGCTTGAACCTGAGTGGCCCTCTCTCTGCTTTGATGTAGCACCTTGAAAACCATGAAATTGAATTCCAGTTGGACCCTCACTGTTGGTAAACTACATTTTATTAATTTAAAAACATTTCTACGCAACTACAATTCCACATCTTTTGTGCTTTCTACTTAACTCTCCTGTCTCACCTCTCCCCGGGAAATTAAGTAATTTGCCCAAGGCCACAGAGCTGGTAATTGTTAAAAGTGGGGTTTGAATCCAAGCATTCTGGTACCATTTAATCACTATTCTCTACTGCCTTTTAATGTGTTGTATACATGCCTGTGTAACCCATGCAAAATATATATGATGTTTTAATGATTTTCTTTTATGTAAATGTAAATACAATGCTTAGAATTCTGCACCTGGCTCTTTTTCAGTCAACAAAATATTTTGGAGTTGAAGTTATTTTTGCCCTCCCCTACCCTTTTGCCACATTCAATGCTTTGCCAGATTCCACAGGGACTCCCTTTGCAGTTTTTCTTACCACCATTTACATGCTCAGGGCCACCACCTTGTTCAACATGGCTAGCTAGGCCTTTTTGCCTAGAATATTGATGTCACCTTCTGACTAGAAAAAAAAAGAAAAAAGCATACAGCTGTGAAACTACTGCCTCCTGTCTGCCCCCGGCTGCTCTCCCCAGCACATCACCACAGCCTTTTGAGCTTCCCCAACTTCCATCCTGCTCCTTCTCTTCTATGTATTCCTATGACTCTTTCCTACCAAATGAAATATAGGATCTTCAGACTGACCCTTAGAGACCTCTCTGATGCAGTCCACCCCATCTTTCCAGTTTTGTGTCTACTTAACCCTGCAAAGTTATGCATGCTTTCCCATGGCTGTTCCTTCTCTCGTACTATTTCTTGAGTCAAGAGTAGCCTCCTTTTTTCTTTCCTATTAAATACCTACCCTTCAAGGCACATCTATGAATGCTGCCTCCTCCAGCACTGAAGGTGGGCCTTGACTGAAGGTATGGCCTCCTCATTTAGGTGCTGTAGTGTTCCTTCTCTCCTCCTCTCCCCTCTAACTCACCTTCCCACCGCATTTCACACCTCATTGTTTTCCCCTGTTGTATCTCCGTCTGCTTGCTTGCATGAGGCCATTCCAGACTGCATACTCCTTGCCCTTCTGTTTACAGTTTTTATCTCTTGGCTAAGTGCATTGATAGCAAGAGTCCTACTTGTAGTTATTGGTTTTAATTGAATAGAGTCATTAAAGAAAAGTTGTTATATTTAATATCACTCCTTCTAAAATGCCTGTTTCCACTAATTTATTAGTCTGAGAACATTAGTCTATTGAGATTCTCTTGTGAAATTCTTGACTGCAAAGCTCTTTGGTATTATAATAACTTTGTATGGTGACAGATAGTAATTAGACTTATTGTAGGGAATCATTTCATAATGTATAAAAATATTGAGTCACTACGATGTAAACTTAAAAGTAATGGGATATTGTATGTTGATTATACTTCAATTAAAAAAAAGAAAAGCTCTTTGGGGTCCTTTTGTATTTTTAAGTTGTGCCTTTTCCTCAGAGAGTAGTCATTTGGGATTCAATTTAGAGATGCCCATTTGACAAAAATAATGTCTTTGTGGTCTCTGTTGGTACCGGTGTTTTTATCCACGGGACTCAACAAA
The DNA here is from genome assembly GCF_022837055.1 of Prionailurus viverrinus. Taxonomy (NCBI): domain Eukaryota; kingdom Metazoa; phylum Chordata; class Mammalia; order Carnivora; family Felidae; genus Prionailurus; species Prionailurus viverrinus. The sequence continues at coordinate 142,496,416 of NC_062564.1, read as the reverse complement.
GAGAAGCGTATTGTAAAATGTTAACTTAGAAGATGGGTGCAAATCTCAGTCTGCAGTTTAGGAGTGCCAGGCACTGACTTCATGTTCTATAATTCTGACCAACTTCTGATGAGTCTCCATGCTGTCAGGTGGGTAGAACAACAATACCCGAAGTCCTTCTGTTGTGTCCCTTTGCTGTCCCGGGCTTTGTCACAATCTGAGGTCTGATGCATTGCTATTCTCTCTAGGTCTGCAAGGAGATCATCTATCTCTGTCTTGAGTCCAAACCAGTTGCCAGAAGATGTCTCCTCCCCCCTTCTTACTGACTCTCAAGCTTGTTGGGTTTAGGAATCCTCTGCTGTTTCTGCGCCACCCTTGAAGCAGGGGCATGGGACTGTCTGTGGTCCCCTCTGCCTACGGAACCATGAACTTGAAGCCATTTCACTCTAGAGGAGTCCTGGCACCTCACAGAAGGGCCGCAAGGAAGTGAGGTCCAGACTCTCTTTGGTCTCAGGACTTCTTCCTCTCTTTTAGTCTCTTTGCTTTGACATCGGCCATCCTTTAAAATCACTGGAGAGCCCCCACATTTCTATTCTGAAGAGCTATCATGTCTTTTGAACACAGGAAGCATCTTAGAATTGAAACTGAAAAGTAATATAGCTCTTGCAATTATACCTTTAGTAGGCTATTTTTGCTATAGTTGCATACCTCATTACTATTCATTCTTACTCAAGCCATATCTTTATATAAAGGGCAGAGAGCTGTGATTGTGCTTACTCATTAGTGATGAGAAGCAACAAATTCTAGTGGGGGCTACTATTAGATTTTTAAAGACCATTCTCACTTCTTACTGGGAGGCTATGGAAAAAGTGCTCCTTACTCAAAACATTGCTATAGAGAGCCATCATGGATAGAAATGACAGGCTGGTGGAAGTAATAAAAACATTTCTATTTTCATAGAAATAATACACTGCTATTATCAATGTGCTTAATAATTCTTACTACTGTTTATCATTGGTTACTGTGTACATTCAGCTTCATTGTACGGATGGTGTAACTGGGTGCTACGTGACTAACTCTTGATTACCATGTCCCTCAGCATCTGCTGTGTCTACCATGTTTCAGCAGAGCACACAACTACATCTGTGAGATCAGAATAGCAGCCTCTTTTATTTTTAGGACCAATCTCTGATGCTTAGCTTCTCTGAATGAGCTTCTTGTGTCCCAGGAGCTCTCTGTAAATTGAATTTTACTGCGTTCACTGCTTCTACTTGGAAATATGTTGGCTCATGTTCTCAACTACAAGAAATCATGGTCCACTTAGGTCACATAAAATACCTTATTGTTAATTTAGGGCTTGGCAAACATACTTATCTCAATGCATCTCTTCCATATATGGTATGATTGTGAGACCTGCTTACGAAGGTTTGACTACCATTTGAATGTACAAGAGATTATGTGTCTGAAGAGAAGATAATGAGAAGACAGCTTGATGGATAGTAATGCTCTGTGCCAATGAGGGCAGTAAGCATAGGCCTGATGCCCTCCTTACCCCACCCCACAAGGCCCTTTGTTTTCCTGTAACCAGGAGTGGTTATCTGTCTTGAATGTAACTAATACAGAAGGGAGGGAAAAGATAGAGGGGGTGTAGTCACTCAGCTGTCTCAAAAATGCTGAGCATACCAGTTGTCTAACAATTAAGATAAACCAAGTATTTGGCTGACTAGTACTGGTCGTCTTCAGGCATTAAAGTAGCTTGGAGTATAATTTGTCTTGGGGATAAAATGACAGGATTATAAATCTTTAACCAGGCTCTCTTAAATCCGGTAAGTTGGAAAGCTGAATTAGGTCAGAAGTCTCAGGCAAGAGAACACAGTCTTGAGCCATTTGCTCGAAGTGGGAATATCTGTGTAGGAATTGTTGTCCGGATGGATATTTTCATTCAGAGAACAAAACATTAACCCTAAGTGTAAATCACTGAATTTTCTCCTAGCTGCATACGAATCATGCATTACATTTATGCACAGGCTGCAGTATTATTGAAGCAGAAAGACATTACTGTATTCAGTAATATGCTCTGAAGATTTTCATTATTGGATCTCAGCAGGCTTGGTTCTATGCAGAAAGATGAAGTAGGTGAAATCAGCCTTTGCTACTTCCTGCGAGTGCAGGCGGCTTTTCTCCACTGGTCCTGACCTGACATGTCAGCAGGCTCCTGGCCCCTTATCCCATTGCCTGGGAACTACTTTTGTGGGAAGAGGCAGGATCTCGCATTGGACACTTCTAGGACTAATACTCTTGGCTCCCATTAATTAAGCTCTTACTGTGTGCCTGCCACTGGATGAAGTGCTCTATATGCAGTCTGTGTCTAGTGTTTGTACCATTGGTGGTGAGCACTTCCCTGTACATTGTTCAACCCTTGGATTCTTGCTTTCCCACGTTCTGCCTTCCTTGTATTACACCATTTTGTCCTTTCTCCTCTGACATCCCTCACATGAATCAGGTACCACATTTTCACAAATTCAAGCTCTTAGAACCTTCAAGGGGAAAACTAAGCCTCTATGATTATGCTAATATTTAACCTTCATTAAACACTAACTGTATGTCAGGTCCTCTGCTGAGTATCCTATCTCATTTAATCTTCATAACAACCTCTCAAAGTAGGAATAATCATCTCTGTTTTATAAACAAACAAACAAAAAACTGAGGCTGAAGTGGTTAAGTAGTGTCTCTAAGGTCATTGGTTGGCTAGTAAGTGCTAGAACTGGGATTTGAGCTTGAGGATTTTACCTGCTCTGCTCTTTTAGTAGTGAGCTAATGAGGGGGAAGAAGGGAGACAGAGAGAGAGAGAGAGAGAGAGAGAGAGAGAGAGAGAGAGGGAGAGAGGATTTGCTCCCCACTGCATCCTCTCTCCAAATACACACTGCTTTCTTTCTTTGGTTTCTTTTAGTATTATAATACTGTAATATTTGCTTTCTAGAGGCCACACCAATTTTAGATGCTCATCACAAAGGAATTTTTTGGTCAAATAGGAACTAAGAAGAAATGGCAGATTGGAAATTGGACATATCAAACTAGGAAGGCAGGTCCCTGTAGCCTAAGCCTTAAGTCGTCCGAACTTGATGCTTGAAAAGATGGAGGCATTTTTGATATCAATCAAAAAATAATGTCATCTTACTTTTCAAGCCACATGTCTTCTTGTTCGAATCTGATCAGAGGGAATGAAGATTATTTTCCTCTGAATTAACAAAAAAACCTTTTTTCCTCTCAGTTCATTTTTAAAAAAGAAAGCCATATTTTCTCATAGATTGACTATGATCTGCTGCTGGGTGCCACTGCTGTCGCTCCCATGGTTAGACCACAGAGACTCAGGCAGACTCGTGGGTAGTGCAGGGGTGTTGGCACCTTCCCTCATGCTCCCTGGGAAGGAGGGACATACTTGTTCTGTCACAGGACCCTTCCTTCAGTGTGTGAGTCTTGACTGGTGTCCGGCTGTGTCAGTCAGGGTTTCAGCAGGAAACAGACTACACATCTAAATTAATATGTGGAGAGATTAAGGGACCTTTTGTCAAAAGTGAAAGCAGAACGTTTCATAAGGAAATCATGAGGATGGTGCAGTCCCTCAGGGCTAGTTATAGCAGAAAGCCAACATTAATCCTTTGTCTGAAAGGGCCAGGGAGGGAGCTGTGTTTGGAACCTGAGACAGAGCTAGTGTGTGGAGAGTGTTGCCTTTGAGAGCAGAGAGCTGTGGTCTTCAGATGAGGGATATGGCCAGACATTGGTGCACAGCAGGGAGGAAGGCAAGGGAATAAATTACCTCACTCTCTACCCTTCTAATCTTCTAATCTTCCGCTGGGCCTCACTTTTAGCCAAATTCTACTGGAAGCCAGGGGACACAGGAGTCTACCTATGTGGTTTGTCTAGGCCACCTGCTTTAGCTGAGAATAGGGTTACATGGAAGACAGCTTGTGCACAAGCTCTTAATCATGTAACAGAATTATACCCCTGAGAGATGCTAGGTTACTCTCTCTTGGTGGGTGTCATCTCACAAGTCAGTAAGATTAAGACATCAGTCACTTAGATATTAGTGGATTATGTGTCAAATGCTACACTGGTCATCAGAGAAACTTTTAGGTTGATTCCAACCAATTTAAGTGTAACAACTATAGTTTGGCTGTACCCTGGTTCAGAAACAAGTAATTTTTTCTTTTGAAGGTATCTTTCTCTTATATGTGAGATACCAAATGTTTATGTATCAACATTTATGAAAATTGGTAATTTAAGAAAAAGGATTATAACTAGGAAGGCCTAGAGAATGATAAAATCTTGGTCTTGGAGAAGAATATCCATTTTTTTTCTTCCAGTTAGATCAGAAGTCTTTTATTTATTAAAAAAGTTGTTTTTAAATGTTTATTTATTTTTTGAGAGAGAGAGAGAGAGAGAGAGAGAGAGAGAGAGAGAGAGAAAATGAATGAATGGGGGAGGGGCAGAGAGAGACAGAGGCACAGGATCCGAAGCAGGTTCAGGTTCCAGTTGTCAGCACAGAGCCCAACATGGGGCTTGAAGCCATGAACTGAGATTATGACCTGAGCCAAAATCAGAGGCTTAACCATTGAGCCATCCAGGTGCCCGAGGAGTCCTTTCTAAAGTGCCCTCTATGACCATCAGTAGGAGGAGCTAAAACTCAGCCCATTCCCTTTGCTATCAGACATAATTATTAGAAAGAGCTTCCTTACACTGGGCAGAAATGAACTAACTGTTCCTTTCACTAGCTGTTTTAATTTTTCCTTCCAGAACTACATAGCTTAAATCTCATCATCCTTGAAATACGTGAAGACAGCCGTCATTTCTCCCTGACACCTCATTTCTAGGCTATGCATTCCCAGTTTCTGCAGCCTGTCCTCATATGATACAATTTAATTCAACAGGCATTTATTGAGCCTCCAGCAATATGTAAAGCACTTGGTCCAGGTTCTGGGAGGGTACACCTACTAAGCTTACAGTGTAGTGGGAAGAAGAATATAAATACTTACCAAATACAAGACAGAATGAAATGTATTGAATAAAAATTTAACTCACATACTTTTAAGCTTTCATCCAAGTTATGGGTAAAATGTTAACTAGGATAGGAAAATGAGAAGGGCCCTTCAGCAGGTCAGTAAAGTGCCCTCTCCAGAATGAGACCAATCAGTTAACTCACATTGATGGTATTATCATTCAGCTTGCTATTATATCTGGTCATCTTCTTCTTTACCCCATTAAGTCACAAGGGACCTTTATCAAGCTTTGCTGAAACCAAAATTTATTATGTCTGTTCTAACAATTGTCAAATGGGGGAGGGGCGCACACCTCCATAGTGGGAGTAGGTCAGAACCTCAAAGGAAGGGGGAGACAAAGAGTGATATGACATTTTTTATACTCATCAAAAGAGGAGACCTGGTTTAAAATAAAAATTAAGGAAAAAGAAATTTATGTGCCTAAATGTTAAAAATTGTTGAAACTAAGTGGTGGTACCTGGGTATTTATATTATTCTACGTACTTTTCAGTGTATTTGAGGTATTTTAAAATTTAAAAAAAGAAGACATAAGCATTGCCAATGGCCCATAGTGAAACCTTAAAAGTTGACTATGGCCATAGCAGATCATGAGCCACCAGAGACAAGAGTCACCAGGTGACTGGGGATACTGGTTTATGCTTAGTATTCTCTTGCTGTACTTGTTTAGTTTCATTGTTAAAAGAGTTCTTTGAGTGAAAGCAAAAACAAGCAGACATTCAAAGGCAAGCTCAGTTGGGAGCTTCTGGGTCTTGAATCCCCACTGTGGGTTGTGTGCCTCAGGAGCGGCTCTCCTGGAATGACTGTACTTAAGATCCAGCCTTCTCCCTATCCTTTCTATCTCCTTCCTTTGGAGTATCTCCCCAAATTTTTAACCTTTGCCCCCATGTAGATGGGTATTAGATCGAGCATGGCTTATTACTTCCTATGTGAAAGATACCCATTGTCCTTGCGCCTCAATTTCTTCATCAGTAAAATGGCAATAATGATACCTAGGATTTGCATTAGTTTCTAAGGCTGTCATAACAAATTTTCGCAACTGGGTGGCTTACGACTATAAAAATGTATTCTCTTACATTTCTGGAGACCAGAAGTCTGAAATCAAGGTATTGGCATGGCCACACTCCCTCTGAAGGTTCTCCTGGAGTCTTCCTTGCCTCTTCCAGCTTCTAGGCACCAGGTATTTTTGGTTTGTGGCAGCATTAGTTTAATCTCTGCCTCCATCTTCCTGTGGCCGACTTTTCTCTGTGTGTCTGTGTGTCCTCACCTATTCTTACAAGGACAGCAGTCGTTGAATTTAGGTTCCACCCTAATTCAGTATGACCTCATCTTAATGAAACTGATTATATCTGCCAACACCCTATTTCCAAGAACCTCACACTCTGAGGCTCCAGGTTCATATGAGTTTTGGGGGAATTATTTGGGGGCTTAAGTAAGATATTCTATGTGGAGTACCTACATAGGCTGTGGTACACAGTAGGTACTCACTAAAAGATAGTTCCCATCCCTTAATAACTGCTGATACACGAATGTGTGAGAGGTGTAAAGGTTGCGGTATTGACTATACATTTCCTTGGGAATTTCCCGGAATTTGATCTTCAAGCCACTTTTCTTCTACCTCACTTTTCCCATCTACGAAATGAGGCCAACCATTTATCTGCAGAGTGTGTGGAACTATAGAGAATGGCAGAATGTTCTTTTTTTAAAATTCTTGCTCTGCTCTTCTAGTTGTGAACATAGCAAGGGAAAACTTCTTGAGAATGTAACTTAGAATCAGGACACAGAGCAGAGGTGGGAAAATACAGTTGTTCGCACTGTCTGAAATTGTATCATCAGTTCAGGCTGCCTTGGGTTATTTACGTTCTTCTCATTCTTTCAGCCTTGGGGGCCTTTTCTTGACATCTGGCTCTCCCTAGAAAAAGCACCTGTGGTGGCCTCTTCTTTTTAATATCAAGTGCCAGCAGGTAGTGAGGCGTGTTATGCTGAAACATTGCTCACAGTCTCCTCAGGCTTCGGATGAAAGAAAGTGGAATTTCCCTGAATGAGTGGGAAGTGTTTCATTAAAAATCTTAGTTGCCTAAAACTGTCTATAATGTGGAGCTTTGAAAAGCTCTTCTTGCCCTGCTCCTGAAAATATATTTCAAATGACATCTCTATACACTTTGAATGTGTTGTGTGTACAGAAATCCAAAGAAGATAAATAAAGGAGAGATTCCAGATATTTGTTTAATCCAAATAACCTATTTCAAGGAATTTGCTGATGCTATTAAGAGACACCTTTCATATGTCTCTAGGCATTTAAGGTGCCTGACTGGCAGCCTCTTGTGAGACAAACGGATATAACTGTCATCACTGGCGGTCCTGTAAACAGTAGCTGCTCCAGGGAGACGTGGGGACTTAGGTGGCCAGTGCCAGGATGCGGTGCAATTGGCAGGTCCATGGATAGAAGTGGCTGAAAAGATTTCATTAACAAACACTCTCACAAATATAAAGCTCGCTCTTTGACTACTGTTGATACCATTACATTTATATTAACTTATTCAACCAACTGATATTTGTCAAGGGCTTACTATGTGCTATGCACTTAGGAATATAGAAATAAAAGTCAAGTCCTACTCTTAAGAGGTTCTCAGTCTAGTGGAGGAAATACATAGGCAAACATTCATTCATTCAGCAACTAATTGAATGCAGATAGTGTCTCAGGCACGGAGTGTCTTGGGTGTGTTGAACAAGATAGATATTTCTTAATATTATGAAATGTTCCATATAGTGGGGGAGACACACATTTAATAACAATACAAATGACCATAGAGTCATGTTCACACCAATGGCTATAAAGTAAAAGGTCAGGGTGCTGTGAAAATGTATGAATGACGAGACCACCAGGTCGTTGTTTTCCAATTAAGTGCTGCGTGAAGGTGTGTATAGGGAGCATACAGGAGTGGGACTTGACCCAGATGGAGGCAGGTTAAGGAAGAGTTCCTAAGGGAGGCAGCATTGGATCTGGGAAGATGAATAAGAGGTAACCTGGCAAATCAGAAGGGTAGACCCTCTCCCAGGTCTCTGCCTTTTTCCTCCGGGTAGATGATGATACTTTTCAGCAAAACAGAATTCAGGAAGAGAGGAGGTTTAGGAGAGTGACAAAAATTTGATTTGGGTCACCTTGAATCCGAGATACTTGCAGACATCTAAATTAAAATGCCTAGCAAGCAGAGAACCATATGGGTCTGATGCTTAGTGTGGAGATGACTTGGGACTCACCAGCAGTAATTAAAAGCTTGGGAATGGATGAGAAGGGAGAAACACAGGGACTCAGACTGGGAGAGATGCACAGAAGAGAAGGAGCTGGAAAAGGACACTTAGGAAGAGCAGCTGTAGACAGGAGGGAAACCAGGAGAGAGTAGTGCCACAGAAGTCATGGAGGTAGAGGCAGAGGCCAGTAGTGTCAAGAGTTGTGGAGGAGTCAAGCCAGATGTGGACGTTTTTAGTCACTTGTTTGGCACAGGGAGGCCATTCACATCTTCCATAGGTGCCATTTCATGGGCTGATGAGAGCAGTAGATTGAATGATGTTGTGTGGACATGGGTACAGACCTCACAGTTTCTGAGCCTTTCTAGTGTTTCCCCAAGGGTGTTTCTTTTTTCTGCCTTGGGAGCAAAGCCTGAAACTTCAAGAACAAAGCTGTTATCATAGAAGATGAACAGTCACCAGGGTGAGGGAGAGTAGGACCTATTGGTCTCCATGCAGGAGTGGTTTTGGCTCCCCCAAAGTGTTCCACATTCAGATGAGTTGTCCATCTTCCAGCAAGATGGGTCAGGAGTGTGGTCACCATGCCCAGAGAACACATTGCATTGTTTCCCTGTTGGTATTTGACTGGCTTTGCCTATATTCTGTTTTGAACCCTGTAAACAGTGACCTACCTCATCTTAGTCTACTGGCAAATTGTCTCTTTAGTCTTTCTGCAAAAGTGTGTTTTCTACCAATTGGGTTGAAATAGTTCAGGCTTCTGTGTGTAGTCTTTAGTTCTGGGCATGGAGTTATGGGAGAGCATTATTCCTTAGTATCTTTCTTTCTGACTTTTTTTCTTTTTCTTTTTTTCTGTTTTCACTCTCCTGTGGTGTTTTACATTATACCCATGCAGAGGTCTAGAAAGTGGTCAGTGCATTACATTTTTCAAATGCATCAATTAATTAAAAAGTAAAAACAAACCAACAGAATCTGGAGATTGTGAGACCAAAGAGGTAGTGTGGGGAAAGCAAACTAGTGTTTGTTTAGTGTGTAGTAGGATGTAGGATGTCTCTTGTCAGTCAGATTGTGCCCCTTGACTAGTGATGGTAGCACCAGCTGGGAGCTTGTTAGAAATTCAGGTTCTCGGGCCTTACTGCAAGCCGGCTAACTCAGAATCTGCATCTCAGTTGATGTGTGCGCACAGTAGAGTTTGAGAAGAACTGCCCTAGGCACTTTATAAACTACCACATTTAATTCTCATAGCAAACCTGTGAAGTACAGATAGTTATCCCATGTGTCAGTTGGGGGTGATTGGAGAAACAGAACCAGTGAGAGATAATATGAAGAGATTTTTTCCAATGGATTGCCTTCATGATTGTGAGGCTGGCTAAACAAGTCTGTATTCATAGAACAGGCAGTCAGGAAGGGAAGATCATAGGCAGCCTAGAACCCTCGGGCTTAGGCTGAAGCTGTTGTCCATAGGCAGTCAGGAAGGGAAGATTCAGAGGAGGGAGAGCACTTGTATACCTCACTGTTATTTGGAGTCTCATTGGCCAGGAAGAGCACAGACCTTTTAAGGGCCCACCTGATTAGGCCAGGCCTACTGAGCATGATGTCCCTAGCTTAGTGTCAGCTGATTAGGGACTGGAAATACATCTGCACAATCCCCTGACAGCAGCACCTAGAATAATGTTTGATTATGTAACTGGAAAAAGTCTGTGTAGGCTACAAATGGCTTTGCCTTCCCTTCCGTCCTTGTAGTTCAGCCTCACTAAATTGACATCAAAAGCCATCACATCTTCATTTTCAGCAAACAGAGGTCAAGTGATTTATCTTGGATCATACGGCTGGGAAAAGGTGACCTGGCATTCAATCCCAGGACTGTCTTATCATGTTGCTTCAAAAAGAATTATCACTTTTGAAAATATGTTGACCAGATCAGTACTTGTAGTGTTAACCCTGCATATCAATTCAGTAACAATTATTTACAGAGCTCTTGGTGCATCTTGTGTAGGCCTTTGGTAGGTTCTGTGTCAGGAAGTGTGGCATTTAGCAGAGTGCAAGTAAAGGGAAACACAGTAACTGATTGCAGTAGTTTGTAGTATGTAACTGTTTTACCAGTTGGAGCTTTGTTAAAGTACACTTGGTTTATCCAGGTTATTGCCTTGCAGAATCTTATGGAATGTCTATGGGCCAGGGTTTATAAGTTGCAACTTGGTTGTTAGCTTTTTCAAATAAATTTGCAGACGGCGTTAGTGTCCCTGTGTTCCTGTTTTGGTTTGTTTGTTTTTCCACTTCAGAGGTCTGTTTTTTGTTTTGTTTTGTTTTTTACCTCAGGGTATTAGTTTTGGAGGAGACTTGTATGTGAGGTATAGTGTTTTTTGTTTGTTTGGTTTTGGTTTTTTGTTTTGTTTTGTTTTGTTTTCCTTCAAGTAAAGTTATTTGCTTTTCTTGATTGTTAGAAAATGTGCTCCAACAAGTTACGACCAGGTGCTGTGCATTGCTGACTGGTTGATTGTCATACAGTTCTAATTTTAGAACATGTGCTATTTTGCATAGCATTTAAAAATATCTACACTCGATGCAGATCAGGGCTAACAAAATCTCTGAACCATAGGCTGTTAAAGAAGTGCAATCCTTCCACTTCTTGAAAATCATCAACCCTTGATTTGGACTCTTCTCTCTTTTGTGATTTCCACGTCTTCATTCTCAGATTCCCTTGTTCTATCCTGATGAGACACACATTTCAAGTCAAGGCTTAACTGGGCATTTTCTAATCAAAATATTTTTGTCGTTCCCTTTGAGGCTGTCCTCTTTGCTGACCCCGTCCTGTAAACCTGCTGATCCTAGTTGCTCTAAAAGGGTCTTAACCCCAAAAGTGAACTTTCTATAGCTGCCTATAGGAAAAGGTAGTATGTATAAGACATGTAGATCTTCAGTAACTTTGGAAACTTGGGGTTTTCAAAGTAATTAGGTGACGAAATTAGTAACCTATGGTTCAACTTGCAGAAGATTCAAATATATATTTAATTTAACCTTTCCTAAAAAACAGCTTTGATGAATGTCTGATTTTATGGAGTGGTGAGAAACAACTGTTTGACAGACTGCTTGGGAAATTAAGATTTCGCTTGTACTTTTTTCCCCCTCTTCTAGAATCATGAAACCTTGGTATAAGCCTGGGCCAGAGAATACTAAATGGTGATTAGTTATCAGGGATATCTATTATAAATGCCATCTGTTCAAGGCTTCACATATATTTAATGGCATTTTGCTAAAGTGCTCTATTTATCATAAAACCTGTCACTTGTGAACTATGTGGCAGTCTATATTAATTTGAAGTCGGTGTACTAAGTTTGAATCACATGAAGCTTATTAGCATTTGCCAGGTCAGGACCCACTTGGGTTCTTGCCATGTCTCTTTCTACATATGTAGGTTTAAAAGATAAACTTCCTTTTTTTTGGTCCAAGCTTAGCTTCCAGACCACAGCAGCAATATGCAAAGTGACACAAATTACTATACAAACCGTGTTGCCATCCTATTCTTTGGTGATTTACCTATACAACATATCAAAATTGTGTTCTGATTAATTACTTTTCTTGTGACAACTAAATATATAAATAACAAGAAGATCTTAGTTTGGTGGCAGTCTCTCAGGGGTATAGAATTTTTATCTGTGTATTTTATGCCAACTTGTCTTACAATAATGTATGTAACTCAGCTTCTCTCCAAATCCTTGAACCTAAAATCTGGTCTATTTCTTTCAGTTTTTGCCAGAGCACTTAACATTTTTTTTAAAAATTTTTAAAATTTAAATGTAATTTCGTGGGGCTCGAACCCATGAACTGTGAGATCATGACCTGAGCTGAAGTCGGACGCCCAACCGACTGAGCCACCCAGACGCCCCTTAGTAAATATTTTTGAATGAATGAATGCACAAATGAAGATATTGGTGCATTTGAAAGAGAAACTGTGGTCAACTCTATAAACAGATTTGGAGTGGAAAGCTGGAAGGATACATTCTTTTTTTTTTTTTTAACGTTTATTTATTTTGAGAGAGAGAGAGAGAGAGAGAGAGAGCATGAGCAGGGGAGGGGAAGGGAGATAAAGAGAATCCCAAGCAGGCTCCACACTGTCAGCACAGAACCTGATGTGGGGCTCTGTCTTGCAAACTGTGAGATCATGACCTGAGCTGATACCAAGAGTCGGATGCTTAACTGACTGAGCCATCCAGGAGTCTCCCCTAGTAGGACACATTCTTGAATTCAGCTTCCTTCCTTTCTTCCTTCCTTCCTTTGCAAACAGAGCTACAAAACTACTTGTATGTTTTTCACTGTGTCCCTCTACTGGAGATATGAATCTGCTAACTGAGTGTGATGTTTTAGAAGAGACATATATGAAGTGGTGAGAGGGGAGGGAGCCCCTAGTCTTGTTATCCTCATCATCTGGTCAGCAAGGGGTGACATCACACACATACTTGCCCTTGCTTTGCCACTAGGAAGGATGATGGTTCTTAAACCTCATTTATAAAGGTGAGGGGCAGTTATAGGCAGAAAACTGAGCTGACATTTGCTCTTTGGAGAAGGAATTAATCAAATTTTGTCTCTAGAGTTTGCAGGTGTCCCATCTTCTGTCCAAGCATTTCTTAAGGAGAGCTCAAGGGACTAACCTTGTGGAACTAAAACTAGGGTTTAAAGGCAGTGCCTATGTTCAGTTTTACACCACTGTTTCTGTATGTTGGATTTAATGGGAAGGTGCCATTGTCTGTATAATTAAGTAGGACCTTAAGAACCTGGTACTAAATTTTGGATTTGCCAAATGCATGGAACATGTGATTAATGAGAGGTAGAAATTTTCAGATTGGGGTCTTACCTATGCTGTCCTTTGCCTCCCAGATGAGAGGGAAGGAACTTTTTTTTACTTCCCTTCTATGGAAACAAATACTCTTTAGCCATAGTAATGTGCATTTATATAAGCTTGATTTCTTCCTCTATGGAGAAAAGGAACGTGTATAAGCCAGAGTTCTACCACAGAAACAGAGCAAATAGGGGTATGTCTATATGTGTGTGTGTGTGTGTGTGTGTGTGTGTGTGTGTGTGTGTATGTATACACATATGTGCACATATAAAAATAAAAATACATACATACATACATACATTTATTTATTTTTGTAAGGAACTGGCTTAAATGAGTGTGAGTTCTGACTAGGCCATTGGACTCTATAGTTTGCCATGGAATTTATTTTTCTTTAAGAAAATCTCAGCTCTACTTTTAAGGCCTTTCAACTATTTAGATCAGATCCATCAAGATTATCAAGCATGATCTTCTTTACTTAAATTCAGCTGATTATAGATGTTCATCACTTTTACAAAATACCTTCACAGTGACATCTAAGTTCGTGTTTGAATGAATGAATGACTGGGGGCTACATCCTAGGCAAGTTGACATGTAAAACTGACCATCACAGAAGGATTTTGCGTATTGGATTTCTAGGCTACATATCGATTCTGTACCATGGAATTTTATGCATTGCTCCAGTGAAGGGTCATTGACATTATGGTCATGAGTTCAGTCCCTGTAGGAACAGTTGGCATTACTCTGCCCCCTGCCTTCCTGCTACAAGTAGCCATAAAAAGGCAGCAATGTGAATGGACAGTCATAAAAGCACCATCACAATTGGAAAATAGCTCAAAGCATGTGCCCTACAGATGTGGTTTTATTTCCAGCTTTTAAGTAATTAGTTCTGTCCAGGTGAAGAGGCATTGTGGCATTACTGCTGAGTTGCAGGTGAGTCACAGAGAGGGATCCAGGACTTACCCATGCTGAAGGGCACAGTAAGTCACTGGGGCTTGCCTTGGGATATCCATCATCTGCTTTCAGTTCTGTTGTATTTAGATATAAGCTTTTCTTCTCTTGATCTATCTGACCCAGATACGTTATATCCTGTCTTATTAAAATGCATAATTGTGGACAATATTTTCATTTTCACTGAACTTAGATTTGACCTTTCAAAACTAAAGGGTGAAATGTAAGCTCTTCATTTATGTTGGGAATCAGTGGACAAGGCAGTGCATCCCTCTTGGTTTTCTTTAGTCCATACTGGATGGCCTTAATCATTTCCTTTCATATTCCCATGACAGGCTTTCATTCTCTTGATCACTTTGCTTACACTTCTCTGAATCTTCTTGCATTGTTCTTGGCATACAGAGGTTGGAAATATGCTCTCAGTTCTCCAGGTTCAGAACACGGTGTGATGAGAAGGTAAGGATGTGGTTTTTTTTGCTTTCTCCCTCTGCTCTAAAGTTGGTGTGCCTCAGGTGCTTTCCCAGACCTACCTCTCCAGCTCTGGGCTCATCCCAGGTTCTCATTCAGCTCTGTGGCTTCAGGTACGCCATATCTGCATGCACTTGCAAAGGCTTCACTCCAGCCCCGATCTCCTGTGGCAGATGTGGCAGAGGGAGATGGCAGATCTCTCTTTGACTTTTCCATTTGCATGACTAATGGATTGTCCTATTTCACAAATTCAAAAGAGAATCATTGACTCCACACCCCCTTCCCAACCTATTTCTTCTACTTTCCCCCATCTGATGCAACTTTTAGCTTAAGCCAAAAGTCTCCCTAAAATAGGCTTCCTAAAGACTCCCTAAAGTAGACCTTAAGTTAGCTTCATTACCTCAATCCTATTCTAAAGGTCCACCATGTTTTCCTAAGTGGATGCACTAGCCTTCTAACCTGTTTTTACTGTTTCTACTGTTGCCCACCTACCTCCTTTCTTGGCCACAGGAAACCTCAGATGACTGTGGTGTACTCAGATCAGACCTCTTCCTTGTTTAACATGCTTGAAGCCCTTCTGCTGCAGTTCATCTAAATGAAAAGTCTGCCGTGGTCACATCTTCCAGACTTCTTCTCAGACCTCATCTTGTACTGTTGGCCTATGGCTTATTATAGCCCAGCCACTCTGATGTCCTTTCTTCACATGGTCTCTGATTACTCCTACTAGTCCAAGCGTTTGCCTTGTCTATTCTTTGTCCTTGAACACTCTATAGAAACCTCATGTGACTGGCTCCTTCCCCTTCAGGTCTGAATGTAAAATCATTTCTTTAGTGGGGTGCCTGGGTGGCTCAGTTGTTTAGGCGTCCGACTTCAGCTCAGGTCGTGATCTCACGGTCCGTGGGTTCGAGCCCCACGTCGGGCTCTGTGCTGACAGCTCCTCAGAGCCTGGAGCCTGCTTCGGATTCTGTGTCTCCCTCTCTCTCTGCCCCTCCACCATTCATGCTCTGTCTCTCTCTCTCTCTCTCTCTCTCAAAAATAAACATTAAAAAAATTTTTTAAAAAAATCATTTCTTTAGAGAGCCATTTCTTGTCCATATTCTCCAAGTTGGTCACCCCTCTCAACTCTCTTCATCACTTGCTGGTTATTTTTTACTTAGTTGTTGTTTATTTATTGTTTATCATAATCTACTAGAATGTGCTGTTGTGACAGGAGGGTTCTTAACCCTTCCCTACCAACCTCCTTTTCTTCCTTTTGTCCGTCCTTCCATCCTTTCTTCCTTCCCAGAGCACAAGGTGGTACCTGGCAAAGAGTATTTGTCTACAGATATTATTTTTTTAAGTTTATTTATTTATTTTGAGAGAGAGAGCACAAGTAGGGGAGAAGAAGAGAGGGAGAGAGAGAGAATCCCAAGCAAGCTCTGTGCTGTCAGCGCAGAGCCCAACGCAGGGCTCCAACCCATGAACTGCAAGATCATAACCTGAGCCAAAGTTGAACACGGAACTGACTGAGTCACACAGGTGCCCCTCTAACAGATATTATTTTAATGGTTGAATCAATATTTTTTATTCTTGTGTTTTGGTTTGTAGCAATGTACTAGGTCGACAGCTTCAGGAGGTGTTATGGACTACGCAGTAAGCCCCAAGCTGACTGTTTTTGAAGAAAGGGCCTTTACAGAAATAATTCAGATTGAATGAGGTTGTAAGAGTAGCTCAGATCTGATGGGATTAGGACCCTTATAAGAAGAAAAAGGAGAAAGACCAGAGAGCTTTCTCTCTGCACGTGCACACATGCACCAAGGAGAGGAAGTGGAAGCACACAGCCCTCTGTAAGCCAAGAAGAGAGCTTTTGCCAGAAGCCAAGTCAGCCGTCAACTTGATCTTGGACTTTCCAGACTCCAGAACTGTGAGAAATAAGTTTCTGTTATTTAAGCTGCTCAGTTTGTGGTATTTTGTTATGGCAGCCTGAGCAGACTAACACAAAGGGCAATCCACAGCAACTGTCATGTTGCTTTTGTAGGTCTTAACACATGTCATCTTCCACATATAATTTGGGTTGAATTTTCCTAAATGTACTAAATTACAGTCTCCCTCATTATTTCTTATCTACTCATTGTCTGCCTCATCACTTAGCTTCTGAGATCTGTTAGTCAGGCATTTTATTACTCAGGGGAATTATTGTTATCTGATGAATTATAAAATTGATAAAAATGTTAAAATATGTTAAAGTAACATTTAAAAATGTTACAAGAAAATAGTTCCCACTACTGGATCTTGGGGAATCTGTGCATTATTTTCATCTAGGAAAAGACTCATTTATTCTTACTTTTTTTTTTTTTTATATCTCCAGGCCAACTCCTTACAATAAACAATCATGTCTTATTAATAATAGTATCTCTAGTATCCAGGGCAGTAAAACATCTATTTTAAAACTGTATCATCTCAAAAAGTTTATTGAATGAATAATGAAAGTATTCTGAACCCATGATTTGTTCTTAGTCTTCAGTGTAAAACCTTGTTGGAAGTCTTTAGAAAGATTAAATAATTATATACTTTAGAATAATCAGTATGTACTCTTATTATACCTTTAATTTTCATCCTTCATCTTGGTGTTCAAAGGTAAAACTCTGAGCTAAATTTAGAGGATTTTCTTTTCTTCCCAAATTGGTTTCTTCAACTGTAACTTAACGGTGTCTGTGAGCATATATTCTGTAGTATTACTGGCAGTGATTGCATATTGCTTTCACTCCAACATTTTATATATTCTCTGTTCCTCAGAAGTGGTATGGTAGAGAAGAACAAGATATATATAGATTTTGGAATAATGATCTCTTTATTATATAAGGGACTTGGGAGACTCTAATTCTTAGGGCTTGAATGAGATTTTTTCCCCCCTGTAGAACTTAAATGAAAATCATGGTAATCTGTAAGTGTTGTTCTTTATAGACCTTTTGAACTAAAGTAAAAACTGAGCAAAAATTTGCAATGAAGGAGGGTATGAGGAACAATGAGTGGGGTGGGATGTGGCTGGGACACAGTGAGGCAGAAATGGGGTTGAGATTCCAGGGGTAATATGTGCTGGATACTTCAGGTGAAG
The DNA here is from genome assembly GCF_022837055.1 of Prionailurus viverrinus. Taxonomy (NCBI): domain Eukaryota; kingdom Metazoa; phylum Chordata; class Mammalia; order Carnivora; family Felidae; genus Prionailurus; species Prionailurus viverrinus. Next base: position 142,478,790 of record NC_062564.1, on the reverse strand, counting down.
GTCAGCAGTAGTTTGCAAAAATTCCCCTTGTCCTTTTGCTTCTACAGGCAACTTATTGTTTTTACCTCAATAACCATTGAGGTTATTGGCGAACTATCCCTCCTTCTTTGCCACTCTTCCTGCAAAGTTGGTCTGGGCTCTTGAAATCATATCCTGGCTCCCTTCTTAATATTTGTGTGATCTTGAGCAAGTTATTGAATTTCTCTATGTCTCAGTGAAATGAAGAAACATCTGTGAAATGGGACAAATAGTTCAAAGAACTATCATGGGGATTAAAAGACTTGCATATAATGAGACCATAATAATTAGTAGTTGTTTCTATCATCGTAGTCCTCCTTCTTGTCATCATTATTGTCATTGCCGTCATCTTTATTTCTCCCATGGAGCCTAGTGCATCAATATTTTACTATTTGAATACATATTTAAAATGATATATGGCATTGTGAAAGAATTTTAAAGTGGAAAAGCTCAGAAGTCAGGCAACTTGTTGAAATAGAAAATGTAGCTTATAGAGACATATAGAGAAGGTTGGACAAGGAAGGACTGAAACAAGGGAAGGGTTGAGATTGAAGAGTGGATGATGAGCAGGACTGTGTAGCAGGCACATCTTTCAGCTACTTCCACTGAGGGTTGATTGGGTGGTAGTTACATGAGAGCTCAGACTCACACTAATGGTGCCCCACCTTAACCTTCAGGCAACTTCTTTTTCCTTTCTATCTCATGATCTTCTGATCTTTTTGGACCACTGAGGTCAGCTTGGCCCCAGGTATATGCAGCCCACAAGTTGGGGGGGGGGGGCAGTTAATATATCCTAACAGCCTTCACACAATAAATGAAGCCTCCAGCCTTTCAGATGAACCTTCTGGGAGGCATTCTCTTTGCCTCTAGAGGTCCCACTGGCATACAGCCCCAGCTGACAGTGATTTTTATAACACACCTTCACAGTGGCTTTTCCTCTGTTCTATCTCACTCTCTCCTCCTACTCACTCATGGTTTTGGGGTCCTCTTCCAAATGAATACCTTTTCCCTGAGTCCTTGACCTTATCTCCGGCTCTGCTTTGGGAAGAGTCCAAATAAGGCAGCTTTTTTTTTTTTTTTTTTTTTAAATTTTAGAAAGAGACAGTGAAAGACAGGCAGAGAGAGAAACAGAGAATCTTAAGCAGTCTCCACGTTCAGCACAGAACCTCATGTGGGGCTTAATTCCACAACCCTGGGATCATGACATGAGCTGAAATCAAGAGTTGGACACTCAACTGCCTGAGCCACCCAGGTGCCCCTAAACAAAGAAGAAAATTAAAGAAAGTGTGGGAAAATGATAGGCCGGCATTCATTTGGGATGCTTTTGCCATTCTCTGTGGTACATAGCTCGCTGCTAAAGTATCTTAGTAATAGTGCATTATCTTAATTTCTTTCAGCTATATTGAAACTTTCTTGAGGACAAGGACAGTTTTTTAAAATGTATTTTATGTACCCTACCTTCTGTCATTTGGTGGTAGGCATTATTTGTTGATGGATTGGTTTTCTAGTTGAATCTTGAAATTCCTCTTGAGACTGTCACTCAGAATAATCTAGTTTACCATTGGGGAATCAGTGGCAAATGACAAACGAGTTTTATTAGTTTAGGGATTTTAGTTTTTAAGAGCAGTGGCTCATGAGATTTTCCTAGCTGAAAAACAACCTTGGCTGTTGTGAGTAATTATCTCTCCAGAGATGGTTACCTCTGTGGACTGCCCCTTAGCTTGATGCAGGGTAATGGTGCAGTTACTTGACTCTCTGTTTTTGATCTGCTTGTATGACAAAGAAATGAATTCTTTGGGGAGGATACTACTGTAGTACATTTGTCTACAGAGCACGAAAGCAATTTTTCCAAATTAATGGTAATTAATAAATCAGTAAAATGTTCAAAATAAAATAAAACCAATCAGTATTTTGAAACATTTAGTACTTGTAAAATGCTGGGTTATGTTCTTTGGCTTTGACTCATACTCCCTTACAAAGATCCATGAGAAGAACTCGTGCACTGGCATGGTATCCAGACTTCCACATCCGAGAGAATTATGATAACATTGATTTGATTAGGAAAAGAAAGAGTGGTACGCCTGAACCTGATGTAACATTGTGTGCCAACTATACTTCAATTAAAAGAAAGAAAGAGGAGAGGAGAGGTTTGGAGAGGAGAGGAGAGGAGGAAAGGAAGGAAAGGGAAGGGAAGGGAAGGGAAGGGAAGGGAAGGGAAGGGAAGGGAAGGGAAGAGAAGAGTTCATTGGGATCAGTGATATGCCATGTGTACCTAGGCCTGTGAAGTTCCAACAGAAACTATTTTGATGATTTAATACATGTAGAATGCTTAGAAATGTGCTTGACACGTGATGAGTACTCAGTTTACATTATCCCTGATGATGGTGTATGAATAAAACCACAAAAATCATAGGGGAAGAGCACCAGCATCTTCAATGTGTACTTTCCCTTGTCGTTTGGGATTTTAGGATAGAGGGTAAATTTTAGGGTAGAGTTCACCCAAAGAGAACTCCTGTAGGGCTAAGTCGATTTGGGTACTGTAAGAGAATACTATAGACTGGATGGTTTATAAAGAACAGAAATGTATTTCTCACTGTTCTGAGGAACCAAGCAGTCCCAAGATTGAGGTGCCAGCAGATTCAGTGTCTGGTGAGGGCCTGCTTCCTGGTTCACAAATAGCCATCTTTTCTCTTGTGTCCTCGCGTGGCAGAAGTGGTGAAGTAGCTCTCTGGGGTCTCTTTTAAAAGCACTAATCCTATTCATGAGGGCTTCAACCTTGGGACCTAATTACCTCCCAGAGGTGCCATCCCATACTGAGGGGTTAGTTTCAACATATGAATTTGGGGGAGACACAAACATTAAGTCTGTAGCACTGCATTTGTTAAATGTACCTCCTTTACAGGAATGTAGGTAGTAAGAACCCCTTCACCTCCCACACCCCCAGTTGCCTGTGAAGAAGTTGAAAGCGGGTCTTATGGCTGATGTAATGGAAATTTGACTTGGGATAAGACAAAACTGTCATCAGTAGGTTCCTAGCCCTTGTCAGAACCTTATGTTTGCTGTGTCTGTTACTATTCTAAATAGATGTCAAGTTAACCAAAATGAGCAGAACTCTTTTCTTGGACACAGCATGTGTTCCATCACAAATAATTCACTATAAGCTTCTGGGAGACATGAGTCTGTGCCTCATATTTTCACACACACAAGATATGGAGCTACTGACAGATAAGGCCACACCCCTGTCATGTTATTGCTGACATATTTCTCCTCAAATGGCACTGCTGATTATTATAAAAGCAGGTTTGAATGGAGAAAGAATATGCTGGCAGTTGAAAGAAATTAGAGAATAACTTTTAACACATACTTGGAGGCCCTCTTTCAACTTTTTCCCTGTGTTATTGTGAAGCAGATAAAGGCATTGCTGCAATACTGATGTGATCCATCTATTCAAGAAAGTAATACATCCAAGTTTGTTATGGCCCTTGAATTACATTTTTTTTTCAGACAAGGAGCTGCCAAAGAAGTCAGTGAGGCATCAGTTTGATGAAACCTCTTCTAGCAAATTGCCATTTCTAATTATTCAGGGTATCATATCTTTCATCACTCACAGTGGCTACTTCGAAGGGAGATGTCTCCTCTTATGGAGGCAGTGATGGGAATGTTGTAACTTGCCATTTCCAGCATGCCTTGAATTTATCTTTGTCTTGTTTGTCCCTGAGTCTGGAAGGCCAGTGAAAATCTTCTCCCTTCTTCCCTTACTGCTTTGTTTTCAACCATTCCTTTCTTTCAAACATAATGCATGTTAGTAACTATTTGAACTTCTGTTCATCTTTTTCCCATCTCAGATTTATTCTTACTGTATTTGCACAGAGCACATATTTCATCCTGGTTTTTATTTAGTTGTTTGTCTATATGTCTGCCTCTTCTCCTTCGAGTCAGAAACCATGTCTTATCTTTTTCTTTTTTTTGGTGTTGGTGGCAAGACTGGAGCTTTTCACAAAGTAGACACTCAAGAACTGTTACTTTACTAAAATGTTTATTGAGTAAATGTTAAAGTATTATAGGTATCTTATTAAGTATCAGTGTTAAAAGTATGAAATTAATGACAAATTAGGGGCTAGGTAGAGCAACAAAATAGTAGTTAATTGGAATCAGAGAATTAAAAAAAATTTTTTTTTTCAATGTTTATTTATTTTTGGAACAGAGAGAGACAGAGCATGAACGGGGGAGGGGCAGAGAGAGAGGGAGACACAGAATCGGAAACAGGCTCCAGGCTCTGAGCCATCAGCCCAGAGCCCGACGCGGGGCTCGAACTCACGGACCGCGAGATCGTAACCTGGCTGAAGTCGGACGCTTAACCGACTGCGCCACCCAGGCGCCCCCGAGAATTTTTAAAAGTATATGTAATTTTAGAAGAATTTGAGACTTTAGTCCAACCTCTTTGTTTCACGGGTAGAGATCTTGACTTGTTTTTGATGAGAAGTCCATGAGCCATGAGCTTCAATCTTGTAGTGCTTTGCCTAGAGAGCTACAGAATTGGCCTATGAAAGATCTGTTGTCAAATTAATTCTGAGAGTGTTATAAGGGCTCTGAGCTCTAACCCCTATGCACCCCTCTCCATGTGTGTGCAAGAATTCTAAAGTTAAGGCTCAGCCAATTGCTTCTGAAAATCTGTAATATGAAGAACAAAATCAAGTTAACTTTGTAGTCTAATCGCCTGCTCATTTTAGCTGACTGCAAAACCAGGATTTAAACTGTCACTAATGAGAAACAAAGGAGGTATCAAAAATACAAAGAGCATTGAGGGCCTTCTGGAAAACTGTCAGAACCTCTCTTCTCAGAAGTTTCACTGTGAGTGTAGGGAGAAGAAATAAAAATAAACATTATCAATAGCCTTTCATATGTTGGACCCTATCACATTTATTAGGTCCAACAATATTTTAAACCAGTGGGTTTCAACCAGCAGTGACTTTGCTCTTCCCACCCCAGGGGACATTTGTCAATGTCTGGAAGTAATTTTGATTGTCGCTACTGGGGTGTTGCAGTTGGCATCTGGTGGGTAGAGGCCATGGATGCTGCCAGACATCTTACTATGCACAGGACAACCCTCACTAAAAACAGTTTTACAGCTCCAAATGTCAACAGTGTCATGGTAGAACAACTCTGTAAACTAAGTGTTGTATTATCCTCATATTTCCAGATGAGAAAATAGAGACTCGAGTGGATTGGGCCTATAGACTGAGATTTCTCAACAAGCAAGACTTGGCACCTTCACACCCACTCTGGATGGAGCAGTGACTCCTAAACATAGGTTTACATAAGCATCAACAGGAAACTTGCTAAGAATTCAGCTTTATGGATCTGACCTTAGAGATTTTGTTTTGTTAGATTTGGTGTAGAACATGAAATTTGTATATGCTAACAGGCGGGCCCTCAGATGCACATTTGGAGAAATACTGCCCCAGACAAAGGTGCATCACTATTTGGGCAATGCTGCTTTTATTGTCCCTGTGGCTGGGAACTACTGATTAGACTGCTTTTGCTTTGTTCTGGCTTCTCATCTCTTTAACATCACACTTTCCTCTTCTTTGACTGTGCCTTGGGTAATGATGGGGGCTTTCTTAGTTGAGCCTGTGACTATTCCAGGGTAAGACTGTACCCAGGGAAGATCCTGAGCCAATTGAGGAGTTGCAGGCAGATTCATTTTCTTTCATCAGGGGTATATTATTTCTTCATTCTAGGCTACTATTCTTTTAGATTAATGATGGTGTTTGATACTTTGGGTATTGGAAATAACATAGAGCTGTTTTATAACACTGATTTCAGGGAGGAATGACTAAAGATTCCTTTAGGGTCAGTCAGACTGGTTTGATTTATTTAACAAACATTAATTGAGTGCTTCCTCTATGGCAGCTCAGAATTTTACCAGTTGATTGATAGGCAATAGTATGTGGTAACACAGGGTCAGTGTTGCTGGCCATTTGGAATGGGGAAAGCTTATAGTGGATCAGTGAGTGACTTAGAGGTGACTAAGGAATAAAGAAGTTGGAGGTGTTTTTCTTAAGATATAGTACAGTGTATTCTCATCATTCATGGATTCCATATTTGCGAATTCACCTCCTTGCTGAAATTTATTTGTAACTCCCAAATCAAGACTCAAGGTACTTTCATGGTTATTCATGGACATGAGCAGAGAGGTGAAGAATTTGAGTCACTTGACAAGCATGTTCGTAGCTGAGGGCAGAGAAGGAGACACTCTGCTTTCCTGTTTCACTTTTTGTACTGTAAACAAGTACAATTTTTGTGGTCTATTTAGTGTCATGTTTTCTGGAATCTTGTGCTTTTTGGTGGTGATTTTGCTGTTTGAAATGGCCTTCAAGCATAGCATTGAAGTGCTATCTCATTCTCCCAAGGAGGAAGGATATGCCTTAGGGAGAAAATACAGGTGTTATAGATAAGCTCCCTTCAGGTATGAGTTACAGTGCTGTTGGCTGTGAGTTCAGTGTTAGTGAGTCAGCAATATGTATTAAATAAGGTGTCTTTAAATAGAAACACATAAAAGAAAGTTATATATTGACTGTATTGATGAAAAGTTTCACCAAAGGCTTGCAGGAGCCCTACCTTGTATTTTCCCTAGGAGCAATGATTTAATGGGCTATTCAGTGTTTGTGGAGGCTCTATAGAACATAACTACCACGAATAATGGGAATCCATGAGTCTGGATTACCTGAACAGACACGCAGTGGAGTACTATGCAGCCATGTTTCAGAGCTGTTGGGGAGAGGCTTTCATTTTGCCTGAGACAAAATAAGTGATTTTTTTTTTTAAGTCAGCATGGCTCATCTCCATTCATGCAGAAATTGCGGTTGTCTATTAAGAAACTGCTCACTAAAGGAATGAAGTACATTAAAATAAAGCTATTGCCTTTAAGGGCCTAATCATCAGTAAGGTTGAAGGATCATTCAGCTTATTTTCAAGAACCATTCTGAGTGTCTGGACTGATTTCTGGGATTATTATCATGCAGTTTTATAAATATTGCCCTGGCTTTTAGCACTGATTTTTAAAAAGTTATTTTCATACACAGTCCATAGAGTGCTCTGTGTAAAGAAGGCCCTTTGAATTGACTACTTACTTGGATTGTGTTTTCTTTAAAAGTTACAAAAAAAAAGTTCTGCCTGATTTAGAGTTTTGGAGTGAATACAGATTGATGTGTGTTGAGCTCTGTATTTTTCATCAAATTTCTGTATTTTCATCCTTTTCTGTATTTGAGGATCAATGACAGGTACCAGTTTTCTGTAGAGCATATGTGTTGGGGAGACCCTGCCAATGAGGCTCCCCCCATTCACAATGGAACTTCAGTTGAACTTGAAGACTTCTTTTTCTCTGAGTCACTCCCTGCCCCTCCTCTGCCTGAGATGGATCCCAGGGAAGGAAAAGAAAAGGGGAAGTTTGGGCCTTTGGGCCTTCAGTCCACTGTATACAAACTTCCAAATGTAATCCATCAGGGGAAGGCTTCATGTTTTAAAAATGATGATCACAAATATACTACCTGCGATAGGGTGAGTTATAGATCCCAAGTTGTTCACATCCTAAGCTCCTACTATGCCATAAAACCCTTATATGGCAAAGGGGACTTTGCAAATGTGATTAAGTTAGGGATTTTGAGATGGGAGATAGATTATCTTGGAATCTCCAGGTGGGCCCAATCATGTAATCAGTAGGGTCCTTGCAGGAGGGAGGCACAGGGAGGTACAACTATAGAGGAGGCAAGGTGGTGATGGGTGGCGGTACTGAAACAGTGGCTGGAGCAGTGTGCTTTGGAGGTGGAGGAAGGGGCCATAAGCCAAGGAACACAGGTGGCTCCGAGAAAATGAAAAAGGCTAGGACACAGATTCCCCCATCGGAGCCTGAAGATAGAATCAGCCCTGCCAACAGCTAGACTTCAGCTCACGAAAGTGATTCCAGATTTCTGATCTCCAGAACTGTGAAAGATCAATTTGTGGCATTGTGAGCGACTACATTGTGGTAATTTTTCCCAGCAGCTGTAGGAAGCTAATATACTACTTCAAGAGCATCTTTATGATGCTATTTTTATAACATTTCCTTTTAGAAAGGTAAGTTCACATAATATTTATGGGAGCACACCTCTTGTATAAATGTTCCCTCATATTTAATCTTTTGTTTATCAAAATAACTAAACAAGTGTATTTCAGCATGTTAAGGGGAGTGTCTGGGAGGAATCGTAAAATCATGGGGGTCCAGGGAAAGTTTAGTCCAATTGTTTTACAAATGAGTGAACTAGGGCTGGAGTCCAGGTCTCTTGACATCCAGTCTGAGGGGAGTAGAGTATGAAGCAAGGGACCTGCTGCCCCTCTTTCTGGCCCCTGGGAATGTCCTGCCTCCTTTTGAAAATGGTGCAACCGTGTCATTTGCTGCCGTGTGTGGCTGTGACATTGCTGAGAACTTTGAGCCTAGGGTCAGCTCAGACTTTGTTAAGGATCAGAAGAGGCGTGAAGAAACAGGCACCAGTTGGAATAAAGTTATTAAAAATTTTTGTTTATTTTAATGTTTAATGATTATTGTTTATTTTTGAGAGAGAGAGAGAAAGAGAGAGAGAGAGAGAGAGGAGAGAGAGGCTCAGAGCATGAGCGGGGGAACGTCAGAGAGAGAGGGAGACACAGAATCTGAAACAGGATCCAGGCTCTGAGCTGTCAGCATAGAGCCTGATGTGGGGCTCGAACCCACGAATGTGAGATTATGACCTGAGCCGAAGTCGGACGCTTAACTGACTGAGCCACCCAGGCGCCCCTGGAATAAAGTTATTTTAAAAATTAACTCAAATGTATAGTTACCACTAAGACTGCAATATACACTCTGATGTTTTAAGCCTTTCATTAAGAAATGAAAGGAATTTTCTCAAAACCCATCCATTAAGCCTTGAAATCCAATCCTTGTTCTCAAGTGCAAAGTCTGGAAATGGAATGGAATGCCAGAAATTACCTCGATTCAAACTTTTCCTTCTCTTTTGTTGTGTTCTTTTGGAAACTAACCCAGGGACAACAAGAATGCAGCCGAAATGAAATTGCCAAAATGACTATAATACTCCCCAATCTATACCTAATTAAAGCCTTTGTTCACCTTTTGGACTGTCTCAGATAGGTAAAGGTTCATAGGAAATGTTTAGGGCTATAGAGTTAGGGAAGCTTTTAAAGTTGTTTTTTTTTTTTTTTTCATGTAAATGGGAGAAATATAATCTTGATACCTCTGCATATTTCAAAAATATGTAGAAAAACTAGCCTGATGTTTGTTAGGTTTTTAAAGGGGAAGAGAAAGATACAGTAATGTTAGACGCTTGCTTCTGGTTACTTCTATAATCCTGGCAATAGTCTATGAAGTAAGTGTTATTTTATCTTACTTCTCAAGAAACTAGTTCAGTGAACTAAACTAACTAGCAAATCTACAGTGAGAAGTTTGAAAAGGATTCAGGTCTCAAGACTCCTGATTGAGAGACCAGGCTGTTACAATTTTCCCTAGCTGGTGATATTTCCTCTACATTCAAGGGCATATGAAGGGTACATGAATGTGTGGGGCAAATGCAGTGTCAAGCCTTCCCAATTTAGGTTTCTTTAGATATGTTTTAAGTGATGAAAATTTTTATTTGTAGAGCTGTATTTTTTTAAAAACATAATTGTTTATTCATTAAATTTTTTTAAATGTTTATTTATCTTTGAGAGAGAGAGAGAGAGAAAGAGAGAGAGGGAGATAGCGCAAGTGGGGGAGGGGCAGAGAAAGAGGGAGACACAGAATCTGAAACAGGCTCCAGGCTCTGAGCTGTCAGCACAGAGCCCCATGCAGGGCTCGAACTCTGAACCAGAGATCATGACCTGAGTCGAAGTTAGACACTTAACTGACTCCACCCAAGCGTCCCGTTGCTTATTTATTTATATTAAACTTTTCTGCATTTATAATTTATTACAAAAGTAATACATGCTTATGGTAACAAGTCTTCAAGGTGAACAAGGTTTAGAAGTATGGATATTCTTCCGTGAATTTCTCAGCTTCATACAATGTATAAGTGTCCTTTTAAGGAAAAGCATTGCCTGGTTTAGGTCCTACTAAACAAAGAAAAATGAAGTATAATTTGAATACCTGTTATTCACATGTATATCATTGCCTGTAAAGTACTTCTTGGACTTTGTTCTGTGCAGTAGTTAAAACATTTACCCGCAGTTTTTAAAAAATCCTTAACCTACTCCGAGATACGTCAAATTCAAATGCAGTCACTAATGAATGAATGAGATTTTGCTGTATTAGGAGTTTTCTCCTGCACACAGTGTATGTGTAACTCTACTCGCCTGAGTACATATACCCTCAGAGCAGCTAAATGTCAGAGGCCCTGAGTAAAAAGCTCCATGCACTCTTGGGAAGCCATTTCATGGTGACATTGTGGGCCTGTGGGCCCACAAACACCTGTTGAAATAAGCAGTAAATGGCTTACTAGAAATCATCTTATGTAATACCCAACTTCCTAGGTGGTTCATGGCTTGTATCTCTGGATTTTGGTTTTCAGGAAGCCTCTTGGAATTACCCTTAGCCTTCTAAGAGTTCCCAGTTCTTTCTTACCCTCTCTTCCCTATTTATTCTTTCTCTGAAACTATAGGGAACAAGTCCACTCTTGCTCCAACATTCCTGATTCTGATCCAGCTTGTTCCTTACCTTATCACGCACTGATCACTCCTGCAGAAGGCTGGCAGGGGTCTACTGATGACCACAAAACACCTATTTAGGGCCACAGAGATCTAACTGTGTAGTAGACACAGTATGTTGATTGGATAGTTTCCATGTGCCCCTCCAGAACTACTGCTCCCTCTGTTCTACAGTGTTGGAGGTGGCTTGCGTTAATAGACTTTCCCCTTTGGCTTCCAGTTAGGTGTAGGCAATGGGAGGCACTGGCAGGAAATGCAGGGCTGCAGGAGAGTGGGGTGGGGTACGTACTCCCCCAGCTCCTACCCTGTGAGTTGTCTGTGGTTGGTTGAGTTCCTCTGCTTCTGAAGGCTACAGCTCTTCTGGGTTCTCTACCATGTCCCTTCAGGCCTAGTGGTGGTAATGGTTTCCTGGCTCTCTGCTGTTGCCTGGGGTTCCCTATACTCTGTCTACACTGTTGTCAATAGTACTCTATCTTATCTTTTCCTCAGTGCCCTTGTTCGAGTGAGCCATCTGTTTTCAGCTAGGACCAGAGTCTCTGGCCTTTTTTCCCCGTCTCTCTCCCCTCTCTCGCCCATGAGTGGCTTCTCTTTTCCCTTTACATGTTAATGCCTTTATCACCACACCGCCTTCTCTAGTCCCTAGGGTTTGGGTAACTATCTGTGATCAGTAATTTCTACCTTAGTAGGAAATTATCTCAGAAAGCAGTGTCAGAACCAGAAAGCATTTGAGAATCATGTGGTCTAGTGACTTTTTATTCAAAAGTTAAAAAAAAATAGGGCCAGAGAAGATAGATGTCTTGCCTGAGGTCCACTGCATACTACCTAGAGGTTAGTCCCTCATTCTTTCCTCTGTACCATATGGAGACTGGGGATAAATGTCCCAAATCGGAGGTGTCTTCAGAAATGCAGGCCAAAAGATGCCGCCTTCTGAAATTGAAACCAGTAAGACCCAACATTAAATAGGTAGAATCATCCCTTTGCAGAAATAAAACACATTCTAAGAGGAGATACTGGTTTTGAAAATGTATTGCAGACAAGTCAAGAATGTTTCAAGTCTTCAGCTAGAAGACTTAGGGAGTTTCCCAAGAAATTAACATAAGCTTTAATCCAGTAGATTTTACATACACAAAGGGATGCATCATCACAGAAGGGTTGTTTGACTAGAGGGGTTGGAGAAGACTCGATAAAGGTTCAAAGTTGTGGCCACCCTCTGATTACTTTTTCCTCAGGTTTGTGCATTTCTGTGGGTCTGAGGACAGAACCTTAACCTGTCAGGATCCCTCTGGATACTTGTTTGTTATTGTGAGGGTCATAGCAGGACTCATTGAAACTGACCTTTGAAAATAACTGCTCTTAATTAAGAAGAGTATTTGATTCTGAGTAAATTCAAGGAGGCTAATTTCATTTGTGTTCTTTATTGCTGGCCTACCTTCCAACCGAGCTGACCAAAAGCCTGTGTTTTCCAGAACAGCTCATTAACTCCACACCCTTATGCCCTAGTTCCCAGTACTTCTCTGGCTCCTGTTTGAGGTTCACATAGCAGAGTTACCCAAGTTCTTTACATCCTTTCCCTGGCCTCTGCTGAGCTCACCCACCTCATTTCTTGCTATTCCTGGCCTTGCCCTTTATGTAGTAGGTAGTAGACCCCACACCATGTCGCTTCCTGTCTCTCTCTGTGTTCCCACACTTTCCTCTTCCTAGAACTGCCTATTCTGCCTCCTTCTCTGCACCCCCAGCCTTCACATTTAACTGCTTCTAAGACTCAATCCAGGTATCACCACTTCCCAGAAGCCTCTGCTCCTCTAGGCTGGCTGAGGACCCTGGTGTCTGGTTCCCATTCTAAGTCGTGCATATCTGTCATAGCACTCATCATCTTGCGTGTAAATTACCCATTCTGATCAGTTTTGTGTTTAAACTTACTGTTTATTCTCCCACTGAGCTCCTTCAGACCTCCATCTAGGAGGCTTTGGAGCCTCAGCAACTAGTACAGGGCCTGGCTCATAGTAAGTAGGCACTCATCCTGGAAAAAGGCATTCTGATTTGTAAGTTACAAGTTATATTTTGTGGCTTTCCTGACTTCTGTAGAGTCTCTCAGCTTTGCCTTCTTCCACCCAAAGATCTTCATATGTCAGGAACACTTGCCTGCCCTGGGAAATCAGGGCCATAGGGATGGTTCATGTGCCATTGTCTGTCCTTGCCAATGAAAAGGATGATACACTTATAGGAAATAGTTTTGTCTTATGTGAATTATTACATTCACAGTCATGGCAGAGCAAGGGGATTATAAGTGTTGGAACTCTTGGCAGAAGCCAATCGTTGTTAGTTTATAAAATCATTGTGTCTGTTAGGTGGCAGTGTCTTAGGAAAAGCAATAAGCTGCTTTCCTCCTGGGAAAGCAGAAAGTCTGTGGGCATCCCATGTTCACATCCTCTGAGGACCACAGCTTCAGATGCACACAGCAGTTTCCTCTTACCATGATGGAAGTGTCCTCTTCCCAAAGTATGTATGGTGGTGGGCAATATGACCTCTCTGTAGGGTATGATGGGACTTGTTGGCAAAGAAGAGGGCAGCTGTGGAGGTTTAGGTGCTTGCATTATAGTGAGAAGTTTCATCTAGAAAGTAATTGCCTGGTACAGCAAATTGATATGTATAGGAGTCAGAATAGATTTCAGGAAGGGATGGGTTATACATTGGGAAGGGGCATGAAGGAAACTCTTCCCAGAGACCTGGGGCTGTGCCTCTGATCTGGAGCTATGGGCTATGCATGTGGGCTGTCTCCCAAGATCAAGAGACAGCTTGAGTCAGAGGAGCTTGAGGAAGGGCAAGGCTGGCAAATAAAGGAAGAATGTCCAAACAGATCATCTGAAGGAAGGAATTGCCCTGTCCTAAGGGAACCAGGCAATGAGCATGCAAGGATGTTGAAATTTGGGAACAAGACTGACTTTTTCTTCCTTCAAAGTGATGTGGGGCAAGCCTGGTGGTATTTATAAGACCAGGGATGGTCAAATCCCTATACTTATTTATTCCTTATTTGCATGCCTTCACTACATGCCATTTTCCATGATCATGAGGTCAAAAATGTGGTGTCTTAATTTAGAATTCCAGTCCTGGGATCAACATGTAATAGATACTTGGATTAGTTAGAATATAGATACTACTTGTTTTGACACAGCAAATAACAGTAGCTCTTTGGCTAAGGTTAGTTTCTCTGAGAAATAGACTGCAATGGAAATCAGTGTGTAGGTGTTTTATTGGAGAGTACCCTTGGACAAAACATATATGAGAATGAGGAAAGCAATACTGAGCAGAGAGAAGTTGCACTGTGATGCAGTTATCAATAGAGAACAGCTGATCTTAAGGGGAGCTCTGGCGTTGGGATGGCTCTTCTGAATTGGTCATGCATCTGGGCAAGGAGACCTGGGGTTGCAACTCCTTACAGACCAGTAACTGCATGCAGGCTGCCTTCAGTCGGGGAATATTATGGAGAGAGGCTCCCTGTAGCTAAGACCAATTTCCAGCCAATACTTCTGGCAGCTGGAAAAATAATTGCTTCCAACCTGAAGGTTGAGGTCTGAGTGGCCTACCAGGGCTAGAGTTTGGTATAGTTTGGGGGACCCATCCTGTTGATCTTTGTTACAAAGGCTTACCCCTACATTTGCGTTCCAAGGGAAATGGGCATAATAGGACATGTTTCTCTTTCTTTTGTTCATTTGGATATGACTTCTAAGTTATATACCTCATTCCATAGACTTGCCACTGGCTAAAACATAGTTGGATGAACACACCTAGCTATAAAAGATGTGGGGATGTTATTTCTTTTTTCCCCTGAAGCTTTATACCCCAGGTTATAATTGACAAGATTGTGTGTATTTAAAGTGTACAGTGTGGTAATTTGATATGCACATACACTGTGAAATGATTATCACAGTCAAGTTAATAAACACATCCATTACTTTACACAGTTACCAATTTTGTGTGTTTATATAGTGGGAATGCTAAAATCTACTCTCTTAGCAAATTTCAAGTATACAACTATAGACTCCATGCTGTGCATTAGATCCCCAGAACATATTCATCTTATAACTGAAGTTTGTAATTTTTTTTTTACCAGCATCTCCCTTTAGGACACTTATATATTTTGTTTTTTTGTTTTTTTTTCTGTAAGGTATAAATGAAAGAAACCAAAATGATGAAAAGAGATTATTTTGGGTCTTTTATTCATGTCTTATTTCCCAAGTTTTCCAGACTAAGCATGTACAGCTTGTATAATCAGCATAAATATTATTAAAATGTGTAACAGATATAGTTGATTACTGGAAGAATATGAACTTTTAAAGGGTGAAACTTTAACTGATTTCTGTATCAAATATGAAAACCACAGAGAGGAAGAAGGCAGTAGACAGTTGCCCCAGATGGCTTTAAATAATTATTTATTGAATTCATTAACTCAGCAAACACTTCTTGAGCATTCTTCTTAACCGGGAAAAATTTCCTTCTATTGCTTTTGCTCAGTTTTTATTGATTGTCACCTTGGTGACCTCCCAAGATTGGAAGTTAATCAACCACAAAGTGGATGCTTTTTCAAGTTAGAAACACTCATGTGCATAATTCTTGGGAATCAAATGTGCATGGACAACTTTAATAGATGTTGGATTCATTATTTATGGTTACCACTGGATTTAGAACAAAGCTGGAGTGCAAGTGGGGCATGGACTCTTGGGTTCAGCTCAGGTCATGATTTCACGGTTCATGAGTTCAAGCCCTGCATCAGTCTGTGTGCTGACAGTGCAGCACGTGCTTGGGATTCTGTCTCTCTCCCTCTGTTTGCCCCTACTTCCCCCCTCCCTTCCTCTCTAAATAAATAAATAAATAAATAAATAAATAAATAAATATCTTTTTTTTTTTTTTTTTTTTTTTTTTTGGAGCATGAGACAATAAGGTTTCTGCATCTTCAGGAAAGTAGTTGGCTATGGGGATTTGGTGGGGGGAGCTGACTTCCCTGCCATGGCTCCCCTAGTACATTTGGTTGTTATAGCTGAAAAAGGCAGAGGCTAGAAGTCTCCTTTCTTATTTCTTGGTCCTTTTCCCAGCCTGTGCACTTGTGTTCTGTAACTCATTTGGGAAAAGGCACTATAACATTCTACCAGCAATAAATTTTCCTGCTTAATTTTATAGTATCTTGATGGGTTAGGAATAATCTAAATTCTGTGTCTGTCTTAAAGTCATCCACAGTCTATCATAAATTGTTCTGCCACATGCACATTTAAAAAATAAATTTTATGACAGAAATTTTCAAGTAAACACAGAATTAGAGGGAATAATATAATGAACCCCATGCAACCTTTATCTAGCTTCAAGAATTATTAATATTTTGGCAATCTTGTTTCATCTGCCTTCCCCATTTTTTTTTTTTTTTTTTGCTGGAGAATTTGAAAGCAAGTCCTTTATTGTGTCTGAACATCCACAGACATCTTGATAAAAGTAGCACCCTTCACGGATACCTCTCAGACTCCTTGAGGGCTGCCTGTGAAGAGTGTTTTTGATTTTACAGCAGAAATTTTCCTCAAGCCAGTAAGTCGCTTGTGCCAAGACCAATTAATTTACTCATTCGTAACTGAGAGAAATACCATTTGCTGTATGCAAGTGAGTTGTGGAACCCTTACCTGGCTTTTGCTTGCTGTTTATTTTAATTTGTTTGTCCTCACACAGCATTACTAGCTAGTCATGTTTTAACAGCCTTGGATGAACTAAGGGGCCCTTGTCACAGAATTAGGGGACAGAAAGACAGCTTTCTTTGCACAAAGGCTGTCCTATTAGACCTTATGATCCAGGTATAATGTCTGTGTTCCTTGAGATGCCATCTTCCTGTAAAGCAGTTAGTCACTAGCCGATGTGGAAGCCTGCCTTTCTGGTGCAGAAAGAACTGAGGTTTGGAGCACATCTGATGGCTGTCTCAGCTCTTCTGTTTAACTTCACTATGGTCTATAACATTTTTTAATAGCAGTAAAATATGCATGGCATAAAATTTACCATCTTAACCATTTAAGTGTACAAGTTCAGTAGTGTTAAGCATATTCACATTGTTGTGCAACCAATCCACAAAACTCTTTTCATCTTGGAAAACTGGAACTCTGTACCCATTAAACAATAACTCCCCATTTCCTATTACCTCCATGCCCTGGCAGCCACCATTCTACTTTCGGTCTCTATGAGTTTGACTACCCTAGGTACCTCATATAAATGGAATTACACAGTCTTTGTCTTTTGTGACTGGCCTATTTCACTTAGCATAGCGTCCTCAAAGTTCATCCATGTTGTAGCATGTGTCAGAATTGCTTCCCTTTTTAAGGCTCAGTGATATTTCACTGTATGTATAGAGGTGTATACATAAACATTTACCATATGTTTATGGTGTATCCATAAACATTTTGTTTATCCATCATCCATTGATGGACACTTGGGTTGCTTCCACCTTTTAGCTATTGTGAATAATGCTGCTATGAACATGTGTGTGTATAAAACGTTCTTTGGTGAAAAGTTCTTTTCTTCTGGAATATGTTGCTTCCTTGTATTTTTGGTGTCCACCACTGGTTGAGCACTATCCTTCCCCAAGGTTATTGCAGGACCTATAATACCATATCTTATTTCTTTCAAATCCAAGGCCCTTTTTCTCCTTGACCTGCTGTTTGCCATTGGTATGCCCACCTGTTGGTACAATACTTGGGACACAGTATAGATTATTTTTTAAACAAATGAATGAATGAATGAAGCAAAATTAAATAGAAGAGAAACAAGCTATTTTTCCCCATAAAATGGTTGGGACCCCAAGCCTGTCTAGATATGTCTTCCAAATGTCTCTCTTTCAAACATCTGGCCCTTGTTCCTTTTTAAATTAACTTAGTATAGGGGCACCTGGGTGGCTCAATAGGTTAAGCACCCAACTCTTGGTTTTGGCTCATGTCATGATCTCATAGTTCATGAGTTCAAGTCTCACATTGGACTCCGTGCTAACAGTGTGGAGCCTGGTTGGGATTCTTTCTCTCCCTCTCTCTCTCTGCCCTTCCCCTGTTCATGCTCACATGTGCTCTCTCTCTGTTAAAATAAATAAATAAAATAAAAATAAATAAATAAATAAATAAATAAATAAATACTTAAAAAAACTTTTAAGTTAACTCAGTTTAATTTAGCTATCATTCTATATTTTTAGACAAAACACACTAACATAACCAATACCTCTTTTCCTGCTTTTCTTCCCATGATTTGAACACGAGGCTTGTATATATTTATTATAAATGAGTAAATCTGAGAGTGAATGCATGCATGAAGGAATTATTTAATGAATGCACCAACTAAGAATTTATTTTTTGGTGAGTGGTATATTTCTTAGAGACCTTTATTATGATGGGAGAGAGAAAGGAAAGGAAGGAGGAATGGGAGGGACATCAATTATTTTCTCATTCCACAAATAACCACAGTTCTGGGTACTGGGGGTTCAGTAGTAAACAAAACAGGCATGGTTCAGGTTCTCAGGGCCTTACCTTTCAAGGAGTGAAACAGACAAACAGAATGATTTCCAGTTGTTATCAAGCCATGAAAGGAAACAGGAAGCCATGCTAGAGAAGAATTGGAGCCTACTGGGAAGGGCAGTCAGGAGGACATGGATGAAGAGGTGAAACGGAGTGAGAAGGAGCCTGGTCAGGAGAAGAAGGCGGCGGGCGGGCAGAAGGGGGGGGGGGGGTGTACTGAGGCAAGCAATCACCTGGCCGGAGGAAAGCATTTTCAAAGAGTCCATCTGACTAATGTGGAGAGGGGAGCAGAGAGGAGTGAGGCTAGAACAGGGGCCTCGCAGGCATGGTAAAGAATTTAGACTTTTGTTAAGATCATTGAAAATCCATTGACATATTTGAGTTTGAGAAATATATGCTCTAATTTGTGTTTTAAGAAGCATACTCTGGGTGCTGTGGGGAAAATTGTTGGAGGGTGTGTCTGGAAGAGGAGTACCCTGTCAGATCTATGAGAGCCACAGCCCAGGTGAGAGATGAGGGTGGCCTGGAGTGGAGGTGACCCTGGAGGCAGGGAGATGGGGGCAGACTGAAGATTCAGTTTGGGGAGGAGAGATTGCCTTCCTCATCTCCTGTGTTTCCTCAGCTTGTCCCTATGTTTATTTTGTTACCTTTAAGGGCAGTTCCTCAAGGTCGGCTGAATCTGTTGCTTCTATTATCACTGCCATTTTGATGAGTGATTTCACCTGGTGCTGTATCAGATTCTGAGCACTAGTTCACTGGACAATAGTTATTGCAAGCTCCTATCCTCTCTCACTTATGAACTTAATTAAAAGATCTCTCTGTCTTACACACATACATCAAAAACATAAATTGTTGTAAGCATCACTGAATGAAATATGATTATTCCGTCCATCATGGTCACTTCCCTTTGACTCCTAAGCTTTGTTTTCAGGAATACACACAGAGACAAGGAAAGGAACAGTCTTCGAAGGATCTGTATTTTTATTTATTTATTTATTTATTTATTTATTTATTTATTTATTTATAATGTTTATTTATTTTTGAGAGGGAGAGTGAGACAGAGCGTGAGTAGGGGAGGGCCATAGGGAGCAAGACACAGAATCGAAGGCAGACTCCAGGCTCCAAGCTGTCAGCACAGAGCCTGGGCCTGATGCGGGCTCAAACCATGAACCGTGTGAGAACATGACCTGAGCTGAAGTCGGATGCCCAACCGACTGAGCCACCAGGTGCCCCAAGGGTCTGTGTTTAAATTGTAGCACAGTATGCTTCCCCAAAACTCACTTTTTGTTCATAGTGTGTGGTGAATTTTGGTATATCTGGAAATATGTTACATTTGCTATGATTTGTTCAAGCTATTCTGGAGAAGAGTAGACTACAAGTTTTCCTAGTATAGCATAGTTCATTATCTGAATATTGCAGCACACTAAGCCAGGAGTGGACAGTTGCAAGAGTGAAGGGGATTATGTGGGGACTGATAGCCAAGTGCATATTGTTTGCCTTATGATACCTGGTTGAAACTTGGGTTCTTATTTAACTCTTAGATCTTGTCTAAGAATCTTTGGACCCCATCATTTTGACCCTGCTCTTAACATTCTGGAGGGTTAGCCCCAGAATCAATCAAACCACTCTTCCTAGAGATTTTGAAATATATGATGGTCCTGAACCCCTCTGAGCCCAGAGCAACCCACTTGCTACCCATGTCTTGTAGGAAGGAAGGGGAAACCATTTGGCTGTTGGGATTGAAGAAAAGGTGATACCTATGGTTTGCTTGCCTCAAAATATTCTGAACTGTGCCTACTCTGTGATTTTTCAAACGTAAAACATGAAATTTCTTAGGATATGGTCATTAAAATGATTTCTTTTTTCTTTCAATTCACAAAGTAGGATTTGTAAATTACAAAAGACATGTTCCTTTCTGTCCTTACAGAAGAAACATTGTCTATTTCAGGATTCATTTTCTCTAATATGGGATTTCAGCTCCAGCTATAATTCAGGGGGTGCTTGTCTGGTAATTGCATTCTTTTGCTGATTTTTCTCTTTCTCATCTTGAAGATGATTTTATTTTTTCATGCTATAAAGCAAGTGCTATTTAATGTCCTTATTAGGGAAGGACAATTAACATATCCATGAATTGTTGTCCTATTTATACATCTGTTATCAGTGAATTACTTGTTTGTTTAAGAATGAAGTTCTACCTCATTTAAGACCATTTTTGCCTATTAGCAAATGAATTCTATTTGAATTTTCATGAGTGTGTTTTAGTTCATACCAAAGAGCAATTGTTTTAGGAAATCAAAACACTGAAAATTTTTTAAACAAGTAAAAGATGTACTATCTGCTTATAAATAGTGGAAGTTGAAACACAAATAATATATTTCCTAATTGCTTTTTTTTTAGACCTAACAACAATTGATCATGGGTAGGGTTGATATTAGCCAATTTGGACAATAATATATACTACTAAACGAAAATGTATTTTTAAAAGCTTTTAAAAGAGCCACCTGCCAGGTCAAATTGATTAAGCATCTAAGTATCATGTTGGATTTAAAATATATTTGTGTGAGATATCTGTTTAATCTTTGAGGTCTAATAATAAACTTTGTAGAGAAGGTTGAGCTTTCTCCAGAGTTTACTTGAGGTGTCAGGATAAGTAATTGCCTTGCTGCTACAAATTTGGAATTTAACATTTTGTTGGGCCTATTTTTTCTGCCACTCCATAGATAATAAATTTCATGAAGGGATCTTTCCATTGGCAGAAGTCAGTTCCTTTTGTTTTCTCTGCAGAAAATGAGTTGCTTTGCTTTGTGATAGGCAGGTATCCAAGCATTAATACTTTTCTTTTCAGTCTAGAATCAGGTAATGACGGCCCATCATTCTTACTGACAGCAGGGATGACAATCTTGCTCGTCCCATATCTTCTAGTACAGCTCAAGGACAGGAACAGTGGCTAGAATTTTATCAGCAGGCTCAAGAGTCAAGGGACAGAAGTGATGTGGGTTGGAGTAGGTGATTAACTCTTTTGAGATTCCTCTCATTTTATCAACTCCAAATTGACCAGAGGTGCTATTGTACTATAGAAGCTTGAATGCCATCCCTCACTTATCCCTCTGGAATGATACAAACACAATCTGTTTTGTTGATCAATTCTTTTCCTCTCTCTGTCTCTCTCTCTCTCTCTTTTGATGCAGTAGATCAGGTGTTGGCCAGCTATAGCTTGCAGGACAAATCCAGCCTGTGGCTGGCAAGCTAAAAGTGGGTTTTATATTTTTAAGTGGTTGAAAAACCAGAAGAAAAATATTTCATGAAAATGATGTGTCAGTGCTCGTAAATAAAATTTTACTTAAATATGACCTGCTGATTCACTTACATAGTGTCTGTGGATATTTTTCTGCCACATTGAAAAATTGAATTGAGTAGTTAGGACAGATACTGATTGGACCACAAAATTTAAGTTGAGACAAGTCTAGGCACTTCTCAAAAAATACAACTGTTAGGGGTGCCTGGCTGGCTCAGTCATTTAGGCATCTGACTTCAGCTCAGGTCATGACCTCACGGCTAGTAGGTTCGAGCCCCATATCCAACTCTGTGCTGACAGCTCAGATCCTGGAGCCTACTTTGAATTCTATATGTATGTCTTTCTCTCTGTTCCTCCCCCACTCATGCTCTCTGTCTCTCAAAATAAATAAATAAACATTTTTAAAAAAGAAGAAAGAAATACATTTTTTACTATGTATATAGCTACGATCCTGTTGTTAACTGTAGTGGTGATTTTCCTGTATTGTGGACAAGATATTTTTTTCGGGAGCCAAATGGAGAAAATTTTTAGCATATTTCTCATGTTCAGTGTGGTCTAATTGAATTAAGGGAAGAGTCAGAGCCATAAGACCTCAGAGACCGGTCAGACAGGAAATCATCTAATCCAGAGGTCATCTAATCCAGAGGTATGGGATTAATCCATTCATTGATTTGTTAAAAATTTTTTTAAATTAATTTTTTAAATTTACATCCAAGTTAGTTAGCATATAGTGCAAAAATGATTTCAGGAGTAGACTCCTTAATGCACCTTACCCATTTAGCCCATCCCCCCCTCCCACAACCCTTCCAGTAACCCTCTGTTTGTTCTCCATATTTAAGAGTCTCTTATGTTTTGTCCCCCTCCCTGTTTTTATATTACTTTTGCTTCCCTTCCCTTATGTTCATCAGTTTTGCATCTTAAAGTCCTCATATGAGTGAAGTCATATGATTTTTGTCTTTCTCTGACTAATTTCGCTTAGCATAATACCCTCTAGTTCCATCCATGTAGTTGCAAATGGCAAGATTTCATTCTTTTTGATTGCTGAGTAATAGTCCATTGTATATATATACCACATCTTCTTTATCCATTCATCCATTGATGGGCATTTGGGCTCTTTCCATACTTTGGCTATTGTTGATAGTGCTGCTATAAACATGGAGGTGCATGTGCCCCTTCAAAACAGCATACCTGTATCCCTTGGATAAATACTTAGTAGTGCAATTGCTGGGTTGTAGGGTAGTTCTATTTTTAATTTTTTGAGGAACCTGCATACTGTTTTCCAGAGTGGCTGCACCAGTTTGCATTCCTACCAGCAATGCAAAAGAGATCCTCTCTCTCCACATCCTCGCCAACATCTGTTGTTGCCTGAGTTGTTAATGTTCGCCTTTCTGACAGGTGTAAGGTGGTATCTCATTGTGGTTTTGATTTGTATTTCCCTGATGATGAGTGATGTTGAGCATTTTTTCATGTGTCAGTTGGCCATCTGGATGTCTTCCTTGGAGAAGTGTCTATTCATGTCTTTGGCCTATTTCTTCACTGGATTATTTGTTTTTTGGGTGTTGAGTTAGTACCCAAAATCTATAAAGAACTTATCAAACTCAACATCGAAAATGCACCCATTAATTTTACTTGCTTCCTCTTTTACCAGTCATTTTATTTGGGAGCTTATCTCAACTTGGCAGGTATGCAAACTTTCAGAAGTTTCAAGAATACTAGTAACACTTTTTTCTTTTTCTTTTTTTTTTAAAAGGAATTAGCACATGTTTATTATAAAAAATAATATGTGACCAGCTATCTACTTTTTAAACTAAAAAAAGGTGGGAATATAAAATTTATCATAAAGATTAAAAATGCCATTTTTTTTTTTAGTGGTCTCTAGTGGTGTTTTAAGACTTTTTTTTGCCTTCTTTGCAACAAATCCTTGTATGTACACAAAGTTAATGTGATAGTAAACAACTTCTGGGCTGTTTAATTGATATTTGAAGTAAAATTACCTGAGGGTATTTTTGTATATGTATTAGAAACCTTAAAAATTTGCATATGTTCTGTCTTTACTTAGGTGGATCAGCTAAATAACATGCTATTTAATGACTTTGTAACAGTTGTTCTTACTCATTCTCATTCTTTACATTTGCCTGGCTTAGGTCCTCTCACCTTTAGAATAGTGTCTGGGTTGAACCACTCAGCCTACATTGAACATGGGCTTCAAGGACGTGACCCTAAGCCACCAAGAAGAGGGTGGCAAACCCTGATTTGCAAGTGAATGCTTCCTCTTTCCCACAGTTGACATTCAGCTTTGGGACAAGATCACAAAACCCCTTCAGTCCATATTAAATGTCAATCACAGGGCCCCAAATGGATAAAGGCTGAAATAGTGTATTTTGGATGAAGCCCAAGAAACAAATTATAATGTTCTGTCTTTAAAAGAACCATTCCCCCAAGGGCACTGGGAATTTTAGGTTTGTCCACAATGTGACCAGACAGAACTCTCCCAGGCTGTTTACAAGGGCTGTGATTAGGCTCCTCTAAGCTCTGGAAGAATATAGGAGAACGGGGCAGCATGTGGAAACTTGCCGGGTTCAGTGTGGACTATTACTGGGCCTGAGGCCCTGGTTGATTCTGTTCAGCTCTGGAAGAGTTACTGCAGTTTTCCAGCCAGAACTTCAGAGAACTCCAGTGGAATCTATTAGAACCCCTCTGTGGGATCCACCTAGGATTCTGGCACTGGTCAGCACATTCTAATGGTTCGGTGACTCAAAGTCACTGCTGCACCCTCCCATTGTCCCTGCTGTCCACTGTATGGTTCCTTGTTTCCTGTGTGCATTTCATCGGTGAGACTGTGAACCCTTACCACCCACCCTGAAACTCATTGTCTTCTATTCCTTTCACAGCCCCTGAGCACTAGCGGGACTTTGCATTCATTTCAGTAATTTCTCTTAAATGTGGACTGTGTGGTAGGACGGGAGAGGCAGTTCTCAGGAGTATGTGTGCTTTTTTTGTATGTATATATACTGTGCAATGTTATTAAGTCCCAACCAGACCTTACAGGGGCAGTGATTGAATTCTCTTGCCATTAGTAGAACAGACAGTAGGTGGGATGAGTGTTAAGCTTAAATATCTCCGGTGCACCACTTGAACCATGCGTCCCACCTGTGGGTTGTTTGAAGCTGGCCCTTTTGTTGCAGTGGGTCCCCTAATTCTCTTTTCAGTCCCTTTCATCTCTTCATTGTTCTCTAAGGCACAGCTCTGTAAACCACACAGAGGCCTTTCAACTTCTCTTGCTTTTTGTTTGATGCAGCCAATTGACTAGTACTGTCAGCTAATTGGAGTGGAAATGTAAAATGAAAGCTGTATTATTCAGCTGCCAACTCTCCTCAGTTGGCAGGGAGTGGGTGATGCTGGTAATTGTACCAGAAGTGTAATTGCTCTGGGTTCTGCCTCTGGATTTCACAGTGAACCCTGGGAGGGTCTTCCTTGGAGACACCTGATCCCTGCTTCCCTTCAGTGGCTTCCTGGCAAACAGTGAGGTTTGAGGCAAATCTAATCAAGCATTCTTATGTTGTTAGAGAATACAACCACTGTGTATTTTGCTGACTGCAGGAGTGGATTGCTTGGTCTAAGTACTTAGTCAATATGTCATTCCCATCAGAACTGGCAGTTAATTTCCTCTTGGTTTGGGACGGGGGTGGAATCCATGTTTCCAGAGGTGAAGATACTAACCCCATATGCCAGTCGTGGCCTGTGCCAGAGTGTTCTTGGGAACAGTAGCTGATGCAGAACAGAAGCCCATTTGTAAACTGGTTATGAATGAGGAAAGGTTTACATGTCTGGAAAGAGTTGAATAGCTTAATGGAAAAATAAGAAAAGTAGAATGTGGTTGATTAGTTTGGCATTAAAGTTAATCATATCAGTGGTTTTGGCCAAACCGAGCTTGCTTGCTTTTTTCTTTTCCCATTTTAATTCCTGAATCGAGTGACAATGGCGAACAATATTTTAGGGTAGACTGTGTGGGCTGTAGCATGTGGGATCATATGGCATGGGTAACTTCTGCTCCTCCCCACTATTTAACCCTGAGCCCATGGCATGCAATAGTAATTTTTCCACTTACCCTACTTGGACAGAGCTTCAGAATCCTCCTCAACACAGCATTTTAAGTGGTTTTTTTGTAGAGCTGGCATCTGTGAGAAAACCTGTCTACCATCTCTGACTTAGAACTTTGGAAGACTTTCCACTACTCACCCAGGACATGGAAATAGCAGCAGCTATGTAATTATTGCACTCTTCTCCTTTGCCAAGATTAAGAAGGTTGATTTGAGCAGTGTTGTCTGGTACAGTTTTGTTACCATATCATTATTACTTTATTATGCCATGTGGCGTTATAGAAAGCTTCCTCAAACATTTCTAGAGGAGAAGCTGTTTTTGTTTCCTTCGAAGTTTAAGATCTTGAGTAAGATATTGAGAGTAAGGTTGCTTCGGCAGAGCTGGTTACCCTTGTTGGTCCCAGATTCCTTCCTGTGCAGAAATCCTTGCCAGCTGCACTGTGGTGGGGTGGAGGTGGTGAGAGCCAAAGTCAATTAGGTCAGTTGATCAGTTATACAGAAACCTGTTGAGAGCTGTCCTCTCCAGAACTATCATCTTTTAGTTGAAAGAGCATAGTTCTTGATACTAAGCAGCCCTGCCTTCAAATTCTGGCTTTCCCAGTTATATGATAAGTCACCAAATTTTTTTTTTTTTTAAGCTTTGGTTTCTTTTTTTTTTTTTTTTTTTGGAAAACAGAAGTAATAATTAAGTAATTCACAAGGTTTTTGCAAGGATTAAATGTCACATGTAAATACATACTTGTATGTGATATGAATATTATAGGTGTACATATGCATGTGTATACACCTGTAATATACACATATATGCATATATAAGACACATACATATGTAATGTATGTATATAATAGTTGCTTAGTAAAAAGTAGCCATGAGTATTGCATGGACATATAACTTGTGTAAAGACATTTTAAAATGGACATTATAAAATGGGGTTGGAAAGTTGAGTGTTTGATTAAAAAAATGCATCATCTATATGGTATCTTATTTTGAAAAGTAAGCTTTGTAACTTGCACATCAGGAGTGGTTGTATATTGATGAACATGGTCATGAAATGCACACATGAGAAAAAAAATCAAGCAGATGATGAACTGCTTTATGACTTCTGTACAAAGCTGTACAGTGATCCCTCTGACAAACAGAGGTCATACAGAGATTTATTTGGAGTACAGGAAGGGTCTAAGGATAGAGAACTGGAAGCCTCTGCTCTACCCTATAAGTGTTGGGCACTGTGCTGATGTGTTATGTAATTTAGCCTCCTAATATTCCTCTTGAGTAGGTTTTATTATCTTTATTTTTTTTTTTTATATAAAAGGAAACCGAAGCTTAGTCAGGAAATTATCTTGTTTAAGGTTCTGTAACTATTAAGTCAAGGAACTAGATTCTTCCCCCCAGGTGTATGACTCCAGAATTCATTTCTAGATTATGGACACTGAGCTCTAGCGTCTGAATTTATGGAGGAAGAATCTTGTCTAGTGTGCCCAGCTTGCTGAAGGCAGGTTCTAACTCCTAGTCCAGTGCTCTTTTTCCATACTAGGTTCTCTCTTCAATTATCCTTTTCCTTTGTTCTCTAATTATTTTCAAAATCTTGCTTCTTCAACTGTATTTCAAGTTCAAGTGCATAAGTAAGGAACAGGGTTGTATTCTTCGGTATCCAGTTTATATTTTTTTGTAATTCCCAGTTGCTTAGCACAGTGACAGATCCTCAAATTCTTGGTGACTTGAATGGTTGAAGAATTTAGTCTCTGAAATTCCATCTTGGATGGGGCAGAGGTATAAATGTATACAAATATGTATATACTTATATACATATACAAAGTATGTGTACAAATATGTATATATTTATATACATATACAAATTGGGTTTTTTATCTTTGAGATGTTCAATTGGTACTTTGCAAGAATGGCTCTCAATGTTATTGGATCCATTTCACTGTTTTTATCCAATCTGACAATCTTTTAATTTTCATTTTCATAATTACTGATATTTGAAGGTTTATATTTACTATCTTACTATTTGTTTTCTGTTTGTTCTCCTGTTTTGTGTTTCTTTTTTCTCTTTTATTCTTTTGGATCAATACAAAATTCATTTCCCCATCTGTTAGCTTCTTTAGTTATACATGCTCTTACTATTTCTTTTAGTGGTAATCCTAGAGATTACATGTATTAATTATTTATCTCTTCCCAACTAGTACTGGGACCTTGAAACACTTTAAACTTATTTACTTTTCTGCAGTCTTAGATGTTATTGTTATCCATTTTATATTACCTGCATTTTAAATTCCACAAAATATTATTTTTGTTTTACGCAGTTATTTTTTATATTTACCCACACATTTGCCCTTTCCATTACTCTCAGTTTCTTCCTACATTACTGTGTTTCCATCTATAATAATGTTCTGTTTTCCTGAAGAACTTCCTTTACTTTTTTATGTTTGGGTCTGCAGGTGAAAAATTCTCATAAGTTTTATTAATTTAAAATGTTTTTATTTCACTTTTATTTTTTGAAGGCTATTTTTGCTGGGTATAGAATCCTAAATTGATTATTATTTTTATTTATCACTTCAAAGATTTTTTTTCTGACTTCCATCATTTTTTTTGTGGAGAAGTTGGCTATCAGGTTTAGTGTTCATCTTTGAAGATAATTCTCCACCCCTCTATAGACTTTAAGATTTTTCTCTATGGAAACAACTTAAGTGACAGTCAGTGGATGAATGGATAAAAAAAAAATGTGAAACACACACACACACAGGAATATTATTCAGCCTTAAAAACAGGGAAATCCTATCATTTGTGACAACACAGATGAACTTGGATGGCATCATGCTAACTGAAATGAGCCAGACTGAGAAAGACAAATACAATATGATATCACTTATAGATGGAATCTCAAAAAAAAAAAAAAAAAAAAAAAAGTCAAGAGCCACTTGGCTGGCTCAATCAGAAGAACATGTAACTCGATCTTGGAATTGTGAGTTCAAGTCTCATGCTGGGTGTGGAGATTACTTAAATAAATAAAACTTTGAAAAATGATGAAAATAAAAAGTAAAAAAAAAAATAGACTCATATAACAGAAAACAGAAATTGGCTGCTAGGGGCTGGGGATGTGGGGCGGAATATTCTTTACTGTTAGTTTTCAGTAGTCTTACTCCAATGTGCTTAAGGTATTATTTTCTTTATATTTATTCTGCTTGATAGTCTTATCACTTCTTGAATCTTAATGTTTTGGAAATTTTTTGGCTGTTATTTTTTCAAAAATTTATTTTTGCCCATTTTCTGTCATCTCTTCCTCACATGCCTATATATTAAACCTTACAGTATGTTCCATGTGTCTCCCATGCTCTTTTCTAATACTTTTTGTTTTTTGTCCCTCAGTTTGGATATTTTCTAATGAGCTATCTCCTCACTTAACTAATATTCTTTTAAGTTATGTTCAGCATGCAGTTAAAAAAATTAATCTCATTTGTTTGTATTTTGCTGTTCTTGAATTTCCAATTAATTATGGTTGGGGACACTGGTTATCTGATAAAACATTCATAGTTTCTAAAAAATTTCCAATACAATTTTTTTTGTCTTCTGTTATTTTCATAAAGTTCTAAACAAAATAAAGTACAGTCTTCCCTTGAGTTACATGATAGTTAAGTTTTTGGATAATTCAGTACATATTATTACCACTCAATAAGTTTTTTTGTGTTTATATGTGAAACAGAGTTAGGATAATAACCAGGTAATTATAAACAAATTTTTCACTGACATGAATGTTTGGAAGGACATTCAAATGTCATCTGGAAATGGGACAGTTTTTCTTTGTGCAAGAGTGTCTTGCATGACATGAAATCTAGAATTTATGATCTGTATCCATTAAATGCCAGTAGCACCCCAACCTTCAGTCTTCAAAACAAATTTTCAAATGCCTCTTAGGGCAGCGTAGCCCCTGTTTAAGAGCTTGCTTTACATTAAATAGTGAGGTTGCCGGTAATGAAGTCTTTGAGTCAGGGCCTTGTTCAGGCCTGAAAACCGGCATATTAGGATGTGGGTTTTCCTGGTTGAATGTGAGTGTCAGTACAGCTCCCAGCCATTTATTGGATGGCCAATTTAACTAGGTCAACTGCTAAGAGCCTGGCTACAGGAAAAAAGAGGGGTTGAGGACATGCAGCAGAACTTCAAATGATACGTGCAGTGTTGGCATGCTGGAACATGGCAGTATCAGGCAGGTGAGCCTGGCATTCAGTCAGAAATAGAGGGGCCATTTCAGAGTAAAGGTCTTGACTGAGACCTAAGTCTAGAAGGCAGGATTTCAGATAGTGCATATTGAAAATGGCCGTTGCAGGAGCAAGACTTTTATTGGGCAGCCTGGGGAGTGAAGTGCTATTGTCTATATATTTGGCTTTTCAGCAATTACATCACAAAATGGCTAGTGATTATCCAAATTTGAGAATGTCCATCCATCCATCCATCCATCCATCCATCCATCCATCCATTAACCCAGTCAAAAACATTGTAAGTGCCTATTATGTTTTAGTCACTATGGGAACTCAAAGCTATCTATATATAAAGAAATTGTCTCTACTCTTGGGAAGGGAGGGAGACAAATGAACAACAAATTATAAAACAAATGATAATGATCTAGTGGGAGAGGAAGACAAAATAAATAATATTAATACGAGATATAATGGAATAGCAGTAATTTAATTTCATGTGCAAATATTTTGAATGCGTATTTTTTTCCTTCATTTTCCTTAGGAGTGTGAAATGAAATGTGTAAAAGCTGAATTGTTAGAGGGAAAAATGTGATTATAAGCTTAAGCTATACCAGGGTCTCCCTAAGTATCTGACTTACTTAAAGTGGAAATATGAGGCAGACTTTTTATTCATTATAGAACTTTTTCTGCAGGTAACATCTCTAGAAATTTATGAGGGTTATTTTGTCATTGGATGTTCTTGGGTTGTCCTTTCACTGTAACAGAATTGTGTTAGAATAAATAGCAAGCTGTGCGTAAAAAATAGAAGAGTTACAGAGCTAAGCCTGTGTTTCCATTGCTTCAGAATTTGGAATATGAAGCACATTTACTGGGCATTTAATTTTATTCTACATTTTGAAGAGATTCTTTTTTTTTTTTTTTTTTTTGGTATACTCTTCTAGGAGTGTAGTTTCCACAGCACTCTCTAGTGGAATATTTTGTAAACATTTAAGCTATGGGAAAGTTAACTCCTCCTTATCTTCTAAACTGGAGATTCCAGGAGGATTTTCTAGAGCGCTAAATGTTACAACTACTCTCTGTAGCAGAAAATACCATCATCAACTGGTTAAGGTTGTGACAGGTGACCAAACTCATATCTAACATTTAGTAAGTGCTTCCTATGTATCAGTCACTGTGCTAACATGTATATTAATTTAGGGGCACCTTGGTGGCTCAGTCAGTTAAGTGTCTGACTCTTGATTTCGGCTCAGGTCATTATCTCATGGTTCATGGGATCAATCCCCATGTCAGCCTCTGAGCTGACAACACAAAGTCTGCTTTGGGATTCTCTCTTTTCTTCTCTCTCTGCCCTGCCCCCCTCAAAATAAATAAATAAACTTTAAAAAAAGTATATTAATTTATTTAATCTTTACTGTCACTCTTTGGTTCTGTCTTATCTGTATTATATGTTAGGAAACGGACACTCAGAAAAGCTAAGAGATTTGTCCCAAGATCCCACAGCTAGGGAGCAATTGAGTTGGTATTTGAACCCCACGTTTACCCACTCTACTATCCTGATATTGCTGCTTGAGTTAATGTGGTGTATGACCTTGTGTTCACAGACCAAGGCTGTGGGTACAGAAGTGGGTATGGTTGGAAAAATAAAAGCTTCAGAATCTAATAGACACTGGTTCAAATATAGGTACCATCACTTATAAGCTTTGGTAATATTACCTAACTCCTATGAACCTTGGTTTCCTCATCTGTAAAGTGGGGATGATGATATCTATCTCACAATATTTTAGGGAGAAATATAAAAGATCTGAATGTGTCTCAGAGTCTGGAATCCAGAAAGTGCCATTTTTCTCCTTCTTCTTTTCTGGGCAAAATAGACCTGGGAGGAATAAGTCTTGCATTGTGAAAGTAGGGGAAGTTTTGGGAACATGGGGCAGGGAAATATTACCTTAGTCAAGGAGGCAGGGAGGTCCTCCCTGAGGAAGTAATATTTCAATTGAGACCTGGAGGACATGATGATGGAAGTTAGATTAAAAGGGGGTAGGAGTATGCTTTGCAGGCATGGGGAATATTTTAGGCAGATAAGTCACTTAACCCCACAGTCCTTTCCTCTGAAGATTTGCAGCACTGCCCTGTTGTGCCTCATTTTGGCTTGTAGAGTGAGAGATGGAAGTAAGTGTGATTTGAACTGGTAAGACTGCTATACAATAGAAGGCATTCTATTGTTATTGATATTATATGACAATAGTAGAGCATGGAAGAAAAGGGTGGGTTTGAATCCAGATCTATTCATGACTTATGTGCTGTGGACAATTCCTTCAGTCTTTTGACACCCGAATTATTCCCTCCTTTATAAAATATAAGGTAGTGATACTTTGTTCACAAGTTGCTGGGAGGACCAATAGGCTAGCGTGTGTATGGGGGACTCACGGAAATACTGGCACATGGCAGGAACTTGTTCCCTTTCCTTCCCCTGCCCCTGCCTGTGCTACCACACTACCCTAAGGAAACATATGTACAGAAACTTGATGTTAACTTGGCATGCTGTTCAGCGACTCTTGTCAGCCAGTTGAACAAAGACATTTCAGTTATGTGTAGCAGCTGTCTTTTCATCTGTGATTCATGCTGTTGTTTCTGTATCCAAACTGATTTTCTTATAGCTGGTGCCTTTGAGTTTATCATTTTAAGACAGCTGGAGGAAGACATCAGGTACAAGCTAGTCTCTCCAGGATGCAGTAATGGGAAACTACTTAGGTCCTTGGTGTGGAAAACAACAAACTCCATAAGGGGGCCTTATATGAAGCAAGCTTTTGAAATAGGTCTCAGACAGGAAGTGGTCTGCCATTTTCTCTCTCATTTGGCATTTGCTCCTCCTGAAAGAAGAGAATTTAATGTAAAGATAAGGACTCCTATCTTTCCTTAACAATATGTGTCTTCTGCTTCTTTTTATTTGAGGCTGGATAAGGAGCTTTACATGAACTTTAAAATGAGACTGAATGAAAAAGGTATTGTTTATCTAAGCTGTCTGAGGAAGGGCACTTGGGGAGAAGAATTGAACTCTAAAATAACCTTATGAAAGTTATTGATTCGTTTCTTTATGGTTCCTTGACAAACAAGAACATTATTTCCGTGCCTGAACTGGAGCTGGGTCAACGAAACTTTTTTTATGGATTATCTTTTCTGAAAACTAGACTTGTCAGAAAATAAACCTCCAGAAATGAAGATATGAGACCCAGTTGAATATTGTGGCCTTCTCTTGAGTTGAAGGACAAGTAGGAAACACAATTAATTTTTAAAAATCTTACTGAGTGCAAGAAGGTTTGGGAATAACTCAAGAAGTTTAGATAAATGGCTCCCTGTTAAATATGTGATAGGTAGTTTGATTTAACTCCACCTCCCACATGCCAGTTCAATGCTCAGATCCTATTTACCTGTGGTTGGCAGAAAAAGGAATACAACATATTTGTTGTTGTTGTTCTTCTACCTTATATTTTAAAGGGGATTTTAAAAGATCATGTAAGTTTCATCTACTATGTGCAGATACTGTTCTAGACATTAGGGACACAGAAGTGAACAAAAAAAACAAAATTCCTGATCTTTTAGGGTTATGTTCTAGTGGGAAAAGGAAAGACCATTAGTAAACAACTGTATAATATGATGTTAAGTGGTGACTACGAGGAAGAAAACCAAGTAAAGGAATGGATAGGTGCAATATACTATCTGAGGAGGTGGTATTTGAGCAGCCACTTGAATGAAATGAAAGAATAAGTCATGGTGATGTTTGGGGGGAAAGAGCACCCCAAACAGAGAGAGTGGCACATTCTAAGGCCCTGAGCTGGGAACATACTTGGTAGTTTCAGGAATAGCAAAGAAAACCAGTATAGCTAGAGCCAGGTAAAAAAGGTTTCAGAGACAGGGTAGAAAATGAAATCAGGGAGAGAAATAAGTTACCACTTGAACTTTTTAAGGAGGAGAAAAGCATGATCTGGTGCCATCAAGTTATGACAATCCTATCCTGAACCATCTTCATTCAAGATCCCCACTTTGGAGCCTGGTTTGCTCCAAGTTACAAGCTATCTTGTTCCCCAGAAGGTTCTTGGAGAGACTGTTAGCACCCATTTCCTCCAGTGTGATTCCAACAGCTTTCATTTGTCAGTCCCAAACTTGTACCCTCACCATGCAATCTCCAGCTAGGTCTTCCCATTTGACTCAAGGAAGCTTTGGGTTTCCCAAGGGCTAAACATAAGGACAGAAGAATCAGTAATTCTTAATGCCAAGAAGATTTATCAAAATAGGAAGAGAAACTCATAAAAGCGAGAGTGCTGTACCATCTTCCTGAATATGAGTGTATAGGGACCTGATGCCCAAGCCGCCTATAGCTATCCTACCACCCAGAGAAGCCAGGGGTCCTGGTCCATGTCTCCCCACCTGAGAGTTTCTCATCAGCTCTGTATCCCAGCATTGAGTCACCTAAAAGATGGCTTTGAGAAGCTGAGGTTTTTGTGAAACTATTTTATTTAAAGAAATATTTTATTGAATAAATGGGAAATATACATGCCTATTATACTGGTCAAGCTTTTCTAGAAAATTTTAATATGCTAAAAAATCACATAAATTATATATTTTTGTTACTGAAAAGAATAGAAACTGTAGATAGGATAAAGGGGAAAAAACCCAAAAAGTTACCTACAGTCCATACTGGAGAATGACCATCCTTCACTTACTACCTTATATAATTCCATATTTTGTTTCCATGCACATAAGTATATTTTTATTATAAAAATGGCATTATATTCTACATATTATTTTGTAAGTTGAAAGCACAGCTTTGGGTGAGCTTTATTTCTTTTTTCTCATTTTTGGTCTAAGAAACCAAGGGAATTTAAAATGAGATGAATTAATAATTAAAATAGGGTTGTAATACTATTCAAATTGAAGAAAATTTATGTTGACAGTTGATATAACTGCTCTTACAGAATACTGTAAATAATTTCCCCCCAGAAATTTTAGTACTGATGAGGGATATATTCACTGTATATTTTTAGCATGAATCAAATGTTCAATAAATACTTAACCAAGTGAAATAATTTATTTTTCTTGAATTACCTGGCTATCACTTTAAGATATTTGTAGATGGAGACACCGTATTATCTATAAGAGAATTTGATTCATATATTATTAAAATATTATAAACTGATTAACAGATTATATTTCGATTGCTTTTTAGGCTTGTCATAATCTAATACCTTAATCTATATTCTAGGGAAAAACTATTTTAAGACTTCTTTTGCAGAGTGTGTTAGATTGCAAGAAAGGATTATAAAGCAACAGAATTGCAACAGTAACATGGAAAATCTGTAAAACTTACTTTACAATGTTATTTCTTTGGACTTTATAGCTTTATCCAAAGTTTTAGCTATTGAGGAACTCTCCTATCCCTACCTTCATAAAGCAATTTTATGGAACCGTAGAAATTGATTCGTAAAGTTTTAGACCTGAAAAATATATGGCTATCTATCCAGGCATTGGTAAAGTGCTCATTTTATTTTAAATTAGCCATAAATTACTTACTCTATTAGGACATCAATATAAGGAAGTTTTTGTTAAGTCCGATGGCCAGATGAAGAAAAATTTTTTCAAGCATGGTTTGATTCCAGTGAAGTAATAGCCATCAACATTATGGGGATTTTGTAGTGCTGTCACTTAAACACTGTTTTATCAAGATCTTGCATTCTAACTGGGATATCTCAATTTTCAGGGAGAGATGCTTTCTTGAGGGTTAACAAGTACTCAGGATTGTTCATTAACTAATTCATCCAGCACTCGGGAACCATGCTTGGTGAAGGGGATATATAGAGGAATAAAATGAGATCTCCTTCTTCAACGTTTATTTATTTTTGGGACAGAGAGAGACAGAGCATGAACGGGGGAGGGGCAGAGAGAGAGGGAGACACAGAATCGGAAACAGGCTCCAGGCTCCGAGCCATCAGCCCAGAGCCTGACGCGGGGCTCGAACTCCCGGACCGCGAGATCGTGACCTGGCTGAAGTCGGACGCTTAACCGACTACGCCACCCAGGCGCCCCGAGATCTCCTTCTTTAAAGAGTGATAGTCTGATAGGAAGACAGATTCATAAACACATTCAGGAAGGCCTCTTGGGCCCAGATAAATTTAACTTTGAATTAACATAAGGAAAAAATTATGCTTCTATGAGTGAAAGTAAAATATGATTCCATGTTTTTAGAGGATCCTATTTAAAGTTCAGTAAGCCAAGTGCAGTGACTGAGAGCTGCTAACAAGTATAATGGACTGTTTCGGAGTCTGGGGCCTCTGAGACAATAATTGACATGCAGAGAAGAAGTTGACCCCTGGTGTAAGAATGCCAGGCCTAGAGAGAGTGAAGGTGACTGTGCCTTAGAACCATACTGAGCTGAAGGGAGTCCATGGAGGTGGTAATGCCATTCCCATATCTGCATGAAAGGAAGACATGGATTCCTGGTTAGGTCAGCTCAGCGACACAGGGACTTTTCCAGTTTTCTAAGTACTCTTGAAAATCAATGTGTGGATTCATTCTTCCCTTCTCCTGCAATGTCCTGAATCCTTTCAGTCCTAGGGTCCTAATTAAATAATAATTTCACTCTGCTTTACCTGTGTGGCCTGATGTGAGAAGATAGGGAAGTCAGGTACTTATGGGACTGTTTTCACTCTGAGAAAAGAAAATGTTTAGGAGATGTTTGCTAAATAATTATGACATCTTAGGAAGCATTTGGGTTAAAAATATATTACATTTAATAGGCCCTCAGTAAATTCTAGGCACTGTTCGGATCTCTTTAAATACATCATCCCATTTGATCCTTTCAACAACCCTATGAGTTAAGTACTTTATCATTACTACTTTACAGATAAGAAATTCTAGGCACAGACACCTTAACTTGATAACAGACTCACTGTTCTTTTTGGTTTTTTAATGTTTATTTATTTATTTTGAGAGAGAGAGAGAGAGATTGAAAGAGAGAGAGAGAGAGAGAGAGAGAGAGAACCCCAAGCAAGCTCCATGCCATCAGCACAGAGCCTGATATGGGGCTCGAATTCACAAACTTTGAGACCTTGACCTGAGCCAAAATCAAGAGTCAGTGGGTGAACCAACTGAGCCACCCAGGCGCCCCAATGACAGACTCACTGTTGTGAATGGTGACACCAGGATTCAAATCCAGGCAGCTTGGCTCCTGACCCTGAGTATTTAGATCTCTTAGAGTTTTGTGAATTTGAGCAAATTACTCAACCTCTCATGTCTTGTTTCCTCATTTGTAAAGTGGGAATAGTCCTAATAATAGTGCCAGCACTACAGAGTTGTCACACATGTCAGTGCTTTTCAGAGAAGTGTGCACTTACTTCCCTCTCTGCTGGGCCCAGCCCTCTAGAATGATGGCAGAGGTCAGGAAAGCAAACTAGGCCACCCACCTCCAGTACTACAAATGCCTCCTCTATCAGTGCTTCTTGCTCCCAAAGTCATGCATAAGTCAGCATAAGATAATAGTCAATAAATGGTGGCCATTGGCTTTGTGAAGTTGTCATTTTTATTTAATCTATACCTTGAAACTGATATTGCATTCTCGAAATCAGCAAGGGACATATATTGCATCGCTTACATTACAGGGAATGAAACCTGTTTTTCCTTGCCTACTTGTCATTGCTCTTTCGCTTAAGAGGAGACTGTAGTTGGCAAAGTATTGTCAATTTCAGAGGCATGTGCTATAACAATAAAAGAAAAAAACAAAGAAAGAAATTCAGAGGTATTCCAAATCAGGTTCTAGTACTCATTTGCTTTGGCTCACAGTTTTTGTGAATTAGCCACTGGGAATGTTACCTTACCTCAGATATATTTTGTGTTTCTTAAATGACTTTGGGTTTGAAGCACATTTTCTAAGACCATTTCTCGGTGTGAAAGAATGACCTCATTTGTGCTTGGGAATGTTGTGCACCTCCATGTAAATCTGTACTAGCACTGGTATGGCAGACATGGTCTTCCAGAGAAACAGAGCCAAAAGGAGACATATGTGTATCTTTAAATATATATATATGGGTTTGGGTTTTTTTTTCCATGGAATTGGCTCATGCAGTTGTGAGGACTGACAAGTCCAAAATCTGTAGGGCAGGCCAGAAGGCTGGAAATTAAGGCAAGATTTGAAGTTGCAGTCACGAGTCTGAAATTTTGAAATTTGTAGGGCAGACTGGTAGCCTGGAAACTCAGGCAGAATTCCATGTTTTACTGTTGAGGTTGAATTCCTTCCTCTCCAAGAAACGTCAATTTTTGCTCTAAAGACCTTCAACTGATTGGATGAGGCTTATCATGTTATTGAAGGTAATCTCCTTTACTGAATCAACTGAGTATAAATGTTAATTACATCTACAGAATATCTTAGCAACATGTAGGCGGTATCTGACCAAACAAGACACCACAGCCTAACCAAGTTGACGTGTAACATTAACTATCCCACTTGGTCTCCGCTTTTTTGTGGGGAAGTCCCAGCTCATCCCAGTTCAAGTCAAAGGCCCTCATGTTCATAATCCGTAATAATTTGTGAGAATCTTATGGATTGTGCTCATATGTATGCTTCTTTTGTACCCCAGTATGTTTAGTGTACATCTGGGCATACAGTAGTTACTCAATATGTTGGTTGATCTGCTTCAAAAATATTGAACTACTTACCCAGGTCCTTGTCCTGTGAGCATTAGAATATGCAGTATGCAAGAGACAGAAAGTGAAGTCTAAGGTGCTGATGTTATCTACTGGCAAATCCTGCTTTTAGGATGCTGGTTACTCCCAGTCCAAGTGTCATTTTCCTTTAAACATGCTCCAATGGTTTCTGTTAGTTAACAACAAAGAGAAACTTCAAGTCAGGGAGCAGCGTGTCCTCCTGAGGTTTCAGGCCAATCGATGTTTTTTACTCTGGGTATCGACAGCTCTCTGCCGCATGCCCTTGTTTTTGGCTACGTGGGCTGACTGTGGTGAAATGGATTATACTGCTTTTATTGCCTCTCGGGGTTTAATCAGTGCCCAGCAAGCACTGTGTGTGCCTGTGACTTTCTGTTGCTTTTTAATTGTTTAGGCTGTGGGGCTGTTGATGGTGCTGCTTCGCTGTGCTCATACCTTGACTGATCAGTTTTTAACTGAAAGCTTATGCTTCTTTGCAGGATGCCACAACTTGGAAGCCTGATTCATGCCAGAACTGCCGT
The DNA here is from genome assembly GCF_022837055.1 of Prionailurus viverrinus. Lineage (NCBI taxonomy): Eukaryota > Metazoa > Chordata > Mammalia > Carnivora > Felidae > Prionailurus > Prionailurus viverrinus. Next base: position 142,439,714 of record NC_062564.1, on the reverse strand, counting down.
TGCCATGGCAACATCGTTATCTGCAAACCTGCTGTTTGCAGAAACCCTCAGTGTGCCTTTGAAAAGGTATGTCATCCTAATTGTATCCTAAATGAACAGGTAAAGTCAGAGAAGGTTAGGGTTTCTGCATCTTTTCAGTCGTTTGTTTCTGACATCTATCCCAATCTCTAACTGGAAGCCTTATGAAATTCAGAAGAGAATTTTAACATCACATCTAAGAATATCTTAATTTCTGTTTATTGAGAATTTACTCTGGAGCAGGCACTCAGTGAAAGGTTTACAAACGTTATCCCATTTAATATCATGTGGGGCAAGTATCTTTATCCCCACTTTACAGATGAGGATATGAAGCCTGGAGATTTCAAGCAACCTAACCATGATTATGCAGTTAATCATCTGCTGCCCAGAGAGTTCCCTGGGGCTGACCAGTGCCAAAGCTGTTGGTAATCACCACAACATTTACAAGCCATTGAATGGACTGAAAGTCATCATTGACTTCTTGAAGATGATTTTCCAAAAATACTATTTGTTCTCCCACTGACATTATTGTGCTGCCATTGAGCTCACTAAGACTTTTGACTTGAGAAATCTCCTGGTTGACCAAATATATGAGAGATATTTCCTCCTTTCCCCTTTGTTAAAAATTTTCAGGTTTTTTCTGACACATCTATTCTGTTAGAATATTTTTTCCAGGTGCTGACTCTTTTCTTTTTAAAGTGAATCTATTAAAAAAAAGCTTAAGCTTCAAATTTGAACATTTGAAACTTTGTGGAGAAGACTAAATTTTTTTTCTTTAAAAAGCATTCTGTCAATTTCGCAGGTACAGTTTATTTTTCTCTTTCTCTCCCCCCCCCATAATAATGAATCTTGAGACTTTATGCCATCTAGCGCTAATATGTTTCTGTTTGTTTCTTTTTTTTTTAAAAAAAATTTTTTTTTTCAACGTTTTTATTTATTTTGGGGACAGAGAGAGACAGAGCATGAACGTGGGAGGGGCAGAGAGAGAGGGAGACACAGAATCGGAAACAGGCTCCAGGCTCTGAGCCATCAGTCCAGAGCCCGACGCGGGGCTCGAACTCACGGACCGTGAGATCGTGACCTGGCTGAAGTCGGAGGCTTAACCGACTGTGCCACCCAGGCGCCCCTGTTTCCGTTTGTTTCTAATGTTGGAGGGAAGGTTCTATCTACCTTTCAGTGTAGCCCTCAATTTCTTCATGGGTTTATTTCTGAGAAGCTGGGTGTACATCCAGTGTTGGTAAATTTAATAATCTTTTGTTGTAAATATGGGGCTTTCTATTTTATGGAGCCAATACTCCTAAAAGATCTCTACTTTGCTGCTTAGCATGTTATGTCAGAATCTGAGCTGGTCATATAAAGGCCATGAAGATACACCCTCTTCTGCTGCACGTGAACAGCTGTGGTATCCTGTAAGAAGCCTGGAATGAAATGTTAGAAGATATTGATCATATTGCTGAAAATTAAATGTGTTCTGTACCAGGGCTCAGCAGATGAAATCTGGCCTGCCATTTGTTTTTGTATGACCTATAACAAACGAACACTTTTTACATTTTTAAAAAGGTAGGAAAAAGATAACAATATTTCATGATATAAAAATTATATGGACTTAAATTTTAATGTCCATAAACAAAATTTTGTTGAAACACAGGCATACTCATTTGTTTATGTGTTATCTGTGGCTGCTTTTATAGCACAAGGACAAAGTTGTGTAGTTGTGACATAGACCAAATGTGGCCCTCAAAGGCTAAAATATTTATTATCTGGCCCTTTACAGAAAATAAGTTTCTGACTTCTGTTCTATACCAAACATGATGTTGTCCCTTCCCAATTTGCTTTTCTAATTTTTCTCATCTCAGTAAATGTCAACTCCTTTCTCCCAGTTGCTCAGGCCAGAACACTTAGCATCATCCTTGACCTCCCCACCACCTCCTACATCTCACATCCAGTGCATTAGCAACTCCCCAGCTTTCTTCATAAAACCGTAGATCCCAAATGTAATTTCCCTGCTCTTAGCTCTGGTTCTACCTATTATCATTTTTTTTGTCTGTATTCTCACTCTAGCCTCTTGTTTCACTGTTTCTGGATCTGCTTCTTCACTGTAATCTTGATTTAGCAACCAGCGTTATCCTATTAAAAATTAAGCCGTATCATGTTGGTTCTCTCCTTAATCTCCTCCAATGGCTTCCAATGGCTTCTTTTCTCACTTAGAGTAACTGCTCACACTGTCCTGTAAAGTACTACTGTACCGCTTTAATTAATCTACTGTTTTCTTCTTTGCTTACCCTGCTTCAGGCACCAAGCCTGCTTGATGTCCCTGGATATGTCAGGCACACTTTCGCCATTTGGGCCTTTGTACTGCTTTTCCTGATGAAATTGTTCATTCTCTGGAGATATATATATATGTCAATCACTTGATTCTTTACCTCCTTTACCTCCTTTAAGTCTTGCACTAATGTCATTCTATTTAAAATTGCAAATCTCGGGGCACCTGAGTGGCTCAGTTGGTTAAGCATCCAAATCTTGATTTTGGCTCAGGTCATAATCTCTTGGTTTGTGAGTTTGGCCCCATGCTGGGCTCTGTGCTGACAGCATGGAGCCTGCTTGGGATTTTCTGTCCTTCTTTCCCTTCCCCACTCCCCCTCTCTCTTAAATTAATAAATAAATAAAACTTGAAAAACATTGCAAATCTCTACCCCACCACACATTTCCTATTCCTCCTCCATGCTTTATTTTTCTTCTTGGCACAAATATCTGACATACTATATATTTTACTGATACTTCTTGTTTACTGTCTCTTTTATTCACTGTATATCCTCAGCACCTACAATAGCACCTGACACATGGTAGGCACTCAATAAATATTTTTTGACCGATTGGATGAATGAATGAGAGATAAGGCTAGAGAGTTGGTAAGTTCGAGGTTGTGGAAAGCCTTGTACTATGCTGTACTATGGAGCTTGGGGTTCTATTTTTAAGATAATAGATTACTAATGAAGATTTCAGACATGTGGGTATAATTTCTTTTAAGAAAGATCTCTTTGGTTTTTCTAAGATAATGCATATTAGAAATGAGGAGATCAATTCAGAGGCCATGAGAATAATCTAGATGAAGGGATGAGCACCTGAATCAGAGCACCAGTAGTGTAGGGCTCAAGAGGAAAGGGCAGGTTCAAGAACATTTAGGGGATAACTAGGCAGAACTAAATGAAGTTAGAAGAGTGAGGGAAAGGAAAAGGAGATATGACTCCCATATTTATGGTTTGATGATTTGTTAGCTGAGCCACTGACTGATATTGAAAATATGTGATAATGAGGACAAGCATTCTGTCTGGGAGGAAATGATGATTTCACTTTAGGGAACGTTGAGTTTGAAATGTCCATGGAGAAGCCAGGTGGGCATGTCAAAAAGGGAGCCCATATATGAGTCTAAAGCTTAGAGGAGAAGGCAAGGTTGGAAATATTGTGTGGGTATTATTAGCATATAGTCAGTAGTGTAAACCTTTAGATTTAATGAGCTCATATAAAGAGATTTTGTGAAGAAAGAGTGTAAGATCAAGGATGCAATTTGGGGAGCACAGTCATTTACAAGGAGGTGAACATAAGAGAGGGATCTTAGGAAGATTAAAGAGACGTGGTCAAAGAGGTAAGAGGTAAGAAGTGGCCAGAGAAGGGAGCAGTATGATGATAGCCAGGAGAGTAGAGAGTTTCCAGAAGGAGTTTGTATCAACAGTGTTGATCACAGGCCACCTTGAAGATGGTGTCAGTAGAGTGGTGGGAGAGGAAGCTATATCACAGAAGTTTGAGTGAATAGAAAGTAGGGAAAGGAAGCCAAGCAAAGGCTGCTCTTGCAGGGAGCTTTGCTGAGACTAGAAGGAGAGAAATGGGGCTTTAGGCAGACACCAGTCATTTGTGAAGCTTCTTTGAACCTCTCATCCCTAACCATTGAGCCTTCCTGTGTTGCTGCTTTTCTTATAGCTCTTAAGTAGACTGCAAGTGCCTGTTTACTTGTTTGCTTCCTCCTCCAGACCCTTAGCTTCTTGAGAGCAAAAACCATGTCTTCTTCACGATTGCAGCCCATCGAACAGCACAGTGTACGACGCTTCGTCAATACTTGCAGAATGACCAAACAAGAGAAGGGAGAGGGTTTTGTTTTTGTTTTCATTTTTGATATTAGCATGATACAGACCTGATCATGCTAGGAGGAAAAAGGGTGGTGACCTAGAAGAGAGAGAGAAGCTGATGATGAGAGATGGGGTAGGGAGGACAGACAGAATGAATGAATTAGAAGGAGTGGTTTTTGGGAAGCAGAGTGTGTGGGATCCAGAGGTTGGGGTAGGGAGGCCAACCTCATTCTCTAAAACTGGAAAGAAAGAGACATGGACAGATACAGATATAGTTAGATTTGTAAGTAAAAAAAGGGACAGGAAACTGAAGTAGTTCATATCTAATCTGACTTTGTGAAAATTTTGAGATTTGGTTGGGAGCAGAAAGACAGTGGATGTTAGGAGCTGTCACTGAGAAGAGAAAGGGACTGACCAAGGTTGAGGTAAAGTATGTGTGTGTGATATTAAAGGCCCATGGAGCAGGACATCAGGAACCTGTGCGGGTACCAAGCTGCATAATGGGATAATTTTCTCATCAATGTTTACTAGCCAGAAATGACAAATTGTGGAATAGATCCTGGATTAGGCTTTTCCATATCAATGGAGAGAAAGAATAAATATACAGTAAGGATTGGGCATTGAGGCTAACATGAATAGGAAAATGAGGCCATTTGGGAGCTAAATGACTTCGAGGGAAAAAAGTGTCATTCTGCTGAAAGACGTGAGATGGTGGGAGTGAGGGTGAGAGAGAGATAAAGTCCCGAAGGTTCAGATTCAGAGAGTTGAAGGTTTCTGTTATAGAATAATTTGGAGTGTAGTAGATAGGTCCCAAGGTCAACCATGACCATGTGGGGACTCAAGTGAAGCGGAGAGGAGGATTGTTTGAATTGAAGTGGTTAAGAATGTACAAGGATAGAATGCCAGTTTCATGGACATTGAAGTTGTCCAGAATTATATCTAGACATAGTGTAGAAAAGAAACTGCGACCTCAGAGCCAAGTCTTTAGTGAGTGAGTATGAAAGAGTGATCAGAAAATTGGTGAATGATAGTAATAAAAAGAATGACATAATTGAAGACTGCGAAACTCTAAGGAGTTTTCTTCTGTGTAAAATGAGAGGGTTGGACCAAATGATCCAACCATAAGAAATTTCCTACTCCAGGATCATGTGAGTATATCATAGAGCACTTGGGTTCTTTATTTTAAGTAATGAAATAGATTATGGAGTGATAGAACTACAAGAGTCCTTTGGAATTCATTTAGTCAGAATTTCTCATTCTATAGACAAAGAAACAGACCTGTAGGCGTTTAGTCACTTGCTCAAAAACACAGAGCTAGCAAGTGGTCCAGCCATGACAATACTTTAGGCCCTGACTCATGACCGAATATAATTTCTACTCTACTATGTTGTTTTTAAGTTTTCCTTTGTGTTTCTCAGCAATATGTGTTGTCATTCAAATCTGCTGTGGTATACTTACATTAGTTCACGGCACAGGTTAATGAATCACCATTGTACCCTAAGTTATTATTATTAGTAAATAACTTTTGTTACTCTCATGTTTTAAAAATGTTTAAAAGTCCTTTTACAATTTGTTTTACTCATGGATTGACTGGAAATAATCTATTGTCAATGGAAATTCTGATACATGTTTCTTCTTTTTCTGTCGATTTATCTATCTATCTATCTATCCATCCATCCTATCCATACTTAACAGATTCTATATCCAGTTCCTATATCTATCTAGAATAGCTAGCTGGAGAGCTAGCTACCTAGGAATAAGGAGAAAGACAGAGACAGAAAAATATTGAGAAAAAGAGAACAGAGGTATTTAGAACCTTAATTATTTAACCCAGTCCTGTGGGGACCAGTCCTCTCCTCAGGATTTCTGGAGAATATATATGTATAGAGGAGGGCAATACCATGCAAGGGAACACCATATTACATGTGGGGTTTCGGCTGCAAGCCTCAATGCAGCTAATAATACTACTTACCTAATTAAATTGTGAAAATTATATATTGTGTATATACAAACATAATACATATATACACATACATACACACATATATGTATATGTATATGCACATACATGTATATGCTTACAAGAGTACCTGGCTATTCTAAGTACTCAGTTAAGTGTTAGCTATCTTTACCAAATGATCATAATAATTATTGTTGGTTGATTTTTGTAGATCCTATGCAAGTAATCTTGCCCAGAAACCCTAGCAATTTTCACTGATGTCTCTTGTGCATACAGTTACTTCCCACTGTTCCTCAATGCAAACCCTAGGTTTATGTGTTCCATGCAGCTCACAGCTCACAGGGCTATGCAAGGTGACATGGTCACGAAGCAAGAACTCTGTCTCTCCTTCTCTAAGCGCCCACATGCAAAATCTTTTGCTCTTCCTTTAGACCCAATCACCTCTTTTATGTTCTACCACAAGTTCAATAGTTAGACTCAAGCTGGGGCCCCCTACTGATGTTCACAAATAAATAATATTATATTATGAAATGAGTTTTGAGGGCCAGTCTGAAAAATAAATTTTTATAGAAAACAAAACTAATTTGGGTGCATAAAATGGTCCTTGATTTTATCTGCCTTTCTTCCTTGCTCCCTGCTTCCATGTTAGAATATAAACAACACTTGGATTACCTTATTTTCTATCTGTGTGAAATTCTTAATGCAAATTAGGCTAATATGTTTTCTACAGTTTACTGTGAAAATCAAACAAGTGTAGTTTCCTTTTGGGTTCAGAGAGCACTGTTTTGAAAAGTCACTAATGTTGCATAGTATGAACAATTTTATAAAACCCCATATTGTATATTTTATGTCTTGTCAAGCAAATAGGAGGCATTTGGTGATCACTGTTGCTAGATAAAATTGTATTTATCTGTCTTGTGGATTAACAGTGGTAAAATCTTAGTCCCATTTCTCACCCACTCTTGTGGATGTAGTTACATAAAATTAGAATTCTCCTGTAGGTACATTTTTTTAAATGGAAGAAACCTCAAATATCAAAGAGACATTAATACACACACATGCATGCACACACACACACACACACACACACACACACACACATTTTCATTCTACTGGATGATTTCTTTGTAGACTTTTATTCTGTGGACAAGCTGTGATTTCCTGGCTAATGTAGGCTCTCTTACCATTTTTGGTCAAAATCACTACTCATTGCCCAGTCTGTCACTTCTTTAAGACTTGTTGAAATGCTAAGATTTCTAAGTGGAAAAGCAAGATGAGTCAGAGGATCACTGGGCCCCAAAGACAAAATATGCTCTTTGCTCCACAGTTTTAATAATGTTTGGATAGATGGAGTCTTCACAGTGGCAAATGGATGGTTAGTTAACATGACAACTTCCCAGGAGATCCCGGGGTATCACGTGGTAGCCCGTTCCTTTGATAGTATCGCATCTCGATAGGAAACACTATTCGAATTACAGTAGCCCTGAAAAACAATGTAGATCTTTATTGGAGTCCAGGAACTCTAGCTGGCTCTCTGCAGTACACGTGATACCTTCACAACAATGCTGTTTCCTCTCTCAGCTTTGTCAGTCCCCTGCCCCATGTGCCTCGCTACTCTGTTCAGTAAAAGTGAATATCAGAACTTCATCCCCCTCCCCACCCCCCACCGGCTGCAGCAGGCCTCCAGAGGTAGCTAGAAGACCTGCCAGTTCTGTGGCCACCCCACCCCCACCCGCATCCCAAGTCTTCTTTCCTCAGCAGAGGGAAACAAACTTTTCAGGGAGATACAGCTCTTCTCTTACCCCAACTTCTTTTCTTGTGTGACACTCAGATGGAACATTTCTAGCGAATAAAATTCTCCACTTCATTACATGTGAAGAGGTGTAGACAATTTTCAAGGAAATTGCTTTCACAGGGGGGTTCGTTTTAACTTTGAGAAAAGATCATCTTGACAGAGAGAATCCTTTTTGTCAGTTTATTTGGTTTATCCCGTCTGTTGTCACCTGTGGAAACTCATGAAATTTAGTATATCTGAGATGACTTGGGGTCCCATGAGCCACTGTGAGTGTGTTTCCTGCTGCTGTTTTACACTGAGCTGTTTTTAAATGCTCAGGGAGAAGTGCTTCAAATAGCTGCCAACCAGTGCTGCCCTGAGTGTGTGTTGAGGACTTCCGGATCTTGCCATCATGAAAAGAAAATCTATGCGGTAAGTGTTTTCTGACCTATGGTTGATTCTATGCCTGTAGATCATTGACAAGGGAAAGCTGAATGCTGAACTTGTGTTGACAAGAGAGGTTTTTTTCTTTGCCTGGGCTGTGGAGGACCTGAGGCCCATTTGACTTTCCATAGGCATTTGGGTTTCTTGAATAAAATTAAAATGGTTCTACTTATTTCATAGGTCCTACGTAAATATTTGTAGATTGAATTTGTGTCTATAAAGCGTAGTTCGACAATGTTGATTGAAGAAGTTGTGATGCTGAATAATGAAGTTACCACCTTGTCTCTGTATCACATATATTGTTTCCCTTTGATAATTACAAACAACCCTGAGTGAGTGAATAGGGCAGATCTTATTACTCCTGTATTGTAGATGAAAAAGTTGAATTGTGAAGAGCTTAAGGTACTTGCCCAATGTCTTGTTACTAATAAGTGGTATAACCTGACCTAGAACCTGGGTTTTCTTACTCCTAATTCAAGGCTCTTTCAATTACGGTAAGGTTTCTACACTTCAGCACTATTGACATTTTAGGCTTTGTGGTGGGGACCTATGCCTTATAGGATATTTAGCAGCATTCCTGATTTTTACCCTCTATATAGACGCTGGAAGCACCCCTAAGTCCTGACAACCAGACGTGTCTGCAGGCATGGACAAATTTCCCCTAAGGGACAAAATGCTCACCTACCCCCATTTAGAACCACAATACTAGAAATCAATCCTAAAGTTCTTTTATTATATTTTGTCATTCCAGATCCTTTAGCATTAATTTATAGACATTAAGTACTGATTAAAAAGTACAATTGCAAGGTTTCTTATAGGACTTATGAAAATGGAATGGGTACAGTTCATCTTTACTTACACCTAAACGTTACCCTGAGGCAGTAGGTGATGTTGAATGTGGTAGAAAGAGGCTCTTTGCTTTTAATCCTCATCTTCCACCTGATACAAACCCCTCCCCAAGTTAATGCCTCTGCCCATTCAGGTTAGTGGGATTTGATATACCCACTCTAGGCTGCTATTCAGAGTGTGTACCTAAAACTCGGTGAGCATAGTGTACTTTCCCCGTGGGACAGGATCATCTCCCTTGAGCCACTGTCTCCTAATTACCTGAGGAAGCCACTCTTTCAGTTCTGCACAATGTGTTGCTGAAAGACACCCAAGCAGGATCTATGCTGGGAATGTCTTCATACCACATATCACCCTTTGCTGCTCAATTCAGTCTGCATTATGTGGAGTGGTGTAAACCTTGCTGCCGAAGGGGACCCCTGTGAAATGGAAAGTGCTGCAGAGCATAATGGTGGTGGAAGTAATGCCAGGTCATAATGATTTGAATTTTTTTTTTTTTCAACGTTTATTTATTTTTGGGACAGAGAGAGACAGAGCATGAACGGGGGAGGGGCAGAGAGAGAGGGAGACACAGAATCAGAAACAGGCTCCAGGCTCTGAGCCATCAGCCCAGAGCCCGACGCGGGGCTCGAACTCCCGGACCGCGAGATCGTGACCTGGCTGAAGTCGGACGCTTAACCGACTGCGCCACCCAGGCGCCCCAGGTCATAATGATTTGAATAGGTGTGTGGTTCAAGGTCAAAAGCACCAAGCTGAATCTCGCAAACGAAGGAGCACCTAGTATCCAAAATAAGGTCAGGGGACAATCAGACATCTCGAGTGAGTGAGGATACTAGGGACATGGAAAATCAGAATTCAATAAATCTTTGTAGTTTAATGACATTTATCACTTGTTCTCTTGTGTTATATTTTTGCACATGCACAATCTTCTTATCTTGGTTTAAGATGCTTGAGAACATTGACAGTATTTTCTGCATCTTTGTAGTGATCTTCCTTGCTTCCCACCTAACCAGGCACTTAACGCTAAACTTTTCCCAGTAAACATCAATGGAGGATTCAAACAATGAACAAATTCCTTCTCCAACTTATCAATCTCCTTGTCCCAATGGCATGCTGGTCACTGACCAACGACCTATGTGGCTGGGTGGTTCTAGGACCACCAATCTGCTGATGGATTAGTTAAGAAATGAAATCCTCTTGTCCTCCAGCTTTCTCTGGAAGAGTTCAGAAAGCCCTCCTTCTTCCCCCCATCCCCCTACCCCATTCTGTTGTATTACATCACATGGAAAGCTCTAAACTGGGTAAGAACATATCCATGTGTCGTTTTCCCATATGCAACTTTCAAAACGTACTCCTCAGAAAATGTTATATTTCTGGTACTTGATGTAAGTGAGAAAAAGCTGAATTTCAGGAACTCTATTTTGAAGGAAAAAAATCTCTAGTGGTCTACTTCTTCAAATAGAGATAGAATAATGATTTTTTTAAGTGGAGACAAAAAAAATTTCCTAATTTTAGTCTTAATAAGGTTAAAATGATCATGTTTCTTGCCTTTCTGCCCTTCCTTCCTCTCACTTTTTTCACTTCCCCTAGATTCTTGCCAAAGCCTTTTTAATATTATTTGTTTTCTTCTGTGGGTTAAATACTTGTCTGGGTTTGCTCCAACTCTCACCTTGTTGCTTGTCTCACTAGGTTTTTTCCTGAATCTTAGAGGGTTTTGGGGTTTTTTTGTTTGTTTGTTTTTGACCCTTTCTGCTTGCTTAGGAAGCATTCCAGAGCACTCCTTTCTCATGGAACAGCAATAATCTTCTCTTTAGCCTCTGGCTTGCATCCCATAGGGCAGGTCATGGAGATGCTCTCCCTGTAACTACAAAATAGCCCGATATTTTAAGAACTTTAGAATGGTGATCCACGGTGAAAGCTTTCTCCTAAGAGAGGGCTTTACAAGAGTCTGTAGGAAGTGTGGCAGGAGGGGAATTTGTTGAAGTGATACTGTCTCAAGAGAATAGGGTTGAAGCAAAGGAAAGTCAAGGATGGGTCCAGCCCAGGGCAGCACTAGGAGGCCACCCTTTAATGAAACAGCCTCGCCTCACTAGAGGACCACCTTTGTTTGCAGGGTAAACAGCTTATTACACAACCAGCCTTCTAACAAGTCAGGACAAGTCCCGACATCTTCCCTGGAGTGAGGAAAACACATGAGCCATTTGGCTGACTCCAGGTTATTTGAGAGTCTTACACGGGCTTATTACAGCCAGCATTTGGGGGACTATTTCATCCATGACCTCCCGAAAGCTATCCCTTCAAATTAGTGTTTGGATCTCTGCCCAGCCTTGCCAACCATTCAGGGAGACAAGCCTGAAATATGTTTTCCTAAAGAGCGTTGGAATGCTTTTCCCTGTTCTTTGCCCCACAAATTAGCTTGTGAAAGGGAGGGAAGAGGACCATTAATCCTCTCTCTTTCCCTTTTTTACTAATTGAATCCCATCACTAGATAATGTCAGGTCTGAGAAGATAGTGTGTGGAGATTCACTGAAAAAGAAAAGTGGTGATGCCCTAGTGCCCACATTCGATTGAATAGAGGAGAGAGGTCTGCTCGCCTTGCCGTCTGTGACGCTAACAGTACTAATTTATGTGTGTGAAGGAAGAAATGAATATTGAATTCTGCAGCCTTGTTCTCTTCAAAGTAGAGGATGTAATTATAATATGCACTGAACATTCCCAGATAGTTAGTATTCTGGATCTATAACTTCATAACAGGAACAAATTATACAAAGAAAAATTATTTTATTGTTCCATCAGTAAGCCAGGCAAATACTTTATGACCTTATCTTTCCTTTGGACTTATGTCACAGCCAGGCCGACTTATTAGTTGGCTATGCAAAAGAATATATTTAAGATGTTGTCTGCAGAATGCACTTTTGTCCCATGTCAAAATCTCATATTTCCAAAAGGTATTAATGAGGTTAAGATGACACAGCTAAAACCAGATCTGGGGGCATTGCTTTGTGTATCTATTATTCCTTGACTTTACAAAGCTCTCTTTGCTGCCACAGTGTTTATAAAAAGTGAGGCTTTTGTAAATGGGTATAGAGAACACTAGGAAATTATATATAAATATATATATAAAATTCTATAATTATAATTATATTATAATTATATTGTATTATATTATAATTATAATGTATATATGTATATATCAGCATGTGCCAAGCCCCTTTATCTCTAATCTGCCTCTGCTCAGGGCGGCATCACTGTTTTAGCATAGGAGAGGAAAATGGAGTGGACTTATGTGACTTTTTCCCAAGAGAGATGTGGGAGCAATTTGTCTTCATCACTCTGTGCACTTTGTTATTTTTTTAAATGCTTATTTATTTTAAGAGAGAGCACAAGCAGGGGAGGGGCAGAGAGAGAGGGAGAGAGAATCCCAAGCAGGTTCCACACTGTCAGCCCAGAATCTGACGCAGGGCTCCAACTCAAGAACCATAAGATCATGACCTGAGCTGAAACCAAGAGTTGGTCGCTTAACGGACTGAGCCACCCAGGCGCCCCTCCCCGCCCTCCCTTTTTAAAAAAAATGTTTATTTATTTTGAGAGAGAGAGAGAGAGAGAGAGAGAGAGCGAGCACACAAGCAGGGGAGGGGCAGAGAGAGGAGAGAGAGAAACTGTGCCCTTTGGATCACCCTAAGGATCTTCTTCTGTGGCTTTGACACCAAGCATTGGAGATTCCCCACCAAGTGTTTGCTGTTATTCCCATAATTTTCAAGCTTATTGTGAAGGGAGAATCCCCTGCCTCGTTTTATGTCTCTTGAGTTAGATAATAGATGCACATCATCAGAGAGCTTGAAGGTACTGAAGAGATTAGCTAACACAACCCTCTCATTTTACAGATGAAAAAATGTGGTGATTGACAGGTTGTTATTGTAATTAATTTTTGTGGTCTCTGTGTGAAAGGTCGTGTGATTGCAAATGTTTAAGAAACAACTGTTAGTGTTTCTTAGTAGCAACAGAACAAGCTCTTATTTTAATGAAGTGAAATGTCAAGATGTTTAGAAGCAATCTTCTGACTTTTAATAGATAAAGAAGTTCACTTCAAGCTGTTTTATATGCAGCCTTCACATTTTAGTTTATTTAAGACATATAAATGATTCATTCGATATTTTAAACAGTAATTTGCCTTCTGACGACAAAAGTAAAAATATGTTTATGGTGAAAATTGGAAAATAAAAAAGTGTGTAAGCAGAAAAAACATCATTGGTAATTCTCAAGCTATGAAAATCACTGTCGGTGTTCTCTCAGTTTTTTGGAGAGGAGGTAGCAGGGGAGATGGATAGAGATATATGTTCTTACGTAATTATAATTATACTCTGTGTACAGTTTATGTCTTACTTTTTAAGTATAACGTGTTGTGTATAGTTCCCTGGCACACCTTGGAGAACATGATTTCCTATTGTTAGGGATTTGTATAACTTCTAATTTTCATGATCATATTTCCAACTTTGGTACATAAAGAACAATGAAATGGAATTCCTTATATTTAAACATTTTGTGTGTTGTTGATCATTTTCTTCAGATAACTTCTTTTAAGTGAAATTAGTAGGTCAAAGCATCTAAAGATTTTTTAAAATTTGTTTTAATGTTTATTTATTTTTGAGAGAGAGAGACAGAGTGCGAGCAGGGGAGGGGCAGAGAGAGAGGGAGACAGAATCCAAAGCACGCTCCAGGCTCTGAGCTCTAGAAGCTGTCAGCACAGATCCTGATGCGGGGTTCAAACTCACGGAGTGTGAGATCATGTCCTGAGCCGAAGTCGGACGTTTAACCGACCGAGCCACCCAGGCAAAGCATCTAAAAGTTTTGATTATTGAAGCTGTGACATCTGTGATCATTAAAATTCAATTTTAAGTTGTCTGTGTCTAATGAGAAATCCAGTGGGAATATCACGGCTCGTGCCGCCTTTCTTCAGGTGTGATTACCCTGGGTAGGCCCCACCTGGCTGAGTATTCCAGGTGCTGTGGTGAGGGAAGGCTCTGTGAAGGAGAAAATGCCATTCCACTGCTGTTTCACCAACACTACTATGAATTTTAAACTCTTCCCATATCTGATATTAAGAAGTATTATCCAATTTTATTTTAATTAATATTTCTTTGCAATTTATAGCATTAAATATTCTATAAGCTTGTTTTCTGTTGTTTTTTTTCTTACTGCTTGGAAATGACTTTATATAATAGAGTTTAGTTCTAATTAATATAATTTGCAATTTTTATCAGCTTGTCGTTTGCCTTTTGACTTTGTTTATAATGTATTTTTGACAGACTTTAAAAATTTTAATTCATTAGAGGGGCGACTGGGTGGCTCAGTTGGTTAAGCGTCTGACTTCGGCTCACGTCATGATCTCATGGTTCGTGGGTTCGAGCCCTGCATCGGGCTCTGTGCTGACAGCTCAGAGCCTGGATCTTGCTTTGGGTTCTGTGTCTCCCTCTCTCTCTGACCCTCCACTGCTTGTGCACACACACACTCTCTCTTTCTCAAAAATAAATAAACTTAAAAAAATAAAATTTTAACTCATTAGAACCTATCAGTTTTTCTCTTACAGTTTCTTTCTTTGCTTTTATGCTTAGGCTTTTCAAAGTATAAAGGTGACTTGCCCCCTATCTTTTATTAGTTAATAGTTTATTAGCAAGTTGTGGGCTTGCCCATTTATATGCTGTACTAAATTTTATATTTAATTATAGCAGAAATAAAAATTGGTGGTAGAGGACTTGGCCTTGATATTTATGTCCATTTCTATGGTCACAGATGGCACACGGGTGTGAAAAGGAGGAGGAAGGCTGTGAACTCAACACAGTGGAAAGAGGGGAGAGGATTGAGCACCCTCTACCTGCCACCCTTCCTCTCCCTTGCCTGCTCTTTAAAAAACTACCTCATATAATCCTTATAGTAACCCAGTGAAGGGGATGTTGTCATACCATTTCAGTTTTTCAGACCAGAAAGCTGAGATTTAGAAAGATTAAGTCACTCACACAGTTCCTAAGGCAGGAAGGGCTGAGCTGGGAGCTTCCAAGGAAACACTTGATGCATCTGACTCAGTGCATACTTGCATTATTGTTCTCTTGTGCTCCAGTAAGTCCATCTAGAAGAAAGTAATCTTCGTGACAGTAAGGTGAGGACTCCGTTCCCAAATAATTGGATGACTGTGAGTGCCTATTACTATCATTATAATAATAGCACAGGTTATTAGTAACGTCAGACGTGGCTTGCTTGCAACCTGGCTGTAATTTGCAGAATAAAGGGGTACTGACTTGTTTAGGTAAGACAGAGTTCTTTTGTGTTTGGGAATGCTGAATAACTATTCTGGATGCTAGCTTGAGAAGCAAGGGGACATTTATTTTCTATGCTTCTCAGTCGCACAGTTGTAATCCCCAGATTATATTTAGGTGATTGAGCACCTGGAATGTGTGATGTTTTTAGTAGAAATCTATACATGATTTGTGCTGGATCAGTTATCATCATATGTTGCATTTAATAGAGGCAAAGGAAATCAGTCTCCAAATATTTAAGAAAATGTTATAGGAGGAAAATTTCATTCATTAAACTTATCCCCCCCTCCCCACACACACACATCTTGTAAAAGGCCACCATTATTCCATTCTGCCATATTTTGACAGCTACTTCCCCAGGCAATCAACATATTTGTAGCTTTTTATATTCAGTGTTCACCACCCCCAATCTGCATCATATCTAAGGGGGGCTCATTTAAATATTTTTGGTACTCAGTAAGTCATAGAACTCAAAACAGGGATCTGTTAGATCACTGATACAGTGCTAGCTTTGGGAACATCATATCCCAACCTGAAGTGGATTAGCAGCATTCTGTGTATGTAGATGGGCTCAGAGTTGGCTCTGTAGTTTGTGGAAGAGCTGGCTGAAGCAGATGCCTCTTGCTGGCTGTCGTATTTCCCCAGGACCTAAAGATTATTGGAGCAGGAGACAGGCAGAGGGGGACAGGGAGGAGGAAGGATAGGAAAAGAGGAATATGGGAACTAATCAGGGTTTTAAAAAATAAAGGCAAAAAAAGAGAAAGAAAGAGAGAGAGAAAGAGGAACAGAGTGAGAGCTATTGAAAATAATAGGACCATTATAAAGAATTCAGAAGAGACTGTTAAAAACTGAGAACTGAGGGTTGATGGGGGGTGGGAGGGAGGGGAGGGTGGGTGATGGGTATTGAGGAGGGCACCTTTCGGGATGAGCACTGGGTGTTGTATGGAAACCAATTTGACAATAAATTTCATATATTAAAAAAAAAGAATTCAGTAAATATATGTATGTATATGTGTGTATATTTTACTTTAGACTTTATAGAATTTTTTAAATGATTGGGGTTAGGGTACCTTTTATTTTCTTTTTGTGTATTTCTGAAATTTTCAAATATAAATCTTAGGGATACTAAAAAGAAAAGAAAATTCAGGTTTTTAATTGGTCTCTGGCTTGGAACATTATAAATCCTGGTCTTAACCTTGTAAGCCTAGAGCCTTCTTCCATCTCTCCTGAGCACCGTCCTTCATTTGTGTAAGAGGTTTGCTTCTGTCTGGTCAGATGAAAGCTATATTCTGACAATAACCTTCTTATTCTTTTTTCCCCTCACCCCCAGCATGGGACAGAGTGGGCCTCCTCCCCATGCAGTGTGTGCTCGTGTACGCATGGGGAAGTCCGATGCATGCCCCAGCCATGCCCACCGCTGTTGTGCACACAGCAGGAGCTGGAATTCATCCCTGAAGGGAGCTGCTGCCCAGTCTGTGTGGGCCCTGGGAGTGAGTATGAACTTCTGGAAAGAAACCCTCTTTGCCTTTGAGGTTTACGTGGTGACATCCCAACTTTTTCTTGCTCAGTGTGGCTCAAAGACCCCTAACCCGGTTCTTTACTGGAACCAAATTGGATCCTTATACTTGGCAGAAGCAATGTTGCAGAGAGTGAGGCTGGAACTGATCTCCAAGCTCCATTCCAGATTTGGGATTCTGCAAGTTTCTGATTTATTTATTTTGTGCTGGCCAGATGCATCCCTCTGCATCCGCAGCTCCCAAGAAGGAAAAAGAGGAGGGACGAGATTCTCTGATATGATTCCATAAGGGCCAACGTAGTTCCTCCTGCCTCTTGGCAGAGAGAAGAATGAACAAATCACTTCTCCATGTAGCATCACTAGCGCTAATTCTGCTGGCTGGTCTTTGAAATGACATAACATCTTTCTCCAAGACACACAGAGCAAGAAGCCGGTAACTCATTTGTCTCTATGGCACCTTCACTGTGGAGAATATGCCTGCCTACAGACCGAGGCCCCGTTCAGCAAGCCAGGGGCACATTTCCAGGTCCTTACCTTGGAGTCCGTGCTTGGTCCAAGTCCTCCTTTTATTACAGTTTAGGACTATATGTCGCTCCCATTTTTATAACTAAATAGTGCATACTTCACGACAAATACAAATTATTGTCATTACTGCATTACATCCTCTCCTGGCATATGATTACAAAAATTATTCTTTTATTTAATAATACCTGGAAGCTACACTCTTATTTTTGCCTTTTCCCTTTGAAAAGACCCTGGTTTCTTTCTCATCCCCTGTTATTCCATTCCTGGCAATCCGTTACTCTGGAGAACCATTACAGGGATTAAAAAGTATGCTTAGGAAATGATGAAAGTACAATGCTTGCCTCACACATTTCAGATGTCATCCACCAGAAGAGGACTGACAGCTAGCTGCTTTGGGCCAAATAACCCTGCAAGTAAAAATACTTGAACAACAGAGTTTGTGGGTGGTGAGTAGGCTGGCTGAGTTTGTGGGATCCTTTCTTATGCTTTAAGAGGCTTTCTTCTTGGCCTCCATGAGAAAGACATATTGGAAGCATTTTGCCTGGAGAGACTGGAGGATCAGCCAGGGCCAACTTCATAATTTGCTAGGTGCAAAATGAAAATACAGGGCCCCTTGTTCAAAAGGCAGTGGGTCTTTCTTCTGTGGTCTTTCTCAACTGTCAAGTTTTTAATTTGCGATTTAATGTCCTACTCCTTCAGGCGTGGGGATACTTCCTGGGCTGGTGGAGACCTTACAGGCACCCCAAGGCCACATCCTGCTACTTGGTGCATAGGGCATATGTACTCCCCTAGCACCCGCATCCAGGTCCCTGCTGTGGGTGCAAGATGGCAGTGTTCACAGTGATGTCGGGGTCCAGGAATGAACAGTCAAGAAAGAATTCTGGAGACATATTTGGTGCAAAAAATGTGGTTTTATTAAAACACAGGGACAGGATCTGTGGGCAGAAAGAACTGCGCTGGGGTTGTGAGGAGTGACTGATTATATACTTTCATTGGAAGGGGGTTAGGGAGAGCATAAGTCTCTAAGGAATTTGGAAGCAAGGTTTCCAGGACTTTGAGGAGCTAGCTGCTGTTAGGATCATTTACTACTGTCTAGTAAAACCTTAGACATGAGGTCCTTCAGATGTATATCAGTGGGCCATATGCTTGGAGAATGATTACTAACATATATCTTGGTTGGGGTGGTAGAGGTAAAGGAAGTTTCTAAAGGGATTTTTATAAGTTTAAGAAGACTTATAGGATCCTGGAGGTCGGGCTAATGTCAAACTAAGGTTGCCTTTTGCCCTTAACAAAGCATTAATATCAAGGCAGCTGAGTTCCTAGAGGAAGGTCACCCTGTCTTAAGTACTTGTCAATGGGCTGCGGAGGAAATTTAATCTTTTCTTACATTTCTTTTGCCTTTGTTCTCCGCATCAACTGAGTGTGATTTTGGGAGCAAGTGGCTGAGAACCCATCTCAGGAAGGCAAGGGGGTAGTGGAATGCAGGACCATGCATCAGCTGAGGCTCCCTAGCACATGTTACGTTGTCTCGCCAGACTTCACTTACAAAACTTAGGAAGTTATTAAGAACTCCATACTGTGACTGCAGAGTTTTTTTTCTTTAAAGTTTGTTTATTTATTTTGAAAGAGAGACACAGAGAGAGAAAGGGAGGGGCAGAAAGAGAGGGACATATATCTATATCTATCTATCTCTATCTCTATCTCTATCTCTATCTCTATATATCTAATCTATATCTATCTATATCTATATCATCTATATCATCATCTATATATAATA